>NC_137541.1:176846528-178201528 GCF_963082525.1 Nesoenas mayeri | reverse complement strand
TAAATATGCTTAATACCAGAATAGGCCTGTTAAACCCAAGGAGAATTTGTTATTCTCTTCAGTAGGGTAAGAGTTAGGCCTTGGTTATAGTGTAGCTGCCTATGAAACAATTTAATCATTTCAAATTCGTGCCAGTCATACACAACAGAAAGTCTCCTGAAGTATTAGTATTTGCTTAATTCTGTGTATTAACCATCTTTGCTCCCTTTATGTGATCATGTGTGAACACTATTGTCACTTTTCTTTTTGGTCCACTGACTAGAAAGAGAATATGTATTAAAACCTGCCAGAGCTTCAATCCCAAATGAGCATATTGAAAAAAAAAAAAATTAAAAAATCACCAAACAAAATAAAGAGTTTAAATATTAATCTGCAAATGAACTTCAGTTTCTTAGTAGAGGCTACATACTTTGTGCATGTGGATATGTAGTTATGTATTTCTTAGCTCTCACAGCTGTAAATTCTGTATTATTTCTCACTTTAACCTCTTTGAACTAGCCAGCATAGACAACAATTTGGTCTCTCTGAGGTCTTTCAAAATCCTCCTGTGAAACTACTCCATATTTTTTACAATTTTTATTTTATGCACTTACTGTATAAGTGTCTTTTCAGTCTTGGGCCCAGTTCCCAGGATATTGTAGCTAGTCGTGTGAGATAGCTGCTGTTTACTACAACACAATAAACAATGGTCCCTGTTTGTGGACTCTTTCCCACAAAGTCTGTAAATGAAAGAGTTCACTACATTAAATGCTTAAGAACAGTCACGAGGTAAAAGTTAGATTTTAATTAAAAAAAACCAAACAAACAAATAGAAAGGAGTTGTAATTCAAAGTTCATTATTTAACTAAATGTGTTTCTATATAACTTCCGTTGCTTAGGGACTTATTTAATTTTTGCAGCATATGGACCAAATGATAACAAGATGATCATGCAGGTGGAGGTTTAAGTCTGGCTGTGCTTTGATGGTCCTTTAGTAGGAAAACTCAACACATAGTTACTTGGCAAAGTTCTGCAAGAGGGCAGAATCACAATTACAGCCATAACACTGCAGAGGCAATTTACATCTGCTGAAGAAGTGAATGCAATACTAATATGACTACAGCCCTGAAAGATCAGAAAAAATGATCAGGAATGCCACTTTCTCTTAGAGAAGAAAATAGCAAAGCAATTTAAAATTCACTTCTTCAGCAGTTTTCTATATGATTATATCTTGTAATAAGAGCTCAATAATGTCTGAATTCAGACATTTTGGTGACCTAATGTATTTCATATAGCTTAAGTCCCTGACACCACTATTAGCAATGATTTTATCTTTCTTTTGGTCATATGTGGACTTCTCTCATGTTTTCGACAGGCATTCATCACTGTAGCATGAGAACACCTAATATTAGTGTACCAAGCAATACAAACTAATCTATTTTAATTATGTTCTGCCATCCTTGCTTCAAAGAGAAAAGTGTGAGCCATTTTGTCTCAATAAATTAAAGTTACCTACATATAAATTTGGTATATACTTCCATTAAAGCAAGCTAAGTAAAGATAAAAGCTTTGCACCTGAAGCAGCAACTTGCTGAGGTGCAAAACGGTCATTGTGCCTCATGAGATTTCATTCCATTGTATCAGTTCTGTCCACCGAAGGTGTCAGGTCCTTCTCCAGATAAACTGTATTTATGGCAGACTGCTTTACTGGGGCAAAAAAGCAGAATTGTGAACCGCAGTTTTCATGAAGGACTCAGTCTTTTCGATACCCTGAATCATTAAGCACGTTCCGATAAGGGTGAGATATTGAACTTGACTGATACACCCTGAGACAGGCTTTGTGCTCTCATACATCAGATGTCACTGGTTACACTGCAGCATCCTGTCATCTGGAGTTGCTCATGCAATGGGTGTATGGCCTCACCATTACAGAAATGAAGATATAACTAATGCCAGGTCATCATCCATTGTAAAAAAAAAATTACATGTTCTTGCACACAAACACCCCAAAGGTGTTTGCATGCCCTTAATGTGGTGTGTAAAATAAGTAACTAATTAGAAAGTAAATTTTACTTCTTCAGTAAAACTTTAAATAGCAATCCTCCAAAAAGTATTTATTTTAGGTTTAACAGGAGTTGCTACACATTAAATAAGCACTAGTTATTAAGAAAAAAAAAAAAGATAAAATCAATTATATAGTCCCTACATCTGAATGAATATATTTTAAATAACTATCCTCTTTTAGTAATATAACTGAGTCATTAGATCCAAATTAAACACCTGTAGTGTAAACCAAACCTTAATTTTTAATTACTTATCTTAACATAGCGCACTCCCCTTTACACACTACAGTGGACACAGTTACTGGAATAGGCAAATGGCAGAAGTTAGCCATTTAAATACTTAATGATTGTGCACATTAAATAAAAATTGTCTGCAACATATATTTTGGAGTGATTTATTTGCAATTCAGATGTTATCTCTAGAAGTATGTAAAGCCGTTAAGTCTGCTAACAATTTAAGATATTACAATAAAACAGAAAATTGTAGCAATTCATTTATGTTAATTTATTGACACTATAAATTCCTCAGGGCAGCAGCCATGAATACACTTCCCTGTAAAAAACTAAAAACTATTTTGGTACCTTACAGATAAAACCTAACAATAGAAATACTAACTAGGATTTACATTTGCATGTGGTTTTTTTTTTCCTGTTTTTCTTTTTTCCCTATTTTTATATAGATATTTCAACAATATATGCCTTTAAAAAAAAAAAAAAAAAAAAAAGATTTTCACAGTAACAAGTGATTTCATGTGCACATCGATAAGATACCTTAAAGGCCCTCATTTCCTGCACATGGAAACTTTGCAATTTTACAAAATCAAGCCTCTTTAAAATGTCTTTCATAAAGACAGATAAATTCACTAAACATTTTTGTGGTCTCAAGGATACAATATTTCATGTTATAATTTTAGGATTTGTTTTTAGTTTTGCAGCATGTTACAGGATTTTTTAAACATTAATTTTGCACCTTGGTTATTACATTTGGTTCTGGGTTTTTTATAGCACTGAATTCTGATTAATCACTTATGACAAGACTGTAAGACAGCAGTTTGCCTGCAGAAAGGGGGATGCATAGCAGCACTGTCCCAGGAGCAAACAGAGAAGGGAATTATGACTTTTAGAAACATAATTTCCTCTTTTGCTTGCCCCTGGCTCTAAGCGGGGGACACACTTAGAGCCACTACTCTGTGCTGGCAGCCAACTGTCAGGTCAGCTCATCTCAGATGCCCAGTGTTTTGAGGGGATGAAGCCAAAGCCCTGCATGTCCCTGAGCATTGCTGCCAATGCCCCATCAGGATGGGGACGGGTGGCCCCATGCAGGTTGCTGTCATCACTCTCCAGCTTTCACTGTGACCTGCAGTCCCAGCAGCCCATGCCAGGACTCAAGCCCTCGAGTCTCCCTTATTTTCCTGCACACTGGGGATAAGAGGATTTGACAACCCTCTTTGGTGATTACACCACTGAACTGAACTTCAATTTGGTACACAAATAAGGTGAAGCAATCATCTCCTACCCCATCATCCAGTTGTAGCTATACTGGACATATCAGGCAAAGAACCTCATCTTGTAATTCCTGTGGGTACTTGCAAATTCATCGGAGCTGGATCCTCACTCGCCATCAAAAAATGAAAGGGAGCTTCATACAAATAAACAGGTTGAGTTGCATCTACAGACATGTCAGACTTTGAAAACCTCATGCTTTGGACAGCCTTGCATTGCTGCTAATTGGTATGTTTTTTCTTTAAAAAGTGAAAATTCTAACCTTTTACTTGACAGATATGTGGGCAAAATGCCACATAACATTTTGAAAGCTTATCTATAGTCTGCTGTTTATGAGTCTTGTTTACGTTGGAGCTCACACAGGAATATACAAATGAAAAGGGTTAGCAGGAACAAAACTGAATAGTTGGTTTCAAATAAATGTGTAAACCAGTGAAGAAAGGTTTTCACCTACAGAAGATCTAAAGATGTTGCTCCCTATTAAAAGGCAACCATACAAATGTGACACTCAACACATTTTTTTATTATCATTATTTATTCGTAGTCGTGTCCCTGTACTTTTGGGGTGAGGAGTAGAGACAGTTTCATTACCTGTTTTGCTTTGTTTCTTTCTTTCTAATCTTATGAAACTGCAGCTAGAAGAGAGTAAATGGGATTCCATTTCTCGGTGAGATTTAGCAACGGAATTGTTTACAGTGTTGCAATCAGTCATGTTTAAAGTAGAGCTACTAACTGCATTACTGAATAAGGGAGTACTTTAGAAACAAAAGGGTTGCATAGCAGGCAAATTTAGTGTGTAGAATCTTTAGTATGCAATGTATAAGAAATTTCATAAACCCTAGGGAGAGCTTGCAATTTTGTTAGTGGGTGAAAAATGCTAACTTAGAAAAACTAAAATGATAAAAATATGGAAATAACTGACAATCAAAAAGCTGGATTAATTCTCTGGTTTATATTTGTTGCTTGGGTTTTTTTCTTCTTTTTTGTTATTTTTGGTTTTGTTTCCAGTAGGAATTTTATCTCCTGCAAATTTATGCACACAGATTACTTTGCACTTATAATTCAGGCTTATTCTCTCCAGGAAACTATGCACTGCACTTGGAAACTAGAAATTTCAAAGACCATGATATCTTTGTCTTATTTGAGGATTAGATGTAAGAATACCAGCAGGAGTGAATTTATCTGACTCAGGAAATTATTTCAGAGTCACCCTCGATACTCTGCTTCTAGCCACTATTTGGAGGTAGGATCACCAGTTCTGAGTTTCCACAAAGATATTGGTTTTACCTTCACAAGCAAATCAGTGACCTGTATGACTGATGTTACAGCCTTCAACCTCTAAGCAGTGCTTTGAGAGGAAAAGTGATTCATTGAACTCTACCACAATTCCTTGGCTATGGCCAGTAAACATTAGCTCTGAAGCAACTGTAATACAGAAATATTGGAAGAGAGTGAACAACAAAAACCTACCATTCCATAAGAAGCAATACTCTGATGCTTAAAATTTGGGAAAATGCTTTGAATAAGTGACTCAAACCTCCTGCAGCTTGAATGTGTGAAATGTGGGAAGCCTGTGGTGTTCCAGTTAAAACACTTATTGGCTCTGCTGTGCTACACGGAGATTCAACTTGACTCAACATCAGCCTGCTCTCAGTAATATTGTAACTTATAAGGCGCATTTATTTTCTTCTTAAAGGAGGTCCAGAGACACACTATGTTGAGATTTCAGTGAATTACAAATTACTAACTATTATTATCAACAATAGGATTATTAATATAATATCTTAATATCATTAAGGACAGTTGCGCATAAAAAACCCAGCTTGCTCAGACTCCATTGGGTCAGTAATCTTGTTTGCTTAGACTGTGGGTTTTTTTTTTAATTTCTTCATTTTTTAATTAAGAGAACGAAAAAGATTAATTCTATACCTAACCTCACTGAGCATAACCTTAAAGCCTACTTGGCAGAGCATCTTTCTTACAGTTCCATGCAGCACATGCTTTTGCCCTTAGACTGCTCTCATGAAATACATTTGTCAAGACTTTCATCAGGGCTTCCATTTTCTATGACTCTCCTGACCTTTCATATCAGCAGATATGTTCTTCTTGAAATGTTACTTTAATTTTGGCTTCTCCAACTTTGTCCTCTGTCAGTACTTCTATCTGCACAATGTATGTCACTTAGCCAGATCTTTAAGCTGGATCTGCTCCTAGCTTTTCCCTAAAGAGAGCATTACCAGTCCTCCCAGAAAAGTTTGAAACCCCAAAGATCAGATTTTACTACAAAACAAAGCTTCATACATCACCCAAAGTGAGACAGACTAGAAAATATGTAGATGAAGATCCCCTGGCTCACGCTGCTGTGAGACAGCAGGTCTGTTTGTCTGTGTGTGGCCTCAGAGCAGCAGCTCCACAGTCCTCACCCCAAGCCCAAGGGAACATTTTCTTTCCTTCCCCTCTGAGACTTGAATAGCAGTTCTGTTCCCTGCTTTTCTCAGCGGTTTCTAGAGTTCCTGCTCACTTTTATATTTTCTTTTTTTTTTTTTTTTTCCCCTTCCTTCTTCTCATTTTTAATGCTGCATTTCAGCAAGTTCCTTCACTTGTGCAATTAGGCATGACACAATCTCCCCCATTTCCAGAGTGCAGCCTAACACAAGGGAGAATAAGAAGACAAACATCTCTCCTGTCCTGCCACCTAATCTTTAAAAGACATAGGGAACATTAACCTACAATAATTGTAGACAAACTAAACATCATCTACTAACCCAAGTATTTAATAAGTTTTAATGACATATATAACCTTCTAAACAAATATTTAAATCATTATGAGAATAAAGGGTGTTTGTGCACTAGTCTCTAACAGACTTTTCCCAAATAATTAGCAAAACAGATTTGCATCAGTACTTTGTTATTTAGTGAAACAAAACATATTGCTGAGCTATATATATTCTAATGTAATTTACCATTAAAAGAAAAAAATACCATGTTTAAGAAAAAATCCATAAAATGTTTGCTTCAGAAAAGTTGCTAAATGCTTCAGAGCATATCCTTTATTTGAACATGCAAATATGTTCTATTCTATGTTAAGAAATCTAATGTCTATATTTACACAATATATTACTAACTCAGTGGTAATATCAGTGTGTGTATTATGACAACATGCCAAGTTATATCACATGATCACATTACCGTGCCATTTCATAGCCCTAGGATTAGCATCATGTTACAATAAAATTACTAAAATGTTGTAATTTTTAATGTTCTAGGATTTTTTTTTTATATGAGGCAATGTAAGTAAACTAACAGTTCACTTGACCATTACCTGAGTATCTCTCTGTCTCTCCATCATTCTGCCCAGTAACTTTGTGACCTACTGGCCAATTTTAATCAAATTTGCGAGTGGGATAGACATTTCTAAGGTTATCATGGTTTAAATTTCATTCTGCTTGGTGGGTATGTATGAGAGATAACTAAGAGAAGAAAAAGTACCTGTTGTACCTTTCCAGGCAGCTGCTGCCTGGCCCAGCAACACGTCCCTCTCAGCCAGCCACTCACCTCTGCAGGGTAATCAGCACTGAAGACACAGAAGGAAGCTGGTAGTAGTGGCAGTGGGAAAATTAAGAGACACATCTGTACGAAACTGGCATTCATTAGTTCAACTGTTCTTGAACAGATTGATTTATGTTTTAGAATCATTCAGAAAACTTCTAGTCTGTTTGAAACATGTTGGCTTTGATTTCAAAGTGTGTCTTGTTTTAACTTGAACTGAAAAAAAAAAAAAGTAAAAGTTCCCATATTCTGTGCTAAACAGTCACTAGATAACATGCTTGAAAACTGGCATAAGAATTCAAGTCTTAAGCCACTTATCTGTGGCTTAAAAAGTCACCCTTTCTGTAAGCCTAATGAATCTTTGTGTTTGTTTCCAAAATGACACAGGTACAACTGTAAATGTAATACTTCCCAGCTAGATAGAAGACGTAGGTACCAACTGTTTCAGTGACAATCTCGGGCTTATCTCCTACTTGCTAATTCCCTTTGCCTGAAGTCTTTTTAAACAGCTCTATGCCTCACTTCAGCACTTTTTTTCCTGTTTCTCTCCCTTCCATTAGTCTACTAACATCATTTGCAGACAGTTCTCCTGTCTTTACCTACTTTACTGTTATTTCTTGTTCTCTTTCTCAGCAACTACCCTTTCTTCTACATGTCTTGCTGGTGTGGACTCACATTTAGATTGACATAAAACTGCTTACATAAAGAGCGACAAAAGTAGGTTTTTTTCCCAATTGTTCTGTTGTTACTTTGAAAGATAATAATAAAAGGAAGAAATGTCCTTTTAATCTATGTAAGTTGTGCTACTTTGCTAATGGGACGGATCAAATCAGTGGAAATGTTTCTATCGACTTAATTGAGTTTCTGAACAGTACTTCTCTTACATTTCTCTAGATACTATATAATTTCTATTTTTAATTGTCATTTCAAATAATTTTCCTAGTACTGAAAGTAAAGCTTGCAATTCATTCATCACCGTTTTAGTCCTTTTAAAAGACAAACAGATTTTGTACCTTTTAATCCTCACACATAGTAATTGATCTTAATGACTGCATATTTTTAACAGTTCATTTACCTCATTTTCAGATTGTGTAAGAACACTTGATGACTACCATTTAGTAGACACTTTTCACTCTTCAAGAATCTCTTTGTTGACACCTCAGCAGACACCCACATCTCATCTTTGTTACTAAAAAAAAAAGTTGACCTGAGGAAATGTCTTCGTTTGATGTGAGTACTAGAATACAGAAATATAATTTTTATGCACCAATTTTTCTTTTATAGCTGGCCAAATAATAGGCCTGCCGGTTCTGTCATGGCTTCCTCATATTGATAAAGTGTGTGTTTGTTTTCAGACGGTAATTTATTCTCTTATATTTTTTTGTTCCTCAAATTCCCTCCTTGGCCTTTCTAATTTTACTTCTTTCTATTGTTTTCAAGATGATCGGATTTGGGCTTTCCCAATGATACACTTTAGGCTCAAATAACTTAAATATTGAACCTTGATATTTAACTATATTGATCTTTTCCTTGCCTTCCTTTTTTCTTTTATTTGTTTAGGGATATTTCTTCTGAGACTTTTGTGCTATGCTTAAGTACCCTCCACATTGAGACTAAAGATTTTTATTTCAATGCTTCTGATTGAGGATATTTCTTATTCCTCTTTTTTTGAAAGTAGAAAGGTTTACCCATCTTTGCCGAGGACAGAATAATAAATTAGTAGATTTAGTTATGAAACTCTCCCACAAAAAAGTCTGAATACTGTTGTATTATGTTCATGATTAATCCGCATTTTTTAAAAAGTTGGGTTTGAGATGTGTCCTGTTCCTATCAGTTATTTTGATTGATGTGAGGCAACATTTCAAGTACCAGAAAGTAGTTTTCCAAAGCATAATTTAACCCCATCCATATGTAGGTTATTGTTAAGGCTGTTACATTGAAGAATTCCTTGTTGAGCTTCTCCTATACAGTCTGTTTAATGTTTTCTTCTTAATCTGTCAGATAGTGTAAGCCTTCTATATGTGTATACTTATTATTAAGGATTTGCATTTTATCTGTGTATTAGCTTCTCCACAGGATAGTTTTCTCATCAAACTGTTAATAAGCATTTCCATTTTGTTTTTGTTTCATTTTTTTTCAAAAATAAAATACAGTATATATTCAATATATAATGACGTGGCACAACACATAGTTGTTATTATTGGCACTCATTGGCATTACATTAATACACTTAATTTCTGACTTTTCCCTGTGAAAAACAAAGGGATTTACTGATGAATGTATAGAAAATTATGAAGCTAGTCTAAACTGTCAAATATGTAGTGTGTCCTAAAACTTTGACAGAAAAAGTATTTTAAATATATTGTAAAATCATTGAACAAATAAAATATTCATTACTTGCACAGGTGGATTAAAATCAATAAATGCCATTTTGTTGTTATATACTGTCTGATGTAACAAACATCAGCCTGGCAGAAGCATATATTCGAATACAGGTATAATTTTTTTTTTTATGTGGTTCTTTTCAGGTAGGCACCTAAGGCTTTATTGGGTTTAAGAGCCACAATTTTTAAAGATGTCAAGATGATATAATTTCCAATAAATCATTAGAAATTGATAACAATCTGAAAATTAATATTAAAAATAACTCTGTTGAAGTTAACACTAAAAACCACAATGACTTGTAGGTGTTTCATTTATGATCATCAGTCAGTCATAGGTTTGAGGATCCAATGCTAGTGATTTAGATTTCGTTTTTCCATCTCTAAGTATTCCATGTGTGTCGTTGGTGTCAAGGGGGTGTTGTAAGATGCAAGATGTTCGATAAAAAGGAAGATTTTACAAGCAAAGTCTCCAGTTACGTTGATAAAAGGTTATATAGTTTTTCCCTTAATTCAGAGTCTTGAGTACATATTTTACAAACTGCAGTGACTTCATTGTGGAGCATTTATTGTGTAATGCTGAGTCATATTAAAAAAAAAAAAGATAAAAAAGAAAAAAAAAAGAAACAAAAGCATTTACTAGGCTAGAGAAAAAAAGTGATGGAGATACTAGCCTCCCACCACCCAAAAAAACAACCAAACAAAAAAACAAACAGTAAAATTCATGTTTGTGGTTTTCTTTTTTTCTTTTTCACATACATAAAGAATAAGAAACATTTTCAGTAATATATTACTCAGTACATGTCACTGCAATAGTGAAACTTTTGGTTTATCCTCCTGGTGCTCTTCTGCTCCCTCAGTAAGGAAATTAGCGTCACGGTATATGTACACGCTCAGGCATACACACACACTATATACCCCCAATGCAGCAGTAACTCTAGCACGCTAGAGGGAGCCATTACATAATTGCAATGACCCTTTTTTTTCCCCAATTAGCAGAACTTGCATAGAAAATATCTGGACATCCCAAGACATACTCCAGGTTTGGCATAGGCAGGGGATTGACGAAAGAACAGCACAGGACTCGTGTTACAGTGAAATGAGGTCTCCTGATAGCTCAGAGGCTTACTCTGGTGTTCATTCCATTTTTAAATTGTGCTGCTTTTATAGGGAACCTCTCCAAATAAGTGACTTAGCCAAATACGCCGGTTTCCATCAGCCAATCTGAAGCCCTCATTCAGAAAGCAAAGCCCATTTTGTAAACATATCCTTCATTTCGTCTGTCTGTCGCTCTCACACAGCAAGTTGGCACGTCTGAGAGTAGTGATTTTACGCTGCCACTAATGTATGTATAGTTTATTTATATATTGCATTTTATCGCAGCATTAGTTTTATAACGGTTACTAGCAGACTCGTTCTGCATGGCAAGCTATCCATTTCAAAGATACAAAGAGGTCTTCAGGGCGGGAAGGTGGGTCTAGTAAGAACACTTATTTGAATTTAAAAATTCGTAAGACTTTCTCCAAGTCAAATGATATTTACGGGCATAGTAACTCAGAAAGGGCTGTGGGTTATCCTATTGAGCAAGACGAAAGAGTAGCTTCCTTAACTTAGCATTTAAGAGCCGCTCCTAAAATAATTAAATAATTGTCACAACCTCTTGTAATTGTTCTAGAGTTGATTTTTTTCTTTTCTTTTTTTTTTTTCCTCTTTTCCCCCTAAATGATTCATGCTACTTACACGCTCGTCATTCACAGCTCACAAATGGCAGCTTCATCTCAGTAGGCGCGGATCGAGACCATGAGACCGGCGCTCCAACAATCCGAGCACTCACCTTTCCAGCCTCAGCGCTCCCCCCGCGCCCACCGCCCCGGCCGAGAGCCTCCCGCCGCGGCGGGGGCGGAGGCGGGCACCGCGCGGGGCGGGGAGCGAGGGGAAGGGAGGAGAGGGCGCTGCTGCAGCCCCGAGCCCCGCGCCGCAGGTCTGCCGCCGCGCCCGTCCCCCGCCCAGTCGTACCGCGGTTCCGCGGGCATCGGGGGATGCTCCCACCCTCAGGACCTGCCCCTCGGAGAGAGGGACACCCACTCGTGGCGACTCTCGTAGGGCCGAGGCGGAGGTGGCGGGTGTATTCATCCATTCCCCCCCACCCACCATGCATCCCCGGGGAGGCGGGAGGGTGCGCTGGGTTCCCTGGGGACTCGGGGTCCAGGCCGCGGAGTCGAGTTCCTCGCCCTCGCAGTGCTTTGGCGGAGTAGGGGGGTGTCACGTCCCTGCGCCTTTCCCACCCGTCATCACGGACGACTTGTTAATATGTCTTAAAAATAAATAAATAAGGGGGGAGGTGGTATAGAAATAAATAAATAACGCGAAGCCGGGGCGGGGGCGCGGCGCTGCGGTGCGGTGCGCGGCGACAAGACACCGCAGCCCGCTCGCCCGGTATCCTTCGCACGTTGCGCGTCTCCCACCGAACCGATCTAATCAATGACACCCAGCGCCCGCCGCGGCCCCGCCCCTCCCCCGCCCGCCCGCCTCCTCCCATTGGCGGCTGGGCGTTGGGGCCGGTCGCCGCCGCTGCCACCGATTGGCTGGCGGGGAATCCGTATCAATGTTTAAGCCGCGGCGTGAGGTGAATAGAGGCAGTCGGCGAGCGGCGCTGGGCGAGCGCGGCGGCACTGCCGGTACTGCAGTGAGGGAGGCGAGGGGGAGAGAGAGAGAGAGAGAGAGAGAGAGAGAGAGAGAGAGAGAGAGAGAGAGAGAGAGAGGGGCAGAGGCAGAGGCAGAGGCAGAGAGCGGCTCCAACTGTTGAATTTTCGCCGAATTCTCCACTTACCTGCGGGCGGCTGGTGAAATGGATCTGGTTTATGGGAAGTCGGCGTTACTTTCGCGTGCTGTCTGGCTAAGACTGGCGACCGTCTGTTCGAAATGGGCCACTCATCAATGAGGCAGAGAAGAACATTCATTTTTTTCCTTATTTTCTTTTTCCTTTGAAAGCCTCTCTACCACAGGTTGCAGAATTGTGTACTTTGGGTCCGGACTCAAATAAAGGAGAAAAAAACAAAAACAAAAACAAACCAAACAGTGCAGAACTGAGACTCGGAATTAGATCTGTGAGCTGTATGTTTTTATTGGGGTTTTTTGTTTTTTGTGTTTTTTTCTATTTTTTTCTTTTAATATGAAAGATCTCTGATTTATATGACACATAACACTGAGGAAAGGTGGTTAAAAACACTCAGCAAAGCAGGAGACAGACGCGCCTCTGTGCCAGTGAGTGGATAACAGCCTTGTTTTCCTGATCCTCAGTCTCCCGGAGAAAGAGGTATAGTAAAAGTGTAGCTGGATCTGACACCCCCTCCCATTCTTTTTTTTTTTTTTTTCCCCCTTCTCCCCCCCCCCCCCCCCCCTCCAAAATATAAACCTGATTAATTTTTTCTCCTGTCTATAGAGTGAGTCAGAGAAGCGTTAGGGAGAAGCTGCAACTAATGTCTGTGAAGGGAGGAACAGGAGGCGATAGTGAATGTGATTTGTTCCGCTGGATCTGACTCATCCAGCAGATTGAAGCACCTGCATTTCTGGATGTGACATTCATTTATTTCTGGGTTTTAGAACCTGAAATAAAATTTAGTTACCCTTCCCCAATACTTAACTACACATCTTATCGCTGGGAAAGGGATATCGGAGAGGGGGAACGCATCTGGCGTTGCCGCCGCTTTTCTCCACTCTACAAAGATGCCCAGAGAGACCGTTAAAGCTTGAAAGGATTGCAAAAAACCGCATCACACCAATCGCGAAACTGCATAGTTTGTAATATAAGCGAATTAGTCGTTTAAAAGATCTCCCACTTTATTCATCGCCAGGATTGTTTTTCCTCTTCTTCTCCCCTCCTCTAAATGAAGAGGACTAGGCAGCAGTGTCATTGGAAGGAGATGCTGAATAGGAAGAAAAGAGAGGCACTTGACAGCGCAGCCCTGTGAATACAGAGACTGTTTCCCTTTTAGCGATAGACTAAGAGAGAGAGAGAGTGTGTGTGTGTGGGGGGGTGGCTTTTCTTTCTTTCTCTCTTTCCCCCCCTTCCTTTCTCACTCTTTCTCTCTCTTGCTGCCTTTTTTTTTTTTTTTTTTTTTTTTAATCTGTGCGTCCAGCCATGGGTTGCCTGTTGATTTCCTCTCGGTTGGAGAGAAAAGCAAACTGGAATTAAACTGCATCGAGAAAAGTGCAGCTCCTCAGACACGCATACGCACACATGCATAGATACACATAGAGAAAGGATGTGGTGGTGGCGGCGGCTACTGGCCTGTCTTAAAGAAACCCAAGTGTGCATCTGATTGAGCACAGTCTGTGATTTCTCTCAAAATATATATTTTACTGCTAATAATGACGGTCAGCTGGTGGGTTTCTTAATTTTTTTTTTTTTTTTTTTTCCACAAAAGGACGAATGGGAGGCTGGTAGTAGAGGGAGAGAAAGGAAACTACAAATCCGGACACTAGTTTTTGCAGGGGTTTTTTGTGTATGTTTTGTTTCTGCCTCTTGCCCTGCAATCCTCCTTTCCTTCTGATTCGGGAAGGAAAGAGTGAGGGTGTACGAGACAGAGAGGGGGGAAATACCGGTGGCAGCGAGATGCAGCTCTCTGCCGCAAGCAATGCAAGATCAGATCTCTAAATGCAGCAAAACACTCCCTGAAAACCAACAACCCCGCGGTGCAATCAGACATTTCACTGCCTCTCACTGCACACGAAGAGGGCTTCAACAACAAGCTGAGACTTTTTTTTCCCCTTTTCTCTCTCCCACCCCTTCAGTCTACTCCATCACAAGCGATGAATAGCAAATAAGCTTTTCTACCCCTGCTGACAGACTTGTGGCCACCCTCCTTTCCTATGTATATATGAATACACGTATTTGAAAAATAATCTTTTTGATCGTTTTTAGAAAAACAACCACTGCCGCCGATTTTTTATTATTGTTATTTTTATTATCCTTTGTACATCTGCGGGGATTCAAGGATCGGGAACGCTTCGTATGCCCGGAGGAGAAGATCTTTTGCGAATTTTCTGATTTTTTAAATCCTCCTACTGCCGAAGTTGGACAGCCGAAGTAACTGCGAGGGGACTGCAAGCACGGCAAGCGCTTGGTGAAACGTTGCCGAAGCTGCTCCCCCGCCTCTCTGCCGCTCCCCCCACCCCCCTTGCGATTGCTCCCTCCCTCTGAGCTACATGGTCCATTTGCTGCCTCTCATCCTGTGTCTTTGCAGATGTTTTAGAGCAACAGGTTCAGGAACTTAAAATATAGGGGTGGGGAGAGAGACGGAAAAAAAAAAAAAAATCAAAAAAAGAGAGAGAGACGACGGAGGAGGAGGAAGAACAAACCCAGAGCAGGAGGCAGAGAACACGGGGACAACCCTGGTCGCCGCTGCAGCTGCTGCTACCCCCACCCCTCCTCGGGGATGTACCTTTCCATTTGTTGCTTCTTCCTCTACTGGGCTCCCGCCCTGTCGCTGAAGAACCTGAATTACTCGGTGCCGGAGGAGCAGGGAGCAGGCACGGTCATCGGGAACATCGGCCGCGATGCGCGGCTGGCGGCAGGCTCGGTGGGAGGCGGGATGCTGCCCGCGGAGCGCGGCGCTCCCGGCGGCGGCCGCGGCCCCAAGTCCACCTTCCGAGTGCTGGAGAACTCGGCCCCTCACCTCCTGGATGTGGACGGGGAGAGCGGGCTCCTCTACACCAAGCAGCGCATCGACCGGGAGGCGCTGTGCCGGCGCAACACCAAGTGCCAGCTCTCCCTCGAGGTGTTCGCCAACGACCAGGAGATCTGCATGATCAAGGTGGAGATCCAGGACCTGAATGACAATGCACCGGCGTTCCCTTCTGACCAAGTGGACATGGACATCTCAGAAAATGCTGCTCCAGGCACCCGCTTCCCCCTCACCAGTGCCCATGACCCGGATGCTGGGGACAACGGGCTGCGCACCTACCTGCTCACCCGTGATGACTACGGTCTCTTCTCTCTTGATGTGAAGTCCCGTGGTGATGGCACGAAGTTTCCAGAGCTGGTCATCCAGAAGCCATTAGACCGTGAGGAGCAGAGTCACCACACCCTGGTGCTGACAGCACTGGATGGTGGTGACCCACCACGTTCAGGCACTGTGCAGATCAATGTGCGCCTCATTGACTCTAATGACAACAGCCCTGTCTTTGAAGCAGCCTCCTATGTGGTAGAGCTGCCGGAGAATGCACCACTGGGTACTGCTGTCATTGACCTTAATGCCACTGATGCCGACGAGGGTACCAATGGAGAGGTGCTCTACTCCTTTAGCGGCTACGCACCTGAGCGTGTTCGCGACCTGTTTAGCATTGACCCGCAGAGTGGCCTCATCCGTGTCAAGGGCAATCTGGACTATGAGGAGAGCGGCCTCATTGAGATTGATGTTCAGGCTCGGGACTTGGGGCCCAATCCCATCCCCGCTCACTGCAAGGTCACCGTCCGCCTCATTGACCGCAATGACAATGCGCCCACCATTGGCTTTGTCTCCGTTCGCCAGGGAGCACTGAGTGAGGCTGCCCCACCAGGAACTGTCATTGCCCTGGTGCGAGTCACTGACCGTGACTCAGGCAAGAATGGGCAGCTGCAGTGCCGGGTGTTGGGTGGTGGCGGTGGGCCTGGAGCCATTCCTTTCACCCTGGAGGAGAACTATGATAACTTCTACACAGTGGTCACTGACCGACCCCTGGACCGTGAGGCACAGGATGAGTACAATGTGACCATTGTGGCACGTGATGGAGGCAACCCTCCACTCAACTCCACCAAGTCATTTTCTGTCAGGATCCTCGATGAGAATGACAACCCACCCCGCTTCAGCAAGAACCTCTATGTGTTACAGGTGCCCGAGAACAACATCCCTGGAGAGTACCTGGGCTCTGTCTTGGCCCAGGACCCTGACCTGGGCCAAAATGGGACAGTCTCTTACTCCATTCTGCCTGGGCATGTGGGTGATGTTTCCATTTACACCTATGTCTCTGTCAACCCCACCAATGGTGCTATCTATGCCCTGAGGAGCTTCAACTACGAGCAGACAAAACACTTTGAGTTTCGTGTGCTAGCCAAAGACTCAGGTTCACCCCACCGCGAAAGCAACGCCACGGTACGTGTCACGGTGCTCGATGTCAATGACAATGCACCCCTCATTGTCCTGCCTGCCCTCATCAATGACACTGCCGAGCTGCAGGTGCCACGCAATGCTGGGGTGGGCTATCCCGTGGGCACCGTCCGTGCCCTGGACAGTGACTTTGGGGAGAGCGGACGCCTCACGTATGAGATTGTGGAAGGCAATGAGGAACACCTCTTTGAGATGGACCCCACTAGCGGCGAGATACGCACCTTGCACCCCTACTGGGAGGAGCTCAGCCCTGTGGCTGAACTGGTGGTAAAAGTCAGTGACCACGGCAAGCCCAGCCTCTCCGCAGTGGCCAAGCTCATTGTCAGGGCCTTGGCAGGGCCCCTGCCTGAGGCTGGTGAGCCACAGGTGAATGGTGAGCAGCATCGGCGACCACACTGGGACTTGTCACTGCCCCTGATCGTGACGCTGAGCACTGTCTCCATCATCTTGCTGGCTGCCATGATCACTATTGCTGTGAAGTGCAAGCGAGAGAACAAGGAGATCCGCACCTATAATTGTCGCATTGCTGAGTATAGCCACCCTCAGCTGGGAGGAGGGGGAGGCAGTGGCGGGGGAGGAGGAGGCAGTGGCAGTGGAGGGAGCAAGGGCAAGAAGAAGAAGATCAGCAAGAATGACATTATGCTGGTGCCCAGTGAGGGCGAGGACAGCCGAGGTCCCCTCAATGTCATGAATGTGGTGAGCAGCCCATCCCTGGCCACATCACCCATGTACTTTGACTACCAGACCCGCCTGCCCCTCAGCTCTCCCAGGTCTGAGGTGATGTATCTGAAGCCCGCCTCCAACAACCTGACTGTACCCCAGGGACATGTGGGCTGCCACACCAGCTTCACAGGGCAAGGGACTAACGCCAGCGAGGCTCCCCCGAGCCGGATGTCCATAATTCAGGTAGGAGACTTTTAGAATACCCTGGACCTCACTTTAGACTCTGGTTTAACTTTACCTTTTGTCTGCAGTGAAATCTGCTGTAAGGCACCACTGAAGGGACCAACACATGTCACTACAGAGAGGTGGACTTAAAGTGGGACCAGACCACATCTGGTGGGTCTGGTTCTGCTGTCACACTGGTGTTTCCAATGTGATTCAAAAGTAAATGCCCACTGAGACAGAGTTCCATCAGTACAAAAGAGGTGCATGTGAGAGCACAGACAGGCATTTAGTAGGTTAGGGGCATACTGGGGTATTTTTGCAGAAGATCATCAGACAAAGATGGGCGCTTCCACAGGTTTCACTTTGCTTTGGTTTGGCATAGAGAAGGGGGAAGGTGTTTCTGAAGCAATCATATCATCTGCAGTAACTAATAGGGAGAAACTCTACACACTGAGGACATCTATTGCAGCAGTGTATTATAGCCCTCCAACCCTGTATGTAAATATGAACTAGCTTTCCAAGATGTTTTTTAATTTTTATAATTTCCTTCTTTAGAATAGCTATACTTTATTTATTTATTTATTTATTTACATGGAACAGTATCATTTGGGCTCCATTGCCTCCTCCTCTTCCCATAAACAACCAAACCTTCAGCGCTTAAAATTTTGCTTAGTCAAATAGAAAGAAAATGTGTGTGGTCATTCCCTTCTACACCAAATGTTAACAAAACTCACATCCTGTCATAAAACAATAAAACAACTGGTCAGATTTCCAGTAGCCTGAGTAGATATTGATGATTGCTTTATACTAAGAGACTTACATGGTTTTTCTTCTGCCAAAGCTCATTTAGAAATTACAGCTGGGCTGCATTCTGCACACTGTTCTCTACCAACTTTTGTGATTCTGAGAAATGTCAGAATTTGGACCATTGAATATAGGGTGCTAATTAAAGAATGACTTAATTTTTAGCAGATAGTTTAAAATCTAAACTCAGAAGATGTATTCCAGAGAGACGAACTTGCAGAGTGAAGATGAGGGCAGAATTTGGCTCCAATTGATTTAATTGAAAGTATTACTTCATGATTAATGCAGCCTAATGTTCAAATACTACAGGTATGTTCCAAAGTGATTTTTAACGTTTGAATTGAAAGCAGGCTCTGGATAATGACTAATAAATATACTTGAAATGTCATATCTGTTTTATCCTATGGTTCTCCTAATATGCTGTTCCGAGTCATAGGGGAATGAGCTGAGTGTATCAGAAGTGACACAGACTCATTTTGTGTATGAAGCTAGTGGGAAAGAAGTTGCACTGTAGACACTTGATGTACCAAAAGAAAATTCATTTTATCTTTGAGTTATCATGCCCTGCTGTCTGTGAGCACTGAATGTTCTAGTTGCCGCCTGTATCTAATGTTTTAAACAAAATAGAAGTGGCCATTGATAATTGTCAGGTTAAGTAACCAAAATTCCAGTAACTGATAGCCTGTAAACTGAATATTTATAATCGGGAAAAAAAAAAAAAGAAAAAAGAAAAAAAAAGAAAAACAGCTGTCTGTACAAGGTCACTGTGAACTAATCACCAACCCACTATTGAGTTGTGTCACAGAAACAATTTCATTTTATGCCTATCATGGATTTGTGTTGCTATCAATTAGGTGAGGGGAGCAATACTTAAAATCTGAAATTGATTTTAACAAAAAGTGACACTTCAGTAAGGAGTTTAGGTTAGGGCACAACCAGAGATAATTTGCTTTATTATTCATGCTTTAAAAACCAAATAACTTTCAATGATACTTGTTTAAGTAATGTCAACTTTTTACTGTAAAATGGAGTTGTCAGAATGCTAAAAAAACCCACACTTTTTTTCCTACCGACAAGCGTAACAGTTACTAAAAGACAGAAAATTATACTTTCCTACAACCATGTAATGTCTATATAAAGCAATTAATTCATGTATTGATGCTACTCAGTAGTAAAGATTCAATTGTAGTGTAAAATCCCTATGGAAAATATGATTCACTTTTTTACAGTGTTCACTGTATAATATCAAACATGATTTTTTTTCTGAGATCTATATAAAGCTAAAAGAGGAATTTCCTCCCTTAAAAAGGTGTGTTGTGCTTTCTATAACAGTTTTCATTATGACAGCTGTCGGAAATGTTAATCATAACCCCTCATAACACATACTGGTCTATCTAATATTGTGTTTACTTTGCCTGAACATCTACACAGAGTGTTTCAGATGTATAGATGGTCCAACCAGTAGATTAGAAAACTTTAATTTCTCCCTAGTGAACAACCTGTTCAAACATACTTATTGATACTATATGTCGTAGTTGTATTGACAAAAGGAATACACAGTATGAAACAAGAGCAGTTGGTTCCTGTTTAGGAAAGGTCTAGACTTAAAGTAGCTACATAAGAAAATCTGATCTTCTTCACTCTAATTTTATGTTACTAAAATACATTTTGTATTCTCCATCTCCACATCCCTGAAGTAAATTTTATATAAAATTTGTGTTTAGAATGTAGATACTACTTTGTGTCTGTTCCTGTACTTCTGCCTTATGTAAAATTCAAATGACAAACTTAGGAGGAAATAGTAAAGAATCAGCCCTCTCTCTGGATCTACTGTATCCTTAATCACTCCAGGAAACCTATGTCTGGAAAAGCAAATTGCACAGTTAGGAATCAAAGGTATAGCCAGTGGAAAAAAGATACAGATTTCAAACAGCTGCTTCACCATCTCCTTTCATTAGTCAATTCAGAAAAGCAGTCTTCTTTTTTACCTCAGTAAGGGAAGCTTAAATGACTCTATAAATGTTCTCTAGCAATATTCACTTTAGTTTTTCCAGATTATTAATGAGCCACAATAATCTTGCACTGTCTGTTACATACAATGATACTGGTTGTCTTCATTCTTATTTTCTTGCAAGAGTTTAATGTCAGAATTCTTTAGCAGGAGCCTGTTATTAAAACTTTAAGTTTATATATATGTATATATATGTGTGTGTATATATATATATATATACACACACATACTTACATATCCATGAATATATATATACATACTAAATATTATATTATTACCTAGTACATCCAATTGAGTCTGTAAATATTTAAAATCAAATAAATAATGTATTTCTCAGTAAGATCCAAATCCTCTTACTCCTATTAGAAGTGTGTAACATATTTTTGCTTTGCAGTAAGAGCCAGTAAAGCAAATACGCCTTATGATTCCCTTATTTTTCATGAAGAGTATTTTATTCTACAGATAGCCCAATTGATATCAATGAATACCTGTGGAGTAAAGTGTTACTTAGTGACGATGGTTTTCAGACTGACCCAAAATGACCAGCAGCTGAAAAAATACTATCTGGTACGTGTAAGAGAGGTGTCATCTTAACTCTCTTCAAGTGACTTCTGCTACATGTTAGTCACACAGTTTAACAACTTGTGTGTTTACTCACTACTTTTTAGCATATGTCATGGTTGTGATAGTTCTATGCATCCATGAATTTCTTCAACACAAAAAAAAAGCAAAACCAAAACCAATCAACCAACCAAAACCAAAAAAAACCCTGAACAACTTATATACGTTCATATATATATATATATATATATACACATGTATATATATATGTAATTTTGGATGGATAAGCAAGGATGCAGTATACTTCCAGTTTTTATTGGTGCGAGAGATTTGCACATTCTTAGCGCCTTTGAAAATAGATCATTTGTGTTTTTATGCACACGTGAGGTCAATGTGAATGAAGAACAGTGTTTAGTAACATACTGGGAAGTCAGAAAAGCTACACTTTAGCATGTTTCATTGCTTTTAATTTCAGCAATCATATTCTAAATATACTTTAAAAAATGCTTTCAAATGTCAGTCTGTTAAAAATACCTAAATATAGGCCAGTGCTATATAATTTTTGTTGCCAGATTCAAAATTCCATGTGACTTTCGAATCACTTAGGATCCAAACAATTAATTTTTATTGGGGGAGAAAAAAAAAAGAAAGGCAGGAGAAAATGGAAAATCTATGTGGCTCTGGAAGAAGATTTCTGTTCACTCTACTCCGTAAAGACTACTGGGCAAATTCTGTTTGTCTCATTCTGGTGAGTAAATCAAGCTGAACTACTCATCTGAGTAAGAGAAACAGGATTTTGCTATATTTTGAAGAGTAGACATTAGAAAAAGAAATATCATGTACAAACATGCATATATATATTTGTATCTCTCCTACCAAAAAGTTCTGAGTTAATCAGTTTGCCTTTCCCTGGGCGAACAAGCCACAATTTCTTCTTGCAGGTTTCCAATACATAAAAGAGTAGATGGATAAAGGGAAACAATTTCTTTAAAGAGACAGATTCTGGAAATAGGTTCCTCAAAGTGACATAACAATAGTGTAGAAAATGATCTACATATGCAAGGCATGTTGATCATCCTAGAGATTATTTATTATTATATTTGTGGTGCAGCTTGGAGAGGTCTGTAAATATATCAGGAATGAGATGGGAATGAATAAATAGAACACTGGTCACACCTTTTGCTAAACAAAGGTTAAAAAAGATTGACTGTGTTGGTAGTAGCTCTCAAGCTGTGAATCACTGTAGCTGCTCTACTAGGTAGTCCTTTAGCATTTGAAGATAAAGTACAGATCATTCTTAATACTTCAGGCACCTGATGTGTATGATGTGTCAATAGATTACTGTCAAGTCCCAGTGTAGCTTCGTCACCAGGTATCTAGTAGTACCTAAGAAGATAGACTCTTCAGGGGAAATAAAAAATCATAAGCTATATTAATGCTGCTCTGTCTTTGGATATACTGCTCCGTACTTTGAGCAACTTCAGGTCAGAAATTTCAAGATTACAAAAAGAAGTCTGCAGCTGCTGCAGTGTAAGGAGAAACAGATTTCCTCACAGAAGTTGTATTTATTCTTAGTGTTTTAAATTCCTACCTGAAAACAGAGGTATTCACATTTTATTTTAGTATCTTCTGCTGCAAATAAGGAACATTATCGTCTCTCACTAGAGCTAGTAGAAGTTAACATTTTGCACCAAGAGGGGCAGTTCCACACATTTGCAAGTTTGCAGGTTTGTTCTCTATTATTCCCCAAAATTTGCAGCTGCATATTCTGGGGCTGTATCTAAAGATATCAAATCACCATCAGATGAAACTTCAGAACTACCTGGCTAAGAAGCATTATGGTAGATTTTACGGTGTTACAAGGCTAGATGTCTTTCAAAATAGCTATGTGAATGTTTGCATTGTGTAATATAGTCTGCATTTAGTATGATTTTGAGTTACGTCATTCTGTAGCTTTAGTTTTACATATTCAATGAAGTCAATACCGAGTTTGGCTGTGTAAACATTTCAGAACAGGATCTTTTCTATATTTCTGTAAAACATTATTTCATTTTTTTGCCAAGATATGCTGCATAATACTGTGACACAGAGTATATATATATTTTAGGACCAGATATGGCAACATACTGCTTACTATGGCGTCCTCTCTGGCTGCTGGAATGGGCAGAGGGAGCAGAATTGGGCTTTTATTCTGTGTTACACCTGCTCTGGTTTTGATCTTGAGCTCCTTGCCGGTATGGTTTATAGCATTATTATTCCAAAAGTTTAATTCCTGATATATAGGCCTATGTGAGATCTAAAGAACTTTCCAAGATAAAATACGATAATATAGAACAAGAAACACAATAAAGACATTTTAAGAGTCTGAAGTAGAATAATGATATTATGAGAAAGAAAATGATATTGCCAGAATGGAAATTCTCATTAACTAATAAATTAAAAATAATAATGTCTCTGCAGAACTTGCTGTTTTATAAAGTTTGATTTGAAAAAAGCCAGTGCAGTTAAAATAAGACATGAAGCAAGTAATGCAGGATTTACCAGATCATGGCTCTCAATGGCTTTAAAAAGTTATATCTCAGCTTTCTTCATTCTGGTGCCCACTGTCACTACCTAACCTTAAATGGGAAAATTCACACAAATTTGTGATTACCAATGTAATTTTGATGACCCATGTTGACGAAAAGGACTGTTGTTACTCACATTTCAGTAAATAGCATAATTTTGACTTCATCAATGTTTTCAGTGGTTCAAGAGTAAATCGTGACTACAAACCTTAGAGAGTGCGGCTTAGCATGAGTTGACTCTTTATTTTTAGATCTCAGCCTTTCATGATGTTTTTTTACAGCTTCTTTACAAACAACTAAGGAGACTGGAATTTAGAAGATTTTTTAACTATGATGTGAACTGTAACACAATCAGGTGTGCAGCTGAAAGAAGAAATCAAAGACTCCTTTGAACATATTGTTGAATAAATATTTTCATATCTTTTTGAAAGTGTACATAATACAATATTATTCTTAAAATTCAGCAAATACTGTTATGTGTAAAAGCATCATTAGACACATGTAAATATTTGCAAATATTACTTGGTATTAAGAAAGTAGAGATACAACCTGGCTTCATTAATGAGGAAAAAAATGTCATGAAAAATAATTTCTTCCTGAGTCACAACCTCTGACAGTAAAACAGTTGCAATGTTGTTTTTAAATGAAAACAGACATTTTTTCTCCCCCCCTGCCCTTCTCCAGCATTTTTTCTTTTCACTTACTTATTCCTCAGGAAGTGTTAACATACTGATAATATTTTCACATATCATTTTAAAGATCCTGCTTAGTTTTTTGTTTGTTTGTTTGTTTGTTTGTTTGTTGTTCTCACAAAAGTTAAAATGCCTTGTCAAATTAGTTTTTGGTTCAATATGCAAGACACTCATTCTACATATAAAAAGTGTATGTATATAGATTGTTGGGTTTTTTCCTGAAGAAAACATATAGGATGTATGACAAAGGTCTTGAGATACCTCTTCAAAACTGAGGAGTGCCTGCACATGTAAATAAAAGATATTTTGACACTAATATTAGTATTTTCCAACAGGTAAGAATTTTCTGTGAAAAGAACTTGCACAGTGATTTGTTGACTGAAGCAGAAACACAGCCCTGTTTTTTATCTTTAAAAGTATAGAAGAAATCCTTTGATGTCAAAAGGTCAGAATAGAGCAGTTGGAACAAATTTTTGCAGCAGATAGCCTGAGAACTTTGTACTGTCAATTGTATCTCTGCTTCAGCTGTAAGAAGAGAAGTGGTGAAATTAGTGGTAAAGGGTTCAAAAATGTGTGAAACAAGTGAAACTCTTAGGGGACTTAAGGCTTTTATCTAAATAGAAAAAAAACCAACACAACAAAAACAAACAAACAGCAAAAGGTAATAGAAAGAGAGTGGCAAACTGGGTTTGGGGAAAAAGTTCCTTGAGTTTAAGTGTTTCATTTGTTATGTTTTTAACGGGGCAACAGGAGATTAACTGGTTGTTGCTGTTTTTGCTGATATGATGAGATGAAACGGTGTACAGCCTGCCATAAATCTTAGCCAGGATGCATTCTAAGCCCTAGTAATATATTTGTAATACTCTTTTTAATGCAACCTTTGTTTCTTAGTCTACTGTAGACATTTATCTGTCTGTCTATCTATCTATCTATCAATTTATTTATTTATTTATCTATTTATTTATTTTTACAGAATAAGATTCTGGATTCATTACTGTAAATCCTATGAGAAAAAAAAAGGAAATAGATATATTTTTTTAAGTATTTTAGATAAAATACTCAGTATTAAGTACTACATTCAAGAACAAGCATATTCATGTGAATTTTCCATGTTAATTAGGATATTAGTCAGTGCTTTAAATAACTTCCTTCTGCAGTCAAATATTTTCTAGCTAAATCCCAAAGGCTGCTGATATAATTCCTATTTATTAATGTCACATGAGAAGCATTTCTTTCTAATACTGAATTGCCTCCACTAGTTCATTGTATCACCTGTACAGAAAGAATAGCAGAAGGTGAATTCATCTTGCTTGAGTTTAGAAGATAGATCCTTTTTTAGTCTGGTGATTTGTCCTCAAAAGCGAGGAGTCCCTCTAATATAAAGGTATTGATATGTAATTTCAGCAAATTATCAGTGTTACTTCTACAGGACAGCACAGAGATCAAATTGCATCTCACTTTCATGCAGTGAGGGGTTATCTTCTCTTTCAGACCTCAAGATAATCAGTGTCATGAAGGTCTGTTTGCAATTTAGTACATTATAAGTGATATAGGCAAGTAAAATCCTTCAAATAAACAGTATTTTATTTTAGCCATGGACCTTTCTATTGGCTTTGTGATGAATGTATCAGATCAGAATTCCTCTTGTTCATAAAATACTTTTACCCATAATAGAAATGTTTCTAATCACATCCTGTTCCCTGCTGGGCCATTGGATGCTGCCACCTCCATGGCACACCAAAGGAGGACTCCAAAGTGGAAAGGAAAAGCCTCTTTACAAGATATAAATGCACAATTTGAACTGTGTGGGTGGGACCTCTGATCGATGTATTGTAAGTTCTTGCAGTAATAGACATGCAAAATTAGTTTCAGGCAGTGTTTCAGACCATCTATTGATGTATGTGTGACATGCTTGTATTTGCCTGTACTAGCTCCAGTGACACTATGATTACTGGTATTTGCAGTCCTTGCCCTGGAAGACTTCCAGACAGTTTTATTGTATTGAAATGGCTCTTACAGTTCATTGAACATCCAGCATAACACTGCTGAATATGATTGGCGCGTTTACATATATTTATTAAAAAAATCAGGCAGTTAAACTGCATAATTATGGGAAAACGAATCATAACAATAAAAGATCATTTAAGTTAACAAGCTTTGTGATCAAAGGATAAATACAGGTTGGATAAATGAGACTCTAGATGTAACTAATCTACATAAATAGGCTTTGGTCTGATTAGAGGAAAGGAATATATTAAAGTAATCTAAAGGTATTAAAAAACATTTTACTTCAGTATTTTTTTAACATCTAGTTTTATTTTATAATATTTTTAACATTTCTGCTCAGTAAAAATAGCTATGTTCAGTGGTAAACTACTTTTATGTGTTTTTATTTCTTAATTAACAATGTTTACAGTGCAAAGAAAGTCTAAACTAATACATGTAAAGTAACATCATAGTTGTCGTTCTAGTTTGAATGCGTTGTGTGTCAAAAACGTTACAGATTTTTTAATGTCTTAATTTAATTTTTTTTTTTAATGTTGCAATGTTTTTTGATTGATTTTTAATTAAAGAAAAACATTAAAGGGAACATTTAAAGAACAATTTCTTGTTTACTGTCTTTATCAGCAGAGAGCAGCCTTTGTAGTGTTTGAAAGCTGGTGCATTAAAAATCAATTTCAAGTCTTCAAAGCTATAAACTCTTGCTTGCTTTGTAGATATATACTGTTTTTAAAATCATTGGAAGCACACTTGACAATTGAATTAAAAACAAAAGGTAAATAATGGGTTCATCAAAATTTGAAGGATTTTAATGTATTTTTAATAATAGTGAAAAGATTTTTTACACAGAGCAGACATGTGAATCACAACTTGTAGCTTTTAAATGCATAATTTGTTTCTAAAGACAGTTCTATGTATTCTTTTATTAACAGAATTTTGTTTCAAACTTCTGTTCATGTTATTTTGTTGTTGTTAATGAATGGCATGATTCAAACACAGAACATGTCAGTCAGTTTCTTTACTTACGATATTTCTGTCTTGTTCTTTGCTGATTGCTAAGCAACCACTTATGGTTAAGATTGTTTAGCTACAACTTAGTTTAAAAAAAAAAAGTGAGCTGAAGTGGACTAAACAAATTTTCATTAATTCTTAAGGAAATTATTTAAATTCCATAAAATTTTAAAGGTGACAAAGAACAGAACATTGTTTTAATAATGCATCTAATATTCAGCACTTGGCCTTTGTTCCTATTGGTATCGAGGAAAAGGCTCTTTTTCCACAAATCTAGAAAGAGTAGGATGATGTCTTCAATATGTATACTAGCATTAATATTATGTCTTTCAAGGCATGATCCTTAAAACACTTATTCAGGAAATATTTTAATTTAGGTCAGTAAAACATTAAATTAAATAGATGGCTTATGGGAGAGAAGTTGCTGATGTGCATAAACATGTGCAGGATTCAGTCCAGATCTGTTAGTCTGTGTTAGCTGAACTGCTCCCTGTTGCTTCTCTCCTTTCCTTTAAAAACTCTGCAGAGCTGCAAAAGCTGTTTGTTTCACTTAGTCTCCAAATGCATTCTCTAGTGCTCTATTGAGATAGTCCTGATGTCTGAATATTTGATATTTTTGCTTTTTCGCATAGACTTGTGTAATTTGATATGCAGATTTGAAGATCATAAAAACAATCCTGCTTTGATGATCATGAGCAAGATTATCCAGCCACAGCTGTAAAGTACGAAGTGTGTTCTTTTCTGATCTCTTCATCATTTCAGTGGATCAAATGACAATAAGAATATAGCGGAATTTAGAGTGCTTGGGAAACAAGGAAACTAAAAGCCTTTAAAAAATGGCAGCCACAAAGCCTTAAAACTATTTGGATTTCTAGACTATATGCCAAATAATATAACTCTTTGTACAAATACGTATGGGTAGATACATAGACAAGAGAGCAGCATGGCTTCAAAAGAACTATCTAACTGGATAAAAGGCATTATTAACAACCAATGTGAATCTATTTATTTATTTTTTAATATTGTGTACGATCTGTACCTAGCCATGTAACACTGTTTTGGAAGATGCTGTCAATTTGCAGCTTTTGTTGCAACCTAGAAAGCATCAAGTTTAGAGACAAATGCTGTTGTCATTTTTTTTCCTGAGGCAAGACTATAGGTAAGGAAGGATCTCATTTTCCACTTCATGGTAGAAGTTATACATCTTGTTTAAAACTGTGTATCCCACTATCAGACTTCAGAATTGAGGGCAATGATGAAAAGGAGGTATAAGTCATGTGACATATGAGAATAATCATCACTCAATTGCTTCCATCAGCTGTGTCAGGTATTAAAAAACACATGATAATTTGCATCTCATATCTCCAAGAAAGGAAAGTATTAGTCACAGCTTTGTAGCCACTGGGTGGAAAAAGGGGGAAAACAAAGTCTTTTATGTTATTTCTTTCAACATTTCTTCATTTTGTTTAAATGTGTAAATATCTTCTGTCTGTTTACAACACCTGCGGCTTTGTTTCAGGCTTAATAGGACATAGTACTGCAAGGGGCAGAAGTAACTGGTTGAATTTATTTTATTATTTTTTCATTGGCCACCTATACGTGATCTTTCCCAATAGTGTACATCTCATTATCTCAATAATGTGATGGCAATTAAATAATAATTCCTTCAAGCGTGAAATAACTAATTTTAAGTACTTTCCAGTGCTCATTCATTTCAAACAAGCTTCCAGAATTTTGAAGAAAACTTTAATTTGAGTTCATTTAAAAGATATGTAGACCATACACAGTCTCTTCTTCATCCCCTGATACTATCAAAGGAACCTTAGGAACAAGTAACTAGATTTCCAGATTGTGACCTACTTGTTAGTCTACTTTACTTGCATGAAAATAAAGTACAATAAAGCTGTATCTATTATGCAAATGTAAGCTTTGGGAATTTTGGTTAGTATTGGCAAATATCTTCAGATAGTTAAATTGCTTGCAGTCATACTGGTCTTGCTGATACCAGTAAATGAAGAAATAGGCATACATGTTGAATAGCTGTGGGAGGAGAAGACTTTATTTAAAGGAAAGGTTTTGTTCTGATTTAGATTTGGAGCCATAGGTTTTCTATAGTATTTTATAATAAAGACAATTACATAGTAATTTAGGTTAGAATGCGTGCCCAGTTCCCCATCTCAAAACCCAATTTGTTACTACCTGTGGCTATTTCTATTAAAAAAGAAACATAATTACTATGAATCTCAGCAGTCTAAGAGTAAATTTTTACAATTACAATACCTCCCTTGGGCAGATGTGTGAAAATGGCAGATTAATTCCTGCCAGTATCTGTCTATTCCTTCCACATTCTTAAGGTTGCTGGTAGCTTGGATTATCATTATATTGGTGCTGTTTGTTATGTTGTGGTTAAGGTTAAAGCTGCAATCCTCTTACAAATATTGAGGAATAGGGCTCCATACCATTACCTTGGAAAGTCTGTACACTGAAGTTTGATACATAGGTCCTAGGAGTAAGATCCTAATTCTATTTTCATTGAAAATTAATGAGTTTAATCTTGATCTTAGTATATTTTAGATGGGCATTTTATACTTTATTACTTTTTGCCTGAGAAGATTTAAACAAAAACAACCAAAAACCCCAAGTTTACTCATTCTTAGGAATCTATGGTGAAGTTAACAAGATTGCATGTGAACTGAAGGCCAAATAGTAGACCCTTAATATTGTATGGCTTTTATTTTATTCCCAATGGCACAATGACATGTTTATTTACAAAGAACCACCAGTAAGTTGTGATGGACCTGAAATAATGTAAATTAATAATTCTCCATAGAAATGATCTAATTAATTTTCTAATGAGCTTTTCTACTTGAAAACAAATTTTGAGGGCATATGTGTAGAAGAATTGCAGGTAAAGGCTCCACTCCTGGAGATCACTCTCTGCAGCTAAGCACTCAACTCCATGTTGAATTCCAGTGAAGGTGGAAGTCAGTGTTGCTTCATGTGGGCTCGTGATCTACCTGCAGGGAGCAGCATTAGTCTGTGTTACATATCATCTACGATAATGGGTATATCCAGATTGAATATTCAGGAAGAGCAGCATGAATTATCTTAATAAATTATTTTTTTCCCGTTTGCATGAGTTTTTATCTGGATTTCTGGCACTGTACCTGCTATATTTTCATTTCATTACACACACACACTTCTTCCGACTGTTGGCTTTGGTACTTCCGTGAAGTGACATTACTTAGAAAAGGTTGGATTAGATATTGTCTTTGAAAGTTCATGACTAAAAAGAAATAAACAAATAAATAAATAAATTCATACATATTATAAATGCATCCTTCAGTTGCCACTGCGTGCATTCTCTTAGAAAAAAAAGTGCTTACATGTCAAGTGAGCATCCTGCTAATTAGAGGCAAACCCATAATCTAAGCAGTGTAACTAGCCCCTAAGTCAATTATTAGCATTCTGTTCAGTCTCTCTACCCCTGGTGAAACTTGCAGCAGTGTCCTAGATGTTGACCAAACAACACTGGTTTGGAACAGAATAAAAAACTGTTCCTAATCCTGGAATCTGTGCAGAGAACATTTCTTATGTAGATCTTCCTTGTCTTAACAGTAAATAGTAAATTCTGATTTCACACTCTCGATAGAGTGTGAATGAGCTATTATGAGAGGGGTAATCCAGATTGTATTTATTTTTTTTATTTATTTATCCCAGGCTATTAAGAATTTACAGGTCAAAGCCAGCCCCTTAAATACCTTTGAGTTTATAGATTACCTGTGGAGATCCCTAGAAAAGTGAGTGTTGTGTTCTGGATGAGGTGATCCTATCGAATAAGTTAACTATTTTTTTTTGTTTGTTCTGAATCAACTTTAATATAGAGTCCTGTATGAAGACATTGCAATAGGTTAACACTGAAGTGACAGAGTTGTGGATGGTTATACAAAGCCTTATAGCTGAAAGGCTTTATTTTTTCTGTCCAAACTTACTTGACCACTGCTACTATATTCATGGTGTATTCAATTAAACTTTCCATTTTATGTAGTACCTCATCATAGACACATGACTGTTATGGCTTTAAAATATATTTAGGGACAGAACCTCTTGCTAAATTTGTGCAAGCCTAAATAATTTATATTATGTCACAAATGATAAATCAACTCATCACCACTTACAGTTGAAAATCTTCTTGCACAGGAATGTGAGGCTGTAAATTTTGATGATCTACAATTCTGTTGTAAATTCAGCCATTATTTTGGTAGCATATTTAGTGGTGTGTCTTTTTCTAGTGTTAAGAGGAAATAATTATGCCAAGGTATTTGTGTGAAAGTAGGGCTTTTTATCCTGTCATAAAATGTTAACAGAATATCTTGTTGAGGATTTTTAACAAAATGTTGAAATAAACATTTGCATGACCAAAATAAGAAGAGGTAATAAAGCAAGTTTTAACATCTGTGATTTTCTTTCTAATTCCTAAGGAGTTTAAGTAAATCATTGCTTTTCTTGGGAAGGATTTTAGAAAGAGGAAAGGGATAAGGTTGCAGCTTTACGGGAAATAAGGTGATCTAGATTTGTCTGTTCTTCTGACAGTCACATAGGAAGAAAGCTTTGGAGTTCCTCTTTATGTGTGTTTTCTGTGCAGGCAGCATGGCTTCAGAATCAAGTCCTGCTTTAACTTCATCGCTTGTTTTTTCACTCTGTAGGGAAGAAACATAGAACTGGACTCTAGTGCCACATTCAGTGTTTGCTGCCTAACTAATCACCTTTCCCTGTCACTGCCATTACAAATCTGTTTAAATGCCATCCATAGAGAAGACCATATGCTGGGTTAAAGGAATGTAACGTTTAAGAGTTTCTTCCCATTTTCTATCACTATTGTAATCTTCTTCCTGCTCCTTTGCAGCTTTCTTCAGCATACAACATATGTATCTGTGGGAACGTAGCACGCTATGTAAAGACTCACTTATCCTTTAATTGAAGTAAGCAGACTGATCCAAGAGCTATTGAAAACAATTTGAAAACATCCATTGATTTCAGCGAACCTCAGGTCATGGCTTGTGAGAGTTTTATTGTTGTCTTCAGTGAGAGTATGTGTTGGACAGAAGAAAGTAAACACAGTAGAGAGATGTTAACACAAACTTAACAGATATTAAATATCCAGCAACTCTGTTTCGCCTTACTAAATATTGTTAGTACAAAACAATTTGTCAGTGTTCAAAGGCCACAATTTGGTCTCCTTCTCCACCACACAGTACTGCAATGTTTATAAGCTTTTATCTGTTCAAAAAACATTTGTTGCATGTTGCTCTTAGAAACAGGAAAACAGCAGTGATAAGAATAAGACGAATTCTATAACACTTAGAGACTTCACTGGGAATTCCTGCTGACTAAGAGTTTTGAGAAATGTCTCAAAATTAAAAATAAAATGCCAGGAGCTCACAAATGTACTGTAGAAGCTGTGTGCACAGGAAAAAAAAAAAACCAAAAAAAAACAAAAAACAAAAAAACAACAAAAAAAAACCTTGTTTCCATACAGAAAGAAGGCTTCTAAACACAGAGAGAAAAATATCTTTTAAATTATAGCAAATATTCAACAATTTCCTTTAATTGCAAGGCACTAATACTGAAGTTTGTCTCTAAATTTAATATCTTAATTTCCAGACTTCATATTTACCACATGGATTGGAATGAAAACTCTAAAAAGCCACTTAATACTATCCAAGACACACTCACAAACATATTGTTATTTTGAGTTCTTGGTATGATATTTTTAGAATAAACTGGGTATTGTGAAAAGTGCAGATTTCATTCTAGTTACCTAATTGTAGTTGAGTCTGTTATGCAGTAAACATAATATCTGTTAGGAATACTAAGGCAGAATCAACTTGGTGGGAGCCAGAAATAAAAGGTGCATTAAAGCGTTTCAAATTCAATCATTAGGTTTCATTGCACCCATCTGCTACCAGAAAATATAATTGGCAACTTGATTCATTGACCTTTAACTGTCATTTTGGACCATGTTTTTGTAAATCCGTATTTTCAAGTTAGAATTAGAGAGTTAATTTGATAAGAGAATACCCAGTACATCGTAATGCAATTACTTTAGCTTTTTTTTTTTTTTTAAAGCAAAAGAGTTTTGTGGGTGTTTTTGTTTGTTTGTTTTGTTTGTTTGTTTTATGTAATCAGGTTTAACGGTCTGCTGTATATTCTGCTAATCCAGTCAAAGTAGTTATTTAATATTGAATGTAGTTAAAAGCAGTTAATGTTCAACTTCATTAAGACTTCTATTAAACAGAAAGCTTGCTGAACTTCTACTTTTTTATACAGGATCTACTGCCTCTTATTAATTATTTCCAGGGGTTTCTGTTATCCTAGAATTATACTTACAAGTTTTAATTCCACCAAGACTATGCAGCACAGTACAAGGACTAAATAAGCATTGAAATTGTGGAGTGCTTCATATTTTGTTTCTAAATTGTTTTTTACCTCTTTTCTTTTATTTTCTGAAGCAGATATTATCTTACACAGGTGGGTTGAAGTGCATACATCTTTTAGCACTTCTATAGGTGTGGCACACAAGTAGACTGTCTTATAAAATAACAGCCTTACTTAGAGCAAGCAGGAAACAATGTGATAAATGAGGATGATTCAATGTTTTCTCAGCAATGGTAAACAATTCTACCATTTTGTCATCTGAAGTTTATGTAATGGGAAAAAAAGTAATTAAATGTGTTTCTTTACACAACAGGTTACGATTCCTCAAATATTTATGTAATATAGAGACAGATGTATATAACCTAGATTTATAATCCCATTTCACAGCTTTTCCAAATACTGGGGAGCTTGATAAATAAGAAGCCGATTATATTGGCAGTATAACTCCATTAATAGGATTCAGATTTGCCTTATTGACAAGCCAGTACTGTTAATATGATCCAGTATATTAAATTGACAGGAAAACTGGAGCAATAGAATGTATCTGCAGCCTAATTGACAGGGAAGCTCTTTCAAAAGGTTCTTAATGTGGTTTTTATTGACAGAGTAGCTTCAATAAGTACATATCATTGGTGAGCAGTGTAAATATATTGGATGCAACTGTACTAGCAAATTCAGGTGAAGTAGTTACTGTTCTGTTTTACCATACTTTCATCTTTATTTTGTTTTAAGTTGTATCAAGCTCTCTCATAAGACCTTCACGAATGCTTCTTAAAGCACCAGTCTAACTGCACAGCTCACAGGTATCTGACAAGTTGTGAATTATTTCAAACTTGTTCATCATCTTAAAATGAATAGAGGCAATACAGAGCAATGTAATAATGTGTCATGAATTTCATTATGTTTATTTATTGATGCTGTGATAGCAGAAGCAGATCTATTATGCTTTCAGCTTGAGCTCTTTATGTGGTGTGATGTTTGACACCTCTTCCTATGTTCTGATTTTGAAGCTTCTCCAAAAAGTAGTATATCTCGAGAGCTCATATTACAATTATGTTTTTCTAGTCCCATTTAACAACTTTCCACATTCTCTTCCCAGACCGTGCTGATTTCATTAGGTGCCTACATTTCATGTTTCTTCAGCACAAAATAAAATGAGACTCAGAAACCTGAAACCATTATGAAAAAAACAGCAACATGAGTTTGAACGGAAAATCTTCTTGATTCCCGCTTCGGTAGAAGGAAGTTTTGAGTTCAACTTCCACACTTATTCCTAGTCCCATCTTTCTTAGAGAGAGAAATCTGTATTTAAACACATAACCTGCATCTGCTCTGGCAGAGGAATGAAGGTTTTTGCTAAGCTGACTTCCCTGCTGATGAAGCAGCAAACTGTTCCTGAAAGGATTCAATCTTTTATTTCATTTAAAAAAAAAAAAAAAAAAAAAAGTCTGATCAGTGTCTGGTCTCATCCCATCTTTTGAGTATTTTTCAAGTCTGCTTTTTCATCAAGGTCACTTAAAAATATGTTTCTCTATAGTGACCCTAAATGCTTCTTTAGCCTTCAGGTTTGGTGCAGCCAACAATGAGGTGAGAGGAAGCCTGACTGGGCCTTGTAGCTTCAAGTCATAGCCCTGTGTTAAATCCCTACAGACGTCTGTCTTCTTTTGTGGCTTGTGCATTGCAGAGTAAACTCTCATGGAAAACTGAAGAAATAATTGTCTTATGTAAACCAATAGTACAAACACAACTGAAATATCTGCAGTATCTTAATGTGAATGCTTAAGCAATAAAACAATAATAATCTCTCTTGATAACAAGTATAGTACTTATTAAGAGAAAATAGTATATGGACAGGCATTTATAGGGGGGAATCTGCATTCCTTCACTTACACAAAAGGATGGTATTCTCTGTCTCCAGAGTTTCACTTTCCAGAAATCACTTTGTGGATTTGACTGAATAGCTCAGGACCTCTTTTTCTTGCAGTATTGCTTTTATTATTCAAGAGAAAGAGAAAGCATGAACCACCAATAATCTTCAAGAAAGAGTATACGAGCCTGGTAAATGACAATGCATTGTGGATCTGACTGGTTTTGTTGCCCTGAGTTTTTAAATGTGCTTTTGAAGAATGTTTACATGTGCCAGAAATTCACATAAACACACTGTGTGTTTTGTAACACCAAAATGCACATTTTGCAGCTAGTGGGAAACTTCCCAAATATGCATGTCATAGGAATTACTGTCTCAAAAACATTTTCAAAAGAATAAGAGTGGAGACCACATATTAGGACAAGATTTGAGCTATTAAATAGCCCATTTAATTTTGTCCTTCTAAAAGGTAGAATAACTTCTTAGAAATTTATGTCCCTTTTTTTTCGCTATTTGGCTAATGTGTTTTTTTAATGAAGTCTGGTGAAATCAAACACTACTACATCAGGCTAAGTGTATACACTTGTATTCTTATACTGAGGAGTCTTTGTGAAAAATTGTACTATATTGAACAAAAACTGTTCCTAATAAAATGAAGACAATTGTCTGCTCTTTCAAAACTAGATTTGGCAGAGTACAATTCTTTTGTCTTGAAAAGTGATTGCCATTATATAAGATCTTTGTTTCATGGGGGAAGGGTGAATACTTGGAATTAAGCTTTTCAAGAAAAGACACAAAAGATGCTTGAGTTAGATATTAAGTGGCAGTGTGATAAAGGGGAGAGATGTTTCATTTCATTTCTGCATTTAATGTTTAATTAAAAAGAAGTTAGAGTCAGTAAAAACATTTGGCTTTATTATAGTTTCAGGTATGAACACCTACATAAAATGGAGTTGCATTGAATCATTTCTGAAAATGTGATACTTGTTCTTGTAATTCTGAGAAAAAATTATGAATATTCATAATATTCATAAATCTGATTAATGTTGAAGTTCTTTTTTTTTCATTCATTTTAGAATACATCTTTCCCTAATATGAAAATTATTTCTGGGTATAATTTTTCAAGAATACTTAAATATTGCATTTTTTTCTCCCTCCCTTCTTTCTGTTTCTCAATTTCCCTGTCTTTTTCTTTGTAGTCATGTTGATTTTAAGATTTTATTTTATGTTTGTTTGCTTTTTTTTTTTTTTTTAGGAGAAATACTTGTCAAATTGAAAACTTTTGGTTTTATTTTTCTCTAATTTTATCCAAACAGTATGGAGTACACAAAAAAAAAATGCTAGAAATCTTCAGAATTGTGGTGTAACAAAGATTTTGATTAAAAAGACAAAAAAGGGAATTAGTCTACTTTTTATGGGAATTCTTGAAAGCAGAAGCCTTGTGAAGTCATTTACTGTTGTCTTACTGAGAAATAGTCGGGTCCCTGAAATCTGATTGACTAATATGGGGCTGTAATTTCATTCCTGAGTTTTTAAAAAGAAATAAAGCTGTGTGCAGAACCACTATGGAACACCTTTTTATTTATAAAAGTAGCTAAAGTATTTACAAAAATACTTCAGTACTTAAAAGGAACCTATAAGAAAGATGGGGGCAGACTTTTAGCAGGGTGTGTTAGGACAGGACAAAGGGTAATGGTTTTAAACTAAATGAGGGGAGATGCAGGCTAGGCATGAGAAAGACATTTTTTAAAATGAGGGTGGTATAATGCTGTCACAGGTTGCCAAAAGAGGTGGTAGATGCCCCATCCCTGGAGACATTCAAGGCCAGGCTGGATGAGGCTCTGACCAACCTGATCTAGTTGAAGATGTCTCCTGCTCATGGCAGGGTGGGTTGGACTGCCGTGTCCCTGCCATGTCCTTTGAAGGTCCCTACCAACCCAAACTATTCTATGATTCTATGAATCTATAAAAATATGAAAAACTTTTAACAGAAATAAACTAATACCTCATGAACACGAACTTATTAAAAAAAAAAAAAGAAAAAAGAAAAAAGAAAAGAGATTAATGTAGCCCATTGCTAAAAATATTCCCCATAATTCACTGTGTAATACTTTGCCCAGGCTGGTTTGAACTGTTTCCAGTGCTGAAACTTTTTTTTTTTTTCCTTATAAGATTATTTGAGGTTAATGGATCCTACAAGGAATTTGTTTCTGATACTCTGTTCTTTGCCATAATTTTTATTTTTAGTTTCTTTAAATGAAACTTTTGGAAATCATAGTAATTCCATAATTAATTAGTAGAACGTTGACAGATGACTTTCAAGCTTCGAAATAGTTTTACTTTGAATTTATAAAATTCAGTATTCCAAATTCACCATGTGAGAGCAATACTTAGCAACAATTGTAGCTCATCTAGGCCTTTGTGTGGTCTTAATTTACAAGCCCTAAGACCTATATTAGAATGAATGGTTTCACAGACAGTTGATGATAGCACTTCAAGAATGTGCTGTGTGCTGTTCATGTAAATACTGGCCAGTCAATGATTCTTCAAGTCACATTATTAGACTGTAACTATTATATTGTCACATCTGAAATCCCATACCAGTAAAAGTATATTTTGCACAGGCTTAATTTGCCTGTTCTTTTACTTTTCCTCAAGTCCCTGATGAAAAACATAGCATAACCAAACTGTTAAGATATTTTCTAAAAGGTAGAAACACTCTTTTTTAAATTTTGCCAGCTCTTGAAAGGTTTATATGCATTCCAATCTCTTTCAAAATGGCATTTTTATGAGCTTTATCTTTCTGAGAAAGCTATATTAAATATGTGTACAAAAATCCTCAGGATCTTTTCTGCAGCATTGCAGTAATGTCAGTATTCTTAAAATTTCAGACTTACTCTAGTCACATAGTAGTACAGATAGATGAAAGAAAGTATTTTTAAGGGGCCATTGAAGGAACTGTGAAAAAGTATCTGTTAAATCGTTCAACAGCATACTCTAATTGGATATGAACTAATTCCCCTAATCTGTGAAAATGAACCATAAAAACAGGATCTGTTCTCTAGGGGACACATGGACAGTTAGGTTGACATCACAGACTTTTTAATTCTCTGGTATCTAAGCAGCTCAGTAGACAGTTGTGGTTTTGCTTTAGTTTTAGAGACCATTTGTTCCAGTATGTTTTCCTCCTACTGAGGAACTTGCTTGTTAGTAGTTGGTGACCTAATACTCCAGTTCTCAACCTTGAGTCACAGAGACAGAAAATGTGTCTTTACTGTCTAACTACAGTGACTTTTAGAGATGGATTGTTTCTGAGGGTTTTCTTGTGGGGGAGGGTGAGAGTGGAACTTGTTTTATTTTGTTCCTCAGGACTTTAACGGTGCTGGCATTTGAGTTATTTTTGGTTATTTATCAGGAGACAGTAATTGCAGGTAATCCACTTCTGATGCAATACATCTTACTCAGATTTAGCTATTACAATTAACATCTTGTTGGTCATCTACCTTGCCCTGTAATTATCGGAGAAAGGGAACTCCAGATGTAGTACCTACCTAAAACTAGATGCACAAACAGGATGAATTATCTTGTATGTCTCTAATGCTTATAGAGGGATCTTAACTGATTAGCTCAGAGTAGGTGACTCACTATTAGATGGTTATCTGCAGGTAAAATGAAACCTACCTTAAAACTGGAGGCAAACAGAGAGACATGGTCATTCTGATTTCCTAGAAAGGGTTGTATACACAGAGAAGAACAAAGACTTTATTTGTTGTTGATAGATTTTTAAAGTAGCACTCATTTCCTGGAATTACAGCTATGCAGTGTAAAGAGATATGATTAATACATGAGCTGAAATGTGTAATATCACTTCCATAGATGTTAAAGTGTAAAAATTTTAAGAATATGACCTCTCACTTCAACTGGGATTAAACAGGAAAAAAAAAAAAGTGTTTAAAAGTGTTTAAGGGAATTAGACATCCATATCTGTCTGTAATCCATTGTGAATTGTATGCTTACCTTTCTAACATTCCTCTAAACTGCCTAGCTTTAAAATTAAATGTTTTTTTATTATCCCAATTTTTGCATAGATATTATCATATATGGAGCGATTTTCTCTCTGCTGCTTGCATCTTGGAGTGCTCTGTTACAGCTCATCACAAGTATGATACTTTCATAGTTCACAGGAGAAGGTCTGATGCGTTTAGAGCAGAAGGAAAAAAATTCAACTCTGAGCTCTGTGGCTATATATGGTTATCAAGTATTTACATTTGTTCTTTTGCAGCAATGAACTCGCTGTGAGATGGCACCCAACTGTTTGTATTACTGCAAAGTACAATATGAAGGAAATTGGTCGAATTATTATCAAGTTAAAGGTCATTAATGATTACCATAAATACAGAATTTCTCAGAAACAGCTCCCATTTTTAGGAGCTGCTAAGATGTGCTGGTAAATTCTGTTTTAAAATTTATATCTTTATATCTTGGCTAGCCTTTTTTTTTTTTTTTTTTTTTTTTTTTTTCCCTATCAAAAAGTAGCATAAAAAAGTATGGCCAGTTCTTAGGGTGGTCCAGCTTATAGATAAGTTCTTAGCACCACATTTAAAGAGGTGCTATAATTAATGCCAGGGAAAAAAAGTCTGACTTGTCTAATGGCAGAGAATTGATGAAAAGGCAGTTTATAGTGGGCATTTTGCCTGACAACGACATGAAAAATGGAAGTGTTGATTCTAATAGCAGCTGCATTTAGGAGAAGGCAGATATCTTATGTAAGGAAAAGCATAAGGTCAGTTTTCCTGAACATCCATAGTTGAGATATTAGACCTACAAAATATACATGAGTTCTGCAATTGTAAAGGGTTTTTTTGGGGTTAAGAAGTTTCGGGCTCTGCGAGTGTCATAATGATTATATGTGTACATATATAAGATGGATTTGCTGCACATGACAGAGATACTAGCTTACAATTTGAGAAAATAATAAATGACAAAATTCAGGCTGCTTCCAAAATGTGATGTGCTACATTTAAGACATTACATGTAAGGATGCTGAAATATTTATGTTTATGCCTTTACTTCTTCCTTTTTTTTTGTTTTCAGTATTTGTTTCTATAATTTTCAACTTGTTAAAAATTAAGACAAGCTTTTGTTTTAATTATATCTATTAAACCCAGGATCTTGTCTATTTCTAAGCACAAAGCACTAAACTGTCTCCTGATTGAAGTGACCAGATTTTGAAAAGTTTGAATACTTGTAGCTGGAATCATCAACTTCTGAAACACTGACTTGGAAAAACAGTGATACAACACTGGGTTTGATGTCCCAGATCTTCAGAACACCCCTTCTGTAATACAGAATATCACTCGAATTTATGGGCAGTATTTAAGAACTTTCATAAGCCTGTCTCAAATGCTGCTAAAGAATGAGTCTCTAGTTGGACGTAAACACACAGAATTCCAAGTTAGGTGCAATTTTGAGATGATAAAGTCATTGAGAATTATAAGTATAGGTATTTTATACCATATTTTGCAAAAAGAACAGTAAAAACCTGATTCTGTCATATACCTTTTCATAAAAAAGAAAGAATCACTGGTAACACATTGAGTTATTTTTGTAATGACATATACATTGATTTGTACTCCTCATCTTAAATTAGAAACTACTTCAAAGTGCTCAAACAATGTGTATTATAATCCTAATTTTTGAATAAAAGGATTAAACCAGAAACAAGAAAGCACAGCATAAATTGGCTTAATAAATGTCAAACACAAGATAATTCCTTTTATTCCGTCCCTTGCCTAAATCACGTATGGTTCATAAGCACATTTATTTCATGTATACCTTGAGAGTGACAGGTGACTACATATTTTCTGTTGCAAACAGCAGTAACTGTTACATTTCAGATGTAACCGCATCTATCTTTTCCAAGCAGTAACATTCCCAACATGTAAAGGATGGCAAATATTTCTAATGACCATCTTCAACCTAAAAAACACCAAAACAAAAATAAAAAAATGAAGTGGAGAGTGGCAGAGAAAAACAAATATCTAAGAGACCAGTCACTTGTGTAAACACTTGTGTGACATTAAACCTTACCTTGAGCCTTCTGCTCCATTAATTGGGCGCTGCCCATGTTACTGATACTGATATACTAAATGCTGTTGCAAAACTCATAGCTGCTGCAAAGCATAGTGGTGTGACATGACGAGATGCAGAAAACAGTAGAAGCTCTGTCTCTAGGTCAGCTGCAAGAAGTGACATGTGTGACTGTACAGTATATGGATTTTTGTGAAAGATGCAGTCTCTCTTTCTCCCAAAGAACTTCAGCTGATGATACAAGGGGAATTCAGTTCCCTTTGGCAGGACTCCATGTTGGTCTGGATGCTGTAACTACTTCCACAGTTACTTAACTCATGCTGCTAAAAATAAACTCATGACAGACTTAATGAAAGTATCTTCTTTTAAAAACTACTTGTCTACAACAATCATGTAATGCTCTTGTTTGCATGTGCAGTTCTCATTGTTCTGACATAGCTATTAATACTGATGAAAATTAAAGAGAGAAAATCCAAATATTTTCATACTTGCGCTTTTCCAGTAGCAGTTAAAAAAACACACAGCCAATCAGCCACAGATTTTCTTGATCTCATGCAGTTTTTTTTCAATTCAAGAGTAATATAGCAATATATGGAATTGTACTACAGCAGTAAGGGCTTCAGAATCCCAGTAGATGATGTAATTATGGTTAAAAATAAGTATTATTGAATAATTCACTTTTGTAATATGCAAAAGTAATTTTTTTCTCTCATTTTCAATAACCATCAGTCTTAATATCTAAGTAATGAAAAAATATAAACAGTGTCATCTGCCAGGTTGCTAACAGAGAATGCCACTTATTGGAGCCTCATTGTTTACTTTAGCAGGTAATTTGTGGACCGGAATCATTTAATTGTTCTGAGCACATAATTACATGCCAGCATTTTCCAGTTTAATTAAAATGTACAAATCTGAAGATAAAGGGAATTTTTGAATTATTAATCATTTCTCCTCTAGGAAATCTTGTTGCTCTGCAGGAGATTTGTCCAGTGTACAACTATACGTATTTTTTTCCTTCTCTTTCACAGACAGACAATTTTCCCGCAGAGCCCAATTACATGGGCAGCAGGCAGCAGTTTGTTCAAAGGTAAGGCCTATTAAATAACTTTCTCGGGTTCCCCATTTGCATTCTTGTCAAAATTGCTTTGCCAGAGTGTACAATTCAACTTAGAACAAGTAAATACAACTCTCTCTCTCTCTCTTTTTTTTTTTTTTTTTTTTAATATGTATTTCAGTAGCTCCACGTTCAAGGATCCAGAAAGAGCCAGCTTGAGGGACAGCGGGCATGGGGACAGTGATCAGGCTGACAGTGACCAAGACACTAACAAAGGCTCCTGCTGTGACATGTCTGTTAGGGAGGCACTCAAGATGAAAACTACTTCAGCTAAAAGCCAGCCACTTGAACAAGGTGAGTGAAGCCTCCAGTGCTTACAAAAGTGTAAATTTTGAGCCATAATTATAAACCTATTAGTACTGCAGTTGTGGTTTATCAGGGCAGAATAGCTCACTGATAATTCTATCAGAGAAAACAGTAAATCTTTTAGCTAGCCCAGAGCAAAGAATGCTCAGTATCTTTCAAAACGAACATGAAATGAAATGAAACCACAAGTACCCAAAGTAGATTAAAAAAAAAAAAAAAATAGTACTTCTCTGAAATGATTAGAATATGCTTTATCTCCACTGGCATTGCCTGTGATATATTATATACAGTCCTTCTGTTGAAGGTTGATTTGGAAATTCAAACTAGACATGACTGCAATAGATAAAAGAACTCCAGTCATTTAGATTCCTCACATAGTTTGGAGACGAGGTAAAGAAAAGAGACTTGGGATATCAGACAAGGGTAAAAAGGGGTCAGAAAATGTTTTCATTTCATGGATGTATTTTCCTATTTGTAATGTTGATTTCACAATTAATAGTAATGTGAGAAGTGTCAAATAACAACATAATCTTTTTTTCAGTGTAATTTCATTCATGTCCTATGAAGGTACCAAAGATGAGTGTCTGTGAAACAGCTAAAATTACTTATATCAGGACAATTCCAGTGCTCTCTGCAAACTTTAATTCTGACAAACAAGCATGTTTATTTCCTCAAAATCTGTGTCCATTTTTTTTTCCAGATGTGTTTTATCTAATTACAAGGTCTTTTATTTCAAAAGAAACACTTCTATTTTTCTTTTAAAGCATCAGACAGACTGAGTACTCCAGCAGTGTGTGTGTATGTTTTGCTTCAGGCTGTAAACAATAAGGAAGTGCATCACTGAATAATTTTGATTTTTTTTTGTATGTTTGCTATCACTTTAAATTGTTGTGGGGAAGGTGATGCAGTATGAAAGACAGTTAAAAGATTATTAAATAAGTCAGCTTTAATAATAAGAAGCTGTATTTATAATTAAGCAGAAATATAAGGGTTTTATTAATTGTTGATTAATTTGACCTAGTTTTTTGCCTCTTAGCCTAGTCTGATCTGTAGGACAGCCATCAGGAAATACATGTTTAGCTTCATTTTTCTGATTATGTTGAGATTGCAATATAATTTTTGCTGTGTAGGATATTTAGGATGCTGCGGTATAATTTATTCTGTATATATTTGAAGACTGACCCCATATATGACCTTATTTTCCAAGTAATAAGTGCCCAAAAGATTATTTTTTCCTAACCTTCTGCCATAGCAATTCTCCATTTATAATTAGACATTGATCTGTATAAAGATGCTGGTTTTTAATAAGCTGTTTGAGTGCGTGTCTAAATTTCTCAGTTTTGCATAAGAAAAAGAACAAATCTCCAGATTTGTATTTATGAAGTACAGTTCTAAAATTTTTTAAAGATTTGTTAGGAATTTTATTTATAACTCAAATTAAAAATGTGTGGGTTTTTTTAGAAAAGGACTGTATGGCCAGAGTTCATAATGCTGCAGTTTGTCCAGCAACATCAAGCCCAATACTGGTCATAATTTAAAAACTCTAGTAAGCAGATTGAGTCAACTATTACTGTCCCATATTTTCACTGTAATGCAAAGAGTTATATGATGGTTTGCACTTGTGATTATATCTAGGTGAGGGGCCCTCTCCATCAAGAAACAACTAATTCCAGTGGCTCATATGAATTCCTCACATCCTTACTAAACATATATTGAGTTGTGAACCTTAAGTACTGTCAGTCACTGAGCTGCAGCAGTGGGTGTTTATGTAAACTTTCTTACAAAGAAAAAAAAAAAAAGAATGATGGTAGAGAGATAAAATACTTTTTAAAGTTGTATTTTTATTGTCTTTTTCCCCCAAATATAATTACAATTGGTAATGATACCCATTTGTTTACTTGTACAATCCCATCTCAAGTGTGTTGTAACAAAATCATTGGCATATTATGAAAACCGAACCTGCAGCAAACACCTTATGAAGTTACAGATCGTTGCAATAACAAATGCGGTGCAGTGTGATGTTCCCAATGAAATCAGTGATTGTCATAAAGCCTAGTATAATTAGGTATCTTAGTCCAAAGTAACTTTTCTCTTTTGAAAAAATATAAACAAAATTGTTTTCTTCAGTCATAAACCCAGCTGAAGGAGAGTGAAAAATGTTACAGATATGATTAGAACAGAAAAAAGGATTCTACTTTCTTTAAAGAAAAATTGTTTTAGGGGAAAATAAGATGGACAGCTTGCTAGAAACAATTGTCTATAGTAGCAACTGAAGCAGTATTAAAAGTTTTGGTTCTGGCATCATGCTGGGATGTGCACAAGGATGGGAATTCACTATTTTTAAAAAAAAGTTTCAGTCTTGTTTATTATTGTTTAAAGATATTTAAAATAGTTTAAGTTCTGCTTCTAAAGTAGTGATAATTATTAGATCTGGCATTTTTTTTTTTAAAAAAAAAAAAGATCAGAACTGTGAATTCAGAATCTTGACTTCAGACTCTCAACTTAAAAATGAGCTATGTTTGAGCTTGAGATGCTCTGTATGCAATTCCAAACACAATTGTATTTGATCCAATTCTACTCATAGCAGTAATAAGAACACTAGTGTTTACCAGTACTTTACCTACACTTTTGAGCAAGTCCAGCCTAGATATAGGAAAATTAAATGGTCGTATTGAGACATAAATCATGTCAGTAGCACCACAACAATTATGCTTCTATCAGCAATGAATAAGTAGGAAATTTTAATGAAAAATAATTTTTGTAGACAAGACATCTGATTTGAGCATGGGATGGGGGGCAAGCAAGCTTACTTTGTGATTTGCATTAAAATATGTAAGACAGTGGATGATAAGGCTTCAGTAATTTTACTATTAAAATATTTAATTTCAAGGGAAATATCTCCAGATAGCACGTTTTTTTCTGGTGGTGACAGTAAACGTTCACACAAGTGGAAAATATATCACTCTGAAATGCTTATGAAAGCTCATCACTTGGCCTTAATGGAAAAAAAAAGGTGAAAAAAGCCTCAAATCTATTAAAGTCACCAGGACAGTAAGTCTTATGTTAAAATAAGCATGCCCCATTTTAGTTATCTCAGTCATATATCTTCTTGCTGTGAATTCAAAGACACTTTCTGCATACAAATATCTAGCTGTCTATTAATCTTACTTATGCTATCTGAATCAGGTGTCTTACTAAGCAGCTTTTTCCATATGCCTGCTACTCTTTCACTCGAATGGTTTTAGATAGATTTGTTTAGTTTACTTCTTTTTTTTTTTTTCACTTCTGTTGCTGAGACTTTAAACCCCATCACTAGTTTGGACAGTTTGAGATCACCCTACTTAGAAGTTTTACAAGAATTAGCAGTTTTGAATAAATCTGTCAAGTTACCAGTTTGTTCTGCTGGAATTAGCATTTATTATTTTATTATTCACATTTTATATCTAAATAACAGTGTTATCTTTTTGTTTGGTATGGTTTAAGCATAACAGCAATAATCCGTATTTCTTGAAAAGAAAGCTGAAAATGATATCATAAACCACAAGTTATATCTACAAGGAAACAATAAGAAGTAAGATATTCATTTTATACTTTTCTTAGTGAATCATGGATATATTTACCTTATAATCACTAAAACAATATAGAGTTATGGACTTTTTGGTAGTTACTCGTAAATCTTTGTTAGATTTTCCCAGGAATTCTTTTTTTGAGTCTGTGTGTTTGTGTTTTATTTCTTTAACATTAATCTACATTTTCATGTGATTGTCAAAAGCATCCAAGAGATTCAGTATCTACAAATTCAGTAGCTTTGTTGTTGAGTTTTTACTTTATCATTGTGCATCTTTCTTTCAACATGTTTGCTTACCATTCTCACCTGCATCCCAGTAGTATGGAACCTGAGAATAAATGAAAAGTGGAGGCACCTCCTTGAAGGAAGGGGAAAAGAAAATTCTTCAGTGTTGGTGTCTGAGAATACTCTAGGATCTGTGTTGGTCACAAGGCTTCTGTGTAGAACAGCACTATTTTAATCTAAAATATTGGTGACTAGTATAAAAGGACTGGAATGTATCTTCAGAAAAAAAAAGAATAGAACCTAAAAAAAATACTTCTTTCTTCATCAACACAACAAAAATCCATATGTATCACAGCTGATGCAGTCCTGCATGCAACAGTCTTAGGAATAAAATCTATATCAGTGTTATAGAACCACCATCAATACTGCTAACTCTTGTCCACAGAACACATTTGCAGAACTAGTTTGTGGTAAATTGTGCATTTATATTCTCAATTTCTAAACAAAAATAATCCCTCAAATTAAGCATCCTGCATTATCTATCCACAGCAGAGTAGAAATTATTAGAACTTTTTACCAAGAGTTTTTTGTGAACTATCCATCGATTTTCTTGCCATAATCCTGCCTGAGTCTGTAGGATAATTAAAATCCATTCTGTTTAACTGAGTGAGAATCAGTCTAGCTTGGTAAGTGCAGAAAGTTCATAAACCAAATTTCTGCTGTCTGACATCATCACCAATGCTTTCCATGTCATTGGGGATGATAGGTTCTTTTATAAGTACATCATCTTAATGAGATAATGGAAAAAGAAGAAATGCTTCTTTTCAAAGTTCTTAGAGCTGGTGATGGCCTCTGCTGAGAAACTGATGGAGGCTGGACAGAACAGCCCCTATCACATTCTGTCTGTGCCCAGACTATTAATAGCTGTCAGATTGTACTACTTGTTCTAATGCTGCCTAAGAGTATTTATGTCCAGGACTATTATCCCTTCTAACTCACCCTTAACATGGTCAAGTAAGATGCTAACTCACTATTGTATACCACTAAGTACACTTTTATCTGATTAATTGTTATCCAGACAAGCAACAAGAGCAACTTAATTAAGAATTTATTTCCTTTTCTAAGTATAACTTAGTATTATCTCCTTCTAGGACCATGAATTCTGGAAACAGGTGAATCCCACCCAAAATGAGATTCTTTTCCCCCTTTCACTTGTTCTTTTATAGGTAATTTTCTCTCTCCTTTTTATTTTTTTTTTTTTCCTTTCCTTTTGCTGCTGTGCTTTATGCAAGCACCTGTGTGATCTTAGGTGACAAAGACTAAATTATCTAATCTGATTGACCCAATTTGCTATCAGCACCCTAGAGCTGCTAGATTTTGGCCTTATTCTGGCGGTCAGATTTTTTTATTTAAGATCAAAAATGTATGTAGAATTACAGAATTTTCTGAAGAATAAGGCCATATTTATAACTGTTTGATGTCCACTTTAGTGTGTTTTACAAATTCATCATGACATTTAAGCTACTGCCAGCACTTTGTTCCTACTTTTCTGCTGTGAGTTCATTGTTCCATGAAACAATACTTCTGAGTTTAAGAGAAATGGCAACATTATTATTGGTCTCATCCTTCTTATGAAGTCCTTGGCAAATGGGAATAATGAAACTCCTACTAGTATTAAACTTTTAAATTGATGTTTCACTTTTATTCAGAGGAGTACTCATAAAAGTTTCAAATGTTCTAAGTGTCTTGATCTCAAACACTCATTTAAAGTTGATCTAGGTAACACCTTTGCAAGACTTCCTTACCTAGGCTGAGCTAGGCTATGCAAATTTTGTGAAATGCCACTTTTTGAGAGACCAGATTAATATTTTCCCCATGAAACTAAGTTAATGAACTAGACAGAGGAACACAGGTCAGTAGCCTTTGCTGCACAGATGATTGTCATAACCTTTTTCATGTTAATACCCAGTAATCGATAAAATATCCGTTGTTTTATTATGTATTGGGCAAATTGTATGATGGATCTGGGCAAAATAAATAAAAGTTCTATCAACTTGTATATAATCAAAGAATTAAAGATTTTTTTTCCTCTGTTGCAATGAATTCAGGTTCACTTTTGACATATTAGTTATGTGAATACTGATTCGAGATTTCATGAGTGTCGCAGTGTGATGTCAGGTTGACTGAAGAAGAGTCCAGTTTGTTTTAGAGAGTTTTTAGTTTTTAGTCCAGTTTGATTTAGGCAGGAAGGTGTTCCCAGGCATAGCTTCCCTCTGCAGTGTGTTTTCCTCGTAAGTACATGAGCAGCATTGGATTATAAGCAAGGCTATCCAGATGAGGAAGAAGAAGTTAAAGGAAGCAGACGTTTGTCCTAAAATAAGTCAAAAAGGGAAGAGAGGGGATAGATTAGCTTAATACCTTGACTACTTATCTGCCTTCATTGATACAAAATAGAAAAGCAGTGCAAACATTCTGGCAGCTGAAGTGAATACACTTTGCATCAGAGTATCTTAGCCTATTATTGCTGCCTGTTATTGTCTATTATCCTGCTTTTCAACCAGAGTTGAGTTCTACCAAACCAGGTTTTTAATCAGGTCCATGTTTCAGCATCTGGCAGATTATCATCATCATGAATCTAGTAGCAATGAAGTCTTGTGAACTTGTGAATAGCATATCCCACATTTAATTAATGCATTTAGCCAGAAATTAGGGGGGGGGGGGGGGGGGGGCGAGGGGATTTCTATAACTGATTTTCAAAACATACAGAAAGAAATTTCTTCATCTGTTCAGACACAAAATGTCACTGTGACACAAAGAAGGGATTATAACCATTCAGCACAGTTTCATCTGTGGACCATTTTGTGCATTAAGCTACATTTTTCAGGTAATTTCATTTCTTCCCTCTGTTATTTTTACTTATTTTATAATTACAAATTAATTCAGTGGTTTAAAATTATATTTTTGTCCTATATTTTGTATTCATTGGAAGTGTCACCACCAAATCAATTTAGATACATCATTACTAATACCTTAAAATCATAGAATCACAGAATCATAGAATTCAAGTTGGAAAAGACCTTTAAGATCACCAAGTCCAACTGTTAACCTAGCACTGCCAAGTCTGCCACTAAAACATGTTCTCAAGTAACATATGTACATAGCTTTTAAATACCTCCAGGACCGGTGACTCCACCACTTCCATGGGCAGCATGTTCCAATGCCTGACAACCCTCTCCATGAAGAAATTTTTCCTAATAACCAGTCTAACCTTCCCTGGTGCAATGTGAGGCCATTTCCTCTTGTCTTATCATTGTTACTTGGGAGAAGAGACCAGCACCCTCCATGCTACAACCTCCTTTCAGGTAGTTGTAGGGAGCAATAAAGTCTCCTCTCAGTCTCCTTTTCTCAAGGTTAAAAAGCCCCAGTTATCTCAGCTGCTCTTCATAAGACTTGTGCTCCAGACCCTTCACCAGCTTCATTGCCCTTCTTTGGACATGCTCCAATACCTTTTATTGGTAGAGATTGAGACTGCAGTAATAAAAGTCTTAATACATTTTAGAGTTTTCTTTGATGATATTATTTACAAATTAATGCATAACATGCAGTTTAAGATCACAAATTTGTTACCATAAGTCTCATGTCTGAGATGTAAGTGAAAATTCTAACATTTGGGTTCTATAGCTGCTGATGTTCATTCCTTTGTTCTTTGCTTTAGAGGCAAAAAACCAGGATATCCATTCCCTGTCATTTATGTAAATCTCATTATTTCCTTTTTATACTCTGTTTTCATACCACCTTTCCCAGAGCTGAGCACAGTCATCGTACTACAGCATATTCTTGGAAGCCTTAGAATCCGTCAGTTATCTTTTTACTTTATTCCCATTAGAAGAGCAAGAGAAGGATTTGCAGTTCTCACTAAGATGAGGCCCTTCTATGTCAAAATCATTATCTTCAGCTAACATTTCTTCTTTTTGTTTTCTTTTTATAAATTGAAAGAAAAGTGGGGGCATAGAAAGATCAACAACTTTTGAAACAAGGAAATCAGAAAATACATCATTTTCATTGTTTCAGGCTTTATGCATTTCCCTGGGTGGTAAATGGATGTTCTCTGCCTGTGCTTACTTTTGTTAATGAAAATTTTAAGACATATATTCATACATTGGATGGGCACTTAATATCATGGGAATTGTAGTAATAGGACTAGAGAGTCTATTCCAGCCTCTAAGTCCGTGTATGTTAATGTCCTTGGATGATGTAATAGCAATTTTCTTTTAATTAAGCTTACATAGAATTCTACTTTAAAAACATATATATATATATATATATGAGAATGTGTGTGTTTATTCAGTTATATAAAGGAGACAATTAAAATAAATACATCTTCTCATCTCCTCATTTTAAATCAACATTGTGTGATTGTATCTCCTCTTACTGAGTCAGTAGAAAATACAGACATGATAAACAACTGTATTAGTCAAGATTTGATACAAATCCATTCCAGCCATATTCTTCTTACCAAAAGGAAGGAGTATTCTGCAGATGGAATTATTGTAAAGCTAATGTGTATTAGTTGGAAACCTGAACTTGGACTGTAGTTATATCAATGGTTTTATGTCCAGCTGGGGATGACATAACAGAAGTGTCCTAAATAAGAGACGGGAGTTAATTATTCCATTCATTAATGCTTCAGTTGGAATGATACTAATTGTATTACGTTCTTGCAGAACAAAGAGTATCTCCTGATTTCAGTACACAGTAATCCAGTCTGTCCTTTTCCCGGTCCTTTTTTCTGTGTATTTACTGCTTTTCTCCAATGCCCTGGTTTCCAGAGAGAGAAAAGTGGTATAATTTAATTTGGGGCAGAGTTGCAGCACACTCTAATTAGTGACACAGCCACCATACTCAGTTTGTAGAGATATTTTTAAGGAAGATCTGGACAAATTCAAAATCGACAAGGAGGTAGCATAACAGCAGAAAATAGAGGCTTACAAAACATGGCCTGTGGGTGAAGTTTAAAAGACGTGTTTATTTAGAATTTGTATTTGTTTAAATGAACAAAGTCTTGGGGGAAACATAATAAAAGTCTTTGTGTATATAAAAAGTTGTTATGAGTAGGATGGTGATCGCTTTTTCTTTTCTTTTTGTTTAATTTGCTGAGAGAGCTATTTAGGTTACACATGAGGGACAACACTATAAAGATAGTTAGGCACTGTGCAGGATACCGATGTAAGCTAAAGATTCTCCCTTCCTGATATTTTTTAAAACAGGTTAAATACACATTTGTCAGTGGTAACTTAGATTTATTTTAACCTACCCGGGGCCAGAGGATTCACTCTAGCCCTGCTTTTTATGATTAAAGGTGAGGATGCAATATACTGTTTAGTCCTGAGTAAAACACACTAAAAGGGAACACTTGCACTGGCTTGTTCTGCAGACTTTTGTCTGCAAACATCCTCTTTTACAGGAGGATTTCACCATGTTAGAGAATCACAGAGAACGTGGATCCTGTAGTGCTTCACAACAAGAATCCCTAATACAAATAAACTGTATTTAGCATTTAACATGGACTTTGCTCAAATGCAGAGCTGCAGCATGATTGACTAATTACTGCTCATTGAAACTCTGTCTACTCTCTGCACATCAGTGATATACGCATGCCGTGTATCAGCCTCTGTGCACCTACTGCCCATCCTGATTTCCAGAATGGCAGAACAGCTGGTTTCCATTCCCTGCTGCTGCTTTCTCCTATTCCAGCTGCCGCACTCACATAACCTCCCTTCCCCAAGTGGGCTTCATATGGTTTGAAAGCGACTTAATGTACCTCAGTGCATAGGGAACTTTTGATGCATATTTCATCATGTTTCAGTTCTTTCTACAGGAAACACCGCATGTATAACAGATGTTCACTGACTAATATCCTTTCCTGAAGGTGACATGCCCTTTTTTGTGTTTCATCTCTAATGTATATGGAGCTAGTAGTGCCTGAGTGGTACTAAAATACACTGCTCCATGGCTGCCCCTGTGCTGCATGCCAAGCTATATTTAATTCCATCTGCTCCCCTCTGCAGCATGAAATGGAGAGGAGCATATGCCCAGTATAACAAAGTCATACTGTGGCACAGAACAAACAAACAAACAAAACTACCATTACCACCACCAAAACAACACACAAAAGCCCCAACTTTATTTAAGACAAGTAAATGTATTTTTTAAATTTAGCACCATATTCTTCCAGATTTTTATACGTAAACTGTGTCATAGAAATCAGCCCTCCCTCCCTCCATATATGATTCATATTGCACCTTTATAATTATTACAGAAAGTACCAATTTCACATCTTTTATAGAAATATTTTACTTACAGTAGAAACATTGCACATGTAATGTGGGAAATCATATTATGTAGCCTTTACAATGTGTCATTTTTGGGTGGCTCTCCTATAAAGGACCCATATTTTTATCTTTGAAAAATAACCTGCAAAAAATGAAATCAATTTCTGTCAAATTCTCAGCCTAATTTATTTTACACACTTGGTATTTGCCTACAGGCAAATAACTTAAAAAAACCCTCCAACCAGTTTGACTAAAATATTTGTAAGATTTATGTCTATGTTATAAAACAGAAAGTTGAATGTGACCCTGAGTTATGTCAGCTACCACTTTCTTTTATCTCTTTTCTCATTCCAAAATTTTATGACCGAACAACACCTGTCTGGTACCCAGGTAGGAACACCTAGGTGCATAGGAAAGGCAGGTATTTTTGAGGAGAGGTACATTGAGTAGAGACGTCTGGAGAAAGAAAACTACATTGAATACTACAGCCACTTCTGTGAGGAAAGCTTTAAAGCCATCTTAAGTTGTCAGTGTGTTGTGAATGCTTTTTGCTTCTCAAGAGTACCATAGTCAGAGCACACTACTGAATTGGACCATAAAAATTAAAATAGAAAATAACATATAAAGTTGATACTATGTATCCTTAAATCATTGGAAATGCCATATCATAACATAAAATATTTTTTCTTTAGCATTCAGGCTTATAATAAACAAAGAAGGACATCCTCAAAACATATATTTGGATGGAATTACACTGGAAAGTTCACATAGTATGTACGGTAAAATACACTACAGCTTGCAACAGGCATTGTTATATAAACTCAGGACACTTGCATTTAACAATTATTATTTTTTCAAACAATATGTATATATATAAAGTTTGAACAGAAGTATCAAATACTTTGAAGCATGTAGTATAAACAACCTCAGTTATCATTGTATGATTATTTCAAGATAAGAACAGAATTTAAATAGTTTGGACTTGTGAAAAAAAATGTTTAAGCCTAGGTATTGATTTATCATTATAAAAGTTGTGAATTTTGCCTATGGATATATTTTATTTATTAATAACCAGTGCTAATATACTTTTGTTATATTCAGAGACTCTTTATTCAGTCTTTATTATTCATATTTAATTTTATTCCTTTTTTTAAAATTTTATGTGTTTTATTTTGCATACATTCACACTTTTTCTTAGTATGTTGCTAGAATTTTGGCACAGGTAAATAGTCTATCAAAGACAGGTTAGAAAGCCAGTGAAAATTTAGAATCCACCTTCCTCTTGTTTTTTAGAAATCTTACCCCATCACTAATACAGCTTTTTTTTTTTTACAGTAATCTCAGGAAATGTGTAACCTCTGTAAGTAAGAAAAAATAAGCGACTATTTGAAACCTAAATACTCCTTTGCTATTTAAAACCTAAATATTTGTTTAAATTCTATAAAGACACCACTTCAAATGTCAATAGAATTACAGATCCTTGTAAATTTATTACAGTTCTGCTGCTTTTCAGAGTTATACATGACAGCAGTAGTTGGCTCATTGTTTCTTTAAAAAATACTCTTATATTTAAACTAAGTGCCATACAGCTCTTTTCCTTAGTGTAAACTGGATTATTTTTCTGATATGCAGAAGTATGGAAAGACAAAAAGAAAAGGAGTTACAGAAGGAAGAAAGAGAAAAAAAAATGAAGTTTAATATATGGAAAGATAACATCTACCAAAGAGGAGAAAAAAACAAAAACAAAAAACACAACAAAACAAAACACAGCAACAAAACAAACAAACAAACAAACTCAAGTAATCAAAACACACTTTTTCTTCTTAAGAAAAAAGAAACTGTCCTAGTGTTAGAGGTAGAGTGCTTTTGTTGAATATAATTCTTTGCCAAAAGTGATCAAAATTTGTTTCTTTGTTTGTTTGTTTCATAGACACTATCTGCAATTAAATAAACCTAAACTTGAATATATTCCATATCAGATATATGATTGTGGTTTTGCAGTACCGGTTCATCAGAGTTAGCAGAGTTGTAGAACCTTGCCCATTTTGAACCAACAGCGTATTATATTTATTTGTTGCTATAAATCAACAACACATAACTTTTTATTTTAATCCAATATCAGGCAAGATCATGCTTTTGTGTAAGATTTTTTAGCTGGACAAATGAAAAATAATTCCTCAAAATATAGGTGAATATATTTTTACTTAATGTTTTAGTGCTTTTTTTCAGTTTACTGGCAAAATTCGGGAACATAGTACCCTGGAAATATAAAGAAAGTGAAAAAAGTTGTGAAGTTCAAGACACCTAAAGACACTCTCCACAATCTTAATGAAATCCAGGAAATATAAGTTTATGGCATCTTCAAATACAGTGCATTTTACCTTTCCAAAATAGATTAAAAACTAAGGCTCAGATTTTCTCCCAGATATTTAGTCCTTTGTAAGTACAAAGAAATTGGAAAACCTAGACCTCAAGATTTTGTTAGGTAAGTAAGAAAAGAGAAAGCTTAACGTCTCAAATCTCTACATTTTCAACCCTTTTGAAGGAAAAACAGTCCACAAATTCTCAGGAAACTTATCCCTACCATTTCCCCTACCATCTTACTTACCTCTGAGCTCATTACCCTGATTCTTTCTAGTTAATTAGTTGCTGAGCACTTTAGAATTAACAAGGAGAGCAACAGGTACTTCTGGAGCATGATTCATTTGACCTATTTTAGATGAATCACACCCTCAAATGTTCACGCCTCTCTCCTGTCAGGAAAAGATGACTAACTCAGATGTAGTTAAATAATTGTAGATATCTACAATTTTGAAAGATGAATTACGGTTTTTCAAGAACCAGCTTTTTGGACACTGGCCATTGTTTATACCATCTTTTTTGGCTTCCGTGTCTCTCATTTGTGTTACAAGTATTAATGGTTCTACCCCAAGTTTATAGAGGTGCCATCATCATTAACTTATTCAGCAAATCTTTCCTGCTTCATTAAAGTCATGGTGTGGAGGTGATGAATCTCTCTTCCATAGGAGAAATATTATTTCTATTTGCACAGTCATTGTTTCCTCTTCCATGGGTATGCAGTTGGGAACTGTTTCTTCAATTGCAGAACTGGGTGCCTGCCCAAGATTTACAGTTTTCAGCGCTTTGCTTAAATATTCATCTATTTGGCTTTTATTTGAATTCTTATGGCCGAATTGCTGGTGCCAAAAGCAATAAAGAATAATGTATTCGAGGTTTAAAATTAGAATCTGAGATCAACCTGTACTTTGGCTTCTAAAAAGCACTGTATACTGAAATGGTTTACTGAAATGCGTCACAGAAAAGGAAAAGATGGGCTTAGATTACATGGACCTCTACCTAAAATCAAAACAAATTAACGTACTTATCTGACCACTGGAACTATTATAATTTAAGTTAATTAAATACCAAAGAGTGAATACAAACATTAATATAAGGATTAACATCTATATAAGATATCTGTACCTCACATAATGTTAATCTTCAGTAAATTTTTGTCACTTGGTGATTTGAAGTAATTAATGATTTTATTAACCCTGACTTTTTATTACATCTAAGGCAATTCTTGTATGTTCGTTAAATAGCAATGGATTCTGGAATAGCTGTTAATCCTTGGCAAATACACTTAAGAATTAGCTTGCATTTAATAAACATACAGTAACAATCCTTTTAAATCTAAGTAAATATTTATTGAAGATACTTGGGGTCTCTCCTGTTCTATCACAGCCACTGTAGTATGTGCTATTATTGGTGGTAAGGAGAGATTTATCTGCAGGAGAACACCTGCCACTGTCACCTCAGCTCCCTCACCAGAACCAGCTGCTGGAGGCATTGCACATGCTGGCACAAAGAAGTTTCCTTCTAACCTTTCTGCACTGTGTCCCTGGGAGAGATAAACTAAAGTAAATATATATTTATATAGCTACATTAATATCAGAGTTTTCTGCATGAACTGGGGTTGTAATTTTTTTCACACTTCCAGATGACATAGCTTTGCTAACTTCACAATGTAGATCTGGTCTTACAAGTTCCTGTTCAGCATCATTGTTATTAATAGTGAACATAGATTGCTTTCTTACATGGCTCACACAGATAAAGACTCAGCTGCATTTTTGGCAAATTGAACGGGATTGCCAAGAATGTGTTTCATACTTTCTCATGTTCGGAGTAACCCTCATAACAACTTTGTAACTCAGAGAGTAAATCTTATGTATTGTACATCCGTCAAATATCTTTTGCTTTTGTGTTTGCTCTTTCAACTTAACTGGTAAACAAGTAGTGGAGTAAACATCTCATCTGGATTTTTTTTTTTTCTTTTCACCCTCAAGGCAGACAGAAATTTGACTACTTTCTTCTGATGGTTTTAGTTTCTTTTTTTCTTGTCCACAACACAACATTTTTTTTTAATTAATTATTTTTGCAGAGAAAGAGAAGATGGAGAATATACTTATAACAAAAACAAGCAAACATCAGCCATTTTATAATTGAAAACCCCAAGATTTTTTGATACCCTTAAGTAGGTGGTTTTTAATGACTATAAATTTCTATTTCAGAAATGATGAAAGCATAATTCAAATTAAGATCCTGTTATACCAATTTATGCTTCGCTACTCACAATTAAATTCACAGTTCACAAAATATTACAAGTTTATTTAGTTTACAGAATGGGAAGGCAAAAGTGTGCATTACAGGAAGCAGTACAGAACTTTATTTACTTTACAGTTTTACACAACTTTTCATATCTCTATACATTGTCTTGTACCATTATACAGCAGTAAACTCAATAATGATCATTTTAGTCCCTTAACATTCTTCTGATTTGGGCTTTAGACCCTCAGTCTTTTGAAAGTTAACTGCATTCTAATAAATGTAAGATTTAAATATTATGATTATTCTGTTGTTGAAAACAATAGGACAGATCAGATTTTGAAAAGGAAGGAAGTTCAGCTTAAAACAATAATTTAGTAATAACAGTTATCATATTAAAAAACTATGGAGAGGGTAGCCAGATTTTCTATTGGACATTTGATTTTTTTACTGTATAGTTTCTGTGACTTTTCATAATCCTGGTTCCATCTGTCTTTTTCTGTATTACTATTCTAGAGTAGACTGTGAAAAGTTACTCTTGTAAAATGTATCTTGTCCTGATTGAGTCATCCAGTTAGCTACATATGCATTTGATTTTTATGAAACTAAATTCTTAATAAGGATTTTTTTTTTTTTTTTTGGTGCAGATATTTTAATACCTTTTATTAAACTGAAGTAAGCTAGTACTTAAAAAATAGCTCCCTGACATTCAGAACAATGGATGTGAAAGCAAGAGTAATAAAAATTGCCAGGAAGGTGCAGTGCAAGCACTGATTCAGTGACTATGACACTGATTTAAACATTTTCTTTACTATGTCAGATATTAATCTCTAGGAATTTGAAAACATGAAAAAACAACCTTAATGTGTAAGGGTTAAGATGTGGAAGTTGTGGAGGTGACAAACTACAATGCATCATGCAGTCTAGGGCAAGCTTACTATATGTTTGCCCTTCACTTACACCATCTGAAAGTAATTCAATCATCCACCTAGATGTAACATCTAAGTCACCTTGCGGAATTTCCTGTCACTCACCAGCAGTTGCACAAAGACTTTAGGGCAATTGAACGCCTGTGCAATTAAGGTTCTAAGGAAAAGAATGTCAGAAAATAAAAAAGACATTTTTCCTTCAAACTTGGGTGGATTTTTGTTCCATTAATTTGTCTAATTTTGTTACAGACCACCCACAATATCCTGCACAACTATCTCCATAGTTTACTTAGGTGTGTGTGCAAACAGACTGCTGTTGATTGAAACCTGCCACCTGATAACTTCATTGGTAGTGCTTAGTTCTTGCTTTAGAAGAAACAGTAAATAATTGTTGCCTATTAGTCTTCTCAGTGACAATCATGATTCCAAAATCTTTTCATATTTTCCCTTTGTTGTGTTTTTCCAAGCTAAAAAATCTTAGTCTATTTAATCTCTTCTCTTACGAAAGCCTTTTCATAACTTTGATCATCTTTGCTGCCCTTTTTTATCTTTTCAGTTCTATTATATTCCTTTGAACATGGCATGAGCAGAACTGCATACAGAAGTCTAGACACTGCAGCTGTGGATTTAAACAAAGTAATGTTTTGTGTTCTAATCTCTATTCCTTTCCCAAGATTTTTTCTTATTCAAACTGATCTTTTGATGAGCTCTCAGCTGACATCTTCGTTTAGCTGTCCAGAATAACACAGAGGTTGTTTTTTAGAGTCTATAGTTTATATATTGAGAGTTGTTACTGTTTTTCATCATGTACATTACCTACATTTGTTGACACTGAATCTCGTGTGTCATTTTATTGTAGCCATTCAATAGCATGACATCTATCTGAAGCTCTTCACAAGGAGACTCAGATTTGTCTGAGACTCTCATTTGTCTGATAACAAAACTATTACAATGCTCCAATTTCATATTTGGGTTTCATATGGCCTGCAGATTTGTTAAGAATAATTTTAACAATTTTCTCTAAAATTTAGTCTATTAATCTTTCAGTGGCAGGCAGTTTTTGTGACTCATTTCTATTCCCAAAATAAATGCATTGTGGGAATCTCCCTAGGCTCCTTCTTAGGCTTCCTTTTTATTTTTTTTATTTTTGGGGGGTTGTACTTGTGATCTTACCTTCTTTCAGTGTTGTATTATATGCTGATTTTCTGTCAGTCCTACTGATCCACTGATTCTCTGGCAGGCTTTCATTTTTTTTTTAATTTTACTTTTCCATAAAAAGTCTCCTCACTACTTGCTATGTCATGAACATATTATGTTCAAAGACTTTTCCATCCTTCCCTAACATTTTGTTTGTTTGACTTTATGCATTTTGCTCTTCCTAATTTGGATACAATTCCCACTTTTTTAAGAGTATCTTTTTACTTCTAATTGCCTCCTCTGCTCTGCTGTTTCACCATGCTGGCTATTTTTTTGTCCTTTCAAAGTGTTTTTGATAAGTGGTGCACAGTTACACTGAACTCCCAATATAGTATCTTTAAGCAGTCTGTCATGCTATCTGCGAACATCTAGTCTTTTAGTTGTCCTTTTCACTATCCTTTTAAAAAGCTTTGTCATGTTGAGGTAGTTCTCATTTTTTAAGTTAAGTGTTACTATAGTAATTCTTTTCCCTTTTTCTTTTCTACCTCTATATTGAATTTGAGTGCTTTATGGTCAACATTACAGTGTAGCACGTAGATAATTATATTTTCAACCTAGCCTGTTCAATGCTAAAACGTAAATCAAGTAAGCAATGTTTATCCTCTTATGAACTCTTCTACTAGCCGTTTTAAGGGCAAGGTTCTTCATCACTCCTATATAATTTGTATCTTGGCATTATAATTACACTGTGTTCCACTAGGTATTTTCTTCCTGCTGCCTAGGTGAAGTATCTGTTATATTACATTCCTCACTTTGAACCAGCTGCTGCCATTATTTTTTAGACTTAAAAAATGCAAAGAATCAGGTAAACACTTGGTTTTGATCTGATTACCAGTTTTCATATGCCCTGTTCAAATGGGATTTTGTTTGCTGAAGTTTTTGTTTACTATTACCTCTTCTTTCTGAGTGTACAGTTTGTAACTTCACTCTGGCTGACATGTTATCTGAGGTTACTTGCTTTTCTATGCCTGTCGCCTGTCTTTAATTTTAAAATGCTCTCTTATAACCACTAGCCACTAGCCTTTTTTCTGTGCTGGCTTGCATGATGCCTACCTTTCTTGGATTTGTTCCATTCATTATAAACCATAGAATCATAAAATGGTTTAGGCTGGAAGATACCTTAAAGTTCATTTATTTCCAACCCCCTGTCACAGGCAGGGACACTATCCCTTCCACTACACAAGGTTGCTCAAAGCCCTGTCCAATCTGGCCTTGAACACTTCCAGGGATGGGGCATTCACAATGGGGCAGCCGGTTCCTGTGCCTCACCACCCTCATGTGAAGAATGTTTTCCTTATACTAATCTTAATCTACTCTCCTTCAGTTTAAAGCCTTTACCTCTTGTCCTGTCACTATATACCCTTGTAAAAAGTCCCTCTCCAGCTTTTTTGTAGCCCCCTTCAGGTACTGCAAGGCTACTTTAAGTTGTGCCCAGAGCCTTCCCTTCTGCAGGTTGAACAACCCCAACTCTCTCAACCTGTCTTTGTAGGAGAGGCACTCCAGCCCTCTGATTGTTTTTGTGGCTCACCTCTGGACTTACTCCAAAAGGTTCATGGCCTTCTCATGCTGGGGGACTCACATATGAAAGCAGAAACATTTATTTGGTTACTAATTAAAGTATAACCTCTTCTTATCTCAGTCAATTCTAAACCCAAAAAAGTATATGATCTTTAGCATCTAAAATCAGAAAGTAGAAAGAGAATCTCTGCAGAAATGTGGAACTGTTGTGGAAATGTGATTCCATTTTTAATCCTTTCTAAAGCCATAACAGAAAAAGAGGGGAAAAACAAAAACAAAAACAAAAACAAAAACAAAACCCACAAAGCAAAAACCAACCAACCAAAACACAAATAAAAGCCAACAACAAAGAAACAACCAAGCAAGAAAACCCCAGCACATTTATTCCAAATCAATTATGAGAGATCTATAGCTATCTCACTTTCATCATTAATTTTATTTTTCACTTCTGATTTAACTCAAGTCTGCCTCTTCATAATGAATTTTTATGAAAGAGAGACTTGATAGTTACACCTCTTAGTAATATTCAAGTAAAAATGGAATGGTTCAGCTTCTTTTGTCTGGGAAGAAACCCACATTATATTGGTAGTCTCCAATTATTGCCACCAATTTCCTGTTTTCAGTTCCTTCTTATTTTTATTTTCACACTTCCTGGGAATTTTGGCAAACAAGAATAACATTTTTAAGTACGTGTAGTGGCAATGTTCATTTTTACTTGATACATTAGTAATAATGAATATCAAAGAAAATATTTCACTTATATTTTTATTCTTTCTTTGTTACGCGATTTGCCAAATGCCTATTTTAGGCTTATTCCTTACCCTGTTTTCATTTTGACTTTTCTCACCCTCAGAAAAACACTTGTAGAGGTCATTCACAAGTTACTGTTGCAGAATTCTACTCAAGAATAAAAGCATCCGATATTATCACTATTTTTCTCAGCCTAGAACAATTCTTGATGCTTTTTTCTTTTTTCTGCACTGAAGCAGCTGTGAAAATTTGTCCATATTAATGTTACATCTGGATTAGTCAAATCACTTAAAATCTCTGTATAGATATCTTTATTTGGGCTTAAAATACTTTGGCTGAGCTTAAATCACTTCCAAAGTAAATGAAAGTGAAGTGAATCAGGAGCATTTTAGTTCTGAATAGGAATAAGGATAGAATTAAGGAAAAGAATAAAGAGTATAACAATAAGAATATAAGAATATTCACATAGTTGTTTAATGTAATTGAACAAATGTTTAAATTTGCCTGTTTAATTGACAAAGATTAATTTAGCAGAGTGTTTCAGTGTAGCCTCAGACAGAAGTACATGTAATTTTACATGCTCTGGTGTTCACTGGTGTACTGTGGAGGTCTTTCATCAAAGCAATACCTAAGGCTACTTGTCCACCCGATGTCTAATCCTGTTGGTGGGATCTGTTTGGGTTGCTGTGGCTCCTAACTAGGCTGCCATAGCTTCATGCAGTTTGATGCAACTTCATGGCTAGGTCTGGTAAAGGGAGAGTCAAAAGACATGAAAGCAGCATGTTGGTAATCCATTTTTATTCACTGCTGCTCAGATTCTGTCAGGTAACACCCTCATAGCCTTACTTTGTGCAAATGGAGCATGGGGATTCTGACTACAAGGATTCTCTGGCCTCCAAACAGACCTCCATGGTCTGGCTACAGGCATACTTGTAGTCTCTTCTGTACTGCAGAACAAAAAAGTCCTCTGCTTTTGGAATTACCAAGGATCTTTTTTACACAGAATTTTTGTGAATGTCCCAGGTAAAATCCAGGAGGGGTACTGTGCTGAGCAGAATGATCACACAGCTGTGATTCGTGACTATGCTGGTTTCTGAATCATCTGTTTCAGCCTGGCAGAATGATAGCTGGTCCAGGCCAAAGGTGTGCCTGGTATCATTCTAGCTATGTGGACATTATAGGTAGAGTAGTTACATGGTATAAACAGTTTCCTGCTGTGGCACTTTTACATTTACTAACCAAGATCTAGTCAAATAATGCAATAAATATTTTGGGCTCCACAGAGTGTCACTCACATCTTCTTAGGCAAGGATAGAAGTCTCTCAGTTTATCCAAGATGTTTTAATTTTTTTTTTTTTCATAGATTCTCATTCAATTACAATATATATTTATATTAAAACACTTCATCTGGAACCTTAGGAAAAGCAAACTACTTTCAATTTCTGGTGTAAAAAGAGGTTACAATAAAACCTGAAACTTGTGGAACATTTGACCTAGTCGTGTCCTGTTAATAGCTTGCTTGCTGATTCAAACAAGCAATACCATCAATCCTGTATTCAGAATTTCCTTACTGAAAAGAATAAAACAGATCTGAATGTAAAGCTGTGGTACACTGCACTGTCAGGTTGAACAGCTCAAAGCTAGACAAGGCTACCTGCAACTCTGTTCAGCTGAGCTTGAATTCCACCCTGATGCATGCTGAGAATTAGCATTATACGCTTTATTCTCAGTGGTAACTGCCAGCCGTGTAACTCTTCAAGCATATCCTGCCATTTGTTCTATCCAGCAGAAAGGGTTTTGATTCCAAAGCAGCTCTTGCAGCTATTTCATAGGAGTAGCATGCAAGGAGAGTGAGTTTGGGGAAATAATAAATAAAGTTTGGAAATATTGTTACATGAAGGGAAACAAAATGACTCCCATTTCCTTGTAAAACACATTAGGATGTAAAAAAAGTTTGTGTCATGTTTCTAGTGAAAAGACAAAGAAAGATGCAACATATTCATTTTGTTAAGTACAGTATGCTACAGTCCATAAGATTCGGATATTCTCTACCCCTTATTTGAATTTCCAGGTGCCTCTTATCACAGCCTGTGAGAATCAACCACCTAAATAATTTAGATATTGACATGACCAGCCTGTGAGACCTTCTTGTGGTCAAATGCTTTCTGGAACAAAATCCAGAATGGGACCTCACACCTCCGCTAAATTTATTTTTATCTCTTTGCACTCTGGTTTCCATTAGAAGAATGGAAATTAGGTATGCGGATGGAGAATCAGTTGATACGTACATCCCAGCAGATCCACAGCACACAAGTTGGATGTGGCTATGGAGGTGTTCATGACAAGCTCGGCTTTCCAACCCTTAGCTTACAGACATGGCAGTTTTTATTTACTGCTGTTTACCTTCTGGTTTTGTTTACTTTCATTATTATACTTGGCTTTGATTACTTCCTCAGTGTAGGAGAATCTAACTGGAGCCCTGTTTATTTCTTGTGATGTGCCTTTTCCATCAAATGACAGCCATCAAATGAGAACATTGTATTTCTAGTCTTGCTAGCTTTACACTTGTGAGAGTGGCCTAGAGGGACACAGCTGTCTTGTTGTGCAGTGAACAGAGAATTATTCTCAGATGCATCCTGCTTAGCAAAAGCCTTAAATATTAGAGCCAGGTTATTGAACTGACATTGAAAGTAAATTGAGAACCAGTGGAAAATATTTATTGTTTATATGATATGTTGTGGCATCTTGTCCTTTTAAACAAATAATTTTCTTGTTCTGTGCATATTATGTGTATGTCCTCAAGTCTGATTTTGACATAATGCTAATTCCAGCAGTATGAACAGGAAGAGTTTATCACATTAATGGTTGCTATCAAATCCAACTTGGGAAAAAAAAAAAAAACAACAATATATATTGAGGTAAAAACGAGTAATTCTTGTTCCTTTCATTGTATGTCTAAAGAGATCTTGAGATTTTGTACTACCTGAGTAAGCATATAGTATTTAACTGAAGGAAACAAAAGATATTCCTAGCATATAGATATTAAGAATGTTCCTTTTTCTTCCATCATCACATCCTTCTTCAGCTGGCTGGCCTTGAATCTGCTATTTTTTAAACTTTAGATTTTGTGACACGTTCACAATGACATTACTTCGGAAGCAAATGTAGGGCTGAGGTCTATCAGTTTGTGGCTCATAGCAAATACACTGTCTTTGTAATGCATGTGTCAAGCACATAACTTGTGGTCCCAAGTTGCATGGGGAGACTCATGTCCCCACTGTGAAGAATTCACATCCCAGAAATGTCTTCTGTGACCAGCTTTCTTCAGCAATGAAAGAAGCTGCTGCCTAGGAAGGACAATTCCTAGAAATGCATACATGTATTTCAAATGAGAAGACAACCTTTAACATTAAAGGGATGGATGGATAGAAATGTGACTGGCCACGACAAGTGTTAGCTCCTGGTAAGCACATAGTCTGTCACAGTCTCTCCAGAGACAGAAAGTTACTTTCTGTCAATGCACAGTTCCACAAGTTTAACTGATGTCAATCAGTTAAATAGTCTTGGCTCCATCAACATGGTATGTTCTCCTTTCTCCAGCTGGAGATTTCCTGATTTTTTCTATTCTTTCAGCCACTTGAACCTACCCACCATAGCATTAAAACAGGTTAGAAACACATTCAGAGCAGGTGCCAGGCAGGACTAATCTGGTTTAGCATTACAGATTGTGGAACCACAGCCTAAATAAATGAGAATTTTGCTTCTGTCAGAACTGGGTCTTTTCTAATAATGTTTGCTAGCCTGAAAGGTCAGGAATCCACACTTCAAGGTTGCTAAAAGCAAAACAAAGAGATGGCAACTGCCATGTTCTTTTCTACACCTCTGGGTAAAAATCTTACTTGTGATCAAATGAAGAATAGTCTGTTTCAGTTTATACAGCTTTCTAGTACTAGGTACATTCTACCACAAAATGTACACGGATGCTGCAACTGAAAAAAAAAAAAAAAATCTATTAATCTTTTAAAACAATATATGTTCCTGTAGTTTTGTCTTCTCTTATCTTTTTAATGCAAGTTACTTCTTTTGCATGTAGCATGAATGCCCATTCTGAGTATAAAAAAACTGTAGGTCTTAAAGTTTAAACAGTAGATTTTCAAATTACCAAATCAGGATTAGAGCGAGATGGAAACTATCATTGTGCAAAGCATGAAATACTAAACTCTTAAACTGTATGCAATCATATTACGTATATTTTAAAATAGATATCTTTATTATAAATCATATAGAATCATAGAAACATTTCATTTGGAAGAGACCCTCAGCATCATCAAGTCCAGCCATAACCTCACCTAACTCTAGCACTAAACCATGTCCCTAAGAACCTTGTCTAAACGCCTTTTAAATACCTTCAGGGATGGCGACTCCATGACTTCCCTGGGCAGCCTGTTCCAATGCCTGACAATCCTCCCTATGAAGATTTTTTTTTTCCTAATGTCCAATCTAAACTTGCCCTGGGCAATTTGAGACCATTTCCTCTTGTGCTATCACTTGCTACTTGGGAGAAGAGACCAACACCCTCCATGCTACAAACTCTTTTCAGGTAGTTGTACAGAGCTTAAACAGAACCGGCCTCAGTACTGAGCCCTGGGGAATTCCACTCGTGACTGGCCATCAACTGGATTTGGCTCCAGCCCTCCAGCCAGTTCTTTATCCATCACAGAGTACACCCAGCCAAGTCATGAGCTGCCAGCTTCTCCAGAAGAATGCTGTGGGATACCGTGTCAAAGGCTTTTCTGAAGTTTAAGTACACAACATCCACAATCTTTCTCTCATCTACTAGTTGTCATCTACTAGTTGGTTCACCTTTTTGTATGAGGAGATCAGATTGGTTACGCAGGACCTGCCTTTCATAAGCCCATGTTGACTGGGCCTGATCATATGGTTTTCTTGTATGTGCTGTGTGATGTCATTCAAGATGACCTGCTCCATGACCTTTCCTGGCACTGAGGTTAGACTGATAGGTCTATAGCTCCCCAGATCAGCCTTCTGGCCTTTCTTGTAGATAAGTGTCATGTTAGTCAGCTTCCAGTCAACTGGCTTCCCCCAAGTTAGCCAAGATTGCTGATAGATAATGGAAAGTGGCTTACTGATCACATCTGCCAGCTCCCTCAGCACCCTTGGATATATCCCATCTGGCCCCATAGACTTGTAGGTGTCCAAGTGGTGTAGCAGGTGGCTAATCATTTCCCCTTGGATTTTTGGGGTTTCACTCTGCTCCCCATCCCTGTCTTCTGGCTCAAGGGCCTGCATACCTGGAGCACAACTGTTTTGACTATTAAAGGCTGAGGTGAAGAAGGCATTTAGTACCTCAGCCCTTCCTTCATCTTCAGTCATTATATTTCCCCTCTTGTCCATCAGGGGATAGAGATTCTCCTTAGCCTTTCTCTTGTTGCTAATATATTTATAGAAATATTTCTTGTTGCCTTTCGCAGCAGTGGCCAGGCTCAGCTCTAGCTGAGCTTTTGCCCTTCTGATTTTCTCTCTGCATAACCTCACATAATTCTTGTATTCCTCTTGAGTAGCCTGCCACTCCTTCCAAAGGTTATAAATTCTCTTTTTATTCCTAAGCTCCAGTCACAGCTCTCTATTCAGCCAGGCCACCTTCTTCCCCAACAGCTCACCTTCTGGCACATGGGGACAGCCTACTCCCGTGCCTCTAAGATTACCTTCTTGAAGACAGACCAGCCTTCTGGGACTCTTTTATCTTTCAGGACTGCCTCCCAAAAGACTCTGCCAACCAGCCTTCTGAACAGGCCAAAGTCTGCCCTTCAGAAGTCTAAAGCAACAGTTCTGCTGACCACCCTTCTAACTTCTCCAAGGACGGAAAACTCAATCATTTCATAAACACTATACCCAAGGTGACCTCCAGCTGACACGTTGCCCATGAGCCCTTCTCTATTTACAAACAACAGATCCAGTGGAACTCTTTCCCTAGTAGGCTCACTAACCAGCTGTGTTAGTGATGTATCTTCCACGCACTGCAGGAGCCTCCTAGACTGCTTCTTTTCTGCTGTGGTGTACCTCCAGCAGACATCTGGCACGTTGAAGTCCCCCATAAGAACATGGGCTAGCAATCGAGAGACTTCTCCCAGCTGCCTGCAAAATATTTCATCTGCTTCTTTGTCCTGGTTGGGTGGTCTGTATCAGACCCCCACCAGGATGTCCCCCTTGTTTCCATTCTCCTAAACTCTCACCCATAGACACTCAACCCTATCATCACTCTCATCAAGTTCCAAACAATCAAAACTCTTCCTAACATACATGACTACCCCACGTCATCCCTCGCCTATCCCTTCTGAAGACTTTATAGCCATCTAATGCAGCATTCCAGTTATGAGAGTCATCCCACCATGTTTCTGTGATAGCAATTATATTGTAATTTTTCTGCCTCAGGGTGGCTTCAGGCTGCTCCTGTTTGTTGCCCATGCTGTGTGCATTTGTATAGATGCACTTCAGCTGGGACATTGTTTCTGCCACCTTTTTCTGGTAAGAAGTCTTAATTCCTTTGTGACCATCATCAAATGTTTCCAAGGTTTCTAATGCATCAATAACACTTGAGTTTCTCTTACTGCACAACTCCCCATCCTGTACCTCCACTGGGAGGGCAGACTGAAGCACCTCATTAGCACTACCCTCAAATGCTGGCATGTCGCCCTTGGGTATGCCTCTGCCACACCTTGTTTCGTCCCCTTCACCCTTCAAATTTAGTTTAAAGCCCTCTCAATAAGTCTTGCCAGCTCCTGCCCCAGCATCCTTTTACCCTTTTGAGACAGGTGTGTCATGTTTGTTGCTACCAGGCCAGGTGCCATGTAAGCTGACCCATGATCAAAAAACCCCAAATTCTGCCAGTGACACCAGTCCCTCAGCCACGTATTGATCTAATGGGTCTTCCTGCATCTTTCCTCATTGTACTCTGCAACCGTGGGGACAGAGGAGAACACTCCTTGTGCTCCTGATTCCTTTACCATGTGTCCCAAGGCCTTGAAGTCTCTCTTGATTTTCTTTAGTTTTCCCTTTTCAGTTTCATCACTGCCTACCTGAAAAATTATTAGGGGATAATAGTCTGAGGGCCTAACCAGGGCAGGAAGTTTTCGTTTTACATCTTTAACCCTGACCCCAAGGAGGCAGCAGACTTCCCTAAGAAGTGGATCAGGTCTGCATATAGGGTCTTCTGTTCCCTTTAGAAGGAAGTCTCTTACAACCACAACCCACCCTTTTTCTTTGTGGAAACTGTTTTGGTGGAGGGTGCAAGGTGACCTATCCTTTGCAGCACCTCCAACTTAGTGGAACCACCTCCCTCAATGTTGTTGTTTGGTTCCACTTGCAAAGCCTCATACCTATTTTGCAAGGGAACCTGGGAGAGTGGGGTGGCCACAGTAGGGACCCTTCTCCTTCTGCGCTGGGTAGGAACATGCTGCCATTTACCCCTATTCCTCAAGTCGCTGCATTCCATATCCTGAGCCTCATGCCTTTTGGATAGATGCACCTGGAAAGGTAGGGTTGGTAAGGGGATGTTTCTGCTGCCACCCTGAGTGTGGACTTCCTTCCATTCATCCCTTTCCATTGGCCTGCCCTCTTCAGTCAGATAAGGGGATTCCCTTGATCATTGTTTCTTGCTGATGGTCTCACCTGCCCACAGGAGGCTAGAGCTTGATCCCATCAGTCAATTTCCTTTTCCAACTCCCTGACACTTCTCAACCTTTCCATCTCCTCTCTCAGCTCTGCTACTAGTCTGAGCAAGTCATCCATCTACTCACACCTCATACAACTGTTTTCTTTACTGCCACTCCATACCAGTGAAAGGCTCTGGCATTCTCTGCAGCCTGAGGTCTGAGTGGCTGCATGTTACCTTGACAGCTCTGTCTGAGTAGCTGCCTCTTTCCTGTTGAGTGCAGAGTACTTACCTTTGCCCCAAGTGGGTATCATAGTCAGCTCCTTCGTAGGCGCTGTTGTCCATGTTGGTACACGGGGTTTAAGTCTCCTGTGGTTGCTCTGTAACCTCTCCTGTGCTTGTCACTCGTCACTGACTGATATTTACAGATGAGAGCTTAAAAGTTCCCCTGTTATTAATTTTTTGTTGTTTTATGTTTGTATTACAGGCCTAATCAGATTACAGTTCCCATTTGCTAGTAACTACCCAAGCAAATATGGACTTTCACTATTCTGGACTGATCAAATTGTGCAGATTTCTGTTCACTTTTTACTTCTGTTTAGAGTAAGGAATTTATGCTCTCTCATATTAAACTAGACAATTATAAGAAAGATATAAAATAATAATGCATTTTTTCTTGCAAACCATTAATGGCTACTGTGAAATAATTCATTTCCCAACAGAAAGTTCAGGCTTGTACTACAGGAAAAAAAAAAAAAAAAAAAAAAGTAAAATAATTTTAAATATTCTAACACCTAAAGCAGTCAGATTTTGCAAATATAAATGTAGAGACAATGCAGCTGGTTTAATGTGTTAAAATTCCAATGTGCTAATAACAAACTTCAAACTTTAAAATTATTTTTACTTACTTAGCCTAGGTAAAGATCATAGACAGTCCACTTCCAGAGCATGAGGTTTCTTAACATCTCTAGTATGAGAGAAGATACTTTATGGAAGAATTATAAAAGGAAATCTATATTTGAAAGAATGTGTAGTTCCAGTAGGGCTGCAAGACCAACATTTTCCCCTTGGTAGAACAAGAACAAAAATCAGGCGTGAATACTGCCAGTACTTGCATATCTTTAAATTCTTCCCACATCTCCAGTTGATTAGCATCTTCAATAAGCTGTTAATGATCCACTCCATTTGTTTTAAATGAGCCTTAAATTTTTAGATCTGGTGTAGTTCTGTAGGAAGTGGGAATTAAGTAGATTTAATTGCCTTTTTTTAATTTTTGTTTTTGTAATTCATCATTCAAAGGAAGATCGTAACAAAATTTCTCAGTAATCTTTTCTTTGATTTGAATTCTAGATGCAAACCTGTGTACTAGTTATAATGAATCAGTATTCTTACCCAAGCAAAGCTGTATGTGTTAGGTACCACTTATTCATGAAATAAGAGCTTTTCTCATGCTGCCTTTCAGTGCTTTAAAGTAGTAATTTGGCAGATGTCTTGGCTAGGGCTGTGAGCACATTGGAAAACAAAGGTGACTATGGTTCTGATCATGAGATGGGTTAGTACTGCATTTTTATTAGCATATTTGTTTTCCTTGTGCTTTGATAGTTTTAGTCCCTGGGGCACAGAGCTGAGAAATCTATACTGTAACTATCATGCCATATAACGAAAACAGCCTAAGTGGTGATGCAAAATGTATTGTCTTTGACAGTGAACAAGCAAAGACTGGCTTGTGTAAAACTAATTTTTACAGTTTGTGTGTGATGGGCTATTCTCGCCACAGTGAAATTTGCTGAGGAGCTGTGTTATATTTAGTTGCATTGTAATAGCATTTCTTTCAAGAAATGAATTACATATCTCAGAAGTGATGGTACAGGCAACCATGGATGTTACTATGCAGTCAACATTTTATATTCAGTCATGAGCAGCGGCATTGGTGCCAGACACTAGCTGATCTGTGTTTGTGATAGGAGAAAAAAACAGTCAAAAGGACTGGGAAGTGGGGAGCTGGACATCAAAGTGCCTATCAGCATAAGACTTTATTGTTTCAAAATGAGTAGTACACAATCTTTCCCCATTAGAAAGGAATAAAGCTTAGAAGACACAATAATTAGTGAGCTATTCTACTTTGGTTCATGCTGGACAGTCGTGTGTGCAATACTTCACAGTATGAAATCCAAACTCAGTCTTCTCACGCAGGCTTATTAACATTATAGTCTCTGAATACATATGCATTCAACTTTCTGTAAATATTTGTGCTAGATCATATTTTCATAAGGTAGACTGTATACAACTGCAAATTTTACATATGCAATATGGAGAATGGTACTTCGTATGATCTTCAGTCTTGAGCAGGGAACAGATCCCCTGTGGCTCCCTGCATAACCTCTGCAGCCTGCACCTCCCCTCAAGAAGGAGGATAGCTAAGGACTGCACTTATCTGGTAGACCACACTTTAGCCACTGCACTTTGGAGAGAAGGAAGTATGTCATTAGCTGAGTTAAAATGAAATACAATATCTGGTATAAAGTAGTCACTGTGCTCTCAGTGACCTCATCCCTGCAAGGCAGCAGCTAATCAGCGTTGTCTGGTGGGGTGTTCCTATTATGTCCCCTCTCTTGCAATTCCTATCTGCTCAACAAATGACATATGATCTTTCACCTGCCTTTGTGCCTCCAATAGGCATAAAATCTGGCGAGAGGGCAGGAGGAGAAGGAGACTAACCTTTTCAGCTCGATTACAGAGAGAACAATTTGTTTTTGTAATTAGAGCTTAGCAGTGATCTCTGTTTATTTCACTGATACTCAGCTCAGTGTAAACAGAATTCAATTTTGACAACTGTTTAGCTCACGGCACAGTTTTAAAGTATTAAAGGATAATGGAAGACTTATTAGATTAGCTTTTGCCATGATCTTTTAGTGGCCCACATAATTATTATTTGTGATATAGCTGAATGGTTTAAGCTTGTATTATTATTATGCATGCATTTCTGTCTAATACTTTATATACTGTTGATGGGCACTAAAATATGCATTAAGAAGTGTACATTTAGTCAGATTGCGCAGATATTAGTTGTATTTTCAAGTGGCTCAAATTGTTCTTTTTCTGATTTTATGTCATTTCAATTTCAACAGTTCCTGGCTTTTCTTTTTAAAACAAATCAGTTCAATCATCTTCATCATTATTATTATTCTCAATCATTCTTAGTAACACTTGTGTGGCCTCTACCACACTCCTTTGATCGAGTCATTACATTACAATTCTCCCCTAGCATTTTACTTCTAACATTCCCTCCATTTCATGTGTGTTGGTGTTCTTGCATATTTTTTCTTGCAGTATCACCTTTTCTATCTTTCTTATTTAATATTTTAGATCATTTTTTCTAGCTACATACTGTTTTTTTCACCTGCTATTTGAATTTTTCTCTTATTTCCACTTAATTATACTATATTCCTTCTATCTCTGATCTCATAATTAGCTTTTGACCTTTGGATCACCTTTTTTTCCTACTTTGTGTAAGACATTTAAATCTTTTCACCACTTTTCCCTACACAGTTTTCCCTTTCTTTTTTTTTTTTTTTTTAATTTTATTTTTTTTGATAACTCAATTTCATTAGTTTGACTCCATCTGGTCAGAAGCATTGCTTCTAATCTTATTTTTTATTTCTAGTAAGAATTTTGTATACTTTTTTGTCCATTTTTACAGTTATGTAATGTTTTGGTTTTAGAAGTTAAAGTTTCCAACTTCTTGACAGTTCTGTATAGATTAGGCCAATACATTTGAAGGTGATTACATTATTATCCTGGACATACAGATTAAATTATTGAAATATATAAGCAAGAAAGAAATTATATGGAGATTTCACTTGTGCATAATTGCACTTTCTCTTAAAGTGCATCAGGAAAGTGAGTCTATGTCAGTGACTAAATGATTACATTTAACAAAACATGAGTACTAGTCCATGGGTGAAATACACTTGTAGTTTCATCTCGGTCTCCAAATGAACATTGGTGGCTCACATTAGGAAAGCACACAGATTGCTTAAGGCAAAGAAAGCTCTCAAGGTTAATAGCCCAGACATCTTTGAAGGTGGTTTTGTGTGTGTTTTGTTTGTTTGTTTGTTTTTGTGTTTTGTTGTTGTTTTTTTTTTTTTTTCCCCAAATGATTTAAAAAAAAAAAATTCTCTTCAAAACAAGAGTCCAACAGGAAAAAATTGCAATAGTAACCACAGTCTGTCATCCAGCTCACTGTTTATCTTTCATATATTAAACTTTATGCTGCACTTGTTCCAGTGTGCTACCATTCAGCAGAATGGCGTGTTGCTAGTTTTGTTCATGTTAGTTATTTCATGCTTATGATTAGTATTCTTGTTTGTTCAGGCAAATTGTAATAACTTAAAAGCATTCAGGCCTTTCAGCCATATTTTCAATTTGGAAGTGAAAAGCATGTATCTCTTTCTGAAGAAATCAGGCTTGTCAAAAGGGCGTAGCGCAAAAGAGGACATTGCTATCATCACTGTATAGTAGAGAAAAAAGGGATTATATATACATATGCATGCTTTGCACATAGGCTGCCAAGTTATCATGAGAAGAGCAGGTAGTTCTCTGAAAGTCAACCCTTTCCCACATTGCTTTTCTTATGTGTTAGATATTCCTATTAATTCTGTTGATACTCATCACAGCAGTACCTGAGAATGTTCCAGTGATGTATTAAGCTCTTGACTTCAGATGTCTCATTTTGTCTTCAGGAGAAAACAGCTGAGTGCCTCAACTTTAAATTAATGCATTTTTGGTAGCCTATGTGCCAAAGGACTCCAATTCTAGTTAAAATTTGTAATTCTGGCTGAACTATGAAGTGTCATATTAAGATATATGACATTTCATCTGAGAAACGAAGACCCAAGCAAGGGTAGATCACTTTCTGCTTGGCTGAGACAATTCTGTAGCCAACTTGAAAAAAGGGAATAAATTATGCCTTTTTTGACAACTTCATGCTAACAAAGAACAAAAAAGTTAAGATACATGATTCATGTAATCATAGAATAATAGAGGGGTTTGGGTTGGAAGGAATCTTGTCACAGAGGCACCCCAAAGTCAGTTTTAGGTGGACAACAAGTTCCAACACAGTCTTTATTCTAGCTGGAAAAGTGCAGCCAACAAACTGACTAGAAACAGGGTTTATACAATAAGTTAGCACTCTGACAACATAAAATACAGGTTTGGATATCAGTTGAGGAGATTATAGGGGTACAGCAAAATAAGAATAATGAGGATCCACAGTGTGCATGCACACACTCACAAGGAGAAAATCCAGAGGCCTCTCACTCAAGGGTACTCACAAGAAATAATCACTTGGCTGGGTTAGGCAAGGGCTCACACTTGTCTGGTTAGGCAAAGATTCATTCAAGGATATATCCTCTAAGTAACCACTCATCTAAATGAGGAGGTGAGGCGCTCCCCATCCCGGGAAGTCTCCTTAGATGGTGTCCCAGTCTAAGGGGAGGGCTTCAGTTCACAGACCCACTGCTCCAAGAAGATCACTTCGAAGGAGGTCTTCAGTGGGAACTCCATTTTATAGTCTGGTCAGATCTGGCTGTGGACATTACAACGTGGTCCAGTAGCTTTGCAGCTACTCTGGGCACCTTCTCCACTAATGACCCTGTCAATTGACTCAAGATCCTATCAAGGACACGGTCAATTGACCGAGGGTCACACCCCTCCTGCCCCACCAGCTGGTGGAGGTGAAGTCACCCTGTCCTGGGCCAGGGGAGGATGTGACTATCAACACCTTGGTACCACCCTAGATGTGCATGTGGGGACGGGCACAGTGGGGCACAAAAGCTGCTGAAAGAGCCATCAACTGCCCCATTGAAGGCTCCACATCTCAGGGGGATGTGCAACTGCCATAAACCTTTAAAAAATTATCTAGTCCAACCCCCGTGCTAAGGACAGGCACTCACCACCCTCATAATAAAAAAAATATTTTATGTGTCGAATCTGAATCTTCTCTGTTTCAGTTTAAAACCATTTCCTCTTCTCCTGTCACTACAGGACTTACTAAAAAGTGTCTCTTGATCTTTCTTATAAAACCCTTTGAATATTGAAAGGCCACAATAAGGTGACCCTAGAGCCTTCTCTCCTCCAGGCTGAGCAAACTCAACTGCCTCAGGCTTTCTTCACAGGAGAGGTGTCCCAGCCATCTGACCATTTTTGCAGACCTCCCTCACTCCAACAGTTCCATGTCTTTCTTGTTTTAAGGACCCCAGAGCTGGGTACTCCAGGTGGGGTCTCAACAGAGTGGATCAGAGGGGCAAAATCACCTTCTTAAACCTGCTGGCCACACTGCTTTTGATGCAGCCCAGGATACAGTTGGCTTTCTGGGCTGTGTGCGAACATCGTCAGCTCATGACCAATTTTCTTTCACCAGTATCCCCAAGTACTTCTCTGTAGATCTGTTTACAATCCATTCATCTACCAGTCTGTAATGATATTGAGGGTTGTCCAATCCAGGTGCAGGACCTTGCACTTGGCCTTGGTGAACTTAATGAAGTTAGCAACTCTTTTTCCTCATTTTTGTTAGCCAAACAAGGGAGAGAGAGTTGGTCTGTTCAGCCTGGGGAAGAAAAGGCTGAAAGGGGATCTTATCAAGGATTAGAAGAGAAGGGATCTTATAAATGTTTAGAAATATCTCAAGCGTGGATGTCAAGAGCATGGGATCAGACTCCTTTCAGTGGTTCCCAACGCTAAGATGAGGGACAATTGGCACAGACTGAAGCATAAGAGGTTCCATCTAAATGTGAGGAAAAACTTCTTTACTTTGAGGATACCAAAGCACTGGAACAGGCTGCCCAGAGAGGCTGTGGAGTCTCCTTCCCTGGAGCCATTTAAAACCCGTCTGGATGCTTTCCCGTGTATTCTATTCTAGGTGAATTTGCTTTAGCAGGTGGGTTGGACTAGATGATCTCCACATGTCCCTTCCAACCCCAACCATTCTGTGATTCTGTGAGAGCTTACTCCAAAAGTATTTCAGTCTCTATATGAATAACAACCAGAATTTCCCTTTGAAAACATCTTTCTTTTTCCATTGAATAGATAGGGAACTTTAAAAGGCTAACTTCTTAATTTATATATCTAAGCAATGTAGCCTTCTGAGAACACAGATTATTTTATTCTTCATAGTGGTAAAATTTCAGCCCCAGGAGACTACAGTATAGTTGTGAGAGCTTCACAATACTTCTTTGAGTCTTTTAGAACCATTTACTGTGGTGAACTAGTGAATATTCCTTCATGAGCTGATCTTGTCTAAGTGTCTTCCTGATTACTGTAGCATAATTTTCCTGAGTTAGAGGTAAAGCTGTGTGCTACAAGCAAGCTGTCAGCTTTTCAGTCCGTGTCATGTGGATTATACCGCCTGATATATATGATATATCATCTAATCATGATATATAGATGGGACCTGAAAGTACACCGATAATTATGCTGTTCACCACAGGTGCAGGTCTTGGTCATGGAGGATACATTTTATTATTGCTCATTTCTGACAAAAAAGGTATAGCACATTCTCCCTAGATCAAACAAGTTAGCCAGATCTCATGACTGATAGTATTAAATAATGCAGAGATAAAGGAGTATAAGAATAATAAATGTCTTATCTTTCTCTTTAGATTGGGGGTGTCAAACTCATTTTCACTGGGGGACCACATCAGCCTCATGGTTGTCTTCAAAGGGCCAAATGTAATTTTAGGACTGTACAAATATAGGAGTAGTACAAATGTAGGCAACCGTGAAGCTCATCTGACCCCCAATGAAAATGAGTTTGACACCCCTGCTTTAGATCAGCTACCAGTGTACTATCAAGTCTATTCTATGACTCAAGTTCAGACTGAATTTTCAAGAATATTTAACTTCTTTAGATATTTTTTGTTAATTATCATCTTCCTGAACTTTCTCAGGATTTAGATGATTAGATAGTAATGCCAGTTTGTTATAGTTGGTGAATCTCTTAGCATTTGTTAGAATACTGTTTTTTGCAAAGAAAAGATGACTTATTTGACTGTTATAGGTAGGATCAGTACCAGCCATCTTCCAGATGTAATTGATTGTCTTCCTAGGTTGCAAAGGGCATAATTCAGAATTTCTGGATTGTCATTTTCTTAGAGTATGACCCTCTTTTTTGATGAATAGCTATATTGAATTTTGGGACTTTGGGTAGACACATAGCTTGTGCTTATTGCTGAAGTATATCCAGCAGTCTAGGAAGCCTTCTGAATGTGAACTAGGTTTTTAACAAAAGTTCTTTATGGTTATTTAGATCACTGACTACAATTCAGCTCTGTATTGTAGATATTGCACTGATAATGGAGCTCATCACTTTGGTGACTAGAGGTGAGATATGACAAGCTTGGTAAATGCTGATGGAAATAAATCTAAAGGATTTCTTAGCCAAAAAAACCCCAATGAAATCTCTAGAGCTGTTAAAAAGTAAGAGGTTATCTGAAGTACAGACTGCCAATTGCTGAGACTTAGATATAAAGATTTGCTATGTCTTCATTTAATGATCAACCACCTTATTTTTTTTTTTCTCTCTTTTTTCGTTGGTTTTTTTTTTTTTTTTTTTCCCTGAAGTGGACTATGGGATTTCTTAGACAGCCATGAAAATATATATATATATATATATATTTTTTTTTTTTTTCTTTTCTCTTTCTGGGACTTGAGAAGTATTTGATCTCTACCATAATAAGCATGGTCAATCCAAGGCATCCGCAGGTTTGTATCCTCTGTCTTGACAGAGAAGGCCAAAGGTCAGGGCAAGACAAATCTGTAATGAAATGGCTCATGCAAGAAGGCAAGTGTAATGCTGGAGTCTGACCACTTTTATGTCAAAATGTCCCAAACCCATGATTTTTCCATTCCGTTATAAACAAGGTATCAGTGAATTCCTTTTTCAACTCTTTAATAAAAGACTCATAAATAAGTACTATTATTTAGTTTGAGTTATCATACCCGAAGAGTTCATTCTGTGTATAAATATATATATAGCACTAACATCACAGATACGGAGTTGCAGAGATTTATATAGTTACAAACTACATATTCAAGCAGAAGATATCAGGCAACACTTATTTCCTAGAGAACTTTGACAAGAATGTCAGAAAACTCTAAGGTAATAAAATCTTTAGATAAAAATACAAATCAGATCTTATGATGAGGAAGACAATTATCACAATATGTAGAACTGTGAAAATATTGGAAAAAAAAAAAAAAAAGAAATATCAGAAAACAAACAAAGGAAAAAAAATGAAAATAATTCAAGAGGAATTTCACCAATGATTCTGCCAATGTGGATCATGTGGATATTCAAGAAAACAAGACAGAAATCTTTATTTCACATGTGTCTACTGAACTGCAAACTCAGGATAGAGCAAATTGGCAAATGGAAGAAGAAACAAAAAAATATTAGTATGTCTAATGGAGGCTTGTAAACTTTGTAAAGGATATATTTTAAAACTGGGAAACTTTCCCTCTTCAAAGATATGAGGACATTATTTTCTCCTGACACCTATCACGTCTTGGTAGAATTTTGAAGATAAGTTGTGTATATATAGAAATCATGTCTTTATTGCTACACGTGAAAAATTATTTAGCAGCAATTAAAACATCTCTGTTGTTGGTGAATAGTACGAAAAAATCTTGAGTTTCATGTATGGAAAGGATTTTTTTTCTTCTAACAAGAAACAACAGTTCTCTCCTCTTGTACTTTAAGAAGAATTGGTGTGGCAAAAAATTAGCTCCCCAGAATTAACCTAACATACATGCAAAGTTTATGTAACGTTTAACGAGTAGACATCCACTGTCAGTAACAGTATTGTGCATTGCTCTTCCTGATGTCATGAATTCGTGACCTCATGATGTCTTGAAGTCATGATTCCAGTGATATTAGTCATTTTCAGAATAAATAATTGTGCATCTTTTTCAAATCAGCATAGTGAGCAGTGGGGCAAGTATTACAAAACTGCGAATTAAATAATTGTAGTAACTTACTGTAAGACTCTATTTAGTAGAATTCCTATCAGTAAATCCTGAAAATGAAGACAGTTGTATGATGCTTGGAAGATGTTATGTGAAACAAACTGAGTAGGATGTAATTTGCAGTGCAACAATACAGTATTGCATTACTTTTTTATTCATAGAAACTGTGATGCTGAGCAGAAAAACTACCATAAACTACAGCACAGTTATATCAATCTCACATAAAATAGCTTTTGATATTTATGTCGAAGATGCTGTTGTATTCTGTTGTATTTTTTCTTTTCTTTTATTTTCTTTTTTTTTTTTTTTTTTTTTAATCTTCTCCCTTACACTCTGGTAAAGTTCAGTTTGAATTTCAGTCTAACTGGATCAATACCAAGAATCCTCATTTTCTAAGCATACATGAATGCATAGTAAGTAGCAACACACTACATGTCTGGTAGTCTAAGCAGACTTCCAAGGTAATTTTCAGGGTATACCAAATACAGGTTGTCTTTCAGTTTCTTCTCACATACTTTAGCATTTCCTGCCTGCTTCCAAACTTCCTCTTCTGCTTTGATTCCTTTGCTGGGAGCAGGTAAGGACAATGCAGAACAAAAAGAGTTTTCTGCAACTTCAATAATTTAAGATTGAAACTATAAAGAAAGTCCTTTCAAGTGTATGCTGAAGAAATCCTTCATGGAAATGCTATTTTTTTCATAAAGTAAAATTTTGCATTAGAAAAGAATATTTCTATTACGTATGTACGTATTTATGGCTAACTTGACTGAGTGCATTACAAAAGCTATCCATGTAAACTTTCATTATTAAAGGAACTTCTAGCATTAAATATATATATATAAATAAAATGCTTTTTCTTGCCTTATCACAAAGGGGGATTTGAAATTGGAGTTTGGTTTTGGTTGATGCACTTCTATTTTTTTTTTTTTTTTTTTTCATTTGAAAATAATTTTTAACCTTCTGCCTGGGAGGGAAACCAGACATTGTTCAGAAGAACAAAGGAAAATGAGATAATCTCATAATCTGTGACTATCCTACATGTGATTTTGCCCTAAGAAAAATTTTCAGGTTTTAAAAAATTCATATTTAGTTAAGAAACATTATTTTATTCATCTGTGTTAAACCTATTTTACTACTGCTATGACATAATTTCTTTTACTTTAAACCCTGGAGTTTAGAAACTGCAGTTTTGTAACTCTTAAAAAACAAATGTTCATAGATAAACTAGGAATTTATATGCATTTTCTGTGCTAATTCTAAACTATTTGTCACTTCTTGTGAGAGAAATGAAAGCAGATAATATTTTTTCTCTAGCAGGACCCATCAGATTATGTTGTGTCTCATTAATAAAGGGTAGAATCTCATACAACTTTAATATAATAAACATGTGAGTGAAACTCTACATAAATGTAAAAATGTCATGCAGTAGACAGGCTGGAAAATATGAAAATCATTTTTTACACAAATCTGCCAGAAAATATGGAAAAATATACAATAGTTGCCTCAAATATCAATAATATTAAAATAAACCAGTAACAATACGAAATGAAACTCCAGGTTATACAGTCCTCAGAATGAAAAAGTGAGGAGTTGTGCATTACAAAACCCATGGGGGAAACGTTCATCATTGTCAAGCTTGTTTGGATTTATCTTTTTATAAAACAACTCAGCATTTATGCAATAATTCTATTTAAGGTATTTATATGAACCTGAAGATAAAATCCTCTAATTATAATAGGTTGTACATTTGATTACACTTACTGTGTTTTCTTTGTTTACATGTATCACATAAAATTAAATGCATTATATTTCTGCATAGTCTTCAGCAATTTTTATCTTCCTTTTTCTCCTGTGTGAACTCAAGTGAAGATTTATTAGACTTCTAGTACTTTTTTCTCAATTAACCCCAACTTCTTTAAATATTTTTTTTTCCAGACGAATTAGTATCATTCATCTGTCTTAATCAGTGAACTATTTGGGAATTCAAAGAAAAACACCATCTTGTACCTTTTTCTGCATGGAGAAAATCTAGTATTTTAGTGGACCTTTTGAACAACTATCAGTATAACATTTTCCCATCCTTTTAATCTAAATGTCAAGTGCTAATTACTGAAATGAAGTGTTGCAAAATGAAGAGTATTTATCACAAAGCCATGACTACTTTTGAGATGTGTAGTGAGTTTGTGTCAAATATAGAAAAGCAAAGTGATCCTCTTTTGAAGAAAAAGAAACATAGATAGATGTATACTGAAAGATTGTCAGCCTTTATACAGAATGCCTTTAAGAGGTCTGGAAATCTTTCTGGAGTGAGTGTGGTGAGAGACTATTTCTATTGAATTCCTCCTGCTTTAACTGAACAGTCTGTAAATTGCACTCTTCTCCTTATCACAATAAGAGCCTTTACGAACATGTACATTTCCTAGGCTTATTTTCATGTGTTTCCATATGTTGTAAGAATATACTTCAAGACCAGGAAAGAAACATGTACCAATGAAAAGAGAAGCCAAATTAAAAAAAAACAAAAAACAAAAAACAAAAAACAAACAAAACAAACAAACAAACAAACAAACAAAAAAAAGGCAAAAAAAAACCACCAAAAAAAAACCACCAAAAAAAACAAAACAAAAAACAAACAAACAAACAAACAAACAAAAAACAAAAAAAAATCTGCAGGGCATCATTGTGAAAAAATGTTTAAGCTGCTTGTTATTAACTGCTCAACCTGTTTTATGCTGGATTTCCACATAATTATGTTACAGTGAAGGGAGGAAAGAGCAGATGTTGAATAAAGATTGAAAATAAGAAAATGAGACTGTTAAAAAAAAAAAAAAAAGAAGAAGTAGTTGTGGTTTCTCTCAGCTAGACATTTTTTTGGCAAGACTTTCAGACAGCAATCTATTTCTCAACTTCATTGCCCATTTCTGTAAGATTAATGTAAAATAAAATGTTTCTTTTTAAGTCTGATCAGCCGAACAATTATACAGCTCTGATAATCCTCAAGTCAGTCTTTCAGAAAGCAGCTGAATGTTTCCTCAAGCAGTTTCATAAATTAGATTAAATGAATATGATATCAGGTCAGAAACCCTATAAGCTCCTTCCTTGTGAAGCTGTTGATAGCTTATGTAATTAGCTGGTTTTTTCACGCTTTGAAAATATCCAAATAATCCATAGGAGATACATTTTACACAATCTTTATGGAATAAATGCCACTAAACTACACTTGTGTTTTTTTGTCTCCTTTTCTCACACTTGCATCATGCTTTAAAGCAAACTAAACTATCATTTTTTAAGAATGTCTCAATTTTCTTCACTTTGTTTATAATTTCTGGCACTGGGTCTGAAAGCATTATGAAATTACTGTCAGGATAGAGTTATCTAAAGAAGGTGACTGAAACTGTGTGCAGAGTTACTGTGCTAAACCATGCACATCATGATTCCTCTGTACACTCCCATTTACCTTGAGTAGAGTATTTACTCCAATTGGAGTTCCTGAATATGGTCTGCAGTGGCCCTTAGCTGAAAGAATCGTGCACTTTAATGTAATTGTTACTGCACTCTTCCAGAGATGGCTATTCAACAAAGTTAAGATAAAATCAGAGACCATTTTGGGAGAGGGATTCACAAGTGAAATGAATCCTTTTTCCCAACATCTTAATTTTCTTCCTGTTAACTAAAAATATTTTATTTTTCAAGCACTCCCGACTTTGCTTTCCTTTGCTATCCTCACCCTACATACCATCACAAGTAGACTTCAGTCTGTTGAACTGCCTCTTTCAGGTGAGCAAATACTTCATCTGCTAGCTGTCTTCTCTTGTGATCCAAAATTTACATGTGAGATTATAAAGCTATGTAAGGTTTATTTTTTGAAAAGTCATAGCTTGAAAATGCACAGCTCTGAACTGGATAGACTATGTTACTTCTTAAAGAGCTTACAGGTAATTTCATGAAGAAACTGCATATTTGTATGCACTTTGTATTCAAAGGATTTTGACTGAAATTTTCCCTATAAAAAATACCGAAAATATCACCACCTAATTCTATTGGTGTTTGTCCTGATAGAGCTACTGAAATAAATCATGCCATTTGGAAGACAATGTGAAAAAAAGGACTATGTGAATTTGTATTACTTCAGGTGTGTGGTGTGTGCATGCACGTTTTCTGGATACATTCTTATTACAGATCCTTACTGTAATTGCAAGTGAATAGCAGTAGCTCAATGTTATAGTACATTTAATACTACAACTGTGCAGTTGCCACCCATCTCTATAGGAATACATGGTTCACTGATACCAGCAGGTTGATGGATCTGTCTGTGGAATCAGAACAAATTTTTCTTATGATTCATTTTTGTCACAGATAAGCCATAAAATGAAGACAGCAGACTGATGGAGATTTAGGTTTGCTCTTGTTTTAAAGAGTAGATGTAGAACAGGTTCTTCTATTTTATAGCCTGAAGCTGAAACATCAACATAAAAGATGTACAGATGTAATAGCTGAGAGCTGGGCAGAAACATTTCTTCCCATTTTTTTTTAGATATGATTGAACACCACACAAATAGCTCATTACTGCCTAATGTACATTTATTGAAAAGGCACTTTTTGCTAAAGTATGTAATACTTTGTCATCGTATTGCTTATTTTACTCCAAATCACAGATTTCAGCTGAGAATGAAAAGGTTTTTCAGGTACAGTCTGCCTATCCATAATGTGAGAATTTCTATACCTGATCAAAAAAATTAATTTTTAAACATTATTTTTGCTTTTTGCCTATCTGAGTATATGTGACTGACTTCATGTCTCACTTGGTGTCATGTAACTGCAGTCAGTATACAAATATGAGTTCATTAAATCTGTACTTTGTGAGGAAAAAAAACCAGAACTGATTATATTATGTAAAGGTAAATAATCAAATGTGATAACAATTCAGGTTTTGTTCAACTATGGAAATTAATTCCATAGGGTTTTTTTAGTTTGGAATATTTTTATTCAATGAAAAAATAAAACTGGACACTGTATATCAGTTTCAAAATAGCATTGTATTATATCTTTAGAAGGAGGATCAGAGGAAAAATAACATAAACAGACAAACAGGAGAACAACATGAGAAAAGGAAGACTTAAGAATACAAAAAAGACAATAGAAAGAATTGTTAAATAATACATTGTTTTTTATATAATTTACAAGAGGTTATATTTCATGAAAGCGAACATACTTTTCAGAAGGTATTTTTCTTGTTCACCAGTACAGATATACATATGTATTTGTAAAAGAACATCTTCTAGAGGTGCTCAGGATAAAAAGTCCTACTATCTTCATTTCAGCTCACCTCCTTTGGGGTAAAACCTTGGAGGTATAGAGGAACTGAGGTTAGGGCTTAGTGGGAGTCCAGTTTTGGATATCTCTTAAAATTCATCACATTTCATTTTCCCACAAAGCAAAATTAATTATTGATTTTAGATTATGGAACGGGTTACAGTTATGTATTTTTGCTATATATTTATAACAAAACTAGTACTGCTAAAACAATCTTCAAGTTAAAATGTCATGCTGAAGTGTATTTTGATTTAGAGCTTACTGGAGATATACTTTCTTTTGCATTACATAAGATCTTTTTTCCAGTTTTCTTAATACCAGTTTAAAGAAAAAAGAAAAAAAAAAAGAAAAACAACAACAACAACCACCACCACCACCACCACCAACAACAACAAAAACAACCATACAAAACCAAAACACTACACCTAATACAGCTGAACTTGCTGAACTTAACAACAACGCCTGAAATAGACTAAAATTCAGGCTTGAAGGAATTTGTGACTTAGTGAGGGAAATAAACTTTTTTAAAAGCTGGACTGGGAGCTTTTATAATCACTTATTTAAAAACAAAACAAAACAAAACAAAAATGTAATAGGATTTTGGCTTTAAGTGAAGAATGTATAAACCAGACATTCCCTGCCTGTTTGCCAACATGCTTTAGGTGCATGCTTGTACATTTTTGTTTGTGCTTTGAATTGTTCAGAATGACCTACTGATAAATATTCTGTTTTAAAAAAAAACTTTTTTTGTACTCATGTAGAAAATTACATGCTTAAGCTTACTGGGTTTAGAGTCTGTTGACCTGAAAGTTCATACTGATGAATTTCCCTTCCTTGTGTGAACTGACCTTTGATGCTATTTAAAATTGTATCCCAATAAGTGATATTTATTGTGGGCTGTAATGTGTTGCATGCTGTGGAATGATAAGCCTAAACTTGCAATTCTGATTTATAAAAACACTTCTCAGCAGAAGCATTGCCTTAGCTTTTTGCCTTCCCCACCACACTCCTAATCTTTAGATTTTGGTCTTATAGAAATATGTTGGCCTCCTATGGTTAATTTTGTCCTGTAATCTCTTGAAACTTCTCCTTTCTTGTCCATTGCTTGAAGTGTAAGAAGCTGATCTCCTCAATTTTTTAAAGTAGCACAGGGGATCTTTATTTGCATGGAAGGGGAAGAACATAAGCAAGTTAACTTAAATTCTTTCTTGACTGGTGTAGGATGATATAGTTTTCATTAATCATGTGTGAGTGTTTTGTTGTGTGATGTAACACAGCTGGGTACAACAAGCTGGAGCGTGTCTTCCAAGAAATTTCAAAACAGATTTCTTGAAAACTGCTGTGAAAGAAATAGCATGTTTTTGTAGCAAAACTGATTAATCAAAATAGGCCTTTCCTAACACAGAAACAAAAAGAATCCAATTAGATGTCAGTTCTGCAGCTCTGCTCATAATCACTGCCAAGATTCTGTGCAAAGTGTCTCATTAAAGAAGACTAATAATGCTGTATTTAGGGTAGGGAACCAAGTATTTTCAAATATTTCTGTGTAAGATGGTAACCTACATCTATATTTAGATATTTGGAGTGCAATTTTAGTCGAAATTTATACAGTTAATTAGCATAGAGATTCAGATCAACTGTAACTATCTACATTAAAGTGCCCATTGTATTGACTCTCTTAAGTAGGTCTCCATGCACTATGATGAGAAGTTAGACACCTATTTGACATACAGACTCAGAGGCATGCAAGTGTCAGAGCCTGGGACTATGTCCCACATACATTCCTTAGGTTTAAATGTATATACCTGTCTGTGTGAACAGCACAAAGTAGCACTGCCTGCTGAGTGGAAGTATCTGAGTTAGTTCAGTGTCAGAATCAATCTAGATGCATTGGTGAATCTTTTTAATCACACTAATCTGTTTCTCAACAAGAAGTAATTGAAACATATTTTACATTGATTTGGCCAGAAAGTGATATTTGAAAAACCTAATCAATAAGTCTTTTATGGTAACATTCATGATCTCCTAGGTGACTTCCAGATCCTCAAGAAAAAAAAAAAATCCTATGTAGGGAGATCAGCTTTCCAACAACAGTTATGGAAAGAAGAATTTTATTTCTAGATACATTTTCGGTTTTTGCACAAATAACACCATGAAATTCTAATCTGCATCTGACTGTTTCCTTGATTACCCGTAACTTCTGAACCAGTATCTACCCAAAGAAACAGGCCTTAAAAAGAGTTTCTGGATATAGACAGCTGTAATAAGAGTATATAAGTGCCCAATATAAGTGAAAAACTGATGTCACAGATTATTACACACTGAAGATTCCTGACTGAAGAAAGCAATTAATAATTCCTCAGTTACTGAGAAAGCGTCTTCTGATCTGCTCCCTAGTTCACTTCACTGAGGTATGGATTCTGTATGCCTCCGGGAGGTCTCCATAAGAAAGAGGAAAATGCAAACAACACCAGGATGTTTTAAAAATGCTACAGTTTTTGCTCTGTGCATACAAGATAAGCACATCATTCTTGGTATAATTATTAATCACTCATAATTATCACCAGTTGTATTCATAGGACAGGATACACTTTTATGACAGAATAAGATTACAATATATGGCCTTCCTAATGCATTATAATGTCTCATTAAATTATTGTCTGTTTGTGATTATTTACCTGCTTCTACTCAAATATCTGTGAAGCTGATTGTTAAGAGAAAGCATTTTAACAGATGTCCTTGCACTCTGGGAGGAATACATAATGGAGACAGAATTGTCTTCACACTTCTTAAAATCACCTCTTTTCACTTCTTCATGTGGTGAACACCTATAGCTTGTTGTCACTGCACTTGATTGCAGCATAGGAGGTTTACAGGGTCAAAACTAATCTTCTGTCTTTTGTTCTGTTATGCAAGTCTTGTGAGCTTTACTCTCATACTTTCAATTTTAACATAGCTTTTTTGTACTTTTATAGTTACTTTTATAATTATTAATATGGTAATTAATTTTTTTCATACATTTGTTCAACACATATGAAAATGCATGTATTGTAGACAGAGCTTTGTCTCTATAGTATGTATTCAATCATATCCTTGTAAACTTTATGTTTACATATGTATATGAAGGTTATTTCTAACAAAACGTCACTTTGATACAATAAATTGCCTTTGTCCTGTAAATTTGCCAGGCTTACACTATCCAAACCCACTAGTCTCTTGTGCCAGGATCCATTCTGCAATTCCAAACCTATATGCACACCAAAGAGACACAATTAAAAAATAATAATTAAAAAAAAAAAAAGTCAGATAATTATCTTGCAAAATTTTGGGCAGGATTGAATTTTCATAAACAAAGTTAATGTCTACACTAATAGTAGCTTTTTTGTGTAAGCAAGTGTCACATGCCCTATTTCAGGAAGGGGATGCATTCATGTTTGATTTTGTGTGTGATCCCACTGAAAATGTGGGAAATCGGGTATTTTTTTTGAAATCCTATAAAAAGTGAGAGATTAAAATATATCTTGTAAACAGTTAACAAATTCTATACAGCTTCCCATAGTAAGCACCCAGCATATCTGAAGACGCTAAAACAAGACAAAATAAGTAAGGTGCTTTGAAATATTTTTGTCTTTTTCCTGTCTCAAACACTTAAGATTTCTTTTACCTGTCTAAAGCATTTCTCTACCCGCCAAAATTATGGGAAATGTCAAGTTTGCGTGTGTTTTATTACCCAGGCTATTACTACATTTTAAGATAATCACGTGGCATGAGTTAAGGATTTTATCTATATTACGGATCTGTTCTCAGAAGGCTTTACATTCCCCATTGCAGCCTTTGATAAATCAATTAGTCTCTCGAAAAGTTGGGAGTAGCTGATAAATTCACTTTAATGTTAAATCAAGTACCCCAGAAGATTTCTCTTAATATGATCGCTTCTCAGGGAGCTTAACTCTAGAGGTGATACCTCCCAAATGCAACTTTCTGCAAGGAATATGTGGGCCTTTGGAGCAGATTAAAAGAACTGTCTGTTCAGGAAGAGCTTCTCACCGTTAATAAAGTTGCTTCAGATCATGACAGCGATCTCATTCACTCAGATGTCTGTCCATCTAGTTTAATTTAATTTAATTGGCAGCCTTAAGTCCCTCTATGGAACAGATTCCGTGAATATGATGAATGATCCCGGGAACAGAGAATGTCATTAAACAAGCTGAATTTAACCCTTCCCTTTAAACTTTGTCTTTTGGGATTTCTGAATCCTATTGGCAAACACTGATTGCTGAATCATACTGTGTCTTTGGAGAATGCTAATATTACAGTAATGTCAGTTCTGTTTGTCTGTCTCTAGGAAATGAACAAAAAATATGTTAGGCACAAAACATGAACAACGGGATTTAGTGTGGTAAATAAATGCATGTCCCTGCAGAAATCAGATAGCAAAGCTGAGAGAGAAAAACTCCTAACAAAATAATGCTACTTACTACTTAAAAACTGTTGGCCTTAATAGGCAGATTGTCATTGACCCTCTATACAGGATTACAGTTTTGCTGGAAGGAAGACTCGAATTTTAGATGTATTCATCCATGTCATCAAAGATGCATGTTGTCATCATAGTCAGAGCAGGCTAAGTGTGACACTGAAGCTTAGAGAAAATGCTGTATTTTCCTTTCCAAAGGTAGAAAATAAAAGGTGATAGAAATATACATATCCCTCTCTCTGTGAAATGCTTTATTCTGTGCTTTTACTCCACTTTGATTTCCTGTTTGAAATGAAATAGGCAATTAAATTCAAGGATAACATTTGCTGATTGTTTTATAAAATAAATTCCTGCAGTAAGCAAAATAAGTTTATTACTTTAGATATGACTTTTTCAAAGAAAGATTGCAAACAAATACATTTCTAATTAATTAATCCTAGGAAAATTTAGGGAAGACACTTTATATAAACAATTAGATTTAATATATGATTTCTTCTCTTTCATTTCTTAATTTGGAAATCAGCATTACATGATAATGTCTTTATTCAGAGTGTTTAATCTATGAAAGAATTGCCATTTGTTTTCCCATGCTAGTTTAATATTTTTTCATATTTTTTTTATTATTATTATTTTCATTTTAATAGCCCTTAGCTTTTTCTACCAAAAAAGCATGCTCTAAAACTGAAACTATCTACCCCAGTATATGTTGTACCCCACTATATGTTGTCAATATTAGCATTACTACTCTGTCTGATGAGTCTGTAATGTTTCTTGAAGTTATATAGGTGCAATGAGCTGCAGATAAAAATGTGGAAGGCAGCTTGTAACATCAAGCTGCAATTGAATTTTTTTGTACATCATGTAGACCAGTAGGCTGTAGTGGCTAAATGTAGCTGTGGTAATATATCATGGGAACATATGATAATGCAGATGCACTCTACAGGATTATTGTCATTGTTTTTCCACTTGATTATGTTTAAAGAAAAAATAACGGCTAAATGAGTGTGTCAGCTTTTCCGAGGACTGTGACTGGTATTTTATGAACAACGTTATTGACAGTTTGGAGATCCTTATTTATCATCCTAGTTTGACTCTAGAATTATAAAAAAACCAATTTAACTGATACCAATTTAACATTTTTGAATTTAAAAGTACAAACCAAATTTAAACTGAGAATTTACTTAAAGAAGGAATATTTGGGTTTATTTTGAAAGCCGCAGACTTAATGAATAGAAGAGCTAGGTCTTACTCAACCTTTAAAATAAGAATTTTGAGATCAGAATTATTTCTGAGAATGGAATCAGTGACTGTCGGGAATTCCAGCTATGCTGCTCTCTATCAATATTTTTTTTTTTTTTTTTGTCCTTGGAAAGGAAAGATGTGACACTCTATGATTTAATTTCAGACATCTCAGAAATAAATTAAAGTCTGACTCCAAAATCCAAGGCTAGCAATTCTGTGTTCTCAGGTCAGGCAGGTAGGCATGAAAAATCTGGTACATTAATAAGTGCTGTGATTTGTGAAGCTCCCTTCATTTTATTTTCCTAGTTAAGCAAAAGCTAAATGTATGCTTTTTGTATTTGCAGAAGATCTGTAGGTCTGAACACATGTAGATGAAAAGGAAAATTGGAATTTAGCATCTTTGCAAGGTACACAGTACTTTGCTGTGTTTACCATTGTGAGCCAACAGAGCCTGAGATGCAAAAGCAAGGTATGGCTGGACAGAAAAGTTGGCAAGAAGGACGTTGGCTGTCATCCACCTCTGACTCGAAATTCCAACAGGAGCTAAGATGATGTTCTCGTTACATCTAGTGTGCCAGTTTGCTCTGTAGACAAAATATAGTTGAGCAGATGATCTGGATTTCTCTTGCTAAGTGTCTAGGAAAAAAAATATTAGTTATTATTAATTTTAAAAAGGCAAAACAAACAAAAAAAACAAACAAAGGAAAACAAAACAACAACAAAACCCCGCTTCACACTGTGTCAAACATCTTACTTGTGTAAAGGTGCTGGCACCTATACATTAGCAAAGCCACTCCCTGCTACAGTTCTGACCAGAACTTATTTGAAGCCAGACCTGCAGCTCCAAGAAGGGAGTGGATCAGCTACAATTTGCCTCTGTGAAGAGCAGCAGATCCCAATATGTTCCTTTGGGCATTCAAAATGCAGCACTTTGACACAAATTTTAATTGTGTAAAAAAAGTAGTAGATTGTCATAAGCATGGTAGCTCAGTTTAGGGGAGAAAGTAAGTTGCTTTATTTTTGCAAGAAAAGTAGCTCGGTGGAAAAATATGAGGAATCTTGATCTCACCAAATACTGAATAAATATTCTGTGGAAATCTCAGCAGTTATATGTGCACATAATCACTAAGTTATTATTTTGCAAGGAGACAATTCTACCAATAGGAAGAAAATGTGCATTATGAGCACATCTTGGAAAAGGGTACTGACTTACACACCTCTATCCAATCTACATTACTTTAGGGAATATTGGGTCCTTAGACTCAAAACAGACAATTTGCTGAGTGCTGAAGAGCTTACGACAACTAATAAGAAAAGCCAGACTGATGGGTATATATCACTAGCACAGAGCTAACTTCAGGACATCAGCTCCGTGTACATTTGGTGAAGATGGTTTAGTTTTGAGTAGTCCTGCAAGGAGCAAGGAATTAGAGTTAATGATCCTTATGGGTGGGTCTCTTTCAACTTGAGACATTCTATGATTCGAAGATAGGAAGGCCCATCTGGGAAGTGTTTTAGATCCGGAGCCTATCACCAGCATACTGAATGGCTGTTTAAATCCATCCATCACATTGCCTCTAGAGACAGCAGAAGAATTCTAGCCTAATTTTAGTTGCCAGAAATTAGATTATATGGCAATCTCTGTTTCTTGAAGGAGATTATTCTCTCTCTTATAGTTGCAATTATGCATCTGATGAAATTAATATTCAGCATCTGAGCCTACTTCCTGTTTGTTTGTATTTTTTTTTTCAGTCCCTTGATTGACAAGAACTCTCCCTTAAACAACAGAGTATATGGAAGCTCTCTCTATTTTGCTTCCATGTTGTGGGACAGTAAAGCTTAAACAGGAGGGCTGAAAAAGCTATGACCTGTCTTCATGCTTACTATGATTCAGTGTACATGGTAGGAGGATATCAGGCACTTCAGAAGACCTCAGCTCTAGGAATACCTTTTCCCTGAATCCTAAATAGACTTACAGTTGCCCTAGGAAAGACTACAATTTACAGCCTTGCTTAAAGAACTAAATTTTAGTCAAAGAAACATCTTGTATATATTTCATTTTTGCTATCATGAATGATGTCAGATGTCAAATCACCAGCATTTTTTTAATCTTACTTTGCAGGAAGCACTCATTTACGTGTGTTTTCCCAATTAGAAGCATTTTTTTCACTTTGCTGAGGGGGTTTGAGATGAACATTGACACAAAAGTTAAAATAACTTCAAAAGACCTTCAGTTTAGTATTAGTTCTATGCAGCTACCTCCATCTTTTAGAGTATTACTGTTCTGCGTGGTCTGTCTAGCCAAAGAAAAGGATTTGACATGCTCTTTGATCTTTTCAAAATATATTGCAATCTGAAATCAAGTGCTTTGCCTGAGTCTTGGCTTTGCTGGCAGCAGTGAGTTGAATAATATACTAACATGTACAGCCCTCCTAATATCACCTGAAAAAAGAAAAAGACACATCTTCAGAATTGGTTCAGCTATGTCTGGCAAATGATTACATGCTCTGAAGTGCAATGTGGATAAAAGAGTGAGGATCAACAATCAAAAAAGAAAAAAAAAAAGACAATAAATGGGAAAAAAAGAATTCCAGCTAAAACAACCTTATTTGATTAAGAGACTGTACAAAGTGCCAAATGTCATGCTAAGAAAAGAGCAGCATCTCTGTTTAAAGTTATTCAGAAGGCAGAGCTAAAATATTTTGCTGATAGCCATAGTGCAGAGCTCTTTGCATATCTTGCCAATAACGCAAAAATAATTCTACAAAATCACATATATCCTTTCATTTATTTCTTTTGCGTTAACCATCCAGGTTAGAGGGTTTTTATGTAGTAATACTGGGGACAATTAAGTCTGTTTAACACAGAGACAGATGCCAGATGTATGCATGTAACAGCTACAGAGGAAGCATATGCATAGTATCAACTCTACAAATAGCCGGGCTCCCTAGGCACTCGACAGTTTTGAAGCTAAGGGAGGGAATGTTTTTATGTTATAACATTTTCCCTTGGTGGCAGCAAATTAGCTGCCTTGTATCCATCTTCAATTGGCACTGCAGAGAGTCACTTGAGAGCTTACAAATAAGTTTAGAGCTCTGCTAAACTGTTTCTTAGATACCTGAGAAATGGGATACATAACATGCATGTGGTGTAACAGGCAGACTTGAAAAACAAAAAAATTGATTTTTTTTTTTTTTTCCCCATAAGACAAGTTTTTCTTACCTTAATTCCTTACAGAATTTGTTCAAGATCAGACTGCTTTCAGATATGGTTCTTCACACACAATTTCTGTCTCCTTGGGAATTAAAGCAATTCTTTTTCTTAAAAACAAAGCAAAGTTACGTTTTTATTAGGAAACTCAGAAGCCATTTTTTAAAAACCATGCAGTAGATTTTTGGACTTAGTTTTCTCTGCTTCCTATTATCTCTGATACTAACAATTCAAGCCAATAATAGCTGTACTGATCTCTTGCCTTTTCTTTCCAATAGAATAAAAAGGCTGGGGGAGCAGGAACCCACTAAAAGCAAGTCATGGTCGAAAGAATATATAAACCTGTAAATTAAGTAAATATTAAAGTGATAAGTTCCAGGAAGTGAAAAGGTCTCTTTAAACACCCCAAGTTGATCATGATCTATGTCTATAACAGGTTTCACTGCATTTTATGGCATGTATGACCCACTTCTAGGGGTGTAGTATCTTCATCATCTCTACAAAGATTTTCTTAAAGGAAACCAATCAATTGACACTGACTGACATATTCTGAATCCTTCAGCAGCTTTAAAGGTAACAGCTGCATCTTTTACTTGTTTTCATAGAATGACAGAATCATAGGATGGGTTGAGTTGGAAGAGACCTTAAAGATCATCTAGTTCCAAACCCCTTGCCATAGGCAGGGGCACTTTCTACTGGACCAGGTTGTTCAAAGCCCCGTCTAGCCTGGCCTTGAAAGAACCTTCGACAGAACCATGTTTAACTTATGCCTCATTGTTGGCTTTCTAGGAAAATCCTTTCTGCTCAGATAAGTAAACTGAAGGCAGAGTTAAGAGATATTACCCTGATTGCATCTGACTTGGTGCTGATGTTTGTAACTAGCTTTTAAGTCTATTTCCAGTATTAAAATACATTTTTTTATAAGAATGTGGCTCAGACAAGTGGTTGCTAGAGACCAGAAAAATAGCTTCTAACAGTTAGCCACCTTAAAAGTGAAGATACTAGTGAAAACAATGAACACATAATGACAACATCTTTGGAAATAGTTCCCAAATTATCAATTTTTTTCATAAAGATATGTTTTGTCAAATCACAGTACTGCAACATCAATGCAGAAGTTAAAGCTATAAAAAATGCAAAGATGACAAGCAAAAAGATGATTCTCAGTTGAGCATTTCAGCTGCTGCTGCCAAAAAAAGAAAAGTTACTAACAGGAGAGATTTTCTTTATTATTGTTAATATCTATAATCCCCTCCATCCTTAATATATAAGAAAGAGACCTGGAGCTTAAGGTTATTGATGAAGAATCTGGGCAAAGGGAGATGTCAATGTTCTGAAGTCATCTTCAGTAAGTGGCTTTCAGAAATTCATTTACAGTTCATGGAGAACCTGAAAATATGGTATTTAATCTGTGTAAATGTACAATTCTTTTTGCCAAACTAGTTATATTTAGAGAGTCAGATTTCAAAAAGACATTCTGAATTATTCGTTCTGATTGGTCTAATTGGAGCACTATCCTGGCAGAAAGCTAAGTAGAATGGCATTTTGAAACTCAAATTCCTAAGAGTATAGGGTGCTTCATAAATTGGCGTAAGGATAATCCTATTCCACAAATCTCTTTTGAGAGTGATAATAAAACACAACATCAGCAATCCACTAAACAATAGTCTGGAGCACCATCTAATTAAAAAAAATAATGAATATGCTACTTATCATAGCATAGGGGAGACTTTATATGAAACTCTTAAACAATTTCTTTTTTCCTAAGATATTTCTGTATCTGTATGTCTGAGAGTTCCTTAAGATGACTGGACAATTTAAGGGTTTCTCTGAGAGCACTATCATGAAAAGTTTTCTTCCTCCTGTTCTATAGGATGCATTGTACCTCCCAGAAAGTCCAAAATATATGACCTGTATACAACAACAACCTTTTGAAGCAGAGAATGATACCCAGTAGGCTTTTCCATCTATCAGTGTAAAACAGACATGGTCTCATTATGTCTGGTAAAGGAGATTTTGAATGTAAATCCAGGCATACTGGCAGGAATGTGGAAGAAACTACTCTCATTCACCAAATTGGACAGATTTTGAAAGGTTCATCATCCATATAGCCTTTAGATATTTTTTGTGAGACCTTGTCAAGGAAAACAGATCGCATTTGAAAAGCTTTTCTGTTTTGGACAAAATCACGTTCCTACACAGAACCTGACAGACTTCCATACATGAGAATCTACCTATAATCAGGATGTAAACAGAGACATCAGAAGGACATGGAAAAAGATTTCTTCAAAAGCATGTCACATCTCCCTTCTCAGTGGTACTCTCATCACTCAATGTCTGTAACAAGTTGTCATATCTAAATCTGAGACAAGCTTACAAAGTGAAAGGCTTGGTGCCTTCTAATTAAAGATTTGTATACTGAGATAATTGGCAACCTGTGAGGAAGGCTCAGTGGTGTAATATATGGCTAATTGTTGGTGTCTTGATGGTGTGACAGATGGGGAGAGCTTCTTTAAATTATGGAGCTTTTATATTGGTATTTTCAGGAAATGTCAACAGCATGATTACATTTTCATTAATGTCTTTCCTTCCCATTCATTGCTTTTGTTAGTCATAATCACTTGTTACTTCTTGTCTCTAACTGTACAATATATTAATATTTGTATAGGATGCTGCACAATGGGTCTGGTTAATGGCTAGATTCCTAAACATTATTACAATAAAATATACAGTGTTAGTATTTACTAAATATTACAAATTATATATGGAAATTATTGCTATTATAATTCTGACTAGAATTAAAGTCAGTAAAAAAATAACATGAATAACTTGCGAATTCTGCAAATGATTATGCAAATTCTGCAAAAGGTTACACAAATTCAACTAGGTTTCAAATTTGAGTCATTGCATTTTTAGGTGCCAGTAGTGAAACAACCCCACTGTAAAATTTGTAGAACTGCCTTCATCAAGAGTAGGAAAACGTGTTATATTAAAAATGTTCTTTCTATCAGATCTACAAGCCTATTCTGTTCTGTTAATTACTGCAGTTTTGTTTTTCTTCTTTTCCAGGAAGCAGCTTTTGGGCTCTGCAACAAAGATTTACTGTTTTAAACTATGAATATGTCAGATTACTAAAGTTTCCCTGTAGCTTCTCAGCTAAGTGCAGGGCTGGCATAGCTAGCCCTTGTACTTTCCCTCGCTGCACCCCTGGGCTAGGAAGAGATCATAAAGATGCGATGGGGAAAAGGCCAATATATCTTTTCATGACTGTCATATGGTCTTTTTACTGCAAATTGGAGTAGGTGCCAGTCTGACTTACGGGCAAATGTTGGAAACCAAAACTGAGCATCTATTTCAGCCTTTTCTCTTTCTCCACTGATAGGAAGAAATGAGACACCCTTTTTACTAGTCAGACATTTTCAACTCACTGCCAGCTATAAACTTTTGTGTTTGTTCCTTTGAGGATCATAGTGAAAAAATTTCAAGGTTTGTGAGCTGTGCCTGGGCCACAGACAGAAATTGTTTTTCTGCTGTGGAAGTTTTGACATTGTTGTGAAATTTTGGAAGCAGAGCCTATCCCTGTCTGTGACTCACAGGTCTGATTTGCCTCCAGAACAGCAAAGCAGAGGCCAAAGACCCATTGTTGGGATCTGTGGACCAGCCCGCTGTGAGGATGGAAAATTTTCAGGTAACAAAAATGTTTTCTTGCTCTTATGCTGTCTTTAAATAAAAATATGTGATTGCCATGAAGTTGTAGACATGAATTTAAAGCATATTTCCATAAGAAAAATGTTAAATATTCTGTAGTGCTGCATGTAATCCTGCAATATTCCTCTAATATTTATGTTTTGGGACAAATGTGAACTAGAATTATTAATAAATATGTAGACCTAGCAGCTTTTTATTGTTTTTGAAGTGGTTTATGACATGTTAATATATTAAAAAAAATATTTTCTTTATCCCGTGTCCAGAAAACAAGCAAACAAACAAAAAAACACAAACAAAACCCCAGAAACCAAAGAGGATTATAAACCTGAGCAGCTTGAAGTTGTAATCTGGAATCACAGAATAGTTCAGGTTTGAAAAGACCTTTAAGACCATCAAGTCCAACCATTAACCTAAGACTGTCAGGTCCATCACTAAAACATGTCCCTAAGCACCTTAACTACCTTTTAAAGACCTACAAGGAAGGTGACTCAACTGTTCAACCACTTCCCTGAGCAGCCTATTCCAATGCTTGACAACTCTTCTGGTGAAGAAATTTTTCCTAATATCCAATCTAAACCTCCTTTATAAGGAAGAGATCACAAGATCCAAGAGATTTTAAAAAGTGCAGTACATTCTCATTTTACTGCCAGTCATCTTACTAATCTGAGCTACCTAATTGCTTTGCCTAACTGAAAGGTGCCTTTAAACAGACAAGCCAATACAAATAATCAGATTGGAGACAGCTCTGTTTAATAACAGCAAGCATGTGTATAGAAGTATTTGTTTACCTCTGCTCATTTATGTCAAAATCAATTGTAATTAAACAGGAATCCAACCACAGAAGTAGTACTTTAACTGATTGTTCTCATCAGAAGTGCCATATAGGCCCAGTGTTCAGGACATGTCAAAGCAGCCCATTATTTTTCTCCTGCAATAAATACCTACTTAGAGTATTTTCAGTTCTTTAATAAAGACTATTGCCTATCTTAAATAAGAAAGACACCATTTCATATGAACTCTGGGAGGTCTTTCTGGTCATATTACAGGAATTACTGAAGTTCCGAAAGGCAGAAGTATTTATATTCTCTATTAGATATTAAATGCCATTTATTGTCCATCTGTTTACATGTATGTACAGAAAATACAGATCTTTCATATCTACTCAAGGTAGATATGTAAAACATACCTTATTTTACTAGTCTATTGCAATTACTGATTTTGGTTGATTTGTTTGTTTGTTTGTTTTTACAGGGTGTATCTGTGGTTAGACCAGAGAAATATAAGCTACAGAGAATTCTACACCTTGTTTCATTATTGAGTGAATTCTAAGTGGAAATATTTTCAATAATGAACACAAATTCACAACATCAAGGGTGAAATGAATCTATCTGTTAGGGAAGTCAGTGAAAATCCATCCATGCATTCAAAGGCAGATTTTTTTTCTTTGTAGTGTGAAACAATGGTCAGAAAACATGTGCATTACTGTTCATTCTGTTATGTAATGAAGAATAGAGCATTTCAAGAGTGAAGGTAGATAGTATTAGCAGTGTGAAACTGCAAGCTTCAAAAGAAGATGACATATATTTCAAAATGGGTCTTCCAGTGTATTTTTCATTTTGAGTTGTTAGTGGAAAACCATTCCAGTCATCTGAGTCAGACAGTGAGTCATGCCTGACAATCAATGATTTTTTTTTGTCTTTTATATTCATAGAGGTAAAAACAAAACCAAAACAAAACCAAACAAAAAACAAATAAAAAAAAGTCAATTAGAAGAAAGGGTTTATGCAATAATAAAAACTAGACATCACCTGTTGAAAGAGAAAAAAAATAAATATCTGAAAGACAGGTTATCATATCCTGGGACAATAAAAAAATGACAAAAGCTACTGACATTTAAAAATATTCAGTGCTATTCATATACTTATCTAGCCACATTCTTATTTAACCTTCACCAATGAACATATGGTAACACAAAGCTACTATTTTTTTAAATATTCTGTGAGTAAAACATTCTTAGATGAGAATGTACTTGAATGCCCATTTACCAGATTAAATCTTATAAATTATAATGATCCAAAATCCGTCTGCCTTGTTTAACTTCAAATATAATTTAATAATAACATTTGCAAGTTTTGGGAGGAATATGATTGTCTAGGTCTAGGTCTAGGTATATGTTCAGACTTTGGTATAGAAGAAACTAGACTTTAAATACATGTGTGCATGCATGTATTTACATACATATATATAAATGCATATATGTATATATATATGTTTAAGGTCTGATTTCCCCTGTGCAGAAGCCTGGACATTTACTATTTCATTATATGAAGTACTTTGATGAAGAGCACATTGCTCATCAACTTATAAACACCATATATGAAATATTTCTTGAAAATGATTGCATGTTGATATTTTATGTACGTGTGTTGTTTACTGTTTATTGTTTTCTGCTTTGTGCGTGCATGGGTAATTCATATAATTGCTTTAAATAATTAAGGTCCAATTAAATTAGAAAGAAATATTGTATTTAATAACTCAGCTTGGCTACATTGAGTCACCGTTTTAAACAAAAAAAAATTCTTGAGTTTCTTCTTTGTTATCATTATGCAGATTTCATATAATTAGTGAGTCAAACTAAGATATTTCAGTTTTAGCCATTGAGAGAAACCAGCTATCTAAGCATTAATTAATTAACTTTATAGTGCAATATATTTAGGGCAAAATCAGTACCCTTATTTAATTCTGTTCAAAATATTTATGAGGAAAGCATAGGAAATTAAAGATAGCACAATAAAGATATCTTTTGTTTTAAGTTTGCTACAGAAAGCAAATGTTGAATGTGAGTTCTCTAATAATGTAAAATAAAATATGTAAGATACAACTTATATTGCATCAAAATAGAGACCTTGAGTTGCATTTTATGTGCTGCCAGCATAACTTTCATCCTACATCATCCTAAATTTCTATCCACTATACATTTCCTATCTAGGTGACTTGTTTCCACATAGCTTGTTTCCTTTTCTTTCTATGGCTGATAATTTAGCAGTTCTATTTTAGTTTATGTTCTTCCCTAATGCATAAAGCACTTCTGACTGTTTACCCTTAAAGCTCCAGAGAGTTAGTGAAACCTCTAGGCTGCTTCTGTTTATTGTACACACTTGCACTGTTAAGGGTTTATTTTCAACAGGAGGGAGACAAGCATAGAGATAAAGACCAGTGGTGCATATCACTGTACCAGCACATCTTGCTGTACAGCAAAATGTATGACCTATTTTACATATATATATTTATATATTTACCTTTAAATTGATTCTATTTTCTCATATATACTAATTTGGCCCTTGGTGCTTATAGTTTCTGCTGCTAGTACAAAAGTGCCCGTTCGATTTTCTTGACTGTCTGCTAGCTGTAGCAGTCAAAATTACAGGCTAATGGTGAGACAAGCAGCTTACAATATATAATAATCAATACTCAAAATCAATTTCCTATGATGTGACAGTAGAGAGTGAAGTGAAAAGACACGGATTTTCAGGACTGAAGCACCAAAGCTCATGTGATGCAGGTGGTTTTCACTTCAAGGTCATTCAGTATTTGTTTCTTCCTCTTTTTCTGGCTTCATATTTAATTCAGTCACTTCTAGGATGCCCAGCGAGCAGAAATGGAAAGTTAGTCAATACTGTGAGTATGAATGCCAGTATAAAACATGCTTTAGCAAATGCAGGAAATGAGAATGGGAAGGAAGCTATAGCATGCAATATATATAACGTATATATGCTGTGTGATATATTTCTCTTTTACTTAAGAGACTGCCAACCAAACTTTGTATTTTTCTTGGCAGTAATGAATAATGTAAATACTGTGTAAGAGTTGTCCTCATACCCAGTGTATGTGTACACACATACATAAAACCAAAGAACTTAAAATCTTAGAACATAACTTAGTTCTAACAAAATTGACTTAATCAGTCTTGAAAATCTCAAAGCACAGGTTTTGCACAGTACTAAATACCTGGTGTAGTTAACTTATTTCCAGTGACTGAGAACTTCTTTGATCATTACTTTCCATCTAAAGTGAGTTCTTTACAATCTCAGTTTCGGGAATAATTTTATTTTATTTTTTTTTTTTTAAACAAATACAGTTCAGTCAAGTTTTAGAGTAAAAGACAATATCAGAATAGAATTTCCTGATATATATATATATATGTCATGTGCATATATATGTTGTAAATGTAGATAGCAGAGAATCATATATAAATATATGAACATTTTTTAATATATTTTAATATAGCATGGCACAGAACTATTACCTGAAAAAGAGGAAAAGCTTCCCTTCTCAGATGATCTTTTTGTGGTTTAATGAATAGGCTGTAATGTATTGAAATCTTCCCAGTTGCATTCACTCGTGGTGTCCCAGTACACTATCAGCTTTTGACACATTAAATATGGTTAGAATTTTATAGGAAGTGCTTTTTTTTTTTTTTTTTACAGATGATTAATTGTTTAGGGAAACCTTTAAAAGTGCAAGAAAACAGCATTGCCATGAATTCCATATAAGAGAAAAATAATTTTAGACATGGTTAAACAAAATTCTAAATAAAACACCCTGTATTTCTCCTTACTCTGTAGGTCAAGTTTTAAAACTAAAGGTTGAGCTTTCCAGACGTCCACACTGTAGGATTAGGAGGAAGAGAAAAATACCATAATTAATAAATAGAAAGCATTTGAAAAAAACAGAAGTTCTAGAATTAACAATGAAAGAGCTGCACTTGGGGCATTTTTTTTGTTTAATTATGTCTATTGGATTTTTGTGATAAAGCGTAATCAAACCTGGCTAGTATTAACTATTGCCCATCCCCTGGAAACTTAAAACCTTCCTCTCCAATGCTGTTGCCCAAATGCCTTTTAATATATTTTTATTTGGTTTGTTTTGTAGAGTTTTATGTTTTCCTTTCTTTGAGAGGGAGAAAGAGTAGCTGTTTCACATGCCTGTTTTAAGCAGCAGCTGTTTGATGTAATATCTGGAAAACTAGACGCAGAGAAATTTAGTGGAGGTAAACTAATGGGTGGAATTAGCTATATTGCAACATCTTTTATTTGTATGGCTCCCTTTTCATTAAACAACTGTCACCACACATTTTATGTCTGTGATGCAAACAAATGTCACCTCATTCAAGTGACGTAAAATAAAGCGCTGCAAACTTAAGCGTCCTCTTTATATCCTTCCCAGTTTTGTCACTGTCTCACAGTTCCAGGGTTGAGGTTATCTTTTATTCTTGCTTTTCATTATGATAATTCTAATTTTTCTTGTACAATAAAACCAGCATGCACCTTAGATTTCATTAGAGGTCATAGAATCCTAGAATGGTTTGGGTTGGAAGAAACCTTGAAACATCATCTAGTCCAAGCCCCCTGCCACAGGCAGGAATATCTTTCACTAGATCAGGTTGCTTAAAGCCCCATCCAACCTGACTTTGAAATCTCCCAATGATGGGTCATCCATAACTTCTTTGGGAAACCTCTTCTAGTGTCTCACCACCCTCATATTAAAGATTTTCTTCCTCACCAGGCTTAAATTTGAAACTATTCAAGAAAGAGAGCATGTAACCAGAATGACACTTTTTCACAGAACTGTATCATTAACAAGTATCACTTTTGGGTAAATTATCTCACCCTGATTTAACTGATCATTGTGACATAGCACAATTCTATTTAAATTTAATTCACATTTATTAATGTATTTTTTGGCAATGTGGACAGTCAAAGCTGTTTGCACTATTGGATTCTCATAGATCACCTTCAGCGTTTCTCCTGTGTCAGATTTCTGCAGTACAACGGTCCGTGAATCTAGTGACAATACTAAAAGTTTACTAGGAATTTATTTTCTAATCTAGAAAGATGATAATCACTTAGTTTTTCCATGTCTTTGGATAAACAAGTTTGTTTTACTTTTCTGAAGCGCTGTTGTGCAGGTCTCTGTGTGTGTGTTTCATCCTTACATGTAAAGGTATACCCAGGAATTCTGCGCATTTTTAAAATACTAAGTTAATACAATAAAATGAATATTTGAACCCATCTGCCTATTTTGTGAAAAAAAAAAAAAATACTTAATAGTTAAAGACCAGTGTATAGCTGATTGAAACCTGGAGATGATAAAAGGATTTATTCTATTAGCATTGACTGTAGAGTACTGAGGAGAAGAAAAGAAAATAAAGCAACTTAGATCAGAGTTATGCTTTTTCTAAAAAACAGATTCAAGGGCTATTTCTGGAATTTTCCTTATCCTTGGCAATGGGTTAGAGTCATATGTACAGTTGAAAAATGGTAAATGGTAGCCTAAACATATTCTATTAGTGTAAAGTGACAGACAAGTTAAGGTTTTCTAAAGAACAAAGTTTTATTTATGTCTCTGAATTGTGGAACAGAAAGTAGCAAAATTCATGTTCTAAAAATGCAGTGAACAAAAAAAATCTTATTTAACCATACTCTTTGAAATAAATAAGAATATAAAAACACTATCTAAAAACATCAGTTCAAATAGTGTGTCACGTTATGTCATCCTTCCAAATTGTGTGTATTGAGCAAATTCATTTTCACTTACTTGCACCAAAACAAAAAAGGGGAAAACTGATTGCGTGATCCATACTCATGTCTTATAAAATTGCAATACGCACTTTTTGACAAGCTTATATTTAATGCATACTGATGGAAAATTCTAGTTCTCTGTTCTCAGCAGGAAAAGTAGGGGTTTTAAGAAAACCTTTTTATTTTGTGACTGTCAAAAAACATAACAATTATAGACAAAATAGAGGTGACAAAAATGAAAAGCCAGCTTGCTGATTTTTATGAAGTGTTTGTATTTCCAGAAAGGCAGTCATTGCTCAGTTATTTGACTTGAAAAATTAATCCTGATAATGCCTTTTGAGTTCCTTAAGTACTGTTCACTCTTCTCTAGCGTGAATTTTACAGAACAAAGCCTAACAGATTTCTACAGCAGATTAGTTTACAGATGAAGCTCAATTCCACTGAGAATGATTCTCTAGTGACTCCTTTATATTTCCATTGGGCTGTGTGAATGCTTTAATACCCAGAGAACAAAGTTAAATAAATCTATTGTCTCAACTAGCAGGTTTATGCAATCTTTCTGAAATATTTTAATTATAACTTCTTCTTTTTTTCTGTAATTAAGAAACCAGAAGTCAAGTAAGCCCATCACATGTTGATCATAGCCTATCCATTAAATAAATCCACTTATAATTATAGTTTTTTTCTCTTTCTTCTTTGTTTTACAGAGCAAGAAGAATGTGTTAACTGCACAGATGAATGCAGAGTGCTTGGTCATTCTGACAGGTGTTGGATGCCACAGTTCCCTGCAGCCAGTCAGGCTGAGAATGCAGATTATCGCACAAATCTCTTTGTACCCACAGTTGAAGCTAACGTTGAGACTGAGACATACGAAACTGTAAATCCTACTGGGAAAAAGACTTTTTGTACATTTGGGAAAGACAAAAGAGAGCACACTATTCTCATTGCCAATGTCAAACCTTACTTAAAAGCCAAACGTGCCCTGAGTCCTCTGCTTCAGGAGGTTCCCTCAGCATCGAGCAGCCCAACCAAGACATGCATTGAGCCTTGCACCTCAACAAAAGGACCACTGGATGGTTGTGAAGTGAAATCAGGAGCCTTGGCTGAACCAAGCAGCCAGTACTTGTCAACTGACAGTCAGTATCTATCGCCTAGTAAACAGTCAAAAGACGCTCCCTTCATTGCAACAGATCAGATGGCTAGGGCCTTTGCAGATGCGCATTCCCGAGTGAGCCGAGACTCGAGTGAAATGGACTCTGTTCTGGAGCAGTTAGACCGTTCAGCCCGGGATCTAGGCAGGGAGTCGGTGGATGCTGAGGAAGTTGTAAGAGAAATAGACAAGCTCTTGCAGGACTGTCGGGGAAGTGACCCTGTGGCCGTCAGAAAGTGAGGGGGAAAATAAAGACAGGCTGGCAGTTACATTCCTCTTCTGCTGATTAAAAGTAAATAAATAAATCAATCCCCTGTTTGTAACAGATTTACAGGAATGAAGGAAGACCAATGCTGCTTTAAGGCTTTTAGTGAACATCTGAAGTGCCCACAAGTATGTTCTTTTCACTGCTCTTTCTTTTTGACAGATAACACTGGTTTCATTTTGACCAAACTTTCATTAAGACAGAGTCAAGTACACTAAAAACAAAACAAAAGAAGGAAAGACGGTGCCATTTTGACAATCTGATAGGAAGGTGGGAGAAAGGTGGAATGGAATACGTCTGATACTTAAAGACTGTCCTCAATAGCTGATGCTGACTTTACTGTTTACGTATAAACCCCAAGAAAAACAGGGTTGAATAATTCTGATCTGTGGTGAGTTTCCAGCAGTCACCACAGACTTCTATTGAAAGTCCTAAAAAGAGTTCTTATAGTAGTCCAAGAGACACCAAACATTAACATTCATTTGTGGTAAACATTTCTGTACAAAGCTACCTGCCACAAATATGGGAAAAAAAAAAAAAAAAAAAAAAAAAAAAGAAAGAACATGAAAATAGCAACAAAAATACCATTCCAGATCATTATTCAACAAGACATATCCTGATCATTCGTAGAACACTTCATATCATGTTAAGGTTAAATGTAAAATGATATAGTCCATCTTGTCCTGCACACATATGAACTAATTCACTTGATAAAAAGAAAAGATGATTTTAATATCTATTTAGCATTTTAGTGTCCAACAAAACTATAAATAGTTAGTGATAAGTTTAAAAAAAAATGAAGTAAAATAAAGTTTGAAAAAAAATGTTACCTTTAAGGGTAATACACAAAAGAAATTAACATTATTAACACTTTTTTATTCATTTGTGGACACTAAAATAGCTCAGGAAAGTGAAAATGTCTTAGACATTCACACAAATCACATGATCATTTAAATGTGCAAATGTAAGAAGATTCAGTGTGTTTACATCAAATGACATATTTTTATTGATTTATTGCAGATTCAGTGCATATGAGCCAAATTGTTGAGTGTATAAGAGCTATATTGTGTATTTTATTAAATTAATATATAGTTGTGTTGCAAAAATATTTGGGCTTATATTGTAAATGGCAAGTGTTGCCTCAGTAGCTGTCGAACTCTATGAGTTTTGTTTTTTCCTGCTTCCTTTTCCCCATGGATTGTGGGAAGCAGCGCCTCAGAGCAAAGTCTCTTGTTAAATGTATGGTCTACGAAGTACTGCAGTACATAATCTGTTCAAAATGTGTTTGAGTGAGCTGATGGAGCTAACTGAATGGCCTACAAATACATCCATCAGTCATGGTTATGTGCAAGTCCTTGTAGAAGCTTATATTGCAAACCCATGTTTAATAACAAAAATTACACTCGAACTAACATTTGGAACCTCCTTGTTTTTTTCCAAACATATACAGCCAGCCTGTTTAATGTAGGATATTTGACTGACTTCTTAAGAGATGCCACCATTTTCAAAGTTTTTCTATTAAGTTCAAAGAGCTGAAAAAATATGCCACTGCTAAGGTGGCATGGACAGTATTTTATTTGATTCTTGAGAATGTGCAATTGCTTACTGTAGTTCTAGATATATACTGCTTATATTTTAGGGGGACATTTTTAGTTTGGTTTTCATTTGTTCTGAAAAGTATTCAAAGAATAAGTTGGGATATAATTTCTACTTTTTAAATTTTTTCTAAGGGTGTCTTTATGCATTTGAAAAATTAAAAATTGACTTCAGATGGAAGTTAAAAAAACAATCCACAGTCAAAATGAACTTGCACAGAACAAGAAGAGACAGAAGAATAAAATCTTTAGCTCAGGATTTGTCCCTTATATGCTTCAGATACTCTGTTTGAAATACCACTGTGACACATTGTTTAAAAATGGTGCATTTGGTTTATTAAATTTAATCTTTACCATACAAACATATATAAAAGTGGTTGGCAATCTTAAATCCCACAAAGCCGTAGTTTTCACCAGTTCAAGAAAGAAAGTTGACCCAGTACTCTCTTTTGATGATGGGATTGCTGTTGAATGGTGATTTTAGCTAGTCAGTCCAACAATGAATTGTATTTGGGAGACAACCGTTCTGATAGTTCACTTTCAGCTCCTGCTGTTAAAAGTCTACAATTACATGTAAAAAAGAGGATCTTGTACATGTTTTTTCAGTCTACTCTCCATGTTTTGGACAATTTATGTATCTCAAATGTGGTGTTGTCTGTGTTATATAATTTTTTCTTTCTTTTTGGCCAGGAGATCCAAGATCAGTTTTGCTTGATAGCTTGATAGCTTGAAATTCCATAGTGGAGAGAATTTCTTATTATTTGATCAGTCTCTTATATGTATTTCCGTGGTGCCCATCACTTCAGTGTCTGTGCACCAAGTATTTAGCTCTGACAGTGAGATTCATTATTCAGCAAAATCTAAGCCAGTATGTAAATGCAGTCAAGTGATGGAAATTTGTGTATTTTAGAAATCATTTTAACATTGAGTAACCAATTGTACAATTCATTGTATGTTTCTGAAGACATAAAACCACAACATTCTGAGAAAGGGCTGTGCCAATGTAAGAGGAATTTACCTTAAGGCTCTCTGTCACTAGTGATTTACTAGCTTTAGCTGTTTAACACATTATCTGTATTTAGTAGTGATTATTTATTTACCACTCTGAGGTAATTTAGAATTCATGACTCATAGCTTTATAGAAGAGTTTAGGAAATCTTGCTTTTATTTAATTTGGCTGACAACTGCCTTGTGTTTTAGATCTCTGGCGTACTGTTCAGAAAAGGATATCCCAGGTTAAAAAAATCTGTTTCACAATTTAGAATGGGTACATAATGAATGAATAAACCAGCAGATCTTACACAATGTGAGTTTTGCTGGTTCAGTCAAAGTTAACATGATTGTGTGTGAAAGAAGTACTACACACAAAAGAATTTTTAAAAAATAAGATTTTCCATGGTATCTCTACTGCCATCACTGGAGAAAGAGACAGTAATGAAAGATAAAGTTTATGAGTTATGTCTCTCATTCCTTACATACATGTTTTGTAAGATTGAAATAATATATCTGGCAAATAATTATAAATAGAATGGTTGAGTTAAGGGAGGCAAGTTAAGTAACTAATAAAACTATACTGTACACTCTGAATAGTGAATAAGGCATTCTATATATATTTTTTATTTTATTTTTTATTGATGACAGCCAGCAACTGGGAGTTCCTTAAACATTTGGCCAATCAAACCAGGACTCAAAATCAGACTTTTTTTTTTGTTTGTTTTCTTGGCATATTTTTCAGGAAAAAGCTTCTCCTGAACCATGAAATGTCACTTGAGAATATAGGTTTCCAGTCTAAGTTACCCCTAGAAATCAAACATTGCTCATAGTGGAGCAGGATGCATCATTCAAGCAAACTTTCAAGCTGCTTGCTGTCCAATGGAAGGGAAATTGCTGAGGTCAGAAAGGAGTCTGAAGCCTGGCATAATAAACACCCACTCATTATTGTTTAATTACTTTCTTTTGACATCAGGCAGCAATTATTATTGCATTAATTCAAATGGGAGTTTTGGCTATCAAGATTTGATGATTTGAAGTGTAACTGAATGAAACCTGATTAAGGTTTTGACTTCTCTGGCCCAACTGTGATACAGGTTGGCATTCGCATTTATCAGCCCCTGTCTCCCCATATGGCTCAAAGTTGCACCAATGACTGGTGAATGACACACACACACAAAAAAAAAAAAAAAAAAAAAAAAAAAAGCAGCATACATTGTATGGATTATCTCAACCGCTATTGTTTAATGGCTGTGTTTAATGTGACCTATCTGGAAAATGAGGACTACGAATAAAAAGCAATTACTAATAGTGGTGTTGCCTGCTTTTGCATTCATTAACACAGAAGAAATGTGTTAAACACTGCATACCACAGGGAGCCTGATGGTAATTACTTTGGAAAAGCAACTTGTGGCAATGTGGCTGTTACAGCTAGTTATCAGTTTGCCAAAAAAATGACAGCTCCTGCTTCATTTATTAGAAATGTGTAACCATTTTCTCTCAACAGGAAGGTGGTAAAGAGTTTTCATCAAGCTGGGTAGGTTTATCTTTTAAGCAGCTGATGTGCTGAATCCCTACTGGCTGTTATTTGCTTACAGAAAAGTGGAGCTGAATAAAGGATAGTTTGGTTTAGTACACTGGTGTGAATTCACCAAAAACATTATAAATAAAGATTCAAGTTTTCAAAGACTGTCATCTCAACATGAAGGATCAAAACACTGCTTCTTGGGTATGCAAGTGGAGAAAAAAATCTGAGGAATGTGAAGGGTTGTGTTTTACTTTGTATATATATATATATATATACACTTAAATGTCTTTCTGAAGAGCCAGAGTTATAAACAACATGAAAAAATGTTGAAAAAAACATGACTAAGTTCTATGTCTCATCGTCTGAGCTTGTTATAGTTTAACAGTTTCATTAACCTGTTCTTTATTTTGTTCTATTTGAGCAACATGATTAATCCCTCAGAGTATCTGTCTGCTCCTGTGTGACTGTAGCAATGACAAATCAAACAGCATAAAGACTTCACACCATTTTTTTTTTTTTTTTTTTTTGGTGGGGTGATTTTTTTGTTTGTTAGTTTGGTTTTGTTTGTTTGGGATTTTTTACCAATAATTAGGTAAATAGGCATTGCTTTTCACAGCTAAACGGAATTTTAGTATGTTCAGAATACTACAGATATTACAAAGATTTGTGTTAGTCCTGCAGGCAGAATTACCTTTTACCCATTTAATTCTTCCTGCAAGTCTCTTTGCCAGAAACAAAACTAGTCTGCATCTAGTTAACTGACTATCTTGGGCAGAGAAAACTCCAACTTTTTTTTTTTTTTCCCTGTTTCATGTATTTGTCTTTCTACAGGTTGAACCTCAAAATCTAGCAAGCCACTGTCTATTCAGAGTCCTGCCAGAATGTACCTTACGTTGTTGAAGGCCTCACTGAACATGGGATGTTGCTCTTATTGTCTTCCACTGTGTGTAATTCAGAGCTTGGCTGGATCTGCAATATATGTAGAACAAGTCGTAAACCATCCTGCCTTTCCTTTACCCAGAATACACAGTCATTGATTTCTCATTTGGAAAGTGGCCAGTGTGTCAAACAGAGATTCTTAGATCTCTCTTAAACCAATCATGTATAACTGCTTCAGGGTGTTCACTCATGGGATAAATACCCTATCCTTATCCTTTATTGAATCTAAGACATGAAAGCAGCTGAAAGTTTATTTCTTCATTTAGTAATGTTTCCATAAAAATGAAATTTCTTCAGTAGAAAGAAGGAATGGCTCTCTGCTGTATGTACAGCTTGATTTGTGAAAGGTCACCTTAATATCAGTAGTGCATGCAGAAATGGATCAGGGAATTAATGAGCCATCTAAGAATTTTCTGAGATGTATATTCCATAATGCATATGTTATGATTCAGGGAAGAGAGTGCAGTATCTTGGTTTATTTATTGCCAATGGTTCCTGATAATGCCTGGCTCACAAAAAGTTAGTTCAAGTTCTGCTGGGGAACATTTTTTCTCTGATTAGAAGACCAAGTCCTTATATATACATATATATACATATATATACATATATATATACACACATATATATATACATATATACATATATACATATATATATCTATATCTATATATAGATATAGATATATATATGTATATATATAATTTTTATTTTATTTTTTTTTTTCCCCTAAATATATGCTGGTTAAATTGTGAGACCTTTGTTCGTTTTAAAAACTAAAATAGGGGTTTGACATGATTCTTTCTTTTAGGTTCTTTGGGCTACAGATAACACCTTCTATTTGGAAAACTCCAAAATGACCATAAACATTCTGTGATTTGTCTGGTAAGAAGGAAGAGTATAGAGATGACTTGAAAAATAGATTATTGGACAACGGATCTAGGTTTTGAACTACTGAGAAATGGAATAATTAAAATTCAATTTTTGAAAACGTACTGTATTTAGTACCTAGAACATTAACTCTGTAGAAATTTTATTAAAGTACACGTACTGAACTACTGCCAGGGAACCAGAGGATCAGTCAGTCAGTTATCCTCAACTTTTTCCAAGTTAAAACCAACACTGAAATTGTTTCTGGAAATCTGTTGATTGCCAGTGCAGTACAGAAAATATATTTGTAATATGTTTTCAAGAATAAATACTCCTTAACAAATTTGCAACTACATTTTGTAATAGCTGCAAATTTTTCATCTTTTTAAGGGCAATCACATACACAACTCTTTTGAGTGGTTTGATTTGAGAGTGATAAAAAATAATTGTGTTGACATCAACATTAAAATAGAAACACCATATCTCTCTGACCAGCAGAAAATGACATTTGTCTATTTCTGTTATTACTATCTTTAGGAAAATGTACCATGCATCTATTTTTTTTAACCCTTTAGCAACAGGCATCTTTTATGATGCTACATGCTATAATGATTTCTGCAAGTTCCCCTTCTATTAGTCACCACTCCTTCCTTTTCATATGTCCATTTAAAATACTTCACATTGCAAACTTGTTTCACATAGAAAATTTAGAACAGATTCCTCATCTCTCTTCAAAGATGCTTCACATTTCATACCATATAAACAAAAAAAATATTAACCATAATGTTTGTGTATAAGACCTCAATTTATTTCTTAAAATTATTTGGTTTTAAATTTGGTCATATAAAATTTGCTAAAATGTATTAAAATTATATTTTTATTTTCCAATTAAAATCCTTATCTTTTTATTAAGAAGTTCTTCATTTACTAATGTGAGTTTAGTGGGAGAACCTGTTGAGTGGAGTATCACACTTAGTAAACTAATCAGTTCTAAATCAGGATGTTTCCTTGATAACTAAACATAAAGCTATTTCATCTTTTGTGAAAATTATTTATTTCATTTTTTAACTGAAATTATTATTAAAAAATCATCTGATACATATATTATGGGTAACTAAATAATGCATTTAATATCTTCTAACTATAATAGGGTTCATAACAATGCACATTGTTTAAGCACTGTCTTAGACCAGATGAGAAATTGTATTTACTCTGAACCCCCTTCAAGTTTCTATGCTTAAAGCCATATTTACTGTAGAATGATTTTCTATTCCCTTGCGTCTCATTCTAAATTGAGAACAAAATGAATACAAGCCATTGTTATATAATTTAATAAGGATTTGTATAACACCAAGTTAATACAGTAAATACAGCAGAAAAGAGTACATGTGAAACTATTTTAATAACATTACAGAAACATTGTGTTGAAAGAGATTTAGAATAGAGATTAGCAACAGTTAATAAGCATTTATCTTTGACCAGAAGATAAGCTGCTTAAGAACATTGAGGCTTTGCTTCAGTTCAAAGTCTGTAGTAGAAGAAAACTCCAGAATAAGGGTACTATCCAGATTCTGGGTTTCTTTTGTGCTATCGTTTTCTGGAACAGAATCTAGAGGCTAGTAATTATGCTTACATAATAATTTTTGCACATCCATGGACCAGTGTAAGTGAACTAAGCACTCTGCTATATATCAGCTCACTGCTACTCTGCGCTTCAATGCTACCTTAGCAGAGTCTGTTTAATTCACTCATTTAGGGATGCAGTATAGATAGAAAGTGGAATTGTTTAGTTGACTTAATCTTTTTGTGTCAAAGTAAGACACAGCAATCCTTTAAAAGGAAAAGAACACTTACCTCTTGTAAAAGTGTCTTTGAAAAGTAGTCTTCAGAATCAAAAAGAAAAACAAAACAAAATAAAAGAAAAAAAGAAAACAGGAAAAACGACAAATATAAATTTGTTCTTGGACACTTTCTACCAGCATTATTTTCTAAATAAAATTTATTTTCTGTTGCAATGGACTAAAATAGGAGAGAGGAATGGAAGATCTAGAAATCCAGGTAAAGCCTGTATAATGCTAGTAGTTACATTCAGTGCTTTAATTTTGAAAAACAAACAAACAAACAAACAAAAATCACCTTTCTTAAAAGACTAATTCTCCAGCAATTATTAATTATCTTCTCTGGACTGCTAAATCTTAAAACCACTGCCACTGGAAAAGTGATTGTGGCTGGAGGCAGAAATCAAGATAGAGGAGGAAAAGGAATCTGATGTTTTGAGCAGACTTTCAGTTCCTATTACTTCTTATCTCTTTAGTAGAGGTGAAATGTCAGGGACCAACCATATTACTGCAACAGTAGAAGAAGCAGGAATGACTGGAGAATGTCTGAATCAAGTGCTCTTGTTCAAAAAGCTTTAGTGGAGATTTGCCAAGCTTACTGTGGGATCAGGAACGTAAACCTGAGACAGCTCTGCTGATAACCAGTAATTCCTGCAGTCTGAGGTGTTGTTCACATCACCTCCTGCCTGGAAGAAATTCAAGCTTCTATGGGCAAGAACAACACTCAACTGCTAGGAGCCACCAGGTGCTGCTGCCAAATCTTGAATGCCATAGCTTCTTGTAAGTGGATGCCAGCTCTCCTCATTCACTTGCTTTATTTCCTTCATTCTGAGTGTTTGTAAGGCATACTAGCAAATACTAGTTCGCATTTCCAAGCCTTGAAGGGTGGTCTGGACAAAGACCAATCCTGGTTCAACGCATGTGTTGGTTAGAACAGAATGCATTTTTGCAGCTAGATAAAATTCAGTTAGAACTGTATTTGAAGAACCACCTGTTTGTTCAGTTTGGGAATTCGTTTTTTTCTTTTTTTCTTTTTTTTTTTTTTTTTCATTTTATAAATAATCCAGAAAATGTTGAACAACAATGAAGCTAAAAGCATGCGCGTTTTTAACAACAGCATAAATATTAATCACGATCACTAGTCCAGACTGAAGATTTTATTTGGCATAACATGCACAACTATGCAACAATTTTGTAAAAACTGAAGTTATTACAATTAATGTAATTAATATACTGTGTTACCAGATGACTCAAAGTACTTTGCTTAGCATCCTTAGCTTTAAAGACTGCACCAGAACAGTGGTAAAAGTTATGCTAGAATCAGTAAAGCACATCAACAGCCTTAGAATTTCTCTCTACTAGAGAGAAAACATGTGTTGCAGGCTTGTTGGATTTTATTTGTGTTGGAATCTTGCTATTTAAAAAGAAAAGTGAGAAAAAAATAAAAGCAGTATAATTGCTGATTTTCCACCACTGCTTAATCTAATTCCATTCTTAATGGTCCATTTGCATAACAGAATTTGCATTTCATTTCACAGAGAAATTTTATGACTCCACCTGCCTTAGTTCAGAGAATGTATCAGAAAAGGAAAATGAGAGTACAAGCAAAGGAGTGACAAATCACTTATCTTTACTAAAACAACTTAGATCTTGAAGAAGAAGGGAATACATGTGTACAATCTTTACAGGTGAACCAGAAGTGCACCAACTGCCTCACCTCCCTCAGTTCCATCCCTCAGTTTCCATTTTATTGGGTTTCCACAGCTCAGAATATGTAATTTTAAAATGTACTGATATCATATGCCACTATTCTCATAAAATTTTATTTATTGTGTAGACTGTGACAGAGAATGTGCAAAGAAATACTCAGGCATGAAGTGCCTTATCAAACTCTAACACGGCTAAACTATCTTCTTATTGACTTGGACCTAATCCAGACACTAGAGATCACAGACAAATTCCAAGCTATTACACCCTGCTCACAGTGAGGTGATCAAAACAATAACAAATTAAAGATATCTTTTGATCGAGGGTTTGTATGCATTTCATGATATTTTTGCGTTTCCTTCAAGGCTCAAATCCTATGGATGACAGCTGTCATTTTAAAGGTGACTCATTACATTCATTTACAAAGTCCCCTAACAGATGGAAAGGTCTTTGTTTCCCAAGGAACACTGACAGGTTATGATTTGTGGAGCTTTTAATCATTTTAACAAAACTTAATACACATCTGTCAATTACTCTATTCAGTGATGCTAATAATACAGCAATCTGAGAACACTTTCCTTTTCTGAAACAACAACTTTTCTATCAAGACAGGAAAAGTGGAACAAAAACACTTTTGAAGAGCTGTTTTCTTCCGAGAAATTAATATAAGTACCAGTATCTATAATAATAGTAAAATTTTATTTTCATGGTACCTGTCCACAGAGCTTTTTTCTTCTCCTCCCTAGCTACAGTGAAGCTATAAATCATTAAAACATACAACAGATAAAACATGACAAGTTGGAATCTCATGAATAATTAAAACCAAAGTCACTGTGCAGAACTGATAATTTTGGTCAGGTACAGAATAAGGGCCTTCATTGCAGTGCTTTTTCTGGTCCTGATAGCAAGCACTTCAAGCTCGCAAGGCTTCAGAATAGAGACAGCAGATGTGTGTACCAGGAGATTTGGTGCCTCTGCCTCATGACTAAAACACAGCTCATTCATTCATTATAGACCTGAGGACACAGTTCCCTTATGTAAACTAGATATTACTTTTGCAATGGTATTACAGGACATCCATGTAGCAGTTACACAGTCTTTGCAAGGCAATGACAACAGTTTTCTTTCTGAGTTCTATTAAGTTCAACTTCAGCAAAAATATGAGCATCTAAATGAAAAATATTTTGCAAAAACTAGAAAACTTTCTAGTAAAAATATTTCAATAATATCTCATAATTAAGTTCTTTTAGAATTAGAGAGGTTCTTTTATTTTGGTTCCTCCTACCAAAAGAAAAAGAAACAACAAACCCTATTCATTTCAGTGTAATCACAACTTAACTGCACCTTAATAACAGAACACCTCCAACTTTCAAAACAGATCTCTCAATGGAAGATTTTTGTGTCATCAAGCAGTTCTTAGTACTATTTAATATCAATACAATAGAATTTGAAGACCCTAGAGAAGGTGTCACAGCTTCTTTATAAGGACCACTGATTAGTAAAGTATTTTGTGTTGCAAATGTATTACAGAAGCAAAACAAAACAAAGCAATCCAATGTTTTGGACAGAGAAAATTGTCTTATCTCCAGAACCGTCACAGCTCAAGTAATAAGACTGAGAATTTATAGGTTACAGTCTGCACAGGCAATATGTGCTGGAGCCAGAGATTTAACTTCAACTTCTCTAGAAGTCTAATCAAGACCTTGAACTACTACAACCACCTTTTTATCTTCTTCTGGAAATCCAGATAGTTTATGGATGAGAAAGGCAGTTGTTAGAATTTAGCCATGTTCCACAACAATTCAACCCCATTGTTTAAAATCTTCTCTGTATATTATGAATAATTTCTCTGCTATTCTTTCAGTGACAAAATAGTCCAGAAGAGTGTTTCCCAACATTTTCTTAGGGGCCTTAGGTTTCTAAGGTCCTTGACATCTTCGCATATATTCTCTTGGAAAGAGTATGGACTAAATTCAAATGCTATTCTGTAAAGTAAAATAAGTATAAGCTGGCACCATACAGTTTTGTTATAATGAAAACATGAGGTGGTTGCCATTACACAGTCCTGCACTAATGAGAGCAGTAGGAGTCTAGCATTACAATGGTCTAATGAAAACAGGAAATGGCTGACATTAGATTGGTATAATGAAAACAGGAGGTGGTTGGCATTACACTTATACAATAAATAAATTAAGATATCTGGCCCTAGCAATCTCATCTACATTATATATGATTTAAGTGCGCAAGAGAGAGGCTTATGCAAAGTCTGGGCCAGTGACAGTAAAGAACTTTCTTTGTTGCAATGCTTCAGAAGCAGAGGGGTGCCTCCATGCATCAATGAAATAAGGATGTAGTTTTAAAAATTGATATGTAATCTATACAGATTCTTCCTTTTATTTAAAAAATAATCAAAAGCAGTAGATTTTCCGGAGCCTGTCCTGCTAGAATGTGGAAGAGCAGAGTCTAGTTGGATGCCTGGATCTAGAAGAGTTCCTCAAGGGTCTGTACTGGGACCACTACTATTCAACATATTCTTTAACGACTTACATGAGGAACTAGAGTGCACTTTCAGCAAGTTTGCTGATGACACCAAACTGGGGGGAGTAGTTGACATGTCAGAAGGCTGTGCTGCCATCCAGCGAGACCTGGACAGGCAGGAGAGTTGGGTGGAGAAAAATTTAATGAAACATAACATGGGAAAGTGTAGAGTCTTGCATCTGGGCAGGTACAACTCCAGGTTCCAATATAAGTTGGAGAACAACCAATTAGAGGGCAGTGTAGGGCAAAGGGACCTGGGGGTCCTGGTGGACAGCAGGATGACTATGAGCCAACACTGTGCCCTTGTGGTCAGGAAGGCCAAAGTCATCCTGGGGTGTATTAGAAGGGGTGTGGTTAATAGGTTGAGAGAGGTTCTCCTTCCCCTCTACTCTGCCCTGGTGAGACCACATCTGGAATATTGTGTCCAGTTCTGGGCCACTCAGTTCAAGAAGGTCAGGGAACAGCTCAGGGCAACAAAGGTGATTGAGTGGAGCATCTCCCTTACGAGGAAAGGCTGAAGGAGCTGGGTCTCTTTAGCTTGGAAAAGAGGAGACTGAGGGACAACCTCATTAATGTTTATAAATATGTGTGTCACGAGGATGGAGTCAGACTCTTCTCGGTAACAATCAGTGATAAGACAAGGGGCAATGGGTACAAATCGGAACACAGGAGTCTCCACTTAAATATGAGAAGAAACTTCTTCTCGGTGAGGGTGACAGAACACTGGAACAGGCTGCCCAGGGAGGGTGTGGAGTCTCCTACTCTGGAGACATTCAAAACCTGTCTGGACGTCTTCCTGTGTAGCCTCATCTAGGTATTCCTGCTCCAGGGGGCGTGGAATTGGACTAGATATCTTTTGAGGTCACATCCAATCCCTAGCATTCTGCATTCTGTGATTCTGTGATTTTGTGAAAGGGTAAATAAGTAGCTTCCAGAAAGTGAAATTACTTACTGCTCCCCAATTTGGGCTGAGTATCCAATTGTTAAAAACACTTTGGGGTGTTTCATGTAATGTAGAGAGCGAGACCAAGATGAAAAATACATGCTTGGGAGAAAAAAAAAAAAGAAAAACAAAAACAAAAACAAAAAACAAACCAAAAAGTTTATCACAAAATCAATCATTAAGCTAATGGGCTTTCTTCTAGGAACAGAAAGGTCAGGTGTTTTTGTTCCTTCTCAAGCTAACCTCTCTAGTTGAGTCTTTTTAATTATTATTGCACAAGAGGGTCTTCTTTGTAGCTCTTGTACAATAAATACACAACCATCTTCTCTTTTATTGTGACTTTTAGAGCCATCAGAAACTGATTGATTCTTACTCTCCTTAATCTGGCTGAATTTACCATCAGGTTTGTATAGTTCAAGGCCAGTACATTGAGACACTGCATCAATACACTCATATGGTACATTTCAGCCTCTCGGTCTCCTGTTTCTCATCTTCAAGCTCAAACACATTGTTTCTGGACACTTTCCATTGAAACCAAGAAACAAAATGAAGTAAGAAAATGTTTGGAGTATGATTTTCAAAGCAGCAATTAGCATGCCGGAATGCTCCAGCATAAAACACTGCGCTTCCTGCAGCCTAGTATTCTGCCGATAGCTTTGGTTTCCGCACTCAGATTGCAGTGCAAAATATTCCAGTCAGGTAGCTCGGAGTGAAACAGCAGTGTGATGCAAATAAGGAACAGATAATCAAATCAAACTTTCTAATCGAGTTTTGCTATCCTGACTCTCTTATTTCTCTCTAGTTTGCATGTTGTTTTACAACACTGCAGAATTAGCTTAAAGAGTAAATACTTGTGAGTTTATAGAATCCTGTCATGTCTCACATATCCTGAAGAACGAATGAAGGAAAATAATTGTTCTGTGCTGCTTCTGTTATTACTTTAATTTCTTTCCATCTTCGGTGGGATACAAATTGAATTCTTTAGAAGGAGGGGAGTAAGAAATGAAGAAGAAGCCAGAGGGATAAAACAGGGTGAGTGCTGTTAACAAATTTTTACTTTCCTTTTCTGTTGTTTTTATTTCTTCATCAAACAACTAAAGAAAAAATAAAAAGAATAGTCATACCTTACAGACCAGATCTTAAACTCAGACGTATGGGACTAGAAGCAGCATATGCCTTAGAAAATCTGCTGTTATGCATTGTGTGTGCAAACCACAGACGCGGCTTAATCAAGATAGGAGGTGACACGTGCCGTGCATCTGAGATTAGTGTCTGGCCGTCAGCCATTAGTGCTGGCATCCCAAGAACAGACTCAGTTCTCTGCCAAACTTCTGCTGGGATTTGGATTCACTGAATCCGACTCACAGTCTTTAATCCCCCCAAGCAGTATCTCTGTGTATTGTGGAGCCTGCAAAACATCCAGGTGGTGGTCCAGCCATGTCAGTGCCTGCATAAAATCAAGAAGGAGAATACTTTGCCTAAGAGTTTTACTGCTCAGAAAGCTTCTAGCTCTCTATTGTTCAAGTCTGAATGTCAGAGCTTACCCCTTATTTTCTTGTGTTTATTATACTGCAGAGACAATAGACATATTTCTCATTGCATAAGCCTTCCAAAGTTTTTGAAATATTTGAGATCTTATGAACATTGTATGCTATAAATCTACTTGATGGGTCTCATCACTCTGTAAGCAATATTTTTCATTAGCTTTGCAATAAAATGGCATTTTGCTCTATTTTCAAACTAACAAATTTTGTCAGGGTTGGCATCTTTATTGCATTACCAAATATATCAGTCAATACCACTTGGTGTAATTGAGTCTTGTTATATGATTCAGATAGTTATTTAAACTATGGATTTTTCAAAGTTAAATTTTCTGGCAGAAAGAATATTGTTTTAATAGAATTTTAGATAAATAGGTAGGGTATCACTGTAAGTACTAGACTTACGATAATGAATTGACCTCTCAATGTATAATATTCAAGATATGTATAATTGCGTTGCACCAAAAATCTGTATAAAGCCATTTGGATATGCTTGATTTCTGTTTCATGCTGCATACCAAAACTAGGACTTGACACTCACAGTAGAACATTAATGACTGTGGCAATGAAGTCCCTATAGAAGTCTAGGTTTTTTAGCTGTTTTAAATAATAACAGGGAATATGTTCCCTTCTGCATTTCTAAGTAAGTAAGGAAAATGGCATTATGAAAAAGGTGTCTATATTTTAACGGAGTGCAGAAATTAAAATTTAAGAAGTCTGGCAACACACACACACATACAAATACAAGAATCATGGGAAAGTGAAAGATTTAAAACTGAGCCATGCAGATTCAACTAAACTACATTCTGAGCCAAACTTTTTTCCTAGACATATTCACTTATAACAAAAGAGTAATTGTGTATTACTACTCAGTTAGTTAACTAAAATTTTCCCATTTTCATATGCATCTGTAATCTCATTTTGGACAGACCATTAGATTAGAGGTATAGAAATGGCATCTAGACATTATTTCCCTATGACTGTTTTCTGCTTATATTTGCATATGGAAGAAACACTTGTAAAATCCATATCAGTATTTAGAATGCACATATCTTAGCCAAATATAAAGACTGGATTATAATCAGCACTTCTGTGCAACAGAACACTTTCTTTTTCCACATTACTAATTCAATTTAATTTGTAGATTATTTTTATTTATTACACTCTTATAACTTTCCTGTCATTCCCAAAGCAGATAAAAGATTTCTTACTTTAAGACACTGTCATGTCTTTGGTGATAGACACTGAAAATTTGTAAACTATCTATGACCATGAGAGCTTCACAGTTGAAATATAACTGAAATTTCCAGTGTACACAAAAAACTATTTTACTATAGTACATAGTTGTTCCAGATCGAATCAGCTAAGCAGAACCCACCCTGGCCAATTCTTGGGACATGTCCAAGGGAAACACAGTGAGATCTACTAAGTAAACTGCACTGTTTACCAGGTATTACTGTCCTTTTCTTCTAAACCAACATTAAACTAATCAATATTAATCTGAATTATTTGACTTGATAAGTTACCTGCCTTTTCAGAGCTTATGTCAGGAGCTCTGCTCTCATTCTCTCCCTTCTCATCCTATGATAAACTGAAAATTTTGTACGAAGTTTATATGGACCATTTCCAAATGTTCTGTCGCCTGTGGCATTCCATGACCTTGAACATCTATTGTATGGAAGCCAGAGTTAACAGAAACTGAAACTGGTGCTCCAAGTGAGCTACACTTCTACTACCATCCTGGTTTTGTGAAGAATGACAAGCTTGTCTTGCCTTGAGCTTCTTCTTTTAGGCTTGCAGATAAAACCATGGCATAGGTTATTAATGGCTGCAGTTCTTGCAGATAAACTATATTTACCTATAGGGAGTTTTGGATCAGACTTCAGTTTGGATTATTATATTAGCCAAGGAAAATTTTCGTATCCTCAAGGAGAAGTTGAAGCTCTGCAGACAGGGTGTAATAGTACTACTGTCATTTTTAAGGGGAAAAAAAAAAAAAAAAAGTTAAATACTTGAATACAGAATTATATAGTAGTCAAATTTACTGAATCTGGCCATGCAGGTAGTTTTATTATAACTAACATTTGTGCAGTTATTACATTAATGAAAATTGTTTACAAAATATTACAAAGTAGGCACAGATTTTTCTAGAATTTCTGTAACTCACACGCTTGTGTCAGATGTAATTGTTAGGTAAAATATTTCCTTGTGTTTGGGCTTGCTAGGGAATCTAGTAATAGGTAGAGAATAACAGTAGTTTACAATAATGTAAAATTTTGTCTCCCATTAACTATGCATTCTTATTATGTACAATGTAATTATTATATTAACCAAGAAGAGATTTCATATGCTTAGAGGAAAGCTGAAGCTTTCCAGGAATGGTGTAATTGTACTTCTTTCATTGTTTAAAAGAAAAAAAAATAGTCTGGTAACAATATCTCCTAATGCAAGTGCTGGTTGGCATGGCCAGGATAGTGCTCAATTCATATATAGGGAAGACCTGGTGGCAGTCTCAGAGGGCAGCTTGGGTTGCAGTGTCCCTGAGATAATTAAGTTAGGGACCTGGAGGTGAAATCGGAAGACAAGTGGCAAATTTTGGATTCTGGACTTTACAGCTGCATATTTCATCTTATTCAGGATGTTGCTTGGGAACCATTTGGGAAGCTGCCATGAAGGAAAAGGAAGTCAAGGAGAGCTAACTGATTTTTGGAGAGTGCTTAAAGACAGTTCTGGAATTAATCATAGAATCATAGAATGATTTGGGTTGGAAGAGACCTTTGAAGGTCATTTAGTCCACTGCCCCTGCAATGAGCAGAAACATCAACTCGATCAGTTTGCTCAGAGCCCCATCCAACTTGATTGGGTTTAGTTTTGTTGTTTTGTTGTTTTGCATCTTTGTCATCTTTGTAATAACCTTTTTTTCTTTTCTTTGTCACAGATTTCATTTTCAAAAAACAATATAGTGAACACAACAGCTTTAGAGTCTAATTGTTAAGAAAGAGAGAGAATAACCGATACTGGAAATTAGATCCTTCCAATTGCTCTCTAAAACAAAGCTCAAAAAAAAAAAAAGAGACAGAAAAATTTCTTCTAAACCTGAAATGACTAAATATACCTATTTCTGTTTTACATTCTGTCATCACTCTCAATGGTTTATTCATCAGATCAAGTAGATAGTTAGCACATCTGAATTTAACTTTTTTCTGACTTAGCTGTGTTTTCCAGGACACCAAAGGTGCCTTTGCTAAGTCAGAGCTCTGGGTATACATTCTAGTTTCTACTAATGGGTCTAACGGAATGCAGATGACTTTTAGAAAGCTGTGGATTTAATTAAATACACAGGTGTCCAGCACTGTGTCCTATGACCTTGTCTCATGGTTACCTTTTTCTCCTTTTATTCTCTCAATGTGGTGTCCATTGTTTTGTTTTTTGGGTTTTTTTTTGTTTTTTTTTTTTTTAAGATGATAGGAAGAATGATGGGAGGTTCCAGGGAAAAAGAATACCAGATTTTGTTTCCCAAAAATGTATTATGGTGACATTTCTGCCTGATATTTCTAGTTTCAACAGCTTCAGAACTCAGCCAACTTAATAATTTACTGAACTATACCAACTGCAAAGAGAAGAAACAAGATATGTGGGAGGCCTTTTATTTTTATCTGTATAGGACAAAACCTTTCCAAATCTTTTCTAAAGCACTTTGTTTCTTCTGCAGAGAGAATGAAAGGGGAAGCAATTTCCACTCAGAATATCTGAAAGTGGATCTCTGTGTCTATTATGCTTTCCCAGGTTTTAACTAAGTCACCTGATAATATATGACCACACTCAACAAGGACCTGTACACCTTAGAAATGCAATTTGCATTCAGTGTAACACAGAGTTCCATACACAGTTTTATGTATCATTGTATTCTAAACCATGTGGTTTCCCTGGATGCCTCCTATATAAAGTAGTCTTTCAGTAATTATTACCACCTGCTTCTTAGCATCACTCAGCTGTACTGCTTTTGAGCCACCTGCAGCAGAATATATAGAAAAACCAGCAATCAGAATAAAACAAAAACAAACAAACAAAAACCACAAACAAAAATACCCCACAAAATTTATTTCTACAAAAACAAGAGTTTTTCAAAACAGGATATCTTTCATTGTTTATGCTCCACAGACACTAAAGAAGGAACTGAAGAGTGGGCATGAATGACCAAGTACTTCCCGTCTTGGTTACTATACAAATAGACAGGTAAGATACACCTTTGATACCTTGTAACTTTACTGACCAAAATTATCTCATTCCAAAAACAGTGGAATACTTGCAAAACTTACAGTGGAATACACAAAGGAGCAACACACAATTTATTTACTGTGTGGAAAAGTTGGTATCTTTATTACAGTAAGAGGATATCAAGTTGGTGTTATAACTAGGATGATAACTGTATTTTGCAAGACATAGGGATGGTGTTCTAGCCAAAGGATAATCCTGAATTGTACTTTGCTAATGTGTCTTGTTAGTGCTAAAGACAAACTTTTTCAGCTCCTTGGATTACATTGCGTAAGGGCAGAACTAGGAAAGAAGTGGAACTTCTAAAGCAGACAGTTGTTCTATGATGGTGTTTCTACTTGCTATGTAGTATATGCATGTGTTGATGAACTAAGCAACAGCTGCTTTATTGGCAATATTCAATGTAAAGACATGGAGGCTGTGCCTTACAGAGTGAACTTTTCTTGTAGCAAACTACAGATAAATGCAGCATCTCATCCTGCCTGAACCCTAAAGGAAATGAAGCAGGTATCCACACCACATTTTAAATTGTCAAATTGGAGTACAAGAGCAGCATGTATTAGAGGTTTTAGCACAATTCTCCATTCAAGGCAATCAACTTTTTTTACTTTTTTTTTTAAAACAAAACAAAACAAAACAAAACAAAAACACAAACAAACAAACAAACAAACAACCTACGTTAGCTATATCTAAAAAATATCCCTGGGTTTGTACAGCACAAACACACACATAGGAAGGTTACAGCTGGCAATTTCTATGTGCGCCTGTGCATTCTTCTAGCTTGGCAAAATTCCTAACAAGGATGTACAAAGAGTCATGAAGTGCCTTGTTCTCACCTTGATGAGCACTTAAAATGTAATTTACTGTTGCTCTCAATTATTGTAGATTCCACAAGTGTTTACTATTTTTGGCATCCTGGAACCTCACAGCCAAATGATGATGAATGAATGTAATGATTTCTTCTGTTTTAACGGAAATCTGGTGGTAGGGTAAAATAAGATATTTAGGCTAATCTGCATGACTACTTCTTGAAACTTTAATAAACTGTCAAAAAGATGTGCTAACATTATGGTACAAAAGATGCTCCAGAATGACAGACTTTTTTTTCCAGGGAATAAATTATTTCTTTCAAACAAACAAACAAACAAACAAAAAAAAAAAAAAAAAAAGAGCAGAAGAAGAAAGTGGCATATTTTGCACATGTGTTACTTGTATTAATTATGTAGAAGGTCCTCTTTAGTTGTGCAATTACATTCCCATCTAGGATTCGAGGAAGGGATTCAAGTGCTTAGGAATTTGACAACTGCTGTCTGCTTTACTCATTAGCATCATATTTCTTCTGTAGGCAAAAGATATCAAAAACCTCCAGCAATGTTTAATCAGACTTTCGGATGTGTTGCTATTTTTCTTTCCTTTGCTTTCATCCTCCTTTTGTGTTTTGTCCTTTGGCCATGAAGGGAAGTAACTGCTGTGAAATGAAGTGTTCACTTCCTCTTTTCTATTGTCCCTTTATTGAGTACTATATCACTTCCAGACTAGTACTAGATCTAGAGTGTGGCTAATACACACTGTCTGTATTTTGTACAGACCTTGTTGTTATGCAGGTATGTCGGGTATTCTAAGGATACAGATCTATCTGTACTTACTCTTTTTTTATGCATTCTGAATAGGTTTAGGTGAGAGTTATGTATATGCTCCTGCCAGCTAAGACAGTGGCAGCTCCAGATGTTTTCCATAGTAGGACTTCAGCTGAATAAGTGTATTTTGTAGAAGAAATAATAAAATCGTAGAGTCATAGAACAGTTCGGGTTGAAAGGGACCTTCAATGATCACCTAGTCCAACCCACTTGCAATAAGCAGGGACATCTTCAAGTAGATCAAGTTGCTCAAAGCCCCGTCCAGCCTGGCCTTGAATGTTTCCAGGGATGGGGCATCTCCCAACACTCTGGGCAACCTGTTCCAGTATTTTAACACCCTAATTGTAAAAAAAATTGTAACATTTGTTCCTGATGCAAATCCCCAGGAAAACAAACAAACAAACAAAAAACCACCATCACTACAACAAAAACCACCTCCTTTGAATTACACTCTACAGAGCCTAATATGCCACATGGGATGAACAGAACCCATTTTTCCTTTAATATTTTACTACAGATAGAATTGGACTGTGAACAAAATAAATATCCAACAACACAATATGCATTTTTTTTATTCTGTCTAATGCTTTCGGAGTATATCCTGTCAGCAAATGATGAGTAATTTCTCAGCATAAACTTTATCAGAAACAGACTCTGCCTTTTGGTCCTTCCTTTCAGACTTTGGACACAGATCTTGGATCTACAGAGGTGTTTTCACCTTATTTTAGGAAGGAAACTCACATTCTGATACATAGTATTGCAGACTGTAAATCCTTTGGACAAAGGAATAGAACATTTAAAAAACAATTTTGGAGAGATAGATTAGCTTCTGGAAATTTTCTATGCAAAAATGTAAATGGCACAGATTTTACTAATAAATACCTTCTAGGTTTGAAAAACAGTTGTTTTTTAAAATTTGTGTACATAATGTGTATTCTGTGGGAGCATTCAGTGAACATTAAGTAGACAATATTACAACTTCATTTAAAATAATGATGACAGGATTTTTCAATCATAGCAATCATTGTTCTGTAAAGATAATATAAAAATAAAAAAAAAAATATACGTATAGTCAACTGCAATAGAACAGTTTAAACCATTTAGATAGATGAAGAAAATTTTCCCTGTCTACTAAAGAGGATAAAATATACAAAAAAGAAAGGTAATTTGGTTGTGTTATTTACTGACCTGATAGAGAAATTAGAGAGAAAAATTCTCTGCAATATGCAGACGGTCAAACTAGACGATTTATAATAATGCTTTCCAGCTTCAGCATTGATGAATCTATGAAATACTCATACCTCAGAACATGCTATGATTTCCAAATGATGACAGTTAAGAGGAAACCTCTTTAATGAGCAGCTTATTCCATAACTTTTTACTCTAGGGAAGTATTACTGCTTACACTAAAATATTTGGCACTGGACATGTCAAAACAGAACACCATGTCGAGCAGACTCCTGCTCTGGTCCAGAGTGTCAGTAGGTTCACAAATCCATATAATCAGAATGCTACATGGAAAGCTTCTTGATGCTGTTTTGCTTTAACAAAGATTCTGAATGGGCTTATTTACTCTGTTCATAAATATTTGATAACCATGCTTATGCAACACAAATGCATCATTATTTAAACTAATCCTCAGGGATAATTTTTACAGTTTCAATGTTTTTTATAGTACCATGCTCTTTGTATAATTTTGGTTTTGAATGTCTGCTATAACTAACACTTTAAGGCAATACAAAGAGTATATAAACTCACAGATATCAAAGAGAACATTTATGCTTTTTTCATGCATGTGTGGTTTTTGTTTGTTTGTTTTTCTATTCTGATGCTGTAAAATTAACCTTAAAATGTAATATTCACTCATGATGTGCTAGGACACAGAATCATAAAATGGTTAAAGGATGTCATTTGAGGGTATTGCCATCTAATACTACAGGAAATTTATTCGTCTGTAAATGCACTTGTGTGTATATCCCTAAACCAGACCATACAGACTATGTCTATACCGCTAAATAAAATAAAGCCAAGGTTGATTCAGCACACTAAGGCACAGATTGGCTCACATTCACATTTTTCAGAGCTAGCTACTTCTTTCCAGATCAGACTGGTCTCACGGGACACAAACCACTCAGCCTAGGATCTCCTCTAGAATCTGTGTGATGACCATTAGGTGTGTGTTGATGAATGGGGGTGAGGGGTGTTAATTCAAAATGCTTGAAGTAATGTGTTAAGGGTTAGCCTACACTAGAAGTTTGAGAACATAGTATTTTTCAATCCAGGACAATGGGGAGTAAGAGGATTGTGAGGACAAGGTGTTTCACAGAAACCAGAAGGCACCTGATTTGAAAAACAAACATCTTTAGATTTTGAAAGGCACTTGTTATGGGTTATATCATATTCTTTCAAGCTACCATGCTCTATTTCACCTTGTGAAAAATTAGTCTTATGTCTAGTGCCACCTGCAGTAGTCATGCTGTCAGTTAGGTTACTCTTAAGCAATATTGACAGCAGGCATTTCTCCTTGCCTTGACCAGCTGTGACAAAATTTATCAAAGGGGTTCTATTCTGGAGATTTGAGGGAATGCATTCTCCATTCCTATCTCATGGAAGTCTTTGATCTGTCTGCTAAAAGTGCTCATTAGTGATGATGGACATGGGTTCAAAAGAAACCTGACCATCATTGCTTTCCTTTGATGATACAGGAAGTACAGATGATTATTTTTTGTTTTAAAATGTTCATTTCTGTGAAACATTTTATCTTTTTCTTTAAGGGCTTTAAGAGGTAAACTATATTCCAAGATACCCATAAGTTTCTGGGAAAACTCTGAATCTGCAAAACTGATAGGAGTTGCATACTCCAATGCAGATGCATTACTCACTCTCAGAAGAAAGTCTTAAAAAGAGAATTGCAACTTTGACAGTGTGTATGGGGATCTGGAAAGAGATCTAGTGCCCAAACTCTTCAGCATCAGAAAGGTGATGGGAAACTGATCCTCTGAGTTTCTCTAATTTTTACGTTACACTGTCTCAAGACAGCAATCTGCCATCTTGAGGAAGTTATTCAAATCAGAGAAAAGCTCAGCCTCTGGAGGTACCTGTTCTTGGATATCACTCAGATTTTTAATGTTAGGTTTTATAAAAGTCCTTTAAAAAGGACATGGGAAAGATGTCATCCAGAGTAATTGTAAGCTGATGGCTATCCAGGAAAAGCTGATTTAGGAAATGAAGAAATCCAGTAAAACCAAGCTAAACCAAACCAACCAAACAAAAAACAAACAAACAAACAAACAAACACAACAAAACAAAACAAAGCAAACACAAAGCAAAAAAATAAAACAAAAAAAGAGAATACACTAGAATAATAAAAACTATAGAGAAAGTGAGTAAGAAACTTTTTATTCACTGTTTTTCATTACTCAGGATCTAAAGATCTCCTTAGGACATTAACAGACAGTAGCTTTATGGTGATCAAAAAATACTTTTTTCATACAATATGTAATTAAAAAGTGAATTTTGTTTTCATAGGAAATAGATAAAACTCGGAAAGTACAGAAAAAAAAAAAAATTCAGAAAGTGGAAGTCCTTCTGTAGCTGTTAAAGACAGTGGCTTGGATTAAATTTCCAGTTCAGAAAGTCCTAGGCAGTTAATATCTGGAACAGGAAAGGAAGAATGGGGAAGGTATCACTTCATCCTTGCCCTACTTGTGATCTTTCCCTAATAATGTGTTGCAGCCTCCAGGAGGTTGGGTTAAATGACTCCCTTTGTTGTTTTCTGCTATGATTCATGCATCTGTCTGTATAAAACTCAAGCATGTTCTGTCCTAAGTTGGACACAATGAATGTTTGTGTCTCTTTATTTTTTCTTTTTCTTAAAATCGTAACTTTATGCACTAAATAGGATAGCGGGTAATTTCTCTTAGCCTAATGTAAATGGTTTTAAAAGACAACAGTAACTACACACTGCACGGGGGTTGTCTCTGGTCTCCAGGGCCAAGTACAATGACTTCTGTCCAAACTGTTTGAAATTAGTTCCTTCTACATATGATTTGTGATATCCTTGCAATGTAACATTTGACTCGGTGTCTCCTCTGAGCCTTATGTTAAGATATTATACCGGTTCACTTTCGCATATTATTTGCTTTGAAGTTGGAAATGTCTGAAATCATATCAGGACTGTATTTCATCCTGCCAGACTGGTGTTCCCATTGTCTGAATCTGAGGATATGTCTTTGGTGGACAGGTTCATTTTGAGATGTTTGGATTATTGGGATTTTGGAGATTGGGACAGAAACTCAGACCAGTTCAGTATCATCTACACTACATGTTAGGAGTTCAGCCACTCAGAAAGAGTTAAAAATAAAAGAGAGTTCTTTGTAAGTGTGAGAAAGTAGGTGCTTGTCACTTCATAGAACTGTAGAATCATAGAACATCTCTAGTTGGAAGGGATCCATAAAGATGATCAAGTCCAGCTCCGTGCTTCTTGCAGGACTACATAAACTAAACCGTATGACCAGATGCTCTTTGAACTCTGGCAGGCTTGGCACTGTAACCACTTCTCTGGAGAGGCTGTCCCAGTGACTGACCCCCTTCTGAGTGAAGAACCTTTTCCCAATGTCCAACCTGAACTTCTCTTGGCACAGCTTTATTCCATTTTCTCATGTCTTATCACTGGTCAGCAGAGAGAAGAGATCAGCATATCCATCATAAGAAGGACATTGAAGTACTAGGGAGAGTGTAGAGGAGGGTGACAAAGCTGGTGAGGGGCCTGGAGCACAAACCTTGTGAGGAGCGGTTGAGGTAGCTGGGGCTGTTTAGCTTGGAGAAAAGGAGGCTTAGGGGAGACCTTATTGTTGGCTACAATTACCTGAAGAGAGGTTGTACCATGGGGGGTGTTGGTCTCTTCTCCCAAGTAGCAAGTGATAAGATTAGAGGAAATGGCCTCAAGTTGTGCCAGGGGAGGTTTAGATTGGATATTAAGAAAAAAGTCTTTCTGGAAAGGGTTGTCAGGCATTGGAACAGGCTATCCAGGGAAGTGGTGGAGTTACCTCCCTGGAAGTGTTTAAAAGGCGTTTAGACGAGGTTCTTAGGGACATGGTTTAGTGCTAGAATTAGGTTAGGTTATGGTTGAACTTGATGACCCTGAGGGTCTCTTTGAACTGAGATGATTCTATGATTCTATGATCTCTGCTGCCCCCCTTCAGGAAGTTATAGACCACAATGACACCATTCCATAGCCTTCCTTGTCTAAGCTAAACAAACCAAGTGACCTCAGATGCTACTCTTAAGTGTTGCCCTTCAGAACGTTCAGCATCTTGGTCACCCTCCTCTCGACACACTCTAATAGTTTGGTGTCTTTCTTATACTGAGGTGCCCAAAACTGCACACAGTACTCAAGGTGGGGCCACACCACTGCGGTGTAGAGTGGCACAATCACTCCCGTCAACTGGCTAGCTATGCTGTGCTTGATGTACGCCAGGACACACTTGGCCCTTTTGGTTGTCAGGGTACACTGTTGACTCATAGTCAATTTGCCATCAATACAAACCTCACATCTCTTTCTGCAGGGCTGCTCTCATCTCCCAATTTGTATGTATAAGTACAATCATGTGCTCTCGTCCCCCAGTTTTTAGGTATAAACAGAATCCTGCATTTGCTCTTGTTGAATTTCATACAGATGGTGATTGCCCAGATCTCTAGTCTATGCAGTTCTCTCTGCAAGGCCTCTCTGCCTTCAAAGAAGTCCACAGCTCCTCTTAATTTATGTCATCAGCAAACTGAATGTATTTGATTCCTGTGTCCAGATCATTTATAAAAACATGAAAGAGCACTAGCCCTAAAATTGAGCCCTGGGGAACCCCAGTGTTGACTGGTCACCAGCCTGATGTAACCCCATTTACTATTTCCTCTTGAGCCCAATCTATCAGTCAGCTACTAACCCAACATATTATGGACTTGTCTAGTTGTGTGCTGGGCATTTCATCCAGAGGGATAATGTGAAAGAGAGAATCACAAGCTTTGCTAAAATCCTGAAAAAACAAAACAAAACAAAACATATCTGTTAGCTTCAACCACATCTACTGGCTTCAACCATACATCACTTAACACATCACTTTTTTGTGAAGAAGATGGTTCTTTCACCCCCTGCCCTGTAACGGCAACCTTTATAATGTCCTGTTGCTACTTTTCCCAACTAACTTCAGTCAAAAAGTGAATGAGCTTCAGTCAACATCATGAAGTCAAGGTGACTAGCTGAATTCTACCAGTCTGGTGATGACTAGAGTGATACTCAAAATGATTCATTGCTCACCCCACACTGTAATGAGCACTCAAAGATGTAGCTTTTTACAGAAGCAACTTAATCTTAAAATCTGCAATTAAGAGTGTGGTTTCCATGGAGACAGCTGTGAAAGATGCAATGAAGTTGCAAAATAAACAAACTGCAGAGTGTCAGACACATAAACTAGCCTGAAAGCAAAAGAAAAACCCAGGAGCAAACAAGGTATGAATTGTTTTCTGCACTGTAACTCCTCACATGACCTTAATGTTTTGCTATAAACATGAGTAATTCAGTAAAAGTAACCATGGAGGATCATATTTGCAAGAAGTGTTATATTTCATCAAGAGATAAGCATGTGAATCTAGAAAAGGAAAAAAAAATAATGCATTATGGGATGGATATTAGCAATGGCCAGGGTTCTTCCTTACTGTATAATAATAGTGAAATGAAATCTGGTTCACTTTTTAGAATACAGTTCAGGATGTCTGCAGATAATAGTTCACCTGCATACAGAATGTGTTGTAGGAAAAAAAAAATGTATCTGAAGGATAATCACTAATGATGTAAAAATCAAACAATATGAAGTTACAAAATGCTAGTAATAAGGTTGTTTTAATTCGGTTTAATATTTAGATGTCTAAATGTAAGTGGAAAAAATATTTCCCTGGATGTTCTCAGGGGCACTCAATCCATTTATAAAAAAAACTCATTTCAGGAGAACTGAATCACTAAACATGCAAAGCTAAGGCACAAGTTGTTTCAGCAACTGGAACTCATCCTGTGACACCATCTTCATCATCAACTGTGTCACTCATTTTGTACCTAGTTGGGAAGGCTGCTCATTTATTATTTCCCTGATACAAAATATGTGGCGTAAAGCCTTGTTTTGTGCATGTTTTTCAGACCCTTCTCCAAACACATTCATTTTATCACAGACTGTTTCTTCACTAGAGTTTTGAACACTAAACAACCAACGTGTCTTCACCCCTGCCAGCCTGTGTTAATGGGATACTGTTTTACAGGTGAAGACTAGAAGAACAAGCATGTTATAGTCAAGTGTCCAATTTGAGATAGCTAGCATCTTATTATTCAATGGACTTGGCATTAAACTTCTGGTTTATGTGTTGAGACCACAGCTTCCAGCACTTCTTCAAATCAGACACACAGATCTTGAATTATACGAGAGGAAAGAGATGCTACAATCTAGGATGACTGAGTCTTTCTTAGGAGAATTTTAGGGTTTTATTCAGTGGCTATAGTCTAAAATGCAGAAGTAGGCTAATGTCACGATTTATGTCTCTTACTCAAAATGTTGCTTCAATGAGAAATTAAAAATCTTAAATGCCACAGGGTCCACCATCCACAGCAGTTCAAAAGTATTCTCTTTCCTGAACTATAAGAAATGTTCAAATTCTTCTCCTCTGCTTGAGACAGGGACAAAAACTTTCTTTTTCCTGCACAAGTAACACGACACTATTGTAAAGAAAGCGTAAAACATCAGTTCATTTTTAAGTGAAAATGTCTGTATTTTGTACAGACCTCATAGTTATGCTGATATGTCTGGTATTCTCAGGATGTGTCTGGAAGACCTATCTGTATCTTTATTTATGCATTCTGAATAGTTTTAGGTGAGAGTCAATAGGTTTAGGTGAGAGTCCCTCGGGCATGTCAACTGCACCACTCAACTTGGTGTTATCCACAATCTTGCTGAGGGTTCACTCGATCCCACTGTATATTTAATTGATGAAGATATTAAACAGTACTTGTCCCAATACGAATCACTGAGCGGCACCACTTGTCACTGGTGTCCATCCAGACACTGTATCATTGACCACGACTGTCTGGCCAGTTTCTCATCCATGAAACAGCTCACTCATCAAAGCCATACCTCTCTAATTTAGGGAGAAGGATGTTGTGGAAGACCACGTCAAAGGCTTTACAGAATTCCAGATAGATGACACCCATAGCCCTTCCCTTGTCCACTGATGTAGTTACTCCATTGTAGAAAGTCACTGGGTTGGTCAGGCAGGACTTGCCCTTGGTGAAGCCATGCTGGCTGTCTCGAATCACTTCCCTGTCCTCCATGTGCCTTAGCAAAGCTTCTAGGAGGATCTGTTCTGTGATCTTCCCAGGCACAGAGATGAGGCTGACAGGTTGGTAGTTCCTGGAGTCCTTCTTTCTGCCCTTTTTAAACATGGCTACAATGTTTCCCTTTTACCAGTCACCAGGGACTTCACCTGACTGCCATGACTTTTCAAATATAATGGAGAATGGCTTGGCAACTACACAATCAAATTATTTCAAGATTCTGAGATGCATCTCATCAGGTCCCGTGGACTTATGCATGTTTAGGTTCTGTAGGTCATCACAAACCAGATCCTCAAATGAAGACTCTCAGGTTAGTTTTGCTGTTTTAAAGTTAGACACTTAAAGATACACTTTCCAGATCAACAAGCAACTGCAGCAGCAGGCTTCTCCCTGTGGGTATACCGGCAGGGATTCAGGGGTGACCTCAAAGTGGACAGTGTTCTCACTGATGCAATGAAGTTCTACAGAGTCTGAGCACAGTGAGCAGAGCTGGTGGCTGGTAGCAAGGTCCATCCACAGCTCCTATCATGGCAATGAATACATTAGGTCCAGAATACATTCAGGGGATCCTATAAGGGTCAACAAGACACAAGGACAGAGATAGGGACCGAGGCAAGCTGCAGAGTACTTCCAAGGGATCCAGGAATCTAGGAGGAAACCTACCCACAACATAGGGCTGAGGTCCATCCAAGAGGCAAGTCTGGAGACAGGTACCCCTATAAAGTAGACCAAGCAGTACCTGAAGGCCCGAGGCTGAGTTGGAATTTGGCTCCTGGGCCTGTGGTCAGACTGCCAGTGGTGAGGTGAGGCTGTTTGGGGTCATTAAAATCTGTTAGTGCATCTATCACTAAAATTTAATATTTAAGATAAATCTGTGCTGGTTTTGGATATTGTCTTCCCTCTAGCCAACTTATTTTTTTTCCACTATGCTTTATGCAAGTTTTTTTGTTTTGTTTTGTTTTTTTTTCTGACTTCCACTTCTTGTTGCCTTTCCTCTACATGCTTTCATTCTGGAACAAGCACAGAACTCACTAGGTAATATGACACTACTGATTTATGGAAAGGCTTCATAATTTTGCCATATTAGTTGTTTTTTATGCTATTCCTCCAAACACCTTGGTAACCTTGATTTCACTGACTTATTTACAGAGTTGCCCAGGTCTCAGGAGTTCCTGAGTTCCATCTGGAACCCAAACAGACCCCAAGCCACAGACAATGTGCTGCAGCTCATTCTGTTTACATTTGGTATAGCCTCTATCTTTCCAAGATATTATCTGAGCCTTCTAGGAGTCCATTCACTTCAAAACAACTTGACAATTGGTTTACATAGTTTTGAACCAATTATCATCTGTGAATGCAAAAACTGTAAAACTGGATAGCAGGTAGTTTTGCTTTCCTAAAGTTTTTCACAGTACTTTATGGTCTTGATTGACAACATATGTCATCTTTCCACCTCACTGAACAATCATCTCTTCCAGATCATTAATAATATGTATTAAAGAGCATGGAGTTTAATATAAAACCTTGGAGCATCTCTCTGTTAATGTGCTGACATTTTTTTAAATCCTCCCATTTTCTATTTCTTATTCAGTACTGTCAGTTTTATCTCCCTTAGTCTATCTTTAATATTAAAAATAATTTGTATTACACGTATCACCTGTAATTTTCCAAGTTTTTATTTCTTTGTCTTTGAAACATCTTTCACCTGGTTTACAATAGTCTAGATGCTGATATTGATCTAATCAATTAAAAGATGCTAAGCAGCCTCATATTACTGATGGCTTTTGTTGGAGAAAATTATATGAAAAGAGGTGGTATAAGTATGACATATAATAAATACTGTCTGTGCCAATTAATCTTGAATTTTTTCCTGATCAGTGTCAACTGTAAGAATGTCTGTACCAATATTTCAGATAGACTATATTCCATTAGTTGAGGATTTGGGGTGAATTATCACAGAATTTTGTTAGAAAGCTACTAGAGTTGAAAGAATTTGAGTTCATGTGCCTGGCTTGTTGTGGAAAGGAGGTGTACTACTATTTTGCCCATTATAAACTAAATATGGGACTCTGACACTGTCTTTTGCTATAACCAGTCTTCATGGGATGTGTTACATGCACTCCGTAGAAAGCTTCTGAACTGAACCATTTTTGGAACATAATAGAAAAGACATCTAACACACAAATCCTAGCTCTGAGGTGTAATGATTTTTTCAGCCACATTAAAATGGGTTTGATTTAAGACAGATAATCTAAAGCTTAAAAGTTTGACTCATTTTCTGTGGGTACCTATATGTCTCCCACTTATAAAGAGGATAACTAATAATAGGTGCCTAATTTCAGTGCTGAGCTAGGCAGGATGAACCAGTCCCTAGATAGAATCATAGAATCATTTTAGTTGGAACAGACCCTTAAGATCATTGTGTCTAACCATAACCTAACTCTAGCACTAAACCATGTCTCTAGGAACCTCATCTATATGTCTTTTAAACACTTTCAGGCATGATGACTTGACCACTTCACTGGGCAACCTGTTCCACAGCTTCACAACCCTTTCCATGAAGAAATTTTTCCTAATATCCACTCTGAACCTTCCCTGGCACAACTTGTTGCCATTTCTTCTCATCCTATCACTTGTTACTTAGAAGAGACCAACACCCTCCATGCTATAACCTCCTTTCAAATAGTCATAAAGAGCAATAAGGTCTCCCCTCAGCCTTTCCCCTGAATAAACAGAAGAGTTTAGCATCTAAGAGTGGAGCTTCTATGGATGCAGGGTCACCTCTGAAATCAGACACAAGATGAACTGTGATTGCTTTTTTAGTACCTAAACTTTCATCGACATCCTACTTCAGACACTTATGTTCTGGTTTGGATTCAACCAGTTGAGAGTACAGGACAAAACCTAAGCTGAAGTGAACTCATGCAACTGTACCAGATAATGGAGGTAATTCCAGTTCTTCTAGCAACTCAAAGCTCAATCTGTAGTTCAGATTAATTATTCCATGCCCTTCATAAGCAGCAGTGCACCAAAAACATCCTGAATATAGACAGGCAAATCTAGTTTTTATGATGACCTCAATGAGGGAGGTTTGCAGAAGCTCTCTCCCATATTACTTTGTAAACTACCTCTGTTTCTGACATGGAAATTACACACTTCAAGACATAACTGAATACATTTATAACAGGTCTGAAAAGGCATTTTTAGGCAAGATTCTAAAGCTTAGGAATGCTTCCTCATCAGCGGTATATAGCCCTTTTGATGTGATGTGTGAGGGACACACAGATGGCTTGGTGCCTTCAAGACCATAATTTTGGTGGTTTTTTTATTCTATCATTCCTCATTAAAAAAATGTTCAGAAGTTAACTGGGAAATTAATTATTTCGATATTTTGCAAAAAATCCAAAGCAACTTACTAAAAAACACTAATAGTATAGATAGATAAACAATTATGAGTGTATACATATTGCAAAGTTATATAATTTCTTAAATGTTGTTGTATGTCTAAATTCAAATCTGTATTCTATATTGATGAACAGTTTGGACTGATTGTAGTGGGTGTTACTATTATTCTTTCTCATCACTGACTTATGTATAGCCTTAAACACTTGTGTTTATTTCAGTCTGAGAGTCACTTAATGCTAAGCAACCTAGCCTCAGGCCCTCAAAATTGGCTGAGTTGCCTCCTCCAGCTTTTGCCAGCTGCAGATCTGGCCACATTTAGAAAAACAAAAAAAAAGAAAAAAAAGAAAAAAAGAGAAAAAGAGCAACATAGCATGATAGAATATTATTCATTTATTTAGTGCATTAATGTCAACAGAAGAAGCTAATAATAATTTTATTATGTTCTCTCAGAACATTTGGCTTTTTATCTTTATTATACAGATTATATTGTAGTAACTATAATGGTCCTCAGAATCAGTTTTGTATGCAATTAAGATGCCCATATGTTTTTGAAAGTTGAGCCATAATCTTGTCTAACACTTTTTTTGCTTTGTTCCAACAACAACAAAAAAAAGTCATAGGCATTATTTTTTTATGTCCCTAGGTTCGTATGTGCCTATTTTTTACAACATAAGAGCTGTCCACTCTGTCAGGGCTCATCATGACTACATATAGGACTGTTCTGAACTCATATAGTCACGCACTAAAAAGTTGTTAGCAATTTATCAATGTAATAGCTTAAGGTAAAAATGCTTTAGGTAAAAATACATATAAGAACATATCAGAAGTGGATGACACCAACTGATTTGCCTACATATTATAGAATATTGAGTGCCTTATTGATGGTTCTTCCTCTCATAATGATGTTATAAATATTTCAGCACTGAAATCAGTTTATTGTCTCCTTTGCAGAACCAATTTCACATTCACTGAATCTGTAGTAAAGCACTCATTCCCCATCTTTCCACTTCACAAATAAAATCAGATCAAATCCTAACATTTTTTTTTAAGCTTGAGCTTATGAAGAAAAAAAAAAAAAACACAACAAAACCCACAGCAACAGAATACTGCTTGCTAGTGTCATAATTTACATGATTTGGTTTAGCTGAGGTTATTTCAATCAGGAAACTCAGAAAAAGACAGCAAACAGTTGTGTCCAATGAAGAGCTAATGACTTGGAAAGGTAGATGTCCATATCTAGCTTCTTAGGTTATCTTCTCATATGTCATGTTAGAGTACAGAGACTTAACAGCCTGCATAGATGAAGAGATGGCTTCCTCTCAGCAAGAAATGTGCATAACTACACATAAATGGAAGAATGAAAATCAGATTATATTACTTACAAAAGTAATTTTGGTGCTGTGTTATACAAAATAAGGTTTGGTTTTGGTGGATTTTTGCTGCAGACATAATTGTTCCTTAAACTGTTGTAGTTCAGTACTATGATTTACCCTGATGGCTGTTTTACTGATACGATAACTTTGCATAATTAATTATTCATTTATTTTTAGTCTTGCAACTGACTGGTCAAAGTCTAAATGCTACAAAACATATATACTCTGAATTAAGAACAGATTACAGTAAATAATCTGGTTGTATGTTTCCATTTAGCTAGATCTAAATTTCAAAGCAAACAAAGAGATCAGCCCAGCTCATAACTATTTTAAAGACAGTTCTTCACTGTGTAGGGATTTGAGATTGTGGCTTTGAAATATGAAGTTTGGAAAAAAAAAATGTTCAGTGCTTGAAAGCCATAAACTGTAAAGACAGAAGCTCATATCTAATTTAGGAGGTTTGGCAAGTGTTGTATTCATTGATTTTATGGTTAGTTTCTATCTTTTTTTTTTTTTTTTTTTTTTTTTTTAAGTTAAAACATCACATGGAGTGCTGTAAAGCATAATACAAGTTCTTTCCATTCTGTGGTGTGGATATATCCTCATTTTTGGGCATCCTTTCACTGTCAATACTTACATCTGTTGCTTAAAATGCTATTCCTGGTACAATTATTTTTTAAATGCAAACCCATATGTGTGATCTCAAGAGAAAATGGTAAATTTTACCAAATGGGCATCCCTAAATTACATGCCATCTGCAGCTAGTGATGAGAGGACTAAACCCAGTCAGCTGTGATCTTCCACCACTGCATCTATCATTTTGATTTGCTCTAGGGAAATCAACAGCTTTTGGCTTGAACTTTTCCCACCCCAAACAGGTTATTATGGACTGATTAAGATGTACTGGCTAAAGAATTATCTCTTTTATCTGCAGCTGGACATCAAACTGATTTCTTGTGGAAATCAGCAGCAAAACTGAAAAATTCAGCAAAGCAAAAGCATGCACATGCTCTAGCACTGATTCAGATTTTACGATGTATAAGTGTGCAGCCTTATTAACTTGGAAAGACTATAGAAATATGTAAAATATGGAAGAGAAATTTAAGAAACACTATTATTGCCTATGTAATTATATATTAACAGTATTAGAAAAAACAATGAACTTTTCCGAACACCACATTCACATTCTGAAAGGATAATTGCCAAAGTGGGAATTACTGTACTATAGCATGTGAGATGCTAGGATCATGTTAGAGTAGAAAAGAAATAAAAAAAATAGGAAAATACTACATAGATGCTACCTCACTGAGGAAAAATCCCTCTGAAATTCCATTTGTATCACTGATCTTCCACTATCAAATGTCCCCTCTTCACTGCTACCTTATCATAGAACACTTTGTGTTGAAAGGTGTCAGAGACACCTTCCAATAGACCAGGGTGCTCAAAGCCCTATCCAATCTGGCCTTAAACACTTCCAAGGATGGGGCATCCACAGCTTCTCTGGGCACCCTCATGGTGAAGAATTTCTTTCTCATATCCAATATAAATTTACCTTCTTTCAGTTTAAAGCCATTAGCCCTCATCCTGTCACTACACACTCTTGTAAAAAGTCTCTTTCCAGCTTTCTTGTAGGTGCCCTTTAGGTGCTGCAAGGCTGCTATAAGGTCTTCCTAAAGCCTTCTCCAGGCGGAACAATCCCAGTTCTCTCAGCCTGTCTTCATAGGCGAGGTTCTCCAGCCCTCTGATCATCTTTTGGCCCTCCTCTGGATTTGCTCCAACAGGTCCATGTTCTTCTAAAGCTGGGGGCCCCAGGGTTGAATGCAGTACTCCAGGTAGGGTCCCATGGGAGTGGAGTAGAGAAGAATCACCTCCCTCAACATGCTAGTTACACTTCTTTTGATGAAGACCATGGTACGGTTTGCTTTCTGGGCTGCAAGCGCACTCTGCTAGGTCACGTTGAATTTCTTGTCAACCAGCATCTGCCAGTCTTTCTCCTCAGGGCTGCTCTCAGTTCACTCTCCCTCCAGCCTGTAATTGTGCTTGGGATTGCCCTGACCTATGTGAGGGACCTTGTTGAACTTCATGAGGTTTTTACAAGTCCACCTCTCAAGCCTGTCAAGGTCCCTTTGTATGGCATCCCTTCCCTCCAGCATGTTGGCTGCACCACACAGCTTAGCATCTTTGGTGAACTTGCTAAGGGTGCACTCAGTCCTACTGTCCATGTTGCTGACAAAGATATTAAATGGCACAGGTCCCAATACCAATCCTTGAGGAAGGCCACTTATCACTTGGACATCAAGCCATTGACTGTAAGTCTTTGAGTGCAACCTTCCAACCAATTCCTTACCCACCAAGTGATTCATCTGTCATACCAGTGTGTCTCCAATTTAGAGACATAGATGTCATGCAGTACAGTGTCAAATGCTCTGCACAATTCCAGGTAAATGACATCAATCACTTTTCCCTTATACAATAACACTATAACCCTGTCATAGAAGGCCACCAAATTTGTCAGGCATGATTTGCCCTTAGTGAAACCTTAATGGCTGTCACCAATCACCTTCTTATTTTCCATGTGCCTTGGTATAGTTTCCAGGAGGATCTGCTCCATGATCTTGCTGGGTACAGAGGTGAAACTGACCAGCCTGTAGTCCCCTGGGTCTTCCTTTTTTTCCCTTTTTAAACATGGGTGTTATGTTTCCTCTTATCTAGTCAGTAGGAACTGCACTGGACTACCATGACTTCAAAGATACAGTGGGTTGTGGTTTATCAACTTAATCTGACAGTTCCCTCAGGTCCCACAGACTTGTGCATCTTCAGGTTCCTTAGATGGTCTCAAACCTAATCTTCTTCATTCTCCTAGCCCCTGCCTTTGCCTTCTATGACTTGGGCAGTGTGGCTGGAGCACTTGCCAGTGAAGACTGAGGCAAAAAAGTAATTGAGTACCTCAGTCTTCTCCATATTCCTGATGAACAGGTCTCCTGTTTCCTTCCAGAGAGGGCCCACATTTTCCCTAGTCTTTTTATCATTGATGTAGCTATAGGAGCTTTTCTTGTTGTGCTTTACATCCCTGGCCAGATTTAATTCTATCAGGACTTGAACTTTCCTAACCTGATCCCTGGCTGCTTAGACAATTTCCCTGTTTTTCTCGCAGGCTACCTGTCCTTGCTTCTACCCTCTGTAGGTCTTTTTTTTTTCTGTTTGTCCAGGAGCTCCCTGTTCACCCATGAAGGTTTCCTGAAGATTTTGCCTGACTTCCTCTTTGTGAAGGTGGTCCTGAACTTGTAAAAGGTTATGGTATATTCCTTTAAAGTAATAAAAGTTATTGTGAGATAATTAAAAATACATTTTAAACATTTAACTGGAAATGTACTGAGATGCACCTTGCTCTTTCTAACCAAAGGCTTGGTAAACGTAAGTGTGTAAACCTCATGAGCCTCACTGAACACTTCATAATTTGTTCTTATTTTCTCCCTAACTAGATAAACCAACAAAGTCAGCAGAGAAGATCTTAGAGCCAGATCTAAAAAACAACAACAACAAATCCAACATATCTTTGTTCCTCATCCACAGAGCCTCAAATGCTACATATAGCATGAATTCATTTTTACCCATTAACTTGTTGTAGCATTTAAATGGTTGTGTTTGTAGGAATGAAAGGTATAACATGCAGCATGCTGGAGAGAAGGATACATGAGGTACACCCTGTGAGACACTGAAAGAAAGGAATGTCTGAAATCCCACTCTTCTTTTGATATGAGAGATGTATGTGTCACTGGAGTTCAAGATTCAGAACCCCTTTTGAAAAACAGCTGTGTGCAGCTGTCTGCATATCTGTGTGCAGAAGAGTGACCTGGACTGAATATTCCTAGTACAGGCAGACACCTTCTCAGAGCTGCGCAGATGATCAGCTCCTTGTAACAGGTGGCATGAGGAATCTTCTTTTTTATCTGTTGGCTGTTTTCATGTGGCACCATATTAGACAAACAAGATCTTAGAAAGATTGTACTCTACCTGACTGCAGTCACTTTGGTAGGGTTTTGATACCTCTTTGTGAATTAAGTATCAAAAATTTAAGACACACAAATTCCCAATGTTTAACTTAATCTTTTGATCTTTCAGCTGTGTTTGTTTTCAGGTTCTGTCCTCCATGCAAGAATTTTAATATGCACATTTGGCATGCTCTGAGAGTTTCTGTAAGATCAAATCCCCCAGGGTATTTGAGCAAAGGAATGACTGGTGTCTCTAAATAGCTTTATTCAATGGCTAGGTTCTGCATTGCTCAAACTTGTTAGAGTTTCGGTGCCTAATGTACATGTGCTACAATTCGGTTGCAGTCACCTAGGGAGACTCCTTTAAGGTCACAAAGTAAGGGATCATGAGAATTTTGGATTTTCTAAGATATGCTAAATGGAACTCTTAAGGATAACAACTTGAGGATTTTGATTTCTAAATTACATGTGTATTCAAAGTTAGATACCTGCATTATTTTTGCGCTTTTCATTAACTTTTTAATGCCTTAGTTTCCCATGTGTGAAATGTAAAATATATCTCTCTTTCATAACAGAGTGCTGGGAAAGAAAATAATTTAAAAATTGTTTATCCTCATCTCCTACAGGAGCCTAGCTGATAAGATCTCTGATAAATACTTCAAATTTGGGATAATGTTTAGGATTTTAAGACATATTATGAAAGAAAAAGGAAGAAAACCAGAAGATGGAACTAAGAAGATAAATGAACTGGGAGATAAGGCATTACAATTTTATTTTTTTTTTCCTGGCTTTTTATGGCCCTCTTGTTCACTGATTTTCTTAAAAGCTTCTGCATAAAGACTTAAAGGTAGTTCAGTGCTAATCATCTTTCCATTCCACTTCAAATCTTACGAAATTCGATGCCTAAACAACTTTAAAAATGTTTTTATTTTTTCCATAAGTGATTAAAGATTCAAAATTGAGAGGTTTTGAACTTGCTTTTGTAAAACACTTTGAATGACATTTTCCCACTGAAGCCAATAAACAATGCAAATTGCTCACTTCACCTGATTGCTTAGTGGTGTATCATCAATCCCATATTATTATAAGCATTAGTGTTTTAACAAATGTGTAATGTTTTGGAAAGAATAAAAATCAATTGCAACCAAAATGATAAAAGAAACAAATAAAATTGGTTATTATGCTAGGCTAACTTGCTGTATAAACTCCTTGCATTATTGTAACAATTAAAGCTGGAGCAAAACTCAAAAATTAATATTGTGAGGCAAGAGAAATCAGTCACTAGCAGGGAACAACAAACTCATTTGTAATAGTTTATGTACAGTTTGCTATCACCAATGTACTTTACTAAAAATATATGAACTGATAGCTGACTCTGACTACAAAATCCATCAAGCATTTATTGTAAGTGCTTAAACATGACCCTGCAAGCAGCAGAAAGCAGGAAAAGGTGTTTGGATTCTGAAAAATCTGCTGCAAAATAAACTATACTATTTTATTCCCCTACTTCAAAGAGCCACAGGACTGTCACAGTGACTTTTCCAAATTATGTACTTTCTCTCAAAAGTATTGCTCACTTAGATGTCTGAAGAAAGGTGAGACCTTTCTATTGATTTTCTTCAAGTGTTTTTTTGCTGGTGTGCATTCCTCAAGACTAATGTTTGGACCCTCTCACAGCTTTGCACCGTTACCTTTATTTATTACATTTACCAGAAATGTTTCCTCTTTGATCTCCAGTACTTAAGATTTTGAATGGCTGCAACAGCTGGAGAAAGATCAACACTCTAGTGCTACCAACTAAAGCTTGCAATAGATGACATGATGTCATTCTTTGAGTCAATGTTAGGAAATTTTATTAGTATATATTTTTATATAAAGAAGAGAGATGAATGGTAGAAATGTCAAATTATTTTCAGACAGTTTTTTATTATCAAAGGATAAAAACATCCTCCGGTGATGTCAGAAAAGACTTTTGTTATTGACTTTGGTGAAGACAGGATTCCACTCAGAATACTTTTGCTTAACAAGAGGAGAAGGAGGAAAAAGAATGAGGAGGAGGGCTTTCAATTATATTTTATATGAACTCTCTGCCATTGTAAAATCCATAAAACTTGCCTACACATGTAAGATGAAGGCTGGTTCCTAAATAAAGAGGAACTGACATCTAACCTATCAGAGAAGATGGGTAGGATGGTAAATTTTAGCTAAATGAAAAGTTTACACTTATGCAAAATCCCTTTGTGTCCCCAGTGTTCATGCAGAGAAGCCTGGAGCTGTAAGGTTTTCATGTCATAGTCCTGTAGCCGTGCTGCATGAAACTCAGCTGTACTTGAGAGGAATGATGGATGAATTGACACTGAAAGCACTCGAACAATGATCTTGAAGGAATCTGAGTATTTTAAACTCTCATTTATTGCATCATTTTTCTGCCTTACAAACCTGAATATACTTAAGATAAGTATTTATCCTTCAGTTTCTATTTGAAGGCAATTCAACAAACCTACTTTTTTTGTAGGTAAACACTAGCAACTACAGGAAAATGGGTCTTTCAAGATTGTATGGAGATGCACTTCTTGGCCTTAGTACCCTTCCTATCAGCATGAATATCCTGTTTCTGAGCTTTTATAGTATTTTATTGTGACAACATTGAGTGAAATCTTTTCTTTATCTGTGTTTTTGAAAAAAAAAAAAAGGTAATGAGAAGGAACAGTAGTTTTCTCTATATGTTTCTCTATCTTCTAATTTCCTACCTGCCAGAGAAGAAGATTAAAATATGTAAAACTAACAACTTCCATGAAAGTGAAAACTATGGTTTTGTTTTCTTAAAATTTTAAAACAACAGAGAATGTGAGTGTACGGTTTTGTGAAAGTATGACTGTGATTTTTTATTTTGTTTGTCCCTGAAGTTTTTTTCTCTTTCTTTTGGTTCCACATCAGATAAAATCTAATTTACATAGTTCATTTTGTGTGTACATAAAAAATACATTCACAACCTGTAGTTGTTCCCATACTTGTGTTGCACTGCACCTGGACTGCTCCTCTGAGACAAGGAAAACTTGTCTTATCTCCCTAACCTACTGTCAAAGAGGACATCACTATGCAGATTCTGGTCTTTGTTTGGGGCACACACAGGAGGGATGCAGTGTGAGCTATGGAGCATGGAAATATTTTTCCACTCACTCCCATACAGAAGATGGACAATGGAGAGCCTTTTATAGAGTGACTGAAGTGAAGAGCCAATAGGGTGAATACACAGCAAGCACAGAGAATATAAGAAAGAAAACTGCAGGAGATGGGAAGGGAAGAGAGGCTGGCTGCCAACTCCCACTGCTTTGTCTTCATGCTCTCAATGTTGTCCACTATAATCTGGATTTTGTCTTTATTCTTATAATTCAATATGCCCTTTGGAGTGAACCAATCACTCTGACCCTTTTGGAGTCTGCAAGCACAGCAGATGCTAGCTTGTGCTACATAATAGAAGGGTATATTCTCATTGTTGTGTTCGAAAGAGACTGCTCTTGCTTGTTCAAATAAAGTGAGAACCAAACATAATCTTCACCTATGCCTTCATCTAAATGAAATAATATTGTCATTGTTTGTTTAAGTGTAATTTTGCATAAGGTAGCCCCATCTCTGATTGTTTATATCTGTACTCATAAACTGAAATTAGATGTATTTTTAGGTATTGCAGGCAAAGCAGTCACAAATTGCTCAGGAAAAGTGCTAGACAGAGAAGGCCAAAGTCATGCCAGATCATGTTCTAAAATTTAGTACCATAGATGATAATGACCAGCACCCAGACATATTATGAGATATGCACAAAATTACTGGGATAAACATGGTCACTGCTTCCCTTTCTAACAGTTCTGATCTGTGATGAGAAGTTCCTTCCCTAGAAAAATCTTTTTTTACGTGTTACTATCACTTCAAAGTATGAAATTTATCATCTTTTTGCCAGTTCAGATAGGATAGTATGAGACACCATATCAGCAATATCTAAGAACAAAGCTTTTCACTGAATTAACTTTACATGTTGAAGCACTTTAGAGCTTCGAAACATTTGCAGCAGGCATCACCTTACCTTCAGATATCTATAATGTGCATATATATGTACATGTGAGCTACTATCTGCTCATTTCTTCAGTGACAAAAGAGAGAAATAGGCATACTCTTTACGTGTACTTTAACTGGACAATTTTAGCTGCCTGCTTCAGGCTGACTGGACTCAAGTTCTAAGAGTGCCTGTTTTTTTTTTTTTTCACTGACTGTAAGAGTAAACTATTTCAGACACAGCAGCAAGCTAAAATGCAGTTTACTGATTGAAGAGACAGATACAGCTAAAGAACAGTCTTATTAACTCTCTCTGCCTTCATGTTTGAACATAAGGCTTGCTGAGAAGTAAGAAACTACCCTAGGTAAAGAAATCTACCTTTAGTCAGATGAATCCTACACTCAGTAAGATTTAGAGACTTGGAATGTATGATTCCTCCTAAAATGAAAAGAAAAAACAAAAAACCACCACCAACAACAACAACTAAAAAAAAAAAAAAAAAAAAAAGGCAAACATTTTTTGTATTCTGAGCAGGTAAATTCCCTTCCACAGTGGTTTCACAGAGTTTATGCTATGGGATTGCCATGCTGATTCAGCTGCAATTGCGCTTTCCACACTCACTGGAGGAGAATAAAGCAGGTTTCGTCCTTATTTGGTCCAAATTGTATTTGTTTATATAGTCTAGTCATGTTGTCCTTGTTTTAAAAAGGTTTCAGCTCCATCTGGAAATGTTTCATCCCTTTTTGCAACTCTTTTTAGAGACCTCAAGAGGATACTTTCAGGTCTTGGAGTTCTGTTAAGCTTCAGATGTTCTAATTCCTTGATCACCTGTTCTGGCTAAATCTTACCTCCTTCAATATTTTTTTGCTCTCCTGGGAAATTTGTGTCTGTTTCTGACATCTGTCCCCTAACCTTCTGTGTGAACACAGAGGCAAAGAATTCATTTGATTGTGCTTTAGTTATGTCTGTCTCTTCAGTCAGTAAATTACTCAGGCCAGCTCTCAGAATTCCCACTGTCTCTTCCAATGACCTCTTGTTCAATATATACTTGAAAGAAAGAAATCTTTGTTATTTATCTTAACTACTTCTGCAATTTTCCTTTCATTTCACATCTTTGTTATTCCTAGCAGATTGCTGTGTTTTCTATTGTGTTATGTCTTCTAATATGTTACCCTCATTCTTTTAATATCTTGCATTGGCTTCTTTGTGATCTTTGAATAACTTCTGTGCTGAGTCCTTAGAATTTTCCTTTCAGAGGCTGCTGTATTGGTTAGATAATTCTGTCAATGACAGAGCACACTGTTTGAGTACTGTGTGGCATTCTGGGCTCCACAATTTAAGAAGGATGTGAAGGTCCTTTAATGTGTCCAGAGGAGGAAGGCAAGAAAGATGGTGTAAGGGCTGGCAGGAGTGTCCTATAGAGAGAGGCTGAGGACTTTGAGTTTGTTCAGTTTGGAGAAAAGGAGGCTGAGGGGTGACCTCATTGCTCTCTACAGCTTCCTGAGGATGGGAAGAGGAGAAAGAGGTGCTGATCTCTTCTCCCTGATATCCAGTGACAGAAAACCTGGGAATGGTTCAAAACTGTGGCAGGGAAGGTTTAGGCTGGACATTAGGAAGCGTTTCTTTAATGAGAGGGTGGTCAAACACGAGAACAGGCTTCTTAGAGAGGTGATTGGTGCCCCAAGCTTGTCAATGTTTAAAAGGCATTTGGACAACGCCCTTAATAACAGGCTTTACTTTTTGTTCAGCCCTGAGTTGGTCAGGCAGTTGGACTAGATTACAATTGTATAAGATGACCCTTCCAACTGAAATATTCTAAATATTCTATTCTATTCTATTCTATTCTATTCTATTCTATTCTATTCTATTCTATTCTATTCTATTCTATTCTAGGCTAGGCTAGGCTAGGCTAGGCTAGGCTAAATTTATTTGTCAGTGTTTTCCACCTCCTCATCATTATTTTTTCTGTAGTTTTATTTCATTTGATTGCACAAAACACCCTAGCAATCTTAAAATGTGTATGATGGAAATAGCAAGATATGTGCATCTGGTGTTTAAGCATACAGGAGGCTATTTCTAACTTCACCACTGACTTGCTGTGATCTTGGAAAACAAACCTGTGGACAAGACATAATCCAGACTATACATCTGTGAGTGTCAAAGAGGTAAAAGTGAGAGAGTGGGCTGGCAGATCTTGGTCACATAAATTAACAGTTTGTCTCAGTCATTGCACCTTGTTCCCTCAGAGACATGAAATGAGGTGCTATAATCCTCAACAGAGAAACATACATAGCATGTTTTATAAAACTATCTTAGTTTTCTGAAGGATGCTTCCCAGATGCTCTGGAGGTATTTAGGGTGAGTCACTATAATCCTGTTCACCACAACCAGTCTCCAACTAAAAGCTGTAAGGAATTTTTCTAATAAATAACTATCTGGAAGTGCTGTATATAAGAAAGTGGATCAGAGTACAAAATAGCAGCTCCACACCTGGTTTATCACTTCTGTTCTTATGCAGCATAGTTAGAGATGCCCAAGAACCTCCTAGAACTTCATTCTGAGGAAGGGGACAACTTGGAGTACAACAGAAGAAACAATTTGATCACCAAGCACAGTTCACACAAGAGAACTGGAGAATGAGGCATTACAGATATGACTCACACTAAAATCTATAGCAGCATTTTTGAACAGAGAGTTTTTGTTTCAAGTCAAAAGTTTATAGTCAGGAGTTTTTTCAGTTCTTAATTTTTCAGAGAGAAGTCAACGATTTCCACGGGGAAAGAAACAAAATAACATAATCTTCCAACTAGTTTTGGTTGTAACAAATGTATGTTTTTGTAAAGTGCTTTTAGCCCATCAGATAAAGGTCACTGGGGAAGTGGAAAATGTCATTAAGAAATTCACTGACTTGATTTTCCACAAGTTTAGGCTTCATTTGCCAGCTAAACACTACACTTTTTTGTCTACAGTGAAGTCTGTACAAGATTCAAAATGAAATTAGATTGCATATTCTCGTTCTCTGTTGGTATTAAGGTCACACCAAACCACATCTATAAATTACCCAGGCACAGTCAGTTCTTAATGCAGCCCCTAAGGACACTCCAGTGCAGTGGCGTGAAGAGAGGATTTATCTGGCTTAGCATTAGGCATAATCATTCCAGGCCACGCTTTCCCCCAAGCAGTCTTACAATACCCCCAAAACTGAGGACAATCCACCTGATGCAATCCTTCTGAGACCCTGACTTGCAACAGCTGCCAGAACCCTTGACAAACCCAGCCTGCTCCCCTGCCCTCCCTGTGATTGCAGTCAGGCTGTTTTACCCCCTCGACTCTCTGAAGCTTCTCTGAAACAAGCCCTTTGCACTGTTTCTTCTCTTTCCTATGTTGGAGATAAACCCACCTGCTCAGTATGAGATGTATAGATCACTAGTACCCATTAAGGAGCGAATGAGTTTAAATTTTTTATTACTACATTATTTCTGAAGATCCAGCAAGTATTGTCAATCCCTGTTAAATACAGAGGGACTCTGTTATAGGGGAGTTTTACTTTCAGGGGTTGCAGCTAAGCGAGACCTTGTACAGGGAATTAACTCAAACCAGCTTGGAGGGCATTCTAGCACTGACAGTAAAATCATGAGGTTATTTTGATCTTGCAGCTGCCCTGAGAGGCTCTGAATAGTATAGTAAATGGATCTAGAAAGGTTGGATTTAGGAGTCAAGCATGCAAATACTTCTTAATAGCTTTTCTGAGAAACTCACTGCTGATAATATATGGAGCAGGAATCTGAAACCCAACCTAGTGCTGTAAATGCCGAGGTATTCCACAAACAACTGATGTATTCTTTATGAATAGTCCTTGATGCTGCAAGTCATGTGTTCTTGCCTAATGCTCTGGAGAAAAATACACTAGGAGTTTCACAGTGAAAAAGTCTTTCATTAGGAAATGTCACTTCATGAAACTCTTCTAGAGTGGGCTGGATTTCATGGTGTGAGATTTTCCTTAAAATGTCCAATAATCAAAGCATCTGGGCATTTATCTGCAATGCGAGAAATTCAAGTTAAAGACATTTTTTTCTGCCTTTTTTCCACAGCTCAATGAACACCTTAGCCAGATTTTTATTAGCTGTTTTGGGGTCACTGTCCTCTCTTCATTTATACTAGCTTGTTTCTTTCTGTATGGATAATTAAACAAGCATTGGAATGGAACTACAGTTTTGGCAATATAGAGCTTTCTGAAAATTCACTGACAAATTCCAACCAGCCCTAATAAATAGTCCCAGTGTATTAAATTGGCCAACTCTTACAGCTCAAGTGCAAATATGTGCCAGGCTGGGGCCTCTTTTGTGTTGGTTTCAGTGAATATTGGAGCAGAATGGAATCAATTTCTTATGTGTTATCATCTTTGTTTTAGCCCTGGGATTTTCCCAATTACGTGATTTATCTTACAGTAGAGAAAGTCTAATTTTTACGCCGTTTGGTTAATTCAGAGCCTGACATAATTATTTGCTGGGATAACTGATAGCAAATTTCTAACACCAGTTTTCTCCCTTTATTTTCTTCAAAATACTTCAGTGTAGGCAGATCAGATTGAACCCAGCTTCATCTCTGTTCAGGTCCTCTGTGTCTTTTTCTTTTCAGCCACTGTTGGGGAAAATGCCAAACACTCTTAACTACTGTGTTCACTTGGAAATTACTTCACTGGCACTTGTTTGGGAACACAGAAGAGACACAACTTAATTGATCCATAAAGGTGAAATTAAAGACTGTGTAATCCAAAGTATATTTTTATGGTAAAAGGAATTGGAAATGCAAAACACATTAAAAGTCGGAAGAAGGAAGAATATGTTTTTGCAAAGCTAAGGTTGATATTTAAAGTCTAGAAAATTAGGAAAATAAAAATGATAGGTGGCAGACATTTTCCTACTGTCCTGTAGATAAAGTCTTCAACCAGTCCCACGTGATTTGAAGAGTTACAATGTCTGGAGCTTAATAGCGGAAAGAGGTTAAATGTATACTGCTGTTAATAATTCATATGCAACTTGTCTTACAAAGTCCAGAGCAACTGTCAAAATCCTTATTCCACCGGCCTTGTGACTGCATTTAAAATGACAGTGCCTATTCCAATCAAGAGGCAGAAATTTCTTGCAAAAGATAAATTTATTAATCTTCCTCATGAGTTACTGATGACTGTTAGAGCATAGATCATGAAGTGCCTCTCTGGGACCTATACCCAACAACTAACAAGAGCCAGAATTACATAGGACAGGGACTACAATTGTGCATAAAGCCTATTAAAGCCTGTAATGAGGAAAGGAATCCTTTTTATGAGGAGTCAATGGTGTATTAGCACCACACAACAGACAAAATGGATGGCATAACTGACAAGATGAAGTGAAAAAAAATAAGTGAAACAGGTCCAGACTGATGGACTTGTCAGATCTTTATTCTCAGTTCAACCTATTAAGTGTTTTTGACAGTATAGTGCTAAGTTTCAATTTGCAATCACAATGAAAATCCCCCCCAAGTCAATTTTCATCTAGTTTTCCTTTTTTTTTTTTTTTTTTTTTTCCGCCCAGTATCTTATGCATACGTGTCTTGTGTTTCAGTGGTAAAGTGTTGGCAGTGGAGAAGCTGCAGGAGCCTCTGTGAGGAGAGGCTGGGGCTGCCCTGTGCTGGACACAGCCTGTTCCAGATGGGCCACAGGCACAGGGCATGGCTGAGCCCCTCAGCCAAGGTGGTGGCACCTTTGGGAAAGCATGTTTAAGAAAGGGCAAAATGCTGCACAGCAGAGTGAGGAGTGAGTAAAAAACTGTGAGAAATGGCCCTGAAGACACCAAAGTGAGAGAATAAGGAGGGGGAGGAGGTGCTGCAGGGTCTAGAGCAGAGGTTCTCCTGCAGCCCTTGGAGGAGCCCGTGGTGACCCAGGTTGTTTCCCTGCCGCCCAAGGAGACGACCATGTTGGAGCAGATATCTGACCCCACACTGAAGCAGATGGATATTCATGGAAGGAACTGCAGCGTACAGAGAGCCAACGCAGGAGCAGGGGAAAAGCATGAGGAGTAGCAGAGAGAAACTGTTACGGACTGACTCTTTTCTCATCCCCCTCCACTGCTCATAGGGGAAGAAGGTAAAGGAGTCAGGAAGGAAGGACTGAAATTGAGTCTGAGAAAAGGGAGGGAAGGATGGAGAGTGGTGTTTTAGTTTATTTGTTTCTCACCATTCAACTCTGGTTTTAACTGACAATAAATTAAATTCATTTTCCCCAAGTTGAGTCTGTTTTGTCTGTGATGGCAATTGGTGAGTGGTCTCCCTGTCCTCATCTTAACCTACAAGCTTTTAAATCTTACTTCCTTCCCTTGAAGAAGGGAAGTGAGAGAGCAGCTGCGTGGGCCTCTGGCAGCCAACCCATGTCAGCCCACCACAACAGCATATTACATAATCTGTAATCATGTGAATTGTTCTTCCTGCACCATCATTGCTAAATAGGTATCACAGGAATATCTGAAGTGTTCAGCTGGCAATGTGACCTTGGAATCTTTAGTGTCACTGGAACATGAATCTACATCTTGGAGTGTCACCCAACATAATATTATTTTGGGAGTTTAACTTAGTTTGGAATCTGCCTCCTCCCAGTTACCCATTTTATATCTGTGCTAATAGCTTCTTTTTTAACCAAGGCTATTAAATCGATTCCAATTACGTTTCAGTACTACAAAAAGTGGTACTGACATGACTGAAAGAATGGTAAGTAAAAGTGAAAAAACACAAACAAGCTGCTGTAAGTTGGGAAATCTTAAGTCCAGCTTTACTGCAGCAGTAAATATATGTGCAAAAGGACCTGGATCTCTGTGGCAAACTTGAGCTACCTTATCTAATTATTGTAGGCTGACTCTCTGTAATAGCATTCTGTGCAATTTAAATTGCAAATGACAATGAAATCTGCCCTCTGCCTTTTAACCTAGAAGATAATCCAGGGTGTGAAATACATGTATTACTAGTTGAAGAGCAGTAACATCCTTCTTTATACATTCTTACACAAGCAGACAATATAAAGTGTCAAGAGGTTCTTTCAACTAGTAGATAAATTCTTAGCAAGAACAAAAGCCTGAAGGTAACACTAAGCAAATTAATGAAAAAAAAAAAAAAAAATAAAAAATTAAACATTTCAACAGCTCTGCCAGATGTTGTTCAATACTAAAAAAACAGTTTCTGGGAGTCTGTACTAGAAAAACTTCAGTAGTAGCAGCCCCAGTCCTCACCAAGAAAAGTAGGAAAGTAGTGTTTTTCCTTTTTTTTATTTTTTTCAAGAGGGAAATGCTTTCTTTATCCACAAGAAATTACAGTCCTGCATTCAAAAAACCCACACTTTTCTGGGAAGAAAAGGCATATAGTAAAATAAAAGCAAATCTGAAAAACAAACAATCAAACAAACAAACAAAACAAAAAACAAAACAAAAACAAAACAACACAAAACCACAAACAAACAAACAAACAAATACAATAGGCAAGGATATCACCTGTGGTCTATCTTGGCAACAATACGTCTGTTGAGAACAAGACACTCATGCTAATCTTTCTTGCTGGTGAGATATCTTTCTCTGTTGAGTATCCAGGTCATGAGGACGTTGGTCAGCTACTGGATGGGCTCATCTGTTCTTTCTATGAGAGTACCTCCCAGAGGTTTGGCTCCCTCTCCTAGGAAAGAAAAGGTCTATGGACATATGAAGCGAACTGATGTTCTATATGGATGCTCTTGATATAGGACCTGTTTTGGTTCCTGGTTATTGTTGGTTTCTCTCAAGTTTTCATTGTCATAACTGCCTCTATGCTGCATTCACTCTTACACAGATAACTAACCCGTATTTTTCAACACTATTTCATGTAATTGCTGCACTGCAAGATACGATGCTTCATTTTCTGTATTTATCTGAAAAAAGTTTATGAAGTGCACCTGGGAGAAAAATCATGGTATATGGGACCTTATGTGAGTCCTCATCATTAAGGCCTTACCACTCCATTCCTGAATGGAGACATTTGTTCTTTTCTTTGCCTTTCCTCACCTGAATGCCGTAGATTGCTGTAGTGACATGTGTTGCCACACTCTGGGAAAGAATAACACTCCAAATTTCATTGTTTTGACCAAAATGTCCCAAACTACAAAATGTCACACAATGGTTATGTGAATATGACTAGCTTAGCTTCTCTCACTTGATAAAATATGTTAACAGACTGTCCTCTTCTCTAGGAACACCTCTATTTCCCTGGAGTTCTCAGAGAATGCTGAGCTGCTCTAATACCTGTAGATAATTTTCCCAAGACTTCTTAAGTGACAGCTTTTGAAGACACTCATATCAGAATAAGCTCAAAAGGTGAGACCTTGCACTCTTTTTAGTCATAGATTAAAAAACAAAACAAAACAAAACAAAACCAAAAAACACTCATTTTTTGATCAAGAGGGTAGAAAAAAATATTTTTTGCTATCTTTAAAAGAATAAGTGTGTTAAATTCTGTGTATCGCATAGGGATGAAAGGTTAAATATTTTTCTGGACAAAGTTATCCCATTTTATGTAAAATCTACAAATTAGCCTGGAGAAAAGGAGGGTGAGGAGAGATTTTATCACTCTCTACAACTACCTGAAAGGAAGTTGTAGTAAGGTGGGTGTTGGTCCCTTTTCCCAAGTAACGACAGGACGAGAGCAAATGGCCTGAAGTTGCTCCAGAGGAAGTTTAAATCAAAGATTAGAAAAAATTTCTTCACTAAAAGGGTTGTCAAGCATTTGAACAGGCTGTCCAGGGAAAGTGATTGGGTCAGCATCCATGGATGTATTTAAAAGACATATAGACATGATGCTTAAGGTTAACGGTTGGACTCAGTGATCTTAAGGATATTTTCCAATGAGAATGCTTCTATGATTCTGTGGTTCTACTTCACACTTTCCACGCCTTGTCTTCTCTTTTTGTAGGGAATTTTAAAAGCTTTTGGTATTTAAAAAAAAAATAATTTTTCAGCAAGAAACCATAAATATGATGTTTCCTTGTTTTGCATACCTGTGAATTGTGTGCCTATAATGGGTAGATATAACAGCCCCTGCTTAATGGACAAGTCTGTGGATTCACATTTCAGCTGGACAGAATAGCAATGCAGATAGTAGTTTTCATAGCTACCTCAAAGATGTATATGTGTCTGATTCCATACAAAGTATCTGTCCTCTAATCGTATCCTCGTCCTTACTGACTTTGCTATGAGTATAGATGCCTGCAAAGCAGATCAACCAGATCTCATGGGAAGACAGCAAGAAAAACAATAGGAATACTTTGTGACTAGCAAAGACAGAACTACCCAAATGAAAAAGGAAAGGGTCTCTCAGAAAACTCTTTAGCCTAGCAGTCATATTAAACATAATTCTCTAGACTTGCTTAATAACAACGTTGACCAGAATGAAAAATACAGTAAATGAGATTCTTCTCTTATTTACCCACGTGAAGATTCTTTGACTGAAGTTACAAATGAGTAGGAATGTTTACAAATGTCCTGGTATACAGTGGCCACGGAAAAGCACTTTTCTTTGAATGAAAGTGATCAACAATTTATTGTTCCCTAAGCGCTTGCATACAATTAAATTAGGCAGAAAAGAGCAGCATTTTAAATCAAAATATAATGTTTGAATAGAGGTTTGCTGTTTTGAAGACTTCTGTAGTCATAAATGCAGCCTTTCTAACTGTTCAGTACAAGAATTCTGTAAATATTGACTCATAGATGATATCTGCTTTAGCATATTTTTAATTTGTTTCTTTAATTGTCCATAAGATATATTTGATACTTACTTCACCATTTTTTAAATCTCTGTGTTCACAGGAGGTGTGCTGCTTAAGGCTTGAGCTCACAAGGACAGACCCTGAGGCTAGAGTTTGCAGAGCCAGCAGGAAGAAGGTGTAATGATAAAAAACACATCAGGCCTGCTCTACATGCATCACACAGTTGGGTTGAGTGTGCATAAAAAATGCTTCATCATTCTCACTGCAGTTGTTTTGGTGTTCTCTCTGTTGCTCAGTAATCCCCTGCAATGGGGTTGCATGACATCTTCTCTGATCAACCTCTCACAAACCTACAGTGAAGTCATCGGGAAGTTTTCCTGAAACACAGCTTTGTACTGCTTTATTAAATCCTTTGTGCTCACCTCATTTTAAAAGTCTGTGAGTTTAAGTGATAACCCCCTCCTTAGGATGCTGGGACATGCCATGTGTCCCTCTGCTTTCATACAATGCACAACCTACAGTTCCAGGGCCTTATCCCATGAGCTCCTTCATGCCTTGGGCAGAACCAGCTTCATGAACCTAGTGCCTATCTCAGAGACCTAATCTGACACAGCTCCCTACAGTACCAGCAAAGAGACATTAGTTCCTTCAGAGCAACTGAGTTAGACTGCTGCTCTGATTCTTCCTCAAGAGAATCTCATTAGTTACCATAGTACTTACCTGTAGTCTGAATGTACTGAATCCCTGAAGACATAAAATCACAAAGAGAGCATTGGAAATGCAGGTTTGATGGCTTCATTTCCCTAATAAAATGCTAAAATATCTTTAAATAAACACTCAGAGAAAATATGTTCTAAAGCATATTTATCCAGAGAGATGCACAGTCAGAAGGCCTCCTTTTAGCCTTTCCTCGCCCCCCCCCGCCCCGCCTCATGTATTCAGGTAGTTTGTTTCTGAGAAGCTCTGGGATACCACAGAATATTTAATAGGAGGAAAAACTGGTATTTTTATTACACTGCTGCAACTGGAGAGAGAAAAAACAAAAAAAAACAAAAAAAAAAAAAAAAAACAAAAAAAACCAAACCAAAACTCTAACAAAAAACGAAAAAACAAACCAAAACAAATAAAAGATGCTGAGAAAGTGAAGAGGAAACAGAGATTAGATGGTGGAGATTCAGAATATGGGGAGCAAGGAAAGAGAACAGAGCAGATGGCACTGAGAGATTAAACTATGAACAGAATGAGACAGTAGGACCAACTCATTCCATACGGACAAAACACTTATTATAGCTCAATTGCCTATAAGCTTGGTTGACATGCTTTATCCTTGCAAGAAATTTTTGCAGTTGTCTCAGGGCTGTTATTGATCACAGCCAAAAAAAGTGTCCATCAGACAATCACCTTCTGAAGATATGATCCACCCTTGCTATTGATAAAATAACAAGTTCAGAAACTATACTACAGTAAGCAAACCAGAAATATTTGTAAATAAAAAGAATCACAGATGACTGTGCTGGAGATGGTGATCTCTGCAAGATTCCCACCACACGGGTTTCTCAGAATCGGTCTGTTACAAAGATTGGCAAGTTGCATTTTTTCTCTGTCATGTTTTTGTCAATATTTTCATCCTTTCTCAGAAATAAGTGACCAAGCTTTTGATGAATGGATCTACAGGTTTAGCGTGTCTATCAGTAGTCATACACTTTTTGTATGCAACTGGTTCATTGTGAACGCCCTTATTTCAGTGGCAAAGAATTTGTTGGATTTAGTTAGGATGTACTTTTGCTAGAATCTTTTCTTGGAGTGGTGAGAAGGAATATTATCAGAAAGAGTGTGTATATGTGAAACTTCTACACTGACTGAAGCAGAATTTCTATTTAAAAGTCAAATTGAGATTAGATAAAATAGTTGTTTTTACTACGCTTGAATTCTTATTAGAAACACAGATTCTCCATGTCCCTGTGGCTCTTGTTACATGAAGCAAAAATAAGCTGTCTGAATCAACTGGAGGATAACTGGGGAGTTTCACTTTGAGTGTGGGGGTCTCTTCATCACAATTCGTCTCCTTCCTGTGTCTCTTTCCACCCCACAACACTGAGAAAGAGTTCACACAAGGGCCATGGATTGACAGGCAATAGATAGAACCAGAGAGAAGTGCAGTCCTTTGGGACCTATACACATGGTTTACTCAAGTCTGCTATCAAAACCAAAGGGAACAGTAGTCGATTTTATTTTACTCTGGAATAGTCTAGAAGAGACCAAAGACAATCTGATTCCACATGTCAATTTTTTTCTACATGAACTCCTACTATCTTTCTCATAATTATTTATTCTTCCCTTTTCTACTCTTTACTGGTGTGACTAGATCAATGGATTTTCTTTTATTGCTAGTCAGATTACTAATATGTTTAAATCTTCAATATGAAAGTAGCACTGATGGGACAATATATCTTCCCAGAAAATTTTTAACTGCAGAATACAAATAAAACTCTAGGCAAAAGTAGCTTTAAATGAGCAGTGTGTGTGTGGTTTTTTATCTTTAAGGAAAGCATTTTCAGTCCTATATCTTGCTTTATAGCTTTTTGAGAAGCTCTCCTGACAATTTGCCTATTTAAGGTAAATATATGCAGAGAAATTTGCTACAGGACACATTTGTGTACTGTTATATAGTGAAAATCCATTTGTCAAATAAGTGTTTGCAAGTTCTAGCAGTGATCTTTTACTTAAGTCATTATGATTCTTAATCCAGCATTTGTTCCTTTAGACTGTTCCTCAACCTGCAAAAAGCTAAGATATTGAGAAATGTTTCACAGAAGTTAGTGGAGAGATAAGCATACACCCAAATCCACAAAATGGATTTCTACTTGTCTAAGAGTTTGTAACCAGGTGAGAGAGAGCCCAGTTAATAAGAATGAAGAGTCACAGTTAAAGTTTCTGCAGAAAATTCTGTTTCAGTTGCCTTTAGGTTTAGGCTTCCTCATTTGGTTGTGGTGAGGCTGGAAAGAACAAAGACTAAAGAAAACAGTGGGAAATGAAACTATTTTTGTCCCTTCCAATGTGCAGGGCACTGATGCGCATATATGGAACAAAGAAGATTTGGGGTAATTTGAGGGGCAGAACTGAGAATAATAGCTTCAGACATATCTAAAATCTAGAATCATTTGTTGTTTTGTAAATGCTTGAACATTGAACTCAAAAAATTTTTCAAGCCTCTCTGCACACATAAAAGAATTGTCTCCTGCTCTGGTACATTTGACTCAACATGCATTCTCAATTTTGCTGCAGTTGTTATATAAACAACTTCCATTTTGTGTTCATCTCTCTGTGGCTTTGCATAACACACTTATTTTAGCTTATGCTTTCATGGTGAACAGTTACAAAATAAACTAAAATAAAAGTATTACACTAAAATCTAAAGAAAAAAACATTGTTTCTTTCTGAGGGTGTGGCACTTTTCTGACCACCTACTGCCAGTCGAAATACAGGTGTCTCAAGCCATCATTCACTCTTCTTTTTATTGCATCTTTGGTTTTGCTTCATCTCATCTTCACCTTTTATTATTTTGGCTTTATACAATGAAGTGTCCATGGGAATGCAATGGGGTAGTACAGCCAAGCCAAAATGGAAAAAGATGCAGCTTTATGATATCTGAATTATTTTGGTGGCTCAAAACTCTGGGTCAGTGTTAAAACATCTTTGAATGAAGTACTTCAATCTGACAAGCATTTTCATTTTCAGATGAAGTGAGTTTTTTTTAATTATAAAATATTGAAGTTTTCAGCTCCAGATTTAATTTAGCACATTTTTGGCGCTCTATCTGAGCTGTAAGTGCCCAGGCTGGTCACTGCAGGTATAGCCTTATTCTGCTTCAGGAACCCAATTTGGCATTGCTGTCTGCTTCAACTCTGCATTATGTGGACTTTTGGACATTCTGAAGGTGGTTTGGAATTATCTGTATTGTGTTCATTTGCATTCTATAGCCAGGTTGTGTGATCTTATGACATTATTACGTCTAATGCAGATGTATGAATACACATTGTCCTCCCTATATTGCATCATGCTGTCAACAGTTGGACAGCATTGTTGGGCAAACACCAAGTTGAAATGTCTGTGACTTTTCAGTCTTGCCAATGCCTTTGGGAGAGCTCTTTATTTGCAGCATGGGCATTATTTGTTTTTGGGGTTTTTTCTTCTATGTTCTTTGAGGTTGTCTGTGTCAATCCAGTAAAAAGCTATCACTTCTTTTCATCCCTCTCAGTGCTCAGAAAAGGGCACAGCTCTCTGTAGAGCTCCCATATAAAGGTGTCTAAAATAGAGTTGATAAAAAGAACAAGAGGCAGAATCCCTGCTATCAGCCTTAGCTTTTTTTTTTTTTTTTTTTTAAGATGACTGTACCAATGGTCAGTTCGAGCAGGAATTTTTACCTTCTTTTTGTTCAGTTTCCATTTTTAATTTTCCTTTTAAACTCAAATTTATACATGACCACTTTAGAACATCTATAGCCATTGACAATTGATTTCTAGTACAACCATTAGCACAAAATCAGATACGTTGTATAGAAAAATTGATAGTAATATTTCCACAGTCCAGATTCAACTATAGCCTGTTCTTCTTCCTATGATACAATGACTTCTTCATATGTTCATTTATTCATGTGTATTATAGAAGAGATGCACTTAAACTTCTGTATTATATTCAGAAATAGAAAGGGAAAACTCCTGTATTCTAAAGACATTTGAGTAGGAAAAAATAGCTATACCAGAAATTAATCTCATTTTCAGTAACTAATTCTAAAAACCACTATGGCCAATCTTTTTTGTTTTTAATGCAAAAGTAACTTTAATGCAACAAAAAGGAATCTATTTGTCAATCTATTTGTCTATTTGTCATAAGAATGAAAAAAACAACTTCTGCCTCTAAATTTTTTTGTTTGGTTGGTTGGTTGGTTTTTACACTGGTGAAAATTCATTAATTAATAAAAAATATCCTATACAGATGAACAACTTTTTCTATTTAGGAGACTGAGTTCAGTTTATGTGCTCAAAGCTAATTTGAATTATGAAATGATTAGATATTTAGTTAAAACTAGTCATCTAGCCTCCCTACAGTCAATGAAGTGAGACAGGTGCCTTTCTTATCTCTTAGACTCTTCTCATATTGGGAATTGTTCTCTGCAGAAGCTATGGGAAAACTGATTATGCATGCAAAAATATATACATGTATGTATTTAGACAAAGAGAAGAGAAAGAGAGAGATTTTCATATACGCACACATTCACATTCACTCACAGAGTAGACTATGAATTGACATATACATCCTAACATTCTTTCCAACCTGACAGTGCCACCTTAAAAGCCAGGAATACTGGGAGACTTGCTGCCGTAGTGTATAAAGAGAAGTCTACTTTGATATTTCGCATCAGTGTGATGCTTAGAATCATGTGGACCAGACTGTCCCTCTGGGTGTCCTTGTTCTGCTGCTTTTTTCCCCCTCAGCTATCTTTCTTCTTCTTGTACCTCTACCTGTCCCCTTCCTCCAGGTGCCTTTTTCTTTTATCTTGAACTTTCTAAAGCACAACAAGACAAACGGTATTGTTACTCAGTTGGATATTGCTCACTATATCATGTACTCCCTTTTCACTGTTGGAATAAACAACACTATATAAAACTTATGTGGAGGGATAGGACTATAGCAGTGAAGTTATGGGAAGCTGACAATGTGTTACCCATTTGCAGGCTAATGAACATGTCTAAAGGGGTTTCCTCTCCCATTAAAATCCATCCTTCATCCAACTCGAGCTGGCTAGGACAGTGCTTGTTCGAAGGCTGCATAACTTAGTGAGAGCTATGCAGATCTACTGATGTAGACTAGAACTGTATCAATCTGGTGTTAACAGTTCTCACAGTTCATGAATCAACCTCATCATACCATGAAACTCCCAGAAGCAAAAAATAATGAAGTATTTCCAGAAAAACTTACGACTGGGCAATGCTGCAGGAAGCAGTGCAATGAGTATGTATGAGTGCTTGCATATGTGTTTCACTGACACAAATGAAAATTTTTTTGTTAGTCTGTAAAGGCCTGAGAATGTCTTTGTTGTTAACACTGTAGTCTGTGTTAAGCAGATATACAAATATGCTGAAAGTGTTATTCAGAGATTGAATTCAATCTTGGAAGCTTGATTTAAATAGTATATGCTGTTTGAAATCTTTCTTAAACAAAGGTTTCTCGGTTCAGAATGGGTAGTGGTTTGCATCATACCACTGAAAACATTGTAATGAATAAACTTTTCTTTCCATGAAAGTATAATATGAGGGTCAGGATTTTCTCTTCTGCTGGGAATTGTATTCATAAGCTCTCTTATTGAGATTACATTCAGTTTGTTAGTATAGTGATATGATCTTATTTCCACATTGCCCTCTGCAACCTCTCTGCTCAAATTCCTATTTCCTCCATCTTGTGATGCTTCTGAGGTATCTGTATACTTTTGCATTTCGTCACATTGAGTGTTTATGTCCTTGAACACTTCTCATGCAGCTTCATGGAGACACAAAGATTCCACCACTCTATGTGAAACTATAATGTTTTATGTGTAAGAAAACTATTACTTTACTAGTTGATGAAACACTGTTCTTAGAACTGTTTTCCATGTATGGCTGTAAATATCTGTGCCTCTTATCATACCACTCACCAATATCTAAATAAAATTGTCACAATTATTTAGTAAAAAAAGAGGTTTCCCAAATTTATGTAACTTCAGTAAAACCATATGAATCCTTTTGCCTTGTAAAATAATAATAAGAAAGCTCATATAATACCCAAAGCAGGAAGAAAATGTCCTTTGAATTCAGAATACGAACACTATCACTCAAAACACACTGAAACTAAAATCGTTAACCCCTGAGGGAAGAGGTTGAATGGATGAAGACTACTTGGCACAGCAATTGGATACATGAAGCATGAAAACATGACATGGTATTAATTAGAGGAACAAAACCAACTGGTTAAAAGCACAACAATGGTCTTGAATTGCTGATTTGTTATCTTGTGTCTAATACTTTTAATTAGCATTAAATAATGTTCAGGATTTCGTGTCGTTTTGTTTCTCTTAATTATGTGAAAAAGAATGCAAGATATGCTTAAAAGCATTTGCTTTACAAAATAGAAGAATGTCTTTGCTCCAGCTCTGACATTCATGCCCCTAGGAATACATTAGTGCTGGATTTAGGCACTATTGGTTGACATGGGTTGTAAACTACTATATTACTCTTGCAGACTATTTGATGTGTAACATATTTTTTCTTAGAGGTGGTGAGCCAGATATCATGCAATATTAATATTTTCACATACAGGAAAAACATGCAAACTGGTTGAGAAAAGTCACACACAGAAGCACATAAGACAGAATATTTATATTAAAATGATCTTCCTATATATTGCATAAATTTTCAGTTCCTTTTGAATAAACATCTGTAGCAAGTTATCTATATAGTTCTAATAGTGATGATAATGTCAAAAATCGTTAGCAGTATCAATAATTTTCATAAAGCATGACCTTACGCCAGTACATCCTCATAAAGGAAATATAAAATAATTTTTCAAAAATCTATAACAATTTATAAAAAACTATTATAAAAACACACTTATAAAGCTCCCTATGTAAACGAAGGGGACACATTAATAAAAAAAATGAAGAGGAACAAAAGCAATAAGCATTTAGATCAACAGTGGCTGTTCTAAAAACATTTATTAGAAAAAAAAAATGAAGGGATAAATAAAACTAGATAAAAGTCAGAAGGGAATGGGTCAATCTCAAAAAGTATCTACTTGCCTTCTTAGCTGAAGACATAAGCTGAACACATAAGAGTTAGTAACTGCACATAGATACCTATCAAGAGAAGGTTCAAAGTCGAGCGCTCAACAATTATGAATCAGAAAAAAAAAAAAAAAAAAAAGCATTAAGATGAATCTTTGTTTTACAAAAGCAGACAGAATTCTGACTGATTCATTAGACAATAAAGTCAAACTAACTTACTGTTGTATGATTGAAATACTTAGATTTTCATAAAATTTTCTTTCACTTACACACAGATAAACCCACTAAATTAACCTGGAACTTGTATGGCAGGTCATGCCAGAAATGGTCCAATAACCTCATCAGGTTTTTCACCAAGAAAAGAGGGAAGGCACAACATTCTCTTCTTGTAAAGTTAAAAGTTCTTGTTCAGACACTTTAGATAATTGGTATTCTCTTAATCTTAAATCCATTGCATAATCAAATATTTGTTTTCATTTATTAGGTGAAGAACATTCTCTTTGTTATATGCTGTTGCATTCAGAGATAGCAGAAGGCCTTCCAAAGAAAAATTGCACCATTATTTATCTTTCAAATGCAACTGAATTTAGAACAATTATTATAAATAATAGACTTCCACGTGATTCCTTGTGAAGATTTGATTAACATCACTATTAAAATTTTGACGAAGTATCTGAAGGTCATCAGAAAGAAACCAGATACGGATTTTGGTGGGTTTTTTTGGTTTTTTTTGGTTTTTTTTTTTTTGTTTTGTTTTTTGTTTTTTGGTTTTTGTTTTTGTTTTTGTTTTTGTTTTTTGTTGTTTTTTTGTTGTTGTTTTTTTTTCCTTTTGTGTAATAAGGGTTGTCTGTCTCTCTACATTGAGGAGAAGAGCTGGAATACAAAGGCTTTTACAAATAATGAATAAGCCAAATAGGTACTTTTGCACTGGGAGCTTGCACAGTGCCTGTTTGCATTATACCTGTCTTTAGCCTGTGCTACTCTTTCTACAGAATTTTATAGCAGGACTTTATCTGACATTTAATCCAAAGCCCAATGTCTGTCCTTGGGAGAGTGAGCTAGCTGATCTAGAAAACAGCAGACCGCAGGGTTATTGCATCTTGAGATTCACAGTTGTTGATCTACAAGGATCAGTTTCTAATCTTTCCCACCGACTGTGAATGAAGAGTCAACCAGGGTTCACAGAATGTTGTGTGGCAGGTCATCTCTTCTCTGAGCTGTGCTTCTGGCCACCAGCACCCTTCCCTGAAGGTGAGAAATCAGTGACTGTGAATGGTTATCTTGTTCCACTTCTATTATTTTCTCTCCTTGCTAAACTGTACTGACCTACAGGAATTGTTAACTTAGCTTTCAATCATTTGCTGGATGACCTACAAAAATATTTTGAAAAATGGAAATTAGGTTATAAACTCTGGCTCTTATCACCGTATGTCATGCTGGTAATTTATTACAGGATGGAACAAGCAGTATGCTGGAATTTCTCTTTGGAAATAGCTCCAGGGTTTTCAGTCCTATGCCTGAACTTCAGTTTTATCATTATTGACTCTCTGGAGAATTTTTCGTTTATAATTGAGAAATCTTTCCTTTCCCTCTAATAATAACAACAACAACAACAATAGTAATACGAAGTGCAATTTAACGAAAGGAAGCATGTGAGATTTATTGCTCAAAATATTGAAATAGGATTCAAACTCATGAACTCGAACTATAGGTCTGTATTGATTTGCTGCACTAATTTGTCTGTGATACTGAGCAAATTAATTGTTATTTTTGTGCCTCAGTTTGCTCATTTGTAAAACAGGAATAATAAAACTATTTACTTCATAGAAACTCTTTTGGAAGGTTTAATTACGAATTTTAATGGCCCTTAGGTGCATTAGATGGTAGATGCTGTGTGAGTTGCAACACACTATTGTTCCCATTTGTCTTCTCTGTCATGGGAGTTTCTCTGCTTTCAAAGTCTTACAAATGTGAATTATCCTTAACAGTAACCAGGCCTTTATTCTGGATGCAGTCTGAGGAAATATACTGTAACAGTTGTTTCCAAGAGCTATATTTTATGTCACCGGATAGATTTAGATCTGGAAAACGGGAATAAACCCAGAAGTTTTCTTCATAACAGAATAAGAATGGTGAATATTGTATTTTATTTCTGCAAGTGTGAGAAACTGGTTGTAATAATTTAGCATTCTGTGGCATAGCCATATACTCATAGCAGTGGAAGAATGCAATTTATGGCATTCAGCTCAAGCTAAAGTATCATCTAGATATGTCATTAAGGTAATTTTTACAAAATAGTTTTATGTGAAATATCCTGAAGGCCAAAGCCATTAAATACACAGTCTTAATTATCTTGTCCAGCACTGGTGTAGATCTCTTCTGAGATTATTAACTAATGTTTATGTTGCATTATTGAATATGATAAACAGTTTTATTTTTCAAGGTCTGACTCATTTCCCCTCCTTTTTCATGAATGAATCATCTTGCAAATCCTATGTATTTGTTTGTCTGGAGACACATTAAATAGCCATATGGGTGCAGTCTATTACCTTTGAACATTAGAAAAATCTAGCAGTCTTAACAAATCATTTTCATGTGTTGCAGGTACTGCTTATTAGAAGAAAATAGGTACTTAAATGTTTTTTAATTAAAGTTTCAATTTCTTTAGTTATTATTCTGAAAATAAATGAATTAGACTGTCCTGTGAAGTCAGAAAGTATTGATGGTTACCTGGTAAGGACTACCAAGATCTGCACATGCATATGTATGATACATGAGTATCATGTGCTGTGTTGTGAGTCAAACCTTCAGAGTTTACAAGGCTTAAAGCTTCTTCCTCACCACAGAACATCTTCTTTAAGTAATCCTTTTCTTCTCTTTCTGCTTAATCTTCTTTCTTTCCCTTGTTGAGTCTGTCTTGCTTTGCGCATTATGAGCTATTTCAATAGACTGAAATGACCTCAATGAGAATAAGCTTAAATTGGATAAACACTTCCACAGACAGCAACACACTCAATTTGTGTCCATCTTCTGAAGAATGAAATTGGTATTGTTACACCATTTTGTTAAAGAATAATATAAGGATTTAAAATTTCAATGCCAAAAATATGCAAGGGGTATACCTTCTTAGCAAGCATGCAAATATACTAGTGTTACAAAAGGGTAATCTATTACTGCAAAATGCATATTGACAAAAAAACTAGAAGTAAAATACATAAAATTCATGGTTAGCATGAAACCCACTTTTACATTTGGGACTTACTAACACCTAAGTATTGGTATATCAATGTAGTTTCCATATTGTTTTTTAATACATAGAATTTTAGAATCATAGACTATCTCAAGCTGGAAGGGATCCATGAGGATCATTCTGTCCACCTCCCTGTTCCTCACAATACTATCTGAATACAGTCTAAAAATAAACCATATGACTAAAAGCATAGTCCAGACACTCTTTGAACTCTGGCAGGTTTGTTACCATAACCGTTTCCACGAGGAGGCTGTTCCAGTGTCCAACCTTCTTTTCAGTGAAGAACCTTTTCTTGGTGTCCCACTTGAACTTCTCCTGGTGCAAGTTCACTCCATTTCCCCATGTCCTATTGCTGTTTCACCAGAGAGAAGATATCAGCTCCTCCATGCCTCAGGAAGCTGTACTCTGCAATGAGGTCACCCTTCAGCCTTCTCCAAGATGAAAAAAACAAATGACCTCAGATGCTACACATAAGTCTTGCTCTTGAGACCTTTCACCATCTTGGTCACCCTCCTCTGGACACACTCTAATAGTTTGGTGTCTTTCTTATACTGAGGTGTCCAAAACTGCACACAGTACTCAAGGTGGGGCCACACCAGTGCAGTGTAGAGTGGCACAATCACTCTCCTCAATTGGCTAGCTATGCTGTGCTTGATGCACCCCAGCACACACTTGACCCTTTTGGTTGCCAGGACACACTCTTGACTCATATTCAACTTGCCATTAACCAAAACCATCAGGTCTTTTTCCCCAGGACTGTTCTTCATCCCCCAATTTGTACATATAAGTAGGATTGTCCCATCCCATGTGGAGAATCCTGCACTTGCTCTTGTTAAATTTCATATGGTTGGTGATTGCACAGCTTCCTAGTCTATGCATATCCCTCTGCAAAGCCTATCTACCCTCAAGGGAGTTCACAGCTCCTCTTAATTTAGTATCATCAGCAAACTGAATGTATACCCAATTCCTGCATCCAGAACATTTTTTAAAAACATCGAAGAGCACTGGCCCTAAAACTGCACCCTGGGGAACCCAACTGATGACTGGCCACCAACTTGATGGAATCTTATATACTGTAACTCTTTGAGCCCAATCTGTCAGCCAGTTACTCAGCCAACATATTATGGACTTCTCTAGCTGTATGCTGGACATTTTGTCCAGAAGGTTACTGTGAGAGACAATATCACAAACTTTGCTAAAATGCAAAAAACCCATGTCTACTGGCTTGCTTTGTTCAAATAGAGGGGTGACCTTGTCATAAAAGGAAATTAAGTTGGTTAAGCAGGACTTCCCATTCTTGAACCTCTGCTGGCTCTGACCAATGACTGCATTGTCTCTCAAGAGTTTTTAAATAATTTGCAAGATAACCTTGTCCATAATTTTACCAGGCACTAGCGTGAGACTGACAGATCTGTAATTACCAGGGTATTCCTTCTTACTCTGCTTGAAAATTGAGACAACATTTCCCAGACTCCAGTTGACCAGGACCTCTCCAGGATCCCAAGACCATTGAAAAATAATAGAGGTCCCACAATAACATCAGACAGCTCTTTCAGTACCCTGGTATGAATCCCATCAGACCCCATAGACTTATGTCTACCCAGCTGGAGCAGCCAGTCTTGAAATAATTCAGGTTACCTGGAACCTGATCATGGTCTCAGTCACAGACTTCCAGTACAGGGCTCCAGGGGTTCCAGGCCCATCATTCTTGTTAGAGACAAAGAAAACATTAAACATCTCTGCTCTACGTCCCCACCCCATTTGTTGAGTGACTGACCTCATCAAGTAATGGATCAATTTGTCTCTTATCGTCCATTTGTTGTTAAGATATTTAAAAATACTTGAAAGAGTTTTTAAAAGAAAATAGGAAACTGGATTACTATCCATTATTGCTTCATCAATTGGTAGCTGCAAATATTCACATTTAAGTGTTAATCTGATTAAGGAATTTAAGGACTTATCTGTTCTTTTACAAGCCAAAACCCAACCCATAGGAACATCTGGCATCCCCATAACCCCTATGCTACAACAGTCCAACCTCCAGATGAGATGTGTCCTGCTCCATTCTCCTAAAAGGTTTTGGTGTAGAAAATCTCTTTTCAGTTCTTGCTCTGCAGCACACCTAGCAGCAACTGTAAGAAGGATTCCTGCTCCACTGGGGCAGCTGGGGGTGAAATGTGGGTCCTGGGTCATTGGCAAGGTTGCGGGAAACCCTGAGGGGCTCTGGGCATGGACAGTGAGACCTGGGAGTGCCCTCAAGACCCAAACACTCCCTTTGCTATCTAATTGACAGAAAGTATTAGGAACTGTTTCGGCCAGTTGACATTGTCCCCTGTATTTTCATCAGGGAATTAGAGTGGGCCAAGGGTTGCAGGTTGTTTAAATGTAGCCCATGCTCTTTAGAAAGCAACATTGTAGTTTTATGGATAACATGTAAAAACTACAGTCATCCCATGCCAGTTGCCTCAGTGTTGAAGAACAGACTCAAAGGCATTTAACTTATCAGTGTAGATAAAGCACAGCTGTGTTAGGACACATCTGAACTGGTGATGGTAGTACTTTGTACATGCCATGGTGCTCGTTCATGTGTTGAAAGCAGTTCAGCCAAAACAACTGTGAAGTCAGTGAACCCTTAATGTGGATTTATCAGACTAAAGGACTTTATCTCTCTCCTTCTCTTCCCACTAAAACCATCCAGTGCAGAGTAAATACTTTTGATTTTGTGGTGTTTTAGTGGTCTCACAACAGCACTTCTTTCCCCACAGGTGGACTGGATTGACCCTGCAGTGGAGCCTGCCATTTAAAAGTACTGATAGGTTGACAGTGTGGGTGAGATTCATGTGGCCTGATGAAAACTTCTGCATCCAGACCAGTGACCTTTGACTTCATTTGTAGTCACTAGAAGGAAATAGAAACTCTTGGATGCAATTAATCTCACAGTAAAGCAATTTTCTAAGATAAGTCAGGAGAACAGTGCTCAGTATTTTATTCCCTGTTGATATACATGTATATAGAAAAGACTCAAGTGTGACTAGTTCAGTAGTGGAAGTACAAGGCAGCTATCTAAACTTTGGTTAGATGGGTTTCACACTTTCTTTTTTCCTGCTCACTTATTCCTAAATGTAACTCATATTACCTGATTAGTTCCAAAGTAGATCTGCATTGCTGTAATAAATATAACTGTTACAATAATTATTTGAAATCTCCACTAAAATTAGAATGCTTTATAATAATGCAGAAAGAGAGGAGGTCACCAGCTGTCTATGCTTCTGAAAATTGGAAGAGTTCACTCACTTCCATGCTGAAGGACCTTTCGGAATGTTATGAATCTATGGCAGTAACTGAAATATATTCTGGGCCATTTCTCTGCACCACGAGACCATTATAATGATAATTTAACACCTGTATCACTGATTTTTGGTAGTGCAACCTGTAATCAGAGTCTAAAGCAATCCCTGAAGCAGTTATAATTTAGATTACAGTTTAATATACAATAGTATTGGTTTGAGCATTTGGATCATGATGATTGCAGTAAGTAGGATTTACCGTAAAGAAGGGCAATATTGTAATTCTATAGTCTTGAAATGTAGCCAGGCTTGACTGAGTCTGTATCTTGAGCTGGGTAGCCTATTTTTTGGCAGTGTGATACCATACAGGATGCTTTCATGAAACACGTTTTCTGGTAGTTTTGTTTAGAGTAGGCCCAGTAGACACTACTAATTTACCTTCAGGTCATGATTTTGAAGGGCAGTCAGTATAACTCAGAAAATAGAGTAGTCCTGTGAAAAGAAAGTATTATCAATGAGACATCTCAGGTATCACACGTGGGGAAAAATAACACAGCCAAGCAGAGCTGTCAACACTCTGCTGTGTATCTTCCACTTCTACTGTCTCAACAATACTGACAAAGTCAGGGAGACCGTAGGAACAATATAGATACTCATAAAGCTTTCTGTCACAAGAGATAAGGAGGGAGAAGGTATCTAAGCTATTGTCCCTGTTTATTCCATTTGAGCTGGTTAGGAAATGAAAAAAAATTATTATTTATAACTGTGCCCTCAATATTATCAACAGTGTGGGTTTTGGTGCCGCTATAATGTGATCTGTGGTCCTATTTTTGACAAAACACTGTTCAGGGTTTTTTTGTAATTTTTTTTTTGGCTTTCCTCTTTCGTGAAACTGCTGCCTATGTAAATTTTGCAGGTCTATAAGGCCCTGGAACTGCCTAGAGGGACTGGTAGATGAACTATGAGTTAGGTTCAGGTGAAAATACATCTTGGCCATTGTACTTACTCATTGCGTTAGGTTCCAGGCCATCAGGTTCCAGGCCATCCATCTCTACCTCAAGATAATACAAGAGTAAAGGTACACAGGTCTTGTTTATATTTTCTGGACAGGACTGAATGCTTGAAATAGAAACACTATGTGAAATTTGATTTATTTTGACATTCTTGCTTGACTTTTGAACAGCTTAGGAAAAGATAAGGAGTGTATATTTATGTAACCCTGGTACTCAGATCCCCTGGGCGAAGGTTTTGGACTTCATTGCTTCTGTTCAAAGGTGGTTCTGCCACACTGCAGATCCTTCAACACATCAGATAGATGATTCCCACTAAGACCAATGACATTCAGATGCCTAAGTAATCACAAAGTACTAGACTTTTATGACTTGTCTTAGCTCTCTTCCATTGTTCAGTGAAATCAATGGAAATTTGTCACTGAAATTTAATAATGGTTCAGATACACGATTAGAGAAGGAAGTTATAAACTTACCTGGCTGGACAAACACCCAAGGCTTAGTATGGAGAGGCACCCTACAGGCATAGCAGATATTTAGAGTAGTGTCATATTGTTGGATTTCTTTAAGTAGGACATAAAGAGTAGTAATAAAAACCTTTCTAAAACACTTATATAACATTTTCAGTTACTGCTAAGACATTTCGCTGTCACTTGAATACCTTCAAATCTCTTTCCACAAAATTCCTCTTCACTTATGTCTGTAGGCAAGCTGAAATATCTTGTTGCCTAACTTTCTAATGATAACACTCCCTGCAGGCTCAAGTTTGTCATAAAGCTGTAGGTAATCAACTAGCCAAGTCTTACCATTACTGAGTCATTCTGAGCTGAAGTTCATACTGCAGTTCTGAGGCAAGTTTCTTGTTAATTATTTCACTTCCAACAGAGCCTGCTGTGATTGATACACTGAAAGAAAAGACTGCCTGTTCTATTAGGGTTCTCACAAAAGCTCTCAAAAGGAGGGATGTTGAACATTCATTTGTGGTGTGCATGTCCCAAGACTGAATCTCTAATTTGGCTAAAAATAAATGAAAATCAACTTAAGAGCCTGATGCTCTCATTGACTGAAGGTTTCAGCGAAGCTATGTTGGAGTCATAAACTTAAATGATGCAGCTGAGGAATGTTCTAAGCATCTCTAAATGCTGGGTCACTGGATGTGGAACTGGTGCTGTTCTTGGCCCAACATGAATTTTCAGACCATACCCATTCAATCAGCCTAGCAAGGTTCTCTGAACTATGTCCATCCCACTGTGGTCTAAGCACTCAATGTTTTTCATGGCATTCAAACCCTGGCAATAGAAGTTCTTACTAACAAAAATTTATCTAGACAGTTTAGGCACTTCTAAAATTAGATAGCAGCTGATAAGAGGTTAGAAGATTATGAATAGCCTGAACTAAGGTCCCTAAAGTCGTACAGTTTGTGGATCTGGCAGCTAATGTGCCTGACTCCCATAGATTTTTGTGCTTAACTCTTGTCATGTCATTTCAAAGGAGAGCAAACAGAAGCAACAATGGTTTCATAAAGATTTTTCTATTTGTATGTTGTGAGATATTAGTGTCTTGCCCAATTAGGAAAAGTGCTCGTTCTAATTTCTACTGATAAGCAGCTTGAACCCCTCTCGGATGAATGCAGGAAATAGATTTTTTTTGTGTGTCATATTATCAACAATGTCGTAACAAATAGTTCAGGTTTATTTTTCAGACTTTTCCAAATCAATCCCAAAGTAAATATTTTGGAGTTTCAAATGACTTCAGCAAAGCTTGACATGGTAATAATGGCTCACACTTGTGCTGGTTATTCCCTAATCAAGCCCTTAGCCATATTATTTGCATTTTGTCTTTGCTCACAACTATCCTTCTTATGTTCTTGTCAAAGCTATGACACTTGCTGTTGCAAAAAAAGGAATCTATCTGTATTCCCAACATTCTGGGACAGAATAAAGGAACAAACACTTCTACACAAAGCTCCTTTGAGCTATTTAATTTACTTTCTGACAAAAGGAAAGATGACATTGAGCACTCAACAAAGAAAGAAAAATATATTTCTTAAAACATGAAACACAAATGATAATTCAATCATTAGCAAAAATTCTATTACATTCAGTAAAATTCCCTTATGCCTTCTCCATTACAGGTTGTGAACTAGTTACTACTGGGGTGCAAATTATATTTTAATTTTTTCTTTTTTTCGTTTGCTTACTGACAAAAAAGAAAAAAAAATCTACCTAAAATGTAGATGCAAACTTCCCTTCTTCCTTTTATTTTAATAATAGTTAGAAAAACCATTAATTCAGAAACAAATGGGAAATATGGAAAAATTTTTATGATAATAAAACAGAATTAAGCTGTTAATCCCTCTCTACCAAATGACTGGCCTGCACTATTGTGGATCTGGTTCTGGTTGTGCAAATTCAATGTTAAAGCACCCAGACATATAATTTATATTATACTATTCATGAATATATATGCCAGACTGGCCATTGAGCACAATTAGACTTCCAGTGCCGACTTGAGGTTACTTGACCTAGCCACCTGCTAAATTAATTATCTGAATATGACACATATCTATCTTAATATAAAGACTTCTAGATTTTTAAAGTCCACATTTGCTTTGCATCATTCTTGAAATGATACAAAATAAAATGCATTTACTTCATTTGACAAACATAAACTGATATTTTAAGGTTTTTTTGAGGTACAGAGTGTGAGAAGAAGTAAAAAAAAATGGTTTACATACCTGTGTTCTCAAAAGTTGAGCACCGGACTGTTTCTCACATTCAGGGGAGAAACATTTTGTTCCTTTGATTTTTTTTGTTTTTCTTCCTGAGTGCAGATTCTGATATAAATACATGCCCTGCTTATTTCACTGTTAATAGAAATTTAATTTCCTCACACACCACTCTTCTTCCTCATCCTACACGAATGAGACCATTTTCTGTAGAAAATTTGTGTATGGAATTCAGACTAGTTTAAGATGGCTACACTTAAGTGTGTATGTAGATGCGTGGAACAGGTGTCTAAGCTATCATTATGGCAAATGAAGACCTAGAATGGGACTTGCTTGTTCAAACATAGACATAGTTATTCTGGGATATACTAGGACTATCTGAGGCATCCGGAATGGTCTAGTGGAGGTAATATATGACCTAAGGAAGATACATCCTTCCATACTCAATTGATAGTAGACATATGTCTGAATCTCACCCTTGTGACTGTTTAGATGACTCATTCTTTTGACTTCATTAACAGTATTGAGCAAGAGAAAGTATCTTAACCTTGAAATGAATGACAGCTTCAAACTCTTGATTTAGCAGCCCAGGCCACATAACAAGTACCATCTGACAGGATATACTGGAGACTTAGGACTTCCTTGTGAAACACTTGGAGGCCAGACAGTAAACCCTATATATTCTTAAGTGGCATATGTCAGGATGACTGACTGAGTACATTTTTTTGAAGTTAAATATTAAACTTTGCTGTAGTATCTTGTGATCTCTCAGAACATTCCAGAAGTGTTTTTAAAGAAAAAGGTAAAAATAGTGAAAAAATTCCCATAGCTCAGCTCTGCTTACTTCAAGCTATATCCCAACATGCTCTACACAAGTGTATGTACATTCTGCTTTTGTATTGTACTGAACATGTGTTACTAGTGTTTGTGCAGAATACACATTTAGCTAACAATGTTAACGAAAAGATAGATCTGATAACATTTGCAAGATCAGACATCCTTTTACACTCAGTCCATACATTTTCACAGGAATGATGTTCTCACCCATCACTAAGCCCACAGCCACATTTGTCCCTCTCTCAAAATTGTTACTCTTCTCCATAGCAAGATCTACAATTTTCTTCCTTATTCTTTCCTTACTGATCTGCATATCATTCCAAGGTCAAAGATTTCAAAGTGAAATATGGAAGAAAAGCGAAAGATCTTTTCCCTGTTCTGGGACTCCATCACAGCTCTTCCAAAGCACTCCAGTGAATTCCTCTGCTGTTTAGCTCTTGAATACAGTTAATTTATTGTCCCAGTGGACAGAAGTAATGTGGTCTCTATTTGTTAGCATTCAGGTGACTAGGTGAACTTAGGTCTCCGTTTTCTGTTTTCAGAGTTTGCATAGTACAAATTCGGTGAAGTTATATCTAATTGATATTGTACTTATTAGTAATATATATATAGTACCTTACCCAATCTAGATATTACAGATTTTCTATGTTATTGTCTTTTTCAGCTTGATGGCTAGGCTTTTTTATTATATTATATTTGTAGAATGAGATGTTGACATTTCTGAAGGTATTGTAATTTTAGTTCTTGTAACAGTGAGTATCATGGCTGAAGCACAATAATTGAGAGAGTTACTTCTTCTGTATTCATGAACTATCATTTTTGGCTAACATGTGAGGCTGACATTCCACTTTCCATAAGAATGCACCTCTCATAACAGAACAAGTCAAGAAAATTACAGCAATATTGAAACAGTGATCCAAGATTGTCTTTAACAAGGCAGAACAACTGAATGTGAGAAAATATTTACTTAATGACCTGAAAATACAGTAGTTTTAAACTACATTATTGTAAAATGTTACTTAGAAACCTTATAAATATTTCAGTTGTTTTAAGTAGAAGAACCAAGGCCATGATATAAAATGCCAATACCACAGTACTGTAAACAGTTAGTCCAGTGACACGACACGTTACATTTTTTAAATAAGTGTGTCCTCCATGCTTGTGGTTAATACTGATCCAGGAAGCGTAAAATAAGTGTTTTAAATAATATCCCTATTGAAAAACAATAATTTGTTCACTTATTATGAGCACAGTATGCAACATAAAAATAGAATAAAATTTGCATTACATTTTCTTCAAGGACTCTTTAAGGAGTCACAAGCAGTGTAGAACCGTTTTCTTTCCTGTGTCTTTTCAGAACAACATGAAAGGTGTAAATCTTTCAAAACCATGTCCATATTCCAACTGCTTATATTTTGTATATATTTTTACTGTAATGGTGTAGGTAACAACAGTGTGGTGGGCAATAAGTGCAGTATGTGGAAATAAATGAGTGGAAGCTCTGTAAGTGTGAAGATTAAACTGTAATTGCTACTTTTATCTTTTTCATTATTTAATATAATATTTTGATCCTATTTAACATTCTTACAAAAGGAGTTATATAGGATTATTGTCAGCCTTTGAAAAGTCCATTTAGGACCTCTAATTAAGGAGATGGAGGGGAGGACACCACTGAAAGAATGACTTGCTTTTTATGTTGGATTTTGGATTACATTTTCAAATGCTGGATGTTATTTTGACTAGCATTATGAATTATATTTATATTTAATTTTATTTCCCTCAGAAGGAATTAATTAAAAAATTTGCATTCATTTTGATTTAGTAGTTTTGATATCAAAACAGATATTAATGACAAAACAATTTATTTATTTTATCAAATGACAGAAGTAACTTCAATTAATTTTTGGAACACTTTGGGAAAAGTGTGTTTAATAAAAGGACATTTCAATATTTTAAAATCCATCTCATACTTAAAAGGGGTATTTTGAAATTTAGCGAATTGTTATTTTTTTTTAATATATTATCCTGATTATCAACTATGTTAGATTTTGACTCATCATGCACAGACTGCTCACAGTTTCACCAAACAACTATAAAAGTATTTTTCACCCCCTCCCAAAAAAAGCAGTCCATAAAAAACAACCAAACAAACAGAAAACAACAAAATCAAAAAAAAGAAAAAAAAAATCCCAAAACAAACACCGTTAAAAAAAAAAGGTGAAGAATAATACTACTTCATTGTTTCACATGAAGCCTTATATGAGTAGAATGAAAATGTCAATTAGTGTTTATTGATTTTTGTTTTCCATTCTCTGAAAGAAAACATTTACTTCAACAAAATCACTGGTGTCTACTCCAACATGACAAGGTTCTTTTTATGTGCTGTTTCTGTGAACTTGAGGAACTTTTGACTGTCAGGTAAGTGAATCATTTTCCTAGCTTCAGTCTCATGGAATATAATTCTATATTGACAGAAACCCATGGAATTAATCCTTTACAACAGACTTCTGTAAGTGTTGTTATAAAGAATAACATCTGTAATGGCTCTTGCCCTGGTTATGAGGAAGAACCACATAAGCATTTGATGGTTGTTGATTTTCACCTACAATAGTATAGATTTCAGAAAGCTTCAGAAGTGACCAGTGATTTGAGAGCCCTGAGTAAAAACTAAAAAATTAGGAACTCCACATAAGGCATCTCTGGAGAGACTGAACATTGAGATTTCAACAGTTCTTTTAAAACCCAGTTACATTGAATGTGTTTGTGTTGACAACCTATGGTGAGTTTACACTTTGCTAATTAGCAATACCTTGTGAAAACTGCACAATTCTCCATCTCCCCATGAAGGGAAGAAAAAGGAGAGGCATAACAGCATCGCATCCTGAATCAGCTCAGTGTTTTACTAGCCAATCTGTCCAGAACCAAAGAGCATCAAGTGCAATCCCCAGACATGTGGATTGTATTAGGGATAGAATAAGAAGCCTTAACTCTGTAGTTCCTGGCTTTTGTTGGATTATTTTTACACAGCTTTTGTATTTAGGGAGGATTATGGCACACATAGTCAATAAGATCACACAGTCTTTTTAGACCCTTATAATACTTCAAGGTGCAATGAAATAAGTTAAATATGGAGAGAAAAGCCAGTCTGAGTCTCATGGCTTATGGAATTTTAAATGAAAACTTGTTGTACATTTTAAGAAGGATATTTTTCATAATTTTTAACATTAACAGGGAAAAAAATGTGGAAAATAATAAATAAGACCTAATTATGAAAGAACTTGGTCTGTCTGATTACAGGGACAATTATTCTCCATTTCATCCATGGTGATCATAGGAGACCCTTTAAAGCTATTATGATTTTGGTTCAAGTGCATGGGACACTGATACTTAATTTCCATGTGTTCTTAATGTAACCATTATGATTCCTCCACCAAAAGCATAATCATATATTCTACGGTTGTCATGGTGTATTGTGCCAATAAATACTGCTAAGGAAATTCTTCATGCACAGCTCATTGACATAATAGACTGTAATGTTTTTTTTAGTGGTGCTATGGTCTTCTGTATCAATGCCTACTGAGGGAGACTTTAAAGCACTCATCCAAGCACAGAGGGTAGCTATACATAATAAAAATCTTTATGAAGTTTTTTTGGAAATAAGCAATTATTCTGCACTGCACTGTTCATTTTATTTATAAGTGCCAAAATCATTAGCATACACAAAGGACAGATGTGGTATTCAAATTTTCCCTTAAAGATTGAACTAACTTCACTTTTACAGGCTTCAAGAACCTTCAAGAAAGCATTTTTTTTGTTTTGTTTTGTCTTTCATTTGTCCTTATGTCAAAATTAAAAAAAACCAAAAACACAAAGGAAAAACTTAACTTTCTCTCAATTAATGTTCTCATGCTTCTCTATAACTTTGTAAGAAAAGGTCATAGCTGCCTCATCTTCCTATCTGAAAACTATGCCTCTAATCTGACACTGTTGTCTATTTTTTTTCTTTGTGAAATGGACTGAAAAAAGTACCTCCAGAGAACAATTGGGAAAAACATTCATAAGCTAGACACCTAAAATGATTGGGATGAATGACTTACTGAAGAACCTAGCCCAGCTTCCTAGCAAATACATAACACACAAAACATATCCCAGTTTTTGTGTAGAAAGTATAGACTCTATATTTTCAGAATTTCAACTAGTCTAGGTGAAAATGGATTAGCTTAGCACAACAGAAAGGACCTTTCACACTAAATAGGATACAGTGCTGAATAACTACCACTTTCTAACATGAATAACAAATGACTCAAACAACTCAACAGGAAGTTCAAGAAAACATGCACCTGTCACTAATACATTATCTTTGCCAGAGTGCTGTGAGGAAAGTTTAACTGCCCCCCAAAGATGCACTAGAGTATGCTCTGGATCACCATCATTTTTCCTCTTTTTTTTTTTTTTTTTTTTAATGGAATATTGTGTTGAGTTGACCTTGGCTTGTCACCAGATGCTCACCAAGTCACTTCATCACTCCCCCTCCACCAACTGGACAGAGGAAGATAATACGATGAGAAGGTTGTGAATTGAGATAAGGACAGGGAGATCACTCAGAAATTACTGTCATGGGAAAAACAGACTCAGCTTGAGGAAATTAATTTAATTTATTATGAATTAATCAGAGTAGGATGATAAGAAATAAGAACAAATCTAAAAACACCTTCACATTCAACTCTTTCTTCTTCTGAGGTTCAGCTTCACTGCTTCACTCCTTACTCTTCTACCTCTTCCCCTGAGCAGCACAGGTAGATGCGGAATGGGGATTGTGGTCAGTCCACACCGTTTTGTCTCTGCTGCTCCTTCCTCCTCATGCTCTTCCCCTGTTCCAGTTTAGGGCCCCTCCTGCATGATACAGTTCTTCACAAACTTCTCTAACATGCTTCTTTCCAACAGGCTGAAGTTCTTGCAGAACTGCTCCAGTGTGGGTTCTTTCTGTGCTGATGCGGTCCTTCAGGAGCAGACTACTCCAGCATGGGTTTCCCACAGGCCACACCTTGTGCCAAGAGCCTGCTCCAGTGTGGGCTTTCCACAGGCTGCAGCTTCTTTAAAGACACATTCACCTGGTCCAGTGTGGGGTCCTCCATGGGCTGCAGAGGGACAACTTGCTTCACTGTGGTCTTTACTATGAACTTCAAGGGAACCTCTGTTCCAGCACCTGGCACACCTCCTCCCTCTCCTTCTTCAATGACCTTGATGTCTGCATAGTTGTTTCTCTTGCATTGTCTCACTCCTTTCCCAGCTGCTAATGCTCAGCATTATTTAGCCTTTCTTAAATATGTTGTCACAGAGGCACCTCCAACATTGTTGATTGGCTCATCTTTGACTGGCTTTGAATGTGTCTTGGAGCAAGGTGAAACTGGTTCTGCCCAACACAAGGGAAGGTTCTGGTGTCTTCTCACAAGAGCCACCACTGCAGATCCTTCATGACTCACCACCCTGCTGCCAAAACTTTGCCATGTAAATATAGTACAAACATAAAACAGACTTTTTTTTTTTTCTTTACCTTTTTCCCTTCTTTCTCCTTCTCCTTCTTCTCCTTCTCCTTTTATCTTTGTTTTACTTTCTTGTTTTCAACCCTGAGCAACTGGCATATACTCAATGGTGACATGACATTGCTTAATTATGACAAGACAAAAACATCAGTTCTGTTTTCCTTTTTTTTTTTTTTTTTACTTTAGTTGGCTATGTAGTTTACTCAGGCTGTTTCTAGATTTCAGCAGGATTCTGGCCTGCACAATATAAACTAAAAGTTAGGAACTTGACAACTAGTAGCCACAAACACTGGTCTGATGGATCTTTGAAACTGTCCTCATCATTAAAATTTTAGTCCATAAGCATTCAGCAAAGGTAAATGGCAAAAGAATGTAAACTTTGCCAAAGTAATAGTATAGGTTGAAGCATCTATTAAGAGGAAATATTTTTTTATTTGTAACAGATTGAACAATTTCTCTCCTAGCCTGATTCCTATCATGTCCAAACCTAAAAAACGGCTCATAATAAAAATGTGGAGAGTTTCTTAACTATATTGTTGCAAACAGAGGCTTTGATGAATACAAAATAATTCAACACACATTACTATGGCCCACTTTGGAGAAAAGGTCAAATATTATATTGATTTATGCATAACTGAGTTTCATGGTTATATGATCCATCAGAATAGTGCTATCTGTGCTCAGGTTTTGAAGGTGTCTAACATAGATGAATAACAAGAGAAAGTGAAATACAAGTCCAGAAAATGTGGATGCTGTAACATAAGTAAAACCAATCCCTCCTATTAATAAAACTCCTGAAGATGAGCCTTTCGTCTTTACTGAGAACATGGTCTGGTCATGGAGTGCTTTGTCACAGTCTCCAATTACATCATCTCAGATTTTAGCCCTTGTTTTTCATGGTAAATCACTACATCATTCTAGATCCTATTCTTCTTTGAAAAATTTAATGATGATTGTGTCTTCTACTGATGTAGGTGTCTAAACAATGCCTTAAGTGTGGGATACCTATCTTGAATCTTTAAGTATTAACTAATTGTCTTTGGTTAAAATTACTGTCAGAGGGGACACATGGGCACTTTTAGAGCAAGATTCAGCTGACCTCTTTTAAAATGTGTTTTAATATCATACTCAAAATATTTATTTGTTTCTATTGGTTAAAAAAGAAGTCAATTACATTACTACATTGGATGTGGCTGTCTCCACTATTAGAGTGCTCATTTGATCCCTACTGCAAAAATGTCCTTGTTTTTTGCTAATATCTACACAGGTGCTTTGTAAACTATCTCATATAGAGATCAAGTATATAAATTATGGATATGTACACCTGAATCTAACCCCCTTAAGAACTTGCTGAGTGGAGCTATACCGTGAACTGCATTTTTGGATGAGACACTGACTTATAATGGGCTTCTTTCACTTCTCTATTTCCTTGGTTTCTATGAAAGGGAGCTGACGTATTATGTGTTGATTAGTACCTATGAGTGCATTGCAATGCAGATGACTGTTCAGTATAGACACAACTAAGAATGTCACAGGAAGAATTCAAACCCTGATGTACTTCTAAGTTTCTTTAGAATGTGGCAGTATTTATATCAGATGTTTACATTTGCTACAGAACTTTAAACGTGAGACAGGAGTACTTAAATGAAGTCCAGCTATCCAGACAGAAAATATTTTTCTGCCAATGACTTCCTATTAACAATGTAATTTCAGTCTCCTAGTGAAGTTTTCTTTAGTAAAATAGAGGATTTCCACTGTTGCAGTATTCAGTCAAGTTAGAAATTAAGGTAAAGCTATATTGGTGCAGATTGTGTTTTAAACCAAGTAAATATACTGTACATTTGTGCAAGCATGACTGTACTAAAAATCCATAATGTAGATAACATTATTTTCTTGACCATTTGCCTTATAAAGATGAAGCACTAAACAAACCCTTTAGCCCAATAGCCATACTAGGAAAGAGTATTGATATTTGTGTACTTGAGCCAATATTCTAGCTTCTGTGCAAGGTTAAGTATATGAATTATCATCACACATAGTACATTATTTTAGATCCAGTAAAATGTACAAAAAGACCCAGACTACTTCAGAGTCTGGGGAAAAAAAAGTTCTAGCTAGTCAAATTAAAGCTTAAAATAGAAATATACTTTTTTTTTTTTTTCCTGCCAAAAACACAATAATTCTAAAAATATGTAATATAAATAACCATAATAACCAATAAACCGTATTGTCACATATGATAATTCATTACTTACATTATAATAATAGATTATGTGTAGTATATTGCATGTAGTAATATAATAATATTTAATAACATATTTTACTATAATTTATAATATATCTATTATATTTAATTTACTTCATAACATGTATTAAATAAAATTTCTTTTGAAATGTCAGTTAGCTAGTAGTATAAGTGATGTTTCTGTTATGGAGGTGTATGAAACACTAGCCGCTATTTCTAAGTGATGAAATGAACATATCGAAGATCAATAATAACTGCTTAGTTAAGTCCCCCAGTATCGTAATCTTTCCTCATAAATAAACAAACAAACACACAAATCTTCTGTAAATTTAACTAAAACATCAAACAAAAAGATTGATCAAAAGACCTAACTGCATAAATACTGTATACAGCACACTGAAGTGAAACAGATGTTGATCAGAGTTTATCAGCCAGAGCCTGGAGAACAAAATGCAAAGGCATAATCTGAAAACTCCTGTAACTGAGAAGTAGGATTCATTCATTGAGACTGAGCTCTGTGCTGATATTTAATCTATTGTGGCTCACAAATTATTTAAAAACTAGTTTGGACAGGTTGACTGTCTCTAGTACTAATGGTAGCATAAACAATCCAAAGAACTCCCTACTTTTGTCTTGTTCTGCCTGAAAACACATTCAGTCACTTACTACTTGTGTTGCATTGGTCTGTTATGATTCTAACTTGCTTGAGACTTTAAAGATATTCAGGAATAAGGTGATCCACACATAGTAGGCGACATGGAGACTGTGCAGAAGTTTACTATTTGAACATGTCTGTTCTTTGCACTGAGGAAATCTGTAGCTGTTCATGTTGAAATTTTCAGCCCTCACATGTAGCCTGAGGAGGAGCAGCTGCAACATCTTAGTGTCTTAAAATTATAAGTAGCATTACAAAACTTCAGGCAAGGAGTGTCTTACCTCAGCAAGTATTTTGTCAATGAATCACATCTAGTTTGCTTTTGCTCAGATCATGCTCTGATTCATATATTGTGAATGTACTGAAACCCTGGAATCTAAATATAATAAAAACGTAAATGTAGACCCTGAATGATCTCAAGAAAGCTGATGGCCTATGTAACACCCAGTCTCCTATGATTTGCCTTGAAGTTGTACACAGATACTCATTGGAGAGGCAGTTACGATTTACTTGGCAGTCTTTCAGTTATTTTTCCCAGCAATATTTATCAGTCTAGATAAGATTTCATTAAGAGAGATTTTCACATTAAAAAAATGGTGAAACTTGAGAGAGGTTCAGCTGTGAGCAATCACTATTTAGAACTGAAAAGGAATTGGAACTGTAGGTTCTTTCAAAATCAAGTGAAATGCACAACAATTATGTCTCTCTGAGACAATAAGTGCACATTTTAGTCTCTGAAATAATGGAGAAGCCTGCCAGAGAGAATGCATTGAAAAGGTGGATTTTACATTCCTGAGGTTTGACCATTCGCCTGAGATATGAAAGACGTTTTGAAGACTCTCATCCTTATGTGGTTCAGTTTGACTCTGCTGCCTCTCACTTCAGCAACTAAACACTGAGTTGTCTTGAATATATTAGTATCTCTACCTCAGATAATAGATCTCTTTGGAATATTGTTTAAAAGTCTTAATTTTTTTTCAACATTGAATTATATTAAACCTGGAAACCTTAAACTTTTACAAAAGGGATTTCTTTTTTTTTTTTTTTTTAAAACTTCTGTTCATATATTTAAACATGACACATTATGAAATTAAAATGTCCTGCACCCTTTGTTTGAGCTGTCATTAGTAGAACCATTGGTTACAAAACACATTTGTTTGAGACCCTTCTGCAGGTAAGTAATAGAGATCTGGGATGTATTGCCACTTCTCATAATAGTTCTCATTTCTTTGTCAGGACTTATCACACAGGGAAATACGGTATGAAGGAACAGATTTTTTCCTGGTGGCAAACTTAATGTTTTATTTTTATACTCAAAGTGGACGCTGAAACAGCAACTGGTGGAGAAAGACATGAACCAGTCTGAGCAACTCACCAGCCTCTAAGACAGGAAAGTGACAGTAGGCTACAATATATGCTCCTATTATTAACTTAGGATGCTGAGTTCAGTTTCTTTTCTTCCAGGAAGAGATGAGCAATATTCACAGGAAGTTCTTATTATGGCGACATTTTGTAAAGTTTAAAAATCTCTGGAAAAATGGTCTGGGAATCTTAACTTCTGAGAAAAAACTGCCTGCTAGTCCTGTTTATTTTATTTACATTTATGTGAAATTATTTTCATACAGAAATCTAAATATTATTTCAAAGTAATAGATTCCAAAGCACCAAGAATGTGTTTTATTCGGTTATATGCATGCATAAACATGCACAAGTACACTCATAAGAAACAGTTTTTATTTTCTACTCTATAATGACTTCTATAGTGATATTAAATATTACAAATGCTTAAAATAAATTATGCAGTGATAGGGACATCATAGTTATACTGAAATGTATGTATGTATAACCCTTCTTACTTCCTCTCCCTCACTCCTAGTTTCACATGACATTACAATTAAACTGATTTGCTTTGATATTTTTAATGGTTACTTCTGAATGCAAAGATGGCATTAATTGAAGTTTGAATTTTTCACATCCAAGACCTTACAAGAAGGTGACCAATAGCCTATTCTATTAGGTTTGATAACACCAAACATATGCAACTTTATTTCTAGGAAGTCATCAACAGACCCTGTAAATACAATTTGTGATCCTTTTATAGTTTACTGATGGGTTGATAGAAATGAAATCTATGGCATCCATGTGTAACTAAGTCTGACTCCTCCACTGCTAAATTTGTAAGACTTAAGGGGCTAAGCTCTGCTAGGAGGATTAATTGATAAGATTATAATTGTCTGTGGCTTTTGGATCTATCAGGGTAACAAGTACAAAAAGTGATTTTGGATCTATGCGGGTAACAAGTGTAAAAAGTGATGATTCAAAGCTCTTTATAGAAGTTTTTAAATAATAAGAGAGTCAAAAATACAGGGATCATGTTCAATGGTACGAAAGACATATTATATTCATATTTCCTAAAAACAATATAAATAGTGTAGACTCTAATTCTAGCCCAAATGCTTCATTCAGTATTTGCATATACCTCATTGTCACTAATTTTCATGTGTTGTTATAGTTTTTCGTTCTTTTTTTTTTTTTTTTTCTCTGTAAATATCTAGTCAATCAAACAGATAACACAGAAAACAGTCCTTATTATAGAAGAACATCATCATGACAATGAAAATGTCAGTAGGGGAACCACAGAAAATGGTAAAATGGCACTTTCAGTGAAAGGAGGACTGAATTATAAAAGAGTGTTCAATTAATAGCTCAAAAATAAGAGTAGAAATGTCCAGAATATAATATATTACAATATAATATGATATGATATATGATATAATATGATATAACATGATATACTATGTTATATAACATAATATAATACAACATAATATAATACAACATAATATATTGATATTATTAAAACCAATAATCATTTACCTTCCACAAAACCCCTTGTGAGATGAAAAAGAGTTATAATCCATATTTTACAGATGGAGAAAATAATGCACAGTAAGTTTATAAGCCTCCATCTTGATGGACCAAAACTGAAGCACTTGTGCTTTGATTTCAGAGTTAATGAACACCTACAGCTCTAAGTGAAGTTAATAATGAAACATAGAGTAGTATCTGTAAGCAGTAAGAACATTTTTTTTTTTTTTTCAATTAAGTTTGAAAGGGTAATTCTTACATTTATTTTTAAATGTTTAAACTATTCTTTATCCGCTTTCGTGTTTCCAAGATTAGATCTTGGCTTTTGTAGTGAAAGATGCTTTTTTTCATATTATATTTGATATTTTAAAGTTTGCATTATACTACCTGGAAAACACATTTGACCTGAAAGACTTTATTTAGTATTTTGTCAGTCTTTCACTAAGAACTTGCCTTTTATGTCTTCCTTTCTATTGTGATTAATAGTTAATATTTGTATTTAGAATGCTTCAAGATTTAGTCATGGCAATCTCTCTCACGATTTCCTTCTATGTCTTCTGGCACTGCATGAATATTTGTGTTTGATCATTTTTTCTTATGGATGTGCAGTGGAGATATTATGTAGGTGTAGTTTCTCAGTACATTTTAAAGTGAACGTTTTGCTTCTTTCAGCGGCATGGAAGCCTGTGCCTACATAATACGGTGTGCTGGATCTAATGACTGGAAATATTTTCAGATCTCAGACCTGGGAAATCATTCAGGAAAAAAAAAAGAAAAAAAGAAAAAAAGAAAAAAAAGGGATTCTCCTTTCCACAGGCTTTTTTTTAGTACTGGGTTTATCACATGAGTATTATGACTGATCTAATCTAGTTGGCCCACCAATCACCAGGCCGCCCTTTGACACCAAATCCAAATTTTTTAGCAATACTTAATCTTTCAGAGTTAAGACTTCTTAATGTAAAACTGAGGTACTGAAATGAAGACAAAATCCTCCTCTGTAACAACATGTTACATCAGCACAACTCACACATGGCTCCTCTTTCAGAGTTTTCTGGTGTAGCTTGCTGACACTGAAATACTGTCAAGTGTTAATAGTTTAAATATGCAAAATATTTCTTCACTTAATTAAGATTTTTTTTTACATGAATGAAACTTAAAAAAAACATTTGTAAAGCAATGATAACTTTGGAAAAATATTAACATACACTGTTAAAAATATAAAGAGTAGCTTAGGAAAGGCAGTAGTTGTACCAAATACCACACAGAACAGCATCGGTGACTGTAGTTTTGTGGTGCTTCTGAAACATAATACACCTTGAGAATATCTTTAATGGGATGAGTGACTCCCCCTCTGGACTTCCAAATACAAGTCTCAGTGTAGTACAAAATTCCTTTTACCCTGCACACTGATATCTCTATTTCTGAGAATAAACCTGTGATCAGGCTTCTTAAAGCATTTAGAGACTAAACTCAACTTGAATTCCTTTTCCTAGTCAGAGACGATAGAAGAGTCCTTTGAAGAGATTTCTGAAGAGCAGTACAGAGGGCCTTAGAAAGGGGCTGATTGAGGATTTACTGAGAACCAGGAATTGGATTTGAGTTAGCACAATGCTCAGTGCAAGTTACACTATCTGATATGGTCCTTTCCTAAAGTTACTGAGGAACACATACGGAGTTTTTCCTATATGAGATTTCAGAATTTCTAATAAATAATGTGAAAAATAAATCTTGTTTCTCCTAGCATCAGGAACTCTGAAGGTTTATCGTACAACTGAAAAAAGCAATGCAGCACATGTATATTCTACAAAAAATATCCTCTTATGGGCCTAATGTATCTCACCTGTTATGTCTACTTATAGACAGATGAATAATTCTTCTCATTACAATGTCAATTTATAAAGTTTCTATACAGTAAATTTCGGCACAAGTTGTTCTGTAAACTGTCTTATTTATGGTAAAGTAGTCTTGTTTGTTGCTCTGAACTAAGACCAGCAATACCTGTCAGCATCTGGAAACTTGGATGGAGCTTTTTTATGCTGCCTTCATCTAGTTTAAGTTATTGTGATGGGTTAGCTGTGGCCAGCAACCCCACCAAGATGCTCACTTGCTCTTCCTCCTCAAACAGACAAGGGGAAAGAATAGGAGTGACAAAGCTTATGGATCAAGACAGAAAGGAAGATCACTCACCAATTACTGTCACAGAACAGACCCAACTAGGGAAAATTTGATTTAGTTTATTGCCAATTAAAAATAGGATTGCATGGTGAGAAACAAAGATGAAAATTGAAGCAATACTTCCCACTCTCCCCTTCTGAGGCTCAACTTCACTCCTTCACTCCCAACTCCTCTGTGCCCCCAGCCCCCTCCACCTGAGGCTCCATGAGCACCACAGCAGGATGCGGAGTGGAGGTTGGAGTTAGTCTGGAATAGTTCCTCTGTGCTGCTTCTTCCTCCTCACACATTTCTTCTGCTCCAGACTGGGCTCTCCATAGGCTGCAGCTTCATTTAGGTAATATCTATCAGCTCTGGTGTGGGGTCTTCCACAGGCTGTAGTGTGAATATCTTCTCCTCTCTGGCCCTCCATGGGCTGCAAGGAGACAACATGCATCTCCATGGGCTGCAAGGGAATCTCTGCCCCAGCACTTGGGGCATCTTCTCCCCCTTCTCCTTCTCCTTCTCCTTCTTCTCCTTCTCCTTCTTCTCCTTCTCCTTCTCCTTCTCCTTCTCCTTCTCCTTCTCCTTCTCCTTCTCCTTCTCCTTCTCCTTCTCCTTCTCCTTCTCCTTCTCCTTCTCCTTCTTGCACTTGACTGTCTGCAGGGCTGTTTTCTCACACTTTCTTCCTCTCTACTCATTCCCTGTGCAGTGTTTTGCACTGTTTAAGATGCATTTTTCTAGAGGTACCTCTATGTTGGCTGAGGGGATCAGCTGTGTCCTGTAGTGGTTCTGCCAGAACTGGCTGGCCTCACAGAATTCACCCCTGCAGCCTCCCCTGCCAAAGTGTTGTCATCTACTCCCAACATGGTTACCCTGCACAGATAATTTACTATCAATAATATAATAAAGTTTTGTTGTTCTTGTTGTTGTTTGTTCATTTTTGTTGTTGTTGTTGTTCCTTTCATGAATTAACAAGTAATAAGTTGAGATTTTCACTCATCTGTGGTTTGTCATTGCCTGATGTCTAGTTTGTGCAAGACGTTACTTCAATGTCACAACTTTTCTTCAGCCAAGGCTGTGCTGTTATTTATGAAAGTTGTATGTTTTTAAGTAATAAGACACTGTTTCTCATGAGTGATTGGAGGACTTAAGTTTCTACCACTTCAATATCTTTTCTTCCTTTGAAGATGTTAGCAAAGCTAAGAATAAGTAAATTCCATATATGTAAAAATTCATTATAGTAAATAATAGTGATAGTAGAGCTGCATAGTTAAATTTTCATTATATTTTCCATTATAAAATCTGTCGTCAGTTTATAGCTTTTCTAATTCCATATAGTTGGAAAATAACAGGAAACTCATGCAGAGTGCTTACATGCCCAAAAGCTTGCTATTCTTCTACAAGTTGTATCAGCTGATCTAATAAAAATATTACCTCCCTCTTATAAATACACCTGGTTTCTTTTTTTTCAGACAGCTGTCATGGTATACATGTCATGCTAATACAGTCTGATTTATTTCTTTACCTTATTTCTGTACAGGATACAGGATGTATGAAAACCCTTTTACTTATCACAGCACTGAACTGTGCCTTGTGGATGGACTAGACCTGGTACTGCACTGTACTGCCAAGTGCAAGCACAACTTACTGATCAGTAACCAACTCTGGCACAGATTTGCTGTCTGAGCTTGTTAAAGAATTCTTACTATCCATTATATTGCAATTTTCACTTAACAACAGAAAACAGATGTTTTGAATAGGTAATGAAATTACAATTCTGAAGTAAATAAGTGCAAAATTTTTCAGCTTCATTGAAGTGTGTTACTGTGAATGGATTTATTTCAATGTGTACATCTAAAAGTTAGACTAGAACTCTGTTTGCTGGCAATATTACCTTAAAGCATTCCTCATCCCTGTAGACCCATATTTTTTCTGCTTCAATCTGTATTGCATTCTTTACACCACTGATTATAGAAATGTAAAAGTAACTGGATTGAGAAGCTGTCTAAGTCAACCAGTTGCCAACAACACACTTCTGAAATCACAGCTAAAATGTCTGAATTTCAGTTCATTGTTCTGTTTCTACTTTGTAGTCAAAATAAAGAAACAGTCATCCCTGAAAGGTGATTTATGTCATCTTGAGGTATCTATTTTTCCTCAGTGGTATAAAGGGACCCAGTTTTGACTCAGACAAGTAATTTTTGGATGGCTGAAGCTGGATGACATGAATCACATGCTACATGAAAATAACTTCAAGTATTGGAAATGAATCTGAGTTTTGCTACAGAATCAGTTAGCATACTAATTACTCCTCCCTATTTTTAAATTGATTTGTAAGATCTATCAAAAGTCCCACAATAGTTAACATTTTCAAGTGTTGGAAAACCCTATTTGCATGAGTCATAAATTATGATTAATTTTTAAGCCCTATTTGACTGACAGTGTTCTTTCTTTTTGAAAGTGGAGAATTTTTTTTCTTCTGTTACCTGACAGTAGTATATGGATCAGAGCTTATCTGTTCTCTGACTTTCCTTTACTACTCTTGCCATAAGTGCTGAAACACCCACTTCAGCTGTTTTATGGTGCTCTAGTTCTTCTAGGGATAGCATCCTGTAAATAGAGGAGGAGACAGTGCTCTCTTCTCAGAAATTTGCATGTGGACACTAACTACAAGACAAGTAAATGTACATTCACCATGAGCACAGTTCATGGAGTGACAAGGACACAAAAAGCCTCAAAGGGAATGATTGTTTCACAACAAGGAAGTTGTGCCCTTCAAAATGCTCAGCACCTTGACTTGAAATGAGTCCATGCTCCTGTTGCTTAATACGGTCACACAGTGGTTTTGGCAACAAGACTGACAGATTGAAGGATTATTCTCAATATCATACATTATGTTAAATTCTAGCAATGTTTTTAATTTGATTTGTTTGATTGTGGTTTTTTTGTTTGTTTGTTTGTTTTGTTTTATTTTTGCTTTTTACCTTTCCTAGCAAGATTATGAGAAAAAATTGGCCAGATCTTTATAGATGTGCATCTGGCTTAATGACAGAGTCTGGCTATCAGTTTTATCACTATTAATTTATTATTTCCTGTTTTGTTTTGTTTTGTTTTTTTTCACTTTACTTAGCTGACATTAAACTTTGAATCTCATTGTTGCCTCAACAAAACAACTTTTTTACCCCACATAAGGGATGGATGCATGTGTTCATGATTTTCAGACATTCTCTCCATTTATTTCTGACTGCTTTGGTGGCATTGAGAATCTAAAGTTTATACAAATATAAAAGCTGATAGCTACCTGCAAAGCCAGATACTGTCTGTCTGAATGTCCATAGAAGGTCAGACTGAATGTCTGTTTAGCCAACTACCTCTTTGCTGTAAATGTTTGGTGGTGTGTACACAGGGAAATAATAAGAAACTAAACAATCGTAGTATTGTTCTACCCTCATATTCTGCCCTGTCTTTAACTTGAGGCTTTCCTTAACCATTTCATACTGCAGCAGAATGGGGAAAAGTTTTAGGGTGGCAGGATGAATCAAACAGGTGTGGTGTTAACCAAGAGAGAATTCCAGCATGAAGTCTGATAAGAATTTGTTCTTGGAACTGCAATACTGTTACACTTACCATCTTCTTCAACTTCCATGTAGACAGTCACCATTGATTCCTGTCAGAAACAGGACACTGGACAAATTGGACATCTACTCTGACTGGTAAAGAGTTTTTTCAGAATGTATAATAAAATAAAAAAATAATAGAATCATAGACCCATAGAACATTTCCCACTGGAAAGTACTTCAGACAATCTCAAGTTCAATGTCAAACCATCTTCACCTGTGAGATCAGACCAGGTTGTTCAAGTCTTTAACCAGCTGGGTCTTGAAAACCTGCAATGATGGAAACTGCATAGTCTCTTTGGGAAACTGCTCCACTGCTTGACTGCTTTTATAGTAAAAATGTTTCTCTTTATAAACAGTATGTCATATTCAACTTTGGCGGCTGGACTAGATGACTTTTGAATGCCCGTTCCAACCTAAACTATTCTATTATTCCATGAACTTAGGTGTTTTACTCAAATTATGTCCATTGTTTCTGGTCTTTCCACTCTGCACCGCTGTGAAGAACCTGGCTCCACCTTCTTGATGAAGAAGCTGAACTCACTCCAGTTGATTGCTATTTTCCTTGTCTTTGACTGGGATGGTGGGAGATGGCAGGGGCAAACTGACCACAGTGTTCTACATGTGGTCTAATGAAGACCAAGTAGAGGAGAACAATCGCCTCTCTTGATCTACCAGCCATGCTCTTGTTAATATAGTTTAGGTTCTTGTTGACCTTCTTGCTGCCAGAGCAAACTGCTGGCTTATAGAGCTCATGGTCCATTGAGAGACTCATGTCCTTTTCAGCAGAGCTGCTCCCAGGCCAGTCAGTTCCCAACCTACAAGGAGTTCTTCCTAGATGCAGGACTTTGCATTTGTCTTTGTTGATTTTCATAAAGTGGGCCCGTTCCTTCAGATTGTGCCTAGTCTCTCTCTACAGCAGCCCTGTCCTCAAGCATATTGATTTATCCCCCACAATTTAGTGACATCTGCAAACTCTGCAAGAGCACATTCTTTCATCATCTGTGAGAGACTGATAAAAATGTTAAACAGGACAGACTGCAGGATAGACCCATGCAGTACTCTGCTTGTTACCAGTCTCCAGGTAGAGTATAACCACAATGAGAAGTGGCTGCATAGATAGATAAAAGATGCCAATTCTACAGACTTGCCATGCCTTTTGATGATAAACATTTAGGAAACCTTCAAAAGGGAAAACAGGTGAGAACGAATGTTTGTACAATGGCACTGTAGTGCACTGCTGATAAATCACTCACATGTTGCTTTGTGCTTAAGAAGCAAAGAGTCACCAAATTAGGACACCTTTCTCAACTTCTGCATTATCTTTATTCTTTCCTGTACATACACAAATGTATGATATTTATTTCATTTAGAAGTATGTGTAAGATCATTTTTGGTGGTGCTGAAAACAACAGAAACCACAAAAGCAGAATTAACAAAATCAATATTGTTCTTTATTTGAAGACCAGTTGTTTCTGAGCATCTGGAATGTCTAATACACAATGAGCTGTGTTTTATTGGGCTGAGCATAGAACTGTGAGTAGCAGTCTACTGCTGGTTTTGAGTACATTACATGACTTCTTAAATTTGGATTATTACCTTAATGAAATAAAAAATAATATTATATATTTGTGAAAGATACAAGGTACATGATTAAAAATCAAAAAAACAGAAGATGCTGTTTAACTATTTATTGTTGTATCTATTTATTATTTATTTACTATAAACTACTTGCAGACCAGAAAAATGTTTCAGCATTTTTCAGTATTTTGTACTAAATTATTAATATATTTTCTTTCAAGAAGCTACAAATCTCAAAAATACTGTACTTTGTGGAATTACTTTTTTTTTTTTTTTTTTTTTTTAACAAGCAGAAAGCTGAAAGTACTGGAATACTCATCTCAAATTGTGATTAGAACAGAAACAAAATAATGTTATTGAGATGAAAGTCTTTGATATGCCTCTTTATTGTTGTTTAGGATGGGGGAGTCCTGTTGTTCTGAGTGCCTGTGCTAGCTGAACAGTGTTTTGTCAGATTCTTGATAGTTATCTGGGCTTTGGTCTTCCAGTTTTGAGGTCAGAGCATTAGCACATATGCATTATAAAAAGAAAGAAAACTTGTTGGGAATCCCAATATATATTTCATCTGTTTTAAAGCCTTAATCCTGGATTCTGAGTGCTGCGTGGTTTTAAAGAGTATTAGTACAGATTTATACAAAATGGCTTGATACTGCATGTGTAAGCACTTTCCACTGACATCAGAAAGTTAAATAAAAAAATAAACCTAGATCAGGGTTAATAGTGTCTGTTGCAGCCCTGGGAAGACCAGATGGCTGTGTGAAACCACTATATTGCTTGCTTGCTATTGTTCTGAAGATAGCTTTTCAATCAAGAATATTTTATCTTTATTTTTAATAAAAAGAATACAAAAAACCCTGCATCAAAGTCTGTTTTAAAAGTGGTTTGCCTTTTTGTTTTGTTTTGGTTTGGGTTTTTATTTGTTTCCTCTTAAACTTTCCATAGCAGTCAGTTCACCCTGAACACCAGCCACTCTCTTACTTTTCTCCTTAGAGCCTTCTTCTCCTACATGCCTGTTTCAGGGCAGATGGGAATAGTTGGCACAGAAACAGGCCAAAATTCAGATACTCTATTTTGTGTAATGAAACCTACATAATGATATTTCTATATTTGGTTTTGAACCAAATCATGCAGAAACCAAATCCGTTAAATTTCCCATGAACAGAAATTCTGAAGAAGAAAAAAAGGCATTTTCCCCTATCTCCCTCATTTCCCATCAAGTAAAATAAATCCACTGGAATCTGCAGCTGCTAAGCAAAATTCACATTCTTGAGGGGATCAAGAGGCTGGGGAATGAGTTGGCTCAGGAGTCAAGACATCTTAGAATCCTTGGCCAAAGGACAATCTGCCCAGTGGGGCTTCCTATGGCGGCATGTCATTGATCTTCAGCAGCTGCTAGAATGGAATTAACATTCTTGTCAGGTTGACTGTTGCTGCTAGCCATGTGAAATTGTCACAACTTTCAATTTCAACATTTGCATGCCAAGAAGCCTAGAAAACTCAAGAGCCCAGTCCTGGTATAAAGCTCTCAAGGCTGCTAGTCTCCACCTGCAGAGTCAAAAGCTGAACCCTATTCAGAGGTGGAGCTCAGCAGTTGGGATCAGATAGTCTGAAAATCTTGCCACAACAACCATGGATGATGAGATTTCATTCACAGGGGTAAAACACATCATACCTGAAGTACTATGCTCTTCAGAGCCTTGGATTCTCAGTCACTAACAGTAGATATAAATTGTCAGGTTTCTTCGTAGAGTTCTATCTTTGAGTTGGTAGAAATTCCTTGAATTTAAGATCTTTAAAGATAAATGCTTTAGCTACAATGAAGAGGTGTTTTTGGATAAAGTTTCATTTTACTGAAAAAATTCTGAATAGATTAAATTTGCTCTTTATTCAAATAAGAATATATAGCAAAAAGGTAACTTTCTGAATCTATATATTGGATGGTATCCAGTTTCCTTCAGTTTTCATATTCCTCCTTACTGAATAGGTATTTGATGCTGCCAACTCTGAGGTATCCTCAAAACAACCAATCTGGATACCAGGGTGCCTAAGGTAAATCTTAGGAAAATACTGAGAACAAGTTGACTGTTACCAGTCAGGATGTTTGAATTATGACCCACTCCAAGAAAATAAGAGCTCATTGCTCAATATTCTTAAAAAATAATTGCACAGCTGTTAGTAAATATTAAAACTGGAATAAATAAATAAACTAAGAACATAATTATGCCGCTGTTTCTATCTGTTGCAGAAATCTGTAGTTCTTGTCTTTCCATCCCAGGAGAGTGATAGAAGGCCATGGAAAGTTCAGAAAGCAACAAAGATGATCAAAGGCATGGAGTGGGTTTTAACAAAAGTTTTGATAAAAAACCCCACACATATATGTAGTTTGTAAAATAAAATACACCCAGTACTCAACGTCTGTTGCATATCCACTGTGCAGTCATTTTGCATATTTGCTTAAGACACAGACAGACCTACATACTCGTAAGGCAGATCAGACAAGATCATAGAACCATAGAATTGTAGAATGTCCTGAATTGGAAAGGACTCACAAGGATCATCAAGTCCAACTCCTGTCCCTACATAGGACAACCCAAAGAGTCACACCATGTGTCTGAGGGTGTTGTCCCAATGTTTCTTGAATATTGTCAGCTTTGGGCCTGTGACTACCTCCATGGGGAGCCTGTTCCAGTGCTCCACCACCCTCTGGGTGACGAACCTTTTCCTGCCATTCCCTCGGGTTCTGTCGTTGGTTGCCAGAGAGAAAAGATCAGCTCCTGCCCTTCCTCCTCTCCTTGTGAGGAAGCCATAGACCACAATGAAGTCTCCCCTCAGTCTCCTCCAGACTAAACAAACCTAGTGACTTCCATTGCTTCTCATGTGGCTTCCCCTTCAAACCCTTCACCAACTTCGTAGCCCTCTTCTAGACACTCTCCAGTAGCTTTATATCTTTTTTATACTGTGGCACCCAGAACTACACACAATACTCAAGGTGAGACTGCACCAGTGCAGAGAAGAGAGGGACAACCACCTCCCTCACCCGGCTGGTAATGCTGTTCTTGATGCACCTCGGGACATGGTTGGCCCTCTCGGCTGCCAGGGCACACTGTTGATTCATGTTCAACTTACTGTCAACCAGAACCCCCCAGACGCCTCTCTGCAGAGCTGCTCTCCAACATCTCGTCCCCCAGTCTGTATGTACAGCCAGGGTTGCTGTGTCCCAGGTGCAAAATCCAGCATTTGGCCTCATTAAACTTCATGCAGTTGGCGATTGCCCAGTTTTCCAACTTGTCTAGATCCTCTGCAGGGCCTCTCTGCCCTCGAGAGTGTCTACAGCTCCTTCTAACTTAGTGTGTTTGAACTTCTATTCCCCCAAGTCCTGTGTCCAAGTAATTTATGAAGACATTGAAGAGTACTGACCCTAAGATGGATCCCTGCGGAACCCCGCTAGTGACTGGTTGCCAGCCTGAGATAACCCCATTTTCTATAGTACTTTGAGCCTGGCCCATCAGCCAATTGTTCACCTACTGCATTGTGTGTTTATCCAGCTGTATGCTGGACGTCTTATCCAGAATGATACTGTGAAAGACAGTATCAAAGGCTTTACAGAAATACAAAAAGATCACATTGACAGGCTTTCCTTGGTCACCTAGGTGAGTAACCTTGTCATAGAAAGAAATTAAGTTGGTCAAGCAAGACATTCCCCTCATGAACCCGTGCTGACTGCGACCAATGACTAAGTTGTCATTCAGATGTTTTTCAAAAACCCTCAGAATAATCTTCTCTATAATTTTGTCAGGCACAGAAGTGAGACCGACAGGCCTGTAGTTGCCAGGCTCACCCCTGTTGCCCTTCTTGAAGACTGTAACACCATTTTCCAGCTTCCAGTCAACTGTGATGTCTCCATATTCCCATGAGTGCTGAAAAAACATGGAGAGAGGTCTCATTATGACATCAACCAGCTCTTTCAGTGCCCCTTGTGGAATCCCATCAGGCCTTATCAAATTGTAGGGATCTAGATGGAGTAGCAAATCCCACACAAGTTCTTGATCAATTGGCTGTTTGCCATTCTCACAACCATGGTCCCAGGTCCATCTTCGGTGTTAAAGACCGACATGAAGATAGCATTAAACATCTCAGCTTTTTCTGTGTCCCTTTTCATGAAGTGAAGGTTTATGTCCCTGTTTATGACATGTTCCTGAAGACACAGCGAAGTATTAAATATAGGTCTTCTGTATGCCTTAATTTCTGAACTGTAACGTAAAAGGAGTAAAAACCCATACAATTGTGTTTTTTGAACAAATGCTAACAAGGTCAGAATTATTCCAAAAAAGAGACTAAAAAGTGATTTAAGGTGTGATTTGAGGTTACTTTTGCCACCGTTTTGAATTCAAGAAACACATTTGACAAAACCATTTGTCTGTTTACCACCTTGGAGAAAAGAAAAAGAGAAAAAAATATATATGCCCACAAAATAAATTTATTTTTACTGCTAAAAAGACAATATTATCTTGAACACACATTATTGATCTAAAATAGAATTGTTTATTTACTTTTAGGAACAGGCCCTGAAATTTTATATGAACAACCTATACAGAACCAAAGTGTCATGATAATCCAAACAGCCATGAAACAAGATTTATCTTCAGTGAAATCCTGTAATATGCTGACCAACACCTACATCATGCAAGAATATTTCTTCATTTTTGATCTAGTCTCTGTTTAGTTTATGAAGCAAACTAGAATTTAACAGATTTGTGATGATCCAGGAAGAAGACATGTAGGAGATTTCAGCAGGTCTGCTCTGTAGTACAAAGCCTTGTTACTGAAAGACAATGTAATTTTCAGACCTGAACTTTGGTAAATTTAGAAGGGTTTTGTAGTTTCCTTAACAACAAACTGTAAAATTACTGTGCAGTTGCATATGTTACAGTTTCCAAAGCATGACCTATATTAACTGTTTGGGGTTTTTTTGTTTTGTTTTGTTTTGTTTTGTTTTTTCCTGTGGACTACATCTTCTCTAAAGCCTTTACTTACAGTAACACATTTTGGGTGAGGAATAACCTAATGAAATTTAACAAGGGAAAGTGTAGAGTCCTGCATCTGGGCAGGAACAACCCCAGGTTCCAGTATAGGTTGGGAAATTACATATTAGAGAGCAGTGTAGAGGAAAGGGACCTGGGGGTCCTGGTGGACAACAGGATGACCATGAGCCAGCACTGTGCCCTTGTGGCCAGGATGGCCAATGGCATCCTGGAGTGCATTACAAGGGGGGTGGTTAGTAGATCGAGAGAGGTCCTCCTTTCCCTCTACTCTGCCCTGGTGAGACTCCATCTAAAATATTGTGTCCAGTTCTGGGCCCCTCAGTTCAAGAAGGACAGGGAACTGCTGGAGAGACTCCAGCGCAGGGCAACAAAGATGATTAAGGGAGTGGAGCACCTCCCTTATGAAGAAAGGCTGAGGGAGCTGGGTCTCTTTAGTTTGGAGAAGAGGAGACTGAGGGGTGACCTTATTAATGTTTACAAATATATAAAGGGTGAGTGCCACGAGGATGGAGCCAGGCTCTTCTCGGTGACAACCAATGATAGGACAAGGGGTAATGGGATCAAGCTGGAACACAAGAGGTTCCACTTAAATTTGAGAAGAAACTTCTTCTCAGTAAGGATGACAGAGCACTGGAACAGGCTGCCCAGGGAGGTTGTGGAGTCTCCTTCTCTGGAGACATTCAAAACCCACCTGGACATGTTCCTGTACGACCTCACCTAGGCATTCCTGCTCCAGCAGAGGAATTGGACTAGATGATCTTTTGAGGTCCCTTCCAATCCCAAACATTCTGTGATACTGTGAAAATCACAGTATCAATGTAATACTGTGATACTGTGAATTTCCCCACATATGTACTTTTAAAAAGCATAAGTTTCATTAATATTTTCATTAAGAGATCCCTGATAATTTGCCTCAAGAGTCCAGCTTTATTTTATGAATGGTGAACAAGATCAACACACAGATCGTAAACAATGGTGTTATTCAGTTTGAAGAAATATGAGATTTTAATTGCATTGTGGAGTAAAAACTTAATATTTCCTGTCATCTGTTCCAAGTATTTCATTCTATTGTTCTTCTTAAAGGTCAAATCTAGAATGTCACATCTGCAAGGACACCCATGACCCCTCTTGGCATAAAAGGTCTTGCAAGATGGAAGCAGGAAGACTGAAGAATGCTTCCCTGACTATCCAAAATAGATTATTAAAAACTTCTCCCAACAGCTGAGTTCCCTAAGGCATCAGTGTTATTTACACATATACACACAAGGTTTAGCATTTAAAAATATCAGGAAACACTTCCAAATCAGTCCCCAGTGACTCTTATAACTCCTTTCCTTTGTTTACTGCTGGCTTGATAGATTTTATGGTTTGGAGGTGGTATTGGTTTTCTTTTTTCCCCTTAATTTTTTTATGTTTTAACTTTTTAGAATTCCTCAGAAACAAAAGAAAGATGATTTATCTGATTATCAGTAGCCCTGGGAACTTTCTCTGATGAAAGAAACTGTATTTATTTTATGCATGTTTCATCTTTACATCCCCTCATTTATGAATGCTAATACTAATATTAATGGCATTCCTTTACTCTGAAGATTAATGGGGAAAAAAAAAAAAAAAAAAAAAAAGAAAGAAAAGAAAGTAACGGGGATTTCTTTAGGGAATTCTGATATTTAACTACTTCCTTTTTATTAAATAAGTTTCCAAACAAATACACAACAAAATAAGGGAACTTTTTACCAAATGAAAAAATAGTTAATGGAAGCAACAAAGCCTTTTCTTTTTATGTTCACTAATCTTTGAGAGTTGTACTTGAAGTTCTTCAACCGAACCCTTTCTCTGTAAGTCTTGCTGCTGGTCAGACTGCATCTTTTCTCATGTATCATGGCCATTCAGTTCTCTTTGATGCTATTAAAACCCCGTCTTTCTTCAGAATGATTAAATCTTGGAACATCTGTTAGGGAAGAAAGGAAGGTATAAACATTCTGTTTTCCTTTACACAGATGGGAGGCACAGACCAACAGAATGCAAAATACTCAAGTGGTTGCTAAATGTTAAGTCCTATTCAAATAGAAAAAGTGTTTTTGTGTTTTGCTGCTTTGAGTTCTAAGGGATTTGATTAAGATCACTGATCAAGTCATTGTTAAGAGCCACAAAAAACACGAGTCTTTGGACTTACAAGACCAAAGTGGATCACTCTACATACATTCACAAAGATACAGTGAGATGAGCTGTAATTAAAGGGGCCAGATATTTTCTGGGAATGAACAGAGGAGTTTCCCACCACTTGAGGAAAAAGGTTTTCATAGTCGCTTATGATGTAAATTAAGAAGGCTTGATTAATGTTTCAAGCAAAATTAGAGATCAGTTATGAAAGATCACATGGATATAGAATTTAAAATATTTATTCCCCCCTTTGTGCCAGTATGAATCGTAGACCTAAAACTGTGTTAATTCCAGCATTCGCAACAAGAAAATCAGCAACTATTTCATGAAGGTTTTATATAAAAATAAATAAATACACTTTTAAGGGTGTGCCTTTCTTTAAAAAGATGGAAATATTAGTTAAGAGTCACCTGTGTTATGCCAGAGAGCTATGAAAACTTGACATTGTGTGCTCTTCAAGTTCTCTGCAGACGATGCCTTGCTCTCCTAGATGAAAGAGTCTGCCAAGAAGAAAGTGATTTGTTACATAATGTTTACACCCCAAACTTGTCTGAGAGGACAGAGTTTTAAATTTCTTTTATTTTTTGTTGATTTCTAAAATGATTCTGTATGTTCTGTGTTTTTACCCATTTTAACAAAGTAATACTGGAAAACAGCACAAAAAGACTCATAGACTATTGCTTGCAGGTTTAAACATGTCTTGAATTTAATAAGCAATTACTGTGGCAGGACTTTGCATTTTTTAGTCTGTTTCTTTAAGCATTTTTCACTAACTAAAAGGAAAATATTTGACCACATGAAACTTACAGAAATTATGGTTATTATTTCTCTTACCCTTAATTGCTTGTGCTTATTCGCTGATACACAACTCATATTATTCTTTGGATTAATCAGAGACATTGGGCTCTTGTATGTGCCTTTATATCTTGGTAATTAAATCCTTGGTGCCTTTTGTGAGATCCATGCTACAAACATAATTGGACTGTGCAAGAGACAATCGCTGCTGCCTACAAAAATGGTAGGTGTACACATTTCAGTAACATTCTTTCGTGTTAAAGAAGAGAGAATTACTGTAGTGACACACTTCCATGCATGTAACGCAGCTGAGATTATATGATTTGATGTAAGCCTTTGTTTAAAATGTTTCTGTCTTTATCTGTATTTCAGCTAGAAGCATCTGGAGCAATAACTTTGTCACATTAGATCCTTACAGAAGTAAAGTTTCCTCTGGTTTAGCTGTCTTAAATTTCAGGGTACAAATAGAAATTTTCCTCTAAACTACATTTTTTGCTCTCAGCATGATCCTGATGCAGTTTTATATATATATATATATATATATATATATGTATGTATGTATGATTTTTCTTTGAGATTATATTATATTTGAGATACATTATATTTTCTTCACAGACAGCACTGTGTCCAGAATGAGGCTAAAAAACTCTCTGCTTTTTGATGTATACAGTTTTTCATTGTACCAACAAAATGAAAGGTAGAGCTGATTCAAATAACAATAATATAGTTTTCATTCAACTCTGGATATAACAAAGAGAAGTGATCCATTTTCTGTATCTCTGTCACAGAAGCACTGTCTTCTATAGAGTGCACGTGTCTTGCTTGAATGTTTGCTAAACTTCTGTTTCAAGATCTTTTTTCACAAAAGTGATGATTGTGTTTGCCAGAGGGACATAGAAAGTATGAGAGAGGTGGTGAGATGTGTGTAAATTAAAGTTACTTACACTCAGAGAGGAAACAACACCTTCCTTTAAAGCAATGGGGGTGAAACTTTTTCTTAATAAGAGTCATTATTAAAGGGAGAAAGTACTACAGGGACAGTTCTTTTCTATTCAAGATAGTAAGATCCACTTTTCTTCCTGTTTATTTTGATAAAACATATCCCTAATAAATGCTTAGATGCTAAATAATTTTTGCATGAGACAGTCTTTATTTTTAATATATTTTGCTAATATAAAACAGTTGAGGTCCGACAACAACCAGAATGATGCACTAAGCAGCTCTTCAAAAATCCCCACCAAGCAGATAAATTATTATGTTACAAAACTTATTTTTTAATTGATTTTCCACAGTGGCACGCAGTATTTTGATTGAAGATTTACTATTACTTGGAATAAGAGATCCACAGCATGTAATCTTAAAACTGTCTTTCCAAATAATCTTAAATGTAGTTCTTAATGGATGCATTTGCACTGTCAAATAATTCAGTTCCCCTCATCACTGCCATATGTAGCCTTCTGATTGTGTTGTATAGATATTATTTAAAATTCCTTTTGAAAAGAAAGAAACAACTCCTTCTGAAAAGCAACCTGAAGGTAGTTCTGGGAATAGCTTCTTTGACAACTAGATTCCAAAAGCTGAAGAGTTAAGACAACAGTAGTCTTTTTACCTACACAATTCTCCAAGTTCCTGAACACACTATGACACCAGGGCATGCAACATATTTCAAGCTATAAGAATATGTCTCTGACAGGCTGCAATAAAGCTTTCATGTCATTAGATACATTTTCAACAGAAAACAATCAAACAAAACCCCAATAATTGTCTTTTGTTCAAAAGATCACCATGTGGGACTAAAAGTTAAGTCAATTTCAAGGTCTGCTTAGTGTGGATGCCTTAGTTTGCTTTAGACTAACTTTGAAGACCATGAATGTGAAGTACCCTACAAAACTTGATTTGGATACAAAAGGTAACTGCACAGGATAAATATAATGAGCAGCCAATGTATAGGTATCAGTGGAATAGTAGGGAGAGTAGCCTTAGGATCAAAACTCAGTCCATTCCTATGTATATGATGAGGTAATAATATTTATTAACAAGTTTTGCAGATGACAGATTTGGTGGGATAATAAATGAAGAAAAGGAGAGGTTATTTCTGTGCAATTGACATAATCTGGGTGAATGATCAGAGTGGGAGTCATTCACCAAGACTGACTATAGTCTAGTGTGGTTAATCTCCTCCTCTGAGATTAATTAGTCTCCTACTCTGAACTGTTCTCTGGAGGCTACTATCATACTATCTTCCTCTACAGACTACAAGGGACTCTAGGGAAATTAACCTTTATAGACAAAAATTAGCCTTTGGAAATACATTCCTCTTCCCTGGTCTGACAAATATCTACATATCTAGGATATGCATAATGCATATGCTTGTAGAGCTTCTTGCAAAATACCGCTTGGGAAAAAAAAAAAAAAAAGTACTCTGATGACTACTGTTACACACAAAATATGCCTGTTTTGGAGTAAGTGAGAACCACAGCTACTCTTCAGTCTAAGTCATAACTGTGAAACCCTCTAAAAAGGGAAATCAACAAGATGAATAAGAGCCAAGGAAACCTATATTTGAAGAAAATGTCGGTCATTGACAGTCCCTTACTACTTATACTTGAAAGAAGTCTGTTTGTGAGGTCCTGGATTTGCACATATAATTAGTGTTGCCTCGGTTTTTCCTACCTATCAAATAAGTAAAACATGTTGTCTAACACTACGTAGTCACAAACTGTTTTAACTTTTTCACTTAAAAAAACCTTTGTTAGAGACCTTATCTCTTTAACATAATGGACAGGCATTGTTATTCCAGAAAAAGCAAAAGCCATAATCTTTTGGATCTATGACTAATAGTGTTCCCAGAACAAAGAACAACTGTTTTATTTTTTAATTTTATTTTACATACAGTCTTCTACAGTTATTTCTGAATTTACTTTTTTCCTAACAGATCTAAGATCACTAAAATGAGAATCTTTTTTGAAACAAGATTCCAACATACTTCCCTACCAAAGACTGGTTCTTTGCATTTGGACCATGGATGAATGTTTTAAGATGGATTTTAAAACCTGTGACAAGAGGAGCAAGTAGTGACTAAACATTACATAGGGTGAGGTCAGCGTCAAAATGTGAGGAAGTGAAGTCCGTTTTACTCACTGGTGTAAAACCAAACTTGTAGGTCCTGAACCAAAATAAATAAAAAAACTTCTAAATTAATGTGGTTGTTTAGTGCATAAAGTAGCATAACATATAACTTGCAAATGAAGTTACTTTCCTTTAAACTAATTCTTTCAAAGTATATTTCTTGAAATAATATCTATCAAGAATTTTTTAGAAACAGACTTCACTGATTTATTTGTTTCACAGATGCAGGGATTTCCCAAGATAAAAGGAGAGGACAGCATACATGTAAACACACACAAATCCCTTCTAATTATTTTATTGTTTATTAAATATATATATATGTATGCAAATATCCTTATTTTGCTTTAAGATAAAATTTCCAAGCATATGGTAAATATTTTGTAAAACTGTGACATACTTTCTCCTTCTTAAATTGAAATGACATACACACGAATTTATTAAGGAGGAATATATTTGTTGTCTACATCATAAGCTGGTCCAGACATATGGATGGTGCCTCTGTGATTTCCAGATGTCTTTTTCTTCAGAAACTGTCCTCTGCAGATTACACAGACATTTCTGAGAAGTTCACAGAAAGAACAGATTTCATTTACTGGGCTTTCTGAGCGGAAGTAAAAATGTAGTTTTATATTATTTAAATATAATGCCCAAAATAAAAGAAGACCTTGTTTGCGGACAGATAACAATAGTTTAATTCCAGAAAAAGACTGTCAGATTAATAATAATATTTTGGGTTTACAATCATTTTGCCTAGATTCTGAATTACTTCAATAGGAGTTTTTTGATGCACAGTGAGATTTAAAGCTAAATATTCATTTAGTTGCCTAAACTTAGGCTTTTGACTTTTGAAAGTGTTGTTCCTAGATATCTGAGGAAATTTTCTGACACAATTCTGTAAGGTAAATGTTGACTAAAAGTTTCAAATCTTATTGTCTGATGTTTGCTAATAATTGCCTTTTCTCTCTGTGCTAGGTTAGCTGAAATTGAGGTAATTTTCCATGCATTTAGAATATTTTCTTCTTAACTAGTATGGTCTTTTTATTTGGATTTAGTTTGAGAATAATGATAGCACCCTGGGACAGAGTTAATATTGTCTTCCAGTAGCTTTCTAGTGTCTGAGATTTGACAAAAACAGAATATAAGAACTCAGTGATGTCTTGGCTATTGCCAAGGAGAATAAGCACTTTTCAACTGTTCAGGTGCAGGTACAAGACACAGCTGGGAGAAAACGTAATGGGGCAACACCTAGACTGACATGCAGGTTAATCAATGAAATATTCCTTACCGTGAATGTCACACTCCGTATGTAAGCAGGAATTCACTGGAAACAACCTTTCTTCTTTGATAGTCACTGTCCATGAGGAGTCTTGCTCCTGCTCCCAATGCTTTGTCTGTGCTTTCCTTACACCTGCTGTGATGTCTGTATTTTACTGGAATCACTGTGCTCACAGTGTCTTGTGTCTGGCACTCATTGCTGGGAGTGCGTGCTCCAGCAGCTGAGTATTGTTTTGCATATTTGTATGGTTTTGTATTCTTTTATTACGTTTACCCTGTTATTCTATTAAATCTGGTTTTATTTCAACCCATGAATGGGTTCATCCTTTTCCCTTTCCCTGCCCACCCTGCCCCAGGGAAGAAAATGTGAGAGAAAGTAGCTGTTACTGTTTAGCTACTGCTCAGAGTTAAATGGTAACATCCTCCAGGGATTTTTTTCTCAGTGAATTAGGGCACATAATTTAGAGACTCAATATGGAAGTTACAGATTTGATACCTGTGTTAAACTGGTCTAATTATTCAGCCCTTTATTTCACCAGTTTATGAAAATGCAGAGCAATAAGACAGCATCATATTCTCTCTGCTAATCTCCACTCCATAACTGGACGTTGCACATGGTTATAAACAAGGAGGTGAGAAGAAATGACAGGAAATGCTTTATATGGAAGCCTCGTGGTTTTCCCCTACATATTTTTTATTCTTGAAAATCAGATATCCGTATAGGCATCTAATTTACAGCTTTTCTTTTAACAGTTTAAACTGTGACATCTTATTGGCTTTTTCTCCAGAGTGCCTAGTTAGAAGTAGGGCAATAAATTTACAGACTAAGTAGTGCTGCTTTGTTAGTATCAGAGAGGAGATGGTGACAACGGGAGCTGGGTAGTTACCTTACTATATGAAAAGGCAAGTAACTGTAAATTCAGACTTATTTTCTGGTAGTTCTATGTTATGTATTGTCATGGAGACTCATTCCTGTCTGTTTTAAAGTCCAATCTTGTAAACAGTATTTTATCTTGTAAAAGTTATTCCCTTCAATAAGAACTGAGTGCCTTCATCAGCTCAGAGATTCCTATGAGGAAACTCTGACTGAAATTTTTCTTTCTGCTAGCTTGTCAGTCAAATGAAGCAAAACTGAATTTTGAAGAGGAAAAACAAAATCTATGGTTTGGTAAACAAAATGGCTACCCACTTTAATCTTCAGTGTATAAAACAGGTTCATGTAACTTGTGATCAGTATAGTGCAATGGCTTAATGTACCATTAAAAAAATAATTTTCATCCAACACAAATCACCTCTGTACAACTGTGCATTCAATTTCATAAAGCAAGCCAGAGACACAGAATGAGATTAAACATATATAAATATTAGTAAATTACACACATAATTAAACACAGATTTGACTTCAATTACTCTTATTTTTCAAGACATACAATACTCAAGAGAAAGTAATATTCTGTAATACTGAAAATAGCAAACAAACAAAAAAACCCAGAACAAACAAAAAAAAAAAAAAGAAAAATCACAAAAGCCCACAACAAATTAACAAACAAAAAAGATGACCCACAATCGAAAAACATGGGTTTTCACGGAATCATAGAATGGTTTGAGTTGAAAGATTATCTAGTTCCAACCCCCTGACATGTGCAGGGACACCTTCCACTAGACCAGGGTGCTTAAAGCCACATCCAGCCTGGCCTTGAACACTTCCAGGGTTTGGACATCCACAACCAACTGCTCTGGGCAGCCTCTTTCAGTTCCTCACCAACCTCACAGTAAATAATTTCTTCCTCATAATCATTCTAAATCAACCCTCTTTCAGTTTAAAACCATTACCCCTTGTCCTATCACTACAGAAAAAAGTCACTCTCCAGCTTTCTTGTACATCCTGTTTTGGTACTGGAAGGTTGCTATGAGGTATCCCTGGAGCCTTCTCCAGGATGAACAACCCCAAGTCTCTCAGCCTGTCTTCATAGATGAGGTGCTCCAGCCCTCTGGTCATCTTTGTGGCCCTCCTCTGGATTTGCTCCAACAGGTCTGTGTCCTTCTCATGTTGGGGGCCCCAGAGCTGAACACAATACTCCAGGTGGGGTCTCACAAGAGTGGGGTAGAGAGGGTGAATCATGTCCTTCGTCCTGCTGGTCATAATTCTTTTGCTGAATCCCAGGATACAGTTAGATGTCTGGTCTGCAAGTGCACATTGCTGATTTCAAGACTTTCACCTTGAGAAACAACCATCTTGGAAATTTTGAGCCAGGCTATATCATTCAAGTTTTTTATGACATGGTCTATCTAAAGAGATTCAAGCTCATGAAATAATCTAATTGAAATGTATCAGGAACAGCCTTCAATAAATCATGATGCTTTCTCACTCTAGCCTTCCTGTACTTCAAATGGTTATAGTGTCTTCTCAGTTTACTAATACATGTTAAGAAGATTCCGCAAATGCCAAGTAAAAAAGAACATCACTTTGTCTTCTATGAGGTGATTGACTTTCTTTAAAGAAGTTTTATTTTGTGCAAAAGTAGAAAAGGACTGCATTGAGGATGTAAAGTATTTCGGAGAATAATGAGCCACTCTTGAATAAGCTTCCCTTTACTCTCTAGTCACATAGTCATAGTGTATTTCGACATAGTGCTTTAATGTCAGTGTTTTTATGCTGACATACACGGCTGTTTTAAAACAAAAGCTTAATTTTTTTCAGGTCTCAGATTTCAAGACTTCTATTCAGATGTCATAAGAATTTTCTTCCCCTTCTACATTTCTGCATATAGCTGTTTGTTTATTCACGTTTTGTCTGCCTTTTCAAAATTATGAAGCCATATTATCCCCTTAAGAAGAATTCTAAAGCGTGATTATGACTGCATATTTAAAACTAAAGACTTTGCAACATATGCAATAGGTTTGATTTTAATAGAACTACTTACAGAGTAGTACCGCTTCCTAAGTTGAGTGGTATGTTACCCAGTATATTGCTGGACTGAAATTTATGAAGTTACCCAGGAAGTAAAGGACTACTTCTAAATCAAGGTAATAACATTTATATTCTTATTAAGAGAACATGACATCTGACAAAGCCAATATTCCTGGTCAAAGTCCTGGCAAAGGGAGGCTTGGAAAGACTCAAAGAGAAACTTTGAAGTACAATACTATGCTATCCACATATGTCAACCTATTTTTTAAATCCCTGATTTAGTGGGTTTTTTTAACAAAAATTATCTGCACCATTTGGCAGTATGAAGATGATGCTTGGGCTGTAGCTTCCAGAATTTGTCATTGGAACAAATATAAGAAGATGCATGAGGAGTGCACACAAATCGAACAGTGGTGTAAACTTTCCACTCCATAAGTACTTCACTCTTTCTGCAAAAAGTCTTAACCTTCCAGAGGATGCTTCCTCTTCCATAAATATTGCTGACACAGCAGAAAACAGCTGGGATTTTCTGTAAATATAAAACTCAGACAATTAACTCATGTACAACACACACGTCATCATATTCATTTGCCATTTTCATGGTGGCTTGTCCTTTCTACATTTTATTATTCATTTATGATAGCTATTATATGCCTTTCAGAGACTATCTGACTCTCCTGAGGAATATTTATGACTATTATAGGGCTCTTATGAGAAGACCCAACGATAGTTATTGCGGAAACTCTGTGAAATGCTACATTAGTGAAGAGATATGCTGGTAGTAAAATACCTGAACTTGTTTCAAAGTATCCCCTGATGGAAATTAAAAGACAGGCTTCGTCTGGTGGAGGTTCTGTATCTCCTCTAAACCCATCACCTTAGAGAACTGAGCAGTTCTGATTGTCAGTTTAGTATTCGGTGGTGGCAGCTGGTGTTGGAAAGTAAGAGACTTTGTAAAATTTTCCAATGGAAAGAAACAGGAAAGATATGATCTTTAAAGGTATTTACTGCAGTAATATTCCAGCAGAAATAAAAATGGAAAGAATATACATGAAAATAGAAGGCCTAAAGGTGCACCTTATGGCACTCAGTGACATCTGTATTATGTTTTATGCCTCTACCTCCTTGTGTTTTAAAAAAGAAAGGGTGGTGTCTTGAAGTGAATCAGAATGCTGTGGTACTGCATCACCTGTTGGGAGGGAGAGAATCCAGAAGGAAGAGAAAGAAATTGGCGGAGGAGGGTGAAAGACATTGCTGTCATTAGCTTTTTTTAAATCAGTGTCTGATTTTATCGCTGTTTCAATAAATAACCATGAAACAAACTGCTAAATCATTTTTGTTTAATCCATGGCCATTAAAAACTTTTCTATGTTTTTAAACTATTTTGGTCTCTCTGTGTAAAAAACAAGTAGTAATTTCAATTTAGAACCAGGAGATTTGCTGTCATGTAACTAGTTGTTATAGAAGCAGATATGCTATGCTGCCAGGGAAGTAAATTGGAGGAACATCTTGGTTGGAAGGTGAGAGAAGAGAATTTATCAGGCAAGAAAAATTAAAGAAAAAAATCAACAAAGAGAGAAAATTTAAAGAAATGTGAAAACAAAGGCTTGATAATATGTGGTTTGGGTGCAAATATTAACTTTACCTCATATAGAACATAAACTCCTGTGATGGGTTTGTGTCCTGTGAATGCAAGAGATAGATTCCATTATTCAGGTGCATTATCACAGCTGTTTAAGATATTCATTCCAGCGTAATCTGTGGCATAAGTTACACAGCATCCTTATTATCTTTTCAGAACACAATCAGAACATAGATTTTGACCAATATCTGAATTTTTTTTATTTATTTATGTTGTCTGGGCTTTAAGCATTTTAAGGAAGAAAGCTGTGCATTGTCCTGGGATAAAGTTTAATGCCATTTTGCACCATTCCAGCATTTATCTTGTGCAGGAAGGCTTTGGGTTGTCTGAGGAAAGCTAAAGAGAGGTGACCCACTTTGTGGGTGAGGGAAAGGCTATGGATTTTGTGCCCTTAGTCTTCAGCAGAGCCTTTGACACCATGGTTCACAGCACTGGCCTGGAGAAACTGGCAGCTCATGACCTGGATGGCTGTACTCTTCACTGGATGAAGAACTGGCTGGATGGCTGCACCCAGAGAGTTGTGGTGAACAGAGTCAAATTCAGTTGGTGGCCAGTCATGAATGTTGTTCCTCAGGGCTCAGTACTGTGGGCAGCTCTGTTTAATGTCTTTATCAATGATCTGGACAAGGGGATCGAGTGCACCCTCAGTGAGTTAGTGGAGGACACCAAGCTGGGGTGCAGTGTTGATCTGGTTGGGGTAGGAAGGCACTACGGAAAGATCAGAACTGTCTGAATCAATGGACTGAGGCCAATTGTATGAAGTTCAATAAGGCCAAGTGCTGGGTCCTGCACTTGAGTCACAACAACCCAATGCAACGCTATAGGCTCAGGGAAGAGTGGCTGGAAAGTTACATGGCAGAAAAGGATCTGGGTGTGTTGGTTGACAGCCAGCTGAATATGAGCCAGTAGTGTGCCCAGGTGGTCAAAGAAAACAACAGCATCCTGATGTGCATCAAGAATAGTGTGGCTATCAGGTCGAGGTAAGTGATCATCCCCCTGTACTTGATGCTGGTGAGGCCGCAGCTTGAACACTGTGTTCAGTTTTGGGCCCCTCACTACAAGAAAGACATCGAGGTGCTGGAGACTGTTCTGAGAAGGGCAGCGAAGCTGGAGAACGGTCTGGAGCACAAGTCTTATGAGGAACGGTTGAGGGAACTGGGGTTGTTTAGCCTAGAGAAAAGGAGGCTGAGGGCAGAACTTATCACTTTCTACAACTATTTGAAAGGAGGTTATAGTATGGAGGGTGTTGGTGTCTTCTCCCAAGTAACAATAGATAGGATGAGAGGAAATGGCTCAAGTTGCATCAGGGGAGCTTTAGATTGGATATCAGGGAAAAAAAAAAAAATCACAGAAAGGGTTGTCAAGCAGTGGAACAGGCTGCCCAGGGAGGTGGTGGAGTCACCATCCCTGAAGGTGTTTAAAAGATGTTTCAATGAAGTTCTTAGAGATGTGGTTTAGTGCTAGATTTAGATTAATGCTTGGACTCAATGATCCTGAGGGTCTCTGCCAACCAAAATGATGCTATGATTTGCAAAGACAGGGATGTACAAAAAGGAAACTAGTCTCCACAGGTATCTTCTTTAATCAAAGGAGAGGAACAAGATCCACTAAGGAGGTGTTTCATAACAAAAGGCTCTTAATCATCATTGAAGTGGTCCTTCTCCACCAAGGATGTCTAAGAAGATTCTTCTTTGTAGGTGAATATCAGTCTTTTTGACTAGCCCTTCAAAGGTGTATCATACAAGAAAATCTTCTTAAAGTATTTCTCAGCATAGAATGTGTTTTTATGTTTAGGGCTCTATGTTTCCATTTCTTTCTACTTAATAGCATATTTTCCTTTACCACTTACTCCCAGTTACAGGTCATTGCTTTTATTCAAATACTAATAAAACATTTTCTCTTTATACTGGTGTGAGTGTCACACCACAGGAACAAAATATTATCCCCACTTTCCTATAACCCTGACTTTAAGCTGCCTGGAACAGGGATTGCTATTTGCTTCTGTTTCTTAGACAAAACCCAGTGGATTGCTCATATTTAGCCAACATGAAAGAAGAAAAATGAAACAAAAGAAAACAGATTGGAGCAAAAAAATGCAAACCAAAACACATAATGACTTAGCAAATAAATTAATTGAAGTAAATATTGTCAGTTTACTCTTTTTGAGGATCTGTCCCTGAGTATTTGTTAAGTGTGGGATTAGGTGTAAATAAATCATATTGCACTGTTGGAGTGTATGGTAATTGGGTTATTTTGTGTTCTGGATTCCCTGTCTTTTGCTCTTCCGCTTTATTTTAATTAACAAACAGCATGAAGCTTTAAAAACCTATCTTTGATGTTCATTGAGGAAGAAGGAGAGCAAATGCCAAATTTTAACCTACAATTCACCACAACTCGTGAGATACCTTATAGGATATAGCAGAAAATATATTCATTCACATTTAAATTAACTGTTTCAAATAATGATTTAATTGAGAATTAATAAGCCAGTTATTGCAGGTTAATTAAATGCCACTTGATGATTAAAAACATATTATTTATTCAGATTAACAACTCTTATGCAGTAGTGTAACCCCACACCCTGCTGTGACTTATTACTTTAAAAGATCCTGTCAATGTATTTGTCATTTTTAAGCTTGTTTTCTTTCTTTTTTATTTTTTTCAATTGCTGTTTATAGCACCTTGAAAACACTATGAGAAAATAACACAAAATTCTTAGTATAAGATTGTTTACCCCTACCATAGACTATTTGATTATTTTTGGTATGTTTCTAAAAGTTCAGCTATAATAAGGAAAACACCACTGAAATTTTGCAGGTGCTATACATATGCATGTTTATATAAAACAAAGAGGAAATTTGTGGAGAATGCATACAAAACAACAGAAATGAAATATATCAAATATCGAATCTATAAATTTCCAAATAACTGCTTTGATTTACCTCATGGGCCATACCCAGTTTACTTTCAGTAGAGCTGTACAGCCATATATGCTGCCTGCATTTGTATGTAATGTGTGAATATTGCCTTGTGTTGGTCAGGAGTGGGTGTCGGAAAATAAGCAGCGTTAACTTTTGTTTCTCATCTATATTACAATCTTTCCTTAGCCACGTATTCTTTTATGAAAGTCTTTTTAACAGTGCATTAATGCTTATGTTGTGCTATGTTGATAGGTTATTTAGAATTCCTTGTAGATGAAAGATTACCATAATAGAGCAAACTTTTCATCCGTATTTATGCACAGTATGAGCACCATCTTTTTCCTGTCTTAAGTCCAGAACACCACTAAATCAAGGCAACTGTACAAATCAGTTTTGCATGCATGGCAGGACATCAGGATTCATCCACCTTCAGTTTGGACAAAAAACTACAGCCTGGCAAGTAGTCTGTTACAGTCATTTTGTTTTGGAAAGATGGCACAACTTCCAAGAGAAGAGGGAAGAGGCAGTCATGTACACTTTTTTTTTTTTTGCCACTTTTACTGAAGTGATTCTCATCTCTCTCAATGAAATACCACTGCACAAAAAGATTTTATACTAGAGAACACAGGCATTGAGTTTCCTCCTGCCTCTTCACAACACCTCTTAGTGTTGTTACAACTCTTTTTGCCTTCAACAAAAGGTTTGCTCCTCTTTTTCCACAGAAAACACTTACAAGAGATTCCAGGACCAACAAACAAATATTTATTTAAGTAATTTCCAAATATGATGTTAGGGATTTAGAATCTGGAAAAGTAATTCTCCGTATTACTTTTAGAAGATTAAAGGATATTATATACTTTTGTTTTTCAGGGGTAACTTCACCAGGTTCTAGAATTTCTGTGCAGCAGCCCCTATGTAATCTTGAGAAATGCTGGGCAGTGTTTCCCTTATAGTCAGCTATCTTAATATACAATTTGCTTTATCTTTTGGCATGGAACACATTTGCTTAGCGCAGCTTAAGTGAAAAAGGTAAAAAATAGAGGAATCAATCAAAATATTAATTTACTGTGATTTATATCAAAGTTCCTCACTCAAAATAGGGTCTAGAAAAATATTCTATGAGCTAGTTTACAACTATTGAGTAAAGTCATATGTCAAAATCATAAAACACAGTTTATTTTAACTGCTATGAATTGCATTGCCATGCCTTCTCTGTAGACTAAATAAATAAATATGTAAAACTACATCATCAAAGACAGTAAAAACAGTGTCACATTGACTGGAAAACATTTTGCACCAGTATATACAGCTGTCTGAAATCTGAGAGGGCAATGAAATAAAGAATCAAGTGCTCTTCCAACTTCTCTAAAGTAAAGGATGGCTTAATGATGAGTGTTTTGCTGGCATTGGTAGGTTTATAAACACTACTGTCTGAGTATTTTTATTCGTAACTGATTAATTAGGGAGACTTAAATTCTCCACTTAAGAACACTAGAACTGCATATCAGTATTAAATCCCTACTTCACTATTTTTCAGCCTAAGCATTTAAAACTGTTCATGTCTTCTCATAATCATTAAGGCAGATTGTTAAAAGTGTCCAACAGATCTATCTAACTGAAGTACAGCTCAGAGGGAGGCTGCATGGTCAAAAATTTCCGAATTCAAAAGCTGTTGTTGAAAATGTTGCAGTATTTCTACAAAAAGATCTGCTACTAGCAAAGTACTTTGACCCAGAGCAACATATATTTTGCATATGTAGGCAAGAATACATTTTCTGTGTGAAGCAAATCCTGTGACCTGACTGACATCTTCCAGTACAAATCCATCCTGTCATTTTCCTACTGACAGATTTGTTCTTGAGCTTATTTGATTCTCAAGTCTGCAGCCTTGGTTGCTCTTCTGCTTCTCCAGACTTTATTCTCCTGGCTCTAATTTTCTCACTGTATGCATTTTCTTACAACTCTCTTTACTTTTTCCTTCCTTGTGTCTCACCCTTTTCTCTCTGTGGTTCTCCTGCTCCTACTCCATCAGAGAAGTTCCTTAGCTTCTATCCTTGAGAGCAGCACTATGTTGTGGTGACTCCCTCTCTCTCCAGGAGTGCTTGACCATAGTAATCTTCCTTGCAGGAACATTTCCATTCACAGAAGGACAGTTACAATAAAACCAAATTATAATTGTGTATTTCAATGAACTCTCGTGAAGAAGAAAAATAATCACTGTACATTAAATGTTATGCTTCAGTGCTTTCCAGGTGAAACATTTTCATCTTTTAAAGTATTCTTCTTTAAAGATTTCCTTTGATTTCACTTCAGACTTACAAACTCAAAATAAGGTAAAATTATTTTTTGTTGTTATTTGTGTAATTATTTTGTTTGAAGCTAACAATACTGTTCAATTTATTAGTTTCTAACATACTGTGCTGGTTTGACTGAAAATGAGTTAATTTTCTTCATGCAGTTAGAAATCTTTCTTGTCCATAGCTAGCAAGGTCATTATTTGGACTTAGCTTGAGAACAAGAAGATAACAGCCTGGGACAGAGTTAATGTTTTTAATTGCTCTGGTCTGAGAGCCAAGGACATTCTGAGCACTCTGCCCACAGGTGTGAGGCATCAAGGAAGGGGGGCATGGATGGGGCAGAGCTTGACTGACATCTAGACTGATCAATAAAAGTGTTCAGTCCCATTGGTGTCATGCTTCAGATTTAAGGAGAATAGGGGCCTTCTGGTCTCTCTCTTTTCTTCCCTCTCGGAGACCTGTTTGTGAGAGGTCTGTTAAGGACTTTCTATAGTTCAGCCTTTTGCTATCCTGCTGTTTTGCAGAGGCCTCTGGGTATCTCTGCCTTTTTTCTTCCGTTTCTCACTTTGGGATCAGCTTTGGGACCAGCTGCTAGGTGTGGATGGAATTCATGAGGAATTATCACTTCTCTTACCTTTTGGTTTTAAGCTTTCAGGCATACTATCTAATCAGACCGAACAGTACCTAGAGGAAAAAAATCCTCACAAGGTCTCCTGATTCGTGAACTAAGAATGCTATCAAAACAACAGCTTCAAGTCCGAATGAATAAACCTAGCTAGTGAGAGATTCTCCAAGGTATCTATTCTTAATTCTGACTTTCAATTAGTATCTCATAAAGCATATAGCTTACATTGTGTTGGGCCAAAGATATCTGTATAACGTCTTTGATCTAAAGTGTCATGAAGTTTTTGTTTAGGTTCCTATCTATTTAAGGATGAAGTTTTCATCATTTCTCACCATTCTAGTACTGTAGTTCAAATAACTGACGAGTTATCTCGTCTCGAATTTCCTTGACATATTTCTCTCTCTTCTGTTAGATTTTCAAAAACTTTTCTTCAAATTCCTTTGAAGGAACAGGCTGCAAAATATTTTAATGTCTCCATATAAATACGTATATTGTTGACACATCATAACACTAAAAATAGTATTGGGTGTTTACAGCTCCTATCAGTAGCAGAGGGAGGCAATACCTCTGGGCAACATATGTACACATATAGAGAAACTCTTTACCTACACATGACTTCTAAATATTGTTAATAAAAAGCAGGATGCCAAAAGGCCTTGTTACCATGTAAATATAGCAGCCTACATGGACTGGAAGACACCCTTTTATTTATGAGATGTCTGTCTATATTTATGCCTCTCCTCTTCAGTATTTGTTATATCTTATTTCAGTTTTTGGGTGTCACAGGCTCTTTTAGACTCTATTCTAGCTAAGGAAACTACTAGGGAATTGGTTTCCTTTAGTTTTGTCCCATGCAGGTCTGACCTATTTCCACATGGCTAAAACTCAGCTTCCAAGACTTCTGTTTTAGTTTCCCTTTCACATTCCCTGGACAGAACACTATTTTGTGATCAGTACAGTCATTCAACATTTCTAGTCAGATTATTTTCTATTTAGAGTTTGTTTAAAATTAAAATGATCTATTCTATATCTGTATGATGAAAAATGTCTTCTGGAAAAACAGTCACTAGCAAGGGTATAGATAGATGAGTTCTTAGTTTATATCTTCTTCTTCAACATTCCATGCCTCAGAAAAAATTTTTTTAGCTAACAAGGCCATGTTAATTTTGTGGGTTTTTTTTTTTTTTGATTTTTCTTTTCTTTTTTTCTTTCTTTTATTTTTTTTTTTTTTTTCCCCAAGTACCTGTAATTACTAAATATTGGCCAATGTACTCACTTAACCTTTCAATGTGTTAACTGTTGCTTTATCTATCCTAACAGATGGAAGCTGATTTTGCACTACTTGAATTTTGTAAATTGATGCTGCCAGGAACTGCTTTGCAAGTGCTATTGAACTTTCACTGCATAAGATAACTTAGATCTTTGTTAATTCCATAGAATAATTAAGATTCCTTGTAAGTGGAAACCTTGGACAGGTATATGATGCTTAGAAGTACAAAAGCTGTTCAAGAATCATTACCATATCAATGCAGTACATTGATATAACTGTAAAATAGAAATATGCCAGGTAAAGGTGCAGTTATAAAACAGTCTGAGCTGTTTCAGCAAGATGCATGCTGACCTCAGACTATAGCAAATAATCTCCTGTTACTTACATGACATTTTCTTTCAGCGTAAGTGTTTCACTCCGTGACCCACTTTTCCTACTTTATTAGTTCAAAAAATCCAATATAGTATGTGAAAAAGCCAGTTTTGATGTATGTCACAGGCTCATTGCTTAGGTTGCCAGGGAAATTTTCCCTTTAGTGAGCCCATGTTCTGAAAACATTTTATATTTCCATTTAATGATTTCATCCTTTTGCTTTGTTTCTAAGTGCTAGATACACTCTACCTAAATCCAGGCTTAATTTATCTGCTCTTACTTGGCATTTAACCACCTAAAACTCACCTGTTCCATACTTAATTACTCTGACTATTGTAGCTGCATAGATCTATTAGGTGTCTCCTTCTTCTGTAGGCAACCACTTGAGCAATGCTCATACATACTCACAAGTGGGAATGGGTGCCTGTCTTCTGTCAGCTGATGTACTGAGGGCCAAGATACCCAAATTCTTCCTCCGTCCCTAGATCTGTCTACAAAGTCATTGCATGGTCACATCCAATACTAGTTTTCTTTGAGATGGTAGACAGTTGTTGATGATATTTATCTTTGCACAAGGCACCAGTTGTTTATGGTAAGAAGGCAGAACTGGACTTCCAAAAAGACTTTCCGAGGGATCTGAACAATCAATTTATACTTAAACTACTAATCCTCCCCCCTTACTTCTTCTTTCTTTCAATTTCCACCAATGAAAATAAATTAATATTATTTTGTTCTCTTTTTCTCTTCATAGCTCATACGTTTTTGTGATATTACACTTTTTAATCACAAGACATAAAATTTGAAGTAGACACATAATGAAAATATTAAATTATGACAATGGTATATTACTATTCATTTTTTAGTTTCAAATTCAAAGGAAACTCCTATAACCATAATACTACTTATGGAACTTAAAATGACAGCAAAAGATAGATTACTGTGAAAATACAGATATATATAAGTCTTTTCCCCAGAAGTAGGCCATGTGGTAGCTTGATTTTCATGATGTGCTTAGTTGTCATATGCTGCTTTGAAACCAAGTTAGAGATACTCTACATGCTCTGGATTTATCTTATGTAATCTTGGCACAGGCTAATGTAATGTGTACGTTACAGTATGCCACACCAATGTTAGTTTTAGGTGGACAACAAGTTCCAAAAACAGCTGGAGAAGTGCACCAAATAAACCATCTGAAAACAGGGTTTATACAATTATTTAGCACTCTGTCAATGTAAAATGCAGATTCGGATATCAGTTGAGGAGATTATTGGGGTACGACCACGTAAGAATAATGAGGGTCCAAAATGAGCATGCATTCACTCACAAGAAGAAAAACCAGAGGCCTCTCACTCAAGGGTACCCAGAAGAAACAATCACTTGCCTGGGTTAGGTGAAGGATCATTCAAGGATATATCCAGCAGAGAAAAGTAACCACTTACCACAGGAGCTGGTGAGGTGCTCTCAGTCCTGGGAAGTTTCCTTAGATGGGTCGCAGTCTAAGGGAAGGGCTCCAGTTCAGAGACATGCTGCTCTGAGAAGACCACTCAAAGTGGGACTTTGGCAGGCACCCTGTTTTATAACCTGGTCAGGTTTGGCTCTGGGCATTACAACATGGTCCAGAAGCTTCTCACTTTCTCTGGGCACCCTTTTTGTTGAGGACCCTGTCAACTGCCTGAGGATCCCACCCCTCCTGCCCCTCCAGCTGGGTGGAGATGAAGTCACTCTGCCCCAGTGTGGGGAGGACGTGACTGTCAGCACCACCCTGAGTGCATATGTGGGGAGAGGCACACTGGGGCATAAAAGATGCTAAAGAGCCATCAACTGTTCTGTTGAAGGCTCTGAATGTCAGGGGATGTGCAACTGCCACACAGTACATCCCTCAAATCCATATAAAATACTGTGTAGTTCTTCCTGTATTCATATGATTTCAAATTTACATTCAAAAGAGAAAACATTCTCATTAAAACAGGAAGGTAAAATATGTTACTACTAAGACAATGATTTCCTGTGCATGTTTATATATATGGTGGAGACTAAGAAAAATAAGTGGATATAAATTTAGGTCACGGTACTTAAAATTATAGAGAGATTTTAAATACTTTAAAACGTAATGACATTCACACCTGATATTCAGGCCTGAAATTTTGTTTCAATGAAGCTAAGATCTCGCTGAAGTTCAGTAGTCTTAAGATTTTAAACTTTTAACTTTTCAGTAGCCAGAGAATTGGTAGAAAATTAGTTTAGTTTTTTATTTGACAGGGAATTAAACTCCAAAACATAACCACACAACATATTGGATATATAATTCCAAGCATGAGAAATGGAATAAAGTCATGTGAAGTGCAAGAAGAAGTAAAATGCACTTCTAATATCCCATATCAAGGAGTTTTATTTAGGCAGCAACATCCTGAAAAGCAGCTTCCTAAAGCAATTGTCATGAAAATGTTCTTTGATGATTTCAGCTAGAATTCTGGAATGCAAAGGGTCAAAGAATCCAAGAGATTTCATAATTTCTCATACATCAGTTAGAAAACTTTAGGGCTGACGCAAGCTGCTGAAAGAAGATTTCATGTAATATGGTCAATCCATTTTGTACTGATTACAGTCCAAGCAGCTGCATCCTGCTCTATCAGTTATACTTCTCAGAAGGCTGCACTATTTCTAGTGAAAAGAGACATACTATCAAGTGGACTAGGACTGGAAAAAAAAAAAAAAAAAAAAAAAAAGACAAGTTGAAAATGTTAAAGAGAAAGAAAATGAAGAAAATCCTTTTACTAGCTACCTACATTTATTAACAAAGAAAATGTTTTCAAAAACTTTTAGAAACTAGATCTGCATTTGAAAACAACACTGTAACTGTAAGAATATTTTCCAAAATTTAACATGCATTTAGTTTTTATATGTAAGATCCATAACACCAATAATGAATAATACTACATACTTTCAAAAGTATATAGATGTGATCTATCTCTGCTCCCAGTAGTCCAATGCTGAACTAATATATTTTTAAAACCTTTTATTCAGTGTTCATTTTATCCAATCCATTATCTATTCAAAGGAATAGGAAAGCAAAACACGGATTAACTCTCAGCAATGAAAATGTAAAGAAGTGGAGTGGAACCCTTAGGAGCAGATAGTTTAGAATGCTTTTAAATTATTTAAGCTGGGTCTCATGATCGTCTCCATGCAAATCTCCCCAAAGTGATATCTCTTTGACTTAGACTAATAACAATACACATAACCCTTCAGTTATGGGTTTCCTGCAGTGCAGATAAAATGATACTTTCTATCAAAATTAAAAGTAGATTTGGACTTAGGAGTCTCTTTCTGTTGTGGAAACACAGAGCAATAAACACAGACTTCAGATAATAAGTGAAGGACTTGTTTTATATTCTTGATTAAAAAAAAAAAAAAAAAAAAAAAAAAAGATCTGTTCTGTTGACTGAGACTATTCCCTCAAACACAAGCCCAATATCAAAACATTTTCTAATCTCTTCTTACTTTTTACAGGACTACAATGGTGCTGAATACAGATAATCAGTTAAGGAAAAAAAAATCAGCAAACGATAAGGTCCCATGAGAAAACTCAGTGGTTTGTTTGTTTGTTTGTTTTTTCCTTTAGAACACAATACTCTGGTCAGGTATCAGATAAAACCTTAGCTTACATTTAAATCTTTGGCCATTCTGAAAACAGCCCTTGAAAACTATCAAGTGCATGTTTTTCAAATTCAAACAAGAAAGCTAATTTTCTCTATCACTTGACTGGGCTCTGAGTGTTCTCTACTTGCAGAAGTTATCAATAAACAAGACACACCATAAATCACTTTTTATTTTATGTGGTATCCTCTGTTATTTTGTGGTTACATCCAGGATGTACAACCAGAGGGAAAGAGTGTCACATTTAAAGGCATGCATTTAAATTTAACAACTTATTTTATATTGATATGTGTCAACTTCTCACTGGTCAAGTTAACTTGTTTCCACATGGGACAATTTCCAGTGCTTTTAAGTTTTGTTGAAAAAAAAACCTTTCTCTTCAATATGAATTATGAAGTTCAACTAATGTATATTAAAAACTAAGATTGAATCAGCTATTTTATTTTATGTCATCTGAGACACAAAAGGTTCACTTCCTTTTCCAGTTGTGTCAATCTAATATGTCTGTCACTCTATACAGAAGAGGTATTATGACAATATTAAACTCATTGGGTAAAGAATCACAAAGAGGTTTTACATCCTTTGTTCTTCCTCTTCACTTTCTACTTTCATGAATTTGATATGCTTAGTTTACCATTTCAATATACATAGTTTTTACTTAAGAGTTGTAAAATATTATAAAATGCCATCTTCTGAAGACAAGACATGTTTATGATCTTGACTGTATGTGAATACAGATATGCATTTGTTTGTCCAGTAGACTGTGTCATAATCATACTTTGTACAAGCTATCTTTAAGCTAGTATAAAAACCAGTGCTTTCTCATTTCTCAATAAATTTATATAGATTTTTTTTTCATTCTTTCTTATAGCACTGGTCAATGTTCTTGTGCAACATAATTTCCTGGTACTGTCTTCCTTTCTGTTCTTATCACTACATGAAATTATTTGTTTACAAATTGAGAATAAATCATCACACAGAATATGATCAAGACTGAAAATAAGATTAAGGTTTTTCATTCAGCACAAATATTTAAGAATGTAGAGATTTACCAATAATAATTTATGCTAATACATTTTAAAACATGTGCTATTGCAATATAGGTGCTATTTTGTGTTGTCATAGAGTGATAAAGACCTTAACTAAGCCAAAAAAATTAAATATATGTTTAAATTTCATCATAATGAGAGTAGGGCAAACCATCCCGCAGTATGTATCCTACAATAACATCTGGATCAGATCCAGCTTCAATATGGTCAGCACAACTACTCAGCTGTAAGGTTGCTGCCACTTCACATCTCTGCACGTTGCCCAAGGACATGTTGATGGGTTGGCTGCAGCCCCAGAATCTTACCTTCACCTCAGCAAATCTGTCCTGAACTGTCACTGGGAGTTGTACATCAATATGTGCTGCTCTCCCTAATGACTAGCCTTCTGGCCAGATCTTTACAGTGATTTTATTAAACAATCATGGCATATTTTGTAATATCGAACTTTCTCTGGCTGAAGTTGTTTTTTTCCTTTGTTAATTCCATAGAAATCACTTATATTATTGCAATCCTTGAACAGGTGCTTTGAATGAAGTTAGCAAATAAAGTTCTTGAGTCATTAGTCAGCTAAATGCAGCATAACAATACAAGTAAATGTAGAAACACACTGTGTAACTAACCAAGCATAAAATAATTTGGTTTGCATTTAGAAAACTATCCACCTGACAAAGTATTCTGACTGTACCTGCAGTGGACTGTTGATGACTTATTCACATTGTGAGCAGGCTTCCCTGAGCCCACTAGGCTCATAATGTTCATTGCTATTCCACCCCAGAACAGGTAATAGCTGGAAAACAGTCAACGGTTATTAAAGTGGTGTATTTCAGACTACCACTATGAACGCTATCTGAAAACAAATGAATATGTAGCTATGTATTCAAAAGCTTAAAAAAATAGCTTAATACTCCCATACTCTTACATGTCATTCTGCTCTCTCCTATGTAATTCTGACATGTTGGAGACATAAGACATAAAAACTGTAGAATAGGAGTAGATGAAGAAAAGCTGGATGAGATACAAAACATATCCAGACAGATTTCAGAGGAAAAAGTTAAAAGTGAGATGATGAAGAGAGATGAGTACTCTAAATCTCAAGTTGAGACCAGTTTTTTGTACCAAGAGAAATGGGTTTAATCTAGCAACCTGATTAAGTTTTTTATAGATATTTCAGAAATAAAAATATACTGAAAGAGTATGCACGTACCATAAACTCTATCAAAAAAATATAACTATATTTCATCCAAATCCACATTTAATATGTATATGTAACCCCAATGCTACCGTGTCTTCAAGTCAAAAGCTGGGCTTCATTCCCTTCTGTACATCAGCACCTGAACTGGGATGGTCAACAACGGATTTCAAAGTGTGGAAGTTGTAGAAACCATTTTACAATGCTGTCATCCAGCACATTCCCCAACCCACGAATCGTTGTCGAAAACAATTAATCAAAAAAGCAAAAGAGCCTTGACTTGACTTTATTTCACTGCTGGAAACTTTATCCACATGTCTATCAAACTATGACTCTTTCCATGATCTTAAAGGTACAACTAGTTTTATTAGGCAGAGTCAATTAAGTTGTACCAATGATATGGCATGGCTTAGCAGTAAAATTAGATAAACAAAGAAGATCTTCAGTAGAAAATATTTATTCATCAAAACTGAAATCTTAAGCAACTGAGTTCTATTCTGGAGAAGCCTTTCTGGTTTCCTCACATATTCTTGGCAGCATTTAGGTGAAAATTATTTTCTGTAGCTGCAAGATAATTTTACAATGTGGAATTTAAACAAATTCTTAAATGTTTTGTTATTCTGAAAAGCACAGGATGAGTCATTTCCATGTAGCAGAGGGGAAAAATCTTTATTAAATTCCTCTTACACTCCACCATAGTCTGGGACAAAAATAGTAAAAGAGAAAAAAATCATACAGATGTCATTTTGACATTTCTGAAATTGAATGCTTCCAGTAGTATTAAAAATCTTAACATTTTTAACTATTCGATCTCATATTTTTAACTTTTTCTTTCAAAATATCACCACTCTGTTTTAAAATTGCACCAGATAAAGAGTCAAATAGATAAAGGTCTAAAAAAGTGCAAAAATCAATGTTTTGTTGCAGATTAAAAAAACATTTTTCCATTTGACAAATATTACTTAAGTGATCTTTAGTGCCTCTGTGAGAACTTCTTTTTCAACTCAAGTCAAGTATTTTCATGCCTTTTTTTCCTCACAGTTTCCATAACTGGAAAACAACAACAACAAAGTACCAGTACTTATTCGGAATAATGGATATATATGTCAAGATTTGAGAGAAGTAGAAATGGTGCTGCAGGGAGTATTTCTGTGAGGGGATGTCAGGGCTACCCCATGCCAGACACAGCCATTTCCAGCCAGCTCCAATGGACCCACTGCAGGGCATGGCTGAGACTCTCAGCAAAGGTGGTGGCACTTCTAGGAATGTGTTTTTAATAAAGACCAAAATACTGTGAAAGCAGAGGAGCAGGGCGAAGAAAAGTTGAGAAACAGCAGAGGGGAACACTGAGGTCAGAGAAGGAGGAGGGGGAAAGGTGCTCCAGGCACTACATCAGATATTCCCTGCAACCCCTGGAAGACCTATGCAGGAGCAGGGGAAAGGTATGAGGAGAAAGGAGAAACAAAGAGGAGCTGCTATGGACTGACTCAACCCCCCAGCTCCCAACCCCGATGTGCCACTCAGGGTAGGTGAGGGTTTGATAGAGGAGTCTGCAAAAGAGAAGTTGAGCCTGAAAAAAGCAAGGAAGAAATATGTTTTTTAGTGATTGGTTTTGTTTGTCGTGCCCCAAATCTATTTCACTTGGCAATATTTTATTTTTTTTCCTCCCTAGACAAGACTGTTTTGCCCATGACAGTAACTGGTAAGCAGTTTCCCTGACTGTGTTTTGACCTGGAAGCTTTCTGCTCCTATTTTTGACCTATGTCTTGAAGTAAGCAGCTGGGTGGGTATTTAGCTGGTTATTAAGGTTACTTCATCACACTCAAGTCTGTTTACAGAGTTCATTACTATTCAGGAAAGACAAAAAAATATTTCTGAAAGATTACTCAGGGAAGGGAAAAATGTACAAAAATGTTAGCATATGTTGACATATTTAACCAATTTGGAGAATAAAGTTCAGGTATTATGCAAAGTGCATTCCCAACATGGGAAGTAGAGTGAAATTGCTTTGCATCCTAAGGAGTCCGGGCTTTTTTGACACTTCTCTGGAGTTGTCCTGTAAAATACGTTTTCACAGTATGTACCAGCACTCAGGACCTGGCTGTGTATTATGCTATGTTTACAGTCAATGTAATTAGCACAAAGAACTATTTTTCCCTTTTTTTTCCTTTCATTACATGAATCCAGAAACCACTTTAGCAGGTATCCTTCCCTCTTATTTCTCCACAGGGAAGGTTTTAAAGGCATGGGAGGATAATAACAACGAAGAGGACTCAGTGCTCAACTGGTATAATATCATCCTCCCTGTCTCTGACCAAGAAGGTTAGAAAGGCAATAGTGAACTACATATCCTCTGCTTTTTTTTCACATTCCTTTGATTAGAAAACATGGCCAGAAATTTTCATAATTATTTGATACATAAATAAATAGCGTATGCCCTCTACTGTGAAAATCCAAGGTCTATCTTTTAAACTGGCTCACATGTTCTCTTTGTGAGCCAGATTCAGTGTTTGCACACAGTAACACAGTATAAATTATGCAGGGATAATGATTCAAGAACTCAGGAAGGACTTTAAAAAACTCGCTGTCTGCAAGGCACACCTGTGCTTCTTTACTTATTAATATGCATTTCTTTGTTTCTAGATTTATATTTAGAACACTGGAAAGGGCAGGCTGGGAGAGGATAGTTTTTGAAGATGCTACCAATAAAAGTTACAAAAATAATTAAGGAAAATTTTTAAATACAGAATAACAGAAAATCTTGAAGCACAGCAATGCAAACCCAGAAATGAAGCCATGAGTCTCTACATTTATATATACCTTGGACTCTGTTAAGCAGCTATAAGTGCATCTTCTAGGAGAATAAATGTTTGAAAAAGGAAACTATGAGATTTCTGCACCAAAAATACTTTAAGCTTGACATGGGTTTCTATGCGTGTAGCAATGGAGTAGTGATTGTCGCAATCTGTAAGGAGAGATTCTTGTTCCAATACTTGAGTGGTTAGCAACAACTTGGCAAATATTTTATAGATGTTACTGATATGGGAGTTTAATGTTGTCTTGCCTTAGAGCTTAGGAGGTTTTGTTAGTTTTTGATAAATCAAGTCTGTTCACAGTGAGGAATTATGGAAAACAGGGCCAAGAAATGTTTAAAAAAGGGAACATGCTTCTTTTTGGGCATATAAGCATTCATCCTGCCCAGAGAACTTGCGGATTGTTGCAAGTGCAAGGTAAAATGTGTTGAACACAAGAGCCTGACTCTGCACTAATGAAACTGCAGGACTGCTGAATTACTCCTGCCTAGGAATACTCTTTTGGGCACTGTAAAAATTATGAATGATAACTGCAGCAGAAGTGATACATATAAAGGGAACTCTGAGCTGTGCACCACATTTGACATGCTGAGGATGGCATATTATCACAGTTTGCTAAACACCCTGAATCTCTGCCTACAACTCTGCTTAGCTGCTGGCCACACGAAGAAGCAAGGAAGCAGTAATCTGGGAACCTGAGTATGCAGGGTGCACAGAATGGTACCCAGGTCTTCACCTTGTTAACACACATCACACTGAAATGGCACAGATCAATACAACAGTCCTTGTGAAATTAAGGTAATTCCAGGAAAGGGTACGTAATATTATGTATTTGGACCTCTTTTATTAAAATACAGTTCAATGCCAGGTAGGCAAGTATGTTTTCCTCTGGTAGTGACCTTTAAATTTTGTTTGCTAGTACACCTAATTTCCCAAATTTTCCTCACCTTATTTAATTGTAAGTTTTCTACTAAAGAAGTGTACATATATATATATATATATACACACACACATATATAAGGTAAACAAGTTCTAACACACTTTCACATCAGAAATAACAAGATATATGATAAAAATCTTAAATGTCACTTGAAGAACTGCAGACTACATGTTCAAAGTCTGTTGCCTAACACTACAAATTCCTACATTTACATTTTAAATTTGCTTAAGAACCTTAAATGTGTACTCAAAACTGCCTAGATCTAGGGAGCACCAAACAGATAAGGCCTTGGTTTATATCTTAGCTCTGTCAGCATATAACAACTAGATAGTTTAATCTCTGAATTGCCCATTCAAGACTGACTAATCTGACTTCCCAAATCATTCCTGTTGGCTTGAATCTCATAGAAACTACTGGTGGAAGATGTTATACTGCCTTTTGCTCCTTTTACATAGGGATTTACTGGTTAGAGCATGTACCTCTGACCCTGGAAGACCTTCTCTGAGTTTTCATTCTGCTTTAGGGAGCTGAACCTAGATCACCAGAAACATCTGTTAGCTGATATGCTATTTGGTATTCAAACCAGGTTCTCTCAAGTTCATCTGCTTAAAAATGTTGTGCTTATATAAAATTTTTGCAATATTTATGGAATAAGGATTGGAATTTCATTCTCTCTAACTCTAGCTTACTAATTACCACCAGTCTATGACTAAAATCAGCATTTTGTACGGAAGAGGCAGTTTTGCTTGCTAAGCAGGTCTTAAGACATCTAACTTAGGGTCTTTATTAAGCATCCAAATATCTAGAAATCTGATCATAAAACACTAAGGTAGAATCTATGAGTCCAGACATAGGCAGCTAAGATATCTATATTGACAGAGAGAAATAAACACTTTTATTGGAAGAATCCTACCTTTAGGTGGCCATCTATATTTGGTCAGAATAATTTCACCCTAAAAGAACCCCTCTCTACCTCCTTGAATTGTAAAGAGTATCTGGAGTGTTCAACTCAGCTGTAGGTGACTGGTCTTCAGATGTCTAAAGTTCAATGAGGTAAATTCCACCACTTGCGGTATCCATATTTTTTCTATATTTAATGTTAACACCTGTATGGGAAGCTTTTTCCTGAATTACTTGAACAACTATAAATATTGGTTAAACAACTGTTTTCTTGAGCAGATTTTCCTTTACCAAGTGAATACAAGTTTCTTCATTAATTTTCTCTTATACAAGAATCACAGAATCACAGAATCACAGGATGTTAGGGATTGGAAGGGACCTTGAAAGATCATCTAGTCCAATCCCCCTGCTGGAGCAGGAACACTTAGATCAGGTTACACAGGAAGGCATCTACGCGGGTTTTGAATATCTCCAGAGTAGGAGACTCCATAACCTCCCTGGGCAGCCTGTTCCAGTGTTCTGTTACCCTTACTGAGAAGAAGTTTCTCCTCAAATTTAAGTGGAACCTCTTGTGTTCCAGTTTGTACCCATTATCCCTTGTCCTACCATTGGTTGTCACCGAGAAGAGCCTGGCTCCATCCTCGTGACACTCACCCTTTATATATTTGTAAACATTAATGAGGTCACCCCTCAGTCTCCTCTTCTCCAAGCTAAAGAGACCCAGCTCCCTCAGCCTTTCCTCATAAGGGAGATGCTCCACTCCCTTAATCATCTTTGTGGCTCTGCACTGAAATCTCTCCAGCAGCTCCTTGTCCTTCTTGAACTGAGGGGCCCAGCACTGGACACAATATTCCAGATGTGGTCTCACCAGGGTAGAGGACAGCTGTTACTCTTTTCCTTATCAAGATGAATGTATTAGTGCCTGAAATGTATTATTTTCTCTGTGCCCCTGTTTTAATGCCAGGGGGTGTGTGTGAGGGTGATGGTGGCAGGGGTGGTCTATGTGAAGAGAGGCCAGGAGTTGCCTCGTCTCAGACACAGCTGGTTCCAGACAGCTCCAATGCACCCACCACAGGGCACAGCTGAGTCCCTCAGCCAAGATGGTGGTATCTTAGGGAAAGGGTAAAATGACGCACAGTAATGTGAGTGGTGAGGAAAAAAGTATGAGAAAGAGCCCTGAAGACACCAAGGTAAAAGAAAGGAGAAAAGGAGGCAATCCAGGCACCAGTGCAAAGATTCCTCTGCAGCCTGTGGAAAAGATCATGGTGGAGCAGGTTGTTCCACTTCAGCCCATGGAGGAACATGGGGGAACAGATATTCATACTGCAGACCCTAGAGTATCCCACTTCAGAGCAGGTGGACATGTCCTGAGGGAAGCTTCATCCTGTGGAGAGGATCCCAGGCTGGAACTGGTTTCCTGCCAAGAATTGCAGCCTGTGAGGGACCCACACTGGATCAGCCAGTTCCTAATGTACCATAAGCCATGGAGAGAACCCATGCTGGATCAGTTCTTGAAGAGCTGCTTTGTATGGGAAAGACTCATGCTGAAGTAGTTAATGAGGGACTATATTCCATGGGAGGAGCCGCATGCTGGAGCAGGGAAAGAGCACAAAGAGGAAGAAGAGGCAGAGGTGAAGTGTCGTGAACAGACCACAACCCCATTCCTCAGCCTCCTTCACTGCTCAAGTTAGGGAGGAAAGGATAGAAGAGTTGAGAATGGAGTAAGTTTAAGCCTGGGAAGAAGAGGATGGGGATAAGTTATTTAAATTTTGTCTTTGCTCCTCACCATCCTACTCTATTTTTCATTGGAATAAATTAAATTAATTTTCCCTAAGCAGAGTCTGTTTTGTCTGTGATGATAATTGATAAATGATCTCCTAGCTCAACCCATGAGCTTTTGAATCTTATTTACCCTCCTGTAGTGTAGAAGAGGGCAATTTAGAGAGCAGCTGGATGGCTGTCATTCAGCCAAGGTCAACACACCACACCCTCCAAAAATGCAAAGAGAGGATGTATCTTCCTGTATTCTCCCAACAAGGTAATGAAATGTTTTTCTTTGAAAGATGGAGTTCTCAGAGATACATGGGTATATCTACATTTTTGAACACTGCTTGGAATCTATTGGGACAGAGTTGTCTTCACTGTTGTAGATTGCTATGAATCAGTCTTCAATCATGGGCCTAGACTGAGATGAGGTACAACAGACTCTATGTGATTTAATACTTTTGGCAGCTTAACACTCTTGTAACCGTTTTAATACATTGCCAGACATTTAGAGGGGAGGCAGGTCAACCGTGAGCTACTGATTCAGAGCAGCATAGACTTAGTCAGGAAGATATAGGCCCAAATCATCGAAGTGTTTGTGGCAGAGATGTGCCTCCTTTTTTTTTTTTTTTTTCAGACTAACATTAGTAGCTTTCCACTAACTGCAATACTATGACAATAATTTATAGGTGTGTTTGGATTCTATGGTTGTAAGCAATTCTCTAAATATGCATTGACAGCGTTGATGAATATTTATAATGAATGATAATAATAATAGTAATAATAATGATAATGGTAAGGTAGACACTAGAATCTGATATGTTTTTCTTCCAAGTATGTGTTTAGTGCTAGTTTTCCCCCTTTATTTTGAGTTCTGAATTTAAAAACAAAAAGTAGAACAGAAATGCCCACTGAATGTACTTTCCCTTCCTTACTTTTTTTCTCTGCTTGCCTGAGACCTGAGCTAAAAGGAAAATCCTACTTAAACATGTTTGCCTCTTCACAGAACTGAACTCCCAAAAAGTGATAAATTAACTATTTAAATACAATTAATAGAACTGCACACTTAATTATAAAACTTAATGGCTTAACACAATTGTGAAAGAGTCTTGGCTTAGTGTCAAAATACTTCCAGACAGATCTTCAGCTGGTGGAAATCAACAGTGCTGTGCCAGGTTCGGTGGAGCAATGCCAATTTTCACCAGCTGAAGCTCTCATTCTTTGTATTTACCCAAAGATTCTCTTCAATATGGTTTCTTTGTCATGCTCACTGGCACGCACACTCATGCCTAACGTAGACATTGCTGTGTAAGGGATGTGTTTCTTCCTTCAACAAAATGTTTAAACAAACCACCTACAGCCCATTGCTTGTTAGCAATGGAGGTGGAGGTGCAGAATCCCACAAAGAAGGCTGCCCAGCTTTTCCATCTCTCAGCAAAACAGTTTCTTATATGTAGTTTTCTGTGTAACTATTGTTGAGCTATTGCTTACTGCACAGTCAATGCTTCTGATAATTCAAAATTGCAAACTGCTTTGGGGGTACTTAGAGCTGATGAAGGGTGCAATATAAAACCAAATTCTCTTCTGTTCAGTTTGTGAAAGTATGAGTTATACTTGACAGTGTGGAAAAAAACATTTTTGTATGTCTTTGAACTAACTCCTGTGAGGAGTTTTTGTGCTGTTTCAAAGTAATTTAGCTCTGGGGAGGGAACAGAAGTAATGATCATCTGTCCAGGATAAGAATTAATAGGGCCAGTATTGATCAGTCACAGGTCTTTACAAAGATCTCTGGCCAGAGTCAAATGTTACATTTCTTCACATCTGCTTTTGATTTTCCTCTTGAGAATTTCATCTAAAGATGTGCCAGTTGCAGGATACTAGTCATCTAATTCTATCCATCACTAACAGAAAAATAAAAGAGGAGAAAAAAAATAAAAAGGACAACCTCAAATCAAACAGATAACTAAAACTACTGTGGGAGAAAAGAAAACATATGTTTACACGTAAAAATCAAGAAGGGAAAGTCTGGTACTCTTCACTCATAAATAAATGCATACTCTTGACACCCTTTCTAAGAAGGAAAAAAATGACGTGTAAAGTACAAATTCCAAACCCATCCATGTATCATTGTTGTCAAAGGAAATGTTGCATAAATGTTACTGAACAAAGATTTACTTACTTATTTTATTATATGAATAAGCAGGAAGTAGTTGTTATACGGTACTTGTGATGTCCTGGAAATGATCTTGCATGTGCAGCTTTGGAATTAATAGTCACTTTAAAGTGTATTCCCACTTCCCAGAAGTCAAATTGAGTTTTGATGATGGTTTCACTAAAGGCAGGACCAGCTCCTGAATAAACCATAAGGGAATAGAAGAAAATAAGTAGGATATATAGGGTTACACTGTCACTCTGTCTACCCTAATATTTTGTTTTAAATGGTGGGAAGTAAAATATGCTTGTGGAAGGCAAAAAAATCCAGGGTCTTTTTACTGTGAAATTATTCAAAAATCTTCTCCCAGTATCCAGCAACTGAAAAGGCAGGAACTCCTAATTTGAGCCAGAATTAATTTCATGGACCTATTTAAAAGTGGAAATAAAGATAGAGTGTGCTGAGGTCTGGAGCTGTTATTCCTCTCTGATTTTAACTGAAGGCTCAAACAACCAAAAAAAAAAGAAATTGTGGCTTCATTTCAAATTCACTTGAAGACTCCTAGAAGAAGCACTGCTCTTCAGAATGGGTTAATCTGAAGTTATCAGTAGGCCAAGAAAGGGATAGCAGAGCTGTTGCCTTGTCTGTATAAGAAGCTGTTGGTAGAGTTTGTTTAGAGGAAAACCTTCTAGAAGATTTCTGTTTGGTTAACAGTATATTCAATTGCATGGGAAGATAAGAGAAAGCAGACTGAATTCAGCTCAAGCCAAAGAGTTTCGATATAAAATATAGACAGAAAGACCCTATTCACCCTTTTACTTTGCTAGAACTCAAGGAGGAAAGATTGGTTTTCAAGAAAAAAAAATAAGGGCTGTCATACCAGTTTCAACAGCTGTGGCTCAGCACTGTGTGTTATGCAGTGGAATGGGCCAACAGCACCTGACTCCCAGTCTAGACCAATATTTCCAATGGCAATCCTGCCTGCTGCAAAGCTTAGGGAATCTCACTGCTGTTGGAGATGTAAGTTTTTTAGCCAGAATCCACTGGCAGTTGAACAAAGAAAACACTTGTACCCTTGAGAATCTGACTTTGGACATTCAGTGTGAACAACACTGTCAACCAGCAGGTAGATATCAATAAATGTAAGTTTGTGAATGGCCTCACACATGTAACTGGTGTGAGTGTTGTTGATAACTCCATAAAGACAAATCCAAGAAACACAAATTATTACTGCAAGGTCAGTTAAGAGGAAATCTGCAAGTAACTAAGAAAAAAAATAGAGACATATGTATTTTACTAATGTAAAAAAAAAAAAAAAAAAAAGGTTTTATTAGCTTAATGGTAAGCAAGAGTGTTAGGACAGAAAGGTGATATTTTCCATGAAACTCTGTTAAATACACGTTAATATGTTTTACAAAATAAAGCAAGTAAATTCTATTTACCTACTTTTATCCAGGATTGTACTACTTGAAAAACATTCGTAAGTTTGAGTTATGATAACAGATACTGAGGGAGTGCGATCCAAAACTTCAAGGAATGTTTGTACTTCTTAATTCTATTTAATTTCAAGTGTTCAGCTGAGTTCAGAGTCCAGTCATTCTGGCCTTCCTCTAAATCAAAGGGTAGACAATCCTAGAAAATATTTCCTAATGGGAAAACAATAAACATTAAGATATAGGAGACTTCCTGCTTTCTTTTAAACATGGATTTATGTTGGTCCCAGTAGGTGAGAGCACAGTGTTGGGATTAATTGTAACCTGTACCTTTCTGTTAGACTTAAGGTATTTGAAGAGGTAAATGAATGTTTTGAAGGATCTGAGAACTGGGTGCTGTTTAATACTCTCTGTGAATTGCAACTCTCATGCACCAGAAGATGCCCAAACATGCAGGAAAACTGCATGCAGCTGGGGAGGGTTTGAGGGAGTGGTACAGGAATTGCTCTTTTAGGAATTTTCTGGTTATCAAAATCAAACAACTCCAGGCAGAAAGAATCAATTTCCTCTCTGCTTTCTTCCGAGAAAGAGTAATTGTAATATTGCTATCTCCATTATGGCTTGTTTCTGACTGTGAAATTTCTTAGCTGAATTTGTAATGTCTAATGAAATACACTCAGGCCTACTAATAACAGTCACCAAGGATACACAGAGATTTAATGCAGTGTTTGCAGAGCTGGGAGTAATGTCTGTCAGACTAGGTAGTGGAGTTATAGTACTTCATTAACTCATTTGGAAGAGCTGTGATTTTAGAGCAGAAGGCATCTAAACACCTCCCAAATCTTTCCACTACCCCACGCTTCTTTTTTTTTTTTTTTTTTTTAATTTTTTAATTTTTTTTTTTCCAGGTATGGTGAGAATTTTAAGAGACAAAGGTAAAACAGAGAACACTTGCAGTCAAATGAATATTTATTATGTGTAAAAGAAAAAAATTCATGTTCAAATCCTTTTTAACGAATATATCAGTATATATGGGGAATCTAATTGTTTCTGCTTTATTGTAACATTAAGGAAGATCAGTTGAATTCTTTGCATGATAATAGTAAGAAAAAGAAATAAAGGGAAAACATCTAAATTTCACAAAGCTCTATGACTTTTTTTTTTTTTCATTGAGATTTACACAATTCTTTCCCCTTGTTTACAAAATTAGTTTTTGGGACATTTATCACTTTGCACTGTATTAGTCATTTGGTAAAACCTGTGTGGCCACAGAGGGTAATTTTTTGAATGCTGTAATGCAGCACTGTGTAACTCAGATGCTCTTTGTGACAGAACTGATATTTTCTACCTGGACCTTTACAGACAGTAAGTAAAAAAGCCTATATTGGGTTGGTTTACATTGCTTTTAATTTTTAGTTATAGTATTGTGCTTTTTAAAGGAGACATAAAAGTACAGAAACAAATTAAAAGTATCAGGTGATAACTGAGAGAATGGGACTGCCTTTTTTTTACCTCCTGTGCTAAAAACACAAAAGAGGTTTATTTGTTTCTTGATTTTGTGTCTGGTGATGCAGCAGTAGCAGGGACTCATGACCAGAGCAATTTAAGGTGCCCCACCTTGACCATGGGTGCTTACTCTGGGTTCAGGTAAATGTGATCCTGACACCAGGAGCTGCTGGGGAATCAGAGCTTGCTGGGATCAGACTGAAGAATAAGACACAGAAAGAAAAATAAAATGGAGTTTCTGAGTCTCATATAGGGTTTCCTGCATAAGGAAGATTTTTGGGAAACAGCTTACCTGCTCTCCTCTCAGGTCTTAATCTAAGTGTCCCCAGCCACATATGAGGATACAGCAATGGAAGGTATATTTTATTCAGTGGATTAGAGAAGACAGGAATAATAAATTGGTTACATACATAAAGTTTATATTATAACCTTTCACCTCCACTAATTAATGTTGGGCAAAACTCAAAGGGTTTGATTAGATGCTTGCATCAAGGTCATTCACCAAAACCATGATCAGTCCCTTAGAATTCCCTCCTCTATTCTCAAGTTCTTTTCTGATTTTCAGTGTTTGATCTCCCCAAAAGACACTAAAACTAGGCAGCATATAACTTATAGAATCGTAGAATAGTTTAGGTTGGAAATGACCTTTAAGATCATCGAGTCCCACCACTAACCTAACACTACCAAGTCCACTTCTAAACCATGTCCACATCAACACAACTTTTAAATACCTCTAGGGATGGCAGCTCAACTTCTTCCCTGGTAAGCCTGTTCCAAAGCCTGATAAACCTTTCTTGTGAAGAAATTTTTCCTAACATCCAATCTGAAACTCCCCTGGCACAACTTGAGGCATTGTTTTTGCATTTACTTTCATGATAATACAACTCCTAAAGCACAGATTAAGTGGGGCTGAACTCAGAGAAGGAACTTGTGTTTGTATGATTTCAAAGTAATCAGTCATTGTCTTATGCACAAATATTCTTATTGCCCTGTTGTTCTCCCTGTCACTGGCTGCTAGCAGCATTGTACTTTATTTCCTGCACAGTAAAACTGGGAATCACACAGGTTAAAAACTATTGCTTTCAAGTCTTGATATCCCACTCATTTCCTGTCAGCCTGCTGATAAAACTGATCCAGAAGGCATTATTCATTAAGAGCTGCAGTAAGAAAATCTCTTAGCACTGGATTTGAATTCTCATCGTAAACACAGGATTGGGTAACATCCATTACATGTCACTGAGTGGGGAAAATAAACTGTGGTTGTGTCTTAGCAGATGTCTGGTGACAAATATCACTCATCTCTGTGGCAATCTTCTTGTGTTAGCCTTCTTGAGACCACAGAAGAGATTAGGATTTAGAACAAAACACTTTTTCAATCTACTTTGTAGACAGACTTCTACATAGGTCCTTCCAGACGCTTCTTTATTTAGCTGGCAGTTGCTTTTAAGTCATTTTAAAAAGTAATGATAAGGATTTGTCTATCCTCTCCCCTTCTTATGGTTACTTTAAGCAAAGCTTGAAAAGCCTTGATTTGAGTAAACAGATGAGGTTTTAAAATGTATAGCAAGAACAGACACTTTAATTTTGATCTTGGAGGAGTTATTTGTACAAAGAACAAAAAACATTGTCAGAGAAATCTCTACCAATGGCTTCTTGAGGACTTTTCAATCTAGGTCCCCATTTCTGCTGAAGTTAATTGAAAAGAGATTTCAGGACTTTGCTGCTATCTTTTCATTAGACACTACTAAATTTGGCATCCCTAGCTTGAGGGCCTTTCTCCATTATTTATAGATCTGGTAGCCTTGCAGAGACTGGATGGATGGACTTCCATGAGCATAACTCTTTCATTCCCACTATCCCCTTTTCAAGAAACAGTATAAAATTTCATATTTCAGAAAGGACACTTAAATGTAAAGTGCTAGTTTCTCAGAATGGAAAAATGAAAGTAATTCTGTATTGTGTTCATAAGCCTTATTATCAATGCCGTGAATCTTTGGTTTATACTGTATATAGTAAGCACAAAGAAAAAGCACAGTATTACAAAAGCTAAATGGTCATGTTTTACAGTTTTACATTTACCAGTGTAAAAATTGGTTTATAGTATGAAGTTGTGGAAGATTAAGTCCTTCTTATTTTCAAAGATTTTTGTCTTCATTCTTAACTAGTGCGATTAACTATGGTTCTTTTGATTTTAACATACTTTTCTCAAGTTCTTGTCTTTTGAGCTCGTCATCTACCACTTCCGAGATATTGGGAAGACAAAAATAACTTTCTTTATTTCAAATATGCTTCTTTTTACAGGACCCATCTGATTACGTGTTGCCTCTCATTTGACATGGTAAAATTTACAATGCTTTACAATTCATTGCAAGTTATTAAAATATTACTAGTGAGCTTTAGTGACATAGTCTGTATTTTACGTAAGCAAAAACCTAAAGAGAAGCAATACTAGTAGTATTCATACAACATAATAGAATTTTTTTTTTCTTGTCTCTCTTTTATTTTTTTTTTCCCCAGTAATCCTCTTTTATGGGCTTAAAGAAAAAAAATAAAAAAAGATAATATCAAGGTCTTTGGTGGTTCTAGGACATTGATTGCCAAACCAAGCCATTCTTCCAAATATCAGTAAACTAGGAGCAGCAGACTGCTGTGAGCTATTTTTCAGCCAAAAGGATTAGATTTGTCTCTTAGATGGGTCTGACATCTAATATAGATTTCCAATGGGTTGAGTTTCACCAGTCATAGTTGTGACTTTGTGAGAAGACTTGCAGCTTTCTGAGGGTGGAGTATGTCCCCTGCTGGGGAACTGAAGCACCTCAGACCCAAGCACGGCAAATATTTCATGTTACTTGTTTGTAAGAAACCTTCGGTTGAGCTGTGGGGAGATACCCATGTGGTCAAATCTTCTGGGACAATTTCTGTTACTGCTACACAGCACAGTGGTTTCGGAATACAAATAATGAGGTAGCTATGGTTATTTAGGGCTTTCAAAGAAGTAGGAGGAAAGGAAAAAAAAAAAAAAAGGAAAACAAAAAATAAAGCATTACATCCCAGGCAGTTATGTGATTTTAGCCTTTGGTCCAGGGACATGCTAGAAGGAGATATTGTCTGAGCGACTCATACTGCAGTTTGTATGCAGAAACACAGAAGGACTGTAAATAATTATTGGAAAGTAACAAGCTGCACTTGTTAACGACATTCAGTTTTGATTTATTTTCATAAAAGTACCAGCATTATTTATATAAACAATACAAACTGCATCTGCTGTTTAGCTTTGTGAGAGATTTTCCATATCACTGAGGTTTAGGGAATATCACTTAAGGAGAAAAACAATTTTAAGGTTATCATGTGAGTGACAAAGACATTAATCTGACAAGATATGCTCAAGAGACCCAAGATGCAATTGTAGAATTCTTTTTGGCTCTCTCACCCATAATTTCACAGAGCTCAGTGTAATTAACACACTTCATGGGATTTAAGTAACATTTGTTGCTTCTCCATCAAAATGCAAATTTGAGAATGATATGGATCTGTACAGGAGACAGCAACAACTGTTCCCTAGGTAAAAATTTGAGCACTGTTTCTCACTTAAAAAAAAAAAATAAAAAAAAAAAATAAAAAGAGAAGTTGGAGGTGAGGAGAAAAGGTGACAGATAAAACATTACTTGGGTTTTATTAGGAAGTTAACATATGTTTTATAGCTGCTGCAAATGCAGAAACCAGATATGTCATAGAATTAATGAGAAATAAATGGTTTATTTTCAGCTTGAAAATGTTAGGCCTCATTTTCTTAAAAGCTAAATGAAATAATGAAATCGGCACACTGCATGTGTGTGCGCATGTATAAATGGGTGTGCAATCAGCTAATGAAAAAAATCAATAGGTCAGCAGCATCTGTTAATTCTTCATCAGGAAGTATTATAACAAAAGAGAGGGCAACAATTATAAGTGTGCATGTGTGCATATGTTTACAGTACAGAAATACATTCAAGCATTCAAATTAATAATCTTCTTCAATAACAGTTCTGTGTACAATAAAAGAACAGAGTAGAAGATGGGTTACTTCCCTGTCCTAAATTCTATCCCAGAAGACAGAAGAATGACCTAAGTTTATACCATGCAAGAAGACACTGGATGGTCTTGATTACCCATGTTTATCACCAGGAAATTTAAAAAACAGAAATAAATTTCATGCCACATGAAGTCTATTAGTAAAGACAGAGGAAATTTTCCAAATAATTAATTAGCCACTGCTAAATTTCCCTAGAAATATTCCTCTGAGATGGGAAAGAATATCTAGATTTTACACTTCTTTTACTTAATCATATTTGAGTCCAAAGTAAACAAATGCACAAATGTAAAATGCACGCAGAATATGTAAGTTGAATAAATGAAGTGGAGCATACAGTACACATTAGTTTGTTAATGCTTCAGGTTTTCCTTGATGTCCTTCAGGCACATTATCAGCTGCCTTAAAGATGATCAGATTTATCCTCATCTGCTCTTATTTTTCCCCCTACAAATCAAATAATAAATTAATAAATAAACCTGTAAAATGAAACTTTCCTTAATGCACTTGGCATTGGCAGGATGCTAATCTGAGAAAAATCTTAAGTTGTCAACATCACAGAATGGGAGATACAACTAACTTATCTTGCATGTGTCTTATTTTTTCTCCAACCAGACAGACATGAAATGTTTTTGGGTTTTTAGCATGAATTTAAGGTATTACTACACTTTCATGTTTGCAGTTAAAAACAAATGATAAGAAAATCTGAATTACTGAGCTGGCTAAAAGTGTGTGTGAAATCAAATCAAAGTCCTGTTGTCTTACAAGGTAAAAATAAGATAAAATATTTTATATCAGAGAGTGCCATTGGTGTTTCTGATTTTTAAACTCTACCATATATTTATGTCTACAGAAAACTGGATGCATCTTCTAGAAAGAATAAGAAATGAACTTCAAATGTTTTAAGAAGGGTTTCTTGTTCATAGGCAGATGGAGGCACTCAGAAGAGCAGTGAAGCATCACCACTGACGTGAGCACAGAAATAAACAGGGGAAGCAGACTAAAAGAGACTCAAGATATGGGTTTATCCCAATAGGGTAGATATGACACATATGCTCTGTAAACAAAAATACTATATTCTCAGTCCAGACTGATTTTCATGCAATCAGACTAAAAGTAACACTTTCTAGTGTCTCTTTACTGATGCTTTATTTATGCCTGGAAAGGTTTTTTCCTCACAATCTTTTCCTGGGCCCTGTGATTGTCTGGCTCTAACCTTCCCCCTGCTCTGCCCTGAATCTTTTCTGAAAGAGAAATTATAGTAATTAATTCATAACACATTCAGTTCATCTTGTTGGCTACAGCTAGATTCATGCAGCATGTTCCTAGTGCAATACTAAATGTCTAATTTCAGGAGATTTTCAGGCCATTGAGTTGTATTCTGCATCTATTTTGTGGATTAGAGGTCTGCTATATCATGTGAAATCATCTATTGCTAGGCACTCTGGGTAGATAATTCTGAGAAATGTAATTTAATTGTGAGACACTTATAAGATGATATCTAGGATTTAAAACCTAGCCATATCTTTATAACATTCTGAAACTCAGTCCTGAATCTCTGAGTAGTTCAATTTTCATTTGCACATTTATATGGCTTTCTGACATCTGTTGCCCAATAACTGATGCCACAAGCAATTTATTCTTAATTTATGTAACTAAAACAGTGATTTCTACATCCTTAGTTTAATGAGCTGTTTTGCCAAAACAACACTATCTTTTTTGAAGAGCCTAAGAAATAGGAATAATTGCGTTCATATGAAATAAATGTTGTGCAGCTAGACATTCTGGTAGTGAGGAAGTGAAATCTTCATGAAATACATTATTTATTTTTCTTCCGAATTTATGATGTAGTTTAAAATAAACGACGTTTTAAATTATTTTACTTATGAAAGATGTGTTCTAAGAAGCTCAGTTTGTCACTTCTCATACAGAATATATACACTATTTTAAAGTTCTTATTCTGCAGCAAGCATGGTTTTCTGTTAGACAACTTATTTTATTCTTCCTAAAGTGTATGTACTTTAAGTTTCTGTATCTGCTTGCCCTAGTATTAAAATGTCACAACAGCTACTTTAAAAAATTACAAATAAGAAGTTTTATCAAAACAAAACTCAGATTCCCCCAGAAATATGAACACATTTTGCTTGTTTATTCTGCAAAAATTTAAGTCAAAGTGCATAGCCTCACTCTATGCTTCAAATTAAAATCAGTTGCTCTTGTACAAATGGAGAACTAAATTCTAGTATCAACAGCCCATAGTCCCAGGTCAATAGTCATTCTCTAAGACCTAACATCATTTCCTAGATGCACAAATATGTTGCTAGGTGTAAACTTGTTGATTTCAACTCTTTTAGTGACATTCATGATCAGAAGTGATGTCTAAGCTATCCAGGACTCAAATTGCACAGAACTTTAAAGGTCAGTATTACCACCTCCACCTACGACCAGAAATTAACAGGAAACTCATTGGACTGAAAGTCTCTCTTTTGTCTGGCCCTGACAAGATAATGTGTTGGTAAATTTTGTATCTACTGAACCTTTTTAGGCAAATCTTCATGTCAGCCCTAAAAATCCAGTAGTGGGAATACTGCATGTTGTGCAATTTGCACAGTAGTACCTTAAGGTGCATTCAGGACTGCTCTAAATACAAGTTTTTTGAGTCTGATAGATGTTTTAATAGAGCTTGGAATGCTTTGAAAGATCCTTCCTGGTATTTTCTTTGCTATGGTCTTTTAAATTCCATGCAAAGCAGTCAGTTTCACTGATATAGAAGAAAACATGACACTGTAATAAGTCTAAATCAATTGGAAATGACAGATGCATAAGTGACAAAAACAAAACCTTGTATGAAAAGACATGGATTTTCCCATTCAGAAAATGTTGACATCCCTATTAACAGAAGCCACAGCTATCGTAGCAATAAAATCTGAGCAATTCAAAGCCTAGTCAGCATTTCAATGTTAGGGAATTGGGCACTCACGATTCATAGCAAAGTTCGTGTCCCGTTCAAGTCCCTGGAACGTTTTTACCTTGCATATGCTCCTTGAAGAGTTGAAATATTGAGTATATCTCCTGGAAGAATGAAAACACTTCTCCAAACATATAAAAACTGATTTTGAGCCTACCAATCCTCATGCCAGATTTTCCCAGGTCCTTTTTCAGGGTTATCTTATCTCCACAGAATGAAAGCTGCTTTGGACTTCCAGTCTGTGGAGACCAACATGAAGAATTGTAGCCTAACAATTCACTGAAAGTGTTTTAATACTCATTAAATTCTCTCAGAAGCAAATAATAACCTACTAAAAACAAATATTAACATCCAATCAGTTAATTTCCCATAACCAACCTTTCTACAATGCTTCTTGGGACAGTCTTCACTAGCTGTCTGAGACATGTTTTTAATTATTTTTTTGTCAGACAAGAATGTCTTGACAATGAGCTGGATCACAAAAAGTTCAGTTTTCCTCAATATATATAATTCCATAAAGTACAAAAAAAAAATAAAAATAGGATCCTGCATTTCATAAAGATGCATGATAAATTTCATTCAATTGGATGTACTTCTGACTGGTTGACATTATTCATTGTGTTAAGTTTTCATTTACCTTTTAATTGTTCTTACTTTGCCTAAAGCAACTAAAGCTTTAAAATAGGTTTCGTCAGGTAAGTAAACTAAAGCAAGTAATTGTTTCTAAAATCTTTTCTGTTTAATTGTAGTTAAAACTTGTTTTTTTCCTAGGTTATTGGCCTAAGAAGTAGCAATAATTGGCATATTACTATGTAGTATTTGTGAGTATTAACAGTAAGGCTGCTTATGCAATTATTCAATACCTACAGGGCAGAAGCATAGTTTATCTGAGTTGTGTGTGGTTTCATAATGATTATTGAATCATTCCTTAGGTTCTTCACGTACTTGTTCAAGTCATGCTGTGAAACATGCAAGAACTGATTATACATATATTTCTATTTATATTTATGTTTATGTTTGTGTTTGCATTTATATCATTTACATTTACATTAATATCACAATCTATATCAATATTACAATCTATATTAATATTTATATCTCTACTTATATATATTTACATACTGTCTGAAGTCTAAATCAAAAGCTTTGCTGCTGAAAAGTATATACCTTGAATAAGGAAAATCGATCAGGTCTGTACATCGTTTAAGCCAAGACAACACACTGGCTTTTTCAGTACAATAGTGATTCCCCCTGACTGAACAGCTGACCTCACATACTGGAAGAATGGCAGTTTTTTAACAGGAACGGAAGATTGAAGAAGAGTGGCATTTCTGGATCGGATCAAAGGTCCAAACCCAGTGACCAATGCCAGCTGCTTAAGGTAATAAATAATAAAATGTTCAAAATTAGGCCGAAAAGGAGCAAGTACAGAGTAGCATACTCCTCAGGATATTTTCCCAGATTTGTGTGGCTTAGAGGAATTCCTAAACTAGAACTTATATCTCAGTGTTCAACAGCCCTTGACAAATTTCCATTTATTTGTCTAATTGTTTTTTGAACTCATTTTAACTTTTGGCATCCAAACTATCTTGTGACAACTAGTTCCAAAGTTTAGTCATATGTTCAACAACAACAACAAAAAATTGTTTTAAATCTATTACTTTACAATCTCATCTAATGGCTCTAATAATTATTTTATTATGTAAAAGAGTATCTTGTTCTGTTTTTCTGCCCCAGTAATTCCTTAAGCTTTTGTGTTTGTTTGTTTGTTTTGTCTTGATTGTCAATGAACATTGAACTGAAATATTCATAAGTGTATCCAGAGTAGCTGCAAATGTCTTTTCTGGGTTAACAATGTCTAGTTTAGAGCCTTTCACCATTTATAGACAGTGAGAATTTTTGTTTGCCTTTTTCCCATGTGTATACCTTGTATGTGTTGCCTTTTTATAAACCAGTTAGTTGTGTCAGGAGCTTTTGTATCCTTTCTCAAAGAGTGGGACTTCCATTGTTAAAACTGATCATTTATTCCTGCTATTCTTTCCTGTCATTTAGATATTTAATACTCTGTCCTTCAAGTATTTATAAATCCACACATAGAGGTTCTTTTTTATAATGCATGCCTGTTTAATTTATTTAAGGGCCTTTAGTAGAGGACCTTGTCAAAAGTTTTTGAAAATACAGGTACAGTTTATCAACCAGATATAGATCAACCTTGCCCATATGTTCATTTATTCTTTCTAAGAACTTTTAAATCCAGATTTTTTTCTACAAAATTTACGTTTATTCTTCCCTATTTTATTGTGTCTGTGACTCCTATTCTACCAATGTGCCTGTAAAAAAAATAAAATATACAACTTCCTATTTTCTGCATCTTCCCCACATCTCCCCTGCCAAGTTTCTCTAAGGATTCCCTTAAAAAAAAAATTGCATTAAATTTGCTAACCTCCATTCTTTTAAAACAGAAGCTGACTTAAGCAATTATATAAGATCTATGATCAAATGACAATGTCATATTTGAGTTATTTAACAACTCTTGGGTGTACGCCATATTGTCTTGGCAATTTGTTACTATTAATTTATCTGTTTGGTCTTAAATAACTTCTATTGACACTTTAATTTAAGATAGTTTCTCCAGTTCATCTTTTGCAAAGAAAACAGCCACTATGGGAACCTTCCAAAATTCTTCAGTGGTGAGTATCAATGTGAAGAGCTTATTTAATTTTTCTACAATGATCTTATCTCCTTTGAGTTCTCCTATTACACCTCCATCATCTATCGGGTCTGCAGACTCTCTGGCAGACATTCTGCTTTTGATGGGTTGAAAAAAAGGCTTATTATTAGTTTTTATGCCTTTCATAAGTTTGTCCTCTAAACCTTTTTTGGTCTTGACTCCACATTAAACTTTTCAGAATTCATGATTTTTAGATCTTCCTTACATGGCTATAAATTCTACTTTCTGACAGTAAGCTTTTAATTGTAAGACATTTGTTATTCTGCTGTTTATCAATACCATGATTTTGTTTATTACCATGAACTTTACAAAATTTCCATTACACATTAAATAATTTTATTCTGTAAGATTCTCTTTTTAACTTTTTTTTTTTTCCTAGTATTGCTTATTTTTATTGAGTTGCCCTTTTTTCACATATGTGTATGTGTGTGTGTAAAATGCCTATAGTGAAGAGGAATTTAAATCTACCACAGTCGGGATTTCAGAATGGCTCTTTAGTAGTAAAAAATTCAGTAAGTTCTTATACTCTGTTCGAAATTATATAAAAAATAGCTGCTCCAAGAGGCAATCATTATAGCATCTAAAATTAGTTTTTAGAATATGTCCCAAAATTACTTTTTACCAGTCTTCATGGGAATAACTGAGTTCTTCATTATTACTGAATTTTCCACAACTGTAATTTCTCTCATCTCCCTTAGCATGTCCCAGTCAATATACCTGTCCTAGTCAGATGATTAATGACACAGCCTTTCAGTAATATTCTTTCTGTTTAGACATCAAATATTCAAATCAGGGGCAATGTTTCTTGTTGATACAGTGGATTTGTATACCTTGTTTGACTTTATCTGCACCTTTACCACTAAGCAACCTTGGGCCTCAAGACAGGATATGCAGAGAGGACTGTGATCAGACTGCTTGAAGTTAGTCATCTTTAGAGAAAAACGTGTATATTTGCAAGCTTTACAAGTTGGTGATGATCTCTTCTGGTCCCTATGTTCTGGTATTAAGGTGCAATTTTAATTTTTGTGCGTGATTTTTCAGTTTGAAATGTCTAAGAAGATAATGTGATGGTTATCCTGTAACATCAGAATGGGGGTTGGAAGACATAATAGTGTAGGTGGATGCATCAGAGTATTCCTGGAGCAAATGTATTCTCATACACTTGGATTTAATCTAAATCCAGATGTTATAATTTGTTTCACATGAAAAAAAAAAAAAAAAAAGGTTAGGTAGTTAACACTCTATATGAAGAGCATGTAAACTCTTCAGTGAACTTAGGAGCTAAGAGATTGTACATAATAGATATATTTTTAGATCTCTGTAACTCATGGTATAGTAACACCTGCTCACCAAAACAATCTGTGCTGTAACCCCTGTCTAATTTCTCACCTGATATTACAGAATCTCACATAGTATCTTCATTTTTATCAGGTTTTTTATATGCTGCTTAATTCTAAACTTGAGAGAAGAACATATACATTGGATTAGGACCTGACTGGTACTTTTTAACTGTCCTGACTAAACATCACTTTATTTGATTTGAGTTCTTCACTATTTCTTACCTGTATCTTCTCTATAAATAGGCCCCCAAAAAATCAAACCATCCCAGATCACCATATATTACTTAAAATAATTAAGCTAATTCAAATCACTGTAAGACAAATGTTCAAGAACTAATTTCAAAATTATCAGCTTTTTCCACATGTGTCTACCAAAGGTCATCATACGATTTGTTGCAGATGACCACAACTTGAACTAAGTGTTTCCAGGTATTCTTGCAGCAGGTCTAAATTACTCTTTATTATTTGCAAAATGACAATCCTTTTCTTTTTCTCTCTTCTCTTCTCTTCTCTTCTCTTCTCTTCTCTTCTCTTCTCTTCTCTTCTCTTCTCTTCTCTTCTCTTCTCTTCTCTTCTCTTCTCTTCTCTTCTCCTCCCCTCTCCCTCTCCCTCTCCCTCTCCCTCTCCCTCTCCCTCTCCCTCTCCCTCTCCCTCTCCCTCTCCCTCTCCCTCTCCTCTTCCTCTTCCTCTCCTCTTCCTCTCCTCTTCCTCTCCTCTCCTCTCCTCTCCTCTCCTCTCCTCTCCTCTCCTCTCCTCTCCTCTCCTCTCCTCTCCTCTCCTCTCCTCTTTCCTCTTTCCTCTTTCCTCTTTCCTTCCTTTCCCCTTTCCTTTCCCCTTTTCCTTTCCCCTTTCCTTTCCCCTTTCCTTTCCCCTTTCCTTTCCCCTTTCCTTTCTTTTCTTTATCATAGTTTTCCATACTTGTACTGGAATATGTATTTTAAGTGTAAAGATGAATGTTCCTATGTGACTAAGAATAGGTTGTTCCAATGAAAAAATTCAGTTGCTCATTAAAAATTGGAGTTTCTACCAGAGACATGACTAGCTAATTCATTGGTATACAGAAGCAGCTGAAAGAGTTTCAGATAACAATTAGGTGTTGATTCTGTCCTAGAAATCCTTAAATGATTTTGTGCCTTGTTACCTAAGAAACTAACTTTCTCTTGTGTTTTCACCATTAGTAGCAGTTTAAGAGCTTTGATTCAACTATCCCAAATTCACAGGGTGATATGGCATTAATGATCAGTCTTCAGACATACGTGTTGAAATATACTTTCTAAGTAGTACACTAACTCCTTGATTTCCAGACTGGATATTCAAGGAATACCCAGAAAATTAATTTAATTTCCAGCCTTTCTTGAGTGTTCTGGGATTCACTGGGAGAGATCCAGGAAGACTATGTGTAAAACACATCGTTCCATTTAGTTTCAAGAGATCTTCTTCTCTTCCCAGTCTCCTTTTTTTTCTTTTTTTTTTCTTTTTTTTTCCCTTTTTTTTTTTTTTCCTTTTTTTAAAGAAAATATATTTTTGATATCATGTCTCTGGTGTGGGAAGTATATAAAAATACATATTGAGATAGAGTTTGAAAATGTCTGTAGATCTGGTTTTGGTTTTAAGTTGAAAAAAACAGTCCATGTTGGGAAACAGCACTGTTGAAGCAACTTTTCTTGTGGAGAAACGCTTCGGCTGTGCAGCATCTAATGAGAGTGGACATAGTAGCAAGGATATGGCAGCACCTAACATGTACACATCTTTCCTTTGTCTCTATGAATGTTAAGAGTGTTTATGAGATCTGCATGTGTTTCTATATGCTTTTCTTCAGTGTACATTTTTTCTTTTTAACCTTTTCAGAGCTTTGTTCTATACTGGTAACCAATAGTGAGTATGCATGAGAGATGAGTCTTTAATGAAATAAAACCACATACATACAGAAAAAGCAGCCATCATTATATTAGCTGGACTGAGAAAAAATAAGATTTGCACTTAAATTAACACAACTAATTCTGCAGTGATGTACATGAAACAGACAGTATTGGAACCTGAAGAATAACTGGTGGAAAAGCCCCTAACTGTTTCACTCACATCTGACTTCTGCACATCTCCTCACTGACTGACTCTGAAACAAAGATGCTTCACTTCTAACACTGTGAAATTATTTCTACATGAGTTATGATTACAAGATTACACTATCATCTTCCTCTTACTAAAATTTTGTGACTAAGAACAGAGAGGAATCTACCTGTGCTCTTTTATATAGCTGGTAAATGATGGTGATGAAGACATGTTGCTGTAGAGCTAAATAAAATAAAATTAATGACTAAAGCAAATAAAGCTGGGAAAATAAACTATAGACTCACTGAAACAAGCATGTTAATACTGAAAAAATATGACACACCAAATAATATTAGGAAATGCTTTGCTAGCAACATTATACCTAGGAGTATATTATAAGGAAATCTTAAAACAAACATTTTGGGGGTTTTGGTTTTGTTTGTTTGTTTGTTTCTCCAAAGCTAGAAGGGGTTCTTCTTTGTTTATTTGTGTGTGGATTTTTTTGTTGTTGTTTGGTGGTCATGGTGTTGGTTGTTTTTAATGAACTCCAGACTAATTCTTCAATATTAGCAGTTCTGGCTAATACCTGTTTAGAATTTTAGGATTTGTATCTAACAGAGACTTTTCTTCTTAATATATCTACCTGTTGTCCTACAACCTCTTCTCAAATGGCAATTTTTTTAATAAAAATTAATGGAGAGAAGCATCAGAAAGAACCTAGTGCAGCTTATAGGTTTATTTTAAAAATAGATTTTGGAACATTTTGGTGTAAATATTTATGTCCTGTGAACCCCTTGAACAGTCTGTGGTACATATAAAGTCTTTTTCTTATTGACCTGATAAAAGAAGTCTGTGGTTCACATACAGACTATCCCAGCTGTGCTAAAAAACATTAGTGAAAAGGAAATAGCAGAAATAGCTGTGATCAAATAGTCACTGCTAATTTAACAGTTTTTATCACTAACTTACCAGAACCATATGTACACATGTAGTTATTATCTTTATAGCATTTCATTTTTTGCTAGTTTTCCATTCTTTCCAGTTCATTTTTCTTTATTTCAAACTTACTGTTTTATTTGTCCTTTTATCCTTTCTCTACTGTCTTTTACACCTTTTTTTTTCTCTTTTTTTTCTTGTTTCTTCATCGCAAGGCCTGTTTCTTTGCCATTCACAGAGCATTTAATCTTCTCCCATACTTTTTTTTTCTAGCTCAGAATAACGTTGTCAATTAATCACCTGTGCAAAATACAGATGTTCACACTTTTTGCTCTGTCTTTCCTCCTTAATCACCAACATTTGCTCTAAAAAATAAAGTTTAAAATACTCTGCAAAAGCTAAAATATCTTCCTCCTTCTCAACTGCTTTGCAAAGCAGGGAAAAAATATGATTTGTTGCTTTGCTTTCCTCACAAAATATCTGCAAACATCTATGCTGCCCATCAGAAGAGAAAACAAAGTTTAAACATCTAACTTAAATGTCTCAGCTGAAGATAAGTGAGTGTTACCTGGCCTACATATACCAATATTTGCTCTGTAACAGAAATGCCCACAAATCACTTGCTAATTCAGAAATAATGGACTCTAAACATCAATGGGGCTCTAATTCTCCATCCTATAAGAGAAGGATGATGATATTACATCCTTAACCCAGCATGTCTGTTCAGACATCTGCTGCTTAGGTGGCAAATCATACTACCTCCTATCAGTATTTATTCAGGAAAGAAACCTTCTGAAATCACTACTGCTCCTCTGGGGGTAATTGCTGTCTGGTGTTTAAAATTCCTGTGTATCTGTGTAGCCTTTTGAATGTGTATGGAACTGATAAAAGCACACAGCAGTTGGCCTTCCACAAACTTAACGTAACATTACTCATTTTGTGCATTTCTGCACTGTTTCTATAGCTGAAGTTTTTTCCTATGATGCCCTTCCAGACCATGGAGATTGTGGCACTGGTAAAGTTGAATTTATATATCTAACTATGAAAAAATAATATGTTTGTATATAATTTAAGTAAATTTATATAACTGAAGAGCTGAAGAATAACTGATTTGTTTGTGATTGACAAATTTCTATAATTGAAGAAATTGATATTTTTGTATAATTGAAGCTTTGTATATTCTATTTGGTCTAACATTTATTCTAATTTTTCTCTGTTAATTTAACCCATTAATTTTCATTTTATTTTTATCAATTAATGAGTATTACTGTCTCTGTCATCCCAATATTTATATATTTCCAGATTATAGTTGTTTTTCCCTCTGATATTTGCCATATTTTTTTTAAGTGGAACCTAAAACCGAATTAAATTCTCTGTCTGAAACTTGATCAATATCAAGCAGTTAATTGTCTAACTATTTGCTTATTGTATATACAGTACTGTTTTGCAATATTGACATGTTTGCAGTGTTACCAGACAGTTTATTTACATTTAACTAATCATGGGCTGGGACTTCTTTTATGCTGGTAATGTTGACCCGATTTATAATTTTTATTTTTCTCTATGATTCTTCTTCCTTACCTAAACCAATTTTAAATTGACATAGTTAAAGATTAAAATCGACCATTTCAGATTTTTTTTCAGCTTATTACCATTCCTGGCAACATTAATCATATATTATAAACTCATTAGGTTGGAAGAAGAAGTGCATTTGTACCGTGCATTCTGTCCCAGAAGACTCTCAGAAGAATAGGAATTATTATAGAAGGGAGTAGATGAAAATCTGATTACATCCCAGGATCTACTTTGATGTGAATCTCATTGTTCCACAAAAAGCCCTTTGAGTTTTTGATCCAACTCAGACTTTAGATGGAAGATTCTTGTGCGGGAAGTGAACCATCCTGATTGACCCAGGCCAGAGAAAATCAACTTTCCTTCTCACGACATGGCTGACAATTCAAAGAGCGCACAAGTCTTTTACAGGGATTTGTGTTGTCTATTTTCTGTTTTGTTTTGAAAACTTTATGACAATTTTTATAGGTAACCACGGAAATGTTCATCTTCTGGGTTTTTTTATTAGTATGCTTTTTATTTCATTTTCCAAGCACACAGTGACAATATTTTAGCAGAATTGTACTCATGACCCAGAATACATCTTTGCAGACCACACTTGATACTTCTTCCTAACCTGACACTGAACCATTAATAATTGCTCCATGGGTTGCTTTTTTGCTGTTGTTACCATTTTTTTTGCCTTCTCTCCAGCATCCTATTTATTTAGCAGTGATTGCATTTAATCATTTCTCTAGTTTCCTTATGAGAATGTCATGTGGAACTGTATCAAATTCTTATTAAAATCAAGACATAATATGTCCACAGCATTTCCTTTATCCACTAAGCTTGTTATCCTATCAGTGAAAGAAATGATGTTAGTTCAGCATGATTTGTTTTTGATGAGCCCATGTTGCCTACTATTTACAAGTTATTTTCCTCCAGGTGCTTACAAATTATCTGCTTTATTAATTGTTCTAGCAATTTATCAAGTATTGAGTTTATACTTATCAGTCGGTGAGGTTTTATCAAATAGCATGAAGTTAACTGCCCATCTTGAACATATTGTAAATAGGGATTTATAAAAATGATCTGCTGTTTAATTCGTTATCTAGATTAAGAAGGTTTTCTTTACTTTCAAAGTTCGGATTGATTTTATACTAAAAGGATATTTTTACCAATATGTAATAATATAATGAAATAACATCTGCCACAGAAAAGAACACTAAATTAAATCTTACTGTAATGCTTTGACCCCACCACACACCATCCACATGAGGACCTGTCTGCATGTCAGCTACTATTTCATTGCCCTACCCTTTTGCTGAAGTTTTCTGTGACACCTGAGCTATGACCTACAGAAATTGCTATCAGTCATCAGAGTATTCATCAGGGAAATCACTGATGTTTAAGGCCTGTAGTAGATATCAACTTCAGCCTGAGACGAATTGTGCCCTAGAATGCTCTACATCAATTATGAAGGGACCCAGACTGACCTAGTCAGACATGAACACTTGCCTTTGTTCTTCTTCTGAATTTCTAGTCATCCTGCTCAAAAGTTGAATGAACTTTCACATGGGGAGATTTATCCTATGCAACTCAGACACAAGATAGAGTTAGCTTTCCAGCTATGCTTTTCCCCTTCATTGATTCCAGAATATTGGGAACCCAGATGTGTAATGGATGCACCCCTTGTTGGCAGTCAGATGGAATGCTGTAGTTTCTATCAGTAATCAAAAAGCCATTATTAAAGACAAGTGGGATTATTTCCTTAATTTCACTGTTATCAACTGCTTAGTGAGAACTCTAGGTCCTGATTTAAGTAACATTTAATTAGCACTGTTGCAGAGAGGTAAAACATTTCTGAAGTAAATTAAATTGCATCTGTTCAAGCTACCAGTGATTTTGTCTTTGTCTATATTTTCTTAGTATAAATCAGTCAAAGCTGATTTTAACTGTCAGAACTGCAATAAATGCTTCTGTACTGTAAGTAAAATAGATTGAGTGATGTTTTCACTCCTCCCACTAGTTATTTAGCAAGATTTTACAAACAAAACCTTGCTCCCTCTTTATCAAAAGGATGCCTTGCAAGAACTGTAGGAAAATAGTTAAGTGCTAAAAGCAAAGATCTTGAATCTGTTGGCTACAAAGGCTTTAGGAAGAAATATGAAAAAAAGAAGTATGGTACTATGCCCATTAGAAAACAAAGTCATTGATTCAGTGTCATAAAAAGGGCCTCAGCATTTTGGAAGCAAGATCTGACAAGGAAAAGAAAACTCTAGGGCTTGAGGATGAAATATTTACAGAAAACCATACTTATTTCCACTTTTTCAGGCAAAATCAAGGCATATGTTGGTTCTGGTTTTATTTTTTCTTTTAGTTTCTTCTTTTTTTCTATTATTTCTTCTCACCTTGCCATAGAACAAGCGTAGAAGAGCAATGGTAAGAAATACCTCTATTGGATTTTAAGGCAGTTAACCACAGCTAATATGACCAGGCTGTCATATTCATAGAATCACAGAATCATAGGATGGGTTGGGTTGAAAGGAAACCTTAAAGATCATCTAGTTCCAACCCCCGGCCATGGGGAGGGACACCTTCCACTAGAGGAGGGTGCTCAAAACCACATCTGGCTTGGCCTTGAACACTTCCAGGGATGGAGCATCCACAGCTTCTCTGGGCAGCCTGTTTCAGTGCCTCACCACCTGCATAGTGAATAATTTCTTTGTTATATCTAATCTAAATCAACCCTCTTTCAGTTTAAAACCATTACCCCCTGTCTTATTACTAGACCCTTGTAAAAAGTCTGTCTCTAGCTTTCTTGTAGGTCCCCTTTAGGTACTACAAGGCTCCTATAAGGTCTCCCTGGAGCCTTCTCTTTTCCAGGCTGAACATCCTCAACTCTCTCACCCTTTCTTCACAGAAGAGGTGCTCCAGCCCTCTGACCATCTTCATGACCCTCCCCTGCATTTGCTCATCATATAATGAGAGAAATATTCTTCAGGTGTCAATGCCCTTTCTAAGAAACCGTAGTCATTGTTTCTGTGATGGAGTACATGTACAGTACTTTTTTTTTTTTTTTTTTTTTTTCAAGATCCACAGAGGCATAAAAGACACAGGAATTTACAAGCAAAATTACTGAAAGGACAATAGACACCCTTATAAAGTCATGGAAAGAGTATCCCAATTCCCCTTTTCAATAATAGAAATAGAATATCATGGACTTAAATTGAGTAGTAAACTTCTAAGGTTACTATACTCCATTCAGATTATTTTCAACTTTCAAAAAATCCCATCGCTTTTCTCAATATTGAAGGAAGTTTTTTTGTCCTTACTATAAAATATATTTAAATAGGAGACCTACATTCTTATGTTGGCAGACAGTTTCAGCTTGCTGCAATATTTCCAACTCACCCAGGATGTGTTACATGAATTTCTCTAACTCTGGGGCAACTGTGTCCACAATTACATTGAGAAATGATCTGTGGATTTTTTTTTTTTCTTTGTTATTTTTAGTATTTGAGAACTATTCAGATTATTAGCTCCTTCAGTATGAAAACCTGGTGAAAAGTGGGGTTTGAATGTAAACCGAGCATGGAAATTTTACATTAGAGTTCTTCACCAGCAGAGGTGAAAGTGAACTCTTCCAAGGCTTGTCTTCTCCCTTGTTTTCCTTTCTTCCTCTTGATTTGCTCCTGAGGGAAAAAGAGAGGGAGGAAAAGGTCATGGCAGCTCTGTATACATTCCCAATCAATCTGCTTCTGACATGAATCAAAAAACAGATAAGAATCCAAACACAAAGGTACCAACCATAAAGCTACCTTCACTTTTCATCATTCCTTCACCATTAAAAGCTCCATCCAAGATTTGAGCTCACCTTGTGGAACAGCTTTTTCTGTTTGATTTTTTTTCTTCTGTATCCAGCTTGTATTTCTTACATTTCCTCTCCTTCCACTAGTATGCATTGATGTTGTCACTTAATTATCAAGATAAAAAGACTTTTAATTTCTTTCTTAAAATATCTGATTCTTCTCTCTTCTGCATTACAGTTGGTAATTTCCGTTGGTATAAAGAGGGTGTAAAATGCTGCCAAATATATAAGTTACTAGCAGAGTGTATCTATGACAGTATTGCAGCTCTCCAAAGAAAAAATGATTGTTTGGCAAGACCATTTCCTAAAAAAAAAGAAAAAAGAAAAAAAAATAATAATATAGCAAAAAACAAATTAAGGAAGAAGAAATCAGAGGTGAAAAACAGAAGAAAATATTAATCTAATCTGCACATCGATCTAAATTTTATCTAGACTCAGCAATATTTCCGTATTTATTAACTAGTTCGGATCTACCATTACAGATGTGATCTTTTTTCAGTCTCACAAAGCATCTCATAGTCTTAGCCAGTTTAGAACTTCTTCTCAGGTTGATAGATATATACATACTTAAAGTCAGCAATGCATAAAATTTACATATAAATGCTGATGCATCATAAATCCTTTAATATCCACATTTCTCTGTAACCATTTTGAGACTATAAAAAAGAAGACATATTAGCAGAGGAAAAAATGCTGTTATGAAGAGTCATTTACTGCTAGATGCAAAAGAAATAAAACACAATCTGGTTTTGGCTCTAGAAACCTTGCAATTCTTTGGACTTGGAGAGAACGGTGCACACATTTTATTCAGACAAAAATTTAATTGGCTTACATGTCTTTTAATGATTGTGCAGTAAACTGTTTAAACTTGAATTACTGTTATGTCATCCTCTAAAATGGGGAGAATTATATGACAAAATACAGATGTGTACAGTGGAATGACTTCATGAAACCCTGAGAACTGTAAAATTTTAAATCAATCAATAGAATCATAGAACAACCCAAGTCAAAAAGGACGTCAAAAACCCTCTGATAAGCAATATCTTTTATCTTAAACCTGATGCCTAAAATAAGTCAGATGAATAACATCCTAAAAATGTCTCTTGTTCCCTACTGCAGTACTGAATACCAGCACAAATAGTACATAGATCCTCTGAGACCAATAAAGTTTTAAAAATACAAAAAAACAAACAAACAAAAAAACCACAAAAAAAAACCTACTGAAGCTTATAGTCTATTTATATTACCTTAAATTTCCATAGTTAATGCCTCATACAACTTAACTGAAAAGTAATTTGTTATTTTTCAATTTTTTTGATGTTTAGAAAAAACTTGTTTAAAGCAACAGTGGGTGGCTGTGTTGGAAGTTCTTCTCAAAACAGGAAGTCCTCATGGCAAATTTTGAAGCATTAAAACTTCATTTTCTCTGTGAAAAGTCTATTTGAGTATTTTTTAATGTTATAATGAGTTTTCCCAACAGAAAATGAAGCTTTTAAGCCTTACTAAAACATTAATGGAGGCTTTTTACCCAGAGGTATAGAGTCCAAACTATACATGGAAGAGTTTGATTCTCCATGGCCTTGTGTATTAAGCCTCACAGTTCCAGTTGAGTACCTTTACACTTTTCAGGTAGTGTAATTATGTTCGATATATTCTTCAAGGCCACTTCTCACAGGAAAAAAAAAAAATAAAAAAATGTGTAACTCAGTTTAAAATATTATCAAGGACAAATGTACCATTTCATGATGTCTTTGTACTTCTTTGAAAAACTACAAAAGATAAAAAGTAGAAAACAATGAGGTACTAAGCCAGTAAATTTGAATCTTGCTTCACTTATATCTCTAGTCTCAGCAGAAATCCTCTTTCCTTGTATAAGTGTAATTGAGAGGAAAGTCATACGTTTTAATATCATCTAGAAAAACACCAGATCTGTGAAGGTGTGACTGTTGCAGATGCAGAGATAGCCTTCTAATTATGCCAGATGAGTTAAAGTATTGCTCCAGGAAGATGAAAAAGATGATATAATCACTCATCCCATTCTCATTGCTGCTCTACACTAGAATCTGTGTAGGAGGAAGTCGTCTTTTCAACTGTGTATCTACTTGTGGTCCATTATCTACAATGGTCCTGGACATACTACAGCAAATAAAGTAGATTTCTAAATTGATCTGTGTCACCCAGAAATCACAAAAGCTTGGAAACTCCTCATACAGATAGATAGATAGATAGATAGATAGATAGATAGATAGATAAAGAACGAAAGAAAGAATGAAAGAATGAAAGAACGAAAGAACGAAAGAACGAAAGAACGAAAGAAAGAAAGAAAGAAAGAAAGAAAGAAAGAAAAAAAGAAAGAAAGAAAATTATGGTCAGCATGGTTTGGTTATGGCATGCTATGTAGAACTTGCCATCTCCAGGAGATATGGGTCCAGCTGCAGTGTCCCAAAGGGTACACAGTAATTGGTTTAGGAAATCAAGTGTTCACAATGGTGTTGTATGGCACCAGCAACAAGTGTGATTCAATGCACAAAGCTAAAACTCGACTAGTATAATGTTGGTAAAGGCTTGAGCTTGTTGGATGTGGATACTCCTTTTGTTCTGAAATATTTATGCAGCTAGTCCTATATAATCAGCTAGGTTTTCAAGATAGAAGTCAGAAGGTACAAGCTTAGTGTGTAGTTAAATAATCTTTTGTCTGCTGCATCATCTAGGTTTGAAAACACTGAGTAACAGACTAACATTGTCTTCAAGATGATGTTTATCACATTGCACAAACAGAATGACAGGCCAGCATCCTTAAAGGAGAAAAGAAAACCAGCAAGACTATAGCCTGCTACTAGGTCAAGTAGTTGTTTTTTTTTTTTTTTTTAACATTTCCCAACTAAGTAATTTATCTGTCTGACCCAAAGATGCAAAGCACCTCCTGAAGACTGAGAAAAGCTAGTAGGGAGTAAGCAACTGATCAATAAAATGAAATAAATCCCTTAAAAAAAGGACTTTAGTGTTGCTTTTCATATTAGAAAACTATGAGAAATACTTTAGAGCCCGTTTTTCTCTCACTGTATTAAACAGGAATCTTCACATTGACTTTGGAATGAATAACTTTGTCTCAGCTGCTTTCTTTTTAAGAATAAAATAATTCATTTATTTGCATATCTCTTGTTTTCCAGAGGGATAAGACTCTATTATGGAAAGTTTTGAAATTAGCTTCTTTCCTTGAGACTGTTGATGAATATACATATCTGTATGCCTAACGGCTAACTCTACAAAGAGGTAGCTGATTCTTCACTCCTTCATACCAAATAGTAAGAATCCGAAAATTTGTTGAAAAAAATAGTATTGTGCCAAAATAGAACTGACATAGTAGAGAATCATAATCTCTCAGACTTTAATGGATACCCACTTACTCTGCTAAGGAACTGTAAAATGTTGCAAATATGATTTAAGAGCCTTTTCCACCTTGTTTTCTACTAGTGCAAGTGGCAAAAGACTAAAGGACAAAGTAGAATGAGGACATGCTCTAGTGAGCACGCCTCTTGTGTTCATCCATTTCTTGTTCAAAACTTTCCACAGTTTGCACTCAATGCACATGCCTGAGATTGACAACACTGTTCCTCACACAATGGAAAGTTCAGTGATTCTTGCTGGTTCATAAACAGTTCATACCACTTCCTGATTAATATCTAGTCTACATTGCATCTTAAAATTACTACACAGTAAAACTATTCAGCTTTAGGTAGTTTGGGGAACAAAACTTTTATCACATCTGGAGCTCACCTGAGAAGGTCAACCTCCTGCTCAAAGCAGCTTCAACATCAAAGTTAGGTCAGATTTGTCTGGGTCTTGTCCAGTTAAGTGTTGAAAGGGAGAAGACACTACAGACTCTGATGGCAACCTGTTCCAGTGCTCAGTCACCTATACTGTGACGATTATAGCCATTACATTCAGTCATTATCTGCCTTGCAGCAGCTTCTAACTGTTACCTTTTTTTGCTGTGCAGCTTCAGAAGTCTTTTACTTTCACTGCTTTATAGCCATCCTTTATGGCTATAAAGCCATAAAGAGAGAATGTTGAAGAGAGAATGTCAGATCCTCTTCTCCTCTCCATTCACCCAGGTTGTCTGCTTCACTCTTCACCATCTTCAAGTCAAAGTCCATGAGTTCCAGCCCCATGGTCACCTTAGTGCCCTCATCTGAACTCCATCGTGTCACTCTTTCTGGTGAGCCCAAAAGTGGACACAATATTCTAGATATGGTCTCAGAAGGGTTGAAAAGAATAATCAATTCCTTCAACCTGTTTGCTGCACTAACCAGCGTATAGTTAGCCTCCATCACTACAAGAACACATTGTTGGTTGTTCTCCACTGGACATTTTTCAGTTTGCAGTCCATCAGACCCCTAAATTCCCATCTTTTACTCTAAAGGTGCTTTGTAAATAATTAACCCCAGTTTGTTCAGTTGCAAGGTGTTATTCTGTCCCAAATGCAAGAATTTGCATTTAATATTGTTGAACTTCATGAGGTTTCTGTCAGCCCATTTCTATATACTGTGGAGATCCTTTTGAATGTTGGACCCTGACCTATAGCTTGCTGTCCTCCAGCTTGGAGTCTTTGAAGAATTTACTGAGATGCCTGGTTTTCTGTGGCAGAGGTCCCCAGTGAAGATGTTAGACAGTACCAGGCCCACAACTGACCCCAGGGAACACTACTCACAAGTGACTGTCAGTTAAACTTGGAACAGTTGACTGCTACACTTGAGCATAGTTAGTTTTTCACCCACTTTGGGTGGAAGTCCTTATTGCCTCATCTTGCCTACCAAAATATAATAGCAATATGTCAAATGTCTCACTAAAGTTGAGATGAACAACAACAACTCTCTCCCTGTCCAGCCATTTCATCACTGTTCTGGTTGGTCAGGCATGATTTGTCCTTTGATAAATACATGCTGGTAGTTCCAAGCCATCTTCTTGCACTTCATGTGCCTGGACTAGTTTTCAGAAGGATTTGAACATTACATATATTAGGCTGACCAGCCTGTAGTCCTCCAAATCTTCCTAGTGCCCTTTTCAAAGGTGATTATGATGTGCTTTTTTTGTAGGCATCAAGGCTTCACCTCAACTGCCACAGTGATGTCTGCCAGCGTTGTCAGCATCCTTGAATATATCTCATCCATCAAAGGACTCTGATTATTAAGTTGTCCCATCCATTTAGGAGAACGCCTACAGTATATCTGGTCTTCTTTTCCTGATGATATACTTAAAGAAATCTTTGTTATCTTTCACAGATGCTTCCCAGCTTCAGCTGCAGTTGAAATTTGGCTTTTCCTAATTCCATCACTGTTTGCATGGGCAATGCTTCCATAGTGCTCTGAGACATCCTGTACCCACTTTAACCTTTCGTAAGCTTCTGTCTTGTGTGTGAACCTAGCCTGGAGTTTCCTGCTCAGCTAAGCTGGGCTTTTGTTATACCAGCTTAATTTTGTATCCATAGAGGTGAACCATTCTTGTGCTTTGAGGAGGTTATCTATTCCAAAGACCCTTACAGTTCTGAAAACAAGAATATGAACTTCTATAAGAGCCATTCAAAAAAGACAAGTTACACAGTTGAAGACAGTTGACATTATCACTACTTCTCCACATTGAGGGTTACAAGCTATCCTCATTTAAAAGCTAAAGTAGGAAAACAAACAAACAAACAAACAAACAAAACCCCAACAAATCACAAAGTATTCATAAAACAAATAAAATAAAATTGAGTGTAACTTCGTTTGTGACCTAAATCAGGAAAGAATTCTTAGTCAGGCTGTTTCAGGGGTCTTTCTAGTTTAGAATAATTCCATGTAGGAAAACCTAAATCCTGTTCTATTTGTAACTCTTCAGACACTTGAAATATCAGTGCACTGAATTCATGTTTCTGATCCAGATCTCCCAGTCCTTCCTCTAACCGATCTTTCTGTTTGTTGGACCTTATCTTTGATTATCTCTCATACTTGCCACCATTGATATCAACCTCAATACCTCAGATACCAACTTCAGCAGAATGTCTGTAGAACTCCTTCAGTGGAATATGAGATAAAGATCACTTTCAATGCCTGAAATCCCATTTTTTTTTTCTACAACACTGTAAGGTATTAGCTAAATAAGGCATTAATTGATGTGGGGTTTTTTCCTTTGTGTTTTGTTGGTGGTAGTGGCGGTTTGTTTTTTTGGTTTTTTTTTGGTTTTTTTTGGTTTTGTTTTGTTTTGTTTTGTTATATATATATATATATATATATATATATATATATATATATATATAACATCAGAATTTTAGCTCTAGATGAGTAACCGTATTACCTCACTGTGATATCCCACCCATTCTCTCACAGCCTTTGCCGCTTGCCTTATTTATTACTCAGGAAGTCACATTTCAAATCTCTGTGCAAACTCAGTTCAGGGATCACTTCTATTAATTTTTATGGTGCTTTCCACAAAAAAAGAGAGGGATTATTCTGAAGGAAAAGCTGTGGCAGCACAAGCATATTGACAGATAATCTGTCAATAGAATTGCTGGGAGCCCTCAAATTAAATGAATATTCACTAAGGGCAATTTTCTCACACTTGGCTTTGGCATTTTCATGCCTGAAAAGCAGGCATCTGACACAGTGTGACACTCTCTTATAGACAATTTGTCTTTTCATGAAAATATCCAAAAGAATAAAAATGGACTGGCTTGTTAAGTTGTTTGAGCTTGAGGAAAAAAGGCTTCCCCCAGTTTCTAGGACAGAAGCAGAAATTGTGAGATATTCCTTTGAAAAAGCTTATCTATTAGATTTAACATCTTTCACTTAAAAAAACCCCTCTTGTGTCAGTTGAATTTCAAGATAAGAGATCTTTGTAAAACCTATATGATGCATGCATCACACAAAGGGATGTTAAGAAATGAAAAATAAGAACTCCTTAATGCACTCTGTATCAGCTAGATGCAGTCAATGTATTACCACCTACAGCAAGGCTAATGGAGGTATTGTTATAATGATCATTACTGTGATCTTAGATATTTAATCATTTACACAGAAGTGAGAATATATTTAACTGTTCACCTGTGTCCAGGTGAATGGTGACCCAGTATATTTGTTCAGAATATACAAAAAGAAATGTATTCAGATACTGAGATACAGCTCTCAAAAAAGCGTTATTAAGACAGTTGATCAGTGACTTAGCTACTAGATGAAGCATGTAATTAAAAAAAACCCAAACAAACAAACAAACAAAAACAAAATACAAACAAAACCAAAACAAAACAACAAAAACCAAAAACAAAACCAAAACAAACAAACAAAAAAACCCAAAACAACCCACATGAAGATTCCCCTTTGCCAAGTAGGACAGGACCTGTAATGGAATACAATGTGTGGGAATTTCTGTATAACCTCTTACATACATTACCAAGATCTGAACACTTCAGAATGGGCTACAGGAGAAGCACTGATATAGTCTTTGTGAAAGCTTACATTGCATTCTAGGGTGTTTCAGTACCCCAAAACTGAAAGAGGTATAGGGGTACCTTTTCCCTGTAGCTAACAGTTTAAAGAATTCATTGTAGGAATAAGGAATCCCACAGTTCAGCAATCATCAATTGCAGAGAATAAGAAAGCAGTAAAATCATTGAAGGGAGAAAGAAATGCAGAACATAGCAATAGTGACCTCTTCATTAGAAAGTCGTGACAAAAGTACTAAGATTTAAAGAACATTGCTTCTATTATATATTGTTCAGTGCATTAAAAATAACTGAAAAATATGAACTACTTAAGACATTTCCTATATTTGACTGCTTATTCTCAGCCTTGTCTTATTACTTCTCATTTATGATTGCTTCTTTTTCATCCTAAAATAACTCAGTGGGAAAGTCTTGCACAAAATGTCCTTATAGGTTTCCTCTTTCTTCTTTTTTTTTTTTCCCTACAGTTATTAATCTGATGTTTTACTTTTTTGTTTGTTCCCTAGGTTGATGACACGTCACCAGTTAGTGCTACATTGACTTTTTAAACGTGAAATAATTTGACTGCTCAATCTTTTAGACAGATTTAAGCAATAACACAGTTCAACAAATCTCTGTTCCAGTGGTTTTTAAGACATCATCACCTGTGATAGATTAGTTTAGCTGTACATCCTAATATAAGATTTTTTTTTCCACAAAAAAATAGAGGACACAAAGTGTAATACAGTGACTGCTATAAATTTGATGCAACAATAGTTATCTCTTACCTGTTGCTTACATTTCCTTGTATTGCCCTCACAATGGTTTTATTGTACATCATTAATGCTTATTCACATTCCTCAAACCTAGTATTGTTACTCAGTAGCATGGCTGAAGTTATAATGAAATTGGCTCTACGATTTAGTTACAAACTGACTATTTCTCTGAAAGCACAGCTGCAAATATGGTTGTTGAATGGCCGGGAGTGTTCTGTACTTAAATGGTTCTGGATCTAGTGAAGTCAGACTGCAGATGCCTTCTTCGCTGGAAGTTTCTCGGTCCACAAATATACTTCTGGTTTTCAAATTAGTATCTTCAAAAGTTTAAGTGAAAATACTGTCTTTTAATTTTTTTTTTTTTCCATCTGCTTTCCTACCCTTAGTAAGCTCAAGAAAATCTAACAGAGGATAACATTCTCAAAGGTAATATTTTCCGTATAAATTCTTTGAAGATGGGCTTCCAAAACAGAACAGAGGTACCCATTGATGGACAGGCTACAGCACTCATTTTATACCAAACTTGTTTGATCTCTCCAATTCATACACTTGTATCTCTGGACCAGAAAGCACATTTAAGCAGTTAGGGACATGGGAGGAAACTAGGGAAACTGCTTTAAGAACTGCTTCTGGAACATTTGGGGAAAAACGACTGAGGAAAGGAGGGTACTTCGAAACATGGGGAATATATGAAATTATCTTTCTGTTGACAATGGAGTTACTAAGGAGGAAAGGGGAAACAAAACAAATTCTGATGAATATAAAGGAGAAACTTGAATGGGATATGGTCTATTACACAGAAAATGTGTGGGGCATATAGGATCAAAAACTAAATTTCATCAATTCAGTGCCTCGCTGAATTAATTTCACTGTTTGCTATGTTGGCCTAGGGTACTTGTAGTATCTCAACACACAGTAGCTTCATTTCTCACTGTTCTAGAGAAAAAAGGAATAAAATTTACCTGTATTTCTGTCAACAATTTCATTTTTTTTCTTAATTCATGCTTAATTCACACTAAAACCTGCATCAAATTTTCTGCTTTCTTGTGTTTTCCACTTATTTGATCCTGAATTTTGTGTTATTGCTTTGTGTGCTTGCCTGCATTACTGTTCTTGTTGTTCTTCTTATAATTCTTTAATTTAGATGCCCTTGCTTTATATAATATTAGATTGTGTGAGAAACAGATACATACTGTCACAGTGGCATCAGATGTTCCACCATTCATTATTTCTTAAAAATGTAGCTAAATTCTGGAATTCTAAATCAGAAATTTGAGTAATTAATGCTGCTTTGCTTCTTCATTTCAGTTTTAAAAAATCAAGATAACCCACATAAAAAACCAAAACAAAACAAAACAAAACAAAAACTAAACAAATAAGCAAAAACACAAAAGCAGAAAAGCACAAACAAAAATGTAACAAACGAATGCCAAACAAGTAAAAACATGAAAAAACACAAACTCCACAAAACAACCAAAACTTACCACTTGAATCTCAGGGAAAGAAAATCTTTTAAAATGCTCTTATTGTCTGCTTGAATGTTTCAGAGCTTTTGTCAAACTCAGTTCTCTTTGTTATTCTCTTCCCATTGATGGTTTTGCGAAGAGATTGAATTCTTACATTCATTGCTTCCAGGCACAGGTATGGTTTCTTATCTGGAAAATTAACACTGTTAATGGTATGGGTCCCTTGGTCTGGTTCTGTCCACTGTGTTTTTTCATCTTCTGGGTCAGGAGGATCTCACCATTTTGGCTGCTGTCACCACGTTTTGATTACCAACTGCTGTGCTACAAAATGAAAAGCATCCATGCTTGTAAAAGTAAACTGGTTTCTTATTAAGGGATGATGTGTATCGACTGCTATGACAGTCTAGTCAATTCCATAAACCGTTTTAGAGTTCCCATGAGCTGGACACTTGGATATTTGCAAAGTGTCAATGTATAAACAGTTCTAGCAAGGAGATCTTATGAAATATAATTACCCTAATATATTGATAGGGACATTTCTCTGTTTATTCTCAAGTTCTGATTTTTGTAACCCTTTCCAAAAATTATCCTCTGTGCTTGCTAAAAAATCAGCTTATAGAGAAATTTCTTATATATATATATATATATTTATTTATTTATTTATTTATTTTATTTTTTTAAATTTTTTCCATGCTTCTTACCATCTCAGATTGTGTTTTCATTTGACGTGTATCTTCAATTTTTTACACACTTTAAGCTGGAGGTCAGAATTTTTAAAGTTAATCAGACTGGAACACACGCTTCCACTATGGATGACCTTATCTCAGAATGTGTTCCAGTTCATAACTGCTGAATTATAAACAGAAAAAACACATTACCACAAATGGGGAAGTTAAAGAAAAAAAAAAATATCATTCAGGAAAATGGCTCTGTGCTCTTGAACTGAAATAATAATGTAACTGTTTAGTTCATACAACTCATATATGCATTGTACAGATGAATTTGAATTCCCTTAGCTCAGCTCTACTTCATAATGCAGAAACTCCTTTGGAAAAAAAAAAAAAAAGGCATGTTATTTTTCATCTTGAACAAGTCAAGGTTACAAGAGTTATATTTGTAAAGACCAACAGTAGGTTGGTTAAAAGATATAAAATAATAAAAAAAATATTCCAGGAACATAAAAAATCACAAGCTTTCATTACTGAGAGACGATCTTGTCTTATTTTATGTAGCAAACACCAAACAGACAGTTTCCAAAATAATCTGTTTTCAGATCTCCAGTTTTCTACTGCAAACTGGTATAAGAATTCTACAAAGTAGGATGTCTTTTAAATGTCACCTGCAGTGCGAGCAGCTTCATCTTTCCTGCAGGAAAAAAAAAAAAAAAAAAAAAAAAAAAGGCAAAAAAACGAAACAGGGTAGAAACAGGGTAATTATCTTTCTTTACCTTGTAATTCTTTGCCATAATTAAGAACAAGAATTATTAACCCATCTTTGGAGAGGTTAGCTTTTTCTCAAAATGAGAGGTAAGAAAAATGAAATTAACATAAGGGTATTAGGTATACACTGAGTAATACATATTTTTGTGTCTCCCCTTACAGTCTAATGGTAAAAGGTTCTAAGGATTAGTGGTGGATTAGCCATGCTGAAAGTTAGAACATTTTTACAGCTGAAAAATCCAAATAGCTATACAAAGAATGGATTATCCTCCCAGTCTAGATGAAGGAATCTGGTTAATGATGGTTTTCCTTAGACATGTAAGCATTTTCCATGGGGAAAATAAACATTGTGATGCAGTATATTAAAACAAAACAAAACAAAATAAAACAATGAACCAAACAAACAAATAAAACAACAATAGAAGCATTTAACCATGAAAATGTTTCTGTGCTTTATCCCAGAAATATCAAAGAAAGTATCAGTAATTCAGTGTCAGGGAAGTCAACACTGTGAAAAATATATATTTATTTTTTAAACCTATGAACAATAGTATTTATTTTCTAACCCTGTGACATAAAATTGATAAAATCTGAGTATATGCTACCCTATGTGTAGTAGCAAGTAACCAAAAATTAGTGTTTGTCCCCTATTTAAAAATTAAATTGAGTGAAGCCTATTCCAGTATATCACTGAAGATACCAAGTTTCCTACCAACTGCGGTTGGGATAAGGCAAACCCCTTTCTCAGCTCAGGTATATGCTCCAGAAAGATGTCAGGTTCTCCTACAGGACCAACAATTACAAGCTCACTGTCATACTGCTGCATCAAGTTCAACCGTAGAACTAACAAACTTACTTTTGTCTCATTATGACTTGCCACATTCCTGTCACTAGTGAGTATGAATGCTGTACAATGACTAGTTGTCTAACTTTTCTCTTTGGAAGGGAAATGTCCTTTTGAATTTCACATCTGCAGGTTTAAGCCTCACACATAGAAAAAAGATTGCCCTGTAGCACTATGAAAAGCAGTACTCTGCATCCTAGATGTAGGTAAGTGTTTTAATAGTCTGTCATTACTCTGTATCTGACAGACTAGGATACAAGCTCCAGCAGCCAGAGGGGCAACATAAAGATTGGCCAAGAAGCTCATCACTGACATAAGAATAAAATAATTGTGATTTCTGTATCACTTCAAGTAATAGTGTAAGCCTTTTCTAGGCTGCCTACAAATGGTACAATTTTGCCATTCAAATGGGAGAGAAGACTATAGAAAGTCTTTAGTCATAGAGCTGTATTTTACTTTAGACAGACCTCAGTGTCAAGTACAATCGAAAACCCTATGCAAAACTAACTCTGATAGTCATAGAGCTTTGAAAAGCAGTTTATGAAAAAAAACAGCTTCCAAAATTTCCAAAAATCTACATTATTCCAGCTTTTCAGTGATGCCCCAGGAGACTAGGAAGAACAACATTTAGCTGGTCTTTTACTAGAAACCTGTCTGATCTAAAGCAAAAGAAATGTCTTAAATAGGTCTGTATTGTAAAGAACACTTTTTCTCCCCTGAATTTACCATCAGTGACAACAGTGTTTATGTATTGGAAAGACACCAGTGTATAGAAAAATCAGATAAAAAAATACTAACTTTATTCAAGAAATAATGCAAAGTATCCATTGTCTTTCCTTTGAGTAATGAGATTTAGTGAGATATGCAGAAAAAAAACAACAAACAAACAAACAAACAAACCACAAAACAAAAAACACAAAACAAGAACAAAACCAAACCAAACCAACCAACCAACCAAAAAACACACCACAGAAACACCCACAGCATTAATGAGTAATTCTAGCTGTCTCTACTTTAGGAACTCAATCCACAGGCAACAACTGTTCTGTAGAATAGAGCATTAGCTCTCTAGTTTGGGTACATGGTCATGATCTTGACATGGATTTAAGATGCAGCCAGATCACGTTCTGCTCTTCTATTTCCACGAAAAGGAAAATGTGTGGTCTGAAAGAGGGAAGGTAGCTGCACAATTCTCTGAACCGTGACTGTACGATAGAGAATGTAGTATCTCTATAGTGTTGTCAGGACATAATCCCTCAAGTGTGATGGGAATATTAAGTCAGTCTTAACAGATAAAGATTTTTAGTGTATCTGATTAATAATTTTGACTTACAAATTATGCCAAAAATGGCAAAAGCTAATATCTTTCTTTTTTCAGTAAGGAAGATGGAACATAACCCAAATTGCCAAAGTTAGTCACAGAGTGATCTAAAAAATAGGCTGCTAGATGAAAAAGAAAAAATGAGATCATCTTGTTTAGGTACTTACATGTAATAGAAAATTGAATATTTATGGTGAACTCAAGAAGTCTAATTTCAGCCATAATTTAAATAAGAAAAATCCTCCCTGCAAAATTCATCTTGAGTTAAAAAAGAAAAAATCCTGAGAAAAAAAAGATTTTCCCTAATAAACCTCAAATTCAACAGTATGTTCTGTCTCTTTAGACTGAAAATATTTCAATTACTATATTAATTACTTATTATTATATAATAATATTTTCTTCTGTAAAGATTTCTACTTTAAAAGTTTTCTTGTCTTTTGTACATGTTCTCTGGACTTCACCCGGACACCAGCACTGTCTCAGAAATCAATAAGAAGAAACAAAACAAACTTAAAAAAAAAGTAAAAAGTATAAATATAAAGATGCAAAGCCAGCAAACACACAAAATTGTAGCTTTCTAACTTTAAAGACGTGAAAAAAGAAAGACTGAAAGAATTATAATAAGGCTGAAAGTTAAAAAGAGCAAAGATGTGGGCATGAAATCTCAGAATGAGACAAAAGAAAGAAAAAGAGAGGCCAAACAAGAAAAGTAAATTATCATAATAAAAACTAAAAGCCTCCCTTCAGCTGTCTTAAAAATAGATACTAATGTTTTGCAGATTAACTTTGGTTTTGTAATTATGGACTTATGGAGAAATGAATGTTCGTGAACTAAACTGCTCACTTAGGAAGTGAAGCTAAATCCATGGCATAGTAGAAACAGCTGTTGCCCATTATGCTTTGCTTTTTGATGATAAGTGGTAAGAAAGGTTGGGAAAAGGTGACCATTCAGCACTTCTTATTATGAGGTAATGGCTCCAATGATGTTAGCGAAATAATTAAAAACACCATCAGCCTTATTCTCTGTGAAGACAGTTAATGTTGTTTCCATCTCTCCCTGCTGTCCTAAAATGTATTCACATATAGAGTAATATTGGAGGTTAGGGTAAAAATGGAGCAAATCTGAATTAAAGAAGATTTTGTGCATTACATACACAGCCTTAATCTAAACTGTGTAATTCAGTGCTCCTACACAGAATATTTAAATCAAAACTATTACTCTTGTTCTCATAAAAGAAACTCTAAGTCTTACTCTCTATAATGTCTTTGACTGGAAAGTTTTTTTCTACATTATTCAGAAAAAACATGAATTTTCACATTAGTGTCTCTAACTTTTTCTTTTAGTCATCCCACATGCAAGGAACACCTAATATGTCACCCTAACAACAAATATCCTAATATTTTTGTTCTGGTTTATGCTTCACAGGCAAACTTTTACCCAGCTGCTCAGTCACTCCTCCACCTGCTGTGCAGGACAAGAAGGGAAAACAGGAATAAGAAAGCTCACAGATCAAGACAAAGAAAGGGAGATTGTTTACTGTCATGGGTAAAAAAAGACTTGACTTAGGAAAAATGAATTAAATTTACTGCCAAATAGAATAAATATTTTTGGGTAGGGAAAACAAAAAGCCAAGCATCAAAACAGCATCGTTCCTCCCCCTTTCCCAAGCTCAACCTCAGTCCTTTACTTACTAACTTCATTACCTTGGCAGCACAAAGGGGAAGGGGAATGGGAGCTGCAGTCAGTCCATAACAGCTCCTCTCTGCCACTTCTTCTTTGGCACACTTTTTCTCTCTTCCAGCATGGGTCTTTCAGGAAAATCTGCTCTGGTGTGGCCTCTCCACAGGCTACAGGGGTTATCTCTTCCTCCGTGGAGCACCTCTTCCTCCTTCTCTGACCTTGGTGTTCCCCCTTTCTTGCTCTTATTTTCCTCTTCTTAGTTCTCTGCCTGTCCAGCATTTTCTGCCCTTTCTTAAATATACTTTCCATCTCAAATATGCCACCATCTTGGATAATGGGTTCAACTGTATCCTGTGGTGGGTCTTTTGGAGGCAGATGGAATGGGCCATGTTGAGCATGGTCACTCCTCAGAGAGGCCATCTCTGCAGCAACAACATGTTGACACCTGCACCCAATACAAACTTGTACTAGGCCCCACTGGATGTTTGAGATAGTGAAACCTTAAAAGGAAAAGCCTGCATGTATAGAGCTAATTTGCTTAGGGTTTTCAGTACCACAGCCAGTGACAAAGTGACTTGTAGACTGGAACAGATCTCTATTCAAAATAAACAGATAGTCTGGGTTCAACAAAGGGTAATTTTTTTGGCATGTTTTTTTTTTTTTGCTTGTTTGTTTGTTTTTTGTTTTGTTTTGGTTTGGTTTTTTGGTTTTTGGTTTTTGATTTTGGGTTTTTGGGTTTTTTTGTTTTTGTTTGTTTGTTTGTTTGTTTCCACACAGCTAGCTGAGGTGCCTCATTCAGTTCTATAACCTAGGAGATAATGTTTATTTTTATTACTTGGAATAAGCCATTTCCAAAGACCTAAATGATTTGTGCTAGCTTCCAAGAAAAGCCCAGAAATAATTTATTTCTAGGGTTTGTTGTTCAGATATGTCCCCACATTTGCGATTTTGCACATAGCACACACAGGTACTGAACTCATGAGAGGAATGGGAAAATCAGACCTTTATAAACCTACAAGGTGTTCTGGAAAACAAGTGAGGCATCCTGTAGCAGTACTTGCCTTTATATTTTTTTGTGACAGTGGCACATTAGCAAAGAGGTACTATGACCAGAGAGGAAATTTCCTGCTTCTTAATTGCTCTTCAAAATAAGATAAACAAGTATCTTATGGGCTTCACACATGCTTCAGAAAAGAACATACTTTTTGCACCTAAAACTAGACTGATATTATCATCTCATCAGACAGACTTCTATTGGAATAGACCATATGATACACAGATAGAGATAGAAGATCGAAGGATTTTGACCCTAGAAGGGGCAGAAGGCTTGACAAATACTAAATGAAGATATTAGAACTGAGCTTTTGGTGATGAAAAAAAAAGTTTTTTGTTTTTATTCAAGATTTTGGACTGTTGGATGACTTTATATATTTCAATGAACAATAAAAATGTTGCTACTTGCTTATGCTGATGGAAGAGAGAAAAACAAGGCATATGTTTATTCAGCTGTCAACCCTTAAAAGCACTCCAAAACTGAAATTGTGGGTTGTTATAACTCCTTTCTCTGATGGAAGGCTAGCATAAATGCCCTTCTTCTGTCTTGAATAGATTCTAGGATCCTAGGTCGACGACAAGCAAACAAACAAGATGCAGCACTTACTGAATGAATGAATGAATGAATGAATGAATGAAAGGTGTGAAATAAGAAAATTACATAAACTATTGTCAAAATTGTTAGGTGGAAATGAACCTTTCTGTATATTGGCTAAAATGAAGATTTGAGCATACTGAGCAGATAGTGTCCCAGCTCCCTGAACTACAATGAAGATGACCCAAACAACCTAGAAATGTCAGCAAGAGAGAAATGGAATGTTTATTTCTCAGAATGGATGAAGTTTTTGTCACTAGCATATTCGGACTAATTCACCAGTTAGAAGCAAAGAAGGTCTATAGATGACCAGTATGAAAGGGAGGCAAATAGTTGCCGTATTCTGGATCTCCCTCTTGTGTTCCTCAAAGGTTTTTATGGACATTGAGTATACAGGGAATAGAGGCAGTTCTTTTAGACCTACTGGACTGCCCTCTCTCCTTATCGTGATGCCAGAGCCATAAGCCACAGGTGTTAGTGAGGTGATTCTTGAAATCAATAGATTATATTCCAGGCAGTACTGCAATGAAAACCAAAAACTCTCAACTCACTTGTGGCATTAAAATGTATGCATGGTAAATCAATAAATATAAATGTGCTTAGTGAGAAAGAGTAGTTCTAGACTCATTTTAAAACTAGTAACAGATTGCTTATTCCCGATAGGGAAAGAATTCTATTTTTTTGCTGTTGTCTGAAAGAATAAAGGTAGAGTTTTCAAGTAAACAATTTTGATGGAAAATAGCTATTTTTCATGTATTAAATTTATAGCTTAAAAATATTTGAAGCAATAAAGAAACTAGTCTTCTCTTAAAAAGAAAAAAAAAGAAAAACTGGACTGTGAGAGTGTAGCTAGGCTGAAATGCTTTATACTTCAACAAATTAATAACTACTATTTGAAAGGTCACTATGAAAGCATTAGCATTTAATCAAAATAAGAACATAGTTTTATTTCTCATCAGATTAAAACTAACTAGGGAAATCATCTGTTCTTCCTCAAATCTTTGTTATAAGTAAAAGGGAAAGCACCATGCAAGTGCATATGTGTAGCCAAGAATTTACTTCTGGTATAGCTGAGGTCTTAACCTTGCAACCAAAATACAAGCAGTAATTATTAGTCCAATTACAGTGGATGCTAAATATTCTAGACTGAATTATCCAGTCACTTGCTCAAGTGAAAGTGTTGTACATGAAATGCCTGCTATCTGCCTGGCTTCTCTAGAACCCTCTTCAATGTTTATCTGGGTCAACTGTGTTAGGTTTCACTCATAAAATGTAACAGTGCATTATGAGAGGTCACCACCACAGTGTCCAGGATGCATTAATACTGATAGTTGAGACCCTTTTTTCTCAGTCTTGGAGTCTACTTAGGGTTATTTTCACATGTTTTCTTAATTATGGTATTTTTTTCATTGGCTCACAGATGAAGTCTGGAAATAACACACTAAATTAAAAATACTACTACTATACTGAAAAAGGATATGGTTACTCTCATACATAGTAAGAGAGAATAATCAAATAACTTATCAGAATTTGCAATATATATAGAGAGAAACATAATTTATTCTTTGATTCTTTTTTTGTTTGTTTGTTTTCTGTGTCTGTCAACTAATGGCCCCAGTTAACGATAAAGGACTAAAATGAAGAGTCATTGCTTGTTATACAGTGACTACCTGGATTTGTCAGATTTCTACAATGTGTAGCATTTAAAGAGTTAAGCAAAAATACATTAAGCAGTATTCAAGTTGTCACTTGACTATTAGATAATTGCTATAACAGCTAAAAACTGCTTAGGCCAAAACAAGCCCAGATAACTGCTGAGACCCTGCAATGTCAGGTCAGTACAGCTCCTGTGGTCTTTTACTTGTAATTGCACAAGCTTTGTTTACCGGGCTGCAGTATAGCCACAAAAAGAGGAGAGAAAGCTATCTTTTTTAAAAAAATAATTTTTATGCAGACAAGAAAATTTATTTACTCATGAATGTTTCTGTATTTTCTATTCATACATAAATCTTTAATCTCACCATGTGTTCACAGAAATCAAAGATTCAGTTATCTCTGTAATTCATGAAGTACTGGACGAGACTTCATTTCATTCAGAACTATGTATCCTCTTCTATTCCTACTGTTAAGTTTAGCAATGCAAGAAGCAGAGAAAGTTTTGAATGTCGTCAAAATACACAAGGAAATAAAAAAATACCAACAAGACCATTTTTCCAATATGGTATCCATCAATTCATGGCTGATGTCGATAGAAAAGGAAATTTGGTTGAGCCCTAGATACTGCAGATGATCAATAAACAAAAACCAAAATATTACTCAAATAATTTAAAGTAAACAATACATAATAATTTATTTGTACAGTATCTGTTTTTCAGGATGACATCTACAAAAAATCTGCAAACAGACAAAATCATATTAAAATTAAAGAGAATATTTTGTTACAAAGATCACAGAATCACAGAATGGTTGAGAGTATAAGGTATCTCTGGAGGTCTTCTGTTTCAAGCCCCTTGCTCACACAGGGCCACCTACAGCTGATTGCCCAAGACCATTTATTTTTTATTCTAACAAGCTTTTAAATTATTCTGTCTTAATATGCACAAAAGTGTCCATTTTGGTTTTGTGTGAAGTGATGAAGGGCAGATGTTTGAAGGGCTAGGTAAAGTGAAATCACCCTGAATTTGTTCTAAACATATATAATTTGTTTTATACATTTTTTCTTTGGTCTAGTACTTTGGGAAGAATGGAATGAGTTATCTTTATCTTGTATCATTCCAGATAAAATTGAATCCTTACTTTTTTTTTTTTTTTCCATTCCGGATGGTCAAGAGGCCCAAATCTCAATATAGTACACCAAATACTGAAAAAATAGCTGTGATTTTGCTTTTGTATTGAAATAATAGTGTGAAGTTATTGTTATATAAATATATAGTATGAGTAGGGTAGACTGTAGTCTTATTTGGGTATCATGCCTCTCAGGAGAAGTATCCCACTGCATATTAATTTGGAAACTATGCAAGAATAACTCTGCAAACAAGCATTTTAAAACCAAATCTGCTACTGCTATAATTTCAGCTGGAGTAGAGACATGTAGTACTTTTAATGCTTAGATGAAGTTTGTAAGATAGCAGACAGCTTCATTTCCATAGCAGCCAAATTTTATGAAGCCCTAAGCCAATTATTTAATTAGCTAATTTGCTCAGTCACAAATAATTTACACATAGCTCTAAATGTCAGATTTGAAAACACTGGGGAGAGTTAGTCCTAGTGGGAACACATTTTTGAGACTAGAATTCCCTCACAATGTTTTTCCAGGAAGTCTCAACAGGTTTGAGGGATGGAGATCAGTTTGTATTGGTGATTGTGTTGAGCAGTGGGGAGGAAAGAGGATAAAACTGAAGTATGAATCTCAGTAGATCATAGATGATGAGCTTGGTTGCCTAAATACTTCTTATAGAGATATTATATCTCTATAAGATTTCATTTTAATAATTTCTGGGTATATCCATGTTCATGAGACAAATAGATTGTCCACCTTCCCACCAATATTAGGAAAGGGTATTTGAGCCATTTTGAAGAAAAATAATATTTGCATTTTCCCTTAGCCCATATTTTTCAATCTGTTTATTCTCTTGCAATCTCCAGATTTATGTATTTTTCTTTTCCAGAATTCACATCTTTTCTGATCATTAAACTTTTCTGCCTGCATAGTATCATTTTTAAAAATAGCTCTGCCCCCTGTATATTCATCTCTGCTCTTTTATGGTTCTTCCTATTTTCCAGGACAGGAAGAAAACAGAAAAAAAATAATTTTAAAACTTTTTGCCTTTTGCCACCTTACCAATGTATTATAACAGTAAGAGCATTGGCAAATTCATCTTCCAGTTTCTTCAGCAGCCCATCTTGCTTATCTACTGAGTGAAAACGATAATTCTCAATAATTATTATTGCAAGGCAACCTCCCACCCATAAAATCACGTAAATTGCAAGACATTCCTGAGCATTTGCAATATTGGGATCACAGAGAAGTGGGCAGAGAGAAAGATGGTTTGGAAGAATTCCAATGGGCTAGCATTATGCTTTTCTCCTCATTAATTATCATTCCCAAAAATACATCCAAAATATCTTTGCAGCAGCTCCTCTACTTAGCACAATCTTTCCTTTTTATGTGTCTAGTAAAATCTATTGGTTTCCTTGAATTCCTGTCACTCTTTTTTTTTTTTTTTTTTTTTTTTTTTTTCCTTTAACAGCTGTGATTCTCCTATCTCCTGACAAGTACTTTTGGTCTCCTCTATCAAGATTATAGTTGCTGAGTTTTCTGGGGAAAAAAAAATCCTATTCACAGGTAGGAAGACAAAGGTAAATCATAGTTGTCAGCACTCAGCATTTCTTGAATCTCAGATTTTTAATCCACCAACAAGTTTTTTGAATGGTCTGAAAACCTGATTTCTGAATACGAAGTGATTGCACAGAGATAACTAGAGGTTTTTGTTCCTGATGCTTTTTTCTTCCCCTAATGTGCTTCTCTGTGTGACCTAGTAGCTTAACAGGCACAGTCAATGAAGTCTGATTTGAAGCCTTCAGCCATGAAAGATTTCATGTACCAGGGAATATTGTGTTAAAAGTTACTCGTATTATGCTGGTTTGACTGAAAAGAGGTTAATTTTCTTCATGTAGTTAGAAACCTTTCTTTTTCATAGCTAGCACACTTATTATTTGGACTTAATTTAAGAACAAGAGATAACATCCCAGCACAGAGTTAATGTTTTTAATTATCTGGTCTGAGAGCCAAGGACACTCTGAGTATTCTGCCCACAGGTGTGAGGCATTGAGGAAGGGGGGCATGGATGGGGCAGACCGACATCCAGACTGATCACTGAGAGTATTCCACCCCATTAGTGTCATGCTTCAGATATAAGGAGAGTTGGACCTTTCTCCTTTTTCTTTTTTCTCTTCTGTTTACTCTTGCTTGCTCTGGGGTGCAGCTGTGGGAGTTTCAATCAGGATGTTTAATTCGTTTTTTTACTGTTTTGCAGAGGCTTTTGAGCCTTTTTCGTCTCTTTTCTCGCTTTGTGATCAGCTGTTGGGACCGGGTGCCATTTCCTGGGACTGTCCACGCAGCACATTCATGAGATATTGCCTCGAGTATCTTTTGTTTCGATTTTATATTTACTAGTAGTGTATTAGCATTTTGTTATTTTATTAAACTATGTTTATCACAATCTAATTTCTCCCTTCCCTTTTGATTCTTTCCCCTGCTAGGGGGAGAAGGGTGTTAGGGGAGGGGGTGAGTGAGCAGCTATAGTGGTTGTATTGCTAGCTCGGGTTAAACCACGACACATATGCAAACTGCATTGACTTCAACTTTACATTTGAAAATGGTCAATAGAGACACAGAACTGTGGAGGAAACAAGAAAGGTTTATTCTGCTGCAATTTTCTTTGTGTTCAAAGCAATACCAAAAATCCAGCTACATGGATACACACATATAAATCAGATTACCTCAGCTAGTATGTGTCATGTAATGATTTATCTTGTAATTTTCTCTCCCTCTCACACAAGCACACACACTCACACATATGCACACATAAATATTATTCTTCAGCTGTTATCTCAGAAATATTTGGATTCTGCTTCACAGATACAGAAATCAAGCTGCAAAACTACTACTATTAACTCTTGTCCTGATTTTGCTTAAAAAAAAAAACGGTTCTCTTTTAGTGATTTTTCCTTTCAGCTAAGTTTTTCTAAGTGCTTTCTAAGTAACTACACATTTTTTCTTGGACACTGTGCTCAATGCTGATAAGATGACCAACGGAATGCTGAAGAAGCTCATGTTTAGATTTATTACTACGACAACAAAGAGTTCTGATAACATCCCATAATTGAGAGGGACGTGTTTGAGGATGGGTGGACAGAACAGGTGACTAAAACTGACCGACTGAGTATTCTACCCCATAATCATTATACATTCTATATAAGTGGGAGATCTTGAGGGTCTCCCTCTCTTAGACCATGGCCAGTATCTATAGAGGACCCTGTCACCCGTGTCTGTGATGCTAGACCCAAGGCCCTGCAACCCTGAATATAGTTGCCAGTTCGCTGTGAAGTCCCACCCATGACTTCTGGATGCCTGCCCTGCAGCTGCTGAAGCCACACCAACTCCGGGCTCCGCCACTGCTGGAGTAATGTCAACTCCCTATCGGGCATTCAAGATTGGTTTTGTATATTTTGTATATTTTCTCTATTTATTAGTAGCATTAGTAAAGCCTTTAAAACTTTTCCAACTTGTAAGACTCTTTCTAAATTCAAGTCCTTCTTCTTATGTTTCTATCACCTTTTATGTTGAGAGGGTTTAACAGAGGGCATCTGCCACAGTTTATTGTCACCTTGCATTAAACCTTGACAGCTCTGTTTTCTGTCTTACTGTTTATCTCTTCTACAGAGGAAAGCAGAATTAAAACACCACAGTTATGTTGTCAGAAAAACTAATTAAAAAAAAAAGGTTTAAAATAATATCAACAAATAAATTTTATCATGAAAAAACACTCTAGGCCAAACAAGCAGATGCCCAGCAATCCCTAATCTCTCCAGTTTTGCACATAATTCAACCCTTATATAAATGCTAAAGGTAATATTGCCTCTGAGAACGTAGAGGTTTATCCCCAGGCCATCAGCAATAAAGCTGGCTTCATGTAGCATGATAAGTAAATGTAGATACATATTAAAGGTATTATTGGTTTACTACCTTATTTCCTTCACGTTGTAGGCAAAAGCTTCCATCTGTTGTTGTACAATATTAAGCTCCCCTGTTTAATCTCCTTATTGTTTAATTTTCTCCTTTTTTCTTTTTGTTTTTCAAAGACCAGTTTCCAATTTATAATCACTTACTGTAACACTATTTTCTCAACATTGCCTACATTGTTTTCTTGCAGTCTCTTCATTTACGTATGTCTGAACTCAGCTGAAATATGGCAGGAAAAGAATGAGTCATAAATAAAACAAACCACTATATTTTCTCTGAATACTTCTTAGGTGTTCTGTGCTTGAAAGAGGACAGGACACTGGCCCCAGTGAAACACAAGCCCCAGAGAGACACAAGAAATTTATATACTAATATTCCATATGATATAAATAGTTCTCCTGATACATTACTTTCTCTTGAGACCATGCAAATAGTCTATATCTGAATACATGAGTTGAAAATGAAAATGAATCATATTATTTTTTATATAAGGGTTTGAACAATAGAAATAGTTTATTTTGCCTGGTGCCTTATGTGATAGATAGACACCAATTCATTGTGTTTTCTTTTGTTTTGTTTTTAATCCTGTATACTCTTGCAAAATAAACCCAGATTAACTTGCAGTACAAAAGGGACCGACCATTTGCAATTTAACATCTGGGTACATTTTGTAAAAATATTATTTTACTAATTTATCACCATAATTGAAAGAATGACAATAATGCTACTGTCAGCTGCATCTTAAGGTTAAGCATTTTGATTTAAATTGACAGGTAGACTTGAATGATCTTCCAACCCAGATTTGATTAGTAAGTCCATAGTGACATGAGTCTCATAGCAAGTTATGGGACACAGTGAAAATCAACTTTTTTTCCACTCTTGACACAACTGTCTGGTACCTCAAGTAATTTTCTTGTAATAGTTCCAGAAGGTGGCAGAATTACAATTATCACACTGGCAAGAATGCACCTTCAATGGTGTTTTATCTTACAGCTGTAATACTCAATTGTTTTGATAGCTCTAATTAGTGCTGGTGGCAAACTGCATTGCAATATTTTGGAGTTTCTCTATGGATTTAATTTTTGCAGTAATTTGTGATTCTTTGTTTCTCTTTTCCTTAATTTAACCTTATTTTTAATGTGAAAAAACCTAAAAACCATAACTATTAATATTTTTAGAAGTTCTATAACCTTAATTAGGGAGAATCTTAAAGTAAGTGGACAAGTACATAAACCCAGTATTGTCTTCATTAAGCAGATTCATAAAATAGGGAGACAAATACATATTCAAGCTCTGTTATCATTATTTGTAAATGTAAACACAGAGAATTTCCACTAAAATGACACATTTGCTCAGAATTTGTTATGTCTGACCAAGACCAAGTGTAAAAATCATGGCATTTATCATACTTATTTCTAACCTGCAATAAGACATCAATACCTTTCATTGAAAGAATATAAATTCTCTACATAGACTTCATTTTTCATAATATATTCTGATTTAGTATGAGATAATCAGTAAGTAAAGATACAATTGGTAGGTACCGTCAAGGATTATACATTAGTAACTTAAGTAGTAGGGATGTTTGTTTAAGGAGATGGAACCTCATCATTTTGGCTGTCATAAATAAAATTGAATATTAGAACTTAAAAAAACACAAGTGCTGAATCAGAGGAATATTGGTTTTTTAGTGTTTGTAGTATATTGAAATAAATATTCCTACTAGAATACTGGGAGAGAAGTTGCTTATATACTTCAGCAGAACATACGCCACTAAACTGTGAATTTTCTGAAATGTACATGACAGAACTTCATAACTTCTTGCTATGTTATGAAATCACAGGCAGCAATCTCTGGAGACTAAAAGTCAAATGACTTTTGGGGAGCAGAAGGGGAGAGGGCTGCCCATGAAAAATCACTGAGCTTCTATTTGGATTCCCATCTTATGCTATGTATTCACATTAGAACATCATAATTGTCACCTCAGGCCCCAGAATCTACCAGTTTACACTGTTAACATGCCAATGTGATAGCTCTCTGTACTACCATAAACCAATCACTCCCAGAAAAGGTGTTTTCCTGAAATCTGGTAAATATTCACGGGAGAGAGATGGGTGAATTTCCGAGGAAATCTATTTGAATCCCATATCCATACAGGCATTTTGAAAGTTGTAATCAGAAGGAAATTATCCTACTGCGGCGGGTAGTGAATATAAAAACGAAAGGGGTAGTAGTACAGAGTCTCAAGAGGATAAAGAAACTGTTAGCCCTCTCTGACAAAGAATAGATGGGAAATTTAGAAAAATGAAAGACATTAAGGTCAGCTTTTTATGCTATCTGAAACTGATTTGGACAAATTTACTTCAGTTTAAAAGTAGAATTCCTTGTGTTAAGGGTATGCTCATCTTACTCATGCTAGTTTTCCTGAGGCTGTAATAAAAACAGCTTTTTGTTTGTTTGCTTCTCTTTTTCTCAGGTGTGAAGTCAACTTCTTAGAAGAGAGGATGATGAGGAAATGTGTATGAAAACAGTAATGTAAAAGCCTCATTTTTGTAAGGTGTTTTAATTAAATCAGTAGAATGGGATTCAACTCACATAGCTTCAGACATCTAAAAATGTAATTATCTATGTCTATGCTAGTGGTCTCATTTCCTTTTCTTGGAAGAGAAAGAAGTACTTGCATTCCTTTCTAAAGCAAGTATCTAAAATTGCCTTTGGAGATGTCAGTGTTCCTCTACTGACTATATAGAACAGCCTTCTGATTGTCAGCTTAGATTTATATGGCTTAGTGATGCCTAAAGTTAAATGAAATTACTGGCATCCATTCTTCCTTTCCAACAATTTATTCTCCCCAAAACAAAGTCAACCCTAAAATATCAGTATTGTAACACCCTATTTGACTGGGGTTTGTTTGTTTGTTTGTTTTCTGTTAAATAGTAATATTTTGCAATTATACATACTGTACAATATATTACTGTATTACTAGTTTACAGATAGTGATTCTACGAACTCTATGAATTCTTTGGATTTTTTTTTTTTGTAAATACACAGATGTTCACAATAAGAATTTTTCCAAATATTTATTTTCCAAATACTTATTTTCCAAATAAGTAGAAACACATGCTTTCTTAGTCCTTATACCGGTTCTTCTGGCTAATCATATACTATTCACTGCACAGTAACATTCAGAGAATGGTATTAAAATTATGACATTATAATGACATAATGGACATGAGACCTTGTCTCTGCTGAATCATGATTGTATTGATGTCAATGGGATTATTTCCATTGACTTCCACAAGACTAGAATTTGGAATTTTGTTTTATCAAACTTTGTCAGATCCAAGCAGGATGTTCTGAATTAAACTTGACATCAATTAATGATTTAGATGGAAACTCAAGGCTTACCTTGGCTGCATGAGCTGTAGCAAGAGGGACTTTTCTGTCACTGTGAGACTAATTGATACTCTTGTTTATGGTCCTTTTGATTTCAGTGAAATTAGTGAAGTTCAAAATACAAGAGATTGAGTGATTGAGCCTTATTATTGCCTGCATATGCTCCAGATGGAAAAGTCTTGTGAGAATTTCTAACAGACTCATATGTAGCTGGGGAGCACCTTTTTTCTGACAAAGTTTTGCAAGACACAATTTTGTTCAGATAGAAATGGTCAGACCTCTCATTCTATTCAGAATATATGTCTTTTGAGTAGAGCTGATTAGACAGGCAGAATTTTGATTAAGGAAATGACAAAATAAGAGCTACTATGTAGCTGAAAACTATTAATGAAGGGGTTTTGTTTTCATAGTTGATTACCTATGGCATAATGGTTAGTATGGCTTTAGGTATCTGAAAGTAGGCAGATGAGTTTAGATGTAAGAGTATTAAGTAGTTAAAAGCAAATATTGGAAAAATAGATTCATATATAAGAGAAATAGAACTGTACGCTGACTTTTCCCATCCAGGTATAACTATTGAGGATCTCATTAATAATAATGGTGTCTAGTTTTGAGTTCAGAACAAACTATTTTGCTTAGGTAGGTATGTGTAACCTACTTCATAAAGTTATTAAATGAAGTTATTTTCAAGATAATGCAATCATATGAACACAGATACTTTTAAACTCCTACTTACTAGGTAAAGAATGTACATAGTGACCAGTGCCTAGAGAAACAACTATTAAAATGTATCAGAAGTTATGAAATTAAGACAAAGTTAACAGATGCATGAAGAAAATTCTAAAACTGAATCATAAAAACATGAGGCGCAAAAGAGAAATTATGAATTATCAATCAATAATACTTGTCAACTTGATAATAAAAATATTTAATAGATACAGTAAATCTCTAAAACATGGGAGCTAAAATAAAAAAAACAATTTATCTCAGATCAGGTCATTTTCTTCAGTTGTATATTGGCTGTAAGTATACTGGAAATGGTGGTGTCACACAATCCTTCATTCAACTCACCTGTATAACAGCATGGTTGCCTTTTGCTAGAATTCAGAAGAAAAAAAAGAAAAGAAAAAAAAGGAAAAATAAAGATAGAAGTTACAGATCTTAATATGGCACTGAAATGAAGATCCAGTTCTGTTATTTTGTTTGCTGGCATTTTCTGTGGAGACATACCTGCAGAGGTGATAGCAGCCTAACTGTTATCTGGAGTGCAGCTTTTATTGTTGTTGGATTTTACTCAGAAGATGTTAAAAGAGAAGGCCAAATCACGGCCAGTACTGCTGCCAGTAGCAGCAGTAGCCATATAAGTGAGAGGAGTGTGAGGTTTCTGAGGTCCCTGAAGAATGGCAGAGGGGATTTCTGGGCCCCCATCACCCTTGGGCTGTATTTGTGGAGGGACCAGGCAGGCCTCACAAGAGGTGCAGGCAAGAGTAGGGTGGTGCTGGCTGTTTCCCAGCCATTTCAAACTGTGGGAAGCCATATATAACCAGCCACAAGGGAGCACCACAAACAGGGTGCACAAACAAGATGAACAAACAGTATTGATTTGTAGTGGTGTCAGCAGTTTACACAGCATTATGTTGGAAGGGCACATGGGAAGGACAACACACTGGACCAGTTGTCAGCCCCGAAGGTCACCCCAGGATAACTGCTGGTTCTGCAAGCCTACCCAGCTGCTTGAGGTCTCCAGGGAATTAGAAGAGCTTGTCAGGCAGTGTTTTGAAGTTGTCAGAAGCATGATGGTACAGACCAGGTAAGGGCTGAGGTCTGCAGCAGACAAGAATCACCCACCTAGCCACTCTAGCCTGGGATGATCAGAGGTGACCACTTAGGCAGGGTTTCGTATCACGGAAGCTGCTTTCCACATGGAGGTCTGCAAAGACTTCACCTGCAGGAAGATAAGATGTAGGAAGATAGAGCATTTTTTGCTTTTTTTTTGCTTGAAGAACAAATCTGCAATCACCTGTCTGGGTATGAGATAAATCTAATTGGACTTGTTTGGACTTGCATGACAAAGTTTGCCTGTGTGTTTGTAGGATGTCTGAGTATAGCTGTATTGCTTCCTAATATTTGATTTATTACCCTTTCAAGTGAGTTTGACTTTGAAGATGCTGTCATGGAAAACATAGACTGTACATTATTCAGAAAGATTCTACAATATGCTTTCATGTTTTTGCCAGGGTTAAAAAGCTAAAATCTACTAAAAAGGTAATGAACTGTGTTTATATCTGGTGTGAAGCTTTTGCTTCTTTTCCTTCACTGGCTTTGTACACTGGACAGTTTTGGCCCGAGAGTTTCACATATATTTTAAAATTATAGTTTTCTGAATATGTTTCAGACTTTAGAAAGTAACTGGCACCTCAACAGCAGTCTCAGCAAAGGAAAATAGTGCTGAAAGAGCAGAGATTCATTCTCATTTCAAGAAGTAACCACCTGAGGTCAAAATCAAGGAACATTGGCAAGAAGTCTGCAGATGCACTGCTTGTTCTGTACCTATTCTGCAGATATAAAAGTCTACTCTTTCCAGAATTATCACAGTGGTAGATTACATAACCAATAAATTCATATTTTCCTGTAAGCTTCAAACTTCCATATGTATGAAATACAGTCTAGGATGTTGTGGTATTAGTACTTTATCAGCATGCCATATTATTAACTGGCAGTGAAGCCATAAAAGAATTGTGATCCTCTGGGTAATCTTTGCTAACATAACCATACTTGCCTCATCATGGCCCCTCCACATGCCCACTGAAAATCATTCTGAAAAATATCTTGCAGAATTAAGGAGGCTAGCTTTAATTGGCAATTGTTGCTTACTCTCCTCTGTAAAACTCTATGTTCATTTATTTCAAGACAAGTGTATGAGGTTTAAGGGAGCTATAATATTTAAAATATTTTTCTGGAACATAATTTCAAAACTATTGTCAAAAGCAAAAACCACAGAATACAATCTGAAAAGTGGCATGAAGGTCATTTTTAAAGCCTTAATGGAAAACATAAAATCTTAAATTCATAATTCATCTCCAGTTTAGACTGAAATTGTGTAGAGTCAGTAAGAAAATGTATTCTGTCTTTAAATAAGTGAACGAAGTACTTTGTGGAAGGTGTTTAAAATACCATCAATACTGTCAGGTTTTTGAAACTACTGAGACGTTGGAATATGATAACTAACCCTAAGAAGAACAGTCTAAAAGACATGAGGCAAAAAGATTGCACAATGTGCACCTAATAGCTATAGAAGTATTCTGTAAACATTATGAAGTGCATGGTTCATCTGTATCATATTCCTGTGTTACTTTGGTATGATATATATATATCTACATATCATGCAGTGAGAGACCAGTTGTAGCTCTTAAGAGCTGAGAACCCCTTTGAAAGACAGAAGAAGGAAGAACAGGCCTTGAGGAAAGTGCCGAAGGCATTATAGCTTTGAAGGCAATTTCTTTAACATTCAGCAGAATTATTGCTATGAATTTTCATATCAGCATATTATCATAAGATGCCATATCAGGGAAAACAAACACAAGTCTATCTACAACCTTCCTGCACTTTTGCTTCTGCAGAGACCTGTGTAGAACAAAGACAAATAATGAATTGAGATAAAATGAAAACAAATCTATGGGTAACATTCAAGAATAAACCATTGTGTATTGAACATAGAATGCTGTCTTCATTCACATTTGCAATAAGTTTTGACTTTCAGGCTTCAGTGCAATTAATTTGGGGTTTACATTAACATCCCCTGTCATTCATAATGTTAACATACCTAAGAGAATCCTGTTTGTCATTCTCCATGACCTTGGCAAACATTCAAACAAACACACAAATTCATTTTCATAATAGTTGCAGCAAAACTATCAGGAAAGTCATTATTACTCTTGCTAGCTCTTCCAAAAGCCAAGCAAATAAACAACTTACATTTTAGCTGTTTATCTTTTTTTCCCTCAATTTCTTACATCGTTTAAAAAATTTATTGACTTCAATCATCCCACTCTTATTTACTATTGTATAATATATGCCCCACTCCACATACAATATAATACAAAATGCAAATTTCTAACATCTTTAAAGTAAATGAATGTTCATTGTCATGAAAGTGTTTATATAAATGTATGTGATGAAGTTGATGATGACAGTAATGAAGATATCAGGTTCCAATACTTCCTAAATCTTTCTGGTGGATATTCTAAAAGTTTATTGCATTGAAGTTATCAGGTTGTACCTGTAGTTCTGAGCAGTTATAGCAGGATCGTTATGAAACCTGCGGAGTTTGAGAGAATTTTTTTCTTTCTTTCTTTTCAAGACCATTAGATGTGCAAGGTTTTCTGTGCAGTGAATTAGTTAAAGATGGGATGTTTCTTTACAAACATAGTGGTAGTACCAAAATTAAATGTACAGGCAAAATGGCATGCTTAAAAGTATACTGATATGAACCAGAATAGAAAAACCTGTGTTATGATTGGGTTGTGAAGTACTCTCTCGCTTTCTCCATATATATCTATACAGACACAAAATGAAGACCACTACAGAAAAACACCTATAATAGTTGGACAGTATTAAATATCTAACTGTAAACGAGCCACTATTAATATTTGGTGACACTAGCTGTAACACTAATGCTGTCCTTCTGACTTACACAACACTGTGTTATCAACATCATAATGACAACTGCTAAAGATGAAAGGAAACCAAACATTTCTGCAGTGGAGTTCATACTGAGTTCACTAGGAGATGTCACGTCCTTCTAAAGATATGTGGAAGAAATCAGTAGTCTTTTAGGAATTCCAGATACTTTGATTAGATATGAAAATCTTAGAACACTTTAGTATTTTATACATTTGTTACTGGCTCTTAGCCACACTATGGAGCTTGTAACAAGATTACTGAAAGTTTATACTTATACCTTCATTTCATCCAACCTAAGCAGGTCTCAGATGCTCTGTTTTGAAATTTGTTTCCATTGCTTTCAAGAGAAGTGGACAAGACTGGTTTTATTTATGTATTTTATTTTGGTATATGAGGTACTGTGGAAATACTGCAAAATTTTTCCTCTGGGCTTTAGACAACTAGAGGGGAAATAGAATATGTCTGTTCAGATGAAAGAAGGAAAATGGTGTATATATTTTCTTATATAGATGCCTGTAGTTATGATGGTTGTAGGATTTGAAAGAATTGCAATGAGATACAAGTCATGGAAAATCTCAGTAGAAAAATACAAAAATGTTGCAAAAAGAAGCTTTTGAAATTTGAAGTCTATGTCTGTATTTATTTTGCTCGTAAAGTGAAGCCTGACATTCATCTACCCCTTTCAATTAATTTTCTTTTTGGTCATCTTTGAGCTTAGTAACTTTATTATTCCTTTTAAACTAATCTTTAATAAGAATTTACAGTTGACTAGATTTGGCTTATAATCTGTTTATTAGCTTCAAACTTCATTGGGGTTTAAGCAGTTTTGCCCTTCTTTCCTCGTGTGCTATGTGAAGATGAAGCAGCGAAAAAAAGCATTTTTTTTTTGCACGAGTCAATTTATTTGTATAGATGAAAGACACCACATTTAATTTGACTTGCACATTATTTAGACACTAGTTAAAGCAACACATTGCTTATTAAGAGTTGCATGAGGTCCTCTAAGTGTTCCATAGCAAACCATTCCCTTTATCTAGGCTGAAATACTGTCAAAGCTTGCCAAAGTAGTCAAAAATCTGAAGCTTTCTTTATTTTAGTACTTATAGACTTTAGGCAAATGTAAATAAATCAGCTCTTCTTTTCATAATCATAATGCAACAAGAGAAAGAATCGTATAACCCTCAAATTAAAATGTATTCCATCTAAATTAATAGCCAAAAAGGCCTTTCTTTCCTGCTCTCATCTCTCCTTTCCCCTCTCTACCATCAGAAGAGTTTAAATTCCTATAACAGAATGTTTATTTATGGCACAAACTATGAGTTTTCCACTTTCTTCTTAGTTAATTTCTTTTTCATGGGTACCTATGTAGAACTTAAAGGTAAAGGGTTCACAGTGATTTCTTTTTTAACATGCTTTATATCACAAACTGTTGTTTTTCCTAACTTGTTTGTTCTTGTAATTTATGTTTGAATCAAAGCTTATCTTCCAAATACTTCTACAGTTTCAGTGTGATGACATAGCAAAAATATATGCTCATTCTTTTAATATTTTAGTACAACTGTTTTGTTAAAAAACACAATATAAACACTGTAGTTGAACAATCACTCCATGTTCTTTTTGACAAACTAAACAGATTGATCTAATTTCAAAGTAAATATTTTTTTTCTACTCTCTAGGAATAATTTTTTTACAGCCTTTCAAGGCTTTGAATGATTCTTTCAAGAAGAACCTCAGCAAAACTTATCTTTAAGACTGAACATGCTAAACAACACTGAAGGAGACACACCATTGTCTTGCTCCTGCTCACAGAAATAATAATCCTACATTTTGTACACCCACAGAGCATATGGGTCTTTCTGCTCTTGGGACCTCATCTGAGTTGTCTTTGTATTAAAATTCCTTAGTCATTATGAAGGTAACAACCTACCCTGTTCAGTGGGAATGTATTCCTATTTCCTAAATAAACACATTTATCATGTCAAGACCATTACTGCAAATGAAACGTTCTTAGGCATACATACACATCTGGGGCACCCAGCTTAAAAGCTTATTGTGATACCAGTGTATAACTGCCTTATGCTTAACATGGTTTACTGCCCCACTAATTTGTGTAATTCACACATTATTAAATTAATTATATGTTTATTTCATATTAAAAGAAGAAAAAAATATGGGCTTCAAAACCCATTGAGTGCCATTTGCAACATGTTCCTTTCATGGCAATTTCCCAGTGACAGCCTCTTTTAGCTTAGTTCTTATTCTGTTGAGCTCAAACTTTGTACAGTGCATGGTGGCCTTTTATGGCTCTGAAGTCTGTGGCTTTCTGAAAATTGTGGATGACTTATTTTTTTAAGGGCGTTGGGGAACAAAAAGCCATTTCCTCAACACATCCCTAACACATTACGTTTTGGATAAAGAAGAGCTGTAGTCAAATCACTCACCTCACTATTTCCAGCCAGACATATGTCTAGTTGGAAAGAATACTTCATCCTCCTGCACAGAAGTGGTCAGATTTGTTCCTTTTCTGTTTCACTTTCTTCCACATTTGTCTAAAATGGAGACCTATATCAATTGTCCTGGAGTGCTGAAAGGAAAGCCAAATCTTAACCAAGGTCACTGAGTTCAATTTAACAGTACTGGAACAGACTTAAAATCCAGAGGAGAGGCCGAGTTAAATGATCAGATCATCCTTTCTGCCCTCAAACTCTATGACATTTTTCATGCACCTGGTTTTGACTAGCATGTGGGAAAAAGAAGACAATTTATCCTTCTGGATAAAAAAGGAAGCATGACAAACCCCCTCTTCCCCGCCTCCCCCCATTTTTTTTTTTTTTTTATTTGTAGTCATCTAAATTTTCAATTTGTTCCCTCATCTTGCTATATTCCTATGTCTGGACAGTTCCTGTTTGGTTTTTGGCAGCCAATTTGGGGATGCATTTCTTGAGAGTATATAAAACTAACATTGTTATGTGGCCCTCTGACAGGCAAAGCACTCATGCAAAGCAAGATGAATGAGGTGTCAGTTTTCCCTATCATGGGATCTCTATTTAGTGACCCAGATGAGAACTGAGAGAAGTTGTCACAGAGGCGAGACAGACCAGATATGTCTTTAAATGGAGCTCCAAATATTATATCGTTTTGAAGCTACTGCTAGAACACTGAATTTATCATAAAAGACTTGTCAGTTCAGAGTTCATTAAGGTAAAAGACGAGAGTGTTTTATCTGGACACTCTTGAGCACTCTATAGTTGGAGCAGGGACTAGTTACAGCCCTTGAAAGGAAAAAATGTGCTTGTGCTTTTGCAGTGCTTCTTCCAGCTTTCTTTTGGATTGAACCTCTGTGGAATATCTCCTCCTGGCATATAAGTATTTCTTTTCCTTGTTTGTCTTTTTCGGCTTCTTTGTTAAACTTGGAGGTGTGTTTGCGATGTCAATTCAAAGTCCCTTGAGACTTGACTGAAACTTGAGGTGAGGTGTTAAACTTCACAAGACTGAATTGGAATGCTTAAGGTGAGAGACAGGGTTTTAATCACTTGCACTGTGGCTGCCACACTGGAAACTTTGTGACCTCAGCCGAGTTTTCTTTTACTCAGAGTCCAAAATCAATAGAAGCATTCATGACAGGAGAAATGACTTGTGTTTAACTTTGGCCCCAAAGTTGGGAAACATCAAAAAGTGTATTTCTCAGATGTACAGTTTACAAACTGTGACTCTGAAACCCAGAATTTTAGTATTCTGAATTCCAGGTTTTGTAAATAATTCAAAACTTCAGCACCATCCATGACAGAACACTTAATCCTCCTGCTTCACGGTAATATTTTCTTCATGTCACAAAGGTTTGATCTTGTACAGAGTTGACGGATGCAACTTCATATTTTTGGCAGTTAGCAAAAAACTTTATTAGTAGTAGTGTTAGTGTAAGTCTGTTCATGTCTTTCTATCAACCAGCAAAGTATGTTGCAGATATGCATCAGTAAAGAAAAACACCTTCTTTGGCATTTTCATGGCCTAATAATGTGAATTAAAAATATATACATGACTCATTATATTGCAAATCTATGGAACTCATAGCTTTAGAAGCTGGAGTCAGTGAAAGAAAAGGAATAAAATGATACAAATATAACACTGTGAAGATCTGGTGTCAGAAAATAATTTCCCACAGAAAATTAATTCATGTCCAGTAATATTTCTTCAAGCAGCTATCACTAAGGAACACTGAATACACAGCTGATAATTTGTGTTTGATCCAGTATAGTAAGATTAAAGGGCAAGTGAAAAGTACTCCACTTACATATGAAGCATCAGCTGCACAAATATAAGATTGGAAGCAACTGGTCAAATGGGGATGATCTGAGAATTACAGCGGATTGCTAACTGAGCATGAGTCAACTGTGTCATGTTCTTACAAAGAAAGCAAATATCAGACTGCTATGTACAAGCAGAGCATCCTCTGCAAAACACATCCAATAATCCTTTTGCTCACTCAGCATATCTCAAGCCTTAGTTGAAATGCTGCAACCGGCAACGTGCCCAGCAAGTTAGAGGTAGCACAACTGGAGAGGCAACTCTAGGGGCTGAACTATAGTTCCTATATACAGAAAACAATTTGTAACAGTCGGGACAGTGAAGCATCAGGATAGATTTTGTAAGGATCTCGTAAACACCCTGTCTTTGGAAGCGTTTAAGATTAGACTGAGGAGGTATCAATCAGGAGTGACATACTGGTAGCTGATCCTGCTTCAGAAAGAGGAATGGTCTGGGTGACCTCTCAAAGTTTCTTCTAGCAACAATTTCTATGACTAACTACTCCCTTAATGTCTCCTTTTTTCTAGATAGGTAAAGAAAAATGCAAATATAATATCTCATTAGATTTGTAGTTACACACACACAAAAGATTTTTTTCTTCAAATAAGCTTTAGTAAGACTATTGAATGTAAAAGCTTTTATTTCATTCTGAAAAAAGCAAGTATTGTTCTTCCTTTGATCTGAAAAGAAGTATGCTTTCCAAAATAAGGTTCATCATAAGGCAAACTGAATTTTCGTCAAGTTGATTTAGGTGGTTTTTTTGTTTTTGTTTTTGTTTTTGTATGCTTGTTTTTATTTAATATAAATTATTTTATCTCTGAAGAACATAAATCTACTGAAAAGTCTCTACCCTGCCTTTTATTGAACACCAAAAAAAGTTCACTTTCACAAAGTTTGCAGACAATTCCTTTGATTAGGCACAAAAACTACATAAGTACAATCTTGTAGGAAGATTAAGTGTGATTGATGGCAATGTTTATCTGCTACATGTAATTTAGCAATCAGTGGAAAGAGAACAAAGGTCAAGGTGGGCTTACTGACCAGCTTTCCCTCTTTCCCTTGTAATTTGTCTGCCAGCTCTGTTTCTACTTCTGGCTTTTTTTTTTTTTGTTTATTTGTTTGTTTGTTTGTTTTCCCCAGGAAGGCCAATGGGAAATGATTATTTAAAATATTACACATATTCTGTTTGGGGCAGACATCATCACTGACTTCTTAACATTTGGGTTCCGACTGTCACTAAGCCTTAGTTCGCAGGGACAACTAGCGAGGTCCTCTCCTAATGTCTGCCCTAAGGAAAAAGGGACGAGATCCTCGTGATCTTTTATCTTAAGTATTCACATGAATAGGATGTTATACTCCGTTGGTCAGCTTCTTGGTCACCTGTTTCTCATTGCCCCTTTTGTGAGATGTGAATCTGTCCTTATCAATAAGTTAGCATTCCATTGCTATGTTTACCAAACACGTATCTGGTTTTCCAGGAAAATGCAGCTAATATGAAAGCTTTAGCTGACAGGCAAATTCACTAAAAGACAAACTTGTTTTTAACAAAACCAGGACAAATTCATTGAATCTTTGTGGAAGTTATGTCTATGGAAAGGAGAAAATATGATTAAAAAAAAAAATAAATAAAATTCTAACATGAAAGTCAATGGAGGGAGAACCTCAAGATATCATTTACCTAAAGCCCCTTTTCAGAGCTGCTGGATGGCTTAGGAAAGTGTAAACATTAGTCAGAGAGAACCAAGACTTTAAATCAAAACCGAATGTCACTTGAAAAGATATATTGTCCAGCAAGCAGTAGGTATGAACTTGATGCATGAATTATTGGTTCAGATTTTATGGCCTGTTACACAGGTGGTTGGAATAGATAATCATAATGATTCTTTCCATCTGTACATTATATGAATCTGAATTCAGTGTGAGCACATTGAGAGGAAAAGGATAACTCTATGAAAGAAAATAATATAAACCCCAATAACTACAATAATGACAAAAACATGAATAAACATCCCTCTAAATTTTTATACTCCTTAAGATTTTTTTTAAAGGATCTTTCTTTCCATTTCCACTGTTCTCAACTCCTACTCAAGCAAAACAACAATAATAGAAAAGTAAAGAGCTATGACTCTGAGATATTTCCTGCTTTCCTGCCCACGACTCTGGCAATTGGTATGCTTTCCAGCTCAGTGGGATTTCAGAGATAAAACAAATGCAAGCTACAAATTGGAGATTATGCTTTCTGGATGAATGATATAGACTCAGTAATAAGAAAACAAATAACAAATTTGCTGGTAGTACAAGAATCAGGAAAGAATTTAGTAGTGTTTCCACCACTGCACTTGTTCTCCTGTGCTAATGGTCATAGCAAAAATTTGCTGTAGTCATTAAAGTAGCAGATATAAGTGGAGAGCGCACAGGGGGCAGAAACAGAGAATAAGAAGCGGCCATTAAAGTCACAATTAGAAATATAACCTAACCTTTTAACAACAGAGGTGTTAACAGCAGACTGTCCTCTCAACTCACCACATTGCTGCTTGAAGAGTTCATTTAAAATAGTCCTCAGTTGGCGTATTTGGAAATGCCACCCTTTGGCAACATGAGAACATAGTATATGGAACCTGAAAAGCATTTAATGGCTCTCTCTGTATTGCTGGATTTGGGAGTGCTTTTAAGTTAATGGTTGCAGGTACACTACAGCTCTTTCCCTCCCCTTCAGAAATGCCTATTCTGTCCTACTTTTTGTGTAAAGAAAATTTGTGGGCCAGACAAGAGGTATAGCTTGCTTTTAAAAAGACCTCAGAGTCCTTATTGAATCGACTCTCAGATGCCCATGGAACTTTAAGTTCTAATCCCTACTATTTCATCCCAAATTTAGGAAACTACAACTTAAACATATGTTCTCACTCACCTCATATGACTCATATTTGCAATAGTGAAACATGAAGAAGTTAAGAACCATCTTGTAATTTATGGAATAAAAAAGTTATTAATTGACAATGCATATACTTTTATTTTGATGAAATTTATTCTTTAGGTAAAATACATCTTCTTTCCACTTCCATTTTACTAGGCTGAATTCTCCAACACAAAAGGTTTTCCAAACACTTGATCATATCGGTAATCAGTTTAAATTCATATTTCTTGAACATGACCAGTGTATAGTACTTCAGACAGGTACTACTAGTGCCTTGGAAAATACATTACAATATTACCCTCTTCCTTCCTGATAGCTCCAAGGATTGTACTTATTTGGGGAGGAGATAAACCAAGTTATGTTGAATAGTATTTTCTCCTGTTGAGCGGTTTTCATTTTCCACTTGCTTGAATACCTTCCACACCTATTATGCATACTAAAACTCCTTCACCAGTGTATTTTAAGAATAAGTACATGATTGACCAAATTTAGCAACTGAAAGGTTAAAAAAAAAAAAAAGTAAAGAAAAATAAAAATATCAAGTTGATTTAAAAAAAAAATAAAATTACCATGGTTGAAAAAAAAAATAATGTTCAGATGACATAAAAATGTTTGACAGGAATATTTCAGTTTTTTTGAAATTTCTGAGGGAAGTTATTCTATATGATTGAAGGTCAAAAGAAGATATTTTGATGTCAGTTCTTGTATTTAACATATTATATATTCATTAGACTTAATATTTAAAAGTAATGTTGCAGTGGTCTAATGCCACCTGAACAAAATATTTTGAAAGGTTACATCAGTGTTTCAAAAAAAACGCCAAAAACATTGAAGACTTTTGACTTCATAAGAACCCTTGGAACATTTACTTTCATTCTGATAGTAAATTACAATCATTCAAAATGTAGGAATTTCTTATAGGATAGTAATTTTTGTTTTCTTACGAACTCTACTAATACCAAAGTAAAGATTTTGTGGTTTGGTAAATTGTTTATCATCAGATTATCTAAGCACTTTCTAAGTTAAATAGATATAAACTCTATGTTTACGGTAATGTACAAAGAATCACTTAATTTGTTTGAAAAAAGATAGTTGTTTGTCTTAAATTACAACTCAGTGTGTTTTCAAGTGTGAGACTCCACACTCAAGGAACTACAGTATGGCTTAAATCAAGTTCTACAATTTCCATGATGACTTATTAACTTCTTAGTAACTAAGTAAGCTGCTCCTACTGAACTCATTAACTTATTTTCTTTGTAATATGCACCTATGATCTTCCTTCAAGAAGTGTAGTTCAGGACAGAAATCCAGGAAAGGATCCTGGAATGATGTTTCATCTAATTTGCACAGCAGATATCACAGATATAGGATGGAAATAATAACAGAAAGTTGTCTTGTTACAGAAGTATTTTCAAACACATTTTAGAGGCAATTTTTGGCACAAACACCAAATTAGAAATCTTCAGTCCCACTGAGTGTAGGAATGCTTTTTCTCAAAAACAACAGAACTATTGTGACACCATTGTTCAAGAGAATTCACACACACAAATGCTGTGGCATAGTATAAACCATAGTCTTCAAGAATTAGCAATGGACCTCCAAAATAGAAGTATGGAAAGGAGACCATGTGCCAGCACAGCACAGTGATGGCAACAGAAATGTTCTTAAACCAAGCTACAATGGTGCTAAATAGAAATAGCCATGTGAATATGACTCAGTAGCTGTGCCACACAGAAGATCCAAACTGAACACAGGATTTGGTCTTTTATATTCTTACACAATGTTACTTTCCTTGGGCTTTAAGCAGGGCACCAAGTTTTGGTCCCAAGATCTTTGAATGTTATGCCTTTGTATATCTCGTTCGAGGCAGCCATCAGATCTCAGATTGACTTATAGCTTAGATGTGTGTTCAAGAAAATAAGAGGTGGAAAGAGAAACAAAGATTATTCCTGATTGATGAAGCTGTTTTTCACAAAATCTCCCTCCAAACATCAGAGATCTTCATGGATTTTCTGTTATTTTCTATGAAGTTCAGAGTGAATGTCAAATGAATCAAAACTCTAAGGAGAAAAAGCTTCATAATGCTGGTTTTATGTTTTTTGTGTTTTCCTCAAAGCCACATCCATCACATATGACATTTTGTGTCATTGCATGGTTGCATGAAGACAAGCCAAATCCAGACGAGAAGCTTCGTGAAGCAATTATCAACCACCCAAGATGTTTTGGTTTGGTGTTCAGATAAATCTGGACACACAGTATGGCTAAAATAGCAAGAGAATTTTGTTGCATTATTTCTGTGCTCTGTGCTTTTCATGCATGCTAAGATGTGAATTTTTTCCAAACCATTTACCCAGACCTACTTCTTTCTAACTGTGTACTTTGAATACCCCTGAAATGAGTTTTTCTTATGATCTCATGGAGAATCTGAAACTGCTGCGGAAAAGTAGACAACGCTGTTGGCAGACAATTTGGTAATTGCAGATGGAAAATACCACTGTGGGAAAACTCACATAATTAGGCCATTGATTAAAAAAAAAAAAAAAAAAAAGTCCTCTCAAAGTAAGTTTACATTAATGTTATGTCGTGGCAGTAAGAAAGAACATTCCTAGAATACTTAACTTTACATCTTGTTAACTGACATAGCTGAATACTTTACTATTCAGTATGTTTTCAACAGAAGAATTTATTTTCCCTGGTTTACGTATTTTTTTTCTCTTTTTTCATCCCTATACCACTAGCAATAGAAATTTTTCTTTGTTATAATACAATCATTTATTTTTATCATCAAAATCACTAAATTTGGACCAGTTACAGCCTGACAAAACACAGAAAACACAGATTAAAAGGTATTACACACTACTGTTTCTTCACTCATGCTTTCGATGTTTCTTTTTCCTTGAACTGGAGGACTGCTGTGAGTTGCCCTCACAGTCATCTCTTCTTCAGACTGCACAAACTCCAGTTCCTTACCCTCTCATTGCAGGGCAAGTGCTCCAGCCTGTACCATTGTGGTGACCCTTCACTGAACTCACTACTGTTAACCAACATCTTTCTCTTCATACGCTTGGACAAAAAAATTGTTTTCTACACAAGCCACATTGCCATAAATCAAACATTCCATTTTTTTTGCCTAACGGTTCCTTTCTACAAGATTGACAGTCAGGTTTATTTTATGAATAAGTGTTAGCACATACAGACAGATAAATGTTTCAGGAAATGATTGCTTACAGAAGAAGTAAGCATTCCCAGAAGGTTTAAGAAAATCTTCACAAAGGAGTCTCATTGTACTGCAGGAAATCTGTTGTATTGCCCCTGCAGTGATTCTCCTGGGACATCATACATGGAAATTAAGATCCACCTGGTCATTGTTCCCTCTGCTGATAAAGCAGAGCTGATGCAGCTGATGTAATAATAATTTCATCTATTAACCTCCTTAAGTTGCCGGCTAAAAAACTGAGCTCATTTTCCCTGATCCTGTGTATTTATGTTTTCATTGGAATTAGAGGATGATCAAATGCAAGGCATAAATCACAGAATGATAATCTGATTTTGAAAACAAAGATTTTAACTTAAAAGCAACTGAGATTACTGAATTCATAGACAAGATAATTTGGTTTAATAATGTAGTCAAGAGACTGGGACAAACTCCTCCGGATGGTAACTTGGTGTACTCTTGAAAAATAAACTTTCTTTTCTTCCCCTAATTTCTTTTATGAACTTTTCAAAACCTATGTTCTTTGTATGGGAATTCTTCTCTACAAATGTAATCCAAAAGAAAAGGTAGGAGAACCATCCCAGAAGTTTGTTACTGAAAAATGATTTTTAAAAAATCTATATATAAAACCTGGCGTAAGTAATCATTTTATATATGTGAAGTATTAAGTTTGTGAAGTAAAATGTTTTCCTGATTTAACATTCAGAACTACATACTATCATTATTCTTAGTAATTATGTTGAAAACTATGATTATGTGTTGTAGTTTATATTACAAGTAAACTCACTCCAAAAATTAATGTTTAATGAATAATTAATTTAAAAACAAGAAAATGCATGAACTAAAAATTACCATAAAATATTATTTAAATAGAATCCAAGAAAAGAGACATACCAGTGAAATTTGCAGTAGCTGGCTATCTCAAAAAAAAAAAAAAGAATAATAGGATAAAATAAAATGCATCTCAAACATTAATGGATGAAAGCAATGATTTATCTGAGGTGTTGGAATTGGTTTTAAATGCTGTAAAGTCTTCAATCAGCAACAACGTGGACATGTACACACAGTGTCTCCAAATGCTCTCTGAACTATCCCTCAATTTCTTTTCCTTGGGCTTTTTATATTCAACACCCTCCTGCCCATCTTGAGAGAAACACTTTCAACTAGCCCCATCAGTCAAAGATTTTCTGAGTTTGTTTTCTTCTCCATCCTACAAGGCTATAATTGTTGTGTCCCAGAACACTTCACTCCTGTCCATCATAATGAAAGATGAGCTGCCACCACATACTGCTCACCTAGTAATAAGCAGAAGCAAAGTATTTGGGGTTGCATAAGCACCAGGGCAGTCATCTTCAGATACAGACTGATGAGTTTGCTCATGAAGATGACATATTGAAGAGACAGCTAGATAACTACTAGCACTGTGCCCTTGTGGCCAAGAAGGCCAATGGCATCTTGGGGTGTATTAGAAGGGGGCCGGTTAGTCCCCCTAAGTCCAGTCCAGAGAGGTTCTCCTTCCCCTCTACTCTGCCCTGGTGAGACCACACCTGGAATATTGTGTCCAGTTCTGGGCTCCTCAGTTCAAGAACGACAGGGAACTGCTGGAGGAAGTTCAGCGTAGGGCAACAAAGATGATTGAGGGAGTGGAGTATCTCTCTTATGAGGAAAGGCTGAGGGAGTTGGGTCTCTTTAGTTTGGGGGAGACTGAGGGGTGACCTTATTAATGTTTAAAATATATAAAGGGTGAGTGTCACAAGGAGCTAGGCTCTTCTCAATGACAACCAATGGTAGGACAAGGGGTAATGGGTTCAAACTGGAACACAAGAGGTTCCATTTAAATTCGAGAAGAATCTTCTTCTCAGTAAGGGTAACAGAACACTGCAACAAGGTGCCCAGGGGGGTTGTGGAGTTTCCTGCTCTGAAGACATTCAAGACCCGTCTGGACACATTCCTGTGTAGCCTCATCTAAGTGTTCCTGCTCTGACAGTGGGATTGGACTAGATGATCTCTTAAGGTCCCTTCCAATCCCTAACATTCTGTGATTCTGTGATAATGAGGATTATGAATAACTAAATCCATAGAGAAAGCAGCTAGAATCTATAGTCAAAGGAGACAGATGTATTGTGTATGTGGGGAAAAAAAAAGATCTATGGTGTGATCATTTAGGTACTTAAAATCTTTGTTGAGGAGTACAGTATTAACTTAGGTGCATACCTAACTTAAAATGGCTAGTGTTATTGAGATTATTCCATTCCAGTTAATTCTGTTAAAAAGTTTGTCAATACAGATGTCACAACAGCCAGATCAAATTCTATGTAATGGACAAATGTATTAAAGATACAAATCAACTTCATCATGTTTAGACTGATGGAGGACAAATTATTCTCTTAAGACTATCATCTTAACTTTCCTTTAGTTCTACCTTTTAGGTGCTCTTCAGCCAGTTATCGATTTCAGATAAGTACTGTGATTTCTGAGAAATGCTGGGGTTTAGGTTTTATATAATGCTGGTCCTGCGTCACCTGCATAACACTGACACTTCATCTCTTATTAGTCATTACCTCTCTCAACAGCTTTACAGAGCAGTTGAATATAGGTAGAACTTTAGGGGACTGTGAAGCTTTGAACTTGGAGATGAAGGCAAATAGTATCTTTTGTGCCATTAGAATACTAGCTAATTTATGTCTTCAGCTAGAGGACAAGGTTTGACAAATGCACTCGCCTTCTTGCCAGTGATGAAAAGAAACTTTTCTTGGCATGTTGAGACTTACATATCACTTGCTGCAAGATTTTAAACTTGTGTTTAAAATTCAACCAACCATATACATGTATACAAGAAAAAAGTAGTGGGGGAAATCTTCTACTTTTATGTTTCTGAAGAAAATATTGGACATGTTTGCAATGAAAAAATATAAAACTATTTTTTAATTCTTATTTTTCTTGATACAACAAAAGAGGATATGTTCATTTCAAAGACATTGAAGAAGACTTCACTCAATTAAATCAGCTTGCTCTAGCCATTCTTTTTCCAGGTGTGATTTGGAAGATCCTGATTCCACATCCTACTGCTTCTACTTGTCTGCATTGCAATCCACTATAAACTGTAGATATGCTCTCAAAAGTCTTTCTCTTTCATATTTTCCCAGCTGTCTTTCCCAGAGTTTGCAGATGTATGGGATTTTGATTTGTTGAACAGAAGAACAAAAGAACAAAAGGATACAAGGGCAGACAAAGACAGCCAAAATGCAGAGGACATCTGCTTTTGAGGAGTAATAAAAAAGGTGGTGATCACAGTAGCCAAAAGAAAATGCAAAGTGAGTGTACAGCCCACAAACACTACAGCAGCAGAACTACAGTACTTCTGGCTACCTGCTGGCTGGAAGTAGAAGCTGAGGTTTTATGAATGAAAACAAAAGGGAGTGATGTTTCAGGAACATCTGAGAGATACTGACAATACCAGACTTAGGAATTCTTCTGGTTTCTTGGTTCTCGGATACAGTCCACCTACATCTCATATTCATATTGGAGATTTAAGCATTAAGTTTCACATACCATCATCCATTTATTTATGTAAAATAAAAATCTGGGCAAGTGGGTTGGTTGGTAGTCATTAAACACTTGCAAAGGTCTCTGGCATGTCCAGTATGTAAACCCACAGACCTGCTTGGAAGGTTGAGCTTCTAGAAAAGAAACAACTCCATATGGTGTTGGACTAATTAGAACTGCCTTGACTCCATATTCTTTCCACCATCTGCCTCCTGAATGCTTGATTATGCCTTAAGGAAACATTACCCTCTGGATCACTTGTTAGTCTTAAGAAAAGCAGACTCCTTATATCTTCCTCTTGGCCATCTGGCACTCTTCCTTATTTTCTTTGCAGGGTCACAAAACAACTTCATCAATCCTTACCTTTTTCTGCCTCTATAAGCTGTACCATTACCATGAGTATCTTCACACTGATATCTGCTAGTTACATTTATGCAATCCTGCAATAGGACTCCCTAAAGGCTGATTTAGAGGAAGCGTTTCCCAATAATATCTGGAAAACATGGAGAACATTGACCTAATACCTAACAATTTCAATCATGCAATTTTACTACTTTACTCAAAAGTTGGAACCCAAACTCTTTCAGGAAGCTGTCAGTCATGCTGGTCCACATTAAATGGAACTGATTTGAAATAATTCATTCTGTAGTGGGAGAACATACAGGGAAGCCTGTGACACTTGAGTATGTCAACATCTGTTTTTCTAATAGAAATAAAATAGGGAAAATAAAATGAAATTTTAAAAAATGGAAAGATAAATCGGAACAGGGGAAAAGGACTGGCAATTAAAAAAAAAAAAAAAAAGAAATTAAAATGATACAATTCCATCAATCTACTTTATTTTAATCCTGCAGGTATGTAGGACTTTTTGTAAAACAATAGTTGCCCAAACCAGTGGAATTTTCATAAACTTTTCAGTTTTTATGAAAGAACAATTCTCATCCAAAAACTTAGAGCAAAATACTTTCTACCAGTTCTTATAAAATCATAAGTATATAAAACCCTAATACTACTGCATAAAAGTTGGAAGTAAGGAAATGGTAATTTACAGCTGAAAAATCTCCATACATTTTAATGTAGACGGTATAATCATGGACATGGCAAAGGCAGATTTCTAATCCCTTCATTAAAGTATGGCTTCCAGTAACTTATTTTTTGGATGAATGAAACAGATCAATTTCAAACTGAATTGTCTACAGTCAGTACAGATAAGTCAACAGCAACATCAAAACATTTCCCATTATACTTAGGAGCACTCCAGCTGGGATATCTCTATACAAGGGTTTTATTAAATGATACAGTCATATGACAAGCTGAAATAGACTTTGAATGAATGCATTGGTTTCAGAATGAATATGGTACATGAAAAATTTAAATGAGAAATGGAAAGTCAAACATGGAAAAAATGAAAATAACTATGTCATAAGAACAAGAGAATTGAAAGGAACATGTAACTAGCAATGCAGTCTTTGAAATAAAAAACGATTTATAATTTCTTACTCATTTAGTCTACTGAACAGGAAATCCTTAAGAGCTGAGATGAACAGAAGAACTACTGGTAATAACCAGAAGACTTGAACAGTAACAAATTCAGTCCAAAGAAACAGACTATTACTTGAGTGATTTACAAGTGTGCTCTGAAAGAAAATTATATAAAAGAAAACAATTCAAGAAAAAAGAAAAAAAAAAAAAAAAGGCTGCCATTTACATGGAGATTGAATGCTTCACAATATAAATACTCAGCATTTGAGAAAACAATGACTTATGTGGGAAAGGCATAATACTTCTCTGAAATTACAGACACAGACTCGTTATTACTACTTACTCTAAGCTACAAGAATAGTTTTAATAAACATAGATAGTAAAAATCTCAAAGTCCAGAAAAAAAAAATAAATGCATACGCAATGAAAGAGAAAGCTGGTGAACAAGGAAGCAGATATAGAATATTTTTTTCCACTTCATTCTAATAAATAGGTACATTTTCTTCCTTCGTCCCTTCTCTGTTTTTGTTTGGTTAGTTGGTTTGGTTTGGTTTTGCGTGTTTTGTTTTGTTTGTTTGTTTTTTAAGAGCTAGCACATTCTAGGATAAATCACATAAACAGATAGACTCAGGAGCACTAGCAGCTCTTAAAGCGAAGAGGAAAATAATCACACTAAGGCATGCAATATCAGATTTTACCCATATGGTGTAAAAAATCCAATAGATGAGAAATGTTTATCTGTGATTTCAAGAGAAGATAAAACCACACAAGAACTGGAAAAACAAAACAAAACAAAACAAAACAAAACACCACCTCAACAAAACCACAAAAAACCAACCAACCAAACAAAAAAAACCATAGTTATTAAAGTGTTGGTTTAAGAAAATAATTGTCTTTTTCAAGATGTTGAGCAGAAAGACAACTGCACATAGATGAAACAGTATCTCCAGTATTATAAAAACATAGAAAACTGTACTTTAGTAGGTCATAGGTAGAAGAAAAGCTACTGTAACAAAGGCAAAAAAAAACCCCTCCAAACCAAAACAAAACCATCAAGACACTATTAAAAAGGAAACAGTGGGACCCATTTATGCTACCAAGTGTTAATGGCAAATTAAAATTGGATTAAAAATTCAAAGATTATAGAGAATAATCGGTGAGATTTTGAAAGATAGTAGCTAGAGCAGTGGTAGTTGTGGAAGATTTTTCTTTTAAATGATATTCTGGTTTATTAAGGGTATGTGAAAACAAAAGTTATTCTGCAAATATATTTTAAGTTCTAAATATTCAATTTATTATAACTGAACGTGGATAGCTATTAGTTGCCAACTAAAATTTCTGACCCTTGAGTCTGTATTTTCCTAATCCTGTCCTAAGAAAGTTTTTACAGCTAAGGATGTACAGAAACTAACCTCTGACAGGCAGCCATTTTTAGACACGGAAAGTTCGGGTACTGGGTTTATTAAGCATTATTGTCACCCAAAAGAACCTTTGAGAAATTTGACTAAATGAAACAGCATTTCAGGAGAATAAAATTTGAGACAGCATTTCAGAATTTTAGCTGAATGGGTCTGCAAATATGTCGTCCTTCATTTTCACTCAGCAGGATAAACAAAAAGTCTAGATCACTACCAGCTGCACATTCAGTCAGGCTAGCAACAGCATTAAAAGCACAGAAAGCACAAATGTATTTCTTATGCAGGTTGGACATTTGTTGAGGTGTAAAAAAACCACTTTTATTTGGAGATACATATACTTTCAAATGTACATCTGCAGAGCTCATTTTTAATACATTTTTTGCAGAAGTCCGAGTTTTGACTTAGTTATTTGAAATCTGAAGATAAAACAGCAAGGTAAAACAGAAAGATAGGGACTGAGATAACAAGATTAGGACTTAAAGATAGTACTCAAACCTGTCAAGGACAAAAATTCAGGAGATTATTTGTCTAGAGAATGACTTTATAGTGTAAGAAATAAACTTTCTAGAGGAGTGAACATATCAGCCACAGTGAGGACTACAATTAAAACTAAAACCCACTGTATTTGAGAGACCTATTTTGATGATATGGATGTGACCAATGGTGGACCTGTTGTCCTTTATTTTCTGAGTGCTGCATCTGCTTGCAGGAATTTTCACTAGTGTGCCCAAAACAAATTTCTCAAAAAGTCCTGTTTTCATTCAAAGGCACATATCTCATCTTAGACAGCTCACTAATCTCTCAAAATCTGGATGACTAAACCACACTCATAATCTTACATTTCTGAACTGTCTAAATCTTTCCTTTAAGTTTTCGTATTACTAATATCAGTCATCCAGAAACAGAAGTTTCCTTTGATACCGTCCTTCCCCCTGTCATATAACTTCTATAACATAATCCAACCCTTTCATGACTCACTCCACATTTAAAAAATTCACTCCATACATCTACCAACTCACGTATTTGCAGTTTTCTTCTGAAATCTGTCAGTCAAAATAACTTGTTCACATCAGTCCTAAGAAAACACATTTTATAGTGTTCTTCTAGCATTAATATGTGCAGTTTATATATTTGGGTATATGTATGTATACATACATGTATGCAAACAGGAGTATATCAATATAAGAACAGAAACAGTACCGAAGGAAGAGCAGACAATTTGTTTTCAACGTAAATATCATGTGTATCACAGAATCAGAGAATCATAGAATGTTAGGGATTGGAAGGTACCTCAAGAGATCATCTAGTCCAATTCCCCTGCCAGAGCAGGAACACCTAGATCATGTTACACAGGAAGGTGTCCAGGTGGGTTTTGAATGTCTCCAGAGAAGGAGACCTCACAACCTCCCTGGGCAGCCTGTTCCAGTGCTCCATCACCCTCACTGGGAAGCAGTTCCTTCTCAAATTTAAATGGAACCTCTTGTGTTCCAGTTTATACCCATTGCCCCTTGTCTTATTGATTGTCACCAAGAAGAGCCTGGCTCCATCCTCCTGACACTCACCTTTACATATTTATAAACATTAGTGAAGTTGTCCCTCAGTCTCCTCTTTTCCAAGCTAAAGAGATCCAGCTCCCTCAGCCTTTCCTCATAAGAGAGATGGTCCACTCCCTTAATCATCTTTGTTGCCCTGCGCTGGACTGTCTCGAACAGTTCTCTGTCCTTCTTGAACTGAGGGGCCCAGAACTGGACACAATATTCCAGGTGTGGTCTCACCAGGGCAGAGTAGATGGGAAGGAGAACCTCTCTCAACCTGCTAACCACCTCCCTTCTAATACACCCCAGGATGCCATTGGCCTTCCTGGCCACAAGGGCACAGTGCTGGCTCGTGGCCATCCTGCTGTCCACCAGGACCCCCCAGGTCCCTTTCCTCTACACTGCTCACTAACAGGTCATTCCCCAACCTATACTGGAACTTGGGGTCGTACCTGCCCAGATGCAAGACTCTACACTTGCCCTTGTTATATTTCATTAAATTTTTCCCTGCCCAACTCTTTGGCCTGTCCAGGTCTCGCTGGATGGCAGCACAGCCTTCTGGCGTGTCAGCCACTCCCCCCAGCTTGGTATCATCAGCAAACTTGTTGACAGTGCACTCTGTTTCCTCGTCCAAGTCACTGATGAATATATTGAATAGTACTGGTCCCAGTACTGACCCTTGAGGCACTCCACTAGATACAGGCCTCCAACTAGACTCTGACCCATGGACCATGACTCTCTGGCTTCTTTCCTTCAGCCAGTTTGCAGTCCACCTCACTACGTGATCATCCAGTCCACACTTCTTCAATTTAGTAGTGAAGATGCTGTGGGAGACTGTGTCAAATGCTTTACTGTAAGTCACTTAAAAGAGCTATGGAAATTTATATTGGTTGTAAATTTGATCAGACATCTATCCCTTTTACCTGATTAATCCAACTAATCTAAAAATTTACATTTTTTTTCATTCCCTCACTATCGTTTAAGTCTCTGTTCAGTGTGTTTAATAACGTACTCTAAGACTAGGCTTTCTAAGACTGGGCTCTTTCTTTAAAGCATCTAGCGAACTTGCAACTGTTACCGATTAAAACACATAGCTGAACTTGAAGTCTGTATTTATTGGAAATTCTCTCAAATAAAAAGAAGGAAAGTAGTACAACAGAAAACAACTGTGTATCTACTCTCAAGCTAGTTCTTACGACAAAATGGAATGAAGACTCTGGAAACTTCTGTGAAGCTAAGATGATTCACTGTGAATTGTTTGTTCACTTCTAATCTCCAACTATTGAACCTTTTCCACAACAGCAAATAAATTTTTTTTTTTTTTCATATAGGTGATTTTCTAAACTGTCTGCAGTATATCAACTGGTCTTACATCACAGCACAGTTGTCTAAAATCCAACTTCATGTTTTTTGTTTTCATTAACATTCAGTTGCCTTCAATTTTCTTAAAAAAAAATCACCTTCTGTAACACAAGTGCAGAAGAGATTTCAGGTGAGTCAGCTAAATTAGACTGCAATTGTATATCTAAATCCAATTCATATGGGAGCACTAGCTGCAACTTTGGTAGCATTCAGAGATAAACAGAAATTAAATATCACCAGACAGTATAATTATCCATTAAAAAAATAATTTCAAATGGCTGAAATCCTCTCTTCCTCTTAAAAGACATGAAATTAATAACTGTTGATTTGGATACAGCTCTGATGATATTTGTATGCTGTCCCATTATTGTGAATGGGGTCTGGCTTCCTGCCAGATCCTGACGTGGCCGCAAGCTGTTTCAAGTACCAGCTAGTATTGAACCCATCAATCAAAATATGTTTCCTCTATCACCACCGTGGTATTTTACAAAACATCAGATCGAGATGCTGCACTTGCGTCTGCTCTTGCATGAGATGCCGTGTATCACCCAGGTGCAGAGCCACATCCTTTCAAGTGCAGTGCCTATGGGTATGCTAACATCAGGACCATTCTTTGGAGGCTAACTTTCCACTGGGTAATTTGGAATCTTATCAAAAGCCCACTGAAGTCAAAGGAAATATTCCCATTGATCTCAGAGGGCTTTGATCAGGCCCATGGTGAGCATGTACTTTAGCAGTCTTTTAGTGCTCTTGCAACATGCACAGCCAAATGAATGCACTTAATCTTTTGAGTAAAAATATGATGGAAGTCAGCACAGTCCAGCTGACTGGAGTCTAAAATCAGAAAGGGACTTGGCTAGTGGAATTTAGCATCAAACCTCCTTTTTATTTGTCAAAGTTCAATCTTTAGGAAATCAGGAATAGTCACAATTGTATTTGCCTGGTTGCTGCTGATGTCTTACGTCTGTCCATTCCAATGTTTCTCTTGGTGAGGTGTCTGGGGGAATCAAATTATTGCTGTGGCATAAAGTTGTGACATAAACCCATCTTCTGGTACCAGGGTGCTTTTTGCTAGCTTGGAAATGAAATAGATGTTTTCTACCAGGCAAAGAGATGTATTTTAATGTGTGTTCATAGCATGGCTAATCCTTCCCCACGCTTTTCTGCACAAGATCAGTGCATTTCACATGTGCAAATCAGGAGTGAGAACTCTTCTCTGTTGGAGAATTTTTATGTGTGGGCCTTCCCACTGTCACTGTTTTAAACCCCATTGTACAACTATAGAGGGATTAAAATATCCACCCACATTTTGCTGAGGTTTTAATTTAGTTCTAATTATTGAATATTATGAAAAATATGCAGAGACAGTCCTTTCTTAGCCATACTTTGCAAGAAGATGTACTGTTCATCTTGCGGACATTCCAAGGGGGTTTTCCTCCCAGAGGAATACTATTTACGTGAGGGAATCTTCTCTCTCTCAAAGGTATTTCAGGGAATATTCATCTCAGATTGCTGATCTCTGTGAATCTCTTTTTAAAGAAGAAATTGTGTGTGGGAAGGTACAATTTTGGCAGTAAGGTGTAAGGAAAATGCTGTTGCAGATGTCAGCATTTTGAGTTTACATTGTGTTTACTTTAGGGCTCCTGCACTTTTAAAGTTACACTCTTTAGGAAAGCTCCCTTACTTTCCATTAAAAGGACACAACATTTACAGTATGTGACCCACTACAGACCCAGAAGAGACACTTGATCTCCTAGCAAGTGTGTTTAACAATGCTTTTATAAACAAAATTATTTCAGAATTGCACTGATACTGGCCTTCTCTGGAAACAGGTGGGAATTCATGCCTCTAGCTGGAGTAGACTTCTATATTTTTTTCAATGAAGTGACCTAGTAAGAAAAATCTAAATGAATACTAAGAATTTGCTTGTAAGGTATGATAGCACTTCACTGCTGAAGCATTTTGTAAGGTAATTCCCACAGTGACAGCAATTTATTGATATTACTAGGTTATCTAAAGTGGAAACAAACTCATAGTTTTTTACATGTATGCTCCCAAAAGACATATTTTTTTCCAAGACTGAATGTCTGTAACATGCAACTGACTTCATACTTAGAAACTGATGTTCAGAACAAAAATCAGTGGTGTTGTAGATGACTCTGAAAATCAAGTCACTGGAGTGCTCTGTTTGAATATTAATAATGTACTTAGAAATGCATATACTAAAGCCACTGTTACAGAGTCATCATAAAAACAGAGAAAACTCTGGGACGAAGTAACTGATGGGTGTTTATCTTCTTATCGCCAAGTCTTAATTTCTAGGAAAGTCCATTGCTCACATAATGTAATTAGTCATAGTCACAAGCCTCTAATTTTTGGACAATTTTCCTGGTTCTCAAGCAGATGAAGGTGAAACATTTCAAAAGCATCAAAGCGACTTAGAGGCCTGAAGGAGACACTTCAAAAGTGGCTCATGCATACTGGGTTTTTAAGGTCCCTAAAGTGACAGACAAGCATCACACAGAACTTTTAGAAGTGTTCAGACCATACCAAGAAGTACGACATTATCAGAGCATCTTTGGCTGCTACATGATAATTAAAAATGTATTTAAAGCTCCTAATTCACACTGGTGAATTTTGAAATGCTACCTGTAGTCATTGTCCTCTAAACTTAAAGTTGTGTATGTGTATCACAATGTCTGGGAATTAACTTTTACTTCAAAGATTTGTGACTGGTGAAAGTTTTGACAAGGACTGTGCATATGAAGAAAAAAGCTTTGAAGAGGACCATATGTACAGAAAAACCTTTAAAAAGAAGCCTGTGATTTGGAGAACAAGCTTTAAAATTATCTGTTATGGTTAATCTGTTATCTGTTAATTTGTTCTGCTTTCTCAGACCACTGTTTATTTTTCCATGTTTTTATGACTATTTTGTCTCTAACTTGGTTGTTGTTTTGGTTTGTTCCATGCATGTTTGTGGTTTGTTTGTTTGTTTGTTTGTTTGTTTTCTGCACTGTGATATTTTAGAAGTTTCTAGACAAATTTTAGCCATCAGTGTACTTGAAAATCTGTGATAGACTCAGAAGCTGGGCAAAAGACAATGGAGCACTACCTACTGGTCCTTTATAATGGAAACAGAGGGAAAGACAGCTGTGTCCATGTTGCCGTGGTTAATAAGGTGGGAGTACTTCATGGCTAGCAAACAAGTGCAGGGGTATTCCAGACTGGTAATGCTATACTCACTTCTTGCCTGAAAGAATAAGATTGGTTTATATGGGTAAAATTGGTCCTTGTAACAGCAGAAGCAAATTTGTACAAAATCTGTGGCTCACTGTGCATGACTGGGAAGTCTGCAAATTAAATTTCAGAGCGTTCAAGTGTCATAGATTGTTCCTTATACTTCATGTGTTTGGGGTCAGGTGAACCTTGGGAGTTTTGTTCTTGTTTATTAGAAGGGGCTGTATTGATGCTGTGATAGTAGAAGGTGATAGCTGCCCAAGCGACTAGCTACACTCAATCTTTTGTAGAAATTTACTATCCACTTTACAACATTTTATCCATGATCTTTGTATTGAATTTGTAGTAAGAAATCACGTATGTTTAGTTCTGATGATCATAAAGAACTGAATTCCATCTTCTTCTACCACTGCTTCTGTAAAACGAGTCACTAACAGTCAGGCATGCTTCCATAAAAATCCCTTTGTTCCAGCACAGAAAACTTGATTACATAAAGATGGACTTGTGATGCTCTGCTACAGCTGATCAGATATAGCAGTATATTCATTAGTCATGGAGACTAGCCCACAGTCACAAAAAAAAAAGAAAACATTTTATCCCCCAAGTAGTCAAAACCTATTCAATGTTAGACTGTGTTATTCATCTATCTATCTATCTATCTATCTATCTATCTGCGACTGTGTAATTCTTTACTGCTACAGCTCAGTGACTTTGTTAAAGAGAGGTATGTGTCTTTAAAAGTTCCTGTAATGGATCATGCATTGGAGTACAAGAGCATCCTAGGAGAGACAGAATCTGTATGTAGGATTATTCTTTTCTTAAGAAAAAATGTTACATCTCATCTAGAAAACTGGCAGCTAAGTTTGCTGCCATCCACATCAGCAATCATTTTAGGCTATACTTTATTATTTCCTCAAATGAATACATTCACCATGAATGAATACCAAGAAGACAATGATGTACTACAGTAAAATCCAGGACTGAAGTGGCTGCAGGATATTTTTCCAAGAAAGCAATCAATGGAAGACAGAGCTGCTAAGCAACATTGAAGGTTAAGTCACTGATTCAAATGTCTGAACTATGTATTTAGGTACCTAACCTTAAAATGTTGGTTTATATTATGTATTTCACAAATGTACATTCATCAAAACATCACTTTAATCTATTGTAGCTTCAAGTTTTGAAAAAATATTCATAAACACTACTGTCTAAAAAATACAGAAATTCTCTAACAGTTCAAAGCTTATGAAAAGTATGAATTAACTGCAAAGTAGTTCTATGTACCATTGCACTACATAAGTCCATTAAATTATAAAAACAATGTCTATTTAAAGCTGTACATTGAGAAAGAATGTGCAAATTAATAACCTCTTGAACTAACATAATTTATTCTGGGCATTGGTTTTGTATTTTGAGCTGGGAAATATAGGTTTCTAAAAATCAACAGATCTACAAATGTGTATCAGGGTTCTGCATGTTTTTCTTTTTTGTCACCACAGATGGTGCAGTTCACCTCATTGGAACTTTGATTAAAATCTCCGCAAGTGATACAGTCAATATTGAATTCAGGCACTCACTTACATCACACAAAAATGAGGCTATTTTTAATGATAGATATAAAGTTTCTTCTCAAATAAAAGGTGAAAAAGAGAGACCAACAATTGCAAGCAGAAATAGCATCGATAGCAACTAAATAATCTACTCCTACATGCCAGAAATATCTCTTTACCTTCTGCCTTGTATCTATATATTCAGATAGCAAATGGTGAAATTTCATGTTAAATTGTATCAAAATAGAACTGAAAAATGAACTTGAGATGTTCCAGTAGGAAAAAAAAAAAAAAAAAAATAATACATTCTACAGTCCTCAAAACGTTTTTTTTTTAATCGCAATGTGATGTTAGAGCTGTACTGCCACATAACTGTTTGTACAGACATGCTGTGAGGGAGCTTAAGGAGCTAAACCACATTAAAAGAAACACTATTAAATATATTTGCATTTGTATTTTATACTTAGATTTTTAATCCAAACTTCTGAGCATTTCTCAGGTCAGCCCCACAGCTACTTCTGCCAGGACAACTAAGGTAGTGGCACACCATAGGTGGTAATGAGTAAGCTATGAAGAAAGGTTGGGAAAGAAAGAAATCTTAAGCCAATTTTGCCTCTAGGATGTCTGGAAATGAAAACCCTGGTGCTGATTTTCATCTCAGACTGGTACAGGACATTACATATTCTACCAAGACTGAAACAAAAAGGGAACCATTCCACTTTTTTGAAAAATAAAAACTGAACACAGAAATAATTGCTTGCAAGCAGTATAAAATAAGTTAAACCTTTTGGAATATTGTGGGAAATTTAAAAAAAGCTATTAATCATGAAGTAGTTTTTTTTTCCTTTTATTGATGTTATATCTGTTCACATATAGCCTTCAGCAACATAACAGCTATATCTTGATACATTAGTGTGTGTCTAGAAACATACCTGCCATTGACTTTGGTCTACAGAAGTTCATATGTAGAACTCTCTATAAAATGACAGTAAGTAGTGGTGTTGTGTCCCTCAGATTGCCCAGTGCTCAGAGATTTGACATCTGAATGATTTCAAACCACTTCAGAATGCTGTTAAGCCCACACATAGTTTTGAGTATTCTGATTTCGGCCTTCGGGTTAATAGCTGATTTTTCTCCCCAGCTCCTATAAAAATCTGTAGTCCACATCCAAGATGATTGAGGTTTAGAGATTGAATATGTTAAGATCTTTCCCTTGGCTTTCTGTGAGCTTTTCATTCTGTAGGATACTATCTTTCCCTATAAGCCAAGCTTACTCAGATATCTATGAACACTACTATATCTATAGAGACTTTCACATCAATAAGCTAAGCTCCTGCTTTCCATCTGAGAAAACATCACACTTCAAAGCACAGTTATAAATCCGTTACTTTAAATTGCACAGGCTCTGGAGCTGACAACTATGCCCCTCCATGGATAGCATGCAGTATATCAGCACAGAGTACTCTGGACAGATAGAAGGATATAAAGCTACTAGAGAGTGTCAGAGGAGGGTTATGAAGTGAAGGGTTTGGAGGGGAAGCCATATAAGGAACAGTTAAAGTCACTTGGTTTGTTCAGCCTGGAGGAGACAGAGGGGAAACCTCATCATGATCTACAGCTTCCTTACAAGGGGAGGAGGAGGAACAGGCACTGATACCTTCTCTCTGAAGACCATTGATAGTACTCAATGGGATGGCAGGAAGATGTGCCAGGAGAGATTTAAACTAGACATTAGGAAAAGATTCTTTACCAAGAGGGCTGTGTAGAACTGGAACAGGCTCCTCAGGTAGGTAGTCACAACCACAAGCCTGATAGTATTCAAGAAGCATTTGAACAACACCCTCAGACACATGGTGTGTATTTTGGGGTTGTCTTATGCAGGGTTGAGAGTTGGATTTGATCATCCTTGTGGGTGCCTTCCAACTCAGGACATTTTATGATTCTGTGTTTCTATGAGAAGTCCTACTCCTGAGGAACCTCAGTCAGGCTCTGCACAGCACACAACAAGCACTGGGGTTTGATGACCATCATTTCAGTATGTTCTGCCCCACTTTATCATTCGTGTGCAAAAGCTCTTTGGTGACTTAGCCACAGAGACCACTGAGTTATCCTAACTTAGGTGTTTCTATTCCTCCCTCACAAAACCAAATTTCCTAGATATTCAGGGAGCAGAGGAGGGACGCACTGCCAAATGCCTTGACCACAATGGAAACTTCATATATGACATCAGAAATTACAGATAAACATATCTAATAACTGGTTTACCAATGACTAAATACACATTGCTTCTTTCCCTTTTCTGTGCAAAATGTGAAATTATACAGTGTAAAGTATAGATGTTATGAGAATGGGTAAATAACACAGAAGTAGTAAGGTGATAAGAAGATGAAAGCTAATATTTTAGTATCAACATCTTTATCTGCATATTTTTCCTTGTTTTGGTTGTTTTGTTGGTTGTTTTGTTGGTTGGTTGTTTTGTTTTGTTTTGTTTTTTACTTTCTTTGGAATTTTCATTGCTGTTTTTCACAATTTCTTGTTTTGCTTCAAATTTTCAAACATCTGAGTAAAAGCAGAATGGAATTTGATGACCTAATTAGGTACATTTTAAATCCACTTGATTCCTGATATTTGTTTATATAGTAACATTAAATACACTACCTAATGATTTTGAGCTTTGTACATGTGTGTTTGCCAAGACTTGGACCAAGTAGTCCAAATATTGACTGCAGAAATAGCGACAATACATGTTGCATAATCAATTGGAATGCCCCACACCCACAATTTAGACCTCAGCTATGAGAAGAAAAAATGAAAAGCACAATCTAATTCCCCTCAAAATATATAAACATAATATCCTTAAAAATACGTACTGAATGCTATTATCAAAAACCATAGAAGTTACTAAACAAATGTTTGTTACATTTTCAAGGAAAAATATTTATTAATTTTTGATGGAAGACCTGGAGAGACCAATTTTCGGAGCTTGACTGCAATTCAAGGATAATTTCTGTTTAAAGTCTGTTTGCCTTAAAACTATACCAGAGGATTTTTAAGTCCTGTCCTGTAAGACCCAAGAAATCTTCCTTGTTTTTACTGGGTTTCTGCTTCCTGATAAGAGCTTTTCAGAACTATGGTAATTAATTGAGATTTGGGAATTCTAGGTTCAACTTTCAGACATTTCACAGGCTTCATATGTCTTTTCCAGTTTATGTACATCTTAATTTTCCTCATATAACTTTAAAGTTAGAAAACTTATCTGAATTTTTGTATCTCATTTCCCATAATGATGGGCATATCTCATCCTAATATTGTAGGAATTGCCCTCTGGAAGTGCTTCTCCTCCTTTCTGTAATAAAGAAATCTAGAAAGATTGATTTTTGTAACTTAGCTAAACTGAAGACCAAATTTAGACAATTTGATTAGACACCTCAAAAATATATTATTTACTGAGGAAACCTATATTCTAACCTAGGTAAGACAACTGAAATTTTTAAATCTGAAACTAGCTGGGAAGAGTACAAATCATAATATCTTTGTGGCTGAGGTTTCAATCTGTAAATATTTTTCTTCCAGCTACATCTATTTTTCTTATTTAGCACTATTATTTACAAAAACATATATGTAAGTGTTATTTATATGTGTATTCCTTGCATTTATATTGTTTATATTATTGGTAATTGTTTGTATTATTTTTCGCCCAACACCATCTGTCTGTCAGTATCCATCTGCTGTCTCCTGTCTTAGGCTTAGATTGCAAGCTTTTGGAGCATGATTCATCTTTTTTTTTGTTTCTTATTTTGTTTTTCCTGACCTATTAAAAGTTACTCTTGGATACTACAGTGTCTCGGAAACCCGGTTTTGAAGCAGAGCCCTGTTGCAAAAGGTGATTTATAAACAAAGAATAAAACAACAATCAGTGTCCCAAAGAAGTGGGATAGCAAGTAAATACAGACAGACAGATGGCAGAATACAAGAAGGCAATGAGACAAAGCTAGTCAGCATCATAGACATTGTATTACAACAACAACAGCCTCCTCATTTTCTATGACTTTTGTAGACATTATGAGAAAAAAAAATGGTATTACAGGAAGCTCCTCTGCATGAAGGGCATATCTCAACCCTAGAAGAAAAGATGTTTGTTCAAAAACTCAGTGAGTTGTTGACTGAACTTGAGATAAGAGCTGGGAGTAAGAACATTATAGAAAATGGAAAAGGTCACGGAAAACTTCTAAAATTGAACAAAAGTAACTTAATTTGATGCCATAAAGGAGCACTAAGAAAATAATGCAAAGCTGAGCAGGGAGCTGACCCAAGCAAAAGGATAGGAAAATTGTATTTGCAGCAAAAATTAAAATGGCTGTGTGTAGGTCAAACCAACAGGGAATGCAGTCAGAGGGGCAGAAGGTGCCAAAGGAAACAAAGATAAATGGAAAAACTTTACATATTTAACTGTGTTCTTAATACACACAACAAACTGCCCTTGCTAAGATAGCAGACACATGCAAACAGTTAGCAAGGTAAGCTTCTTGAAAATCTACATTATGTCATGTTTAAACATTCTTAGTAGAAAACAACAATTTAGGAACAAGTCTGTTCTAAACATGGGGTTTTGTTGCAGAAATACATGATGAGATACACAGCCTGTGCATGTCCCCAGCAACCTGATTACCATGTCTCAATTCTAATTCTTTCATGGTCAGACCAGACGAAAGTGTCAGTCCGAATTTCTCAGATTATTTTAGCTGACCCAGTGTCTTCGGTAATTTATAACATTTCCCATCACTGCCATGCATTATTTAAATATGTGAATCATTTTGAGATAAAGACAGAAACTGAGTAAGAGTTTGGACAGAGACTTGGTAAAAAATACAGCTTCACTGTACTTACCTGACATGTCTGCTCTTCCTCGCTACATATATTTATGATAGAGAACATATGAGAATTGTTTTTGTAGGTCATAGATTCACTTATTCATGCCTCCTTTGTTCACATTCAGTTTGCTTTCAGAATAACTGCATCTGCAAAGGACAGAGTTCAGAGTAAGTTTACAATACTTATGTGTAGAAATTTTCATGATATAAAAATGAATGGCTACCTTCACCATATTCCAACTAGTATCTCATACTCCTGCAAATGTATATAATTTTTAACTGACATTTATACGGATTCCAAATTAAAAATGTAGCCAAGTGTACCCTTGTGCTGATTTTGTCTGGGATACAAGTAATTGTCTTCATAGTAGCTAGTATGTGGCTATGTTTTGGATTTGTGCTAGAAACAATGTTGATAACACAAGGATGTTCTAGTTACTGCTGAGCAGGGCTTACACAGAGTCAAGGGCTTTTCTGCTTCTCACACCACCACATCCACTAGGCTGTGGGTACACAAGAAGTTGGGAGGGTACACAAGTGTGCCAGCTGATCCCAACTGACCAAAGGGATTTTCCATAATACATGACATCATACTCAGCATACAAAGCTGTGGAAGAAGAAGGAACTGTGGAACATTTGAGGTTACAGTGTTTTGTTTTCCCAAGTAACCATTAAGTGTGATGGAGCCCAGCTTTCCTGGAGATGGCTGAACACCTGCCTGACGATGGGAAGTAGTGAATGAATTCCTTGTTTTGTTTTGGTTGCATGCCCAGTGTTTGCTTTACTTATTAAACTGTCTTTATCTCAACCCACTAGTTTTTTCTTTTACTCTTTTGATTCTCTCCCCCATCCCACTGGGTAATTGGCTACATGTGCTGAGTTTTCAGCTGAGGTTGAACCATATTAACCCTAAAGAGATCACAATGAGGAATATGTGTTGGTTTGTACCTATAGTGCACAAGTAAGATCCTGTATGTGTTTAAAAGTAGAAGACACGAGGTTAGGGATTTGACTATATTGAGTCCACCTTCAGGACAAGGTATCTCTGAGCTATATCACAGAATCACAGAATGGTTGTTGTTGCAAGGGAACTCAGTTGGTCATCTTGTCCAGCTTCCTTGCTCAAGCAGGGCCACCTAGAGTTGGTTGCCTGGGATTATGTCCAGACTGCTTTAGAGTATCTCCAAGGTGGGAATATACAACTTCCCTGGGAAGCCTGTGTCAGTGCTCAGTCATCCTGACAGTGAAAAAGTGTTTCCTAATGTTCAGACGGAACCTCCTGTGTTTCATTTTGGGTCCATTGCATCCTGTCACTGGGCAACACAGAAAAGAGGCATTTATCTTGACACCACATGGGATCCAGGAAGTCCACACATGGAAATGGTTATATTACAGGCTCTACAGGAGATTCACACCACTCTGTACCAGCAATTGAAGGACAATCAAATGGCATTAGATGCTCATGTTCAAGTAACTGAATTAGCTGTAAAGAAGGAGAAAATTCAGCTGTGGCTGTAGATTCTTACTGATGAGAGTTTGCACATGATGCAGGTATGTTTCCTGCATCACATGAGGGAAATTCCCATTATGATTCATCAAGAGAAAAGGATTCACTTTGACCATCAAGGCCACTTTCTGAATCTGTTACCACTGGGAATCACAAGTTGACCTGTTACTTTCAGTAAAATGAACACACATTTCAGCTCTAAGCTTCATCCCACATAATTTTAAGAATTTATTTAACTCACACAGCAGAAGAATAAAAGATAGAGATGAAGCATACACAGTTGGAGTAAGGGAAAACAGTAACAGAACAACAGCAGTTAGGCAGCCTTGTGTATTGCCAAATAGGTGCAATTTGTTACCCTAAAGTAAGGGTTTACAATTAGAGGGATAAATCTGGGCCATTATTGTGAGACTGGATAATGACTGGCATATGGAATTGTAAAATTAAATCCTCTGGTAGGCTGTGGGTATATCTATGTCAGTTATGTTTTCTTTATGTCTTCAATACAGTTGCAATTGGTTCAGCTTCCACTTCTGCTTTTACAAAGTGATCTAACAAACCCTGTGATTCACTAGGGAACCAGGTGGGCTACCTTCATGAAATTAGATTACATGACATGGAGTCTTATGGTCATTCTCATGTGGGATTTGTTATAGAACAGAACCTCATTGCTGTGGGAGATTAACTTAATTACTGTCATGAAATGTCTTTATCACACCAGGGGAAATAGTATTAATATAATTGATGACTTCCTGTTGAATAAAGAAAACCGATTGTTGCAATGTATGATCTAAAACCTATGAAACCTGAAAAACAATGATCTTGTAATTTTATTTCCTATCATTTTATTGGTAGGAAAGACATGAAATCTGCAGTTTTCTTCAGGTGCAGAAAATGAAAGAAGACAGTATGAAGGTAAAAACTAGAGTTCAGCTGTGGTACATGATGGGAACTGAAATCTTAAACAACAGAGATTAAGAATAACTGATATCTTGTAGGGAGAAATTACACGATTAGTAGGACAAAACTCTTAATAATTCATTTTATCCATGCTTTCCTACACTAAAGATATATTTTCTGGCTTGTGGATGCATACTAAAAGCACACATACTAATTTTCGTTAAAAAAAAAGAATGTACATGCATGTGTGTGTGCATACACATGTGAGCATGCTTGCTTATATTTTATATATAAGCATAATAATACAACATTTAATTACATCTAAATACATTATTTGTAGATTTATAAATTTATGTGTTAAAATTTATAAGTGTATGTATATTTGTGTGTTTTACAATGGAAAGATATTATAACGTCCCTTGGCCATGCATTTATAATATATAAAGTTAAGTTTGTTAACACTGATGGTTCTCAGCATGACCTTACCAGACTGTGGTCTACGTAATATAAAAACAGTAGTTGAGGTACATAAAGAAAAATGGTAGCAAGCTAATAAGAATTTTTAAAGGAGGAAAAAAACCCACAGAAATAGTGTACAGTGTGTCCTTATTTACTTTTCACATGGTAACCTCACCGCCTGTTCTCCTTTGTCTTGCTGCCTCACCAAGTCTGCTGCAGAGCCTTGATTTATGACGGATTCCCTCCTGTTTTATTACCAACCATGAAGAAGCACTGCCACTCTTTGAACACAGGGTGTTCTAAAAAGAGTAAAAAATAAGGAACTTAGTATATTTACCCTACACTAAGTTTCCAGTCCTTTCTACCCATTAACAGTGAGGGATTTTTTCTTGTGCCTCTTATATACAACAGCAGTTTTTTATACGTGTGTGTGTGTGATCACACTGTATTATTATTCTGCACAAATGGTAAGCCCACAGACCACATGATCCCAGTGTGTTTTGCAATAAAATAGATTTATTAAATACAGAATATCCTCTTCTTTTCATTACTAGACATTTAGCCTGTGAAGTAGTCCTTGAAGGGGAAGAGAAAACATGACAACTAGTAATTTGCAAGAGCTGGATTTGCTTCAGTGAACAATAGCATTACCTGAGATAGTCTCGAAGTCCAATAGTGAGCTCATAGGTCAGACAATACCAGACCTCCTTCAAACAGGAGAATGGTTTCTCTCAGGCACTTTGTATTTCTGTAAAATTCTGAGTGTCATCTTGCTCAAATAAGTAGAGAGAAGACAGGAAATATAGAGAATGAGAAACCTGTGGAACAATACAATAGAAGGAAAAGAAATCATTTAAATCTCTCTGGACCTAACTAATTATGAAGAGAAAAAGACTGATGTCTACACTTTAAATAAATCATTAGTAATTTTCTGCACTAAGAGAAATAGCTGAGTTCACAGAGATGTGATGAAGATTTAAGACCATAAGTACATAAGTGCAATGCAAGATATACTGGGAAACACTCTTAAAAGGCAAACGCAGTGACAAAAACTCCCTATTGCATTTAACAGATAGTAAATGGGATTCCTTTGAGTTAACCTTTCACCTTTAGAATTCAGGGAAATGGCAAAGATTTTTTCAGTTGACTCAGGAAGGAAAGGATAAGAACTAGAAGAATGATAGTTTAAATTATTCTCAAGGTATTACATGTATGTAATGAAATACTGTAGGGAGTTCTAACCATGCAGATATTGTGTGTATGCAACACAAAAGGTCAAGGGTTCTTTAACATCAAAACTAGGAAAAGATGAAGCAGATAGACTTGACATGTGACTCAAAATAGATACACCTGATACACCTTTATTGTTTCCAGTTTCCTCTACTGATACAGTAAATACACTTACTAGAAGCATGATGGTAAGAAATGCATTGTCATTGTTGATGAATTAATCATGGAGAAAATGTAAACAGTACTAAACAGAATTATGTGCCCCGCTACAAAGACAGGTAGGTTGAAACCTATCTAGTTTTTACCACACTTGAAGTATTTCCTGCAAGTGTCTGAAAGCTAGCATGAGTACTTCAAACGGATTCTTCTGAAAATAAAATATTTAGTGAAGATGAAACTCAAATCCTAGCTCTCTTTGTGCTATTTACAATGTGGTTTTGATTGTTTTTTGCCGGTTTTTTTCTGTCCAGTCAAAGCAGAGAAGAATTCCACATGTTTTATGGACTTCGTCACTAGAAGACTAACTGGTTGTTTGCATGGCAAAATGTTTTAGCAGTTTACAGATCAAATTAAATCACAGGAAAAAAAAAAAAAAAAAACGAAAACAACCACACACCGTACAGATAACATTTTAATTACCCGAACTGCTTTTGGGCATCTTTGAAATTACACTAAACTAAACTAAACTCAAAAGGGAGGGGGGGGAAAAAAAAAAAAAAAAGTCAAAAAATTGATATATCTTATCTGTAAGGTTTTTTTTATATATACCAATGCTTCTCAGCAAACATATAAACTTCTTATCTCTCTAGTGTGGAAAATATGACAAGCATTTCTATCTCCAGATGGAAGGACAGGATTTCAACAGCTTATATTTCCAGCCTGTTGCCTTATAATTTTGTAGTCCTTGATTCGGGCATGCACGTAACTTTATCTTCAAGCATCTGCCTTCATCTCATTAAGCACATGTTTAAGCCTTTTCTTAAAAAGGGGTGCTTTCTGAAAAGAGATCTTGAGTGATGTTGTTCTCTGCTTCTGACATTGAATTTAGTCAATAAGTCTTGCAAGCTCAATTTAGAAAAAAGTCTCTTACTTTCAAATTAACTTCCTACATCTGGTGATTTTTCTTTCTCTCTCTATTTTTTTTTTTTTTAAGGCATGAAAGGCATTCATGATACTTGTATGTGTCACATGCTTCATTCTCTATTCTCCTTCTCTTGTGTTGTTCCAGTGTTTCTTGTACTGTGCTATTGATTTCCTCAGATTTAAAAAATGCAAGGATGAGTTTAGTGAGAACAGCTAGTTTTCTTCCTCATGTTATGCATTTGGAGACTTTCTATTGCTTTTTATTCCAATTGTTGGAGTCATAACACCACCTCTTTTGGTGTAACCTTCACAAGAAAGAAAAGAGGTAGTGTCATGGTAAACACCAGACCATTTGCGGCTACTAAAGGACTTAATAATGTAGGAGTGCACAGACGACACTACGGACAAAGACCTGTTCCAGTCCATATTTAAGTCAATGACAGAACAGTAGCTTGTGAAACTTCATTGGTTAAATTCACTACTAGAAGAACAGCTGCCTGCAATACATAAGGGGGTCTTTGGTACTAAGCATCACCTTATCTGAAAGTGATAAAATTTTGGCAAATTTTATATAGCATGAAATTTGAGAAGAACTGAAATAAATAGGAAAGATCACAAGTGTGATACTTAAGTTTGATGTAGAAGATTATTTTTCTCAGAAGAAGGAAGCTGTTATGTTATTTCTCATTACAGGAGAAGATCTGGTTAGAGAACACCTGAGGAATCCAAATGTAAATAAGTCCTGATGAGACCGATGAGATGCATCCTAGGGTGCTGAGGGAACTGATTGATGTAGTTGCCAACCCATTCTCCATCATATTTGAAAAACTGTGGCAGTAGGGCAAAGTGCCTAATGACTGGAAAATGGGAAACATCACATCCGTTTTACAAAAGTATAAAAAGAAAGTTCCTGGGAACTACTCATCTCTGTGCCCCATAAGGTCATGGAGCAGATCCTCACAAAAGACATGTTGAAACATATGGAAGACAGGAAGGTGATTAGAGACAGATAATACGGCTTCACCAAGGGCAAATTGTGCCTGAGTAGTCTAGTATTCTTCTACAGTGGAGTAACTGCATCAGTGGACAACGGAAAAGCTACAGATATAACCTATCTAGACTTCTGCGAGGCCTTTTGTCATGGAGGCGCCCCAAAAATCAATTTAGGCAGACAAAAAGTTCCAAAACAGACTTTATCCAGGAAACTGCAGCAAATAAGCTGACTAGAAACAGAGTTTATACAAATTATTAAGCACTCCAACAACATAAAACACAGATTCAGCTATCAGTTAAGGAAATTATTGGGGTACAACCACATAAGAATAATGAGGTTCTACAGTGTGCACCCATTTACTCACAAGCAACAAAACTAGAGACCCCTTTCACCCAATGGTACCCAGAGCACATAATCACTTGCCTGGGTTAGGCAAGGGCTCACTCAAAGACATATATAGCAGGAAAAAAAAACCACTCACTAAACAAGGAGGTGAGACAGTCAGTCCTGGGAAGTCTCCTTAGATGGTGTCCCATTCTAAGGGGAGGGCTCCAGTTCAGACCTGCTGCTCCGAGGAGACCACTCAAAGGGACCCTTCGGCAGGGACCCTATTTAATAGCCCGTTCAGATCTGGCTGTGGTCATTATGATATGGTCCAGAAGCTTCTCAGCTACTTTGGGAACCTCCTTTTTTGAGGAACCTTTCAACTGACTGAGGGTCCCACCCTGCCTACCCACCCAGATGGGTGGAGATGAAGTCACCCTGCCCCAGGGTGAGGAAGGATGGGACTGTCAGCACCCTAGGTGTGTACGTGGGGACAGGCACAGTGGAGCACAAAAGGTGCTAAGGAGCCATCAACTGCCCTATTGAAGTCTTCGGATCTTATTGAGGGTGGCGGGGAGGGTGGTGTTTGTACAACTGCCACACCTTTGAAATGGTCCCCCATAACAATCTTGCCACTAAATTGGAGAAATATGGGTTTGATGGATACACTGTTAGATGGGGAAGGAAATGGCTGAATCCAAGGAGTCATAGTGAATGGTTCATTGTTCATGTGGAAATCAGTTATGAATGGTGTCCCTCAAGGGTCCATACTGGGGACAAAATACTATTTAATATCGTCATCAAATACATTGGGATTGAGTGCATCCTCGGCAAGTTTGCAGATGACACCAAGATGAGTTTCGAAGTTGAGTCACTAGAGGAAAGTGATGCCATCCAGAGGGATCTTGACAGGCTGGAGGAGTGGTCCCAAGTGAATCTCACGAAGATCAACAAAGCCACATGTAAGGTCCTGTACCTGGGTCAGGGCAATCTCTAGTACCAGTACAAATGAAAGAATTGAGAGCAGCCCTGCAAGGAATGATTTCTTGATATCAATGGACAAAAAAGGGTTCTTGAGCCATCAGTTTGCCCAGAAAGTCAACCATAACCTGGACTGCATAGAAAGAAGTGTGACCAGCAGGTTTAAGGAGGTGATTCACCTCATCTACTCCATTCTTGTGACACCCCACCTGTAATACTGCATTGAGTTCTGGGATCCTCAGTGCAAGACAGACACAGGTCTGTTGGAGTAGGTCCAGAGGAGTGCCACAAAAATGGTCAGAGGGCTGGAACACCTCTCCTATGAAGAAAGGCTGAAAAATTTGGTGTTGTTCAGCCTGGAGAAAGGCATCATGGCAGAGACCTAATTGAAGCCTTTCAATATATAGGAAAGATGAAGAATTTTACCAGGGCCTATAGTGACAGAAGAAGGGGCAATGGATTTAAACTGAAAAAAGGTAGGTTTAGATTGGACATAAGGAAGAACTGATTTAATATGAAGGTGTTGAGAGATTGGAAAGGGTTGGCCAGAGATGTCATGGTTACCAAGTCACTGGCAATGTTCAAGGTCTGATTGGATCGGGCTTTAAGCAACCTGATCTAGAAAGGTGTTCCAGTCCATGGCAGGTGAGTTAGACTAGAGAATCTTTAAATATCCTTTGCAACCCAAACCAGTCTACGATTTTATGATTCCATTGAAAGAAAAATGTATTCTAAGAAGCCAACTTTTTACCAATTCCATGATTATTTCTGATACTGAATGCAAGTCTGAAGCATGAGTTTGATACCATGAACTAATCTCTTAATCCTTATTGATATAGAATAACTTGAATTTTGGCAGCAATAACAGTATCACAGGTTTTCAGAAGCACAGCATGCATCAGTGCTACCCTTCAGGGTACTAATTCCTCCTTTTCCCTCCTCTCACAAACATATTGTGCAGTGCAAGTAACATCATCTGCTAAAAAGCAGCTCACCTCTATGATGCCATAATACATTAAAATGAAATTATTTCAAGATCTATAACATTGTAAAATAGGTGAAATGACTGGATGATTAACTTCAATGGTGGGGTAAGGATTTGAACCTAGTTTCAGGACAGTCAGGATGAGCCTGATTAAATGATAAAGGACACATACAAATGGAGTTCTAATACTTATTTCAAAAATCACACTTCAACACTCTTACTCATTTATTACTTGTATTATCAATAATCTTAGTATTTTATCGCTCTACCGAATTCCTTTTCAAATCAGTTACTTTGAATTACAATCTCATCAGGCAACACGATACCTGATAGTGCACATATGCTTCATCAACAGAGTGTGAAGATGATGTCACTCAAAGCCAGGCTCTCCTCTGTATAATCTCTGCAGGTGACAATCTCAGACCACTCAGGTGAGCTACTGATCTGTGTGGAGCTTTCCCTCTGACTGAAGCATGCCTCATAATATGTCCTCTGACATTCTGGAAAGTTTAGTTTGAGGTTTGGCTAATGATCCAGTATGGTTGCTTGAAATACAGTGGGTGAAGATGAAATGATCACACTAAGATTAGAAATGTGAGCTTCTTTAAAAAGTGCTGTCCTGTGCTAATGTTGATGTATTTCCTGTTTCTGAAGAGTTTTGGTCCTGAATGATTCTGTTCCTTGTGTAGGCTATAAGTGAGAAATACGTAGACCAATCTTCAAAATACTCTTTCAAAGGAGGGAATTGTGAGACTGCATTTTCTTTTTTATTCTTTCAGTAAAATATATACAGAAGTTTCCTATGGAAGCTCTTCAGGAAATAGGAACTACAGGACCTTCATTCTTCAAAAACGCTGAGCATCATACCTACCTGGAATGTGTTGATTCTTTATAATCCATTCTTCATTGCACATATGAAGCACTATTGGGGTTTATATAGTCTGAAAGAAATATAGTTATATATATCCATGAAAAATTTTGGTCATTAATTGTATGTTATATTTCCTTTGATAAATCATTTATGAATGGTTAATAAACACTTAACAGAGATTATGCATATGTACACATAGTAAAATTTATCTACTATCATTCATGTATTTTATATATATAATTAAGACCTTAATTAACAGCCTTCACTGTTGTATTTGAGCATCTCTGTGTATACCAAATAGAAACAGAAGGCTTTATGAATTTGCTGGTGCACTGACAATTTTGAGGTCAAAGTCCCTCTAGGCTATTGTATTGTTAAGTGCATTTTGGTGCTAGTTTAGGAAAATAAAGATTTTTACTGGTTGTGAAATGAATTGTTATTTACCTTTTAGATAATGTAGCAAGTATTACTCACTGATTTAAACATTCTTAATGATTTGTTAACTACCCTGAGTGCAAAAAGTAATAAATATACTTGCCATACACCAAAGGTTTCTGAGCCAGGTCAAATGTTCTGACAACATCCTGGCTTATGTCAGCAACTAAGCATGCAGTAACACCTTAAACTATTATTTTCTACAAAAATTAAGCTTATGTTCATGGTTTACTTCCTAAAACTGACCTGCAGAAATCCTTATCAATGGGCTGTGTCAGCTCAAAATTAAGAATTCTCCTCTAGTCAGGATGCTGTAAAGGAGTATTCTCTATTTTAGATCAGCCCATAATGAATTCATTCAAACCAGTGATTAAATGACTAGCTAGTGCTAACTCACACAAATATAAACCAGAATTTATTAAGATGTTGTAGCCTTACAACAATATGCAGCTGGATACAGGACCATGTTCATATTCACATAGAGATAAATACATATGCACTACAGAACTAAATATTTAACTGAATTGTATAAATTAATTTATTGTGTATTTTTACTGTTTAATCTGTTCTGCTTCTGATGTCCCATCAAACCCAAGTTTTATTTCAACATTCTTAATTCTTAAATTGCCTCAAATGACTGTTTTTGTTGTTGCTGTTGTTAAATCAAATTGCCATAAAAATGCATCCTCCTTCTTGTAGTTTTGACATTTCTTCTCTGAAGCAATTGGGCTAGAGGCCAAAGCTGTAGAAGAATCAGTCCTGGATCACTAACAACTTTTTATATACAAACACACTGTGATTTTAAAGTCTATTATCACATTTCTCTATAGAGCTAGAAGTGTGAGCTTCCTTTCCTGGGAATGAGAAATTTCCATTTTCCCACTGGGGTACCCAGCCTCTGTTTCAAATTCCGAAAACACGTAAGAAAACAGATGTTTAAAGCCATTATGACTTTTTTTTTTTTTTTTTTTTTTATGAACAGAAAAGGGCTTAGTAACATGAAAAGTTTTAAACCAACAACATTTATCATAGTTTACCCCCAAAAATGTATACATTAAGTTCAACACATAAATATTTTTAGTCAAAATCCCATCATGAAACCCTACAATATTCATGTTCTACAGACTTTGTTTCTTTATAGACTAAAATGTCTGCTTAGATTTCTTTATATAGCTTTCCCTTTTGGTGCAAATTTTAAGACAATTACCACTGCAACACATCTGACTAGATATTTGTGCCTACAAAGGATAAAAACAGAATGCTACTTCTGAAGTACAAATTCATGAGGCACCAATACCATATTTCATTGAGGGGGAAAAAAAAAAAAGAAAAAAAAAAAAAAAGTAGAGTTTTCACTGGAATATTTTGACTCTAGAGAGCTGGCATAGAAAAAATATTTTTTGTTGAGAATTGAACTTTTTCTTTTTTTTTAATAACATTCAGTAAGCAGCTAATGCAGTATTCCAGTAACAGAGTCGGTAATAATCCAGAAAACCCTCATCACTGTTCAGTTATTTTTATTATTACTGGAGATTTCAGTAGCAGCCATGTATCCAGGAAATGGCAGAGAACTTCAGTCTCTTGAAGCCTGACAAAGGACAGCTACAGTTTTCCAGAACTGATTATGGTTTATGTCATTTATGTTTTCATTTCATTTTGATATGAAAAAGTGATTTTATATGGAAAACACTTGTATGCTTGTGTTGCTATAAAAGAGACAGAATTTGCAGTATAGCTGACTTAATGTTGGTACAGAAAAATAGACACTTTGCTTTTCCTAAACTTTCTCAGGCAAGCTGTACTACTTTACATTACATTAACATATCTTTTCATGTTTAATATCCTTGCGGGGGAGGCTGAATGAAAAGAAGGAAAAATTGCCCATGCTTAATAATATTAGCATTTAAGTTGTCCCACTAGACTTTAAAATTTGCACGTCATTAAAGCAAAGAGCGTGCTTGAAGGACAGATTGCAAGGGGGTAGGAATAGGAGAAGCAACAAACACACCTTATTGAGGTAAACAGGGTAAGACAGCTGAATTTTGCTTTTTAGGGTTTGATTTTTGAAAAATATTTGCTTAGCTTGTTTACAACTCATGAAGCAAGAATGAACTGAACTTAACGAAGCCTAAAACCTCACTAATTGATAACAGTATATAAGTGCCTTGTTTAAGCATTAGTGTCTTTGAGGAATGTTTTGCAGCATGGTTGAATTCAGAGGACATCAGTAATTTTATTAACAGATTGAGGGTTCTATCTTAGTTCACAGATTAATAAAATAAAATATAGTTGATATTTGTCTGAAGTAACTTGAATTCCCTGTGGTAATTAATATAAATGCTTTTAAGGGGACTCTTTGTAAAAAACCTCATAGCAGTACTTCATATTTCTACACCATCTTCACAAACAGCACCTGAAAAGCACCTGTAGTCAGCACCTGAAAGCCTGATCATTTCTAGCAGGAGATCTAAATACAGAGTTATGAATATAATGCGAGCATAGAGAAACAAGTATAATTTTATTGTTTGTAGACACATACTTGATTTGCTTGCCTAGACACTTGCAATTGAGGTGTCCTACAGTATCTGAGACACTCATATGAGGCTATCAGCCAAAATCAAGCTTTGTCCTCACGAAGTGGCTAAAAATACCAACTGGCACTAGATTCCTGTGTGTAACCAACCGAAACAAATCCTTAGTGTCTTCCAGTAAGGCCAGTTAAGTTGTTTAGAATGTCTATTAATAACTTTCAACTCCAATAAGGTTTCACGTTGTGCCTGAGGCAGGTATAGACTGATTGTCAGACAAGCAGTGCTCATTCAAGGCAAAGTCTCAATAATGTATAGGGTGATTGTACATTACTACGCCTGTATAGGATTGTCTTTCCATTTCTTCATTAATTAAGTAAATACAGACTCTGCTCAAGTGATTTGAATGGCTAATACATCATCCCTTTTATAACTTATGCATCCGTTCATTCTCTAAAATGGCCTGAGCTTTTGACTCCTTGCTACCTATACTATTAGTTTGCCTGTATCTGCTACACCCTGGTTACCGGAAGGGAATAGAAAAACTGTGAACCAGCTGGCATGTTGTCTTCCTATTCCAGAGTGCAGATAAATACTTGCCAGTTAATACTACTTCTAACCCTGAGACATGGTTCAAGGCCAAGTTTTCATGCACTAATTGTGCTGTTTCAGAAAAGCTTACCTCCTGGAATCCACTTTCTGTTTACTGGAGTGGCTAAATAAACAGAGTCTGTATGATTTGGCTCCCCAGACTAAATTATCTCTTTTGGATGCTTTGACTAACTCAACCAATCCAGCTTTTTTAAAAGAAAATAAACATGACAGTAGGGACTGTGTTTCGGCAGAGAAAAGGCTCCACTTTAGAGTGAAATGTTTGGAAAACCAAAGTTGAAAAAAGGCTTGGTCTTGTGTCATTTTTCTATTTTGTGGTGTTTACGTGAGAAAAATAGCTGTTTCCAGATTCTCCTTTCAACAATGCCACAGCAAGAGGGTGAATGTAGGTGAAAAACATTAAAGAAACTCTGGGGTTTGCTATTGGGAAAAAAGGTACTAGAAGAAGGAATGGATTTAATTTATCTTCACTGATGGATTGGGTATTTTTTCATTTTCCTGAATTCATGGAAAGTAGATAAAGAAGATCTCCACAGAACTTCTAAACTGGAGAGCTGGGAACATAAATGTTTTCTGCAAGTCATTATTTGTGAGTAATCACTTTTGATTCATGTGATTTATCGTGTTCTTTTATTCTTATTATGATTGCACAATAATGTTTGATCTGTGTTGTATCTAACAGAGTGCTCCTAGGAGACCTTCTCTAGGATTACTTCCTATTTCCCAGGATAAGCTAAAATGTACTGTCAGAAATTCATTCTGCCTTACAGATTGCCATTATTTAAGTCATCTACCTATGTTTCCACCAGGTAATAATGTTAAGCTGGTACTGGGCAAGCGATTTAACCATACTGTAGGTAAGAAGACCATAAGGGAAATTCTACTTCATGATCTAAACTGGTTATTTTGGGGAGAATATTTCCGGCCAGTTCAGATCCAGCCCCAAATCCACTTTTAGAGATAGAAAAATGTGTATAGTAGCTCTTTTATCCTTTGAGACATCACTGCAGTTCAGTTTACACAGCAGCACAGGAGCAACCAACATGCTGATTTAAAACAAGATACATACAAATATTCAGAAGATACCCTTACTACATTATATTTTTTAATTATAGCTTTTTGAAAATCACAATGGATCAAATAATCTCTCATTAAAGTGAAGGTACTCAATAAATTGGTATTACTCTAATTATGTAGCACATATTTCACATGATCAGCATAATGCGTGGATCGTTTTTGTTCTCTTTCATGACCTTTTTGGTAAACTAAACACTCACTAAGAAGATGTCAAATAAGAATGCATAAACTCTAGATTTGAATGCTTTTATTGTGTTAAAAATATATCAGAACTTCATTTTAACTTTGTGGTATGTGACCCTCATTTCCAGAAATAAATATCCTGGAAAATAATTAAAGCACCCAAGTCACCTGTACAGTTAAACTTCAGTGTTTCCTCTTCTTTTCCCTGAAATGACGGCCACGTTTAAATTTTGGGGCAGCAATGAACTCCTTTCTCAAGGGCTGATATGAAATGTCTGAGTTCCCTGTAGTTACATAAAATCTATCTGGTACTAACACAGATTAGACAACACAACAAAATATATTATGAAAGGTGTTCTTAGTAGACTTTCCTCATCGGCTTTCTAGTAACTGATCTTACTAAATCAATACTCACTTCTGCAGGCAATCCTTTGCCATTTCTTACTGTCTTTGGACCAAATCCTACTTTCATTTTTTTTCTGTGTGCCAATGTAAGGACAACGGAGCTACACATATACAGACAAAAGAGGAACTTTATCCAGTAGGACCTAGTGAATTCCTGTAGCTTGACATCTTTTTAGCAATGTTTTATTGATTACCTTCAGGGAGAATAAAAGAAGAAATATTTTGGGCAATGACAAGGACTGGGTTTTATTTTCCTGTAGTAAATCAGGATAAGGCTAGAGACAAACACTCAATGGCTAATACTTCTATCAGACAAGAAATGAGGCAAAAAAAATACAGCATTATAGGCAACTGCTGCACATAAATTGAACAGGGGAAAAAAAAGTCAGGATAGCAAATGTAAAGAAACTAGCAAGAGCAAAAATCCTGTCTTAACTTGTCAAAGAAACCCTAGCTATAATATCCACAGTGAACTCAGCTTCCAGACAGCCCTTACTGGAAGAAGGATATCTCCCAATGACTGTCTTTCAAAGGGAGTTCACAAGGAGGCAGGATTGTTTTTCCAGTGTTTCCAAAACAAGGTCTTTGCTCCTCAGACACAAAAAGAAAAAGCATCTAAATGCCCCCTAATGAGTTGCACATTATTAAATAAGCTTTCTTAATTAAATACACCGCCTACCTTTAAATTTCTGTGCAGAGGTACTATGGTATCTCTTTTTTATTTAATATTATCCCTAGACTGATCTATATATATATATTCAAGCATCCTCCTCTTCAAGTCAGTGGAAATCTTCAAGACACAAAGAGTACGAGATTAAACTCGCTGGTTGGCTAGTTTTCTAATTATTTAAAAACTCCTCAACTCAGACTATATCACTATTGTAATCCTGTGCCAAAAAAATAATTTCTGAAAACAAATTGCCATCAGAAAAAAATCACATTCGGATAATATTATGGAGTACTTTGTTATTTTAGCACATTTTGTCAATGGTTGATGTATCTTTTTAGAATTATCTGTCTTAGAATTATCAGAGGAAGCAAGTCTCCCCCCCAGGCTGATCACCATATAGGTGGTCGTTTCATGAATTTTTATTTGACACATTTTCCATTTTTTCATCATGTTCTTACTGTGTAAAAAGAAAGGCTTTTACAGCTCAGGAAAAAAAAAAAAAAAGTTTCAATGACAAGTACAAAAGACTAACATGAGGAAAAAATCCTGCATATAACAATCCAAAGAAATCCCTTGTAGCATAATGTCCACAGTGATGTCAGCTTCGAAACATCCTCCATTCTGATGGAAGGAAAAAGCTAATTAGACAAGTTATCCCAAAGCAATGTCAAAAGCCTACAAATTACAGTATCTATAAAACCCAATCCCAACAGACTTTTAGAAACATGTAAATTAATGCCATTGAAAAGCAATGTAATCAGATCTCATTTATCATTATAATATCTTCTGATATTATAATATCTGCTGAGACCCAAAAGCAATCTGTGTACATCATAGGCAGTTTATTTAAAAGAGGTAGCAACTGCTACTCAAGCAGCTCCAAAAACAGCTGTTTTAATGGCCCCAAAGGTAAGCAGGGAAACAGAAATTCAAAAAGTGACCTATTGCATTATTTGCTCAGGCTAAACTAGAATCAACTGCCTTAATTTCCAAGGTGTGTGGAACAGACTAAAGAGCAAGAAACTTTGCTTTTCCGAAATTACAACAGGTTTTAAATCTCTTCTGAATCTAACTTAATACAGGAAACATTCGAAAACTTACAGATACTCTAATTCAAATGTTTTTAAGGCCAGAGAGAATAAATTAAAGATTATGTTACACTTCAGTGTGGGCACACTCCTGCATTATGCTAAAAATATTACCTCAAATTACAGTCAATAATTATGTTCCTTCTGGACCGTTCATGATAGAGAAAGAAGTAATGGCTGATACTTTTGTTCGTAACAGTCTCTGAATCCTAGAAGCTCTCTAAGCTGGTTGTTTCAATACTATTTTAAAATAACTATTGAAAGAAAAGTCTGAAATATCTGAATGAATTCAAAAAGAATGATCTGTCAGAATCTTTACTGTGTTTTTCTGCTAATTCCCTACATCCCTGTGTATAAGTTTCAAGACAAGACAATGCTGTCTTACCCCAAGTAAAGCAGAGGAGAAATAAGAATGGCTCCTTTGAGCTCTCTTTCCAATACAGTTTGCTTCTTTACTGGTAAACAAAGCAAAACCAATCTCATCTTTGCTTTCAAAGCATTCAGATACTATTTTTCCTTACCAAGCATTTGGATCTGCGTGTTTTTCTTCTGTGGAAGTCTTTGGTATCCAACATACGTGGTCTAACTCTCAGGGTTCTGTCAGAGAAGAACTCAACATAGCTCGCATGCACTTCTTATATTTTCCATCCTGCATGCGGACGTACCTGTGCCTAAGCCTCTGTTTCTGCAGTTTGCTGAGTGGCATGCTAAAGGAAACCCATTTTCACTGATAAGTGAAGTCTGAATACTGGATTAGAAACTGAAATAGGCGATGTGCCAGTGCAAAGAGAGCAGAAGCAAGGACAGCTGGGGTCAATTCCAGTCTGGGCAAAAATGTATTTGCCATATTTGTCTTTCAGAGTTTTGGTCAGAAATCATAATCAGTACATTATTTCTGACTACATATATATTATGTATCTTAAGATCTCATAAGAAATACGAAAAATATTGACAGTGTTTTATACAAACATAAACATAAAACACTGACAATTTGATTTCTAAAAGCTGGATCTTGCAAATACAAGATATTCAAAAATCTGTAGAGATTTCTTTTAGAGACAGCTAAGACATTCAAGATTAATTTCATGCTGCTGTTTTAGAACAAATTTGTTGAAAACTTTTTTTCTGGATCTGTATCTAATCTGTTTCAATTCAGTGAAAGATGGTGCAAGGTAAACTGGGATCAAACTGGTGATTTTGATTTTTCTTATTCCAAAGCCAAATGTGCCTTACAGATTTGGTATTCAAAATTTTATTTTACTGTAGCTTTCTCAGAATTATCTGATTGGAGTTTTAAGCCTTGGCACAAATATTCTCTGAGAGCAGTGCAGAGATGGGACATATGCTTCCAAAAATATCTTATGAACATGTTAAGAGGCCATAATTACTCACAGCCACAAATCTTTACCTCTGGGGAAAACAGACTTCCTGAATCTGGTTCAGTGACAAATATTGACAAGCTCTGTGCCACACTGTGTTTTTCTGACATAGTTTTGTCTATAAGGTAGAAGAGAGTAACAGCAAATCAAGGGTAGCTTGGGTAATGTTGTGGTTCATGAAGGAAAATCTTTTATTAAGTTCTTGGTAAATGAGAGATAAGTGCAATGTACATCATCTTGTAGAGAGCTTAGTCAGCCTGTGTTAGTGAACCTGATGCTCTCCCCCATCCCTCTAAAACATCGTTCATAAAAGAAGCAGGAGCACAGACTGTGGATGTAATGTTTACTGTTTCTTGTGTGAGATGAACAGTGGGGCAAGGCCTCCTCCACAATCCTCTTGGCCCGTCCCTCACCATCTTTTCATGCTCTCTTCTGCCTTGTATGCTGGGTCAGTTTCTCTGAAAGGCATCCTGATGGTCAGGGCTCAAGTCTGGTGTGAGTAGAAAGGAAGGGAGAGACAGCACAGGGGGTGAGGATGAGAAGGCAATGGGCTGTCAGTGGTGAGGAGGGAAATTATCTTGGTTCTCAGTGCACAAAGTGAGAAAACACACTGGGACATGAAGATTTCTGAAAGTCATTTTCCCACATTGAAAGCTGCGAATATCTGTCCTTTCAGAATTAAATCATTTTAGCAGTGCTGGACTAGGACTTGACTTCTCTGATGATTCACTAGTGTTTTAAGGCTGGAGAAATTGGATATCACTGTTTCGTTAACTGAACTAGCTTTCCCAAGACATTCAGGGTACCTTTGGACAAGTGACTTCACCTTCTGTGCCTGTATTTCCTTGTTTGCCTTGTCTAGTCAGGTTGCAAGTTCCAGATATACCCATAAACATACATATTTCCGAATCCTTCACCTTATCAGAGTGCAGTCATCAGTTGCATTACTACAAACTAGGCAAATAAAAATAATTCCAGATACTTTATTTCCTAAACTTGTTCACAGACCCAGGGTCTTATGGTCTTTTTCCAATTCAGTCTTATTGATCAACTTCAACAAGTTTTCAAATTCATTTTACTTATATTAAGCATTAGAGATTTCTGGATTTGTTTTACTTTATTTAGCTGAGATGCCCTTGGTTATAGCTTCCCTATTCCCAGGTGCCACCATAATCATACTCCATATATGTGATGATCCCTAAGTTTCCACCTACCTATATATCTGGCTATATAAAACCTTGATAAAATTTACTACCTCTGTCAGACTCTGAATATTCCTGGCAGTGTGTTAGCTATGAGTAAAGCCACCTTGATAAGGATGAATTAAACCACTTCCTCTAATCTGGTGTTTTGTATTTTGCTTGTTGTGTCAGACTCCTGACACACAATACATGTTTTTCATTAAGGCCCAAAGCTTTTGATGTTATTTTTCCTCAAAGCATGTTAAAATCTTATTCAGTAACAGGATATTTATGAACTGCATATCAGAAATGGCTTTTTTTTTTTTTTATTAATAAAGAAATAACAGCAAATTCTATGCAATTTGGAAGAGCTTCATTCTTGAGTCATGATTATAAGTACTCAGTAAGACAAAATATAAAATGTCTTCAAATATTTTATAATATTTGGCTGAAAATCCATCTGATCCTGATGCTTGCCTTAAGCTGAAAGATGGAATTTCTTCTGTGATACAAAACTGATTGCATGTAGAATTTGTATTTTCAGCTGTTTGTGTGTGTGTGCATTTGTGAGCAAGACAGAGACTGACAGAGAAGAGATTTAAAGACACAATATATATATGTTATATATGTGTACACATATATAGCTGAAGATATACAGTACTAATACAATTCTGGTTATACAAGGATGAGGAATATTGGTGCACACTGATAACTCTTCTTCTCAATCTGTGCCTTCCTATATGAAACAGATGGTTTGATATTTTGTAGTGATATAGTAAGCATTCCCTTGTCCCAAGCCAAATCTGCCATTGGCAAACTCATTCCTGCTGTAAATTATAACTCAGTTGTCAAATTAAGAATGTGATGTTATAAGAGACCTTGTAGCACTAAGCAATAATTTACCCATCCCTATGATTGTATTCTACTAATTTTTGTTGTGTCCTTCAGACAGATGCCTTTCCCATGCTGCGAGGTTAAGAGACGCAGTTCTCCCTGCTCCCATTTCTTCCTTGTCACTAAATTGATTTACTCCTCCCTGGATTTATCTATTCTCTAGGCTTGTTTGCTCAGCCCCACTGAGAGTAACATCTTTCTGCCCTTGGAGTTAAGAAAATCTACTGAACTTCTACTTCACAAGAAAAAGAAGAGAAATACGTGTTTCTGCTAAGATATCCAAATGGTTCTAGTGTATTTTGATTTACCTTCCAAGTCTATGGCTTATTGCTATGCATAAAAATGAGGCATGAATCTTTCCTAACAACAGCTATTAAACTAAAAGAATATAATAGGTACAACATTTAGATAGCCTACAGCTGCAGATGGGAGAAGACATGGTTGTATCTCTTCAGAAAGAAAAGGTTGTGGCATTCCCTTTCTCCTCACTTGCATTCTCAAAAATAAATAAATATGGGATTTACATATGGTCAGTCTGCTGAGGATTCTCTGCTTTCCCCATAATCAATAAAAAATTCAAACTCTGCTATCGTCAAAATCACTGAGCAAGAACTAAAAATTAAAAAAAAAAAAAAAAAAAAAAAATCAAATCCTGTAAGGTATTCTAAAATTAGAAGAAAGCATGTGCAGTAAGATGAGAAATTCTTACTGATAAACTGTTCAAACAGTCATAAACAATTTTGCAGTTTTAATGCTGGAATCTTCTCTGCCTGTATTAATAGTGCATAGGCACAAATGATACTTTACACAAATAGTAAAAACCCCTCAAAGAAGAAAATGATAATTTGGTCTTAGGGGATTATTACTCATGGTTCCTGATCAAAAGAGATCAAAAAGTGATTTATGAGATGAAAAATATACAAATAATTGTATCATTTCAGTGACTCAATATGATTCAAATACCTCCCATGCATATATGTGTTGATATACAATGGGAAGGATCCAGCCTGGACTTGTCTTATGGCAAGTGAATATGAATAAAGGTTAGAGTTTTCAAACTCAAACTTATCTAGCAGCAAACATTAGCTCACAACCGCATTAGCATGATTTTATCACAGCACTGTATTAGAAGCTCACATTGAATTTTTATTTCTGCTGTGACCTTTCATCCTCCATCTGTTTTTCACTGTGACTAATTTCTATCCCTCTACCAAACAGGAGCAGCCTTCTCCCCGCTTTCTTGGAAGGCTCTTCATATCAGATCCCACTCCCAAAAGGTAGCATGGGGAAGGTACACTGGTGTTGGTTTCTCTACGTTACTGTGTTAAACACCTACTCAAAAGACTGCATTCTCAAGCACCCATATGCTATATCACATGGAGTATTAATCCTCGTTTTCATAGTATAAAATCTTCCAGCTTGCAAACAGCAATAGACCCACACATTACTTCAAAAAAAAAAAAAAAAAAAAAAAAAATTACATCTCTTATGACTCACAAGAGTCTTAGTGAGCTCCAGTATTAATCGTGATGTTAGACTACACAGTTTGCACATGGCCACTTTGCTCCAGAGAGGACTAACGTCAAACAGTGTAAGTTGTCACTCTGTGATGCCCATCTTCAAAGTCATAGGTCAAGGCCTGGCATTCTTTCATGAGTAATACACTCATAGCTTGTGTAGTCACATAGTTATGTGGGCGAAGTGCTTCCTGCCCCAGCAAAAAGAAGCCAAATGAAGGGGAGGTGTCTTGAAGTGCCAACAACCTCTCTCACAGCTTTCACTCTCAAACATCTACGGCTTCAAAAACCACATTCTCTTCTCTTCCTAGTCCAAAGATCCAATTTTGCCAATCCCTCTTTCTCAAACTCTTAAGTTTCCCTCATTTTTTCCTCAGCAATGGGTTTCAGGGCAGGAGTGGTGCTCCTTTATTGCTGTGCCAGCTGAATTGTTCAAGACACATGAAGACAGGAGAAAGAACAAAACATGGATATGACCTTGCATTTTAGTGCTTAGGGAACTGGTTGAGAAGATATCTGCTTAGTAACCACTAGGAAGATTGTCCTTTGCTTACAGACTTAACTTTTCATCTTTTCATGTTCTGTTTGGAAACATGTATTTCAGAGGCCTCTTTTTTTCTTTTTTTTTTTTTTTTTTTTTTTTTTTTTTTGAGCACAGGAGTCTTCAGCAGGTGTGTATGGTAGAGACAGGTTGAAGAATACACGTAGTTTGGAGATCCAGGAATGAAAGATTTGGTTGAGTGGTATCTGACCCCTGAGGCATGCATTTATCTGACAGCTTTAGCCCTAAATACTGAAACAAAACAGTCAAAACCACAGGCACAGCAAGAAGTGCAGTTCTGCAATATTCTCCTCACAAGAAAAGTAGCAGGATGGCAATACTATGGTGATGTGTTTGAGTTTTATGGAACCTCTGCATCTTTTTTTTTGGTTTATTTTAGTTTTGGACTTAACAAAACTACTGGGACTTCCATGAGACTTTTTTTTCTCTTTGGTTTAAGCCATTGATTTTTCAAGGGAATTGTAATAAAAAAATGTACATTTCTAACTAAATGAAAGCATATGCTATGCAATAACAATGATTCTACCTTGAAAATAATTCTGGCCCTGCTTTTATGGTTACCAGAGGAATACAATTATTAAAAAAAAAAGAAAAAAAGAAAAAAAAAAGAAGATCCATGAATGATGAATGCCAGGCAGCTGAGACCTCAAATTTTGTTCAAACTCAAATAGAACTGATATGTTGGACATTTTGGATTCTAAGTCTAGGCATACTTAAGTTATAATAATAAAACACTGTATTTCACTATTCATCCAGCTATAGTCCTGGACTACTGAACTCAAATCAACATTTATCAGCCATCTCTTACATAGTATTGCTGCATTTAGCTTGCTATGATTAAAATGAAGCTATTTCTTTCTTTAATTGTAGTAGAGTCACTCTTCTATTATTTGTTAACAAGAAGATGTTAATTTGTTGTTATTGTGTTTGTTTGAGGGATTTTGTTTGTTTTGTTTTAAATTTAATATTAAATTGGATTTTTTTTTTTTTTTTTTAATTACATGCCATTTGGAATAAATGCTGAAAACACACACTTGAAGTGTGTTTTTCACAATGTGGAGGACACACAGGGGAGGCTGGATAGCACCTTAAAACCATGTACATTAAAAGAAAACCACGGGACCAGAGACCTAAAGCAGATGAGCTGCTGTAGCTTGTACTCTGAATTAGACATAAATAACATATAGAGCTTCTTACAATGGAATAGGCAAAAATAGCCAAGGTAATGGACAGACAAACGAGCTTCAGAGTGAGAGTTTCCTCCCCTCCCTTTCCTTCCCTTAAATACTCTCACAAAACAGAGTAGATGGCTGTTTAACATATTTCTGTCTTTCCATTGACAACTGAGGGAAACTAGATTACCTCCTTAGGCTCAATTTTACTAGCTAGGTAAATAATGTACATTCAATTTTATTTTAAATAAATTGTCTGGATTCTCTCTGTTAATCAGAATGTAAACTTTTCAGCCTGTTTGGAACAGGAATTTCTGACAACGAGTTCAAGAGCAAATCTTAGAAGTTCAAATTTTATTTGCATTCCAAATTCGGATATGGAAAGAGCTACCCCTAAAATAAAACAAAACATGGAAAGCATATTTTTGCTTTCCAGCCTTCTTTTCATGTTGATAAGTAGCAGATGTAATACGCTGATTATGATCTATGAAGACTGGCAGAGATACTGTAGACTGAAACTGTACAAAACGGCCTCCATCCTACCTCATTTTAGGATATTATCTCCCATTACGTGAAGCCATTCTCCTAAAGTAAATGCTGACATTGTCCATATGGAAAAAAAGGATACCTTTGAAGGCATTCCCCAAAGGCTGAATCTGTTTGGCTTTTTTTAGGTGTTTCTAACTCCAGGGAAGCAATCAACATCATCCACAATTGTTAGAGGAACATCAAATTGAATAGCCCTTGGCTTCTGAAGTAGAAACTGTTTAGCCTCAGCTTTAGCAAACAATATAAAATTAGATGTTGATTCCTAGTTAGCTCATTTCAGTTCAAATGTACTTATGACTGCAACAAGCTCTGCCACTCATGCTGAAGTGTAATAATAAAGAACAAACAAACCTAAAGACCTTGGTGTCTGCCAGAGAAAGATGTAATATGTCAAACATCTACTCATGGTAAGACTTTTCTGAAATACTGCTGAGTCCATGATAACAACTGGGGACAATACAATCCCATTTTCCTTTCAGATAGAAAAGACTGCCCTTTCCTCTCCTCCACGTCTTCAGTATCACAGTCTCATGGCACATCATTTTCGCAGTGCATAGATGATGTCCTGTCTCATTATCTGCATCTAATCTTCTGAAAAGCTCATGTGACTTTCAGCTTTGTCCAAGCATTTCCAGAAGGTCTCTAATTTTTTCTTGATGGAAATGTAATTTCTTAGTTCACTAATATTATATTAATACAACCATTCACTTCAGCCATTCCTTCTCTAATTTTAAAGATTATGTCTTCTTCTGATCTCATTATTATTACACTTGTCATTCAAAATGAGAGGAGGAGGGGAAAAAATTGGAATTATGGCTCCCTGATGAATTCCATCTGTGCTTATGGAGATTAGGGGTGTGATGTTCATTTTGAAGTGTCACCGCAGCAAAAATAGAAGTCAATTCAAGAGCAATAAAATACCCAAGTTTAGAAGGCCAACACCATGACAATGACAAGCATACATTTTCCTTATTATGTACAGGTACTACTAAAACACCTAAGAACCACAGTCACATCAAAATCAAAAATTAAAATCAACAAAAAACCCAAATCAACATCAGTAGATACTTATTCCTATTTCTTGTTTCTTTCACAAAACTGCATATAATTTTCACTATTGGTTACAGCCTTTTAAAATTATTACGTATTTTATAGATCTCATCTGTGCCACAGAATATGACTTTGCACCAAATATAAGACAGCTAACTCCAAACAATAAAAATTTACACCATAGCAAGTTACAAGAAGACAGACATTTTTTGATTAGTTCTCAGAGCAAGGGAAATTCAGTAAACCTATATGTCTTTCCCATGGCTTCTGAGTTGTGAAGTTCCGTCCATTTACATAGAACACCTTGGTACTTACCATGGTATTTGAAGACCAAAAGCAAAGTTTGTCAATAACCAATCCATTTGGTATCCTCCAGTGAGGAAAGAGTTTTGACTTCTGTGGTAAATTAATTCATTGAGAGAGAAGGGATTTTTGCTTTTATTTTTTTTAAGCTTTCCTATGTTAGGATCTCGCTCAGACATCACACACACATATACACACATGAAAAAGACAAATTTAGCCACAAAAAACACAGCACATATGTCTCAAAAGCTATATGCCTAAGGCCCTGAACATATATTTTCTCCAGTCTATTTCTCATTTGAATGGGTATTTCCAAATCATTAAATATAAAACCTGACTTTAAAAAAAAAAAAAAGGTACTGGATGTCATCTGCATAGTACCATCAGAACTGAGGTCCAGCAAACCAAGAATAGTCACTCTAAACTTCTATTTAGGAAAGACAGAAAGAGAAAGTCAATATTGGATCCAGCTTTATGATAATGAATGTACAAGAACACGGTTGTAATACTCATTGCAAAACAAGGATGGCTGGAGTTGCAGAGACCTTTTCTGAACCCAGTCCAGAAATAAATTCTAGGTCAATAATAGTATTAACCATAGCTCTTTAGCCACTTGGGCCATAAAATTCCTTAATGTTGAATTCTACTGCCTATCTCTGGAAAAAAAATAGACCAGTTACCTAAACAGAAATGTTTTACAATAAGCAATGAATGAAGCATTAAGGACAGGGAACTGCTGGAGAGAGTCCAGCGCAGGGCAACAAAGAAGATTAAGAGAGTGCAGCATCTCCCATATGAGGAAAGACTGAGGGAGCTGGGTCTCTTTAGTTTGGAGGAGACTGAGGGATGACCTTATTAATGTTTACAAATATACAAAGGGTGAGTGTCACGAGGATGGAGCCATGCTCTTCTCGGTGACAAACAGTGCTAGGACAAGGGGTAATGGTTTTAAGCTGGAACACAAGAGGTTCCACTTAAACTTGAGAAGAAACTTCTTCTCACTGAGGGTAACACAGCACTGGAACAGGCTGCCCAGGGAGGCTGTGGAGTTTCCTACTCTGGAGACATTCAAAACCCGCCTGGACACCTTCTTGTGTAGCCTCATCTAGGTGTTCCTGCTCCGGCAGGGGGATTGGACTAGATGATCTTTTGAGGTCCCTTCGAATCCCTAGCATTCTATGATTCTATGAAGCATAGTATGGCCAAGTGCATAGAAACCTCAGAAAAGGATGACTTCCATGAGACTCATGGTAACATAGAATCTGAACTTCTATTTCCTTTTAATTTACATGTGACATCAATATCTATCTTTGACTTTTACCTTAGACAGACTCACTTATCTGACAATGCACATATTTATTCCTTTTCTTATGAATTTCCTTATGGAGACATATTCCAGTTCATAAAAAAGTCTGTCTTAAAGACATGGCTAATCAGGCTACGAGTGGAATGAAAATTTGTAAAGGGCTGTTTGCTCCCCCGTGACTTGCCAAGGCCACTATGAAGATCTACACTTCATGAGCTACAACTTCGTGCCATTTAAAACAGACAATTCCCATTACATGTAGACATGGTAGAGCTGGTCTTTGTTAGCCACTGGTAACACAAAAATGTCAGCAACACATGTGAAGATGATAGGCAAGACAAACACAGCAGGCCTGTGCCGTCACAAACTCACTGTCACGCAAGTCAAAATTACCTTGGAACATGTCAAGACACATACTGCAAAACCATTTTAGCCCGCTAAATAAAGATGCCTGTGTTCATATTTTGAAAACCAGATGCAGCAGCGTGAGGAAGTTTTTGGAAGCAGCAGATGTCAGATAAATAATTTGGAAAAGTAAAAGATCACATATATGATATATGTTGTATGTATTAAAAACACCTTCCCTGTGTTACCAGTATACTAGGACACTGAAGTTGAAAAGATGTTATTTAAGTTGCATGTTGATTTTCTGCCTTACTCTCAGCACAGACAAAGAAAATAGACTACTCGGTTGCAGTTTTGTTTACAGGCACTTACTTGCATTCAATGAGACTGTAATCAGTCACGAAGCTATCACACATCTTGTTTAGGAATCACTCTTCTTTTTTTGTTATGTAAATAACTGCAAGGTAGATATATTGAATAAGTGGCTTTTGAAATCTCACAGGTACACCAGATTCAAAGTACACCTCTGTAAACTTCTCAGCCTTCTTACAGTAAGGAGGAATGCCAGTGTGTTGCATAACATATACCAACAAAAAAACTGTGTCACTGGACTAGGGAATGAGTACTGCAGGGGAACTTAAATCAAACTGCCTTAATGTATTGGTAATATTTAAAAAACACTGCTCTATGCAGTTTGACAGTCTAACCACAGGAAAGGAGCAAACCAAGTTATTGCTCTTCCATACAGAAACTTTCATCTTAAAAACAACAAAAAAAGCACTGTTGTTTGTTTGCATGTGCTTTTTTTCCACCATACAATAACATTTCCTCTAGTTAGAAGTACAAGGCAGTAATTCAGAGAAAGAGGAAAACCCAAGTATCCAGGTCACCACTCAGGCATTCTGCAACGTACAGCAAGGGAATCAGAAAAGCAGACACAAGTACAAAACCACAAACCATTCCTTTAGGAAATGATTGAGCAAAGTACTTAAAGCTGTACTTGACATTTAGCAGTGTTTGAGTGTCATTGACTGTAACTGATGCATGTGCATATTTAACAAACACATATTTCAAAGACATTCCTAAATAAGAATATTTTCATCTAATAGGTGTTGTTACAGCCCTGAAGATTGAGGCATATGAATGAAGCAAGGTTTTCAGGAGGAGATAATACCTGATACAACCGAGAAAAATCAGTCTTTTGATATAGAAACCTCCTCTGCTTTAGAAACAACTCTGAAAGATTATCTGCTTTGTCTAACTGTATCAATAGTTTTTATAACAGATCTGTTCTCTCTACCAACTATTCTGTAATGGGACTTTAGAGTTTAATTTTATTCTGAAAAGTGACTCTGTATAAAAACCACGCACACTCCAGATATCTCTACCTTGTGTGTACACAATCATTTTACCAAGAGGATATTTATCCTTCAAGAGCAAGTACATCTGGAGCTCCTGTTATTGTTTTTGCCTTGACATGGTTAAGAGAACATTGAACATGTAAAGGAAATGAGAGTTTAACCGTGTACTTGTACTAAAGTTCTAGTAAAGTTCAACAGCAATGTTAGTAGTCGTGAGGTCAGAAAAGGAATAATGGTAGCATAAGCTGAGTTCTACTCCTACTTGTGTACTGAGATAAATGTGGAAACTGTGTTTCCATTGCAACAGCAAATTCTACTCTCAATATTTATTTATTTTTTTTTTTAATCAAATTCACTCTCAGGATGGTATTTTACACAGCAGTAGTGATAATTAGAGAATTCAAATGAAGGTACAAAGTACTCTAAGGCTACAGGCAAAGTCTTTATATCAGGTTTATATAAACTTCATCTTAATATCATAAATTAATGCAGTTATGCTTTAAACAGTTAAACAACATTGCACATGTAGCTTTTGAGAAGCATTAACACAAAACCTTGCTAAAGTGGAAAAATGTTACTGTGGATACACCATTGAAACAATTACAGTGTCACAAGCTCCCATATAATGTGGATTTTAGCATAAAAGCCTCTCCTCTTTGAATAGTATACTTAAAAGCTTTGGAGTCCATTGAATGAACTTTAGGAAGCTCTTAATCCTTCTGGATTTTTTTCCTCCTTTTTGCCTTTTTTTTTTGCCTTGAAACATTTGTGGGTAGAGTTTTACAATATGCAGGTAGAGATTATTAATTATTATCTGTCAGTGTAACAGTTTCAATGTGGCTTGTATATATATAATTACAGAAAAATACCCATTCAGTTTAGTTTTAAATGATGTTATTTAAATGATTAACAGAAAAATGGACTGACTTACAGCTATTCAAGCTTGATTCCATCAGTCATGTACCTCACATGCACATGAGGATAGAGCCAAAAAGAAGTACTTATTACACTCCTCATATAATCAAACCAACTATTGTTGTATCTGTGGCAGAATGCAAACCCCCCTCTCTCCTCCTCCCTCCTTCAGTATGGAAGGAGTAGGCACATCTCCCTCTCTGCTACTTGAGGCTAACAGCTTCTTTTGTTTGGCCCCAGAGCACCCTGGCCAGGGCCATTAGGAGAAGGGAGTGCCGAGGCACCAGTGAGCCACTGGGCACCTGGGGCCAGTGTGGGGGATGTTTGGAGGCTTCAGGGGCACCCAAAGCCAGTGTGGGGCTGCAGAGAAGCTTCTAGAATGCCTACAGTCAGATCTGATCAGCCAATATAAAAACAGGATTCTGGTCGAGACTCGGCCCATTGTTGCGGGTCTCTCAGAGCACGAGCAAGATGTTGCCACTGAGAGCCGCCCTCCCCGGGATGGAGACTCCGCTTGCCTTGCCGCTACGGGTGTGAGTAAAACTTCTCTCAAGATTGCGAGTATATTTATACTACTCCGTGCAAATGTGCACATGTAACTTTCCGTGCTCAATATAAGCACGTGTAAAATTAATCCTCGCAGAATCGCGGGTGTATTTTCCTTCCACGCACATTTGCACGCATACTTTCTGTGCTTAATACAAGCATGTGTACTTTCCATGCACATTTGCACATGTAACTTTCCGTGTTCAATATGAGCACGTGTATAAATTATTTCCTCGCACAATCGCGAGTGTATTTTCCTCCCGTGCTTCCACATAAGCACATGTAGTATTCCATGCACATTTGCACGTGTAAGTAAATTAACCCTCACAGGATTGCGAGTGTATTATAAATTTACCCTCGCACAATCGCGAGTGTACACTTTCGGTATTCACTACGAGTACATGTATCTCTTTAAAAATAATCCCGCACCGTGTTCAGGCAAGTGTGTATTCGTCTCGGACTCAGGGCCGGCTCTGGCATTGTTTTGAGTGAAGCCACGTGCATGCACTTTGTGGACCACCTGTTGTATTAGTTGCTGCCCCTTAATTATTTTCCTCAACTGATATCCGAACCTTTATTTAAGTCACTTTGGAGTGCTAAAACCCTGTTTCCCACCAGTTTAATAAAAGTTGTTTTGGACCCTGTTGTCCCTTAAACTAACCTCGGGGTGCCTCTGTGACAGTACCTTAATATTTTTAGTTTTATAAACTTTGTTTTCTTGGTATGCATAATCAGATGGAGTTTCACAAATTCTGCACACGGTCTGGAGTAACCTCTGTTTTCTGATACCTGAATTCATTCCTTCTATCAAAATACAAAGTATGAGTTCAGAAAAGACATTTATGATATAATGCCTATTTAAATCACTAAACCCAGAGAGCCAGAAACATATGCCAATGAAACAACTTTGAAAAATCTGCTCTGATACTAAAATAATATTATTATAATAAAATAAGTATAAATACAAATGTACATAATAGCACTGCAACTCCATCAGTTTTAAATCAGGAAATTAAATAATAAATGCTTTAATGTTGCCACAGGAGGCTAAAATCTCAACCAGCAATTAATTATAGGTATACTAGAGATTGCCTCAGAAAGCCAGGTTGTACATTTATTTTTCCTATATTTTGTCAATTGGGCGTTTTGTTTGCAAAACCATGAAATGGAATGAAGCCAGACTCATTGTAAATTTGGACAGAATCCCTTGGGTTTTTTCCAGTTCTACAAAAGGTGAACTGAAGCACATTCAGTTTCACAAAGCTGTATAAGTCATGTTTTGGTGTTGCAGGCATACGTAGTGTTCTTAGGTAAGGTGTGCTTCTAGTCTCTACCCTTAAATTCAAACCCCTGTTGCTGTGCCCATACAGATAAATAAAAGAGGCGCAGAGATCAATCGCTGTCCACAAGGCCAAGTCACTGGTCACAGATGAAGGCTCATGTTCCCCATTGAAGGTTCATTCTGGAGACAAAACTGGTTTTGGAGGACAACAGCAGGGCTGGGGAGGGAGCTGACAGTTCAGCAGTGTGGGTAACCAGGGATGTAGAACTTGGGTTTGTTTTCTGCCCTTCTCTGCAGATGCTCTCTGAGTCATGAAATCAGGGAGTGGGTAAAAGGGAAGCTGCCTCCAGTCTTGTAAGAAGCAGCGGAACCATACCTGGCTTCTACGCATTTTTCATCAGAATTACATTGTTGAAAAAACCCATACAAAACATTCCTATAAACAGAGGCAACAACCCTAGGTTACCACTACTAACTTCTCCCCTGTATGGTGAGATCAATCTCCCCTAAAATGGGTGGTACTTCCAACATTAATTTCCTGCTTTCTGAATGACAGGTTTATCCAGTAGAATACACAGAAAAAAATTGACACTGAAACCCCATCAGACACTCAAGTAAAAGCTTGACAAAATGCTGATTGAAAGGAGAACGTACTATTTTCTAATAATCCTCCATATTTTGCATTAAAGGGCTTTATTCCTAATTATGTATACTGGAGGCGTGCTTTTCATCTCATGGAACTTCAGACATTTCCAGTGAGGCATTTGCATCCATGCTGTTGAATGAGATACCTTTCACAGGTAGTTCTACAATATGATTCTGTTATGCTTATGAAACTGTTTACAATAGGAAAATTGTTTATTCTATTTCTTGAATTAATGGGAATAAGGATGATACAATTAAGGAGGCAGTCTTCTTTAGACTTTGCTTTCATCTTTCACACAACAAAAAATTTAGGCAAACATTTAATCACAGAATTGTGTGGGCTAGAAGGGACCTACAGAGGTTTCCAGCCCAATCAAGGTTCAGAGGAGGTCCAAATGGAACAGGACTGTGTCTGACTGAATTTTGAATATACAGAGGCACAGACACTCTGCATCCTCTTTAGGCAACCTGGTACAAGGTGATACTCATTGAACTTACAAAAAAAATCCAGTATATTTAGTTTAAATAATTTGTGTTCTAACTTCTGTCTGTTACCTCTTATCCTTGTGCTATTCACCTCTGAAAAGAGTCAGGCTCCAGCTTTTCTATGCCCTCCTCTCAGTACCTTAGTGTAAATCTGAGCAGACTGAGTTCTCTCTGTCTCCTTTTATATCACATGTGCTCAAGACACCTGAAGTTTTTGGAGTTCCTCCAGCAGAATTACTCCAATATATCAACTATTTTTCTTTTGTTGGGAAGCCCACAACTGGACATGGTACTCCAGATGTGGCCTCACAAATGCTGCATAGAGGGGAAGAATAAGTTTCCTTGACATTTTGACTACAATCTTTCCAAAACAGCCTGTTAAGTGGTGAGTTTTCTTTGCTGCAAAGGCAGACAGCTGAGTCATGGTCAGCTTGCTGTTCAACAGGACCCCAAATCAAGAAAGCAAAGCTGTTTTCTAGCTTTTTGATTCTGACATGTGCTTCTGCTTCAGGTCATTCCATCCCAAATGCAAAATGGAAATAATATTCAAATAGATCTAACAAGCAAGATGTATCTCCCTCTAGAATTCGGGCCATGTTAAGAGACACAACTAAATTATGTAGACTAGCTCCATCCACGGACGCAATATCTGTCAGAGCCCATTCTGATATTTCTACAGGCCAGTGGCATTGGTTCCCTAGAGTAGTACACATCCAGAAGCTCAGCACAATACCAGCATGCTGCAGATCTTTGAATCATCAAATCATTTTGGATGGAAGACACCCTTAAGATCACTGAGTCCAACCATAACCTAAATCTAGCACTAAACCATGTCTCTAAGAGCCTTATCTACATGTCTTTTAAGCACCTCCAGGGATGGTGACTCCACCACTTCCCTGGGTAGCCTGTTCCAGTGTTTGACAATCCTTTCTGTAAAGAATTTTCTCCTAATATCCAATCTGAACCTTCCCTTGTGGAACCTGAGGCCATTTCCTCTCGTCCTATCTCTTGCTACTTGGGAGCAGAGACTGACACCCTCCATACTACAACCTTCTTTCATGAATGTGTAGAGAGTAATAATATCTCCCCTCAGCCTCCTTTTCTCCAGGCTAAACAGCCTCAGTTCCCTCAACTGCTCCTCATAAGGCTTGTGCTCCAGATCCCTCACCAGCTTTGTTGTCCTTCTCTGAACTCTCTCCAGCACTTCAATGTCTTTCCTATAGTAAGGCGTCCAAAGCTGAACACAGTGTTCAAGGTGGGGCCCCACCAATGACAAGTACAGGGGGAATACAGGGTATTGTCTGGGTTTCACTAGCAGAAATTCCGTTCGTATTCTGTGTCCCATGCAGTTTGGCATAATATACAAGAAAAAAAAAAAAAAAAAAAATCTCTGAACACAGATGTGATTATACCTAAGATTGTCCCATTATGTTAATTTGATATGCAGGTAAGTCAGCAGGCAGCAAATATTATTTGTATCATAGCTACAAATAATATTTAACTATGAGGGAAAAGATAAATATGTTCCCAAGTCCTTGCAAGACCACTGTAGCAAGCAGTGGTTGATATCAGGGACTATTGGAACACAGACTCAGGACGATAGCAGAGGCATCAAGGGCATAAAACTGCACCCAAAGGGTCATTGAAAGAGTATAGAGCCTTGTGAGCAGGTATAATCAATTTTAGAGCATAAGAAAGAGAAGAAAGAGCATGTACACAACATAAGTGAAAACACAAAAGAGATAATGGGAAGACAGAAAAGACTCATAGGAATTTCTGGGTAAGGATAGTAAACACCACTGTTTATTTGCAGCTGGTCCCTCTCCCTCTGGTAGAGAATAAAGCGCAGCTTTTAGCTTTGCTGTTCACTACATTTTGTTTCTGTGACTGAGCCATCATACATTAAGCCTTTGTTTTGCCACTGGGTTAAGCACGTTAGAGTTTTAAAGAGCAATTTGTGTGTGTGCTTGTGCTTGTCGCTATGTATGTGTTTTTTCTGCTCCAGCCTTCCCATGTAAAAAGGTGGCTGATACTTCAACATTAGTCAGAGGAAGCTCAGATGTCACATGTCTGCACATGTATGGACAACAACGCACTGAAACCACAGTGCATAGTATTGCATTGTACTATAACAAATTACCTTAAGAAATTACAATGATCACAATAGTGAGGCAGTGAAAAGACATCTGTCAATACAACAACAACAGGAAACCTCAGCAGTCTGCAGGCATGAATAAATATGGTGTCAGTAACCTTTTTAAAAGCAGCTACATTGCAAATATAACCAGATCCATAAAACAGACAGCTGGACAGAGAAATTATGAGAGGTGAAATTTAGATGTTTTGATTTGACTGTGGTGGTGCATGCTTGTTCCTACAGAAAATCTGTAGTACTAAATAATATACTGATACATTAAAAACAAACAAACAAACAAACAAAAAACAAAGCAGCAAACCAAAACAAAACCCACAAAGACAAACAAACAAAATGCACAAACCTTGGTTCCTAAAATGCATTTGAACCAAAAACGAAGGTTCAAGACAGTGAATCAAAATCTGCATATCATTAGGTAGCTGACACCAGTCATCAGTGTTTATTTGAACAGCAGAAGATCGGGGCAGAAGGGTTGTTCTCCACTTATGCTGTGGGAAGGTCCACAGAAGAGATCATTTCTTGTCTGGGCTCAAGCATCTCCTGAATTTAGACTCAGAGAAAGAGATGTCTCCATGTCTGATTAGTTAGGTGTACAAAGGAACACCAAACACACAGTAAAAAATATTGGATCTAGCCCTGATCTAAGGACGCTGACCTCAAATGTCTCAATTGAAAATGGAAGGTTTATTTAAAAATAATTTAGAGATAGAGATACAAAGCCCTGGCTTTGCATTGGTTTTCCCTAATGGAGAAAACCTTTCCTTTCTGAATGTGAAAACTTAGGGTAGACAGCTTCCTTTTGTATCAGTGTGCATAACACCTTAAATCTCCTTTTAGATATTGCCATAAATCCATTAGATCTCCTTTCTGAAAGGGGAACTGCTAAGAACCTAGCTAACATTTTAATACGTGTAGATCTTGTTTTGAAGTTTTTTTCCAGATTTCTGAAACCTTTTTGTTTCCTTGGAACATTTTTCTTCTCTTCCTCCTATTACTTTTAAATCGTAGTTTTGGAGTGAAGCTTTCCATAGTGCTTATTAGTGGCTACACTGGCTTTCAACTTTCCCTTGATATTGAAATAGATAAATTGTGAGTTCATAATGCATAATTTAGATTTAGATTTTTTTTCTTTCTTAAATGGAGATTAAAGCTTAAGGGAGAACACAGCTGCAGGAAGTATTATTGAAACCCTGAGTACTTTGTCATTTTGAAATCACCCTCCAATTGCTATGCATATACAAAATAAAATCTGGTGCTATGCAGTCATATTCATTGTTTGACTGAATTTTTAACATCATTCTCATTACTGATATCATTACTGAGTAACAGAATTGCAGTAATCTGTAACTAACCTGCTAAACTCTCCTGAGGACAATACGTAAAAATAAAGATAACCATCCTGTGAATAAAAAAGGAAAAACAATAGGAATCCAGGTAGCTAAAGTGTGATCCATGAGGGTGGGAGTGCTACAGGCTGTTATTCATATTTATTATCTTTTATGAAACCCCTACATGCATTAGGCACTTAAAGGTGAGAATTCTCAACGTATGTGAGATTCAAATAGATCAGCAGAAGGCAGGAATATTTACAATACCTTCCACTCATATTTTAATTTCCTCCTCTCCAACCCATCCTTACAGACAGGTAGATGTTAGTACTGATGCTAGTTCGGAGGGCTCTGTGATAGAAGAGTCAGGATTACCCTCTTCCGTTGTTAAGCAACAGTTGTTAAGCAACAGTACATAATAAAGCTGCTCTGCTGCAGAAATGTAGTATACCAGACATACTGTCTGTTATTAAATGGCTTTTTAATATTGGAAGGAACATCAAGCTTGATTCTGTGTTCTGCTGGATTGGTATAATTCTAGTGAATTGGTACACTCATGTTATGACAGTGAAGTGCACTGACAGGAGATTCAGGTCCTAAAATTATAGAAAAGTAAAATATACTGTGTAACAAACAGATAAGCAATGACTTTGCACAGGCATACGTTTTTTGAATTCGGGTTTTATTTTTAGTCTTTTTCTAATGTAAATTAATATTTCATGTTGTTCAGGTTTACTAAAACTTCCAATTCTTAATATATTCAGTGCCTCCCTCCAAATCTAGTTTCTGGCTAGGAGACAAGAAAAATCAAATTAATCATTTTGAAATTTATATTTAATAAAAACTGATCCTATCCAAGCAGATGTGACATAGTATAACATTTCTTTTTTAGTCTCCAGTGTCTAATCCTTTTTCTCCCACTCTGGGAATTCTGGCTAATGATAGGCTATTATGAAAAAAAATCAGTAAACACTCTACATCAATTCACACTGCATATAAATAAGCCATTTCAATCCATAAATCAACTTATTATAAATGATTTTGTATGCAGAATGCTGAAATGCAGTTCAGAGGAAAAATGCGCTGCAGGATATTTTAGAACAACCTACTCAATAGTGTTCAGGTTGTTCAAGATTAAAATTAAAACAATAAACTTCACTCTGGATGTGTCTTCATTACCAAAGGCCTGGATCATTTACTTTAACAATGTCAACCTGCTCTCACTATCACATTCAATTTAATTAGGAAAGGAAGTAATATGCAAGAGCACACCTCATGGCGTTCCATTACCTTGGAGGAAAGTGTTATCAACTTCCAGAAATAAAAGAAAGCTTTGCCCTCTTCTTGCCCTCCTTCCCTCTATGTTGTTGGAACTGTATTCTGGAATTGGATGAAACTATTACATGGCAGAAAAACATCTAAACATGGAACCTTCAGAAGAGGAGGTGTCTGGGTGGAAATAAAAGTATAAAAGGAGCTCAAACAGCACCTGGCTCTGCCCCCGTCAGGTTCAGTAAGAATTTGATGTGAACATCTGTGGGAATGAAAGTGGGCCGCAGCTCATGTTCTCTTTCCTGTGTAAGGGATGAAAAGATAGGGGCCCTTTGTCTCTAAGAGTGGCCATGCAGTGGCATTGATGCATGCTGGCTTTTCACCTGACAGTGGTCTATGATCTACTCTGCAGCAGCTGTATATGGAGCCAGAAGTTAGATCTCTGAAAACAATACATAGCTGTGGGTTCATTTTTTCTCTAGCAATTCAGTTAGAGAAGAGGGTAGATAAATTGGTACATATTTTGTCAGATCAGCTTAAAAGACAAGACCCTTGTTTTCCAAAAAGAGTTATATTATAAATAGTTTCCATTAAAATAGCAGACTGTCTGTCCTATAATCATTCTGTCTCTGTCTCTCTCTCTCTCTGTAGATCAAGAATGGAGCCCTTACTCAGCTTATATTTCATCCTTATTCATGCAACACTTTTGCTGACTCTCAGCTGATCAAGAGAAGAAAACCTGAGTCAGGAATTGGCTGCAAATTAGGGAAGATGAGGCAGCTACTTCCTAGTTTAATGGCTAAAAGCACAACAATAAATCTCTATGCTTCCCCATTTAGAGAGCTAATCAGTACATTTACACAGCTGTTGTTAGCTTTGTTGGATTTTTGTTTGTTTGTTTGTTTTGTTTTATTTTGCATTTTGATGTACTGAAAAAGGTGTACATATGCATATTTGTCTTAAACACTTCATAAATCTCTGAGGGTAGAAAATGTGCCTATCACAAACCTCTGTTGCACTAAACCAGTAGCATCTAGGAGCAAACTTTGAAGTTAAGCATTACTGTGTAACAACAGTAACAACAGAATTTTCTGTCCTTATCTCCTGTTCTGGAGTTGGACATGAGAATGGCATAAGAGCTTCAACAGGATTTCTGCACCAGCCAAAAATCTTTCCAAGACAGAGGAGCCATACAACTGTCACATCGGATTAGAGTCAAGGTCTATCTAGTTCAGTGGTCAGAAGCAAAAGGAGGTCAGCAACCAACAGATGTGAGATAATATAGCCATACATAGCCTTCTTTTGGCAGACAAACCTCAGTTACAGGGTAAGCAAGTTTTAGGTCAGCTCTATTTCACAAAAGGTCATCAAAGTTACTATAGCTCTGCTAAGGATTTGAACAAATGAGTGCATATTTGCTAACTTAATTCAGTGATATCTTGTGGAGGGAAAAAAAAAAGGGGGGGGGGGGGGGGGGGGAGAACACAAAACCCATCCCCCAATCAATAAATAGTTAAGCTGACATAAAAAGTTAAAGAAAAAACATGATACAAGACCAAAAAAAAAAAATCACCAACAAACAAAAAATACATAACAAAAAAACCCCACGAAGTCAACCCAGCTCTATATATTTTCTTTTAAACTAGCATAACACAATTCACATTGCCACTAAAGCAAAAGCAAAAAAAACCAAACAAAAAAAAAAAAACAAAACAAAACAAAAGGGAAAAGCCTCTCAAAACCAAATAAAAAAAAAAAATAAACAGCCCAAATTCATTTCTGCCTGATCATTGGTGATTGCTTCACACAGCTTCACAGAATCTGTATCTATGTTAAAAGAGACTCTTCTTCATTTTACAGCTCTCCCGAGGATATCACTCCCCAGCCTTGCGTATACTTCTGCAGTCCAGCAATAAAAACAACCTCAAGAAAAGCAGAGAGACAGATCCTTCTCAAAGTTACAAAAAATGAGAAAGCCACCTCCTAGTACTGTAGCCTCTGTGAAACTGAACTGCCACAGAGAATACACACATAGTCATACATGCAGGCACACACACATTAGCAATGCAGATAAACCTATGTCATCCAGGTGAACTACCAGTGGAAGCTCTTACATGAACCTCTGAAAATGTCTCCTGCTATGTTAATCTCATTTATCTCACACATTTTTTTCAGCTTCAGAAATAATCATGCCAAAAGGCTAACTGGGATAGGACAGGGAATGACCTCATTAGCATTTAGAACCATCACCATAGAACGAAGCAGACAATCAGAAACAGGAGGAGGAAAGATAAAAGAAGCAAAGTAAAAAAAAAAAATAAAATAAAATATATATATATGTGTGTGTATATAAATACATACATACATACATACATACATACATACATACATACATAAATATTGGTATTGTGCTACTGGACTTCATTGTATCCCAATTCTTAAATGAACACTATTTGTTAAGATCAATGGTTTTAGCTAAACTTCCGTCTGTTGTGTCACATCACCCAATTTATCTACACAGAGTGTGTATTTTCTTTTGTAAAGATTGGAGCATAAGGCTGTTCTCAAATGTTTTTATTTGATTTGTTTGGATTTTTTGTTTTGTCTGTACAGCTCAAATGAACTGTAAAGCTCAAATACTTAATGCCTTCTTTAGCATATATTCTTTGTCTAGAAGGTGAAATATGTCTGATAATTACTGGAAATATCTTGTTTCAGTACTTTCCATTAAGAATCAGCACTTACCAGGAGCTGCTGTTGAGGGCACTGCGTACTCCAGTAAGTTCCCAAACATAAATTCCAAGTGTTGCTATAGACCTATCTGCATTTCTTCAACTCCTTATTTGTTCTTCTTTCACCTACACATAGGTACAAACAGTCCCAAACCATCAGAGCTCATGAACTCTGTCCTTTGCAACTCTAAAGTACTTAGACTATCACATGGTTCCTCAGGATTTCAGAGGTTCTTCCCTCTCCCTTGCAGCTTGTGCTCCTGGGTGGCTGCGCTTAGGATGCCCAAAACCTCATTTTTTTTTTTGTTCCTTTCCTTCTCCAAATCCCTGCTGATGAGCATGACCACTTACCACATTTTCTGCTGACTGACTAGAAAGACTGCCATTAGCAGATATTCTTCTGCACTTGCCTGTGAAGTAGTTTTGTACCTCTGAGGTCAAACAACAGTTGGTTTCAGGTGGTCTGGAAGAGCTACTAAGCAATATATAGTATAAGTGATTTTAAAGGAACTGCTAAACATTCTGTGAGAGCTTCAAGAACAAATAATTCCCCTTGATAGTAGAATTGAACATGTGTTTTCACAGCCCAAAATGAGATTTTCTTTTTAATTCTAATTTTGATTTTAATGTTTTGATTATAATATACACCAAATTCTTTCGTCATCACCAATGTCAAATGACTGTTACAGGATCATTACACACCAACAATACTTCCTGTTGTACCTTCCAAAAGATTTGAAATATTTTGGCTTCTGTTTCATGAAGCTATGACACTTTCAAAAGCACTTTAGAACATTTGAACAAAGTACACTCTGAAATCAAGAATCACATACGATTAATATAGTTACATGTATAAAACATATGTAATTCCATACTTTGCACAATCATGAAGAGTCAAAAGTGAGCTACAAGCTGGCTGCTTCTGTTAGGTGAAAGATCTGAAATTCACTTTTCCTTTCTGTTTTAATCAAGAATGGTAAAGTCCTTAATGAATTCTGCCTACAAATGACAGTTTGGTGAGCCTTAGGGAACACCCTGCTTTAGATGAGTTTTCATCCAATGGAAATTAATTGACCCATATTCCTAATAAATTATTGCTTTACATAAGAATGCACATTCTCTGCAAAAACTAAATTTTACATAATATGCTCCTTTTATCTTTGTATCATAACAGGCATTTACTTGCCTGAGTCCTTCTTATCCTTTTTCTTTCACTTTCAGTGATTATTGCCCACTATTGTCTGATTCTGTTGAATAATTTTCTTTCTTGCAATTAAAAAACTCCAGTTCTTTATCTGTGAATCTGGAGCATTTTCTATTGAAAACTGAATATGACTTCCATGTATTTTCATCACATTTTTGGTCATATAGTTAATTTTCTCCTGTGACCTTCTGGCAAACAGAAGTAATTCAGAAAGAACTACTTTGTAACTAATACTAACTTTGATCTTTGACTTTCAGCTTTCCATTTCTCTCTACTAAACTACATGCGTTGATCTGCCCTTTATGTCAGCACCCTCTTCTTGCAATTACTACTGAAAATATAGGTTCTAGCAATAGCCAGGTTCCAACATTTACAAAATTCTTCTACCTTCCTTTTTTGAAGAAGAGGAAATCACTCATACCATCTCTCCTGGTTTGGTTCTCCTTCCTATATTTTATTTTATACCATAATTTTCAGTACTTTCTCTAACAGATCTGCTACCTTACAGATCATCTACTACCAATCTTTCTTCTTCTTAGTACGGCCACAACACAGTTTGGGTTAGTCTGCCTTCCTACAGTTCTACCCTTTTGAAACATCTTCCTTTATCTCTTAGGACAATTGATTCTCCAGCCCTCTTCCGGACATGGTTCAAATCCCAAGGTGATATTGATGCAAAAAAAAACCTTATTGCCTCGGTTAAGTCAATGTTTTATCGCCTTTAATTTAAACTTTAATAAAACAACAATGCATCTGAAAAGTGTGTAATTTTAAAAATGTTGGAGACGTAAACAATTCTTACTTTTAAGAACAAAATATTTCAAAAACTTGAGATAGATCCTAAATATTACATATTGACTCTGATTCATCACACTAGAAAAATGCATTGAAGGTTGACTTTCACTGTGTAGATGTTTTGCACTTATGTCACAGAGCAGAACATGCATTACAACTTGCACTAGCTCCCTAAGGTTATAGCTTCAATAAAATGGCTGAGATCTACACAGTCAATATTTCTTAGTGAGTTCCTGAACAAAGGGATTAGTAAGACTTCTATCTAGTATATCCACAATTATATTTTAATTCCACAACACTATTTGCAAGAGTAGCAGTTTTAGTCCTGGTGGATTGGCCAAATTCCGATTGGGGATTTGCATTTTGCATACCTACTTTGCCCCTGCAGTTCGATTTGATATGTTTTGGCTCATCACTTCCCGCCTTAATACGTTGTAGCCCAATGCCAAGTATTGTTAAACAGCTGCTGTATGTCCCCTGAGAGGATTTTAGTAATGTGTGACAAATTCCTACAGATATATGGAAATAAAAGGTGCTGCAGTGGGTTTTATAGAGTGTCTGAGGACTCAGATGGGACTTTCATCTCCCTTGTGCTTCATTTTCACAGCTTTCTTAGGAAGGAAAGAAGGAATTATCTACATATTGAGCTAAGATGGATCAGAGGGAAGCAAGTACCAAGGGAGATCCTTGCATAACATAGGAAAGTAAAAAAAAAAACAAAAAAAAAACCAAAAAAAACAAACAAAAAAACCCCCCACAAAATCACAAAAAACACAAAAAACTTGCCTGCTGTAAAGCAAAGATTTGAAGAACCATTAACAGATAAAGACCTGTAGGGGCTTATTCCTTGCCACTGTCATACAGATGTTTGGTAAGGTGATTGCTTTCCAATTTCTTTTAAATAATACAGCTTCTGAAGATTTATGATAGGTGGATGGAAACCAAGAACTAACCACAGTATTATTCTGAGGTATAAAATAATGCCTTATCTTCAAGTATTTATTTATTGCATTTATGAAGAAGGATTCTTATTAGTTAATTACTTTATTCTTTTAGTTACCTGTTCTCAGCATCAGTGTTCTCAATGTTTAATAGAATGAGCACAACTCAAAAAAAAACATTAGATATAATGTAAATGTGATTAAAGTTGTAGTCAGATAAAAAATAATGGAACATCCTTAGCTTATGATACACTTCTTTTGCTTCCTTACAAGTGTGACAGAGAATAGAGTATATGACTATCTAAAAAGGTGGACACAATGACTACAAGCTGTATCAGGAAATGGGGATCCATACATATGTTTTCTACAGTGCTTGTCAAATGGTATCTTTTGTATTTTATTCTCTCAAATTTGAATATCTAAACAAAGATCTTGCAAGTCTTTGCAGGTTACATGGCAGAGCATGTTTATGTGAGTGTAAGATTAAGGTGAAGCAAATCTATCAGAAGAAAGGGAAAGCACTAGGACTGCAGCTCGTGACTGTGTTTCATTGAAGGACAGCACTGGAGATGCTGTCCTCATAACTATACACTCACACTCCAATGCATTTATGAGACTTAAACTAAAGATTAACTCTGTACTTCCGCTCAACAACTGCCTTAAATATTGCCCAATAGCATTCAACAGAAGTTGTTGCTTACTCGTTTCATGACTGATGAGAACAAAAGCTGAAGCAGGGATAAAATGATGATCAACAGACATATCAGACTGGCAGGGAGTTTGAGCACAGCTCATTCTGTCCTAACTGGGCACTAACCTCTTGTGGTATCTTTGGACAGAATGTTTGAGTAATCCTCTTTTCAGTCCCTATGGCAACTTTCAGGCAATGAGGAAGTAAGCATCTCTGTATACCCTTTCTTGATCTTGCTTTTACATTAATGCATGCAACACTGCACGTTTACATTGCAGAATGAAGCTGTAAACTTTGCACTTCAGCGGACCTATTCAGGATTAGGGAACTGCTGGAGAGGGTCCAGTGTAGGGCAACAAAGATGATTACGGGAGTGGAGCACCTCCCTTATGAAGAAAGGCTGAGGGAGCTGGGTCTCTTTAGTTTGGAGGAGACTGAGGGGTGACCTTATTAATGTTTATAAATATATAAAGGGTGAGTGCCACGAGGATGGAGTCAGGCTCTTCTCAGTGGCAAACAATGATAGGACAAGGGGTAATGGGATCAAGCTGGAACACAAGAGGTTCCACTTAAATTTGAGAAAAAACTTCTTCTCAGTGAGGGTAACAGAGCACTGGAACAGGCTGCCCAGGGGAGTTGTGGAGTTTCCTTCTCTGGAGACATTCAAAACCCGCCTGGTCATGTTCCTGTGCAACTTCACCTAGGCGTTCCTGATCCAGCAGGTGGAATTGGACTAGATGATCTTTTGAGGTCCCTTCCAATCCCAAACATACTGTGATACTGTGATTTAACAATAAATTGAAGAGAATAATATGCCCCATTATCAATACCCCATTGACCTATAAGTGGTAGTATCAGCCCCTGAATCAGGAATATAATATAAGATAATGAGAAGTATTTATATTATTTACAGGTTAAATATAACCAAGGCAGATTAATTTAGACATCATATATTAGTAGAAAGTACTAGTACTTTATATTGCAAACAAGGGATACTTAACAGGATTGAAGCACAGATTTACTTTGAAAAAGTAATGACTTGAAGACTATTATACACTCTAAAAACTTTTGGATAAAATGTAGTATTTAATACCTCATTAACTGGATGCTCTGAAAATATGTATATTTTATCCAAAGACAGACTTTACAGTGTGCAAAATAAATCAATAGAAATGAGATCAGTAATGGTTTTGACTATGTGAGATTACGTGTCTTTATAAAATGTCCTTATTCTTAAAAATAGTACAGGAAAGGGCAAAAAAAGGAAATATTAGGAAGATGCATGCCTGCACTAAAGACATTTAAAATTACATAGGCAACATTTACTGTATCCTAGGGATTTCCAGTGTACTGGCTGCAAATGAAGTTTGCTGGCTAGATGTCATGTGTATGAGAGAAAATCCAGTATAGAAAAGGCAATCCCATCATCTCTGTTCTGTTTGTGCTAGTCTAAGGCCATATGTTTAACAGTGTACACATTTTATATCCACATCTGCTGCTGCCTTCTCCCTTTTGTCCCTGTTTCTCACCAAGCCACAAAAAGCGTTGCAAACAAGAACAAAGGACATTTTGCCAATGGTGATTCCAGATTAGCAGTAAACTAACTCTATTTTACTTCGTGTCTTCATATTAACTTTGTCTCTAATGCTACTACTGCATTCTTACTAGTTTCTGTGCACTAAAATTTTATACAAAGGAAGACCCATTAGTGTTTGCCTGTATCAGAAAATTTCAAATTTAGAAATTTAAATAAGCCTCAGCTTTTGTAAGATCCCCTAGCTTTAATTAATATTCCATGAGACAAATAGATGAGTCTTATAAGGAGAGAACGAAGTAAAATAGTAGTGTTCCATAATGGCATGCATTTATTGATGCTAAAGTCTAAGAAACATCGAAACATCTTATTTTTATTTTTTTGCTTTTCTTAGAGTTTATTGGAAATTATACTGAAGAGGTGGAAGAACATATTATCCTATAGTAAAACTTCACATCTAGTAATCAACATTCTAAATTAGAAACTTCTATTGATTAACCAGACCAATATACCTCAATCTTCCTGTAACAATTGAAATATATTTTCTGAAATAATACGCCTTCTCAATGTCTACTTACAGGCAATGTCATGAGTCTTGAGGAAACAAAAGTTTGTTAAAGGGCTTCTATTAATTCAGTCTGATTACCATTGAATCTTATAATCAGCCTCATATTTTAGTATGAATAACATGCAATTTCAGAGCCTGTGAAATAGCATTTGGTTTGTACATCTTTATCAACATCAATCCAAGCTACAAGTTATTTATTAAACAGTACAATTTAGTTTAAATGCATCTTATAAAATGTGAATTTCTCATTTCTGTATTATAGCTAATTTGACTTTCAGGCAAACTATCATTTGGAGAATTTGTAAATGCTGGAAACAGGGAGAGATTCTCATTGTGTACTGATCCTACCATTCTAAAATGGTCTGTAAATTAGGAAGAGTAGGAAAGCCTCTTGTTCCTTTTCTCCACATCTTACATATCTAACTAGAGTGCTTTAAAGTATATCTTATGTAGGATAATATGTTAAAGCTACTGTACATCTTTAAGAGGCTGTTTGACACTGATTTCCCATAGACTGCAATCAGCTCTTTGAAATTGTAGTGTTTGTGACAAAATAAACTCCATTAACTTGTTTTATTAGTACTGTGTGCAGTCAGGAGGAGCAATGCTGCAGAACGTGATGAAATGACTAACAATCTTCATCAGTGCACAGCAGAATGTTTTCTCCTTACACAGAATATATAATTATTGCTCACATAAACAGGTGGAATTTTTTTATTTTTTTATTTTTTTTTTTTATGTCACAAGTAACACTGGGAAACAGAGTCTTATTAACGGGAGGAATAAAACATGAATTAAGTTCCCCCCCACCTCTCAGTCCAATTTTTTACCATGCTGCTGCTGTAATTTTTGTCTGTTATAAAAAATGATCCATCAAACAAAAAAAAACAAACAAAAAAAAAAACCAAACAAACACACACCAAAAAACCAAACAACCTATTTCAATTGGTTACTATAATGACAGAGCAGTTCAACAAAGCCAAAGGAGCTTGAGAAAGGAAAGATTTACTGACCAGCTGACTCTCAGAGTCCCATCAGTCAATTTTTGACAGCTTGTACACAAGGTATGCTGCCAAGCAGAGTAAATGAAAGCAGAATGAATCCAGCAAAAGAAAGTATAGTTTACCTCATGTAAGTAAATATAAGATAGATACCACAGAATCACTGTACATTTCAGAAGCAGGTATTCTATATTATAGATGGCACAGATGTCAGTACCTATCCAAAGAGAGAGGTTTTCTCTTCTAGAATAACTCTTACAGCTTTAGCCACTTCAGAAGTATAAATGATTTTTGCTCTACTACTTTGCCTCCATTTTCTGCTGGCTTTTTGCTTTGTCCATTTAAGATAAAAGCTGGGTTCTGAGCTGACTAGCTGTGTGGGACTCCCAATATAAAATTCAGGCATATTACATCTTAGCCTAACAAAATATAGCAAACATGAGACTGAGCAATCAGAAAGGAAATGATTGAAAGGAAGAGTCAGTACAGATGAAGAATGATGAGAAGCAACGAAAAACATTACAGTCTAATCCAGTCTATTTTTTTGCTAGCAAAATTTAGTTTATGATTTGTAGATTGAATATAACTAAGAAGAAAGGTATTTTTCATAATAATGACTTATAGATTCATCCTTCCACTGGATAAGAGTTTATTTTATGTTATACCAGTGTCCATTCTTGCTATTATAGTTAAGGGACTGTCAGCATTTTCATTATATAAACCTCTGTATTCAGGGGCTTGTAATTTGTCCATAAAAAATTCACAGCATGATGAAACTTGCAATAAGATTTTAGTTTGAGAGTGATTTTTTTTTATGCTAAAAAAAATATGTAAAATCATTAGTCTAAATTTAAACTAATAAAAAAATGAAAAATAGAAAAATTCTCATGTTTATTGTCTTCTTATTCAGCTTGTGTTGTTTTGCACATTTTACTTCTTTCAATATCACATTATGAGTTCCGATCTTCTGGAGTTCTACAACACATATGTACCTACCAATATATACATGTATTCCCGAGTAAAAATAAAAATCTCACTGATGTAAAAAACAACAACAACAACAACAACAACAAAAACAAAACAAAACAAAACCCACACAAGCATTGTGTATGCTTACAACTACTTACCCTAATTTTTAGTAGATATTTCAGACTGTTGATCTACTATATGCAAATGTATATGTTAATGCGAGTATTCTGAAAGTCTGAATGGAGTATAAGTTAAACCCACAAAGGTCAGAAATTAAGTGTTATGGCTGAAACTCTGTCCTTAATGGACAAGAGCATCCATTTCACTTGGCACAATAATGTGGAAGTTCATAAGGTAAAGAGCCTTGCTCACCAGGAGTAAACTCTGAAGAGCATTTGAAAATGATGCTTTCAGAACTGCATTGCTGGAAGAAGGTTCCTTGCTGCAAAATTGCATCCATGTAATATTGTCAACATGGAAAGAAGCACAACATAGTAGATGTTAACCTACGTTAACATTTCATAGTTATACTTCTAACAAAGAGAATATCTAACTCGAGAAGACCAAAATATTGCAGGTGAACAAATTTGTCTCTTGCACCTGAACATTTCTGCCTTTTTTTCTCTTTTTTTTTTTCCATACCAAACGTCTCCTCTCACCTTTTTTTTTTTTTAAATGTTCCTACCTACTTAAATCTTCCTTCAGCTTTTCTGAAATTCATCAGTGTGCTTTCCGCCACTGATAACCCTCTCTCTTGCTCCTCACTGCTATTGCTGAAACATGACCCCTTCAATTGTTGCAACTATTTCTAATGCTCGTAGTCCCATGACCAAAATTTCCTTGCCATCATCTTCAGCCTAACAGGGTCTTCAAATGTATTCTCTGAAACAGCACCAGTATCATCTTCAGTCAGTGTATTCTAGCTGTTATAAGCCATACTGAGCATCTATTTCAAATTACCTGTTGTGGACACCAGTATCAGGGAGAGTTTAGGGAAGACTGACATAACAATAGATACATTCTTACAAGCAAACTGATTCAGCTGGTGCTGAATGTTTCAAGTGACCTGTAAGCAACTTACTGGTAACAAACACTAGAAGTTTTAAAAGGAAATAAAGGTGAAAGTAGCTTCTCCACCTGAAAGAGCTACTCGCCTTGAAAGAAACCACGTATCTGTACGTCTGAGTACATTCTCAGAGGAAGGGCAGATCTCGGTGGAAATATTTAATTTTAAAAAGTCTGCATAGGAACAAAAACAGATTAAAAAAAAGAAAAAAAGATCAAGCTACTGGCACCTTATTAGAAATCAGCATTGGTTCTTTTGATGCACTTGATTTAGTACATCCAACTGTGATGCAATGGTGGTTACAGAGACTATCTTACCTGCATTTGTACCCATTATTGAACATCAATTTAATGTGGAGTTCTGAATTGTTTATGTCTTTCTTTCCTCTTGTGTTTCCCTGTCTCAAACCTGCTTTCAAACCACACTCAGAGGATCTACAGGGATAGTGTCTCTGATTTCACTAATGATCCTTTGCATTATCCCCTTTCAGACATCAGACCACTTCCTATTGCAGCAGGGGAATCAGTAGTGTTGGCCCAGTTGAAAGATTTGTTGCTCACTCAAGAGACTAACATATTACAGAGTACTTTTCAGACAAAAACTACTCTTCATCTCTGAGATCTTAGTATGTAAATCTAGAAATCATTCAGTTCACATGCAGCACCACATCCATCATTACTCCTATTTGAGTTCTACCAACCTTTGCACCCAGGCCTTTCTTGAGAATTTGGAATGTCTTGTGTTTTGCCAAGGAGGGGGGCAGCTCTTTCTCAGAGCTATTTTTCCTGCCTTTGGGCAGCACTTTCTCAAAACCTCTTCTACCCTGGACCAGACAATCTGTAGGATGATAAAGGCTCTTTTCACAGGTGCAGCAGTGCTAACCTTAGATGGCAAGAACCATAGGATTCCAGAATGCTTTAGGCTGGAACAGACATTTTTAGCGCTCTGGTCAAAACTTTCTTCTCAAAGCAGGGTTAATATGTCAGCTTGCTCATGACCATGTGCAGTTGAGTTTTGAGTATTTGCAAGAATGGAGATTTCTTAGACTCTCTGGGCATCCTATTCCAGTCTCTGACTGCCTTCATTTTGAAAAAAAAAAAAATTACTAACTTTCAGGGAAACTTAGAAGTAACTTTTGTCTTTTACATGTGTCATTTTGTTAGGCACTTCTATGAAGAATATGGTCACCTTGATGAAAAGGCACAATGCATTGTCACTACAACTAGATCCCCACACTTACATTCTTCTCCTTAATGCTGGACAAACCCAGCTCCCTCAGCTTCACCTGATGCCTCATATGCTTCAGCCCCTTAATCACCCCCATATTTTAACCATCCTCTGCTGGAATCTCTCCAGTTTGTTAATTTCTGACTTTTACTGGAAATATTGTTTTATGTCTGCTTCCTTGTACAATGTGGTTGCGTGTCTCGGATATCCTGACTGATTCCAGGAGTACAATGCAGAGACACCTGGACTACTGGAAGGCACTGGCCCTGGACCAGCAGAGCTATTTCACTCGAATTGTCTGCCTCACTGCCTGTAATGCAAATCAAGCTTCAATCGACAATTAATAACTACTGCCTTAAATAATGAACAGTAGAGAAAAGCTTCACATTGTAAAAGAAAAAAGGCAACTGCTGCTGACCTCTGTGTGAAACATTTTGAGGCCAAATGTCAGACTACAAGTTAGCTAAGAGTACTGATAACGCCCTCAAGAGTATACATAGTGAAATATTCCTGGTGAAATTCATATGAGAAATATATTGAGTTTCATCCAGTTTATGACAAGTGTCAGCAAACATAATTTGCTTGTTTTCTCTGCCCCACATGCAATATTTCTCTGCAAATTTACAGAATTAAAAAATACATGTACAAATAATCTGCATTCTTGTCTAGTGTTTTGAGAAGTTCTACCAAAAAATGATGACTGCTTGCAAAGAAAACTTCAGCTTAGTTCCCCATGTTAAAATTCACTTGTCATCGTGAGACTTCAATGCTATTAAATGGATGATTGAATGTTTTGCTATCACTAACTGATGCCTTGATGATATGCTGTTTCATTTCCTACAAAGTGTCTCTCAGCCATGGGTCCTGACTGACCAGAGGTGCCACATGAATGCACAGATGAAGTAACATAGTTAATTGAGCTGAGTGTGTTTGGAAAGTAATTTCTGGAACCACATGGATGGAGTAGAAGGATCTTGACTGTTGTTTTGGGATTTTTTTGTTGTTGTTTATGTTTGATTGGTTGGGTTCTGTTTTGTTTTGGTTTGGTTTTTTTTCAGATGCCTGTCTCAGATAGTAAACCATTATCTTTTCTAACAGCTGAAACTGGAAGATAGATTTCATGGCCATCCTATAGACAGTACTATACCACCAGTAGTTCATTGAACTTAAGAAATTACTTAAATGTTCAAGCTAGTCACATCAAACCTTGGCATCCTTTTACTCTTGTAGAATATTACTGTATTTCAGTGACCATCATCTGTAGCAGAATTAATCTTTCTTCAGAAAACCCCATTTCATATCTGATGTTTCTGGTGAAATACTCAGCACTGCCACATTCAATGTTACGTGGCAGATCACCTTTACATGAAAATTTTCCAGGTTTATTTTAAACCCTTAAAATTCAAGCATTGAACTTCTGTGGTATTGAGAAATTTCTTAAATTATCAACCTCAAATAAAATGTCAGTGTTACCAGTTTCAGAAAGATTAAGCTTGATAAGATCAAGAATGCAAAAGTGCATGATCAATGCATCCAGAATTTTGGGTTACTTCAAAAATGAAAAAGTAACAAAGAAGAAAATATTGCAAGAGTGCACTGTAGATAACAGCTCACCAGGTTCCAGGCAGTCATAAAACTTATGGAACTATTCTCCTATGATCATCCTAACTATAGTACACTCTAATAATTTAATTTGATAAAAATGACTATATGAAATAATTGTGAATTTTGTGATATTACCCCATAATAATGGATAAACACAAATATTAAATCACTGTCATGACCTCCAGAGTACGTTGGTTATGCTGTGGTAAATAGATTTTATTTGCAGAGGTATTGATTGCACTGCCAAAATAAATTGACTTGCATGAATACATTCTGGGAAACAAGAATTTAAATTTCTAGTCTAGATCTTCAGCTGATGCATATGGATAAAAGCTCATTGATTGCATCTAATTCTCATCAGCTAAAGCTTTGACCTTCCATATTCACTGTAGTGAAGAGCTAGTTTCCTATTCCTAGGAAAAACAAAATCAAAACACACACCCACACACACACACACACACAAAAAAACAACAAACAAACAAACAAACAAAACCAAACAACAAAAAAAAAACCAACTACAAACCAAACCAAACCCATGAACAACCACCACTCTGCCACAGATTTCAACTGTTCCTTATATGTTAAACCAAAATCAAGGTCAAATACAACTTGAAATACATTCACATAGTGTTGCAGATACAATAATGTAGTCTAATTTGGAACGGTGATTAATTTCAGTTTATTTCTGATTCCACTGTTTCAGTCCACATTTAGAAAACAAAAGATGTTATTTAGTGTAGTACCTCTTTGTCCAAGGAATTTACCCAATTATTAATCAAAGATAAGATACTGTTTCTCCATTTTCTATTGAATAATATCTTCATTGAGTAATCCAATTGCATTCAATAGGTGAAAGTTAACTACCCAAACTAAAGATGGAAGGAATTGACTCTTGTTACTTGAGTAAACTGTTTTGGGACCTTTGTATTACTAATGCAGCATAATTACAGACAAATGCAGCTGTTAGTAGTTGTTTGCTGATGACTCATGCAGCTATGGATAGCAAAGCTCTTTTTATAATAGTAAATCAACTAAGACCCACCAAGGCCAGAATTAATATCTATCCATGTTTCTATATATTTTGGACTATAGCTATGATAGGAATATTTCTGGAGTTGAAAATTCCAAGTAAAAAACTTTATTCTTATATTCAGCTTAAAAATTTGGTAAGGCTTTTTCTCACATAAGAAAATTCAATCCACCATATTGAGGCAGGTGCCCTGTGACACTTCTAGCAAATACCATATTTCTTTAGAGTTCAAAAGAAAATTTATGGAAAAAATACATATCTGTGCAGTTTGAATCCCAAGTTTCTCTCCCTATAAAGAAGCTTCCAGACTTGGTCTGCTCTTATAATGATTCAAAGTGTTTCCTTGAAACAGTCATTTGGCATTTTTAATATAGGAGAAGGTGCAAATATGAAGTTGGGCACTTTATGTAAAACTCAAGGCATAATGAAGACACATAAAATGTAATAAGCAACCAGCTAATCTTGTTGCAGATACCTGCATTTTCTTGAGATTAGTTATTTGACTGTTCAGTGTTCTCCTACCACCATGTCTAACTTTTCTTTCCCCTATTTGAAAGATACTTTTTCTATTCAAGTACCTCATTGTTCACTTTTGTACATAAGCCCTTCTGGCACCACTTAATTTGTTAGACATGCTCAGAGCTTGCCTAACATAACAACAGCATTGATCAACTTCATCCGAGCAGTTTTATACAGCCAAGGAACAGCCATCCTTTCAGATAAATGCTTAGAGATTGTACAGCTTGTACAAACAGTGAAGAAACAGTATTTCAGCCCTTTATAGCCAGAAATAGTTCCAATTTACATTGTCCAGCCCAGAATAAAGGATATAGCTGTTTGAAGGTGCTAGATTGAAGTGGTGATATGTATCCTCTGCTTCTGCTGCCACAAGAGACTATGTACTTCATGTCAGGAATGTGAATTTCATGTGGCTAGAGAAGCACAGAAGTGACAGTACACAAGATGCAGAAGGGAACATTATTCTTTAGCCTGTTAAAATGGCCAGTCCACAAGGTTGGAAAAAACATTCACATTTTGGCTTCCACTCTAAGGACTTTTTATGACTGCACTATAGGATAATTAGGTAAATTGTACAGAAAGTGCTGTCAGTGCAGTCAACAGTTTTCTGTCTCAGTTCCGAAATAAAAGGCAAAGTAGCCTCTTGTTAGCACTTTCCAGTCAATAAATCATATATTTTTCTCCCACATGATGCCACAGTTTCAAGGCAAGGGGAAGTAAGTGACCCCAGTGTTTCGGAGCAGAGTTATGCTCCTACAGAGAAATTCAGACACCATCCCTGGATCTATGAAGAGGAGTGCAGCATGAAAGATATATGAAGTATCCTTTGTTTTACTAGGGTCCAAGACTCCAAATTGAGAACTTATGGTTAGTGGGGCACACTGGGAGTCAAGAAAGAAAAGTAATTGAGGAAGAGGGAGCAAGGGGCAGAAGGAATAATCAGACAACTAAAAACCCATGATCTATGGTGAAAGACAGAGATTCTTTCTGAAAAGAGAATAATGTGGGAGACCTGATAACAATCTTCAAATACAAAAATAGGGAAAAAACAATGGGATTAAATTGAAGGTAGGGAGATATAGTTTAGACTTTAGGAAAAGTTTTCTCAGTGCCAGGGTAGTTAAGCACTGAAACATACTGCCTAGGAAGTTGTAGGATCCCCATCATGAAAGATTTTTCAAGAGCAGATTAAACAAAAGTTTTAGGCATAGTTGACTCCATCTGTGAGGAAGGAAGATGGACTAGATGACTTAATGATGTTTCTTTTGGATCAATCAATATGATCCTGACCATTTGTTGTTCAATTCTGATTTGGGACTGAGTTAAAAATGGCCAGGAGATATTTTTCATTAAGAAACTGAGGTCTTAGATTAAGATCCAAATATGAAAATGATTGTATTGAAATCATGCAATCAAGATCTGAAAGGTTTTACTGCTTCTAACCACCTTTTTTTTTTTTTTTTTTTACTGACACTTGTAGACACAGAAAGAGTGTAACTGTCCTTTTTTTATTCTTCTGTAAAATTCCCCTGCACATTGAGAAGAAAGTTGTATTCCCAGCTCTTATAGAATATCCACAGTGTGTTGTAGAGGTTAAAATTTACAATTTTCTGCTCTAAACCTGCTGAGATGTTTACTTCCTCAGTTGCTAGCATCATCAAATAAAGCAAACAAGTAATATTCATGCAAAGGCAACCAAAATAAATGAGTTAGATAATTATAAAAAGAACACTGACCTATTAAAAATTGGTCTGATCTTCAGGAGTTTTCAGCATAGCAGTAGTAACATCATTAAAAATAGAAGATTCATGACAAGTATTCATTAGAATTTGCATATGTGAGTAAGAATGCACTTAATTACAAATTACATTCTGAAAATTATTTAGAAGCTGTAAATCAAAGTGACAAAGAAGAAAGATTTAGGGAATAAGAGTTCTGAAGAATTTTCTAATGCAAATGTTAAGTACAACAGATGAGAGATGCTGCAAGATCTTTCCACAACTAAATTATTTAAAAAACAAAGAAACAAATAAAGTTCATAAATGCTAAAGTCTGGCATATAGACATTTACTATAGGTAATGGAACATTATCTCAATTAGATCAAATGCATTTTTGTATGTAGATGTACGTGTTAAAATATTTTGTCACTTGAAACTGAAATAGCATATGTAAATGAGGAAGTCAACTGGCAAACTGCAGGTGTAATAAATTCCATGGGTTGTGTAATTTTCATGCAGATTTTTCTTTTTTTTTTTTTAGCTGCCGTCAACACTGTTGTTTAAATGTTTGTGCAAAGCAGCCCCTCCTGTGCCATGCTGAGTCAGCACTCCAGGGTCTTTTGTCTCAGTGCTAACCCAAATGGGCTGAAGGAACTCACTGCCTGCCAAAACCCTGTCCACTTGGAGCTGTGGGGGGCAGCTGGAAGAAGAAGTGAAGTGTAAAAGGGAGAAACATGAACTGAGAAGATGTTACAGTGTTAAATGCAGAGAATAGGAGACCAGAGTGGATATAGGGGTTTGAGAGGAGAGGAAGGGAAGGTGACAGAGACGAGAGGAGTCTCTGATGCATCTGGTCAGCTTTAACTTCCCTTCACTGCAGAGGAGCTACTAAACATTTCACAGATCATATGTTTCCCAGGTAAACACCAAAGTATAGGGAATATATGGAAGAAATCAACATATTTTTGTTTGTTTTAAAGCAAGGAAAAGCTATTCCCTAGAGGAAGGAGGAATCTATTAATTTTCATGATCATCTTAAAGAACCAGAAAAGTAATTATTTCACCACCATTTACTATTCACTGTCTCCAATTTGTTTCTAGAGTACAATACTTTTGCAGTGTAGCCCATGGACACCCTAAGCCTTAAGTGTACTCAGGTTCTTCATTCTGTAACTGTTGCACCCACAAATGTCATGTAAAATTGCTTGACTTCATGAAGATTTATTTCTCACTTCTGTCATTATAAACAGCTACCTAAATACTGACACACCTAGAATGGATTGTTCAGTTTAAAATGTAGTTACCATCTTAAAGTAGGGGCAGTAGACATTTACCTAGAGATAAGTAAATGGAACAATTTCTCTTGTGCTACTACAGAAAAGAGATGACAAATACCATGATAATTGCTACTTAATAATGAGTATTTTCAGTATTTCTCAATGCTTGTTCCTCAATATGTCTGTACAATACATGACTGGAGGAAAGTTCACAGCCTAGCACTAATATTTATATTATTTATTATTGTTATTAGCAGTAAAACAAGACATCCAAATTCCACTTTACCTGCAAAATTTTCAGAACTGATCTTACAGGGCAGGTACATAGAGCAATAACATTTGGATGGAGCCAGGAAAAATATTCATTTAGCATTTTCACTGGGCTCTTTGGTTCTTTTGCTATAGAGCACACACAGCCTCAAGGGTGTTCTTGAATGTTATCTCTTCAGCTGAGTGATTTTTGGAGGTCTCACTGAATACAAGGGTCACAACCTAGAGTCCATTCTTATCTATTTTAATAAAAAATGACAATGAACTGTACAATCTTCCATTGTCCCCTTAAGCAAAATCAAGGTGAATGTCACTTCTGTCTGTACAGACAAGTCTAATTGCAGTATTAGGGTCTAGAGCATGAAAATTCACTCCATCAAGGGTTTTAACAAAGTCTGTGGAAGTGCTGAGGTCCAGTTTGCACATCCCCAGCTTTACTAAGTTTTATCAAAACCATCAAGGGAATTTTTGCTGTTAAAACTGGCTTATGCATACTGTTTACAAGCTCAACTCTGTACCAAGTCATTCAAATAGTGATTTCTTTTCACGTAACAGGAGTAATTTTTGTTCAGCTCTTAGAATACACTGCAGAGTATGCGATATACTGAATAAGGGGACAAAGTGCATCTTCAGCAAGTTTATAGGCAACAGAAATTTAGAAGGAGTGGCTGATAAACCAAACAGTTTTGCTGTTGTCCAGAGTGGTCTTTCAAAGAGACCTCAGCAGGCTGTAAAAACAGCAAACAGGAACCTCATGAAGTCCAACAAAGGGAAATGACAAGTACTCCACTTGGGGAAAAATAACCCCATGCTGTCTGACTTAAGTATACAAAGTCAGACACTCATACTGCCCATCAAATGACATTTATGGGCAGGTAGCTTCTGCATGGTAGTTGCACTCATCCTTCTTCAGTCTAACAGTTCACTCTTTAAAATCCTCAGCTGTGGGTTGCAATCAACCCTTGAGATCAAGTAGAGAATTATGAAAATCACCTTTTTGGAGGGAAGTCTGTATTTATTTATGAGTTTCTTCAAGAACTCTTAGGCAGACTCTGTCTAGAGTTGCCACCTCTTAGAGACTTGAGACAGCAGTGATTAGTGGGGTGTCAAGATTTCATCTCCATAGTCATCCCAACTGAGAACAACAAAGCTTCCAACCTGCTGCTGATCTAAACTTGGCTGAAGCTCACAATAAGTAGCAGCTTGCCTTTAGGAAGAAGCACAGACCCCTCCGGGCTCAGGACTGCTTCAAACAGCGGGGTACTGCAGGACTGTATATGCCATTTCTCCAACCAAAAATAGACATGAGCACAAGGAAGGCAAACCTCAGAGGACATGACTGTAAGCAGTCAAGAAGGGGCTTAATATTAACTTGGGAGTTGAAGTGGAAAGAGGAAAGCTCTAGAGATCCGGATATTATTCCCAAGCCTGGTTCTTTTTGTTATTGTTTTTTTTTTGTTTTGGTTTGGTTTTTGTTTGTTTGTTTGTTTGTTTTTTGGTGAGGCTTTGGTTTTGTTTGTTTGTGGTTTTTTTCAGTTTGATTTAGTTTTTGTTTTTTAAATCTAGGAACAGACTAGTGTGAAATGCACACACATTCTGGACATTAGGTCTGTCCCATATATGTAATACTTCTCCCTCCCTACTATTCTGATTCCAGGACATACATCTCAGTATAAGGCATGGCTTGCTTCAGCTGGAAGGATTCATGTATCAAAGTGTTCAAGTCCCTGTCCTCACCATCTCTCTTAATATAGTATTTATGCACATTAACACTCCTCTGACATGTATGAGAAAAGACCTTAGGCTCTCCCTGGATAAACAGGACCTATTATGCAGTTATTCTGCTCTCTGGGTGATTAGAAAACCAGGGAGGTACAATACAACCATAATGGTTTTTTGTTTGTTAAGAGAGATGTTAAAAACAAACAACCAAACAAAAAAACACAACCAAACAACCAAACAAAAAAACAAACAACAACAAAAACACACACACACAATCATATTCAAAATCTGTACAAAGTCGTCTTTAGTTAGGTGTAATTAAGAATGTGTTTCATGAGACATGGACAATGATATTTTCCTGTTGATGTAAACATTTGATAAAAACTCAAAGAATCTGGAAACTAACACACTGAAGAGAAGTCTTCAGCTGGAAATCAACATTTTTACTTGAAGCTTCTTTATTTTTGAAGTAACAAACTTTCTTTTTATTGTGTCAAATTCAAATACTAAAAATACTTTGCTACACATGCTATAAAAGTAAGGCCTTTATAATCAAGAACTTAAATACATTAATATTGTGGAAAAAGAATAAATAGCTGTTCTCCAACTCTGTTCAGTCTGATTTGTTAATCCAAGAGAAAGAAATTAAATCCAGAAGTCATTTTAAAAAATTAATTGAGCCTGTTGTCGAGCAGAAAGAAAATCAAGTACCAGTACATTGTTACTGGAGAAATCTAGTGCTACAAGTAAATGAAAACTTTAATAAAGGTGCTTGAAAAATGAGCAACAAAGACTTTGCACTTCTTCTGCTTGATAATTCTTTAATGACTGCAATCCTGAAGGATCACAACCAGGAAATAGAGAATAGTGTCAGTCTTTTGTCGAACAATTACTGTGTAAGTGGTTAAAGAGATAAGATTATAGTAAGGGGGAGGTTGTAATCCATTACTTATAAGAGTAATTTGGTCCTTATTATCTGGGATCTTGACTCCACAGCAAAAAAATAGCTTGCTTTTTCCTGTAAATTTAAAAAACAGACAAGCCAGCAAGCAAAACTTCCCCATCCTATGAGCTGCAGGAAGCTTCACTGGTATTACACATGCACTCCCTTCTCAATATCATATTATTCCCTACATTTCCATAATGCCTATTGATAAAGTTTGATCCAACCTTGCAAAAACTACTATAGTCAGATACTAGGGACCTCATTTAAGTCTAGTGTTCAAAGCGATGATCAAATGTAAGTGGTAAATTGTGACAGATTATTTGGCAAAAAGTTTTGAAAATTGAGATTTCTGTAAGAGCACTGAAAAAGTGCTTGTACTTGATACCTAATTTTTTATCCATTTGGTTAAAACTCACGTTAAGGGAAAGGAGTGCAGATGGTCACACTGTGTAATGTTTAGTTAAATAAGAATTTAGATGCCTAAATCCTGTCACATTAGTGAAAGACAGAGGCTTTTTTGACCCTTCCGGAGACAATGGAAAGCACTAGGAAATATATTCATTGTGCCTAACTTTAGACTCATGATACTGTATGCATTAATTTCTTAGGTGGGATGAATTGCCTTTTGGACATCTGTGTTTCTGTCATTGATTGTGAAGGGAGTCTAGTCAAACATGGTAACTTTGGTCTCTCAGTCTGATGTTTCAGGGTAGGTGGGATGGAAAGACTTGGTTGCATTCATAATTTGATTTAGAATGTGTGCCACTAAAGGAAAGTGAGCCAGGCTGAGTGCTGGACCCACACTTCTTCACTGTGGATTGAGCTAATACCCACTACTTGATCTATTCTGGACTATTCCAACTAGCTGCCTCCAACTAGCTGGGGTGGGCCAGCGCTAACAGCACACGTTACGAGTTAGCTGGTATTAACTGGCCTTAGAGCCAGTGGTCATTCACTGGCTTTGTTTTATTCAGCACAAGGACTAAAACTCAGAGTATTTCAGAGTTTAACTACTGTCAGATTTTGAAGTCTTTTTCAATCACTTTTATATCTGTCTGTCCACCTCTGCTGAGAGTCCAGGGAACCTGAGAAAAGAGGATTCTAATTTAAAACTTTGTTTCAGTGTTTGAAGTTGGTGATACTAGTAACACACAACCCTGATGTTTTTGAAGGTATATGAATGTTAGTTTTTACCAGAGATATTACACACAGTATAACCACTGTAGAGTACAGCACAGCAGCAGACTTCAGACTGAAAGTAAGGCAAGTGTTTGAATGCACTCAGGTCTGTTTTACTGAAGTCAATTTAAATTTAGAGCAGGGATGTCCCCACAGTCACTACCACACTGGTGCGGCACCTTAAATTTCAGTACTCTATTTTATGCAAGCAGCAACCAAAATGCAGAGAATTCAGCCAAATAAAAGAGACAAGAACAGACTGCAAAAGCTCCCAGTCTGCCCCTTAGTCCATGCTATGTATTTCCTGACAGGTGGAAAAGAGGCACATAATTTTCATTTATGAGTGACTATAATCAGAGGGCACTGCAAATAGCCGAACACGCTGTTTATATGCTGAGTACTCCCATGTTGTCGCAGTCACTGTCAAACTGTGCTACCTGTATTTCTTAGAGAGAGGAATTGAAAGAAGAAAAAATAACATGAGTTACTGAAGAACAGAAGAGTTCTCATGCACTCTTCCAAAATCACACACTCCTCCAGAAGAGGGGGCCTGGGAAGGGAAAGAATCTTAGTGCAGTGCTCACATGGGGTCTCTCCCAGATGAAAGCATATGTGCCCAAGGTAGATGATATTTAATATTGTTGCTGTGTGTTTTAAATAGAAAATATCACCTGGGCATAAATCTTTTATTATAAGTCAGATTCTTTAGAAATTTTCAATTACATTTCTGAATTTTTATTATATGTTAACGGACTACATTAATTAAAGCAGACTGCAATGCACTAATTGCAATTAACTCAACCTAGGGTGCCTTAAAGTGAGATTTTATGAGAGCTAGAATTCTCCACGGATCTCTAATTTACATTTCCAACACAGGGAACTGCACTTCTGGACACTTCTTGGCATTCTCACCCAAGCCAACATGCAAACATGGGACCAGGATTGGAGAGGTGATGAGGAACTAGAGTGAAAAACAACAGTGTCCTGATATGCTAAGAAAGGTAGTAGCTTTCATTGGTCTCGGTGAATTAATGAATATAACCCCACCTGATAATATATACAGGTTTCAGAAAGCAGAGTGCAAAATTTAGTAAAATGTGCGATGAGTTAACTGATGAAGAGCATTAGCTTAGTAATAAACACACTCTGAACATACCTATTCCCCCTGGGAAATAGCCTCTCACACTGTTAGTCCTTTTGTCATTCATGAGTAACATGTATTTAACAGAAATCTTAGAACAGGAAATGAAAAAGTGAAGATGATAAATCTGTTTCACTTAGACAATAATCATATAACACTGTGGCCAGTTAGTTTAATTTATAGACACCATTCCCTCTGGAAATCATAGGTACAAATTTAAAAAAAAAAAGGCAATAGAGGAAAATGGGGAATGAAAAGATAAAAATTGGTACAAGGCATCTCTTACCACTGGTACAGCTAAATGAAAGAAAAACACTAATTAAGATTTCACTGCTGCAAAACAATATTTACAGTAGCTGGATGGGAGTTTTTCAGGGGTTCACCCTCAGTTCTTTGCTAGAAGCTCCACACTGAAGTGTGAATTGAACATATTTAACCTGTCATGCCTCTCCCTCTATCTGCTTTTTTTTTTTTTTTTTCAGTTTCTGAAGAGAAGAAACTCTTTAGGACACCTGTGGCCACAAGAGATTACTAATCCATAAACATATTTTTGGTCTCCTGTAACCTTCCAACCTGCAGCAATAATTATAATGGCTGACACATACTTGTATGACTCTTAAAATGGAATTAAAACTGCTCTCCTTATGTGTGAATACAGCACTTATTTTCCTCATATTTGGATAATATTATCTTTGTAGCAGATGCCACTGTGTATCATACTTAAATGTCCCACAAATCCTCTAGTAATTAAAAATATCTAAGCTCTGATTTCCTTACCAAAATTTATTATAAAGCTCAGAGTGAAGAATATAGTATTTACTTTTGGTGGTGAGGATCCTAAGCATTAAGCAAAATTATCAGCTGTCTAAGGGTTTTCTTTCTTCTTTATGATTAACTCACTTCTGAAAAGCTTAAACTAGCTGTTCTGCGTAATTTTGTATAACATTTAGAAAATGGGTTACCACAGACAAGGTAAATGAGAAGTATTCCCGATCTGTACTGCTGACCCTTTACCACATTGTATCCTTATATCATCAAAGATTACAAAATATGCACTGAATTGGTGCAGATGAAATGAATCAGCCCATTTTACAAAACCAACCAACCAACCAACCAACACACCAAAAAGCCAAAACTAGCAAACAAGCAAGCACACAAACCAGTGACTGATTAGAGGAAGGATAATATTTTTCCTCTTTTTGTTTGGAAAGCATTTTTTTAAACAGTTTTAAAATCAAGTTTTCAACCTTTTTTTGTGTCATATTAAGAATGATGATCTTAGATCTTCTTTACTGTGATCAAATAAAGTTTATGCAAAACAGACTGTCTACAAAAAATTCCATTCATTTCTTTGATGTTGTATAATTGGCTAAAAAGAAATTAGATTCAAGCACTGAATTCATAGGAAGTGATTTCTTCTTGGAGATCTAATGAAAATTGAATTTTATATATACTCTACATTATTTAATTTAAGATTTTTAAAAAATGCAATATCCTTAATGTATTCTAGATATATCTAGGTATCTGATGTAACAGTCTTGCTCTCTTGCTAGAGTTGTGAGTCCATGTTTTAAACTAAGTTGTCTCACAACTGAAAGGTTCATATGTCCCCATAAATTCCATGGACACTCCAGAAACATCTGACAGCACAAGAAACATTGCAGGTTCCTTCAGTAAAGTATGGTGTATTCCTGTGTGCATTTTTAAACTTCATTGAAATCTGTATCTAGTAGGGTCCAGACCTGGCTAAGAATATAAATCAAATAATTTGTCATAAGTCTCTTAAGTACTAGCCAATATAACAATTCAAGAGAAGGATTTATGGAAATGCTAAACTAGGTCTACACCATATAATTAGCATATACAGACACTTTATTTTGTTCTTTTTCTAATTTACATGAATCTTTGTAGCCATATTTCATCCTTTAGCTGGTTTCTTCTCAGCTTACTAGCAAATCTGCTTGATAATTCCAAGACAGATAGCATTTTATTGAATCAAGTCATCAAGAAAATATTTATCAACAAGTCTCAGTTTTCAGTCTTCCTCACAAGTATTTTCTTTGTTTTCTCTATTTTTTTTTTCTCGCTAAAACTATTTCTGTACAAGGAAAATAAAAGCTTGTGTGCAAATACTTAATGAAAAATTTCAATCTACTGCTGCATAACACGGAGGCAAAAGATCTTACAACTATTATAATTCACAAGCCAAACTTCATGAACAAGAGGGATCCACAATAAAGTTAGGCTGGCTTTGAAGTCAATGCACTGATTTACACAACTGAAATTACACAGACATAAGGAAGCATTCTTTTTTTTTTTTTTTTTTAACATAAAATAAGAGGGGTAGAGTGAGATCTCCTGAGAGATTTATGCAGAGCCATATCTCTAGCAAGATGAAAAGACTATGCTGTCCTCAGAATCAAAGCCAAGGAAAAAGAAGAAAAAATAAGCAGCAGAAAGGACAAAACACCTCATCATTCATATAAGTACTACGTGCTGAAAGGAATTTCCAGAGCTTTCAGGAAGATTTGTAGTGCATAAATATATATATTCTGAGCCATAACTTTTTTTTTTTTCCAGCTTATTTAAATTGAGTCCTAACTTTTTTATTTCTAAAAAAAGATTATAAAATGTTTAAAGTCTTCTCAAACATCGAGTTTGTCAGCACCATAATCCTGTGACTGATTATTAAGCAATATATTACAGCAGGCATACAAGTTCTTATTTAAAGCTGTATTTTAATTCAATGTCGTCATTTGCCACAATATGTTGAGACTAAGGCTCCTTAAAAGCTTATACAGAACCTTATCAGAGACCCTGATAAAGGACTATCTTTCAGAGTTTAGTGCTGGGGCCTTGAGATTTCTTTTCATAAAAAGGAAAAGCAGGAGTGCAAAGGAGTAAGATAAAAGACACCTCACCAAAATGTTCATAATATGTTGATGTAGTTTTACAGATCTGTACTGCACCTTCCATTATATTTTATTTTGTAGTCCTCATTTTTTCCCTGCTACCTGGTATTTCTTGACAGCATATCTGAGGAATGAATTTTTGAAAGACTGATCTTCCTTTGTACCTCCATTTCAGTGGTCACAAGAAAATCTGCAGTTCCAGGTGTTTGATGGTAACTATACATCAGATCATTTGAGCTGCAAATCCCATGACTTGCACCACCGATGTGTTTGGAAGCACAAAAATGCAAGTACAAATTTAGAGGGGTGAAAAGGCAGGTCTCAGCTTTTTAGAAGTTGTGCCAGAGAGAATAAATCTATTATTTCTTTTGTGTGACACACAATACACACTGCTGCCACATTTTCGAAGCATTGTCCTTCAAAAATGTATCTTCTGGTAACCTATATGAGAAATAAACTATGCAGAAGCAGACCCAGGGAGGGAGAGGGAGGTACATGAATTAAATTACTCTTTGTGTTATCTGCTTAAGTGTATAATCAACATTCCTGCCAAATTAGGCTTTTTTTTTTTTTACCTCGGTTAGGTATTCCTGGGTTTGTTTGGTTTGGTTTTCTGTAGGTTCTGCACATGAAAATGTATAATTGTAGAAAGATACTAATATAGTAATTAAGTTTAGAGAATGAAATTCAGCTTGAAATAGCAGGCTGGCATAACCCTTTCTGCACCAGTTAATCCTCATGTCAGAGCAGTGACAGAAGGCACTAATGGCATGGATGTTTAGGATTTGTCACATGCTTGCGCAGCATGGCAAGGATTCCTATCTATCACATGCAGGTATGAATGATAAATGACAGTGAGTGGGGTAGCAAGACTAGTACTTTTGCAGACATAGCCATATCACAAAGTAAACTAATTCCAAACAGATGCTACAACAGGAATTGTGGATTCGCTTTTCAAACATTGTGGTAACCAGAGCAGTACATGATCCCATCTGAAAGTTATTTATAGAACCTGTGAAAGGTGTTTCTCTTTGCACATAATTGGCATGTATATAGAGTAATATGCATAATCAGTAATATATGTATGCAACTGGTAAAGTTCTAAAACCTGAAATCATGGCTGTCCACTTTGACCCTGTCTGTGGACAGTTACTCATGTCTAACACTTCAGAGAACAGTGCTTTGCCTTACCTAGGCTTTGGGCAATGATATGAGTTTTGGTATTTTCAAGAGTCCTTTGTGCCAATATTTATCTATAGTTTTCTTCTGGCTTCTAATATGGATGAATTGCCAGTCTGCTCTTCGTGGAGACAGGGCCCTTTGCAGACAGTAAAATCACACATAAATCCCAATGACAGGAAGGAAAAGGATAGAAGGAACAGAATGACAGACCATCCTGAGAATAGCCAGAAGAGCTGAATTATAATAAGGAAGGAGGACAGCAGACTTTGCTTCTTTTCTGGACCTGAGACTCAACTATGCTTCCTTTTATTTAGGAACAACACTCCATCTAGTTATTAAAGTGAATGTTGGAAGCTGCTGAGCTCCTGTAACTGTCTAAACTGGCTAGATGTAGATTATTAACATATCTTCTACACAGCTGTCTAGAAACAGTTTGACAATTTTAGAAAAAGACTTTTTTTTTTTTTTTTCTTTTCTGAAAATGTTCTTTTAAGCAAACTTTTCCTAGTATTGATCAGGCCAGAATATGAAACCATATTGAGATGGAGATGGAGATTATACTACACCAGACAACAACAATCTTTTCTATACAATTGAATTTTCACTCAGTCTTCTCATATGTATCTATTTTGGCAGCTAAGGACTTGTGCTGCATGTACTCAAGGCAAGGTAAGCTCATGTACAGGTATCAGTGTACTTTCACACTTTCTTCTGAATATGTTTGTTTGCTTCTTTCTTTCCAAGTACTGTGATAGTCGATAGACATTGACAAAAATACAATAAGTGTCTCTAACTACTGTCTTCTGGCGTTGATATTTCAAGTCTAACAGTATGTTAGATGACAAAACCACCTTGAAGACTGAGGAACTATCCTTAGTTTTCCCTCTAGCAACATAAAGTAAATGGAGTGATGTTTACAGTTTGAAAGCAGAGTATTATGACAACTTGGGACAGCATCATGAATTTGTAATGCATTTTTTTGCTTCTAAATTGTAATCGTAATCCAACCCATACTGCAAAAGTGAAAAAATCATGAGATTTTGTCTTTATTTCAATTTTTATGAATGTCATTGCTTTCCAGTTGGAATTCAGACTTGGCCTGATAAAAGATTTCTTTACATATGATCTACTTCATCTGAGAAGAGCTTATCATATGTACACTTCAGGGTAACCAAAAGTACCATGCGCAGAGTTCAGTTCTGTATGTTCAGCACTGTTCATTAGTTAAGGCTTACTGAAATATTAAGATGGTCACAGGGCTTTTGCTCTTGCAGTGTAAGCAGAAACTTCTATCCACAATGTTCTTTTTAGAGATGCCATAGGAATGCTTCAGGCATCTGCTACCACGTCCTGCAACAGATCAGCTCTTCCACAAAACTGAGCATAAACGTCCAAATGACACTTGGTTTGAAACTGTTGTTAATATTAATTGCTTATGGTCCATACTTAACAATTTTTAAGTGACTGATGTTAGGTAGTATTTTAGTGTCAGTCTTAACTTCTTCACAACCCAGTTGCTACCATGCAGTCACCTCAGTTGTGTGGCTGGCCAAAATACAATTAAAGGAAGATGTTTTCATGAAAAAAAAAATTCACTTGTATGAATTATTCATTTATTACAATACAGCACATCTCAATCTTGCTTATATTTTCAGTAAGAAAAAAATGAAAAATTTATCAATAGAAAAGAACAAATTCATTTTACTATAATTTTAGAGCGAATCAAAACATTAGTAGTATATGAAGCTGACTTCATAAACAATTCAAATAAATAGATCATTGTATACACCATAACATCAAACAAATCAAACAATTATTAGATCTCAAGAACTCAAGTGAGATCAGGGTGGCAAGGAATGCCTAAGAATTTCAGTTTTGTGGGGATATCTAGAAAATCCTTTTGTTTCTTCTGATTTGAAATTAACAGCTCTATTTCATGAAGTGATAGAATTTCTCATGTCAAAATCTCAGTTTCCAAGAAGCTTACTGAAGCTGAAATACTCTCTTGTCCCTAATGCAGGTCATTCTTGTTCACAGTTAAGCTTCTCAGGCAGAGCACTCATTGCTAAGATTGCAACTGTAGTGCACAAATAGTGCATAAGAGGACTTAGTTTTCTAGCATTAAAATCTGGCACATTCCATGGGCATGAATTCACTTCTGAAAAAGGAGAAAAAAACATTTGCTTTTCCCATTATTCTATTATCTTAGTGTCTACCTTTGGCACTTAAAAATGTTTCTGAGAAGAAAAACTGAAAGACTTTAGCAAAGATTAGGAAATGCATTCTATTTTTTATAAACCTACATAAAAATAAATTTTAACAATAATACAAATTTTATCAAGCTAAATACTTCTGAAAGAAGGATGCAGGTGGGTGGGATGGGTCACTCTATAATTCTGTGTATGCATACATAAGTATATGCATAAACAGGTATAAATACATATATATACGAGTGATTTTCAATATGAACCGTATAATTTTTTTGAGTGGGAGCTGACATTGATGGAGATTAGTAAGAACTGGCTTTACAGACACATAAGCTTTAAAAGATTTTTTTTTCAATCTATATTATGATAAGCAATAGGCAAAGGGGATAAGTTGTTCACTTTAAATAAAGTATTTCTACCTGATTTACTTGGCTTGTGCCGTCTTCTTGTTGAAAGAACAGTGACATATCACCTTACTCCTGTTCTATCATTTCACTCTAATGAGACTGGGCAGATCTCATGAGTTCTGAAGATAAATGAAGCTCTGAAAAGTTGGGGTTTTTTGCATTTGCAAGACTGCATTGAGTTTATGGCCTTTACCCTTCCAACCCCTTATGTATTTTAAACCCATTTATTCCCTTTCCAAGGTATGTTTCCACTTACAGTAGATTTTTTAGAAAACAGGCTATTGCCCTGGGTTTTAAAAAACAACATGCATATGCCTTCATATGGAGATATATACACAGTTTAAATTACTTTAAAGAACTCTCATGCCTGAGATTTCTAACCCATTTTGTTGAATATCATACAAACATTTATGTTCATGCTAAAGTATTCCACACTGAGAAACATCCTTTCCTCTCCCCATCTTTCCCTTTCTTTTCCCCTTTCCCTTTCATTTTCCTTTCTCTCTATTATTATTTCTTTTTCTTCCATCTTCCCTCTGTTCATTCCTTTCTTTCAATGTTGCCAATGCAACTTTTATTATGACTCTTTCGCACTGGGAAATAGGCACTGGAAATTATCTGCTAGCATTCAGCTGAAGTCACCTGTTAAGAGTACTGGTGCAAACTGATGGAGGTAACAGGTGGACTATCTTAGCTGAGTTGTTGTTATGATATCAGGAAGACAGAGGGATCAAAAATAGGCTGTCACACCTAAAATGATAAAAGTCCTTTGTATTGTTTGGTAAGCAAAAGGCTGAAGTTTTTGTGTCCATCAGGGATCTGCTAGATCTGTTTGCAGGTATGAGTTGGATTACTTATGGTGTGTTATAGTTTTGGTGCAAGTGTAATCTGTACTTACATAAAGACCGATGACAATACAGTATTCCCTGAAGATTGCTGGTGCTACTTCATGATTTGTTATAGAATAAAAAGGTATGGGAGGTATATTTCACTGTGGAAAGGTATGCTCTGCATTGAAGCAGTCTTTTCTTCTATATGGGCCATGTAAACACAAGTTTTATTTTTCATTAAGGAAAAACTATATGGACTATTGACTATTGCTGTCTTATTTGCAACTCACAAGAGGTGTGAACTTTGCAAAAGGAAAATGCAAGCATGTAGTCACAGCAAAAAAGCAAACTCGAAGTCAGATCATGTTAGGACAAGGGGTAATGGGTTCAAACTGGAACACAAGAAGTTCCACTTATATTTGAGAAGAAACTTCTTCTCAGTGAGGGTAACAGAGCACTAGAACAGGCTGCCCAGGGGGGTTGTGGAGTTTCCTTCTCTGGAGATATTCAAAACCCACCTGGACACCTTTCTGTGTAACCTCATCTAGGTGTTCCTGCTCTGGCAGGGGGATTAGACTGGATGAGCTTTTGAGGTCCCTTCCAATCCCTCACATTCTGTGATTCTGTGATCATCAACTATTTTGAATTTCTGTTCCATACAGAAGGTAAAAGCAATCCGTAGGACACTGTGCAGACACCAGAACCCCCAAATAAGAGATCAAGAATTTCAGGTGCATTGATTCCACTGAATGTTCTTCTAATGAACTTCTAACAAATGCCTAATGTAGTTTTAAACAGTTTTTCACAGAGTGATAGTTTCGGAAGGAGGAGAAAAGATCATTCTTTTATTTTTAAATTTAGACAATGCTTTCTGCAAAAGTGCTATCAATTTTAGAGATATTTTTTAGAGATATTTGAATCACCTTCAGGCATCAAAAGGAACTGAAACTGAGTCTTCCTTTTATTGAACAAACTTTAAAATCACAAAATCTTGTATAAATTGTCCTAATCCCTCCCTCATGTAAGGAAAGGATTTTTTCTCTTACTGCACATCCTCCTCTATTAGACAAGATTAGATATTGTCTACATTTTGGAAAGGAAAGACATCAGTCTTCTTTCAGAAAACAAAAAGAATTGAGGAAAAAAAGAAAAAGGAAAAAGAAAAGGTCATCCAGTTGGCATCCTCAGGCAAGATATCTGTGAGATCTAAACATTTTCCTTCCCTTCATTGCTTCCACTGGTTAATGTTAGACAAATCCATATTTAGATTTTAGATTTTGATTTTTTTTGAGGGCTAAATCTTTCCTCAGGGTCTGTGAATGCTTAACATAGGGTTCTGGACTTTTATCTGTGAGTCAGAGTAGACATTACAGTATTTGGACTTTTCTTTGTAGCAGCTGTTATGTATCACAATGGATACATCTGATCAGCTGGACTAGATGACTTCTGGAGGTCCCTTCCAGCTTCAACCATTTTGTGACACACAAAAACCGACATCTGATTCTCCCTCTCAAAACAAACAAACAAACAACAGATTTAGGTTTAGATCACTGGTTCATCTTTCTTTATTGTCTTTTCACCCCATGTTCTGTGGAGCCCAAATCTAAAAATATAAAACCTAACTGAATTTTCAAATCTGTAATATCTAAGTTTAGCTAAAATGTGGTCAGATGACATAATTAATTTCTTACTCTCTTCCAGTGCAGTGTCATGACTCCCCTAGCCTCAAAGAGAACATCACTTTTAGTCCTGCCATATAAAGCAGAACAATGAGGGACTTTACACGTCCATTACCCAGCTGATCTGTTGAATGTTTAAACTAATTACTAGCAATTTTAAGAGAGAGAGAAAAAAACATGGTTCTTCTTGTCTTTGCAGGAATGAATTGGAGAAGACAGATTGAATCTACTGCCAAGGTTAAATCCTTTATTTTCAATGACACCAATTATTTTGAGTACAAATGCTTTAATTATCTCAAGCAGGCAATTAATAAGCTGAATTCAAAAAATCAGGCACTACTGTGAAACTGTCCAGCATTCAAATTCTTTTCTCCTTAAAGATATAAACCATGAAAACTTTCAAAAAGTTTTTTCAGCCTCCATTTCACAGCCAAAGAGCTTGAGCATTTCCTAACTTTCTCTTTAACCATCATTCATGTTCTGCTACAACACTTGCTAAAGGACTTATGTAATGAGCAAAAAAAAAAAAAAAAGTAAGAGACACAAGTTGGTTAAATGACGGTTCCTTGTAAATAAAACTTGTTTATTATTTTACTGAAATGTGTGTAGAGTTTGTCTGCTGATGATCAGAACACAAAACAACTTGATTTTAAATACCAGAACAGTAAATTGAGAAAAAGTGAGCCTCTGTCTATGAAGATGAACAAGGTTTTATGTACCAGTATAAGCTGAAAATAGCAAAAAATGTTCTCTGATATATCCACCCAAATAAGTGAAGTAGGACGTGCAAATAGAAAATCCTTCCTGACACATAAGATGATCTGTTGAAGTTGCTTTTATCTGTTAACTTGCATAACTACAAAGGTTCCAGATGTTATAAAACTATATAGGGTGTTTAAAGTTCAGCCTCTATAACTACCTTGATAGCCTGAAGTAAAGGATTCCACAGGTTAATTTTGCCTGAGTTAAGATTAAATTCTCTTTAGTGGTTCTAATTCACTGGTATTAAGATGCAATATCCTATATAGTTTTAAGCAGGGTTAAACTGGAACCTGAAACTTATTGCAAAGCCCAAAGGCAGTAGGAGTACCTTATTACTGTATAGGGATCAGAGGTTGTATCAATGCCTCAGACTGTATACATCTGTACCTCTGTTAATGCAAGGGTGAGAGCAAGAGGCTGGAATTTACTGGGTTCTGCTGGGAAAAATAAGTGCATTTGACCCCATTCTCAACAATGTTGCTAATCTGCTGATCTTTGATAAGTCACTTCAGACTCTCTGGACCTGTTACTCTTCGGCTAACTCATTGTTTTGTTGCTGGTTTTGTTGTTTTTCCAGGAAGGAAAAAATATAGTCAACCAATATCTTCCTGCTGGTGGGCTGACAAGAAGGCAATTGGGAATGTAAAGTACTTGCAGCCTTAGAAAGCAAGAGGTACACAGATGAAGGAATAACTGAAAGATAACCAGTTTAACTGAGATTTAAGCTGTTATTCTGTGTTATAATGCAGCAATCTGTGATGGTGCATCTGGTAGGAGTTAATTTTACTGCATGCAGTCGTATACCTGTATGTACAGTCTGCCTACTGTTCTTTCCCCTGTTCTAGGAAGAACATTCACATATATAGCACAATACAAACTTGTTCCAAAAAAAATGACCAATAAATAAATAAACAAAACAGTCTGGTCCAGTCTCGTATCCTGCAGTTCAAAAATGAGGAAGGAATTTGGTGTAGAGTACAGTTTGGTGTAGAGAGTACAGTTACTTTTTGGCTTTGTTCATTGTGAAACAAGCTCGAAAACCATCTAAGGGAATATCATCTTAAAACAGGACTGTAATCCCTCCTCAGAAGAAATAATAGTGTGGTTTCGTAATTACATTTCTCCTTCCTTTTTCTCCTTCTTTTTTCTTCTTCTTCTTCTTTTTCTTCTTCTTTTTCTTCTTTTTCTTTTTCTTTTTCTTTTTCTTTTTCTTTTTCTTTTTCTTTTTCTTCTTCTTTTTCTTCTTTTTCTTTTTCTTTTTCTTCTTTTTCTTTTTCTTTTTCATTTCTCTTTCTTTTTCCTTTTCTTTTTCTTTTTTTTCTTTTTCTTTTTTTCTCTCTTTTTCCTTTCTTTCTCTTTCTCTTTCTTTCTTTCTTTCTTTCTGTCTTTCTCTTCTTTTCACTTTTAATGTTTTTCTTTTTATTCCCTTTGCTTTTACTTTTCCCTTTCCCTCTTCCTTTTTCTTAACTTTTCCTTCTCCTTCACCTTCACCTTTGTCTTTGCCTTCTTATTGTTCTTTTTTCCCTTGTTCCTTTTCTTTTTTTTTTTTCCTTATTCTGACATGATATGGAGCATTTTTTTTTTTTTTCAAACATGGACATAGATACCAATATATATGGTTTATAATTGCACACAGTAACCAATTCTAAACGCACACGCAGGAACAATCTCTGAATTATTTTTGGCCTGGTTTTTTCTTGTACTATCTGCTTGTAAAATACTGCCAGAAAAAACAATGTTTTTTTTCACTTCACTGCAGAATTTTAACAAACAGTAAATCTAGAAGGCATGGCCTTAGGTCAGTCATTCAATATGGCCAGGATATAAGGAAAAAGAAAACAAAGAATCCTGAAGTACTGGAGAGATGGGAGAATGGTCAAAGGAAAACTGATCTGAATAATAGCCTTGTGCTGGAACCTTCATTTCTAAGGACATGTAACAAAGTTTCTGTTGTTATAAAAAGGATAGAAAGTTGGGATTTTGCTATGTCTAGAAATGACACAGAAAAATCAGCTGGAAGCTGATACTTACAGTATCACACTGGTATTGTGTTTTGACCCTTGGTGGGACACTGTGACTTGTTTTGATGATGAAAGAAGAGAATTGATTGATTTCAAAAGGTTGAACTTTGTGCAGTTCACATTCAGTTTGCATTCCTTGAAGAAATAAGGATTGCATGATCCAATTATCTTATATTCAAACATGGAGAAGAAAGTATCAAGGAGCACACTTGGATATTTCTGGGTATTTTTCACAGTGCATGAAACAGCAACTGTGGCTCTGTGCAGTCCAACAGCATCTCCCATGCTGGAGTCACATCAGGAGAGTGGCAACAGGTTGCACAAGAATTAAGGATGCAGTGAAATGCAGGTCCGGGTAGTGGAACAATTTGAGAAAACAGGGATAGGTGAGACTTCCTCCACTAGGAACCACCTTGTGGGTCCATTCTTTGGAGGAACTGCCACAAACTTGACCTCAGGTCTCATTTACTTCTTTCTCCTGTACATGCTGAAAACCATGCATTGTCTCTCTCTCTTGTCATATATCCTATATTCTCCTTCCCTAGTATAGTTGTACATAACTGATTCAAAGAATTGAGAACACTTATAATTCAGAGGAATTATACCACAAACATGCTGTAAAATATAGATGTGTTTTAAATTTACAATGACTGTATTTCAGTGCTGTATCTTCTGTGATTCAATCATATAGAACACTCTGGCTTACAGCAACCTATGGGGCAAAAAGTATAATAATTTACAAGATCGATGCTTTTGTGGCACTAGGGCTTTGAAAGAACCACTTGTAAAAATCACGGAAGGCTGTACATGAACAAATCCCATTAGTAGCAATTAACCTCTAAAACTAAAACTTGCTTTTACACTACTGTATACTTCAAAAGCAACAGCAACATGAACAAAATGTTCACCTCTCTTTCAAATGATGACCTTTTCAGTGAAACTAAATAGTTTGTATAGAAGATAATTCCTATTCTAACACTGTGTCTCTCTCTTCCATGATAATTACTTATATAACAAACTTCTCTTTGTTTTTTTTTTTTCTTTTTTCCTTATATATAGTCAGTTTGTTTTCTTGTAAGCAAAGCTAAAGCTAAAAGAGCATGACTCATTGGACAGACCAAATCCAACACTAAATTATGGCTGGTTTACCTTGTAAAAGCAACACTGAGATACAGGGTCAAATATCATGGGGACTTTCTACAGCAAAGAGTTTTTGTCCTTGCATTCTACCTGCAGATGGGATGGTTTCCATCAGTTGACACATCTGGATTCCCATCTCTTCTGCTACATCATCTTTGCTGTCCTAAGGCCTGTATACTTTACTTTAGGATGGAGAAGCTATCACAAGTAAGGATATTACAAAATTACAGAAAATTTGGCTGAAAAGGATCTTGAAGATTCACTTAATCTAACCATCTATTCCAGTGCGGGGTCCATTATACCATATCTTTCTTGTAACCTGGTCCTTAATGCTTCTGAGAAGGACCATCCTGGGCAACATATGCTACTGTATCTGTACCATTATAATTGAAATGGTTTTCCTAGTACAAATGTTTATCCTAAATCCTCTTCAAAGTGTAAGATGATTACTTGTTGTATTGCTCATAGTCTTGTATTTCTCCTTCAAAGAACACTCAGAACTGTTGCTTTATGTCTTTCTTTTCTGCAGAAACCTTTTACAGAATTAAAAATTATCATCATGAACCCTTTGGGTCTTATCTCCTCTAAACTAAGCTACTAATGGACCTGGCATAAAGCCCTGCGGAGCCTAGTAGATGTGTTTCTGTTCACTACTGAACACTGGACATCAACAACTTCTCATTCAATGAGGTTTTCTAGCCATTTTACAGTCACATTACAGAAGTTTCATTCAGATTATATTCCTTAAATTACCTATGGGAATGTTAAAGGAGACAGTAAGCCCCAGGTAATAGAGAAGTGTAAAGGGTTAAAAACGCTTGACCTACCTATGCTTAATGAGGAACACTGCTAAGTTCACAGTGAATCTTTTTTTTTTTTTTTTTTAAATATTAATCTGCTAAAATGCTTCTTGGAGGCAATGAGAATTTGTTCCATTTGGAAAATAATAATATCTACATCTTCTATTCCTAACATGGACTAAACTAAAATCTTTAGGTCTTGTTCCTAGACCTTGTTTTCTCTGTGTAATTGTGCTGGGTGCTTTTAGGATCATTATTTTTGATATAAGTCTAACTATTCTGACAGATAAATGTGTAACAAAACACATAATTGTCCCTTGTTTAACTGTATGGATGAATTTGAAATCTTGAATCTTAAATCTTAAGGAATCTTGAATCTTAACATGCAACTACATAATCAGGCAGTTTTCACATTTCTGCCTTCAGTTGTCCTGTGAGATAATGACTAAGATAACACACATGCAGGGATCACCATAATGTAAAAATACTCCACTAAAAGCTGAAAGCAATAATGGACAAAGGTCTAGCTAGAGGGCTTTGTAGGCCAAAATTTACCCACTGTCCAAGAAAAGATTAAGCACAGGATGCAGACCCAAGTACCTGGAAGCCACACAATTTGTGATTATGCAATCATGTGCACCCTATTAGGTGGAAGTATGAAAGAAGCAATTCTTAGCAATTACTTAACTACTCCACCACTCCCCACAATCAAACAGAAACATATGGTAATTAGTACCTTTCATTTTTTTTTTTTTTCCTGAAAGTGTGAAAACAAGTCATGAGAAGATAAGAGACAGAGAATAGTAATCAAGAGGTCTTATATCTTTGTGTTCACAGAGCAGGCTACTAAATAACCAAAGTGACTGTTAAGCCACAATACTTGCACTGACACCTTGCACTGGAGCTGATTATGGTAAGCCATCCATAATCTCAGGACCAAACTGGAAGCTATGCAATATCATTTGTGTAGAATATATATAATGCAACTATCAGTCTTTACAATAATCACATTTCTCAAGTATACTTCAACACTTAGAATGACGTCTTCCCAAGATTTTCGTCAAAAGACTTGAATAAGAATAAGCTATTGTTAACACTGTGGATCTTGACAACCTGAAAATACTGCTTTCTTGAATTGCTTGCTCCTATGAAAAACAAAATCAGAAAGGCTGAATTGTTGAGTACCATTACCTGCTTTCTGACTTGAGGTACAAATGTTTTGAGTGTCTTTCACTTAACAAGAAAAGACTGAATAATTCTGTATTTTGTCTTTGTTAGAATATTGTCCGTAATTCATAACATATAATTTTCCTGATTTTATATATTTTTTAAAATTTTAGAAAGTTTGGCTTCAGATTACTAATCTAGAGTTTATTTAGGACTTCCACTTCCTCATCAAAATCAGCTGTGCTAGACTATGCTTAACAACATTGATCTGTACATGTATCATGGAGCAAAGTTAGAAATTTACCCTCTTGTTCAAAGAAATGCTGTGCACAAAGCTCACTACCCTTCACCATTATCTTAAGGACAATTTTGTCAGCTAGAAATTTAGAAGGTGTAATTGTCCTAACAGCCATGAAATGACAAATTGTAGGCTACTGGCTATGACAAGTTCATTTTATTTTTTTCAACCATGCATATATATTCCATGTGTGATTTATGTAACTCACACTAGAAAAGTCAGGAAAATATACATTTGAAAACTAGTCAGCTTTATGTCAGTACTTCTGCATTTGTCACTTAGTTGTCTAGAGTTGATCTGGCATGTAAGTAATGATTTTTTTTTAAAGTCAGTTTCTTGACAAAACACATACTGACCATAATAATAACCATGTTTTTCTTTGTCACTGGAGACATTCATATGACATTTACTGCTCTTTGAATAGCCCTAGTGAAGTCTTCAAAGTATAGTTTCTTGCACTTTTCCTGGTAAAATAATCTTTATCCAGGAAATAACATTTTATTGTAAAATGTAATTCTTCTCTTGAAAAAAAGAGTTTTGTGACTGTTGAGTATTTTTCTAGAGCAGCTCAATCATTTTGTGACACTGTAAAAGGAACTGGGTCTTTGGATTTTCGGTACCAGCCTGTCTGAGATGTAGCAATGAATCAGACACTGGTTCAAGGTTTGCAGAGCCTCAGTTTCAGCTTCTTCAAACAGCTGCAATGTTCCTGCTTTAGTTACACTGTGAAGGTGTCTAGACAGTGTATCAGCACCGTGCTGTGCACATGCTCTGCCTGCAGATTGTACTACATCATGCACAGAAGTGGTCTTTGACATCTCACCAGCACATCATCTATGTCTTCACTATTTGTCAAAGATAAGAGTTCTTTGCATTGTGTATGCCTAAGTATTTTTTACAGCTTTTTCCTTAGCCACTGACAGAAAGTCATTCCTTCCGAATATGAGCATGCAAAGTCACAGCATCAGTTAATGTGTCAGCAGCATATGCAACAGCATTGGAGAACCATCAATCCTGTACCTGCATTCTGCAAAGTAAATATAGTGCATGATTTATTATGTCTGATTCTCAATTCTTTCTCCCTTGCTTCTGAGCCACTATGCCTGACTGTGCATGTCTAGCTTTTTAATTCTAAATTTCTAACAGTCATGCTTCATTCTAAAGGTTGATGGGAAAACTTCAGTATTTATGGCAAGATTGTAAGGTTCAATACTGTATGGTAAATCTACATTTTATCAGAGTCTTAACCTATGTTTGTTATCACTAGTCAGAGTAGAGTCTGAAAGATGCAAAACCCCAGCCAATGCAGTTCATTAATGTTAAGCATTAGCAACTTAAAAAAAAAAAAAAAAAAAAAATCATAAATAGTAGTTTACTTATTTTTTGGTGAGGGCTTCACTTATGACCATAAAGAATACCTTGATAATACCCTAGCACGTAATCCAACTCATATTGATTTAGGATTCATTTTGTCAGCAACCCTTCACAAAGTAAATAAATTTACTGTAGCTACCAAACACCAATTAGTTACTAAATTCAGAAATATTTAGTATTTTCTGACTGCCTGCAAATAAAACATGAGAACACACTTGGGGAACATGTTAATATTTGGTTAACAATTTTTTATGATTTTTTTTTTAAGACCTGAGTTATAGAAGTTGGACATATATACATTGGACTTCTGCATTTCAGTCCTAATCATATTATGATGAAAATATGTGGTGTCATAGCATAAGCATTGTTCTTCCTCTCTTTTATCCTGACTGCCTCAATTTAATACGTGACAAGTGATTAAATGCATGTAACAGTTTGTATTAAAAACAATGCATTTTACCATGTAATCTTTTATCTTTTTGATGGTTAACAAGCTAATACAATTGTGTAATTCAAGGCTTTCTTTATAGAACAAAAAATAATTAAAGTACCAGTTACTCAACAGACTTTCTCATTGGGAGGATACTATTCTAGAGGCAGCTATCTTATTATTTTGGTTTGAATATTCACAGAGATTGAACATCTTTCCTACTAGAAAAGCATACTGAAATATTACCATCCCGTAAGAAAAGCAAGGAGTACTTGTGTTGCTTGTTTGTGACATGGATCCTGGTATCCATTTATCTCTTATGTGTCTAATTTTGATTCTGCACTGGACTGATGGCATAAACCAAGCACAGACCCTCTCACGACAGAAAGATTGGTGAGGAAAACTCTACAAGTCACTTAGAGTGGTATTCATCTCACTTAACTTCAGACATCTACATCCGAGTTAATCACTGCATACTCCCTTTATAGTCAATGGAGAGAAATAAGCAGTTTTAGGATGCAATTCATCTGCCCTCTTTCAGATAGCTACTTTAGGATAGAATCAATCATCCTTTCAGGCTGTCTTCTTTTCACCATTGACTATAAAGGTACTCCACAGTGACTCGATCAGATGTAAATGTCTGCCCTGTAGACATTTATGTTTGATGAGGTAAATCTTGCCATGAGATATAATGGGAGAACTGACTACCCAACTGTTGCACACAACCTGAGGTAAAATAGCCCTGTACCTCTGTGGGAATAATCAGTTGGTCTCTACTTTCGTTCTAGCTTTCCCAGTCTACTCTTCTGGAAACAAAGGGTGAAATTGTGACTCAGTGTGTCTGTATTAAGTTATCACGCTGACTACACATCAGGAAATGTTACATATGCATTTTAATTCTGTTACACATAACTTTACACATGCAACTTCTCAGGTGGGAACCCCAGATGACAATCAAGGGAGGCTTTGCTCACCATTCTCTTCCTCATCCAAAATCAGTATCTGGACAATACTGGCACAGCATGGCAGGTGTCTTAGCTGTTAGGACACTGTTCCTGGCCATTCTGGTAGAGGAACAGAGATGGAAGAACATTTAGTTCAATGGGAACCTAAAGACTGCTACGTTTTCCCTGGCTTGTCTGTTCTCTGCTGACCAGGCACTGGGAAACTGGGAGAACTAAAGGCAACTGTGCTGATAAGGCTATAAAAGTGGATCAAAACTAATAGATTGCTCCTCTTGTTTTGAAATACTATCATATGTACTCATGACTCTAATTTTGCATAAAAAAAATGAAGGAGCTGTGTTTCTTCTTTAACTGGAGGAAAAAAAAAAAGAATTAGCCAATATCATTTGCATGAACAACATTCTCTGCATAACCATTTCAGTTAATATCCATTAATTATTGGTTGTGAGAGTCATAGATTGCTGTCACCCTTTGCATACAAACAAAGAGCTTAATGTTCCTCAATCAGAAGCTCAGTCTTATATCATACAGCACCGGGATTTAGATCAGAAAAGTAAAAGGAGAAAGGGACTTAAAAATTGCACGGTGCATATACGGGACACTTGTTAACAAAGGTTCTGCTCAAGCACTCTGTGTGCTGGTGCACCAATCCAATGCTTGAGCAACAGGAAATTCCTGAAGGCAACTCAAATCCTGGACGGGCTCAATGGATACCTTCTGGAGGTATACATGGGTGCAGTTATACTTGTCGAGCTGTAAAATGCTACCCTCTGTCATCCTACCTTATTGTCTGCCCAGATCAAGTTACTTATGGAATATGCCATAGCTCCTATTTGTGGTATAAGCTTGTGCTTTTTCTCTGTATAATCTGTACATGACCACCTGCACAGTTTACAAAGGAAAAGGTAGCATATGCCTACAGTATGAAAAGGTCTCACACTTGAGTTTTATAATGCAGATACAGCTTATACTTTTCTTACGGACCCATTACAGAGTCTACATTTTCCAGTTTCATAAAATAAACATTCAAATTATGTGAGATGAATCCAAATTTTGTAGGTTGTGAGTGTTGTGTACAGGAGGTGCCTTTGGTTTCTGATGGAGGCCAGGGACCCATCTTTTCTATTTGCAAGAAAGGAGTACTAGGTCTTGAACCTGGTAACACAAGTCAGACAAGTTACACAAGTTTGTAGCATCATTCAGAGTCAAGGAAGTGTCAATGGTCAGATCATAGGAAGAGTTGCTGTCTCAACCTCTAAGACACTAACATGTTTTGATCAGAAAGAATCTCAAGCTGCTTTTGGAAGAAGATGACTGACAGTACCAATTTCAGAATGGTATTCTCAGTGTTTTGTTTTTACAAAAATTTGCATCAACAATTTACTGTGCCATTTTTAGTCTTTCACTGCAAGTACTGATATTAAAAATGCCACTTTTTGAATGACATCATTTTGTTTTGAGTTCATTTTTCTGTTACCATCTCTCTGTCTGTATGAAGTTTTGGAAAAGTATATCCATTGTCCTTATGGCTGTAAAAGTGTCTTTCTTTTGAAAATGTGAAACCTGGGTAGGAACCTACACAAGAGCTTAGCAGTTTTTGAGGGACAGCGTGGAGTTTTCCATAATGTCCAGAATGAGAGAATCACATTAAGCTAGATAATTTGAATTAATGTCTGGTTTCCACTTTTTTTTTTTTTTGGGGGGGGGAACAGAGAGTCAGAAAGTGTTAGAGTTTATCGTATACATAATAATTTTTTTCATAGAAAGTAAGTAGGAAAAGCTTCACATTTCATTCTTCTAAGGATGTATAGTTACAGTTTTACCCAAGGGGAGAGAATAGATCCACCTTAGGCCAAGAAAGGAGTAATAAATATGTATGTGTATATTTTAAAAATTATCTAATTGTTAAAGCCTTGGAGACCTATGTAGGTTAATAGGTAAATATATTTTATCCAGCACTATGAAAATAAATATTACTTATATTATTACATTTTCATTGAAGCACACAGTTAAGTTAGACAAAGAAATGGGCCAGATTCTTGATCTCACTCTTTGTGCTGCTTTTGTAGCATAAATGGCCTATAAAATCAATTCAACAAAGCAGATGAAGGTTCTCTTGAGGAGAGAGAACATGAAATGGAAATACGCCATTTCTTTTGCAATACTGATGGGATTATAGCAGCATGGTTCACAATGCTGCTATGTTACAGTGAGCCCTTTGAACATAATGGTCCTTTGGAATTAGATTCACAAAATTAGGTCTGGAATCAGTTCCAGGACTGCTATACAATAATAGATCCTTTATGTCTTACCACCTGTGTCCAGTGTATATGGGCGCAGCTGAGAAGCTGTACCAATGTATTTAACAACTTATTTACACCACAGTCTAATAAAAAAAGCCAGCAGTCATCATGATACAACAATCAGACGCTCCTTGATTATGTCTGAACTGTGTGTGGGCATCCAGTTTGGCTACACATCTCCTAGTTACATACAGATAAGATACACATTTGGGAGATACATGTTTTTCTACTGCCAGATTGATTTGTTCATTGCCTTTATTCCTTCACCATGGCAGCCTTTACTGGTCTGAGCTGCTATGAAGAGTAATGTATTCTGCATCTGACTCAATCAGGCTTTTGATCTTTGCCTGACTGCAAGTATACAAGTTGTGGGCAATTACAAGGGTTCGCAGAAATTTGCATTTGGGGAAAGAAATGCAGATTGTTACTGTTTCTAATGTTTTCTGCAGCTTATGTGACAAGCCCCTCAGGAAACAGTGTTTTGGATGCTAACTCTCTTGTTACCATATTAATTGCCTTTGTCATGACAGTTTTGGCATCTGAAAATGGCTGGGAACATGCTGTGCTCCTCAAGAGACCAATCAAGGGCAGGGGAAATTTGTTTATTGGTTCCCAAAGCAGCCTGCACTAAAGGTGCCGCTATTCAAGCATAGTTTTGAGTCTCGTAGCTTGAATGAGGAGCCAAAGACACTTCGGGCTAAGGAAAAGAGAGCTTTCATTTAGCACAGTGAAGGGGAAACAGAGAAGTTTATTTCTCTGCCAGCATGACTTCTACAGTGAGCTTTTGTGTGCAAATCTGTGCATCACAGTACAGAGGGTGGGACCAGGAATCAAGGTTGACAGAATACGGTGAAGTCCCAGGCTTCCCCGAAGGGATTCTGAACATCTTTGGTTTTAAATGAACTTCAGCTAAGCTTGCTGAAGTGCAAGCTTTCAATCAATTTTTTCTCTGTGATCAAAGAATACACTGTCACAAGGACAGGATGCAAACTGGAGGAAAGGGATCAAGGGATAAATGTCAGGGGAAAAATAATTATGAATGCTAATTTAAGTGATGCTGGATCTATAATGTAAGAACAGGGAGGTGTTAATTTTTCTTTATTTGAGAAGAGAGGCAAGCAGCTCTTATGTTGTGGGTGTTAGACTGTAGGTGGTAAAGGGATGGGTCAGGATGGCGTGTGGTGGGACATAGAGGAAAGACTGAAAGAAAAATAAAATAATGAGAGGAAGATCACATGCACATTAAAAAGCCAAATGAATTATCACAAGAAAAAGAAAGGGAAAACAAACAAACAAAGAAACAAAAAACCCACATGATTCCATCACTTACAGGCAGTTTGTGCCTGGGAAACTCAGGTTCAGTAAAAATTTAGTGAAGCAGCAGAATTACATCTATGATGTTAAATAAGGGAAGAGAATCCTTTTCAGCATGAACTGCAGAAGATACAGCAAAAGTGTGTAACCTGACCTTATTATCTTTTCTGTGTCTCAAACAGAAAGGGAAGACATATTTTGAGTTTTTGCTGACATATACAAAATCGTGGTTTTGACACTTAGTGAAACTAGTGAAATGTTAATGCTGTAGGGTCAAAAGAGTAAGCTTTTTACAGACAGTTTCAGTGAAGAAAGGAAAACAAAACAAAACAAAACAAAACAAAAACAAAAGATAGAGAATAAAAAAACAGGAAAAAAAAGGCAAGCTTGATTACTAGCTTGGTATAGGCAGAAAGCGAGGGAGAAAACAGAAAGAAGTCTTTTTGTTTGATATTTTTGTTTGTTTCTTCCTATTAAATAATCACAAGTTGCTCTTGGTCCTTAGGCCTACCTGGTCAAAACAGGTGGGTGGAAAAAAGGTATAGAGTGGCTGTGTCCCTGTTCTTTCACATTGCACTAGCCCCCAGTGGCAGGTTCTGTTATGAAAGCCTGCTGCACTGAACATCCCCTGTAACAGGGGCTCGTTATCTTCCACGCAGTACTCATTCATGCTAAAGCTTATGCGTCTTTACATACGCACATCAAAAGTCAAAGAATACATCTTTTATGTCCTGAAGGCCTTAGCAGAAGGTATAAGTCCTTCCACAATGTGGACATGTCTCAGAATAGCACAGAAATCTGCAGAAACATGGTAGGGAGTACTGTACCTCTGGAAAGATACTGCAATACTTTAGTAACCAACAAAATGGAAATTTTCACAACAGAACTTCGCCCTAGCAAGCAATTGAAAGGGATGAAACAAGGAATTATGCAAGACATTTCCTGTTCCCTTCTTCCTCTTATTTAAATGATATGTTTTTGCAGCAAAACAGAAGCTGTGAGTCAGGGAGAGGCACCAGGATCAGTAGGATTTAAGTGAGAGCATCAGTACGTCATGACAGATTTTGAATGGCGTTACATCTATTATTCATTACTTACTCACATCCAAGTCTATAGTTAAGGGAAGCCATTTGACAGGCAAGACATGTACGTAAATTGTCCATCAGATGATATCTACTACTGAGGGAACATTTCAAAAGACCCAAAATATGACAGAAAATATAATACACCCAGCAAGCTAAGTACATAGTTGTCCAAAATGCGTGCTCCGAACTTAACAGACCTTTTCTTTTGTAAATTTCAAGAATTCTTGGGAACTCATAGAATGCTATATGAATTTTCAAAACAGACAATGCTTCTTCAGAGAGTATCCCAGCAGTGGAAAAACTCTGCTGGCAACAATGTTCAAGGATTTGTCAGGAGAACAGTTAGGTAGATATAAAGCTAGCTCTAACTACTTGTAGATTACAATGCTACAGTAATTTTTGTTCAAGGGGATCTCAAATTGCATCTTTCTTAGGTAGTTACCCTCACGAATTTGATGGCATTTTGTAACAGTACTAGTAGTACCCATTTTCCTCCTTTTTTTTCCCAGCTGAAAAATAAATTAAACAAGATATTTTGCCTTGAACAGACGCTCTAGGATAAATATAAAATATCTGATGTCCTTGTTGTTTGCTACATCGTAGAAGAAAATACTCTTTTACAGCTATAAAGCAACTATTAGGAGAAACAGTTCTTTGTCTTCTATGATTTGGCTCCTACTCCATCTTGCTAAATATATCTGCAGAACCCCTTCTTGATATTCTTTGCATCCCTTACCAAGTTCAGTTCCAGCTGCACCTTGGTCTTCCTGACCTCATCTCTGCACAATCAGGAAGTGTCCTTATACTCTTCCCAGGACACCTGGCCCTGCTTCCACTGCCTGTGTGTTTCTTTCTTGCCCTTTAGTTTGACCAGCAGGTCTCAACTCAGCTGTGTCAGCTTCTTGCCATCCTTACCTGATTTCTTGCACCCGGGGATCACCAACTCTTGTGTTTGATATAAAGCAGCATTAAAGATCTGCCATCTCTGTTCTGCTCCCTTGTCCCTGAGTTTTCCAGGGGATCCTGTTGACTAACTCCTTGAAGAGCTGGAAGTTGGCTTTCCTAAAATAAGGGGTTTACACTTTACTCTTCACCCATCCCGCATGCCTCAGGACTGCAAACTCCAAGAAAGCATGATCACTGTAACACAGGCTGCCTCCAATCTAGACATCACCAATTAAGTCTCTTGCATTGGTGACCATCAGGTCCAGTATTGCATCTCCCCTGGTGGGGCTGTCTATTACTTGTCTGAGGAAGTAATCCTCAATGCACTCCAGGAGTCTCCTGGATTGCCTACAGCTTCCTGTGCTACTTTTGCAGCAAATGTTGGGTTGGCTGAAGTCACCCCAGCAGGACAAGAGCCTGCGAGCACAAAGCCTCCTGTACCTGGAGTAAGAAGGCTTCCCCTGATTGTGTGGCCTGTAGTAGACACAAACCACAAGGTTTCCTTTGTTGCCCTGGTCTCTGATTCTTACCCATAAACTTTCTACCTGCTCATGGCTGTTCAGAGACAGCTCTTTACACTCTATATCCCTCTCTTGATGTAGAAGGCAACCTCTCCCTGTCCCTTCTGAACAGCCTGTAGCCTTCAATTGCTGCACTCAAGTCATGGGATTTGTCCCACCAATTTTCAGTAATGGCCACTAGGTCATAGCCTTCTAGCAGCATGGTGGCTTCCATCTCCTCCTGTTTGTTGCCCATGCTGCATGCATTGGTGTAGAGGCACCTCAGCTGCGCTGTTGGCTGCATCACCTTCTCAGAGGAACACCCCTTAATTCTTCTGAAGTATTTCACTGGTGTTTTTCTCTTGGCTTCTATTACCTTAGGAGCTCCTGTCTCATCTCTATAAGATTTCAAGTGTGTTCCAATGAGGCCAACATGTCTCAAGGCCACCAGCTGAGGGTCTTCACTAACACCCTACCCCTCTATCCTTGGTGTCTCACCCCACAGCATGTCACGGGTGAGCCTGATATCATCCCCCTCCCCCATCAAGTTTAATTTAAAGATCCGTTGATAAGCCCTGCTAGCTCATGTGCAAAAACCCTCCTCCTTCTGTGAGAAAGGTGAACTTCATCTGATGCCAGAAAACCTGGTGCTGTGTAGGCCATGCCATTATCAAAAAACACAGTTAGATTCTTTCTCTACTACTTTGTTTCTTCCTCTACAAAAGATTTCAAAGATGCCTTCCAATTTTTCATCTTTTTTTTTTTTTGCCTGGGACAGGGAACACTGCTCAGATGGGACTAAGTCTTTTTCATCTCTGTTTCTAGTTTCATTGCTAACCGTTCTATGAGAATTTGTACATTGTATGAGACAACATTTGCCCCTATTGGGGCAAAACCACCCATCTCCCTGTATTATTTAGTCCCATAGAACAACCGTATCAAGGACAGTGACCTGTCTGACCCCCAACTACAGTTTTCATTGACTCTTAGTTGGTGAGTTTCTGTCTTAGGTTCTTTCAATATCACTATAATACAAATAATAATAATGAGAAAAACATCATCATCATGGAGAGGAGGAACCGTGGCATCTTTTGATTTAACTTTTTCGTTTAACTAAATTATTTCCTGTTAGCATGAGAAAAAAGGAAAATAAATATTTTTTGTCCTATTTAACCAGGAGATCTTTGTCAATATTTAGTAATATAGTACACGATGCATCTTGAATGACGGAACTGAATGCATTAATCCATATCCAGACTTCCGAAGGAAATATAACCTATTTATGAAAGGATTTATGTTGTATCTAGGAAGAAAGGTAGACTTCATAAGAGGTAAAGAAAGTATCTTATGCATGTGAGTCAGTGCACAGTGTATCACTTGGTATAGCTCACCACAGAACTATGCATTCAAGGTATATTAATAATAATTATACAAGGATTTGTTAGGTAAAATGAATTTGGTCCAGGGATTGGTAACGGCAGGAGAAACACTTATTTTGCATCTCATTGCAAACAGTCTGTGAATCACATCTCACAGTAAGGATACTAACTGGACACTGCCTGATTTCCTCCACTTCAGGTATCATAATAAGTTTTTCTAAGTGAATAATGGGCATATTTTGATCTTAAGTAGTTATACAAAGTTAGGGAATATCAAATATCAAATTATCAATATCATTTAATTATACCACATTCCCCAAAATTAAAATCAGATTACAAAGACTAGAAGTGTTTCAGGCTGAAATAAGTATTTTATTCCCATAAGACCCATTTTTTTTACTCTATTAATAACCTTGTATACAGTTATATTAATAATTGAATAAAAATTCAAAAGGGAACATTATTTAGAAACAATCAGTGGTTTTCATGTTTTCAAACATGTTTTAGAAATAAAGAGTCCAGCCAAATTAAAATAAAGAAATATTATTTTGAAAATTACTATTCCATATTTTTTTTCAGAGGAAAAAACTATCTAAAAAGTTAATTCAGCTTTCCAACTTATAACCATGGACTATAAGTCAAAGACAAGTTTCTGTTAGTGGCTATGTTGACTCAGATGTTCCTAAACATGATTATTCATGATATTTAAACAATCATGTTTCTAAATTTCTTCTACTGCTATTAAATATTTGATGCTGTGGATCTGCTTTAACACTTCCTAGTCTTTTACACAGACTTGAAAAATAACCCTGAGCAAAAACTATGAAAACCCACAAAAATTCACTTCATGCAACACATAAATTCCACACTGTTGGCATGATTTAAAGTGTCTTTAGGATATAAGTTTTCTTCAGACCTGAAACTTTTGGTTAAAAATGGGATACAAAAGGTTGTAGCTTTTTTGCTAAGGGAGTGTGTTTCCAAATATATGTTAACATTATGTTGATTTTATGAGTCACCCACCAGAAGAGCTGACAAGAGTTAGTATTAAGGAGATTCACACAGTAAGTCCCAGGTGAAGGTCAAACACAACAAATGGTACATAAGGCACAATTCAAACACAGAAGATGGACTCTGCCCTGTTTACCCAATCTGGCAGAATACCTCTATCAAATGTAAATTTTATGCTATTCTACTGTATATAGTTTTAATACAAATATCTAGCAACAAACATCTTGAAAAGTGGCTCTTCCATAGTGTTTAAAATGGGAAAATGCACATAATAGTTTTTAAAAAATGCAAACAGCTATCTTTTTCAGATTTGTGTCTAAGTTTTGAGCTGAATAAGGCACTAAGCACCACAGCTACCTCAGTTTTCCACAGCAAGCACATGATATTCTCCAAATACTGCTGTAACATGAATGCTAAAAATTAAGCATCTTTATGTCACCAGAAACCCAAACCTCTTCATTTAAATACTGTGTCACAGTTGAATCATAACTCATTCCACAGAAATTGGTGAAGTCATCTTAAGCAGCCTAGAAAAGGCAGACAAGGAAAGGACGCACTGTATCTACCATTACCTTCTCTGAAGCTGAGTGAACAGCACCATATGTAGTCACTGGGGGAAATAAGCAGGCACTCCCAGAGGAAATTTCATGCCATCCTGAAATAGCTGTCCAAGACTTGTAGGATGAATCACTCTCTCTTGCTCACTCTTTCTCAGCTGCAGAGTACAGCCTTAACAACTAGCTTAGACTTGGTGCCTGACTTTTAGGCAGTCAAAGTTAGGTGAGATGAATTGTGCATTCACTGTGAAGAGAATAATTTTTCTAGGGGTTTAATAAAGAAAATGAGGGGTAAAGAGAGAGAGCAGTCTGTGGAAATGAAAAATATTTTAGAAATGTTTTTAAACACGGACACTAGTCAGAACTAAAATGCCAGGATTATCTAGAGCATGTCACTAAAGACAGGAAAGTTTCATGGCTTTTGTTAGGTTTTGTAAGTTTTTGTGAAATTGCCTGAAAAATTTTCTCATACATTGCGTAATTTGTCACAGAATCCAGTAGGAACAATATTTGGCTAAATTCAGTAGCCCCAGCTCAAATTGTTTCTGAAACATTACAAAGAAAATAAGGAAAAATAGTCTTTCATGTGTGAATTTCCCCACTCCCTGTTTTGCACTTGCAAATGTCTATACAAAGGGTAAATCAGGGATTACCTATGTGCTGCTTTCCAGCTTGACTGGAGGAGGTCAAAGACATTAAAAGACACAGTAGAAGCAGTCTCAGCTATACTATCCATTTTATCTTTTTGTTGAAGAAAACAATGTGCTGTTTCCAAGAACATTTTGTCCTGAAATGACTAATGCTGCTGCTGTAGTGTATTTGGAGGACAGCATGTTAGGCATAAAGAATCAGAATCCTCAACAAGAAGCACAGCAAGAAATCAGAGAAGTATATTCTAACCATAGCTAAGAGACGGCAAAGATGAATAGGATAAAAGAGCTGAATTATTCACTTTTGCCTCAGGAAATGAGATAGGTACACAACAGGCATGCACTCTGCTAGTGGCCTACTTTATTTATGGAAGAAAAGATATGGACTGGGGAACTATTTAGGGTCCTGAAATATCCACAGATCAGATGCATATGTTATGGTGAAAGACCTTCAGGGTTTTAGGTAAATATCTCTAAATCTGCTGTATTTTACCTGAAGATCCCAATTTTTGTATCACAGCAGCAGCAGCAGTTATTTCAAAGGAAAAAGTTTAATGGAAGCAGATAATCACAAAACAGAAGAAATTAGGGTTGGCACAGACATCTGGAGGTCATCTACTCAAACCTCCTCTCCACCACAAGACAGTCAGTGTAATAGACCAGGTCAGAGTTGGGCTAAATTGGCCAAGTCTTGCAGAACACCAAGGATGGCAGTAGCACAGCTTCACTGGGTAATATTTCCCTGTGGTCCTGTCACAGCCCATTTGATGACGGACTCGTGATGGTTCATTTACCTTGATCTCAAAGTGCAAAATTAAGGCTACCAAAATGTCAAGGGGTTATAATCAAATAGTGTTACTTTGTTATTTTGCCTGTAAACCGGTGCGTGCTAGAGAAAGTAGAGAAAAAGGGAAAGAAAAAGAAAAGAGGGAAAGAGAGTAGGTTACCAAAGACATCCCTATGGTCCCAGGTCCCAAACAGAGTCCTGACGGTTCTCTATCATGATCCATGATCCTTTGGTGGGGAGATCTCAACGATGTCCAGTCAGGAACAATCTTTTAGGCTTCTTCACCCCCCCTTACTCCCAGTGGTCGAGGCCAATCTCCGCCTTTGTTTCACAATCCAGACTTAACTGTGCAGGCTCAAAGAATCTCCACTTCGCCTGCCAGAACCTGTCTGCGCCTGTGTGACCTCACCTTTAGGGGTCTCTTTCTGGTCTGTTGGGTGACCTCAAGACCCTCGCCAAGCCTCTGTGCATGCTCTTCTTTGTTCGTCTTAGTAACAGGGAAGAGGTAGGGGGCAAGTTTGGCTGAGGCAGCAGGTGTAGTCCACACAGCAGCTATTGTTACCAGCAGCCGCCCGGGCTGGAGAGACCTGTGCAACACAACTCTTCTCCTCAGGCCTCTCTCCAAGTCATTGTCCATCTGTTCTTGATGACGATGTTCAGTCAGATACTGTTCTCCTACAGCTCCCTAATCCTGGGTGACACTTTTCCAAGCACACACTCTGAACCTTCCAAGACACAACTTGCATCCGTTGTCTCTTCTTTTACCATCTTCATAATCCACCCCACACCTTGCCTTTCTTTCCTTCCATGACTCCAGTATGAATTATTTTTTTACAAGGGCTCATGTAATTTAGGAGATAGGTCACTGAAAAACCAGTTTTCACAGTTCAAAGCTGTTAATTAATGAGAAGTTCAGTGATGATTTTATGTCCTAATACTATTTGGGGGACAAATGTCATGCCTGCATAACAGCAGACAAACTTCTAGCCACCCTTGTGCCACCTTACATGTGAAAGTGTACGGAAGATTCTTCTTCTATTGTGTCCTTAAAATATACTGCTGGCTTCCTTGATCACAAGCATGGCTTTGCCCTGTGGGGTTTTGTTTTATTGCTCATTTATTTCTTTCTCAGCCTCCTCATTTGTTTTCCTGGCTGTAGATCTTATCCTACTCATTTGTCTAAGTAAAACTGTCCTTGACCATTTCTCTTTCTTCACCCCACACTTACTCCAATGAATTCCACTTACCTTTCTCTCTTTCCCTCTAGTCACTTTGTACCATGGCACCTGTGTAGTATTGCAGTGCTCATTAATAACTTCCTAAAGTACTTTAACAAAGGAAGATGGTTAAAGAGTCTTTGAGGAACAGTTTGGAAAAATACCTGTCCACATTTTGATAAAATAATGCAAATATTTTTCTTGATTCAGGTAATAAGCAACAGTTAATAAAAATTAAATGGAAGCAATTGTCAGCAGTCACAAGTCACTTTCTTTGTGTTTGCCTTTTCCTAAATGAGAATCAAAGCCATGTTCAGCTAAACGAATAAATCTTTCGGAGGTAAAAATGAAACAGATATTGTATTATATTGCTATCCCTTTGGTTAAATACTTTTTTCTTCTCCAAGGTTTGTTATACACTGTTCAGAAGTAAAATGAGCCCACAGATGGTTTTCCAAGAGATCTGCTGAAGTGAATTTCCACAGGTCCAGTAAGTCAGATGTAAGGCTAGTGCCCAGTCCTGACAATAGATCCAATAAAAACCCATGTATCAGGAATCAGTGGGTTTACATGTTCTCAGCTTATGCTATGAGAAATCTTCAGTTACACTATCATAGAAAAGATGGAGCCTTTGCCACTGACAAAGGTTAAGCTTGGAAACCCCTGATCTTTTTGTTACATTTGAATTAGTGCATAAGAGAGTACGATACTCTGAAATCTGAGTGTGTAACCTGTCTGTTTTTCAGCCTCATCTCAGTTTTGAATCACATTTATTTTCCTTTTCCTCTTCCTTCCTCCCTTCCAGCACTAAACTTTCACCTATAGGAAATACAGGTTAATGGGTGCATTTCCCCCAGTGCCCTGTCTTGGACAGTCAGAGGACCAGAAACAACAGATGTACAGCAGTGGAAACTTGTCTAGGTGGTGCCTTTGAGTGACCAGGAGTCAAGATATGAGCAGCCTCTTCTCTCAGGGTGGTGTTTTTATACAGTCATAACAAACTGATATTGCTAGCACTGATGTCTTATGGTCTCAGTGGCATTCAGGAAATCAGTAAACAACTAATCATTTTCTTAAAACTAAAGCATTTCACAGGATAAACTCTTCATAACAGTCTATAATCTGTCTATCTTTTCCTAAAGCTCATTATTTTCTGCCATCCAAGGAAAACCACTATTACTTCGACACTTATGTCCTTGTCTCTGGTTATTTTATTTCCATGAAAAGCTAAGCAAAAATATACCCTGTTGTCTCTTTGTCTCTCCTTCTCAAGAGTCTTTTCAACTCTTTTCAACATTGAACTGGACCAATATATTGGGTTACTTTATGCGCTTAGTTATTTTTAGTCCAAGACAGGTAGCATTCAGGTCCTACTGTTAAGTTTCCATCCTGAAGTGAAACAGATACAGATCAGGTGCTTTTTTGGTGCCATCCAGTGTACCTCCATGGAACAGGTGCAAAGTCTGATTTTCCTAAATGAAGTAGAAACAAACAAGAACTGACAGTTTCCTTGCTCTGATTTTCTGTGCTGAGATTTCTGACATGCCCAGAATTCCTCTCTCTGAGGAACATGATGACTGTTGGCTTTCCACATCTATTTCTACCTCAGACACAAACAGATCCAATCAGTGCCTGTATCTACAAATCTGCAGGGAAAGCTTTTGGAATTTCAGGCCCTTCTTTATAGCTCATTACTTTGGGTCATGGCTATATTGTTTCAACTATATTACTCCAAAAAGAATTGTAAGTACTTCTTATATTTAGAACTTGTCTACATGTAGAACTATTGAGAAATAATTACTCAGTAATAGCTAAGAAATGCATGACTAGCTTGCAAATGAATTCTTATTTCAGACCTAAGGAAGTATTACATGATAAATAAGGAAAAGATATTCTATGAAGTGAGCTGTTGTAGAATAACTATTCCAGTATAGATTGTCTGATTGTTTCTAGATTATGCATATAGAGCTTGACAATTCCCACATTACTTCACATACTAGTCGTGTTACTTTTGGCTACAACTAGTACAACAAAGCAAATGGTGCTTTCATGAAATTAATCAAATTTTAGAGAACAAGGTTCTTTTCAGATTTGCAGAAAAGAACCTGAGGATCTTGATGAACACCAGCTTGAACATGAGCGAAAAATGTGCCCATACAGCAAAGACTCATGGCATCCTTGGCTGCATTTGGAGGAATGTTGCCAACAGGTTGAGGGAAATGATCCTTGCTCTCTACTCAGCAATGGTAAAGTCATGCCTGGAGTACTGTGTCCAGCTCTGGGCTCCCCAATAAAAGAGGAACATGAACATACTGGAAAGACCCCACAAAAGGGCCACGAATATGATTAAGAAACTGAAGCATCTGTCTTATGAGAAAAAGCTGAGAGAGCTGAGACTGCTTAGCATGGAAAATTAAAGGCTCAGATGGATCTTTCTAATGTATATAAATACCTGAAGGGAGGATGTAAAGACAAAGCCAGGCTCTTTTCAGTCATGCACCAGGGAAGGTTCAGATTGGGTATTAGGAATTTTTTTTCATGGAAAAAAGTTGTGAAGCATTGGAACAGGCTGCCCAGGGAAGTGGTGGAATCACCATCCATGGAGGTGTTTAAAAGACATATAGATTATGTTCTTAGGGATATGGTTTGGTGCTAGAGTTATGTTATGGTTGGACTCTATGACCTTAAGGGTGTCTTCTAACCAAAATGGCACATAGGTACAGCCTGCTCCCGCATCTGTAAGATTACCTTCTTGAAGAGACCCCAGCCTTCCAGGACTCCTTTGTCCTCCAGGACTGCCTCCCAAGAGACTCTTCCAACCAGCCTTCTAAACAGATCAAAGTCTGCCCTTCAGAAGTCTAAAGCAGCAGTTCTGCTGACCACACTTCTAACTTCTCCAAGGATAGAAAATTCAATCATTTCATGATCAACTACGCACATGGCAATCTCCAACCAACACTTTGCCCACGAGTTCTTCTCTGTTTACAAACAACAGATCCAGTGGGTCTCCTTCCCTGGTAGGCTCACTAACCACATGTATATATGTGAGCACTCAACTTGGTATCATAATGGAATTATAGCCCTGATATGAAGCTGCGATAACAACAGTCAGTAATTAAAATGGTAATAATTTGTGCTCTGAAAAAAAAGAAGAGTACCTTGTCATTTAAAAGATATTATCTGTAAATGGTAGAAATTCAATGGAAGTAGGAGCCCATGAAGTTGAGTCTTGGGTGTTAGCTACACTACACTAACTATTCTAAAGCCCAATAGTAGCAATTCATGATCAAACTGCTATTTTAAAGACAGTAATTAAATTAAATTAAAGTAGCCATTAAAAATAAAGTTATCTGTGATGTGAATTTATCATACATTTCAATCCAAGAACAGGTACTTTATTTAATAAGATCAATTTGTTCACAAAATAATTTTGTCACTTTGTCCTAAAATGCTATTTCTAGAAATAAAGCCATGTTTAAAAATAATTCTGTCAGCAAGACAGAAGAAAAACATATCTCAAAACTGCAATTACAGAAAATAAGTTACAGCCATTTTACAGGTTTAAAGATAACTGTCTATCTTCTTCCTTTTAAAATCCTTGACCCAGAGGAACTGAACCAAGATCAGCTCAGAAGGAATAAATTCTCCCTAAGAAACTTTAGTTTTATCTGATATAGCCACTTTCTAAATTCCAGGACAAATCTAAAACAATTTGTCAGCACAGGATAAATGTTTTTGGTGATAAGGTTTCATTAGGAAATATCTAAAGAGAATGAAATTAATTTTTTTTAATTAGTTCTTTGGATTAATTATCCAGTGAACACCTACTGACTGGAGGTTGAACTTTTTTTTTTTTTTTTTCCTATTTCAATGAATACTTTCCCTCATTCAGTTCTTCTTCAGTTATTCATTGTAATGTTGATGAAACCAAAGTTTTGACTGTATGTCTATTCATTTACTTTCTTACAGTCATATATATTAAAGTATTCCAGCTCTCCACATTGACAGAACTTATGCTTACTCAATATTTATGTAACACAAACCATGCCTACTTCAGTACATTATTGCCAGTGAATAAATACTAACCTAGACAGCACTCTCAGCCAGTTAAGCTGCAATGCATATTAAAGTTCTTAATAAAGTATTATAGGATTAATTATCCTGGACTGAAATCTAGACATCAATTGCCTTATAATAACACTATCCTGTATTACAGACTGAATACAAAGAATAGGAAAAGTAAGAAAAGGTGATGAAGTACCATAAGTTTAAATTAATTAAGTAGACATTGAGAAAAAAAACGCTAGGGTACATATAGTATTTCAGTACAGAGCATTGCATTGAAAGTATGCATAATTTTAAAAAGAAAACATAAGAAAATGAACTGCAGTCATCATGATTTTCTTTTATTTTGAAGATTATGCATTAGGCCATGAATTTCTAACAAACAAGCAAAGAAAACCACAAGAAGCAAAAACCTATAATAAAAATCGGAAGAAAAACCAAAGAAGAAAGCTATAAAGTGTTTGAGAATAGAAAAGAATTTTTAGTTGATGATCTTAAAAGCCCTGTATGGAATTAAATAGCATATATATCTTTTTTGTTGTTGTTGTTTTTATGCTGTCTATCACCACTGTATCTCATTTCTGTCCATGTAAAATCAATAACAATTAAAAATTATAATGAGCTTCAAAGATTAACAAGGAGGAAAAAACAGAACTGAATTTTCCCTAGCTTCTTCAGCAGTTTTTTCTTTGGAGCAATAGTTTGTCACAAGCTTTTTTTATTTGTTTTTAGTGGTATTTCCATGTGTCACTAATACAGTCATTCTTTATCCATGATGTCCTGAAATGTGTTGTAGAGGGTTTTTAAAGATTAAAATAACCTGAGTTCATGAAAGACAAAGTCTAGTTGTGTAAAATGATGCTGGAGAGAAACAGAAGACCAAACAGTTATACTTCAAGGTATGTAGCCTCAGCTACATAAGTTATACCTGCTATATGATGTAATCAGTAAGTGAATCCCCCCCAAATCATCATACTTGTTCATTTATATTTTATTTCAGTTCTCAAATTCTTAGATAGATCCATTTGAAGAGAGTGTATATCTGTATGTTTCTTTATTGAAAACAGTGGGCCACCATACAAGCACACAACTGAAAGATTTGAGACTTCAGAAAGGATCCTCTGGAGCTTTCCTCTTCTGCCACATTCTTTTCACACAATCTCAGATAAACCAGCTAGAGTTTAATTAATCTCATTTAACTTCCATCACCTAATTTCAAGCTGATCAGATAGCTTCCCTCTGCAAGAGAGAGAACCAGGCACCCTGAGAGACTCATTCATCCTCTTGTAAAACAGGTGTTTGTATCATGAGATACATCTAACCCCCCAAATTTATGTAAGATCTCTCAGTAGTAACAGAAGGTACCTACACAACTAACTTAATCTATGTAGATAGTTCATACGTAAGACAAACCTAACCCATGTAGAAAGGTGTGTAGGTAGTTAAAGATGTGACTTCTAGCTGTCTTTGAGATTTAGGCATCTGAGTTCCCTAAGAAACTCCCATCTGAATTGTTAGCTGCCTAATTGCTTTGTGTTGTTGTCTTGACCTTCACATTACTGTCTTTATTGCTGAAAAACAGAATGGAAATAATAGCACTTGCCTACCTCAAAGGGATCTATTGTGAAGATAAATGCATTGTTTGTGAGGTGATCAAACTCCGTGATAATGGGGACCACATAAATATATAGAACTTTTTTTCATGTTTGAAAACTACATCATGCACAGTGGGAGCTTCTGAAGAGTAGAAATAACAGCAGTAACAATAACTTTCCTAGTCCCTTTTTAAAAGCTGTTTCTGTAGTATAAATATGGAATGACTAATACTATCACAATTCAGTGGTATTACAATAAACAAATGCTAAACATGGGTTTAATATATAAATGCAGAACCAAAAGCTTTTACTATATATCATACAAATATATATCATACAAAAAGGAAGAAAAAAAAAGTGGACAGAGCTGTTTGAGACAGGTACATCAGTAACAATACCATTAGAGTTTTCACAATGCACCACAAGCCTGCAAAGTTTATTGTTTCACCACATGCTGCAGAGTTTATTATTTCAGGAGTGAAATCTACAAACATAATGAAATGGAATTGATTATACAAGGCTGGATATGTACCTTGAGGGCATTTCAAATATTCACACACTGAGAAACCATAGAGAAGGAATATAAGGATAAACGAAATGTAGCAAATAGAAGTAAGCATCAGAAAACTGAAGAGAGCAAGACTGAAGGAGATAAAACTGGTAAAATAACTGGAGGTTTTTAGGGGGTTTTTTTGCATCTTCTTTGCATGCTTTTTCACTATCTGGGTGGATTTTAGAAGCATAATTTTATTTTACCAGAGACAGACTGCATAAGCAAGATTAAAATATCTAAGCAGCCCACAACTATAAATTCCTCTACTGACCACTTTCTACCCGAGTCCACTTCAGTACATAAAATCTCCTTAAAAACAGATTCAGCAAAAGATATTACTTTTGAGGTTAAAGTATTTGAAGGAAAATACTTAGAAATTTCACAGCTATTTAGGGTGAGTAGAATGTACTTCAGATGACTGCCTCAGTCATCACCATCTCACAGTCCTGTTCAAATAAGCAGTTCTGGGGGTCCTTTTCTGATAGAGGTTTGTACCAGGTACACCATAAAGTTCTGACAATGTAACTAGAAGATCACTAGGGAAAAATCTTGAAGAAAATAGCCTGCTATGTCATGAGTGAAGCAACATCATCCCAGTAAGGCCTTGCACTGCGAATGTACCGAGAGAGTTAGAACTTATTCAGAGTAGCTAATAGCTACTTTTAAAAGAGGGGTGCAGTGATAATTTGGAGGGCCTGCAGCTTTCAGCATATAGTGCCTCAAGCTTGATCAATCTGGTTCTGGGCCAGGGAAGGGATAAGAAGAGTATCTTTTTTCTCAGGAGTGGTGTGTCCTGGGATTTGTGGTCATCTATAAGCTGTGTTTCCAGTAAGTAACAAAACTGCTTCAGGCTGCATTGCAGAGCTGCTGAATGTGGGTCAGATTCTACCTACAAGTAATAATTTGGCCACCCTACAAGTTAGATACTTATTTTGTTAAAGTCAGTTTCTTACCGTTTCCACTTTAGTTTTTGAGAGTTCTTTTGATGGTATTAGCACCATAAGCAGAACTAAATATCTGCAGAATTATAGCAAGTTTCTCTATAACATTTCACTTGAATCTTATTCTTCCCTCAACAGATTAAAAGGTCTTTCATCTCTGCAGTTTTAAGTAGTATTTTCCACAGTAGCAGGGGGAGGCCACATATCTGCTAGTCAGTTTGCTGACTGTTTTAGTGCTTTATAATTTTGTAATGTTATCCCCTAAGGCTGTCCAAGGGTGATGCACAAGCACTGTTCCAATGCCTGATATTAGTTGTCCAAAACAATGTGTTGAATCTTGACTTTTTTCTTTCTTCTACTCAGCTCATTGAAGATAAAGGGAGACTATGCTGGTAGTGTCAAGGGACATTGGGTTTTTAAGACAAGCTATTTTTTACAATTTTATTTAGGAAGCTTCACCTAATATTAAGAAGTAAGTCTCCTCAAAAAGAAGAGTAATGAAAGATAAAAGACTAACTGTTGTCACAATTTTTTCTACTCTACCCACAGAGGCTGTTTCTCATGGCCAAAAATGCCTAGGATGAACTTGCTTTTTCAGCATGTGTTATGCAAACGTATTACAGTTGGTTTACAATTGTATTGTTCAATTTTGAAAATGCATCTATGAAGTTCTACAGAGACAGATATGCATACCATAAAAGTATCAAAAGACTTCCGATGAGTTTATCACTTCACAGTGACCATATCAAAGCTATTGGCCTTTTTGTTATTCACCAAAGAAGAAACTGGAAAAACTGTTAGCTTATTTACAGATATTTTTATTGGATAAATGAAGACTATAATTAACAGGAAATGCCCATACTGGGTAATCTGTGTTTAACATGATGAGACAGAAAGGGATATTTTCTCGTTCATTCCTGGGTCTCCAACAGCATAGAAATTCTTTGGACTGACTGGCTTTTTCTCCCAGTTTAGAAAGCTTTACTGAAGAGGAGGATAGACAGATTTAAGGTCTTTGTGCAGGTATTTCTAGATGATCAAATAAAAGTTAGGTCAACTCTGAAACTACATGGGTGATATGTCCTAATGTATGCAACTGAGGGTATGTGCAGGCTTGATACCATGTTAATATAGTCATGTGGTAACAGCTTGTCGATTGCTTACATCTAATTGGATCGGATTATGATAGCATGGTTTAACCCCAGCCAGCAACTAGGTACCACACAGCCACTCACTCACTTCCCTCCGGTGGGAGAGAAAACCCATGTTTGAGATAAAAACAGTTTAAAAATCGAAAAGAAATGAAATTACATAAAATAGGAACAATAATAATAAATTGTAATTGAAAGGAAAATAACAATGGGAGAGAAATAAAACCCGAGAAAGATAAGTGATGCAAATTAAGACAATGGTTCGCCACCAGCAGACCAATGCCCAGTCAGTTCTCAAGCAGTGGGCCCACAACAACTTCCCCCCTAGTTTATTTCTGAGCATAAAGTCATATGATATGGAAAAGCCTTTTAGTCAGTTGGGGTCAGCTTCCTCACCTGTGACCCCTCCCAACTTCTTGTTCACCCCCAGACAACTAACTGATGGGGTGGTTTGAGAAGCAGAAAAGGCCTTGACTCTTTGTAAACACCGCTAAGCAGTAACTAAAATACCTCTATGTTATCAACACAAATTCAAAACATAGCCCCATATTATTATAGAATGGAGAATGTTAGGTCTGTCACAGTCAAAACCAGCACATATGACTAGAGAAACTTCTAACTGTGTATTGCAGAAACTCCATAACAGAGATCAGAATCACAGGCAAACAGAGGATTCAGAAAGAGAGAAAAAAAGGGGAAAAGAGGCTGCCAGTCTGGAAACCAAGGCAAAAGCCAGGAAGCAGCTTGTGCTTGACTTACACTCCTTAAAGATCCTATCACAGAAGCCGTTTCTGGACAAGGTAGATTTTAAGAGCTCTAGACTGTATCCAGCCTTAATACAAATGGGAATTTTGACACACCAGTAGAGGAACAACACTAAGAACATTCAAAGTTGACAAAATGTTTCAGTTGCTATGATTGTATTCCAGCTCAGGAGGAGAAACCTTTTCTGGTGGTAGTTAACCAGTGTCCACCTGGGAGGGAACCACTAATGGAGGAAGAACTTATGATTCCAAATATACCCACATTGTCACAGACAGATCTGCCATGCTTGACAGGTGGTTTTTTTTACATGAGCAACTACATTGGCAGCTGGAATACTGGCATGCAGAAAAGGTCAAAAGTTATCTGCAGAACCAGACAGTTGGGGACTGGTAAATAGAAGATTTTCCCTGATGAGGGGATGAAATATCTTGGCTATGACTAGAAGACACTGCTGTTATCCGTTGTGGTAGCTATGTCTTAAATACATATATATGAGAATGACTTTTAATGCAAGGACCAGGGATCTAGTGAAATCAGTCATATCTTTCTAGTCATACATGGAAGGAAAAGGCACAATCACAACACAAACAAATATAATTCCGTGTTCTATGCTCCATATCATCTGAGTTCTGTCTCCATTCTTTCTGGCTCTTTGTTAGCAGGACCTCATGGTCCAGAGAAATCTGTGTCCTCAAACTGCTTCCTCCTACTTCTATCCTGTCAATAAATATGACTGTGAATGATCACTTAATGGAGATCCTGGTTCAGTTCAGAAAATGTCATCTGAGTCCATTTGCTCTAGAGGTCTGATTATTTTCTTAGATCTTGTTTCATCCTGCCTCAAGCACCACTGTTTTATCTGCTTTGCAATGAATTCAATTCCCAGCTCAGTGAGCCTCTGCAACACCTGAGGATAGACTTTGGTGTTTTTCATCACGGAGACAAGCTCCCTGTACTGTATTATTATTTAGATCCTCAAGAAGGGCCGTCCTGCCCCTCTCAAGCCTTTGCTTGCTTGAAATTATTTCCTAAAACCAACAGAGTAATAGGAAAGATGCTGAAAGAAGGTGTGACAGAATTCGTGCAATAATTACTCAGGTGGATGCTGGCATTGCATCCTTGGAGCAATGCATCCCGATTAGGAAATCTTGTAAGGGACTTTTTAAATAACCAAATAATTTTATGCAAAGCTTGTCCATGGAGTATGGTATAGCAGTGCAATAGATCCAGTGGATGCACCTTGTCTTATACAATTTGGGAAATAAGTACAAACCATGATGATTCAGCCATATGTTTTGTAAGGAATTACTCATTAATACTACCAACAGACACCATCTAAAAAGGAATTTGCAGTGAACTGTAACTCTTTTAGCTGATAGTATTTCTATTAAGGCTGTATAAAAAGGACATTTTTTTTCCTGGCTATTGAGATACTCACAACACAATATATACATAACAATTCATTATTTACTAGTTAAAGCATGTGATACTAAGTGTCCCAAAGAGTTTACTGTGTCACGCTCTGCTTGAAATAAAAAGCAGTACTGGAGACAGTATGATTAGCTCAATCCTGTGTGCATCTGTGTGTGTTATTTTAATATTTCTGTAACATGCATACTTGTGTTCAGGTTCTGCTCCAGAAAATTGCCAACCACAATTTCTATTGATAGCCTGATTCAATGCTGTCTATGGTCATAACCTGTCTTGGACTGATGAAAGGTTAGACAATTTGCTCTTAAATGATCACCTCAGTGAAGAAAAGATTTTAAGGACAGCAATTGTCATCTGTCTTTAGTGCAGTTTTTTTTTAAGTCACTTGTTTCGCTGATTTAAGCTCTGACTTTGAAAAGGCCAAGCAGCAGGGGAAAAAAATATAAAACCTTAGGCCCTGTTTCCTAAGGGATATGTATTATCATTATTGACTTGTTCAAGGAGAAGTAGCAGCTGGAGGTGGAGTAGCACACAGTGTTCCCTGGCATGCTTTTCCTTCAACTACAAGGACTCCTCTCCAGTTATCAGTGTTTGTACCTAGCAGAGCTCTGACTTTCATGTTTCAATACAGGTCAAACAATCAATGCAGTTATACTGTTCCTCTTCAAACACTTCAGTTTTGCAGGGTACCAGTGTTACCACAAAAATATCTCCTTGAATTTTCATATCAGCTTTGGATTTGTTCCAGTGTCCCCTTTAGTAAATTGATTTTTAACAGTAAGTGGCTTACATTGTCCATATTTCTTCAGAAACTGTCTTGCTTTGGCAACTTAAAAAAGTTAGAGAGAAGAGAGAAAAACTACTCTAAAATCCTTGTAGAGGTAGAGCATCATCTAACATTTATTCTTTCAGGTGTTAGTAAATTTCTCTTTCTGTCATATATTTACGCATACACACACCCACACACACACCCTTTCTTTCCAATTAAGTGTACTTTACAACTTTCTTCCTTACAGAAGTTTGTTATCAACCATGGAAACTGTCTTATTTCTCATGCTACTTTTTATAACTACCAGTTTTCATCAGTGTCACTTACATTGTCATGACCCTTTCAGTTTTGTACTTGGCTACTTACATCTTGATCTCTTGATTGGTTTTATGAATTTTCTTTCTCTGATGTTTTGTCTGTGTTCTGTATGAAAGATAAATCCTTCTGAGTACCATTGTTCCTGCATTTATTATCCTATCACACATCTCAAATTTTCTGTCAGTTGTCTTTTTTTCCTTTGTATTTGCCAATTTCCATTAAAAAATCAACCTCTTTCTTATTCTTAATGGATTTTTCACAGTAAAAATAAAAGGTTTATGAGTGAAAATATACAGAGGATGACCAGCCTTATTATTTGACTGAATAGCAAATCATAAATATTAGTATGCACTTCACACTTAATATCTAGCACTTAGAATATTTTCAAAGTATTGTAGAAAGACTGGACCAAATCAATCCCTGATAGGATTCCTTGGAGTAAATGGAATTATGGCATTAACTGTGTGGCCTATTAATTAATTTATCATCCTAGTCACTTGGTGCTATAAGTAAGTACTAGAAGTTTAAGCAACTTGTCAAAGGTACAGAACAGTGGATATGTAGCAGAACTAGAAAAAGAAAACGGTAGATCCTGAATGTAGGCCTCAAACCTGAATTCAGTAGGCCATACAGCCTATATTTCTGAATACCAATAGATACTAAGTAAGAATCTCAATAATATAATATTTCATGAAGCTTTCACAGATTAATGCTTTGCATGTAGGAACTGGAGTTGAAAATCTACCTCAGCCACAAACAATTCTTCTCTATGGCAGAATCCATCCTTTACTAGGGATGCATATCAGCAACAAGAAAAAAAGCCAGGTATTAATGCTGTATTAATTAATGCCATAATATTGCCTCATGATATTTGGAAAGATGACTATCAGAAGGGGAAATTATAAAAACACAGAAAATTGCTAGAGCTCCAAGATGAAGAATTTCCAGCCAAAATCTAGCTCTCTTCCACGAAAAACATGTGATCAACATGTATGATAGGAATTTTCTTGGCAACTTTATTTTGCTTCTTCTTTTCCAGAGTGACGCAGTCACCGAGACTCACTTTAGATGAACGTAAGTTTTATCTTTCAGTAAGCTGCAGGAATAAAGAATTGAGACAGACCACCACTTTGTTTCTCTTTCCACCAAAAAGCCCTTGACAATAATGGCAGAGACGTAAGAACACCCACTGCAGTCTACAAAGAGTGAATCTAAAATACTTAACCAAATTGTTCAGTGGTATTTGCCAGAGATAAGGTGAGGACAAGGGGCATCTGTAGTTTCCTTTCCTATAGCCTAGTATAGTCTGATGCTATTCACAGGTCATTCTTTGAATGACTGACAATGAATTTTAAATTTCTATTGAGCTAAAATCTTGACATTTAGTACATTCATTCTTTATGAGATGCTGCAGAAAAAAAAATCTCCCAATTGAATTTTGACTTTTCCATTGCAGGTTCCTAAAAGGTCACTGGCCCTTTTTATTAGCTGCAACCATTGTCAAATCTTTGTACTAGAGGGTAACAGTTAACAAGAGGGAGGTTTTATGAGACCTGTGGGGATTAGGGAGTCAGACTATCATTAAATTTCAAGATTTTTTTGTCACTACGGTTTGCTACTTCTCTCATTGTAGAAATGAAAATAGTTGGAGTTACAATTATAAAATTTTAGCCCCCAACAATATATATTTTCTCATCTATACAAATATTGTGATTAAATTAAAAATTACCCATTTGTGATTTCCAGATTATGTGGGGATTCTTTTCTGTATGAGCAAGTATTAGACTATAAAATGTACAATCTTACACTGTGTATTCTCTTTCTATAGTCTTTAAAACAAATATGAAAAATGGTTCAAACATCTATGACAGCAAATTAAAATCACTGAGTGATGCTGAATATTTCACTCTGTTGTAATTTCTACTTTCCAGAACAGTTATATCACTCTGAGGAAAAATACTGAAAAATGCTTGTAAGTAATGGAGCTCAAGATTAAGCAAGAATGTGCAAATACTAATTCTGATAATCACAATAAGAATAAACTGTGCTGTAACATATGTATTTTACAGAATCAAAGGATCATGGAACATTTGACATCAGAAGGCACTTCTGGAGATCATCTAGTCCCATTTTCTTTATGACCTGTAGCAGACTTATAGCAGACATCCACCACAACATCACCCATGTTGATCTGTCTTACAATCCCCACCCTCAGCTCTCAGCTGACTCACCATCAACCCCTTCATGCATTTCTACCACTCTGTCACATAAAGGGCAGCTGCTCCTCCTCACCATCAAGGAGCTAAAGAGCTGGTATATATCTACTGCAGAGCTCCAGCTATGTCCACTATCTGATTGCATTTCTGTGATGATCATCCTGCAGTTTTTGCTTGCCATTCCTGTCTACCACTTCGTTACTTGATTGATTCCCCATCAATTTTAGTTTAAAGATATCCTCATCAGGTTAGCCATCCTGTTGGTGAAGATGCTTTTGTCACACTTCGTCAGGTGTATGCTATCTACTCCTAGCAATTCTTGACCCTGAGGCAGGATCTAATGGTCACAAAAGTCACATCCCTGTTATTGACACTAGCATCATAAAGAGCAGGATCCACCCACTCCTCAAGCTCTCATCAGCAAGACTAAGAAGAAAACCATCTGGGACTCCAGCCTCCACACTCTTCATCCTCACTCCCAGCATCATGCATTCTCACTTGAGGTATGCTCCAGATGTCTCAGACAGCATCATTGGTGCCTGTGAGAAAAAGCAGTAATGGGTGACAGTCCAAGGGCTGGACAAACCTCAGCAGCACCTCCTCAACACCCCAGATCCAAGCACCTGTCAATTAGGAAGCTTTCCAGAGCAGCAAGCCAGGTGGGCAGCCAATATCCTCTGTCCCTCTTAGCAGCAGCGTCCCACTGATGTCACTCACCCCTTCCTCCTGGTGTTGTGATGAGGCTCAGGCTCAGCTTGCTTGAGTGCTTGGCTAGAACACAACTGCCAACCTCTCACCTGTTACCAGGGCACTGACCTTATTCCATAGCTGCAGATCTTCAAGTGGACTATTTTATAATTGTTTTCTAAACAAGGAGAACTAGACAGACTATAAACATACAGTAGAATATATGTAGGGAATGTAAGTAAAAAGAGTATCATTATTGATAGTGCTGGCTTGTATACACATACATATTTCCTGGCATAGATATACTGAACTAATTATTCTGCCATAGTTCTATCAGTCTTAGCTCCCATGTGGACATCCCATATGCAAAAACTGTTATATTGTCCCAGAACAATTAATCCAAGTAATATGACTATTATTTTGAAACAGAATGTCCATAGGATCTGAAACCAATACAGCCATAGCAGCATAGATTATAGATATGCCAAGAAATGTCTATTTATAGACAAGCTCTCCAGTAGTAATAAACCTGCTGTGAGTTGAATCAATTTAACAGGTTTTGGTTTGGTTTTTTTTTTTTTTGTGCGCGTTTACTTGGTCATGTTTTTTTGTATGTGTTTTTGGTATTTGGTTGTAGTTGTTTGGGTTTGGTTTTTAGTATTTATTTATTTTGTTTGTTTGCTTTTTTGTGTGTTTTTGTTTTTGTTTTTAATAATGAGGTAGATACTGATTCTGTGGTGCGTGACAATGAAAAATCGTCACTCTAGTGTCACTGGGATCACATTATATGATTGTCTGTGTCCTGAAACACTGTTCATTCAGAATAGATGGCTTTACAGATTGTCCCCTATGTTCTTCTGAGTGTTTATGAACTGCATTATCTACAGAATTGCACAAAATTTCAGAGCTCAACAAGCAGTAAATGACCACGATCAGTGCACCTTATACTGTGAAAGCTTTTGGCACCACAGCGCATGAGAGACGTCATGGTTATTGCTCTGAAATGGTTTTCCTCCATGTTACATCTCCTTATTCCTTTGTCTATCGTCTTCCTTTTTTCCCTTCAATAGGGAAATTTGTCTTTATGAGAACAAGGAGACATTGGAATAATCTCCCCAGGGAAGTGGTGAATTCCCTAACACTGGACACTTTTAAGAGCCAGATGGACAGGCTACTAGGCCATCTTGTCTACATTGTGCTTTTGCCAAGAAAGGGTAGAAGATCCTTGAGGTCCCTTCCAACCTGGTGTTCTATGATTGTACAACTCTATTGTCTCCTTCCTCTTTTGTCCTCCTCTCTATTGTCTCTATATTTCCGCCAACTTCAGTATGATTGGTGAAACATTTCCTTTATATTGTACATTAAATCTAAAAATCTTATTAAAGTGCTCTAGGAATGAAGGGCAACAACCTCACATTATCATTGTAGGTATTTCTCTCTTTTTTTCTTTTTCTTTTTCTTTTTTTTTTTTTTTTTTTTCTGAAATAAAACAATGTTCTAAGAACCTGAGATCCTCAGAAAAGTATTTTACTGATTTTGATAGCTTAACTGATAACAAACCATTTGGTATACTTTTAGTATCTGTGCAAATATATGTCATTTCAATGTAAATGGCTTTCTCTAATCGTTCAGCTAACCTGAAAGAGGGCATTGCTTCACATATACATTACTAAGGTAACCTTTTAAGTTCTCTAGAACTCTTTGATACTTTCAACAGTTCTTGATACAGAAACTCATTCAAGAGTAATTACCACAGCCACATCTCTTGTTCTTTCAAGGATACCTCTAGGTTTTTTCACAGTATATTTCTCTTGTTGATAGACAGAAGTACTCTATTCTGGGGATTAAAGACAGAATACACTCTTTGGTTTTTAAAAGTTCTTTGCTGATATAGGCATTTAGCAGCAGAACTAACAGCTTGATTCTTCAGAAAAAAAAAAATAACGCAAACTTGCTCTTTGCAGGGGGTAACTGTCACTCAATGTAGTGAGAGCAACAACAGCTTATTCTCATCTCATCATTAGTGGTGAAACAAGTAACCTATTTCTGCAAATTAGCACATTGAAAAAAAAAAAACAAACGGTTGGAGGAGCCAAGTGACTGAGTAAGCTCCTTGAGCTTCATAGAGAACATCTTGAGCTGACTCATATTGATACAGTGCAGCATTAGGAATTATAGTAGACAACCCACAAAAAAAGGAAACCTATAGATCCTATAAAAATGCCTTTTTGAATGATAAAAAAAGACAAATGCCTAATTTGTCTGATGATCCCATAGACCAGTAAAAATCAAGTAACCACGAGACATTTTATATCAAAAAATGTAGTCAATTGAACATATAAACTTAAAAACTCTTTAGATTTATGTTAAAAACAGGAGAAGAAATAAAAATGAAACATTAGAAAATAACAAAATAATATAAAATATATACAACATAAACTACCAAGGTATGTAACAAATCTGTTTATTTTAATAAAAGATGGTAAGCTGCAGGCTGTTTGTACCTATCCCAGACTAAATGAATTAGGGAACAATATCTGAGAAGGACAATTCTATAGTGTAGCTCTAAATTCAATAGAATTTTCTTTTAAAATTCTCTGTTTCACTTAAAAAATAATGTCTGTGGAATTCCATAGGTTTCAAAAGTACTTCATTCCTAAAAGACAGAGTTTTAAAAATTCTGGATCCAAACAGGAAGATGCACCCTACTCAACTTTACTCATTGAAAAGACAGATGCCTAATCTAAGCCAAATGCTTACATTTCCTATAAGGCCAACGGAGAGACACAGGTTTTCCAAGTCACAATTCCTTCCATCCATCTTTACCCCCTGTCTTGATGAACTCCTGGCTAGAGGTGCCTCAGAAAGCCTAGCCAGCTATTTTGGACTGGGCATCTAACTTTTTAGATAGTCAGGGTGTGACTGAGGTGTGTCCTAATCTAAGGCTTCTAAGATCTTCACTTTTGGTTCTGAGAATTTATAGCATATTTTGTTGATCTACTTCAAACATTTCTTGTGTGATCTTTCTCCAGACCACCAGTAGTGTCACATAGGCTTATGATTTTCATAAAACTGCTCCATCTTTTGCTTACAAGAACTGTAGCACGCAGTGGGTCAACCTATCCATATGTACTCCATATGAAGCAGAAAAGCAACACTAATAATAATGGTGTCTTACTCTTTCTCTTCTCTTTCTAGGGTCAAGCCCAACAGTTCAAACAAAAAATATTAAAATTTGTTTTTTTTTAAAGACTAACACCTCTCTTGAGGTCCCTTCCAATCCCCAACATTCTGTGATTCTGTGTGATTCTGTAATTTCAGAAAGAAAGATACATTATTGATTTGTTTGAGAATTCTTAAACACCTAGTTCATTATTTTTGGCTTGTTCTCCAACTTATCATATACTTAAGGCATATTCTCTTTGGACTCAGTATTTTCTGGAAACACCCTTATTCTGCAATTAGTTCTGGAGAAAATTTTAATTCCAGTTACATTTTTGTAAAGACTTATGTGAAGATGAAAAATCTTCAGACAAGATACTGCGGGAGATTGAAGGAAGGTATCCTGACTCAGGACTTTTTTCTATTTTTTGTTTCAATTTCATCCATGTTCTCTGATGTGATTTATAACAACATAATATTTGGATGAGTAAATCTCTACTTTCATGCAGAGCAACAAATTAATTACATTGAAACATTTTATTAAATAACTTTAAATAGCTTAAATATTTTTATTATTTTTGTTATTGTTGCTCAAACAAAAAGATTGAGTATTAAAAAACAAGATTCCTTTACAAATGGCCTATTTTTGCTTAGATAGACTTCTCAATACATTGTTGGGCACTAGATAGTTCCTGCTATCTGAAAACCCACATTTCTCATTTGCCTCCTATTGTCTATTAATGTGTGATAGTCCAAATCTTTTTTCACTGTTGTTCTTCATTTCTTCTCTTTCTTTAAAACATCAGTTACTAAAGTTTTCAAAACACTTATTATGACAACCTGGCAGTATTTCATTTCCATGATTGCTAAAGAGATGGAGACATTTTCAAATCTCTTGCATGGTATTACCTCTATAACACTGAGACTCCAGCATACATTTGTGTATGGGGTTAATCCTTTCCAGGTGCAGTGTTTTGCACTTACCCTTTCTGAACTTCATGAGGTTCCTGTCAACCCATTTCTTCAGCCTGTCAAGGTGCCTCTGGATGGCAGCATGACTCTCTGGTGTATCAACCACTTCTCCCAGTTTTGTGTAATCAACAAACTTTCTGGAGGGTACACCCTGCACCATCATTCAGATCATTAATGAAGGTATTGAACAAGATTGGACTCAGTATTGACTCCTGGAGTACATTGTTAGTTATTACTCTACAACTAGACTTTGTTCTACCAGTTGCTACTCTTTAGGCCTGGCCATTCAGCTAGTTTTCAATTGACTCCATTGTCTGTTCATCCAGACCATAATTCAATGACTTCTCTGCAAAATACATTAATGGAGGACAGCGTTGAAACAAAATATATAGCTGCAACCTTGACCAAGCAGCTCATTGTCTCCCACTTTTACAACCAAACAAGAGGTTTTTAGAGTGAACATGACTTTCTAGCCCAATAGCTTGGTAGCTCACCTGAGTGATGGAAAACTTACAATCTGATTCCTATTTTCAGGAGTTTTTGTATATTGACATTAAACAGATATTGGATAAATTACTTCAGAATAGTGTGAGGTAAAACAAAGCAAATCTTGTTCAAGTTGAGTGAACTATTCATGCTTGATCAAATTAACGACAAAATCCTATTTTGACTTGAAGAAATTAAATCTTTTCCGAGAAACATGTGACTGTAACAGACTGCCAGAGTCATTTGGTTATGGACCGCATCATGTCAAGCAAAAAAAACATATAGTCTGCTTTATAATATGGCCAAGTATTTGTAACTCCAGAACTCATTCAGATGCATAATAAAGCCCCTTGTAATATACCATATTAGTATATTTACATTCAGAGAAACAACCCTTGATATGTAACATATAACTGTAAATGTTTGAGCAACATGTGATATCTGAAATGTATTTAGCAGCTTTATGAGTGGAACTCTGATCATAGATGGCATTTCTTGATTTTTCAGTTATTAAAAATAATAGTGTACTAGAAAAATTTGCACGAATTTCAAGAAGGCAGAAACCTGAACATGAAATATTAGAATTTGGAACCACTCACAACCATACTGAATTAATTTGCTAAATATTAGCAACTAGCTAGATAACATAAAGTGAATTTTGTGTTTTATAATGCTATTAATGATATGGCTTTATAATTTTAAAGTCTTTTTCTTGTAAATATGTGCATGCCATAAACAGGGATTGGAGGGGTGGTGGGTGACACACCATAAAATTTCCACTGGGAATTATAAGGTTCTTCAGTACTGCACAACCTATACAGATTTGATAACCTCTGTTTCTACCAAACAACAATGTAGGGGGCAAAGATACACAGTTCCTTATCATTTTTTTATTTAATTTTTAAAAACTTATAAAAATTAACAGATTTAGTTAAGAAGATCTAGAAAACTAGAATGTGTACCACCTTAGATATTTGAAATACAATTTGTCTCAGACAACTTCAGATGTGTATATCTGAATTAATCAACTTGGTGGCTCTTGAAAGTCAAAGTAAACAAGTTCTTCATATTACTTAAAATAGATCTCGAGAATTATGTCATAAATTGTTATCTCAGTGACTATAGTATGGCCAGTTGATATGTCATTGTCAAAGGTTTACATATCTAAAATTAAACATATGAAATGTCATGAACCGTATAATTGTGCACCTCCCTTACTTTAGAGAGATAGACTTAAAAGCTGTTTTCTCCTAAATTATTTTTGACAGTGCTCTCTGTTTTGCTGTAATAAATAAATATATAAATAAATAAATGAAAATTCTATAAATTCTCAGGTTGTTGAAACTTCATGCAAACATGTCCACAAAGATTCCTAGTGAATCTCATCTCCTGTCTCAAGCTTGGGCTGGAAAGGTTTTAGGATAAGGCTTTTTTTTGAACCCTGCTTAACATGAAACAGAACATTATGTGCTGTGATGCTTTCTCACAATACTGTAATACTGTCACACTTTGATTCATAACAGGAAAGAAAAATCAGTGAAGGAGAAAACCTTTAATTTTAAGATTCAGAGAAGCCAAGACAAAGATTTTGCATGTAATAAAACACAAAAAAACCCACTCCTCTCTGGTGTGAGGCCTTATCTGGAGCCCTCAGTACAAGAAAGACATGGACCCGTTGGAGATAGTCCAGAGAGGGACCACAAAAATGATCAGAGGGCTGGAGAACCTCTCCTTTGAGGACAAGCTGAGAGAGTTGGGTTTTTCAGCCTGGAGGACAGAAGGCTCTAGGGACATCTTATTGCATCCTTTCAGTACTTAAAAGAGGCCTATAAGAAGGATGGGGACAGACTTTTTCACAGAGCCTGTTGCAATAAGACAAGGGGTGATGGTTTTAAACTAAAAGAGGGAAGATTTAGACTAGACATGAGGAAGAATTTTTTTACAATGAGGATGGTAAGGCATTGGAACTAATTGCCCAGAGAGGTGGTAGAAGCCCCATCCCTAGAGACATTCAAGGTCAGGCTGGACAGGGTTCTGAACATCCTGATCTGGTTGAAGATGCCTCTGCTCGTTGCAGGGGATTGGACTAGATGACTTTTGAAGGTCCTTTGCACCAAGACTATTCTGTGATTACTCTATGAGCATGTGATCTACTTTTGAAAAGACTGCATTCCAAGCAAATTATTTTCTTACTGCTTACTCTACCTATCAATGTTTAAGTCTTCATTCAAAGGACTGCACCTGGTTCAACTGTTCACCATACACCCATGGTCCTCATGGTACTCAACAGTAAGGGTTTTCTAATAAAGTAAAATCACGCCATATTCCAGATTTTTTGTCCTCTTGGGCCTCCCTCTGCAGTAACAACACAAAAAATCAGTCTATTTGAGTGAATGATAGAACATGTGACTCTTCAACTTGCTGAAAGAGCTGATGGGAGGAGTACAAAAAATGAAGAGGTTCTGAGCACTGTCTTTTATCTGTGAAGTTTAATATCTGCCTGTGAAAAAGACCTTCAGAACAGGGCTTTGATACTCTATACCATATACACATAAGCACTTGCTAGACAAAAGTATATAGGGAAATGAAGCATCAGTTAACAATTAAAAATGAGAGGTAGACATTCCTATTTTCAGAATGCTCTGCAAAGCAGGGAGCACACTCGTGTGAAGGAAGGTTACTTTTAAGGGTTTCTGTTATGACTACTGACTGCAAGGCAGTTTTGTTAAACTTCAGAAAGCAACAACAAAGGCAGACAGCCACTACTTGGAAGCCTCATAAGGAGATCTGACATACAGGATAGAAAGTAGGATATTTTTATCTTGACAAAGGTAGATATTTTAAAAAGGCACATTAATTTTCAGGCAAACAGCTGGATTTCTGAGAAAGTATCCTGCTGAGATCCAGTCTAAAAAAATCTAATCAAAAGGAAATAATTTAAATGTATCAAAAAAGACTGGTCACATAAAGAAGTGGTTGCTGAATTATTTTTACTAGAGGAAACTGACATGACTGCAGTGAAAGTAATGAAATATGGGAATCATGAGAGAGAACCCCCAGTAGAGAATGAAGAGTCTTTACTATTTGCTTAAAGACACCAACCTGTACTACAAAACTTTAAATCTTTCCTGAAGTTCATCAAAAACCTAGGATATTCAGGTGTAGGAGTTTGGTTACCATCAATCCATAAGTAAAAAATGTATATTGCAAAGCTGCTACATATTTAATGTTTCCTGTGAAATTCCTGTAATAGAACAGAGGGAAAGGTTCATTTTATTGAACTTCAGTCAAACTGGTAGAGAGGTTACTTTAGGAGATTAAATTAGTCATCTCTGCTTTCTCTGAAGCAAATGGACAGAGATAGACACCTCCAGCAGGCAATTCATTCTAGCCTAAGTTAGCTGTCTAGGACTGTTTGGGTGAATCACATTCTGACAGTGTCTATCTATTTCAGAGGTCATCTAGTTATCTTCAGCTGGCTATTAAATTTTCAAATCACTCTTTTTAGACAAAATAAACCTTACCATTATTTGTATACAGTTGCTTTGAACTGAATAAGCATATACATTTGATCTGATTTTTAGAGTTGTCAAATGTATTATTGACATAGAACTGAAAACCACTTCCCTGATTCTGGAGGAATTTCTCATTTAAAACAGGGAACCAGAAATCCACAACAGAAAAAAACAAAACAAAACAAAATAAAACAAAACAAAACACAAACAACACACAACCACCTTACTTTTCTAACAAGCTAAATCCTACAAATGTGATGTACCTATGTCTGGGACCCCTGGTCAGAGCTCTTTCCAGTCAAACCTGGTTCATAAGACTTAAACTTCATTAACTTCCCACTTGCTACCAAGTATCTACAATTGTAACCAATCAGGACAGCAATTACATTGACATGATGTCTTGCTTTCCATATAAAAGAAAACAGAAAACTGCAGGTAATATGTGCTATGCAAGCATTTATATAAAATATAAGCTTAGAGCAGTAGGAAGAACTGAGTCTTACATCACTGGCAAAGAAGATGAAAGGAGAAAGAAGAAAGAAAAAGTCCTCTATAAGCAACCAAAAAAGAAAAAATTGCTCTAATGGACTGGATGAGAACTAATAAAGACTGCATCTCCATTTATTACTTTTTGTGTAATAGTGTCCTCTTTCCACTAGGAACAGTAAAAATTCCATTGTATGGGAAAATGACACAGTCCTCCTTAATAAATGCCTAACATTGTTGGAACAAGAAAAATACCTGCACAGAGTCACACATGGGATATAAACACCATGCTTGAGGAGTATTACTGTATTTCCTACAATGACTCTTTAAGTCAGAAGATTATAGCTGTTGCAGATTTTAAAACTAATTCCATTATTTTGTTGTAAGGCAATTAATCACTTCAGAAAAGCCACGTTCGTGTATCCGAGGAAATGCTTTTTCTGGACCAGTCTGTGGTGCTGTCTGTTGAAATGTATGTGGCAATCCGAATTTTAGGGGGTTTTTACATCTTTCTCATTATATTCTATATTATTGATATCTTTTTTTTTTTTTCTTTTTTTTTTTTTTTTAAATCCTGTGCATAGATCTTCATCTCAATCTCTTTATGTCAGTTAACTGGCAGGTACAAAGACTTTTAATTTTCCACAATACTAATGCTTCTGTTAGAAGGTGAAGGCTTTTGCATAAACATTGAACTATTCATCAACAGAAACTTTTCAAAAGCAGATATTTTAGTTAGAGGAACTCCCCTCTTTAACACTGTCTTCAAACAGCAGAACAGAAAATGGCTTTAAATTCTACTTTCCTCTTTTGAAGCTACGCTACCTTTCATGTTACACTGAAAGATAAGAGAAAGGGATGGGACTTCCGCAATATAAAATTGTGAGGTTGAATGGGTTTGCAGCAAAATAGGCTACGAGGGAAAAGTGACTGGAAGACTGGATATTATATGCAGTCTTCGCTGATTTGAGCAGTTAGTTATTGGGTATGCTGACATGGATCCCAGCCTAAACCTATTCATGGTCTGCATGATGTCTGCCAGCTCAGGACTCAAACTTAATCAAATGACCGCAACAGAGATATAGCAAATGTAAACCTTTCCAAAATCTGACCACAGCCCTCACTCCAATGAATTCAGACTTTGGATGCTTCAGGTCTAAATCTCATAGGAAGAGGAGAAGGAGGAGGAAGAGATGCTTCCAGATGCTAGCCTGATCTTTATTATGCTCTGACAGTCCAGAGTGAACTAATTTCCAACTATAACTTGTCAGATCCTCCTAAAAGTCAACTCTCTAGTCATAACCAATTCCAACCACAGCCACATAGCCTAGTTATCAGAATTTGCTTCTAAAATTTACCTTTTAATGCAGTCTTTGACTTGGCTTTTTCTCTACCTTAGCAGTAAGAGCCATAACATACTGACCTCTGTTGATCTCTGTCCTAAACCAAACACCCACTCCTAAACTTACATCAGTTTTAAATGTATTCTGTTCTTGGTACCAAAACATTCACATGGCAGAAGGTTTCAAACAAATTTAAAATCTTATCCACATGCTTTTTTAGAAAATTAAGGGTGCCAGTTTATAGTCACAAGTCATCACAATCTTTAAGAGAAATGCAATTGCTTTACTTTATAGAGGATCCAAATAATGCTTCGTATTGACATATAATATAATGGGCAATATTGGTATTATAACATTGTGAAGGACTTCAAGTGAAGTGGTCTTTTCACAAATTATTTGAAGAAACCTGGTAAACCATTTAACAAAGCAGAACTGGTGCTAATACAAGTAATATGTATACCTTAGTTTACAAATAAAATTAGTTTGATCTATCTCTTCTCAACTGATTTTGTTACCCTGCTAAGTTAGATCAAACTGCTTATCTTGACAAAGATTGATTACCAACTAAATATCGCATAAGCTAATAAAAATGATACCTTGAAATTTATCCAGATGGTTTAATTAAAAACAATAATCTCTGACATAGATACTACTTGGAAGGATTGCATTGCTGAAATATTTCAGAAGCTACAGGAAGTTTTAATGATATCTTGACAAAGCAGAAAATCTCAGTAGATAGGTAGTGAAACTTAAGGTGACCTTGCAAATAGCTCATATAAAACATTTTATAAAAGTGTTGTTTCCTGACTTTTTCCACCATTTGATGTCAGGTTACATCCAGTGAAATGAAACTATATGAACAGCCATCCTTCAAGTACTAAATTCCATCATTTTTCCTGCCTCCCAGGGCATGAAATAGCTACCCACCACCTGCTGTTCACAGGTTGGTTTGTCAGGTTGAAAGTCAGAATTCATATGCACTGGCTTTTATAGCACCCCAAACTATATTATAACACTGTAGTGCTTAAGATAGCTACTGCTGCCCTGTACTGGTCTGCAAGCATCCCCAGAACTAAATTAAAACAAAAATAATTCTAGACTAATCTGTGTTTGAATTTTACCATATGTCATGCAAAGACTTTGCATGAAAATTAAATATTTGGGGCAAGTAACAGAACAGCCAAGGGCAAATTAATTAAGCATCTGCAGCTGAAATTATTTTGGGTTCATTGATTCAGTGTTTTTCATGAAATAATTGTATGTGGCTATTTAGACTTACGAACACACACTTCTGTTTTCCAAACTGATGACAGCTATCAGGGACAAGAAATTATTCAAGGAACCTTCTCTTAGCCAATATCCTCTAGGTGCACTCTGTATATGCATTTATTGAGGTATGTTTCCCTTTTAAAATTATTTATAAACAATTGAAATAGCAATTGTATTTGTTTATTTAATTGTTTTGAACATACGAGCTGGAAGTAAGCACAAAATGAATAAGAAGACTCAATGCAGATAAGCAACGGAAAAGCTTTGAGGCTATATGTTTCTCATCACTGTTCACTTGATGGCAATAAACTAAATTCCTTGACCTTATGTTAGCTATCATAAAATAAAATCAAAATTCCTTAAGTTCAGAATAAAATGTTCTAAATAGGTTAGAAAGCTAAGTTTATTTCTATGATGTATCATGTCCTGAAACAGGTTATAAAAAACAAATAAACAAACAATCCAAAACAAAACAAAAAACCCACACCACAACAAAAACAACAGCAACAACAAAACAAGACTTATTTGTGGTAGAAAAAATACACAGTAAAAGCCAGTGGCAAACTAACCATAAGATATGCTGCTATATCTTAGAAGCACTGAACAAAACCTAACGGGTTCCACAAGGAAGGATTTAGCTAAAAAGGCAGATTTACAGAAACTGCAAAATTATGAAAGCCCTAACATGTTTTTCTCTTTGAAGAAATATGCTGTTTTGACATAGTTTCTGTGGTTAGTAAAATACCTTAAATGACACATTTACCACACTACTTCCAGCAACTACCGGTCCAGCAATGGCGACTGCTCTCAGAAGCTGGCACTGTGGCTGTTTGTGCCCTTCACATTACTATCCCTGCTGACTCTTTTTTTATCCTTCTTAAAACCCTTTATTTTTTGACATGACTGTCAAAGAGTCCTGTAAGCACTGATTTCTTCAGGAGAGCAGAGAAATCTAGTAGATCACTCAGACTTGCAATAATATACACTAAAGGCATTAGGTGCTGTAGCTGGGGAAACATGGTAGGGAAACTTGATGGCATACCTACGAAGGAAAAACAAAAAAACTCCACACATAATGATGACAACAATAAAAAACAGTAAATGGCTATGCTCTATTGACAACTGAGATTTATGTCAGCTAGCCCAAAATATAATGGAAAGCAAAGACTGTACACTCTTGACTGTCAATTTTTTCCAAAAATGGCTTAAAAGAGTCATCCATGCAGTTTTGCAGCTGCATCAAGTAAGCATCAATGAGAGGCTTGTCTATAGTTTGGTTAAAAGCTAATAAAAAATTGAATTAAAATGTTTAAACATTTGGCTGTGCAAGTTAGCTATTTCTTTTACTAAATAACATAAAACCTTAGCTGACCTCACAACAGAAGCCATTGGTGCTAGATAGAATGAAATGTTATATGGTGTCCTTGCATATTATTCATAGCTATTGTTTAAAAATATTCTTAAATGTTCAAAAATACTTCTTCCATTACAGGAGGATATTCTCCAAAACCACTTTTAAAGTTGCTGGTACACCCATGAGGTCTATGGGAATGAGTGTTGTTCTGCATGGTATAAATAGCAAATTTTGTATCAGTTTGTATTTTGAAAAGACAGCTGATGTGAGGAATAAATTTGCATAATCCACAGTACATGGATACATTTTTTAACAAACATATTTTTTGTGACGTCATTGGAGAATATTTCTTTTCCATATTTTTATTGCTTTTTACTGTAATTCTGAGATCCTGAATTGTGTTTCTTTTCCCCTGTACATCCAAACCATTCAAAACCATATTTAAAATTTATTATGGTTTTACTGAATTAAATAATGATCTAAAACCCAAAAGCAACCAAACAAACAAATACTCAACAGAAAAAAACAAAACAAAACAAAACATGAAATTACAGTGATGCAACAGAAACAACTGTTTTCTTGGGCTGGAAGTGATTGAAAGCATCCCCTATATAAAAATGAAATGCATTTCTATGGATGCACTGATGCTTCACCATCTGTCCAACATTTCAGATTTACTCTCCCAGATAACTTAATATTTCACCCTGCAGTCCCTAAAGAAACATCACTTTAAACAGGGCCACATGGAAAAATGCACTTCAATAACATCTGAAGGTCTTGTATTTAGCTGCAAGGGCCTCTAATCTAAATGAATGATGTGCCTATAGACTAAGCTCCATTTAGAGTTATGGAAATAGGGAGGAGCAACTGTAAGGGAAAGAATGCTAAATAAATAAATAAATAAATAAATAACATAGGGAAAAAAATGAAAGAAAAGGGAAGCTGGGAAAAGGGAAGAAAGGAAAAAAAAAAAAAAAAACACCAAACCAACAGCAACTCCAGAATGATGACAGTAAAAGACACAGGGATTTACTGATCAAGCCAGAAGATGCTGGCAGCCATCTATCAGTCTGCCTTGATGAAACAGGTATTGGAAATTAACTCAGGAACCCTATGAATTACATTCAATCCATGCTCTGGGCTAAGCACTTGTCAATTTTAGCTGCTATTGCAACCTATTACTTACAGACTACATGGCTGGCAAGCTAATGACACTGGAGAGTGTTAAAGAAAAGCAGCATAAACTGTGTACAGTGATGCTAGTCACAGCCTGAGCGTATCTTCCCATAACCCAATGCGAAAACTGAAAGCTCAAACTCTTGGTTCCTCACTGAGCAGTTAGTCTCATATAACATTATTTTTTGTAGAAGAAAAGTGCATACCTGAAGAATTAATCACTGATCTGGCTGTCCGCAGAAAGCTTTCACCAAGGTTTTCTGGGCATTGTGAAAAAGCGTTTTGATTAAACTTTTCTTGAACCTTTTTCCCCTTCCCCATAAGATACTCCATTCTGAGGCAGAACTCTTGAAACTGACAATTTTTAGAGGATCCTGATAAAAGAGTAGATAAATGTGCTGTCCCTATAAAACTTCAACCTGTTATATATACAATGTACTTCTTCGCTGTGGATTGGGTCTTCCCACCTGACTAGTGCTTGATTGCTTAGCTTTCAAAACAGCCTTCCAGGGAAGGTTAATTTAATTTTATATCTACAAATACATACATTAATAGTTGTGCACTGAAATACTAGAAATGCATTTTATTAGAAATGTACTCAGTCAATATACTGGAAATTCTTTATTGTATTTTTCAACTGATAAGCTTGTCTAACAGTGAAATATTTTAATAAGCAAACACATTCAGAGTAAATGTCAGGAGCTGTGATCCTGTGACTAACAGCTGCTGCTGCTGTTGATGGAGAGAGAGAGAGAGAGAGAGAGGTACAAGTACCAAAAAAAACAGCTAAGGCCAAATTAGAACAAATGTTTGTCAAGTAAAAAGGGCAGCGTTTTGTCTGATGCAAGAGATTTAATTCGAAAAGTCACAGAAAGAAGCTGTCTCGAAAGTATCAGATCAATTTTCTTCAGATAAGCTAATGAACCTAATTGAACTTTGCAAAGAATTGCTGATCCAGTAATACAAGGGGGAAAAAATCCAGAAAATCTGCTGCAGAAACCCTTAGAAATGAACTAACCAATTATCAACATGACTCTCTATCCTAGGAAAGGAGCAATATTTTTCTACATTGTTTCTCTTTTATAGCAGACTATAAGTTCAAAATTTAAATCACATGTTCTATGTGCTAAGTCACCTACATGGTACATTATCTACCCAGTTTGTTGTCTAATTCTATCAAGCTTTTTTTTCCCCCTAAGAGCAACCATAACAAAAACCTATTAAGGAACATAATATTTGGAATTAGACAAGGACATCTTGAATGTATTAAAGAAGACAGTAAACAAAATTATTTTGACAATGACAACACAATCATAAAACTAAAAACTAAAACCAAAACAAAAACAACAACAAAAAAATCCTAGCCTAAAGGAAGAAGATTATGCAGAAATTCAGTATAACTCAAACATTATTTTTTTAACAAAATGAGGCTTTTAAATGCTTTTGGATTGTTTTATGCTTCATTGGTATTCTTCTTGTGCTTCTCCTTTTTTTAACCTTTCACAGCATATCCATGTTTGCCACAAAGCTGCAAGCCTGGAATTCAAGTATACAGTATATATGGAATGCAATCACAAATTAACTATTTTTTACCACCAATTAACTATTTTTTTAATCATAGAACAGACAAATAAAATTTTTTAAAAGTATTAAATACTGACAAGCAAAAACCATTATTATAAGTTAGGATTTAAAGATCCATGGAAAATTCATGTCATGAATTTTCAAAACAGAAAAGACAAGCCTTTAAGAGAAACTTCAGTGCTTGAGATCCACATTTTCTTTCAGTACATCTTTGCTCTAAGGTTTTGGAATTGAGCCTTCGTGTATGGGGTGCTCAAAAGGCTCGCTGAAGTCTACAGAAATTTTCATCAGTATATGGGATGTCATTTTCAAAAGACAGCAAAGTAAGGATAAAGCTAGGATTTCTAAGGTTTGGGAATACATAATAAATACTTGTCTGCAACAGGAGAAACTTTATTTAACTAATAAAAAGCATTCAGTGTACCTGGTGAAGAGCCTCCTACTAAGAGAGAATAAGGAGGAGATTAGGTTGAGTTCATATTTCCCCCATTTTATGGTAAAGTAACATTTTATAAAAAGATTCTTTTAATAAATGTAGTTTCAAATACTCAGAAAATATTTAACTCTTCAAATATACACTTCTTTAAGAGTATGTGCTTATTTTTACGAAGGCTGAGGAGATTGCTGCTGTTTGTAGTAGTACGTAAGAAAGAAGTGCAACTAAACTTCTCATCTTCCCTGTTACTGCCCTTTTTTCCCTGTCATCTCAACTATCTATATATGTATAATATATCGTAGATGTAGCGCTTTAACTGGGGTTGGGAATATATCTTTTGGCCATTCCTGCAGTTGCACTTTTTTTTTCTCCCCTTCAGTGTTTAGATGAGACAAAAGAAGGAAGAAGACGTTTTTTTTTTTACTTTCTCACTCTGACACCATACTACAGAGACAGTTCATTAAGAAAAAAGGACACAAAGAGTAACATTTTCCTAAACATCCTGCTAACAAACAAGCCAGTTGCCAAAAGATTGCACCTCTTGCTACATCTGAAACTAAAAAGAAAATACATAAATATTCTTCAAAGAAGTTTTTGTGTAGAAATAGTGAAATTGCCTGTACACGGTACTTTTTTATATCAAGATACCACTTTTCTGCAAGCATGCACATCTGTAAAATTTCCAGTTGTAACAAGATAGACCAGATATATAGCGGTGGATATTACTGGCAATGAGATACGGCATATTACCATCTTAGTAAAAGATTTTTTAAGACTAAAAGATGTAGCTAATCCCTGAAGATGACGAAACTCAAATAGATTACATGGATAATCCATGGTACATATGGATACAGAAAAAAGTGGCTGGCATCATGGTAATATTACACAAACTACTCCCACAATGTCATAAACTCTTGACAATCACACGTCATGTCGATGATGGTCAAAGCAGCAGAAACATGAAGCAAAACCTGTGCTAAAGTTTAAAATGTTTTCTACTGCATAAAGAAGTGCATGGGGGTTTAGTATTATTTGGAATGATGCTGCTGTGTGTCCATCCAAAATGTCATTCTTCAGAATCCGAGATGTTGGCAAAGATGATAGTATGCTATTGGTAAATCAACTGTACTTAAAAATTGTTTTTTCCTGCAAATGGAAAACTACAGACAAGTCATGTTTCCTGAATGATGATGACTTTCTGAGGTTTGGGCCCTCCTGCAGGAATACAGGCGAGTATACTTCTGAAACATATACTGATTATTTTTTTCTACATTAGCATTATTTACAGTTACTAGTTACAGCTCTGTCCAGACCAGGATGTATAGGAATACACAACGTGGTCTGGCATTAGTATTTCTTGGAGCTTCTTGATCCTCAGTACACACAAGGTGTCCAAAGGCTGTTAAGGATAAGAAAGCAGTTTGTATAGCTTAAATTGGTTTCGGACTCAGTGGTTTTCTAGCTCACTATTCATTTAGGCCATGTTTTATGCTAAAGAAAGATGAGAACCCTTGATGGTCTTTACTGCATTGTCCAGAGACTCCTTAGCCTGTTAACTGCATAGAATAGCAGTATACCTACTGATGACTTTTCAGATGTGATGGTAGTGGAAAAGATTATTTATTCCTGCTATGGTGATGATGTAAGAACTCCCAATGCAGTTGCCTCATTTCAGTATGCAGATATCTAATAAAACCATCGCTGACCTACTGGGTTAGAAAGGGAGGCAGGGGTCTAGTGTAGTCTTGCACCACAGGAATAAGGACATCCCAGTCTTGTAGATTCCTGTGGTTTTGCTTTCTTCATGAAATTAATAAATCATTAAGCTTTGAAACACTTTTTTTTGTTTGTTTGTTTTTTGGGGTGTTTGTTTGTTTGTTTGGTTTGGTTTGGTTTGGAATTTTTGTTTGGTTTTGCAAAGATAGAAGATGAATAACAGTCTTTGGCTGGATGAAGTGATAATCTGATTAAGAGTTATCTCTAGTGTTCTGTGCTGTAAGTCAAGACCATTCCTACATTCTTGTATTCATGATAGCAGAAAAGAATTGTTTTCCATGGAGATGGTATTTGGAGGATATGTTATCTGTAGACAGACTGCAGTCTCTGATAATGAGTTTGTGGGAGTCATTGTCATATTGGGCAGCTAGCTGACAAGTTCCTCTAGAAACCCTGACAAGACCCTTTCTGCATAATGTTCTTAGGCTTGTAAATGCTATTTAAGATTCTACCTGAATGAAACTCAGCTTAAAACACTGAAATTAGTGGGAATCTTAATTAGTCTGTAGAAAGCTGACTCAGGTATTACAATGTCAACCAGCTCAAATTTTGTCTTTATTTGCTGTTTTTCCTATGTAGTAGTATTGTTCTCGTGGTATTAATAAAAAATTAATAAAAAAATAAAAGAGGCAACACCACAATACTTCAGACTTCTATGTGATAAAAATAAATAGAATGGGGGCATTTCGCCATGTAGAAAGTCCTTTTCAGGTCTTATGTCTGCCTTAACCATCTGGATGTGTCCTTCCTGTACACCCAGATGTGAGAGGGTTCAGTTGTACTCCAGCTGCCATTGAAGTTAACTTTTGGTGAAGAGACAATCTGACTCAACAGACTTGAAGGAAATTCAACCTTACCCACATGAATTCCTTCATCTGGTTAACTGAGAGACCGTGAGTGTGGAGCTAACCATCACTTTACAGGCTACATACAGATTGTACATGTCAGCTTCAAAGACAGATAAATGATATCACTATCATTATTGCTAAAAATCATAATTAAATGTAAACCACTGAGTCATATTTACCTTGAAAACATCATAAGAGTTACTTGAATCTAAACAGGAATAATAATTGTACAATTCATTTAAGATTACCCTTCTAAAAGTTTGCTCTTAATGTATATTTACCCTCATAGAGCTGAACTACAGCTTTGACTTATATTCAGTGTCAGAAAAGACCATAATTTTGATATTTAAATCTAATTTACAAGTTATTATTTTCACAATATGAAAAATGTATTTTACTTATTATACAAGCAACTATTTTGTTATGATTTAGGTAAGGCAAATTATTAGACTTATGACTGGATCAGCAATTTTTATTGTATCCACTTATCATTACTGTATGTTTCTTTCATTTGCCTTATACCAAAAATATTCATGCTGATCACCAAACTACCTGTGTTCAGTCACAACTGTTGATAGTTTAAGTAATTTTTGACCTTTTACATTATTTACAATCTTATTTGTCTTGACTTACTTAAACCAGTATGTCATCATCTTTTCATTTTTCATGCATGGCCACAGCTTACAATGAAGTTTGAGTATTTCTTTATGCCTCTGTGAAATATACCTACAGTTTTCCTTTTACTTTTATAAAAAATGGAAGCCAAACTAGAAGAATATATTGTATGATAAATTGATATATTTTTCATTACTAAGGAATGTGAACTATTTTCTCTACTGTGTATTTAGCTCTTTTTGGCATTGAACTTTTGCACTTCAATCAAAGTGCAATTTTGAACAAAACTGCTTCTTAACTTTTACAGAAGACTCAGCTGGATTTTCTTTTTCATTGTAACTCACTTGCAGGAGAAAAGATATGAGCCGAGAAGAACTCATTATCTGACATGGATCAAAATACATGTCAAAAGTAAGCAAGGGAACATATATGTGCATGTATGTTGCCAGGAAGCAATTCACCTTTGTGTTACAAAAGCAATGGTTGGAAGTAACAGTTTAAGACTTATTGTCTTTATATGATATTCCTTAAATTTTTGCTCTTCCTACTGCCACCATTGAGATAACAGCAGGAGCACTAGCAGAGACTAAACACCAACTGGCTGCTGTTGTCATTACTGGAGTGAGGGCATCTGCCCATCACAGCAAAAATGTCAGTTACTTTTCTAAAGATGAGGTTTAAAAGTATATGAAAGGCTCAGACTCACATAGTTATTTCTTGGTTTGATGAAGTTAATGCATTTTAATAATCTTGAAGTATTACCAGACTCCTGCTATATTCTATAGTTTACTGTGTTCTACGTATAGCTGCAGTTTGCAGAACTGTCTTCTGTCTTTTCCATTGATTGTCTCTCTCTCTCTTTTTTTTTTTTTTTAAATTGTTTCCATGTTTAATAGGATAACATTTTGCATTGAAATGGTTATTCTAGGTACTATACAATAGAAATTTTATGAATGTCACATTAATTCTCTTTTTCCATAAATCTGCAATACAAACTCCCAAAGTTAATCTCACAGTATTAGACAGTTTAGGGAAAAAGAGCTGGCTATTGTCATGTTTCCTGACTTAAGAGAGATCATTTTCCCTTCTCTGTACCACAATAACAAAGCTGTGAGTTGACCTATTTATCTTTTGTTGTCCAGCTTCTGGGAGACAGAAGGTATAGGCCAAGTGGAACTTTTAGGTCCAGCTTGTGGATTTTTTCCACCTTATCTCCTGTGGAAAAACAAAATGTGTGCAGCTGGGATATGCGTGCACCCCATTGTTCACTAACTTTCAAACTCTGGAATTAAGGTGGCTCTTTGTTTGTTTGTTTGTTTGTTTCCAGAGATGAGTTCATAAGGCTTCAATAAATGAAATAGCTCTGAAACTGAATTCTAAGGAAAAGAATACTATGTATTGCTCTCAAAACAGGGTGTCTGACACACTTCTTCCCCTTCCTATACTCATTCTGAGCAATGGGCTTGTGGCATAAATATGATTTAAGCAAGAAGTAAAAACATCAACTGAATAGAGTAATTTGTAAGTAGACGATAGAATAAGATAGTAATTTGATTTTTGTCGGACAAACTCTGTGTGATCCCTATTCTTTGTGTGAAGAAAATGAGAAAAACTAAAATAAAAATAATCACTTTCTATACTTGTGAGTATCTTGGAAAACCAAGCTTTAAATGGAACTGAAAAGTGTGTGCCACCAAGCTGCATACAAATAGCTCTCTCTTTTTTATTATTTTAAAACATTACAGATGTATTCAGAAGACAAGTCATCAGTCAGCAACGACAGCCAGCATGAAAATGTATAAGAATAAATTGGGCTTTAATTTTTCTTGACTAAGTATAGACATCTATCACAACTAATGCACTTCTAATAGCCCAGCATCTTTTTCTATGAAGTAATCTCATGTATTTTGTTGTGTGTCTTAAACCTAATTAGAAAGCAAAAGTCCTAGCAGTTATAAGAAGAAAGATAATATTTCTTTTGACCAATGTAGGTGCAATCTACTGCAATTAAAGTTATGGTAAAGTTTATGCAAGAACAGAGAGATCATATTTTTGCTAAATAGGCTGTGAAGTCCTCCTACTTTTGGTGCCTAATTACTGGTGTCATGCTTGTAATAGCGGCATCTGTGCACACTCAACACTCTAATGGGCAGCTCCTACAGGACTAATGAATTTTAATTGATGGTGTTTAGCGTGGCTTTTGGTTTCTGTCTCTTGTAGAGGAGGCTATGCCCTTCTGCTCTTCTGTCCCCAAGGGAGCTGCATCTCTGTTGGGGAGCTCATAGATACAGATGGTCAACAAAAGGTGAAGAATGCCAGAAATCTCTGGGCATCGGTCGCTTTTCAGTAAAGATAAAGCTTGAATTGCTAATCAGCTTCCTTTTTTCCACCCAAGCTGTTTACGCTGTGGGCTTGATGTTAATCTCTTTTAGTAAGATGACACATTCCTTTTTTTAATTCAAAATATGCTTCCTAGGTTGACAAATCAGAAGGCAATTTTCTTCCCAGCCTTCCCATAGGTAGTTTTAAATGTAGCGTCCTTTGCCAGAGACAAAACAAAAACACCTCATGGTGATGCTTAATCATTTTACCCACTCCAAGATATTCCGCAAAAGATTGAAAAGGAATACAACTTCCTAAAATTGCTGTTGCCCCTCTAAATTTTAGTTTTTCTATAAGTATTCTTTTTTTCTCACATCAAATGTTCATTCTTCATGCTGATACATCATTTGTGCTTCCAAAAGATGCAATGCAGGGCATTTGGTGGAAGTATCTTTATCTTAATAAGTCTCAAGTTTTTTTTGCTTGGTACAAAAAAAACCCAAAACAACAACAACAACAACAACAACAACAACAACAACAACAACAACAACAACAACTTGTATAGTAGGGAGGAAGTAATTTAAACAAAAAATACGAGTGGCATGAACTTATTATTCAAAATTTTTTCCTTCGGAAACAACAAGTCTTTAAATCAGCAATATGTCAGAGGCTACAGAGACATACTTTAAAATATAAATCTGGTTTATATAGAAACAGGAAATTGTCCACCCCACTGGTTCATTAACAGAGCCTTTTGTTATTAGTTTTAAGAGAACTGCTTGCCTGATTTCCTGCAGCCTATACACCTTAAGGGAATAATCAAAAAGTAGGAATGCGAATGTACTCTTTGTGAATATCTCTGAACTGCTGTCATCTGTTGTCTCTTTTTGATTAAAAAAAAAAAAAGCCAAAAAAAACCCAAAATGAAAACTGCAATGCCTTTTTTCTTTAAGCATAATCTCGTATTTTTTAAAGACAAAAAACTAAAGAAGTTTTTTTAGGGTTTTTTGTTGTTGTTGTTTGTTTTAATCTCAAGTATGTATTAAATATAATAAATATACTGACTAGGTATCATAATGAATGAATGAATGCCTCAAATAGTCATCATTTGGTATTTTTTCAGATGAAAAGAAGACTGAAAAAGTTTAAGGTGCAATTTTCTGGTTTGAATATTAAAATAAACACTATTTGTGTTGTTTTACCAAACTAATCTGTCACACCTTCATGCTGTCCACATTCTCTGTCAATTTGTCAGCATGTAACCATGGTGGTGGAACATAAGGATGGATTTGTGACACTCAGTGCCTACTATCTATACACCATGCACAAAATCACGAAATTTCATTACAATGTGCTGTGACAACTGATTAATTTCATAGAATGAATCATAGAATGTCCTGAGTTGGAAGGGACCCACAAGGATCATTGAGTCCGCTCCTGTTCCTGCATAAGACAACTCCACAGTTCACACCATGTGTCTGAGGGCATTGCCTAGTCACTTCTTAAACACTGTCAGGCTTGGGGCTGTGACAATCCCTGGGGACGCTGTTCCAGTGCTCCACCAATCTCTGGGTGAAGAACCTTTTCCTAAGTCCAACTTAAACCTCCCCTGGCACATCTTCCTGCCATTTCCATTACATTCCCATCCCATTCCAATTATGTGGGTGTGGTTTTAGCAAGGCATTCAAATACTTATTAAATAAAATTAATAAAACAATAATAATTAAAATTAACATAGCAGTAAACCAACAACAACAAAAAAACAAGCCACAACACATGCACACATCTACACATGACCTTTTGCAACTATCTATGGCACAGCCCACAGCTTCTCCAGGGAAGTCATGCTCCAGCGCACCTACCCCAACAGAACCTGGAAGAGGCCACACACATTGGCTCAGTCACAGACAAGGACAGGTCATGATGACCATGGTACAGTGTTCCACACAGCAATCAGGTCTACCTGTGACTGATTCTTGAGGTCTTCAGGGCATCTTCCCCAAAGTTTTCTTTATTATGCAAGGTTTATGTCACAAGTCACTTGCTCTGAGTGGGTCATGAAATCAATTACTTTTGGTGATTTCATCTAGTCACTATCCCTTTCATGTGCTGGCCACTTCCTTATGTTACTTTCGCATACTAATTTCCAGGCTCAGTTTTTTACTGCTGGATGTTACTTTTGGGTCACTATAAATGCTTATCTCCAGTCAAACATTGTTTGCTTCCTTCCACCAAATGCTCTGAGTTCCATTTTCTTGCAGCTGTTCTATAGCTAAAAAAATGCTGCTTCTAGACTATCTGTTTCGTAAGGTGGGTATTACATTTTGGTCTGAACCTTAGTTCAACAAAAAATAAGAAATTTATTGCAAGATCCATATATGCTTAATTATCTTACCCCATCAGCCTATCTATATACAGAAACAGTTCTTCCCGATTCATAACCCTCAATCTAAAAACTTACAACAAGACCTTGCTGGGTCTCAGCTGTAAGGAATCCATTGCAAATTCAAGACCTGAGTTTGTCTCAAGCATAGATACTTGAAATTACCATCTCCCAGCTATGGCTCCGTCCACACCTCCACAGCGTAAGTGCAAGATTTTCCTCATCTAACTTTGGCTATCTGAAAAGCTGTATCTGCTTTAAGGTAGGTATGCATATTTCCTCTACAGCAATCAGAGACAGAGTGAAACTTTTCCTGCTTACTTTGGACACCTATTTATTCAAAAGTATTGCAGGAGAAGCGTAATGCTACAAGTTTACACTAACAGTTTTATGTCTTCCAATATAGTTGTTTGCACAAATTTTGATCTACAGAAAGAAGACATCATAATGCCAAACAGAAGCACTCAGCTCTTTAAGAAGCTGTACCTTTTTACATGTGGCGTCGTTTCCTAGCAATGACCATCAAGCCTTAAGTACTGGGATTACTAGAAATAATGTTAAAATAAACTGCTCCAGACGAGTTGACAGGAAGTTATAAAATTCTTCACTGAAAAGTGTTGCTTTTTCATTGTATTCCAAACTCCACAGCTAAAATATGAAAAAGTTTATGTGAAACTGTCAGTATTTGATAACAAGGACATACCAGTCAAAGGTGATACAGTTTTATACAAAAGGTATTCAAAACCTCAAATTTACTGACTTCGACTTGCAAGCAAAACTTTCAAAACAGCGTATGAGAAAGATAATTCTATAGGTTATATTTGCAAATAGCAGACCTTAATAATTCAGTCAGGATTTGGTGAGTATCAAGAACTGCACAAACACTGGAAAAACAATATCCATATAAGCTTATGAAAGTTTGAAAACAAGGTAACCTTCCATCATGTTTGCACATATATTGGGCCATATGTGTTAATACTTTCTGGCTGTACTGTTTTGCTCTGTGGGTGTAAGACAACACTAAAAATAATGTAACTAGATGGTGAAGCAAGGTTTACACCTGCTTTGAACGTTTTTTTCCCATAGTAACAAATCTCCATGTCACAACTATGAATGTGGACAAATAACTAGATATTTACTTATATTCTAGGAAACAATATCCCCAGAAGGAATTAGCATAAAACAGGAAGTTAAAGGAATGTTGCTGAGCATTCACAAGATTTGCAGTTTTGTCATGAAAATCTCTTAAAACGATATCAAAAAGTATATTTTTATTCAAGCGCAAACATTATGTGTTTGCTCTATACAATTAAATCAAACATAGAGTGCTTGGAGTAAGCCCCTCACTGCAGGCTAAGATTTCTAATTCAGGAATTATCTATGCAGAATTTCATATGAAACATTAGATCTGTTAAAAATGCTTTCAGTAAGCCTGTTTTAATGTCCTCTGTGCCCAAGAGAGTTAGTAACAATATGTGAGGATCACAGTTGGGGTGATCAGACCTTTCTGTTACCAAACAAACTGTAGTTATGCAGTCCATTTATCAAGTGTGTTAGAGTGTCAATAAGTGGCCAGGTGAAAAAAGTTACAAAGATGAAGTCAAAACATAAGGTACAAAAAAACCACCAAACCATACAAGAGCAGCAAAATGCTCCCCAATGCAGCTGAATACTGAAAAGTAAGGTACACGGGAGGTTTCATGGCACCATACCAAGTAAATAATCTCTAAAGTGCCAAATTTCTGAGAGAATTATGTATACTAGTTTAAGGTAGGGTTATACTCTCTTCCCTGCTCATTGTGCAAAAAGTGGAAAAATCTGTATATTGTTGGTTTTATCTATGTTTGAAGATGCTAAAAGTATTTCTACAGTAAATGGAAGGTAGCTTATCATATCACCATCAGATTAGTCTATGTTGTTGTTACATACACATCCATACACAGACAAGTATATAAACCACAAGATATCTGGATAAATTTATTGATAACACTGAAATCTGGGAAGCCTATCAAACATGCTCAGACATTCTGTGCTCACCACGAACAAAATACAGGCACAGAATGCAAATCTGCAGGGGGGTATTTTTGAAATATAAGCATTTACTCTGGGGGAAAAATAAAAATAAAAATAAATAGGGTTCTTATTATATTATGTCAAAATAATAGCTCCCTGGTAATGAAGGAACAGTCATGTCTCCTGACCCAGCCTTCACATAGTTACTCCATCAGCTCTTCAAGTGAACCAGAGCAAAGACCTAGAACAGCAGAAAAATATTCAGGGTTGTTGTTTTTTGGGTTGTTTGTTTTGTTTTGTTTTGTTTTGTTTGTTTGTTATTTTTTGTTTTGTTGCTGTTTTTTGTTGTTGTTGTTTTTGGTTTTTGTTTGTGGGTTTTTTATTTTGAATAGAAGGGGAAGATGAGATATATTTTAAATACATTCTACATTTCTGAGTCTACTCATGATGTGATCAGGCATCCAACACAAGACAAGTGTGAAGGGTATGCCTACTCGTATCAGTAGGAGCTATTAGTTGAATTGTGATAACTGAAATGCAATAATTAACTCTGAGATCTGAAAAGGAAAAATACTTTACTACTACCAGGACCTTGTGAAGTGGATTGCTTAAGGTACCAGTACTAGGCAGAAATATCCTTGATAAAATGATGTGTGATTAAAGAAAAAGAAAAGAAAGGAAAGATCATGTTGTAACACACATGCTTTTTATGAATTTTCATTAATAGACATCCTGAACACAATTTTGTACCATCCTTTCTCAAAGAAGGTATAGTATAGATGTGTAGAGGATTTCAGTTGCTATTATCATTGATGATAGGGAATTAAGTTTCAACCCTATTTCCTTTCACATGCATTACTTCCTGTACTTAATTTGAAAGCTGTCAGGGTCTCCACATCAGCACAAGAGACCCGAGAGAGATGGCAAGTGGTATTTCTGCAGCCTCTTTTAGATGTTCTGCCAGTAGAAGGCAGCCTTTATTTAACCTAGGAGATAATCAAGAGATATTCCAGCTACCAAAGAAACAAATCCATTCTGAATCAGAGCACCCTGGCAGGCTGTCTGCCATTGAACACTGCCTGCTATTTAGGCCTCTTGTAAAGGGGGCTGCATGCTCTAAATAGTTTCTTGGCAGATTGCCGTTCAAGGCCCAGTGCCAGGTGTCTACCCCTGGCCTTGTTGTAAGCCTGGACCCATGGGTTTAACTGCCATCATAAGGTCAGATGTTTGAAAGGCACTCATATTATTTAAGGCAAGAGTTTAATTTGCTTTAAACATTAAAAACAAACAAGCAAAATGTAATCTACTGAGATGGTAACTCCATGCACGTTCATGTTGAGCAAATATATTGATCATCCTTTGGAAAGATGTACTTTAATATGTTGTAAAGCCTTGCTAATATAGTATAATAAATAAAATTGGGGGGGGTTAATTGTGTAGCACAGATACGAAATAGCTTAGGGCACTTGCTTCCTAAAGGAGCATTAACTAGCTTCTATACATTAGTCCAGTGATCAATAAACAGCTCAATTCCCAGACCTTTATTTTAGCTCTCAGTAACAATATTATCTAATTCATGTGCTATCCATTGTCAGCAAAACCAAGGATGGTGTAAACTGGCATACCTCCACCGCCTCCAGGAGATGCTTTGGCCCAGACCTCAGTCAGGGTATCTGCTTCCCAACTTTTCTTGGTAAAGAAAATAAGTTTTAATGTTGCTAAGGAAAGATTATACAAAACAGCTGTTCTGCAAGCTGATAGAAATATTTTCTTCAAATGAGATCAGATCAAAGACAAATACATGGAGATTTTTAGTGTGCAAAACTTTGGGAGATGAATATTTTACATTCCTTGTTTCTCCCCTTTCTCATTTGTTGGTTCTGTACATTCCACACGTGGGATCTTTTTTCTTCCCATGTCAGCAGCTCATTGGCAAGAAAAACATTAAGGTAATATTGGAAAAAAGTTCTGTTTCCCAAGTCCTTTGGCTACCTGAAGCTCTAATCAGACATCCATGTGAAATACCATATCTACAAAGGCACTGGTGAAAAAAGTAACGTGATACTGAGATTACATTCTCTGCCTACGACATGCAATTCCCACCCACTGGTGAGGTCTTTAATTCACACATTTCCACGTAGTGATATTGACTGAGAAGAAAATGAACCTTGACTTGAAATAGAAAAATTTCTTCCAAAGTAAACACAGACAGTTTTTTTTCTGTAAAAACCTTCAGGCAAGATCATGTTACATGCACATATGATCGATATCAGAATACGAAGTAAAGTATCCTTCCTGAGCATCTAGCAGCCTACAGGAGTACCTGTCAACACCACTTCTGCTTTGTTTATTCCATGAGTCTCACGAAGTAGTCGGAGATACAATTTTACCCCCAGAAGCACCAGCCAGGGTCACCAAACCCCAAGGCAGAAAAGGATGAGGTAACTCATTGTATCACTAGCAGCGTAGTAAGTCATCATTCCTCCTCCATCCAAATGGTAGTGGAGTGATGCCATCCCCATGCTGCTCACTGAACAGCACAGAACTGAGTTGTCCCTCACCTGCAGTAAAGCACAGGGACATGGCAGGTTGTATTCTGGCATCTGATGACAAATGAACAGTTTACATCAAGTTTGCCTCTGTGGCTTTATGCAGCATCCATATGCAGCCAACATTTTACACAGAGTTGCTATTACCTTGATACATTGACTTGAAGGGAGTAAATCCAAAGCCTATTGATGTAACCAAGTGCAGTGTCATAGTTCCATGCTGTTGAGTCTGAAATCAGAGTAATGCATATAATTTCTAGTATAACATTTTATTAAAAAACAAAATAAAACAAATACACACTTTTTTTTTTTTTTTCTTGAGGAGCTGAATCAGTACATTAATGGTGAAAACCTTCTGGAACAGGATATTACTTAAATGTCTAACAATCAGAACAATCAGTGCAGATGCCTAGAAAAATAGACAGTTGAAAAGTTTGTGTTGTTTGGCTTTGTTTCAGTGGACTTTTTTTGTTTGGTTAGTAGGGTTATTTTTGTGGTTTGTTTGTCTGGTTTTGTGGGTTTGTTTGTTTTGTGTGCGGTTTTTGTGTTCTTTTTGTTTTGTTTTGTTTTGCTTTTCATAACAGCTAAAGCAACTGTGTTTCAGGGTCTGAGTACAGAGCATCAGCTCTTTTGAGGGACAAACAGCAACTCCGTTCTGAAAATCCAGAGAGGAAAGTAGACAGAGGATGTCTTTTTGACAATCAAATCTTTCACAGGAAGAAGGCACAGACAAAAGCTGGTGAAGATATGACTATTACAAAGCCTACAAAAATCTCACTCTTATGCAATTATAAGGTAGTGTTGCAGTGAAAAAGATTAAATCAATAAAGAGAAAACAGAGAACAAGAATAGACTACATTCATTTCTACATCTGTTGGTGACTGTGCATATAATGCAGAAGCCTGGATATTTCAAATGTTCATCCACACCTTACCAAATTACATCTATTTAAATAGACAAATAGACAAAAAGGAAAAAGGAATATAGATAAATAAATAAATAAATAAACAAATACAAAATAAGGATGCATTTAATCCATTTTTGCCAAGGCAACTTTATTTAGAAAGTTGTTTACCTTACTGAAAAGCCTCATTAGGCATAAAAACAAAGAATGAAGTTGATTAATGTGCTCTAAGTGTGATGTTCAAATTGTAATTTTCATATACGTAAATGGATGCTTCTGCCGTATTTTGTTTGATAATTTACAGAGTTAGCACCGTCCAAACCACTAATCAGTTCCTTTTTATGAAGACAGCTGCAGAAGATCCTTTTAGAATGCTAATTTTCATTAGTGCCTTTGCTCACCAAGAACTAGAGCCTTTCTCATATATATAACCTCATCACTGCAAACTGGGCTCAAGGAAATTCAGTTCACTTGCAATTCAGTTGTCTGGGGAATTTTTGTTTATTTATTTCTTTTTCCAGTAGGATAATCTGAAAAGAAGAAGAAAGAGCAGCAAAAAAAACCCCAAGTGGATGGATTTAGAAGAGAAATGTGCCTATAAATCAAGACTGAGGTAGTTTATCTTTTCTTCTTTTTTTGATGTTATCATCTGCTGAGGTGGCAGAAAAAAAGCAAATTGCACAAAGGTAGCATTTCTCTAGGTACTGTCTGTATATTTTGCAGGTTGGTGACATTAATACAGATTAGTTTTAACACACCACTTTTCCAGTAATTCTGTTCTAAAGCTCCTTTAATGCAAAAAGTAGTGCTACAACTGTATGCACTGTGGCAGGAAGCAGAAAAGACAAACGGATTAACACGCTAGGTTACTGTGTATGAAAAATCAGGTTTAAAACGGAGGTAGTTATAGCATGCTATGCTATTTTTTATGGAATTGCCTCAGTTTCTCTCAGCAGTGCTAAAGCTGGCTCAGTGGCAGCATTAGTTTCTGTTAATTTGGAATTTTCATGCTCCAGTTAAAGTATTAATTTTTTATGTCATTGTAAATAGTAAGTAACCAATCAAATGGTCTAAATATATTAATGTTCTGCCTTTGCGCATAGGTATGAGAAGATTAGACTAATTCTGCTGTACAAAGAAAACAGCCTCATGGAAGTACTGAAAGTACATTTACTGTTGCAAGGAAGAATGATTTTTCTCAAAATGTTTTGCACAGGACCAGAACAAAATTAGAGGTGTTCCCTTGGCTTTAATACTGAAAACAGCAGTAATGAAACAGGCCAGCAGTTTTTTTTAACAAATTCAAGTATAAGGGTGTTAAATAAAGTCTGACAGTTTCAGAAATCAGTCTGAGAACAGCTGACACATGTTCAGGAGCCCCTGCAGTGTCTCCACAATGATTAGAGATCTGAATCTACATTTCAAAATGGAAAACATCCTCTGTTGCCTTTCCCAAAAATACATGCTCACACCCATTAACTCCAGCTTGAGCCCTTTCCATTAAATCTTCCCATCTCTTCCACTTAGTCCATATGGTGCCTCCTCATCTGCCTCTTGATCCTTCCAGATGCATTCAGATGCCTGCCCACCTTGATCTAAGTCACTGAAATGACACTTAGGGTCAAGCAAGCAGATTTCAGATCCCTCATGTGAAGAAAGAGTCACACGGATGAGGCCACAGCAGCAGGATGGGATTTTCCAAAAGGTAAAATGATATTCTGTGGTTAGGCACCTTGAACCTCAGTCTGTACAATTACTGCAAGAAAAAATTTTGTGCCTGTGAAATCTCCGCCTTTCTACCTAACTTATATTATTCATTGGCTCTATGGGATGTTTTTATAAATGATTTCACAGAAGAATGAGAGAAAGCAATTATGGAAGTTGTGCTTTAATGAGAGCTGGGGTGAAGGAAAGGATTACAGTGAACTATTGAACTAAGCATTTATGTACTAGAATAGCTTGCATATAAGACAAGAAGATTCTGTAAAAATTAGGGCGGTGTGAGTTGCAAGAAATGTAACTGACAGTTTGAGGAAGGCTAAGAACATCACTTAAGTTGGCTACTAAAATGTGAAAGCAGTACACTGTTTATGCAAAACTGCTTGTTTTAGACAAATGAACTGCCAAAGCAACTATGTTTTTAGGTGCAAGAGAATGTCAATCTTCAGCCCAGATATGTGGAAACAAGACTGTGTTATATAGCTTATGTTATCTGTGATAAATATGGCAAATCAGGATGAGTGAAAGAAGAGGAAATAGAAAATGCTCTTGGGCTGTAAATGATTATCAGAGTTAGGGAGCTGAAGGCTGATAGCAACAGAGGTACTGGAGTCAGAAAGGCAGAGTGTGAGAAATGAGGGAGTACTGCTACTGTTAAAGAAAGACAGCTATGGAGGTGCTACATAAGACTTTCTTGATGATTTCTGGCTATAGGAAAAGAAAGTTCACACAAAAACAAACAAAAAAAAAACCCTAAGCAAGCAGTTAAGTAGTAAGATAATGAGAATCATGGCAAATCTCTCCTCATTCAGCTTTAGAGGGACTTCGACAGCCATTTGGCATCCACATAAATTATTTCTCACATGCTAACAAGCCAAACATTCTATCTGATACATGAGCTATATTCGATGCTCTTTGTAACATTTGCAAAGTAGGGGTTGCCATCCATTCCTTATATTTCCTTGGTTTACTGCACAAAAGCCATAGAAGTGTGAACATGAGTTATGAAGTGTCTTAATAGCAGAAACATTTTAACTGAATATCCTGAAGACAGACTGCTTGGAATGATATAATAATTATATTATTTTACTAATTTATGTCTATTCTCAAGAAAAATGTTTTGATATGCGTAAACACAACATTACCAAATTGATATAAGTACAGAAAACAAAGTGAAGTATGCCAAAATAAAGATGTATAGTAACAAGAATAAAATAAATAAATAAATAAAATCTTTGTGTGCTGGTACACTGTGGGTTTTTTTTGTGAGAGAGTTGTTTTACTTTGAATTCCCCCAGACAATCTCTGTCTGAAACACAGGTCACTGAAAATACAAAATACACAAATTATATTTTCACCTAATGTAATCACCACATGAACTCTCATCTTTTGACTGAAAAGACTCACAGATGCCCTGGAATAGATGAAAGATGGTGTGTTAGTTTATAAAAATTTTTCCTTAGAGTGATAACTGGATCCAGCAAAACTAATTCTAGAGTCATTTCTCCTTATGAACTTCATGAGGTTTTTAACCGTCCATTTCTCCAGCCTCTCAAGAGCTCTCTGACTTTCAGCCTTGCCTTCCAATATATCATCAGCTGTTTCCCATCGCAGTGTCTGAGAGTTCGCTCCATCTCACTGCTGATTTCCTTAAGAAATGCAATAGGTACTTTCAGTACCTATTTCGCTTGGAGCCCATATGTTTGTTTTTTACTTTTGAATGTTACTCATATAAAAGAAAATCCAAGAGATTTTTGTCCATCAAAAATTTTGCAGTCATGTTTTTCATTCAAGAGACTGTAGTAACTGCAATACATTCTGATGCACAGTCCAAAATTATGTAGAATTGGACTAAAATGGACAATTTCAAGAACTAACATTAAGGAAAATCACTCAGAAAAAAAAGTAACCCTAGGAGCAGAAGTTATTACACCTTCCTCCAAGTATCCACATTCATAGACACTAAGGATAGTTTAGGCTGTAAGAGGCCTTTGGGGATCATCTTGTCCAAACCATGTTCTTAGTAAGGATAAATTCAGTTACAGTAGGCTAATTGATCGCTGACTAGCTGAGTTTTAAATGTCTCCCAGTAGGGGATACTACAACCTGTCTGGGCAACCTCTTTCAGTGATTAATCACCTTCACTGAGGACTTCTGTTTAAATCCAAGCAGAATTTGCCATTCTGCACCTTGCATCTACCACCTTTTGGCTTTTCGCTATGCATATCTGTCAAGGGTCCTTGGGACCACCCATTAGGTAGTTAGGCATGGGAACTAGATCTCCCTTAGCCCTCTCTTCTTAAGGATGAGTAAACCCATCTCTCTCACACTCCTGTGTTGTGTGCTTCAGTCCCCAATCACCATGGTGACTCCTCTCTGGGCTCTTTCTACCTTTTCGTTGTCTATCTTGTACTGGGCAGCCCAGCAGTGGATGCAGTAACCAACTGTGGTCTCATAAGTGGCAAACAGAGGGGAATAACCTTCTCCCTCTACCTGCTGGCTGCCAGATTTACCATTTCTCCAAGAGCTGACACTCAGGCTGTACTGGTGTATGGAGTTATTCCATTCCAGGTGCAGGACATTTCATTTCTCCTTATGAACTTCATGAGGTTTTTAACCGTCCATTTCTCCAGCCTCTCAAGAGCTCTCTGACTTTCAGCCTTGCCTTCCAATATATCATCAGCTGTTTCCCGTCACAGTGTCTGAGAGTTCACTCCATCTCACTGCTGATTTCCTTAAGAAATGCAATAGGTACTTTCAGGCCCAGTATTGGCCTCTTAGGTTTGATACACATAACTTATCATTGCTGGACTTTGATGAAAATCATAAACTTATGTTTATCAAATTGTACAGACTTTATCTAGCTCAAAGGGTGGTGGGTCAATGCTTAAAGAATTTTACTAGATGGTTTGAATGGGTATAGTGCAAGCTCATAGTAAAAGACAACTGTCTATGGATACATTTCTGCAGGGTTTAATAGTCTTACCTCAAAAGAACAGAGCAGGTTTCCCTACATCATTAGCTGGCTTTTAATCAATAATCTCATTCCTTTCTTTCTCTCGAGACCAATGTAACCTTCCTAACTTTTGGAGTGTCTGTACTCAGCTTCACTTTGTTCTCTTCAACACAGATTTCAAAAATACTGTCTTATTTTTACTAATACTAGTCAATACTAGACAAGTATTATACACTTCTGACTGTTAGAGGGAGTAAACAGAGACTTGAGATTATATTTCAGCCCCATATTTTTATTAGTCTTTGAATCTTTAGCCAGATAGCCTTTTGCCGAGCATTTGTCACATGCCATTTAAAATGATTTTTAAATACTCATTCTAATGACTTAAATATATGTTCTATTCACAATGTTGTATAGGCAGATCCTGTAGCTCTACTTCCATTTACCTATGTGAAAATCAGACACAGGGACATCTTATAAGACTTATTGCCTTCTCATCTGCTGCAAAGATATATTAATGAATTTGTTTGAACAGGTAAGGAAGCCTGGGGCTTTAGCCCCTATTAAAAAAAAAAATAAATAAAAAAAAAATTCAAAACACCTCCCTACTCCCTGAATTAAATTACCAGGAATATAATTATAGAATTTAATAAACAATTTAATAGAGTAGAAATTTAGGGCAGAATCTGGAAAAAAAAAAATCTGAATGGGAAATGTAACAAGGTAGAATGTATTATCCAAACTACACTTTCGTAAGGATAGTAACACTGGCATCACTGTCCTAGAAAAAGCAATGGAATCCCTAATGAGCAAAGGTGGTGTTAAAAATGGTTTTACTCAGCATCTGCCATGCAAATATTCTCTCATGTTCTTCTGAGACATTGGTCTGATAGTGACTCATTGAATTACCAGTGAAACTGGATGAAATATCACCAAAAGAAATACAGGATAATTAATATGAAGAGAATCAGTCATAACTCTTCAAATTAATTTTTCTTAAGCTGTCAGGTTAAAAAATTCAAGGAATGCCGTCAGTAAGCATGGTCATGGAGAGTTCAACACTCCCACATATTCTACAGATATTTGCAAAAATGTTCACACTATATTTGGAAGTCATTCTTCACAAGATTTTCAGGCATCCAAATAAGGAATAGAAACAACTCCATGCAATCTATGTAATCATAAACTACTAGTAGTGAAATCTTACTCAAGGCAAATATACTGAAGTCTGTTGACTTAAGTTGATCAAACAATTCTCAACAACAAGATTTGAAAAATCAAAGTCTACTGGTGGGTAATTTACAAGTAGGAAAAGGTCATGCTTTGTTGATAAATGATTCATTATATGTAGTTCACTCAGTACAGATCATTCACGCTATAAATAAACAGCACAGATGACAATCTAATATTTTTAAACCTCCTTTTATATTTACCCTTTCAGACATCTAGCTTTTATTTGAAAGTTTTAGGAGCCTCCCTCTAGTTCCTTTTCACTGAATCCCCAGGATCTGGTCTTGAGCATATCATCTAACCAGAGTTCATACACTATAAGAGCAACAAAGGGTGTTTTGGACATGTGCTATTTCATTGCATTTAAGATTTGATTCTGCAGCACTGGATGCTGCAGAAACACTTCCTTTGATATTTACAAAGGCTGTACAAGGCCCTGGTGCTTTATAAGTAGAAGATATGTTTAAACTTACATCGAAAAATAGAGTAGAGACTTTTACTTTGGTAAGAAACACCACTTACTCAGAGAGCAGCTCTGTACTGCACCACATCAAGTTTGAGTGGTTTTAAGAAGCCACCCCACGTAGAGTCCATTACAGTAATCCAATTTTGATGGATGAAATCCAAACATACATGGTCTCCTGGTGATTTCCTGCCATGAAAATATTTAAATACAATTAAAGAATTACAGTATTAAAAAAAGTTCCTTTTTGATATTCAATAGGCATTGAAATAGGAAACTCCTAAGTGCATGGCAGAGTCCTTATACTGTAAGTTGTACAGTGTATATGCATAAGCATTTCATCACCAGAGAGATTTAAAGAAGTTATTCTTAATAGCCACTCAGAGTTCTTTGCAGTCAGGAAGCACTGACCTTTTTCTACCTTATAATCAACATTTATGGATGGCATGTCACTCTATGACCACTACTGTATCACTTCTGTGCCTGGCACGTACCACTTGCACAAAAGGACCATGGAATTTGCTCTTTCTGGAATGCCATCTGATGAAACTGGGCAACTATATGAAACCTTTTCCATGAAGCAAAGAATGTCTTATTACCAGCTTTGCATTCAGAAAGGGACATTTCATGTTAAGGAATACAAGATATTTTTCAGTAGTTATGTCATCACAGGAAAATAGTATTGAGACAATATACAGAGAAGATCACACAAGAAGATTATGATGCACCAAAACTAGAGTTACCTTTTCCTTCAGATGCAAGCAGTTAGAAATAATCTTAAGGATTTCAAGACTGATGAGTGATTTTTTCTGCCATTTTCTTTTTAAAAGATAGGAGCACCCAAAGAAAAATATATTTTTCTTCAGTGATCTTTCCCCATATATGGCATTTGCCATGTTAATGCATACTTAGAGTCAGGTTTTGCCAGCCATTTTTATTTCACTAAAATTGGGATCACAGATTACACCCAAACTAGCAAATCAAAGCATCGATTCAAAATCCCCTGAATCTCCAGCAGAGTTTCAGTCTCATTTCGATGAGACACTCAAACATTCATCAGTACTTCGACCTCCTGAGCCTCAGTTTCTCTGTCGAGGAAATCTGCGTGAGGAACATTCTCCCTTATCTGTCATAATCATCAGAGGACTAAGACTTGAGACTGATGAGTTTCAATTATGCACGTGTAGTTATAGATGTATTATATATTTCAAGGATAACAGAAACAATACCATTAAGCAGGGTTATTTTAAATATCTGTGAGAAAACCCAAAGCAGAAAGAAAGAAGCTAAGAAAAGAATCCTGGGATTAGTATGTGTTTTTGATACCATTTATCTTGGATATGTCTTGAGACAAGTCTGGAGTTGCCCTTCTGGTCTTTTCAACTTGTAATTTTTAAGGAATAAGGATCACACATTTGATTTTAATTTGCAAAATTGTCATGTGTGACCTCAACCAAAAATTGCAACGTGCAAAACAGCAAGCATTTACACTAAAAAAATAGCTGCAGTTTTTACTATATAATACTGTAAAGGGAGACTGAAAATTAAGGTGCGACTTTACAAAACTTCTATGTATGATGCATAGACAAACAATAGTGTTCTCACCAAGTTCTACTGAAATCAGAAATCTTATCTCTAGCTCATAGTTCCCTCACAGAAGAAGGTTTTTACGCTGTCGCAGGTATTATTGTCCCTGACATGAAGATCTTACAATAAACCATTTTTTCATGTCATACAAATAATGGCAGCTAAATTTTTATTTGCACATGTCTGGAAGATTCCATTTATTTTGTAGTACTACATAGCTTTTAACAAACTGATGTTTTAACTGATAAATTTACCCATAAACTTCTCATTTAACATTGGCATACATCAATAAATCTCAAATTCTCCAATGGAAGCAAGTGAACTTGAAAGATAATTAAAAATGAAAAATGTATCTGCATTTTACATATGTTGGTATTCTGAGAACTAATGTGGAATTAATAATAATAATTATAATAAATTCTTCTGATTTAAAACACCCTTTAAAATGCATTCCCTTCATATATCTTCATGCTTCTTGTTTGTTTTCTAGAATAAACATTTTAACAGCACATTTTGTTGAGAGGAATATTTACCAAAACAATGAATAGTAGGCCAGAAATATATCCAGCAGTTTTTGAGTGCAAGCTCATATGAAAAAAAATTATTTCCTTGACTGGACATTTGTAGCTCAAGCTATACGACCGAACAAAACCACACAAATTATATCAACCATTCTACTTGAAAATAAACTAAAGCACAATTTGGAATCATTATTCAGTGACGATATTTATAGAAGAAAATTATAGAGTATTTTTTCACAAACTGAAGATGTGATGTTCATCGAATACAGTTCTAAATTAATAGATAAATTATTCACAAAGTAGCTATGAATGATACTTACTATATAAGTTCTTATAGAAACAATAAAATCTTAGTTTTTAAACAGTCTTATATAATTTCCTTCCTCCAAACCAAGCTCTCCCCTCAACATCTTGTCCTAAACAAAACAGTTGCTACCCCAGATGGAAGACAGAGATTGCAAACCCAATGGGGTCTATGCTGTATCGATCACTGTAAATGAAATCTGACACAGAAGTGATAAGTATGATCTCCAAATAACCATAGCTGTATATTCTCCAGAAACATTTAAAATCAAATATCTTGATTAATGTCACTAGAACAGGCTTTGTCATAAGCCTCTCTCACATCATTGTGAGACTTTACTGATGTCAATAGATATTGCTTAAGAGAACACTGGCACAAGAAATCAAGTACTTAAAACCAACCACAACAAAGACATATGAGTTTTCAAATAAACCCACTCAACAACCTAGAGTAGCTTCTAAAAAAGTATATGAATTTAGGAGTATGAGTCTTTTAAACAAATACTTTTGGATTGTAGATTATATTCTCACATGATTAGGAACTTCTGAAACTAATGACTGACATTGCTAGTTGAAATGGTATCTTACACCATTACTGTTTGCATCATAAGAGTGTGAAAGAAATTTGGGAGTATAATAGAACCTTTCATACTGCAAGAAGGGTTATACTACATTTCACTTCCATTACTCTCATCCTCTTAAATTTAAGATTTGGTTTCAGTTTCTTAACAGCTATGATTCACCATACTAGTACTTAACCCAACACAGCCACAACAGTCTGGTTATGTTGTGACTTAAATGACAGACCGTTCTAAAAATATCTCACTTTGCTAGTCACCACTGTTAATAAACCTCTGACTATAATGTATATGAGTATAAAAATCCAGTAAATGACAATATTTAGGTAGCAAATTCTCATTAAACACTTAGCCTATGAGATAAGGAAATGCTTATCACATTCACTAAAATTGACTGTTTCTCTTAAATCAGCAGCACTCAATACTGGTGTAGTCAAGTGATTAGGAAGTCCCCGTGTCCATCTGATCACCCTTAGAGAAGGCAGGAGACTTAATGTTTAGTAGGCTAATCCAATATGAATTTCTCACCCTAAGTGCTCAAAAGTATAACTGCCTTTCCTACAAGAGCAATCCATGCAATTACATAGCAAATGTAAAGATTAAAGGACTGAATTCAGTGAGAAGTAATAAAAAAATTCAACATGCTGAAGTTGTATCACTAGCTTTTTAATGAAGAATATTTTGTTTCCTACTGAATATTTTAATGTAAGAAGTGAGATATAGGTGAGATGGATACAACACTAACGACTTCAATGAAGTAAATATAATCAACATCTAGATCAATCATATAATGAAAATGATATTGCATGTTGGATTGCAAGAAGATGCTTAAAATAAACGACAACAAAGAGCAAATGTCAAAGTCACAGGGGAAAGTAATAAAATTTAACAAAAACCACCCATGATTTGAAGCTGCCCTCATTTTAGGAATGCAAGGGCAAGGAATTCACTGCACAGTTCAGCTTCAGTTATCCAAATTATTCAGTACCCCATGGTAATCAGATAAAAGTGTTTGTATCATGTTAGAAGTAACAGTTCTGGGGAAATATACACTGTATATAGGAATATGTGTCACAGAAGAACGACAGATTAGAGAAGCTTTGATGATCAGCACAGCTGAATTGTGTAGAAAACTTCATGAAAATACATTTAGTTTTGAATATCTTCATAATAGATTCAGTTTTGAAAATGAAGTTATGGGTTAAATTTGTGATTTTTGATCAGGCATTTGTAGGGCATTCACTTCTGTGTAACAAAAAATACTGCTGTTGTGCTTCCAAAATTGCTTCAGATAGCATGCAGAGGTCAACATGCAAGAGAGATGTGATGCAGTCTTGCCCAGTAGGAAGATGGTAAGGAGGAGCATTGAGATGACCTGCACACTTTTGATGATTTACCATTTCTTCCCCTCAAGGACATGATAGCTACAATCTGAGAACTTCTTTTTTTTATTTCAGCACTGGAGAGTCTCTCAGATCTCTTTTGTTCTTTTATTTAGCTGTGATCTGATCTATACCTGTATCCAAATCTTTTAACGATTTTTTTTACGTCATTCATTCACAGACTTGCTAGAAGTTGTCATCCTGCATGGTTGCTAGCTCCCAGTCATCAACAAATCAACTCGTGTCATAAGCATTGCACCCCAAAGTGGAACAAAGTTTAGTGGTGACTATGTTTTAAAAACAGAATAAAAATCTACAAACTACACATTTAAAATTTTGGAAAGTACCGCTTGTGCAGAATGGGGAAACTGTTTGTAGAAAATTACCATTGCTATTTCAAACTATTGCAAGAGTGTGGTAGTGAAAACACAGCTTGGTCATCATAAGAGAATAGGTTCAATGTTATTAAAAAAAAAAATAAAAAATAAAGGAAGCAGCCAAGGATTACTCTATAAGTTATAAATCAACACACGGTTTGACTAAGAATTTTCAAAAATATTTGGCAGAAAGTAATACGTGGAGAGGATTATTGAAATACCGACATTTTGTAACACAAAGTTGCCATCTTCTAAAAGTTTAATCTCTACAATGATGACAATCATCATATAATTTAACTCTAAACAGTATCCTTGAAAGTTCTTTTAATATTAAATATAGAAAACTGTCCAAGAAATCTATAATCAGAAAAGAAAGGGTAGGTGGAACAACAAAAGATGCATTATGATAGACCTGCAAAAGTACAACTGGTATTAAACCGGTATTTTTTGTTCATGTTTGAAGCAATTCAGGAAGAAAATGGAAAATAACAATGTGGAGAACATTTATCATGTTCATACATACTCGAAACAAAGACTGTAACTGATGTTGGATAATAGCATGAGAAAATAACAAGAGATGTCTAAATCTATAGTAAGTGTAAAAAATATATAAATAAATTGTTAACATCTGCTGCAATATTAGATTTCTAAATAAAGAATTAAAAAATTGAGATATTCAGGAAAAGAGTGATATATGATACACTGAAATCCCATATAAATGTTGACTAACTCTATGAGAAAAACAGGTATGTTAAGACAACTTACTGCCACAAAAAAAGAAAAATCTTGTTTCATGTATTAACCATAGTATTTAGTCTTATGTATTTATAGTAATGGATTCATATATAGTATTATAATAGCCTGTAAAATGAAATTTAAACAAATGAAATGCATATATACTCAGATTGATATATTAGCACTAAATAAAAAGTAATAACACTCTAGATATGTGTTAATAAATTATTCTTTAGAAAAAAACAGACATGACAAAAAAATCCAGAAAGACTACATTACCATATACCAACATTTTTTGAAACACTTTTTTGTTATAGTACAATGAACATTTGTTACTGCAATGCACCTTGAAGTCTACAAAGCTTCAGGATGATCAATGATTGTATCTTGCTACTGTGCAAAGATTTGACGTATCTTTTTCCACTACCTTGCACCTTTCAGCACCAGTTATCTGCATTTTTGCAATGCAACAGTAAACAAACTTTAAAATGACATTATTCTATCTGAAAGCATAGAAAAAATGAAAACACATCTACCAAGGAGAAGAGCAGAATCTAGATCATCTGAAGCAAGAGTCAAGTGCAATAGTTTGTCTTCTGATGCACAGTTTAAAGGATAAGTTTGGTTCCTCTATTGCCTCCATGTTCTCAGTAAAAAAAAGAATTTTTACATGGAAATTGACAAAGGGACATCACATAAGTCCTTTTAACTTAGTTATACTTTTATTAGTTCCTTCATTAATGAAACAATTATTTTTATTATACCAGCCTTAAAGGCTTGATTTATTAAAAAAAAAATTAAAAAAAATAAATAATTTGTTATTCTAGCTCTAATTTCACTATACATTTCTCTTTCTAATTTATTATGTACATTTTTGGCTGTTAGATTTTCTATCCAGGCCACTAAAGCTGTTTTAAGGAATTTGCCTTGCCACAATGCTCATGATAGACACAGTTCATTGCAACAGAGTTTTCAACATTCTATGCAGTGCCTATCAGAACAAAACAAAACAGTCTTAAAGACACTGTCTTAAAATCTGGCACCATGTTCAAAGATTGATCTTTATAATACATCTTGTCTTTGAACACATCTCTGAATATCATTCCTATTAATTTGAAGGTCCTTTCAAAGACCAAACAAGCTGAATTCTATGTTATACTAGTTTTATAATGAAATTGTTTATACTCAAAACAGGTATTATAACACAGCATTATGCTGTCTGCTGTAGTCCACTATTACCTCAAAGACATATGTAGAGAGATATATCAATATGTCAATTACCTTTAATTAAATGAATATCATCTCTTTAGAATGAGATCTTTGCCAAAATATAAAAGGAAGTGTTGCAAGTTGGCTAGCCAACCCTTCAGCAATTGGCTTGTTGCTGACAGCTCAGTGGTACATGAATCAAGAGACAGAATGTCATTTGCTAACATATTGGGAAAATTATTTCTGGCACCAAAATGCACCTGCATGTTATAAGAAAATGCTTTTGTACATCTCCACAACCAGTGCAAAGAGATCAGCAGAAGAAGACTAGGTGTCAAGTCTTGTGTACATGTCACTGCATATACATGCACTGAAAAATATTATATTTCTCTAATAAATCCTAATGAACGAAACCAAAACCAGTGAACTGATACATTTTGAAAGTCAGTAGCATTTACAAAATACCTTTAGTAGCTTCAAAGCTGAAAGTCACTACTAAAAGGAAAATAATGACCGATACATATTTCTCCCCAGTAGAGGTAGGTCTCTGAATCCTAAGAGTGGCAGGACCGAAGACACATTTTGGCATTTCTCTATTGAGTAGTTAGATAAAGCTTTTCCTCGTTTAATTAGAGTACAAAAGTCCCCTTACATTTGTCTGTGTCCCCACTCCTAGGTAGTGTATATGACTGAAGACCTATGAATTCTACCATGGGACCAGAAAGCTAGAAAGGTAGGCACCCTGGTGTCTTTGCGACAGATTTAAATGATTTCAGTACCTAAGTAAGAACTTATGGGTAGAATTCAGTGCATGCGACATCACCTGTGTAACTTTAGGCACTTCATTGAGATACATAGGAAAAATTACCATAGATATATTCTGTGGAGAGAAAAAAAAAAACACTTCAAGAAGATGATTTATCTCATTAAAATCTGTAGCATCATGCTGTTTTTCTTCATGGAATACTAAGTCTACAGCAACGGATTCTTGACTTCTGTGTTTTCATTAGATGAAGTGAATTTTCTGTCAATCTCCTAGAACAAACCATGAGGTTCAACAAGGCCAAGTGAAAATTATATTCGTGGACTGCAAGCCATTTTATCTTAGTCTACGTTCAAATCCCCAAGGAGACTAGTGACAAGTAATAGGCAGCCTGGATTCGGCCCATCTATTCAAAAGAGAACCAGTCTTAAACAATGTAGAAGCCAAGTCATTATCTGCTATTTAGTCTATGGGACAAGTAACAGATTTCTGGGGCACATGCCTAAAGAAATCGGTGAGGTTTTCTTATTCCTTTTGAAGAGGAGAAGCAACTAGCTCCTCTGAAAAGATGCAAGACTCTTGATTCCAGATGGACATAAGTTCCTCCTTGTAACTCTATGCTATGCATCTTAGCTTTGCTAAGGAGGAAACAGTGAAGGCATATTCTGGTGTTTCCCAGTGGGTAGGTCTAAATTGTTTCTGACTCACCACATTCATTACTGGGATCTGAAGTCTCTGCAAACTCTGGAAATTGCTCTGATTTGAAACAGCTAAGCTTTTTACTCTATGTGGCCCTTAGGCTTATTTTGAACTGGACCTAAAAATCTTAGTAATTTTTAAAAGTGATCTTTAATTCTAGCATCCAGTATCTTCAAATGTTTTCATTTTTTTGTTTTTGTGGGTTTTTTTCATTTTCTTGGGGGTATTTTGTTTGTTTTTGTTTTGTTTTTTTCCACAGGACTGAACAGATTGTAATAGAATTAAGTTTATTGTAGAGCTATGAAACACTGTGATTCCTGATATAAGTATTTTTTAAAAGGTACAGTTCATCTGCAGTGGTTTGGTTTGAAACATTAAGCTTGAATATTATAATGTCAATGTCTAAATTAATGATGGACACTTAAAAAATCTATGTTGTGCAAGAGTAGTTGGAGTTATAGAAGTACTGAAAAACTCTGCAGCCAGGAATGCAATTTGAAAAACATATTTGGTATTCAAAGACCTTAAAAAAAAAAAAAAAAAGCAAAAATATTTGTTTACTGTTCTCTGTTTCACATATTAGATATTAGCCCACTGGTCATTTCTCTAGCTAAGTTCTGAACAACTGGAACACTGAAAACACTGACAGTTTCCACTACCAAATTCTGATCAAATATTATTATAAAAACAGACAAGGACTAGGGCCAATACTACTTGAGATCGAATTATTTTTATCTGCACAAGAAGTCGTGCTGAGCTGGGATAGAAAGATGTCTTAATTCTCCTGCACTTTAGGCTTATTCCACAGGAAATATATTCAGGAAAATGGTAGGAATTTCAATCTGCTAAATCATTGACACATCTCATCATCCATTTCACATGGGCTGATTATGACTTTATTTCATAAAATAAAACGAAAATTCACTTTCACAAATTTGAAGTTCTCAAGTCTGAATTGACAGGCCTTCAGAAAGTTTCTTATAACTCCTGTGTCACTTGATTGAGAAAGCCAGTTACATCAGCACAAATGGAAAAGCAGAGAAACAGCTTTTAATACAATAAAATGTAAGAACAATGCTGCCTAACAGCCATACTGACATGATTTTTCATCATTCCTAGCTTACACTATGTGTGACTATCTAAGTCTTTACATCTCACTTTTGAGATGTATGAGATTGAGATGTATTGAGATTGATGGCTGTGAGCCATCAATTACACTAGTTCAAAGGAGACTAGAATTTGGACTGCCCTATGTCCTCTTGGTCTCAGGCTATGTAAAATGTTCTTAATGGACTGGAAACAACTAAATGACAAAAAAACACTCTAGTACTTCCTTTTCTATTTGAAGGGAGGTGAGTAAACCCAAGAGACAACCAGGTAATTTATAGTTAAACATTTTCCTTTGATCTTTGTATTGGTTTTTCTATTTCAAGCTAATTTGATTAAGTACGCACAACGGGGAAGCCAAAGGAGAAAGGTTTTTCTTCAGGCAGCCAGCCAGGAAATGCAGTAGCAGAGACCTAATTTTTTATTATTATTATTATTGATTGATCTCCAAGTGGTACACATAATTGACTCAAAATAACAGAGGAGCTGAATTAAATCTGAAACATATGAGCATAGTTAATATGGGGTTTTCCGGTGCCAAGAGCTTGGACAGTTTCAACTACTTTCAATATCATTGAAAATGTAGGTAAAACTGTATCATGACTTCACAAGTTATTTTGTGCTAGCTGAACTTCAATAACTGATGATATGGATGCTCTTACCCACTGTAAATATGAAGAAAAATGCTTCAGCTTATGTCTTCTCTTGTTAAGACTTAAGTAAATGTATTTCGTATTACATTTCCTGTCAGTTACACAGTCAAAGTACAAGGTAATTACCTACATCCGATTTAGTCATCTAGATGCCTTTCATAAAACACAGGGAGAAATGGCAGCTATGTGGAGTGATTCATTTCATTCTAAAGTAGACAGCCAAAATATATCAGAAGAAATATGCCTTAAAACTATCTATTACTTTTTTACTAGGGACCCTATCAGTTTGGACGTAGACATCTGACCAAATTTGCACAAGACTAGCTCAGCCACAGTTACAACAGCTCAGCTTACACATGACAATTCCTCCCTGGGCAATAATTCATTTGTATGTTCGAGCTGTGAAGATTTTTTCTATGTAAAGACAGAGAAACATAGTGTTGGCTCAATGTCCTTTTTGCCTTATATTTATACTTAGAAATTGTGAAATGTTGGACAACAAAATTGGACATAGAGCTACTGGTATATGCACAGTACTGTGACAAAGGGAGGCTGTTACAAAGCAAAACAACCAAAACTAATAAGAAACAGTCAATCACAGTCAGTTATCCAACAATTTGCAGGGTTTGCTCATTCTTCAAATCTCTATTCTGGTATAGAGAGATTTAATCTGTACTTGATAGGTCAGCCTCACACAAAAAAGCAGACTTCTCTGACCCAAAATATCAGTGTGTCTAGACTAACATTTTACCAGGACAGATGTTACCACAAATCAACTAGCAATGAATTTACATCACTTAAAGGAGGAATATGAAATAACAGTTACAAGAGAGTAAAAGATACTATGGTTCATATGTAAAATATATAAACTGTTCTATTCTAGAAATTATTAGAAGTGTTTTAAAAGAAAGTAAACACTACTGAATTTAACTTAAATATTAAAATAGCTCCTTCCCTGCCAAACAAAAATTGCTGTCAATGTCTTGTCTAAAACAGTGATAAACGGTATTTAGAAACAATATTGCTGAGATACAATATGTTTTTCAGGGTAGATCCTGGATCATAGTTACTTAGGAGATTATCTGCTAATTGCTATTCTTCATTTGCATTAATAATATCACCACTGCAGCAACAGTTAAACTGTATTTAAAGATGCACTTCATTATAATCCCATGTTTTCAGAGGTTTATAACTTTATATAAATTATCTGCTCATAAAGTTATTCTCAGCCAAAAGAAGGCATTTTGGAACAGCGTGACATAACATCATTTGACTGCTTAGATTTGCATGTTCAAAAATGTGTTACATCTTTTGCCTTCTTTTTGATGACACATTAACATTCTTGTCAACTTATGGTACTCAAAACTTCCCAGTTGTTTTTTTTTTTAACATGCCAGCTTGCAGTTCTCAACAGATCAAAAGGCTTGTGACACATTTAGGAGACTGCTTAGAAATAACACTGGTTTATGTGTTGCCCAATTAGGAAAAGGTCAGTGATACATGAAACTGCCCCAAAGGAGCAGTGATGCTGAAGAAACTATCAAGGTTGTTACACTTTCCAGTCTGTCAAAAGGGGCCAGTCCACTGGCATGGAAAATCCTGCTTCTGTCTTTTTCCCTCTCAAAATGAAGTAGACATAAATTTGTTTATACTGGCTGTAAAAAATATTTACCTGTCCTAAACAATTATTATCCTGTAAGGATACTACAGCTAAACAGGTGACCATGTGTATCAACATCTGACACTTGGCCACAGCTCAGTGGCCTTGAATCTAGGCATTTTGCAGTGAAATATGGGTCTAGACATCTAGCTGTTACTCTCACGTGATACCCAGTCTAACGGTTTAGTGACAGTGTCAAAGTAATTAAGCACCTCAGAAAAGCGGCTGTAGAACCTGATCCAGCCTCCTGAATTATGCCGATGAGGCATGAGCTGTCACCTCCTCACATTTGCTCGACAGAAAAGCAAAGCCATTGATGTCAGAGTCACTGCGAATTTGCATATACAGAGGGAAAGAAAAAAAAAAAAAAAAAGAAAAACAAAGGCAAAAAAGTCCCACTCTAACTTTGGCATGATTTGGGCTTCCAGCACTTGCTGAATCTTCACAAAAATGAAGCCATATACACCAAAATGAGAAACAATGGTCACAAACAGAGGTGATATCACAAGAGATATCCTCCTGGTCTTATGAGGCTGTCACTCCAACTGACATATACTGTGAAGTAATAAGCAACACCTTCTCCAGATCGTAGAACAGAGGGAGATAAATGGCACTGAATTGGCTGTGCTTCCCTAAGATGTCTCAGACAAGCTACAGCCGCAGCAGGCTGAGCAGCTGAGCCCTTGGAGACTGGGCTCAGAGTCTCAGACAGAAAGGAAAGATTTATTACCATCTGGTAACAAGGATGTTGATGTCTCAGAGAGACCCACTGGGCTATGCAGCAGCACCTAGCAACTCTAAAACTAGAGGGACATGATTAGGTAGCTTAATTACTGGGCTTCTTATAAAGCTGGAAATTCTACATTATGTTTATGTTGTTATTCCGGTTAAGTTTGGTAGGGACAAAAGGATGTGGAAAACAGAACCTTTAGGAGGTTAAGATGAGCCAAACTGAAGCAGTCACTGTCATCTGCTGTCTTGTTATATTATTCAGGGACTCCTGTTATACAGCATGGATCGCCTAGGACTTGGATGCTGAATGTAGCAACCCTCTATCATGCTGCTTGGCACTGAGTGACTGCTGAAAAACATGGCAACCTTGGTGGTTGACAGCCTCTATATATTCACAGGACAGCTACAGCATGAACAGCTTATATAGTACAAGTTTCTTCACTCTGTCCATACCAAAATATCACTATATTCCCAAGCTTCTCATAGGTACACAGCAATATTGGAAACTCCATTCCCATTAAAATGCGTGGTTCTCTACAGGCTGTTATTTATTAACAGCAGCAGTGCCAGCAATGTGAGAGAGATAAACACTCTTGTAATTTCGAGAAGAGGTTTGAGACATCATGGCAAGACAGAGAGACAAATGCTCTGTTCATACTTGCAGTCGTAATTTCTTAGCAAATCCAGAGTATATTGATGGTCAAATAGGGGTTTTAGCCACACAAGGGACATACAGAATTCAAAGGATGCAACAAAACCAGAAGCCCACCTCTCAGTCCTGAGCTTTTGTAGTTTTCACATCGAAGGTAGATATGAATATGAAGCTTTTGTTAGTTTTCACAGGAAATCTCCAACTGGAATTACAAACTAGCTGGAAATCTGAAATCCAATGTAGAATTTTGGTGTCTTACTGCCGTTTTTGTTCTAAAACTTACTGGTCAATCATTGTATGAAGTCTCGCACAATTCAACAATGGTTGATCTGACTGTTTACACAGATCATCAAATCCCTTTAAACATGCTAATATGATTCCAGTAGCACGTTTGCTCTTGCTAAGCCACAGACTAACAGGTTAGAGTAAGTCATAAAGAGGAGACACGATTGAGAGGTGAGTATATTGCAGTTGCAAAATTACATGTTACTCAACCAGTGTGTATCACATGTAAATGAACACATTCAGCGAAGGAAAGGTGTGAATAAGAGTCTTGAAGCCAAATTCAGTGTCTGGAGAAAGCTCTCCACTTTGTCAAACCAGTAGCAAAAGGAACAGTAAAGAGCTATCATCAAAATAATATTTCAGGATGTTGCTGCAGAGTATAAGACAATTACTCATTTTGAGGTGAAGCCCTCACTCTTTACCCACCTTGCTTTTTCTCCTAGATCTGTTTTTCTTCCAGAGAATAACCTGCTTTATTTCCCTTTTAACTCCAACGAGCACAACTGCTATGTATACTAACTAGGTTTCTGTGTCAAGGGGCACCAAAAATATGCTAGCATTGTTGAAGAGACAAAAAGAATAAACTTGATGTGGCAGGGTGTTCTTGTAAACAAAGAACAAACATAAAGGACCCACATGAACACTGAAAAGCTTAACCAAAACGGGAATCACATGGAATAGTATTATTTTAAAAGCTCTAAAAAATGTCTCAGAAGTACTTAGTGGGCATACGAGGAATTGTTTTTACTTGTTTGTTAGGGCTTTCTTGTTGCATTTTACAGCACAATATGAAGCCTAGGAACACATTATAGTACATTGTAGTAGAATTTAAGATTTTGTAAGTGTCTCTGTTTTGCATAAAGCTATTGAATGAGGCTGTGCTTTCTGGCATAGCTGCTGCTGTTTGATAGCATTTTGAAAGCGTACCGTGCTTGAACTATCAACAGACAGTATTTGTTAGTTTTATGCACCACAAGTTACTTTGTTATATGCAATGGAATAATTGCTATGAAGTTTTGTATTGTAGCACTTTTTTTCACAGTTGTTTATTAGATATGGAGCCTCATTTTGAACTTTTTATTTGCTTTCTCTGCTGTCACTTCCATGGCATTCATAATGTACTGCAATTTAATTGGAAATTTGACCAGACAACATTAAAGAAAATTTTGGAGATTCCAGTAAATAAAGATTTTTCCTTGCTGGCATGTAAATGGTGTTCTTTACAGAGTGCTTATTTGTCTGGTTTGTGCCTAAAGGATGTATATATTTAAATCCATATTATGAAATAAAACACTAGGTAAAAAGTAGTATCTAGTGGGTTTTCATTGCAATTATCTCAAAGCACTAAAAATATGATAGGCATACAAATGTGTATCACAAGAAAAGTTGAAAACAGGCTCCATTTATCCCATATTTAAGAAAATATTCAGTAATAAAATAGACTTTTTAAAAATTTATTCAGAAGGATAAAAAGGACTATATATGAAATCAGGTTTTAGAAAGAAATCTAGATAATTAAAGATCACCTAAAAATTAAGCCTTGCTTCCAGTTTCTTGGATTTTTGGGGGCTAGGAAGCAAAATGTACACTAAAGGTGGAAAGGAGCGAATTCAGTTTTCAGAAAATACACCTCTCAGTCAGGTTTGCCATAAAGCTGATTATTTCTTTGGTTCTAAAATGTTTATTTCCTTGGTCCTAATTTCTTACAGGTTAATGAGTTGAAATGACTGATATTTCAAGTAATTGATATTTGTTTAGCCGTGAGAGAGAGCAGTGGGACAGCAGGTAAGGCAATACTCATGAGGGGGCTCCGGACTCCACAAAGAGGTTTGGGGCCATCCAATTTGGTCCCAAACACAAATACAGATCTTCTGGGATTAAGAGAGCTCTCCAAGAAACTTCATCATGCCTTCTGGTGCTGGGAAGGAATATCTATGGAGGATGTCACTTCTAGCTAGCTCTAGCAGCAGAAGGGCACATGTCAGCAGGTCAGAAACTCTGCTGAGGACAGCATACACATGCACAGCCACTGTCTTGATGTGACACAGGCATAGTCCTCAGCGCTCACTGAAACCACTACCTCAGCACATCAGAGACCTAACACACTTGAAGCTCCTGAAAGCAAAATCAGCTCTACAGGAGTGGTGCACAGGGAAGCCCAGTGTTTCTCACTGATCTCAGGGTCAGGGATTATGGGCTTCTCACCTGCTGGACATGAGCACTGGGAAGGTCTGTGTCACCAAGTAAAGAGCTGTGGAAAGAGGTCTGCAGGCTTTACAGCATAAGGGATGACAAGAAAGATGTTGACTGGATCTTCCCTGAGACCTTGCAGGGCACAAGAGTCTGAGCCCCAACTGCTCTGAAGTAGGGGCCAGTGGAGCCCGTGCCTATTGAGCTAGGAAATAAAGATTCCCAGGATGGCAAAGACGTGGAGCTCATGCCCAGATATGCAACTTTATTACTCCTTCTTGCTCATTTTTAGATGTTTTTGGTTATTAATTTCCCCTCTGATTTTAGCTGTTGTAAGTTCCAATTTTTCAGGAACAGTTTTTACCCACAACATATTCAAAACAGTACTGAAGCACTCCAGTTCCTAGAACTCCAAGTTCTCTGTTCCCTAGTGAGAATCTTTGAGAAATATAAATTAAAATTAGTTTCAGTGCATTGAATTAATTATTCCATTTATTGGTTATTATCTTGCTTTGTGGTTTTGCGTGCCTCTGAACTGTAGATAGAATTAGAAAAGAAGAAGAGAGAATCAACTAATTAATCTTGGGCTTCCAAAAGAGACAAAAAGGTTTGAAAGAAGGGAAGAGAGCATAGTAAAAAACTTGATTAAACTAAAAAAAAGATAAAAAGAAATCAAAGAGCATGTAGCTATATTAAATATAAATTTAATTTATGTTTATTCATTGCAATTACTCAGCATATGTGGGTATATATCTGTATGTATAGAAATTCCATATATTGGCAGAAAATTTGATGTTTCTATAGCACTAGAGAGATTGTGAATAAAATATTTAATTAAGGAGTATGCAACTGCATTTACTATATTATTGCACTGATTTTTTACATACTTGTGTTGGCCCACAGAGGATGCATGAGAACTACTAAAAAAAAGGAAAATGACATTTACCACTCACAGAATAAAAACACAGTTCTTCAGTAATAGGCGCTATTCAAAACAGGCACCAAGGACAAAAATTTTGAACTGTGAAGACAAGTCTTAGAATCAAGTAATATATGCCTTGTGTCTAAAATGAAGTATGGCAAATAATGATCTAGCAGAGATTTTTGGTAGTTGTTCAGTACAGAGTAGCACCAAGGTAGGCACAAGACCCACTAGTTTGACATGTGGCAGAGCAGCCAAAAAAACTCTGTCAGAAGGAACCATGCCATATTAAGACTGCCAAACTTCATCTTCACTGTGGGTAGCACATCTGTGAGCATTTAATATTACTGGGTCTAGGCTGAAGCTGGACATGGATTTTGCAATGCACATTGCACGATGATGCACATCTTGGACTTACCAACTTGGGTGTCCACATAGACATCCCTTCCCATTTCACAGAGAGAACATACCATGAAACAAGAAGACAACTTCTTCTTAGACCAATGTTTGTACCAGTTCTTCTCTGGGTTATATATGTAAATCTCCACTTGCTGTCATTTACAAAATATGGCACTTGCTATCAGAAGCAAGATACCTGTATTGCCATCACACCTAAAAAACATAGGATACTAGCAGCATTGTTTTGAATAAGATGAGAAGGAGGGTTTATATTTACCTTTGGTAAAATCATATTGGTTTGTATAGAAAAGAAACTAGTGTACTTAAAGACACAATGATTTATACAAAGTTCTGATAATTTCAATACTGTATATCTGTTTTATCTAAAATTATAATATGCCTGCAAGATTTTACTAACAGGATACACTTCACAGTTTGAAGCTTTCTTATAGTCATTCTGATTCTGTAGGATATCTATCAAAAAACACTTCTGAAAATTGCTATATTTTTTCTTTAAACTAATACAAATTTTATATTTATTTGAAGAGGTCTAAGACCCAGTGAAAGTATGTTCTGGCAAGGTTCAGTGTTGAATTAATAAACAAATCCAGAACTGACTATGTCCTAAAATATTCCAAGCCTTACCCTGTGGCAAGTGGGGTATTTAAACACAAACAAATGAAGATGCACCTAGATTATCTGGCACTATGGCTACAGTAATTTAGTGAGATGTGATTTAATGAAGACCAAGATAATACTCAGAACAAATATAAACAAGAAAGCTTCTCTACTTAGTCATAAAGTAAGAGATTTAGGAGCATGCAGAGGGTAATTGTAAATAAATCAAATGAACTCCCAGTACAATGCATTTTGAAAAGTACCACTCTGGAATTTATATACATGTGACACTATTATAGAGCAGGAGAAATTATTCTTGAGGTTCTACTTTTCTATTCTCCTGTAGGCACTTAAGCACAAAGAGCTAGCTGTACTCACAAATGTCAATCTGCAATATTATTGTACATATCCATCTTCATTCCAGGAGTGCATAGTTTCTAGTGCTAATTTTCACATATTAATGGAGAGTATTTAAAAAAAAAAAAAAAAAAAAAAGTTTGTAGAATGGTGTGTTTCCAGTATGATACTCAGGCTTCAGAAATGTGTATTTATTTTATTTTAACCCAGACTGATTAAAACCAGCATAGCCAGTTTCCTACAGGCTTTGGCTAGGACTTTGGAGTGAATTCACCTGCACCTTTTCTTTAAAGTAAGCGCACTAAAAGCATCAAAACATCAAAAGGACGAAAGTGAGGTTACATTTGAATGCAAATTAAAATACTGTAGGTGGGGTAAAATGTTCATGTACTGTTAGGGCAGGCGTAGTCTTCTATCTCTCCTGTGGTCTTCCACTGAACCCAGAGAAGATAGAACAAAGAAGCGGTATTTCTTCCCACTGCTCAAGAACAGTTTCTAAAAAAGTCAGAAAAAAATGGAAACATGCACATTTCATAGGCAGTGGCCAAATAAACATAATAATTAAAAAATTGGACACATCAGTCACATTAGTACCTTGTCAATCCAATCTGCTACCCCAAGGTGGTTTCTGTCAGTAGCACATTTCCCTTATATTGGTTGAGACTGAATGACCACCTCACTGGGCTGGCTTAAAAATGAAATGCACAATTTCCCAAAATCTTCCATTCCTCCTGTAGCTGAAACGTTATTTGTCCTAAAATATTTCCACTTTTGTGTTACCTGTCGTGATCCTTAACAGTCATTTTTCCTCAGTTCCTGGAACCAATCACTCTCTTCTACCTTAAGCATGGAGATTTCTACAGCCTTCTTTTTAGGTGCTTTGTCTCCAGGTTTGTTTTGCAGTTCAGCCAGTAGGAAAACCACAATCTCTTACCTAGTTCCTCCAATAAGACTTTTTTGGGGGGAGGAGGGGCAGGGGGTGGAGGGCAACCTGAGATTAGTTTAGCTGGTCTGTTTTACATGTTTATTTGAGAATGCAATGAAATGCAGTCTGAGAATGCTTATTCTTTTTGAAGACAATCTCGGATAACTACCTCAGGCCTGGAAATCTGAAGCAACGTAAAATAAATCCCGCACCATACAATTTAACTTTTACTTTATTGCATAGTAGATGTGTTATCCAGAAATCAGTGGTTAAACTATGCAGGGAGGAAGATTATGTTGATGCTTATGCTTCTTCACACTTTGCCGACTGCCAATCAAGTTTTTCCCTTTCTCAGTTTTGTTTTAATCTAACATTTTAATCAGTTTAAACATATTTGCACCTCTGAACGCTTTCATGCATTATTTTTCACATTTATCAGTGTGGTTTATGGATCATGATAAACCCTTGGAGATAAATGTGTTATCACTTTTTATTTTGTAATGATCTATGGTGAATCACAGTCTAAAACTGGCCTGAGAAAATTTGGAAATAAAAAACCAATAACAACAACAAAAAACTAAAAAAGAACAAACCACAAAACAAAAACAAACAAAAACAAACCCAACCTGAAATTACATAAAGGTAAGTGAATAAGACTATTATTGAAATAGGTACATACTACAGCTGAGGGTTGTATGTCTGAAGTGTCCACAGTGCAAACACATTGGACTAATTAGCCACCTTCAAAAACAAGCCAAAAGACTAGATAAACTATTGCACATGGCAAAACATAGTACTGGTAAGAAGACAGTGTTTCTGGACTGCAGAACTAGCCCCTTGTGTACTGGCAACACTGAAGCCCCCTCACTGTGAAGTGAGGATCGCTTGCTATATTGAGGGACAAGAGCTCTCCTGAAGATGTCTGTAGTTTAGGGTTCTTGAGCAGATCTACAACCGCTGGAAGCTTCTTTGGGGAAATTTTAGCTCTGACAAAGGGAAAGCCACCTCTCCTATTGTTTAGATATTTAGCAGCCAATCAGTGCTGCTTATAAAGCAAGAGCATCTCTCTGCAGTTCCTGTGTGAATTTGCTAATTCAAGAAATGCTTAATGTTGCATACACCTATGCGTATACTGCATCCATTGAAAACACTGGGATCAGATTCAACCATGGCTAGATGGCTTTTGGAGGCAGATTTTGCAACATAGGAGCAGGATTTGGCACACTTATGGTCAACAAAGAGAGCCAGGTAGTGAACCTGAACCTTTGGCACTGTTTAAGGGTCATGTCTTTCACTGGCTCCTTGGAAATTTCAAACAGCCCTGTTGAAGACAGACCTGCCATAGAGAGGCTTGCTCTCTTTGCCAACATGATGGAAGCCATCTATATGTGCCATATGGAATCAAGGCCCAGGTTTGGTTCCTGACACTCTCTGTTAGGTATTATAGACATAAATCTGTCACTTCAAATGTGACTGTCCCTCTGCACAGCAACCTGCTCTGACAAGGGTGAAGCAAACAGAGTGAAGAAGCTAAGGAACATTTCAGTCCTGCAAGCTAGGTAAGTGTCACGGAAGTACCTCGAGGTTAGTTTAAGGGACAACAGGGTCCAAAACAACTTTTATTAAACCGGTGAGAAACAGGGTTTTAGCACTCCAAAGTGACTTAAATAAAGGTTCGGATATCAGTTGAGGAAAATTATTAAGGGGTAGCAACTAATACAACAGGCGGTCCACAGTGTGCATGCACGTGGCTTCACTCAAAACAATGCCGGAGCCGGCAAGGGTTAAGTTACTTACATGCGCAAATGTGCACGGAATATTACACGTGCTTATGTGGAAGCACGGGAGGAAAATACACTCACGATTGTGCGAGGAAATAATTTATACACGTGCTCGTATCGAGCACGGAAAGTTACATGTGCAAATGTGCACTGAAAGTACACGTGCTTGTATTAAGCACGGAAAGTACGCGTGCAAATGTGCACAGAAAATTACACATGCAAATGTGTACGCAAGGAAAATACACCCGCGATTCTGCGAGGATTAATTTTACACGTGCTCATATTGAGCACGGAAAGTTACACGTGCATATGTGCACGAAAAGTATAAATGTATTCGCAATCCTGTGAGAAGTTTTACTCACACCCGTGGCGGCAGGGCAAGCGGAGTCTCCATCCCGGGGAGGGGGGCTCTCAGCGGCAGCATCTTGCTCGTGCTCTGAGAGACCTGCGGCAATGGGTGGAGAATCCTGGTTTTATATTGGCTGATCAGATCTGACTGTAGGCATTCTAGAAGCTTCTCTGCACCCCCACACTGGCTGTGGGTGCCCCTGAAGCCTCCAAACATCCCCCACACTGGCCGCAGGTGCCCAGCGGCTCACTGGCGCCTCGGCACTCCCTTCTCCTAATGGCCCTGGCCAGGGTGCTCTGGGGCCAAACAAAAGAAGCTGTTAGCCTCAAGTAGCAGAGAGAGAGGGAGATGTGCCTACTCCTTCCATACTGAAGGAGGGAGGGGGAGAGAGGGGGGTTTGCATTCTGCCACAGTAAGGCAGGGTCTCCTTGGTCTTTTGCTATCTGGATGGTTTACTCCCGAAGAAAGTAAGATGTATTTACCAAGCACAGCCAAAATGATGGGCAAACTGGTCACTGGCAAACAGGCAACCTGCCAGAACTGCAGCTAGAAGATATAAGTAGGATTTAGCAGAATTAAGGAAAGAGTCAGAAGGCAGGAGCACATGCACAGGGTGATAGTTTCTCAAGAAACAATGCCACAGAGACACCGCAAAAGTCAATTCTAGGTGAACAAGTTCCAAAGCAGACTTATTTCTAGCTAGAAAAGTGTAGCCTATAAGCCGACTAGAAACAGGATTCATACAAGTATTTAGCACTCCAAAAACACAAAATACAGGTGCAGATATCAGTTGAGAAGATTATTAGGGTATGACGACATAAGAATAATAAGGATCTACAACGTACATGCATTCACTCACAAGAAACAAAACCAAAGGCCTCTCACTCATGGGTACCCACAGGAAATAATCACTCGCTTGGGTTAGGTGAGGGCTCACACTTCCCTGGGTTAAGCAAGGACTCATTCAAGCATATAGTCAGTAGAGAAAAATAACCACTCATCACTGGAAGAGGTGAGGTGCTCTCGATCCTGGGAAGTTTCCTTAGATGGCATCCCAGTCTAAGGGAAGGGCTCCAGTTCACAGACCCACTGCTCTGAGAAGACAACTCAAAGAGGGTCTTTGGCGGAGACCCCGTTTTATAGCCTGGTCAGATCTGGCTGTGGGCATTACAATATAGTCTAGAAGCTTCTCAGCTTCTCTGGGAACCTCCTTTGTTAAGGACCCTATCAATTGACTGAGGGTCTGACCCCTCCTGTCCCCCCAGTCAGGTGGAGGTGAAGCCACTGTGCCCCCTGTGGGGAGGATGTGACTTGTCAGCACCTTGGCACCACTCTAGATGTGTACATGGGACAGGCACAATGGGGTTCAAAAGGTGCTAAGGAGCCATAAACAGCCTCATTGAAAGCTTCATATCTCAGGAGGATGTGCAACTGCCATAAACAGAGAACAACAGAGGATGATAATCACAAGAACTACCAAAACTGTACGTGTAATTGCTAAAGTATCTCAGTTTTGACAGCCATCATTTTTTATCATGGCAGTAGTGTCTTGCAGGGAGGCTGCAGGGACAAGAAACAGCTTCCCTGACTTGGCTTAGATGTCCGGGATGATGACATTTACACTGCTGGCATCTGCATGTGCATTGGTGAGCTCCAGCTTTAAAATTACCTGAGTTAAACGCTGTCCTGAGTAACATTCTCTTTCAGCTAAAATACCTCAAAGGCAAAATTTGGTAAGTGTAAACTAATATAGCTAAGGCTGAGGGAAGCCTTATTTATGTAGAAGTAGCAACATAACAGAGGAAAAGATAAAAGTAAAATAACTGTCAATATAAGAACAGGGCCTCATTTAAATAAAAAGAGACTATAGTCTTGAAAAGTAGACAGACACCTGTTGAAAAGTTGACAATTCTTCCATCAAAAACAGTAGGTTTTATCTTTGCATCTAGCACTGTGCATTACATTTATTTTGACAGAAGCTGAGATATTGAGAGTATTCATGAGATGATAAAATAAAATCCGACATCACGATGAGTTGTTGAAAGGGAACTCATTAAACAAAATGAAATCCATCTTACTTACTAAACAATGTTCAAAGGCAAAAAGCAATCTAGGAAAATATAAATTAAATAGGTTAGCTTTCTAAGGAGTAAAACCATGATTGTCCAAACAAGAAGAAAATTAGAGTATTGCTGACACTACTGCTAGGTTTTTTCAATATGTGTGGGTAGGTATACTATATATTTTTGTGATGTGATAGAGTCAGGGCAGGAGATAAAAAGTATGGTAAGTGCAAGGTAAAACAAATTGTGCATGAGATGAATGCTTTTCCTTCCTCCCAGCAGTGCAATTGAGGGTGAGTGTCAGCAAACAGACTTTACTCACTTCTAAATTGTGCAGAAGAGAGTTTATTTGTTTACTGTCTTCTAGGAACACCATGCAATTTAGCTAATGCATTTTGGTTTTTGTTTTGTTTTGTTGTTTGTGTATTTGTTTGGTTTTGTTTTAATTTTTTAAACTTTCTGCTACTGCAGGTCCCCCTGGGAAAGAGCTTTTCCTAGCAATGCCTCAAGGAAGAAGTGTATTGAGGCTATGAACCTCTTCAGGAAGAAATTATTTGCAAGGAGCAATTACTGAGGAAAGACTACCTTCAGTGGTCCTAACTGGTGAGTAATACTGTCAGGATATTAAGGATACTCTTCCCAAAGTGCTTTGTGTCTCTCTTTCTCTCTCTCTCTCTATATATATATGTATATATATACACACACACACACACATATATATATAATTTTAAAAGCTTTTTATACAATTCTCCTGAATCCATGTAAATCTCTACTTTTAACAGCATGTAAGAAAGTTAATTCCCTGAATATGTTGGGAATTACTATCTGAGGAAATAAGCAGACCTCAAAAGAAGAGACTACTTACTGATTCTTAGGATAAGGGTTTTGGCAATTTCACTAGAAAACAAGTTGATTTCTTCAAAAGTATAAGAAAAATTCTCATTTAGAGACAGAGGATTTCCCAGATTGCCTAAAACCTTTAGACAGAAATTATTGACTGGATTTAAAAAAAAATAAAAAAAAAAATAAAAACACAACAACAACAAAAAACCCCACAGTATTGTCAGTATGTCTACAGTAACTGAAATCTAATAAATTATATTTTCAAGAACAGATGTTGTTGAATATAAACTAACTTCAATAATAAATTAAAAAGTTGTACATTATTTGAATTATCATTCATATATGCAAATATGCAGTAATAGTACTTGTATGTGAAACTATTCATTGTCCAGGATGAGAAAGAGTTGCGAGAGTGGGTCATAGAAAATGAGCTATATTCATCAAATGAAACGTCAAGGTCCACTGTGTTGGTAAATCCTCCCAGTGCATTTGGATTCATGGCTCCTCTGATTACTTTTCAAAATCTTTTATGGTCTGTTATGTCAGTAATACAAAGATTACGAGACATTACTGGCATACACTAACATGAAGAAATTTAACCTCCTCAAAGGTGCATATTATCTAAAATTTATTAAACACTTCCTTTGTCTTTTTATGTAATTAATTTAAATAAATTTAAAGTTCCATTTAAAAAAAAAAATGGAATATCTTTCTCTAAAGTAATGTGTCACAATTGCAACAACATGCTGATTTATTATTTTTTTTTTAAAGAGTATTAAAAAAAAAAAAAAAGCAACATTGATTGAAGGGAAAAAAATCAGAATGTAGGTCAGAACTGTCTGCTGAACTCTGCCCTCAGTGAAGTATTCAATCAGTAGCTATTTAATCTGTGTTGCTAACATACATTTTTTTTGTCATGGACACTACTGTAGCATGAAATTGCAGCAGGATTTCCTTACAGTTGAAATGGATTACAATACTTTAGTAATGAAAAATGAAGTTTCTGCTAGCTGGAAGTTTCTTCTTTTTTATTACTATTCTGTCTGTTCAGGGACAGAATAACACTGTGTTTCTTTGATGTGTCTGCACTTCCAGCATTTTCTTTTGTAGGATTTGGGGTTAAGTGCAGGCTACAAATACAGTCATTGAACTCAAGCTTCCTATGCAGAGGGCTAAATTTTTTAGGTCCTTTTAGAACTAGACTTTTACTGGCAGCAGTGACATTGGAAACCACTCGGCTTTGAAGCCAGGTAAAGGCTAGACACCAGCTCTGACATGAGGATTCTTGTGTTTCATTACTCCTCAAGGGAGAGAAGGGGACTGAGAACAGGATTCCCCAGCTATTCTGTGAGCACTCAGCACAGAGCACTGTGGCAGTCTCCTCTCACCATGAAATCTGGAACTCTGCTTGGTCCCCACAGAAAGGAGGAGGCTATTTCACCCATGAAGTTGATGGCGGTAGCAACGTGCCAGCATTCCCTCCTCTTCTCATTCGATAAAACCGAAGTGTCCTATATCAGTTGATCAGAAGAGTCAGGAATAAGCTTTACCTGCAATGCAATACAGAGTTTCCTAAGTCCTGGGGTAAAGCCTGTGCTAAAGCCTGGCTAGACCTAAAGTACTATTGAGCATCTGACAGCACCATTCCTCAGTTACCAACATTTTAACAACATTATGATGAACTTCTAATGCTTGAGTCCCTTGAACTTTTTGATAACACAATAATATGTCTTAATTTTTTTAAGTTTTTTAAGTTTGTCTTGGCTCCAAAGACATGAAACCTGTGATTCTGTGAAACTGACCAATGCCTTTGACACACTTGAGATAGACAGTTATGAATACTAGACATTACTGAAGGAGAAAAGAAACAGTTTTGTAAAAGTTGAAGAGGTCACACATTTCTGTGCCGGAAAGCACTTGGAAAAAATACATTTCACTGGGTTCTTGTTTTTTTCCCCTTCATCATTCACTATTGTACAGCACTTTTCTTCATTTCTGAATTTCCTCTCTCCCAGATGGTTGTTAATTGATAGAAGATGGCTTTCACATTTACCATTATAGCTGAAATAATGGTCTGAAATTCAAAACTAAAATATTAAAACTACACATTAGGCAGAAATGTCCAAAAGGTTAGACAATGGAATAATTTGTCAGGGGAGAAATAGTTGAATCATCATTACTACTATAATTCAAGAATAGACTAGGTAAAACAGATTATGAGGAGATTATAGTAAAGGGCAATCAGCAGCTGCCCTCTGTTGTTTCCTGTTTTCTAATTTAGCATGAATAACAATTTATGTACAACAAGGATAATCTGTGATACTAAATAATACATAGCATGCTGTATTATGATGTTGGAAATAGAAGAGAAAGGGGGCCAGAGCGAGTGACAGACCAAGTAATAAAGTAATATATGCATTTATGTACGTATATATCTATGTAATATATTATATGTAATATAAAAAAATATATATATTAAAAAAACCCACACCCCACAGCCCTTAGTTTTAACTACGATGAGGTGTAATACTGCACAGGGCATCATTGTTCTTTCTGATATGCAGTAATGTCCTCACACACACATTCAAACAATTTTATGATAAATATTTTTGCTCACTTCCACTACCTTTATGTTCTAAAGAAGTGCAGAGTGTGGGAGAGAGACAACTTTCAAAGATACATGGTGCCTGCAGTACTTTTAATTAATTTGTAGATTGAAAATAACTACAAGGGAAATATATGAGGGAGGAAAGATGGGAAGTACTAAAGGAGTTCTTACCACTTTATTTATGTAGTTTATTTCAAATCTGGCCTCATAAGAAACACAGAGCTCGTTTCATCAAGGAGAGCAACTATACAGACTCATTTCAGCATATGTCAGTGTAATTAACAGTGCATTTTCCAGTAAAAACTGAGCAGAATTTTACCATAGTTTCTTTATAGCAACAAGCCTTCCTCCCCAGCTCCAACACTGCTCTAATTAAAATGACTGTGACATTTCAGGAATCCTCATTTCTTTATGGATGCTACCTAAATAATATGTCTTAATTTAACATTGCTTATTGGTGATGATATTACAGTGCCCACTACATTTGCATGAGCCTTTGATTGTGACAGGTATTAGACCCCTGCATCTCCCTACATAATAACATGTAACCGAGCACTGCCTCCAGCTTTTCCCAGTTAATAAAACCTGGCTGAAATCCCTCCCTCATTTAGCAATAAGTACTGCCTATATCATAAAGCTGAGTAATGTGTGTTGGAAGAGACAGGCTGGGCAGGCAGCAGCAGCCCAGGAGCAGCGTTGCCCGCAGTGCGGGCAGGCAGGCAGACGAGAGCTCTGCCCCAATGTGCCAGCAGACTGCCGATGAGGCAGCGCGTGTCTGGGAAACCCAAGGTTTTGGAAAAAAGAAAGCCTGCAACTGGCCAAGCATCTTCTAAGGTTTTATGTCACCTGCAGAGAGTGCATGACAGCTTTATTAATGTTAAGCATTTTGAGCCTGATTCACTAGCACATTACTGCAGCTTCGTGCCGAGGTAGCTCCAAGTGATGATAAATCAACAGTTGGATGAAGCGTGTCCCGCTCTCAAATCACCCAGAGCGTGGGGACTGTGCCCTGGACCTTTTAGGGGTTCTTTATTACTGAACACATCTAGCAGTGAGTTTTGGGTAAACACCATCTCTGCTGGGGTTGACTTCCTGGTGTTAAGCTGAGATGTAGCCCGTAACTTCTAGACCGGAATTAATTATGTAATTTCCCTCGTAGGAGGTTAAATGATACTTCCGCTATATATTTCTTTCTTGAGAGGGAATATATGACTCAGCTTTAAGCTTCTTTTCCTGATAGAAGCCATCAGAACTTTTATAAGTGGAAATTTTACATTAACTGGGTTCTACAGCAACCTACAGGTTTATTTATTAGCACTCATTTTACATATACACAACTGTATACAGGCACATACGAAAAAGGTCTGCATGCAAATCGGTTTTGCATTTGATGACTTGTGTGGACAGAAAGAAAATAACATACATAAACAGCATCTGTGTGTACAACTGAAGAGTTTGTCACTACTTTCATTCAAGTTCTTAAGCAAGAAAATATTTTGCAAATGAAAAGAGGACAGAACTGAATCCCTTTACAAACGCTGGCTTTTTTTTTTTCTTTTTTTAGGAAGTGTTCATAGCTTAATCCTTGGTGTTCCAATCTTTTGTAATTTCTGCCCCAGATAAAAATAGCCACATAATGTCAAAGGAAACAAAAACAAGCAACAACAACAAAAATGTATCAGATACATGTTTTGAATAGACATGCACATGGATGCAATAGAATCCCTTTCAGTTAAGGTGTGGTGGATCCGTGTATTTGATAACCACCCATATACACCATTTTTAGCATGCAAAAGCCCAAAGGCTTTGTATCTTAGCCAGTGCAAGAACTAGGTTACAATTTATTTATAAAAACTCATCCCCTCTCTTATAACAATTTACCTAAACCAGAGATTCACATAGCTCTCAGTACCTTTCATCCTGTAGCTTAAAAAAGTACTCAGAATGCAACATAATATAATAGAAATATAGAGAGACCACCTTAAGAACTCAGTTACTTATAAATACAACTGACACAAATCATATCCTTTTCTGTCATTAAGATTCCTGAGAGGACCATCTTCTGTTGATGCTGACTTTTTTTTTTTTTTTAAATACAAAGTAACAATTGAGTGAAAGTGAAATGCACTGTTGAGCAGCTGCCGGAGGCACCATGCGAAAGCTCAACATCACCTATACATCACATCATACAAATATGTTTACTATGACATATTAGTTCTATGTCTGTATATATATTCTTTTTTCACTCAGGTTTTCCCCATGAGGCTTTCCTTCTCCCTGCACTTGGAATTGTCTATACTTTCCAATGGAATTTGTGCCAATGTTGCTCTGATCTGCCATGTGGAATTCTCACTGAAGCTGAACCTCTCCATAGGTTAAGGGAATCTCATCAGTCTAAGTTTATAAATTGTCTCTGAAGTTTAGTACTTCATTGACAGAATTTGATTATGTACAGCTGTGATTCTCTTACTCAACGAGGAAGAAGAAACCACATATCACAAGGTATTATTCTTTGCCCCACGTTACTATTTATTTCGGTGTATATATTTGTACTAGCATATATAAATCATGCACTTCAGCCAAGACACCGGCAAACCAGTAAGTAATTGCTTTCTTCACTGTTCTTGATACATTACATATGTTATCTACCATGTAAGTGTTACTCAGACAGCGACAATAAGGGTAGAAACACCTTTTATTGTCTTAACATAATTCTATTTTCCAGCCCTTTGTAGTTTTTCCAGATGCAACTCACTCAATTTTTATGTTTTACAGCACAGTAATTTGATATTCATTCACAATCAAATGTCAAATGTACTTTATCACAGAATAACAGAATCACAGAATGTTAGGGATTGCAAGGGATCTTGAAAGATCATCTAGTCCATTGTAGATGAGGCTACACTAAAATGTGTCCAGGTGGGTCTTGAATGTCTCCAGAGTAGGAGACTCCACAGCCCCCCTGGGCAGCCTGTTCCAGTGCTCTGTCACCCTCACTGTGAAGAAGTTTCTTCTCAAATTTAAGTGGATCCTCTTGTGTTCCAGTTTGAACCCATTACCCTTGTTCTAACACTGGTTGTCACCGAAAAGAGCCTGGCTCCATCCTCATGACACTCACCCTTTATATATTTGTAAACGTTAATAAGGTCACCCCTCAGTCTCCTCTTCTCCAAGCTAAAGAGACCCAGCTCCCTCAGCCTTTCTTCATAAGGGAGAAGCTCCACTCCCTTAATCATCTATCTTTGTTGCCCTATGCTGGACTCTCTCCAGCAGTTCCCTGTCTTTCTTGAACTGAGGGGTCCTGTTGCATAATTATATGGTTCTTCTAGGTATTGGAAGAGGGTGTATATTAGAGTGAGTAGGTGTTTGCTAAAAATAACATATTTAGAGCTCCTAAACCTTTCTAGATTCCCTCAACAGTAATCAAGAATACTGTCACTCGAGACTTACTATAATTTCTTTTTTTTTTTTCTCACAAGTTATTTTTATAGGATACCATGACAAACACAGTCCTCTTGCAGTTCTGGACATGGAGTACCCAGAGAACTCCTGAATTACAGTAAGTTAAGTAGAATTGACACTGAAACATCAGATCCAGTACTTCTTCAAAAAGTAGTAATATTTTACATAACATAACTTTTTCCAGCACAAGCCTAGAACTTACGTTATTGAATCTGCCATGGAAAGTTTATTGGAGGATATATCCCCTGTGGAGAATCCCAGGCTACTCACCCTACAATGAAAGACTCAACAAAACACCTGCAAGAAAGAACAAAACCATCCAGGACTATAATAATGGTATCCAACATGCCAGATATTGCTTCCATGAAATGGCACCTTGCTGATTACCAGTGTCACTGCTCTCCCTTTAGCAATTGAGAATATTTTAACTTGCTCAACTACTCTGATTGAAACAAATCTATTTACTCCTCACATTTTGTTCATGCTCCAAAATTTCCCTCTGTGCTGTGTGATGAAATAAATTAATGTTAGTGTAAAGCATTGTCTACTGTCAAGAGTTGTACCCTAGTTATTTTTTCTATAGCCAAAGATCTACATTTTTCTTCTTGTGAAAACAATTTTATAAAGAAAATTCTAATAACAGTTAATGCTGTGCTAGTAAGATTTTTGGCCTGAAAAAAAGATGTCATAAATTTTGGATAATAACTGTCTGAAATCTGGGGGCAGGACTGAAGACAATAATTTGGCCTTAGAGTCTTAATGAACTGTATACTAAATCTGAATTACATCATTAAACCCAGACAATAAACACTAATAGAAGCCAAATTTTTATCTCTCCAACTTTCCCTGCCTTAGAACTAATGAGTAGCTCCAAAAGGACATCAGTACTTTCCCCTTCATATTAAATCCACATTTTGTTTCATATTGAAACAGCAGTTTGGTGTAGAGAAATCAAAATACAGGGTAGACAGGGACAAGCAGGGGGAAAAAAAAGTTTCATTCTGATAGATTATTAGCAATTAAAAGATACAAAAACATATCACAACAAACTGAGAGTCTGGAGGAAAGAATTCTCATCCTCATGTATAATTTAGCTTTGTCATGAATTCTTAACAGACCTGTAAATTGGAAAATCAACATCTGCTCAGTGATAGCAGGTGAAGGACATACAGGCTGGCACCAAATTTACATCAGACTTAATGTGAAAAAGAAATGTTTTTACCTTGTTGCCTGTTACTTTAAACATGTCCTGTGTAGAGAAACTATTTTTTTTTTTCTAAGCATATGATACATACCCTTTTCAAACATATTCCCTCTGCATTTTTCCATTTGATATAATCCATGTATTAATTAATCTGTGGCATGGAGAAATAACTGAGAATATAAAATAGTTAGCTTCAGTCTTCCATGATCTCCAAAACATACAAAACTATACTGTGAAGTACCTTCTGATCCTTCATAGATATCTGTGTAAAAATTAGCTGCTACACTAAGACACTAGTTCTGAATAGACTCTAACAACCCTTTTGTAAGGTTGTCTTTTGAGTCATGCGGAAGCTGCTTTGAAAAGGAATAGTCACTCCTGATATTGCTCTAGATGCAAGGTAGCAAAGCAACCACACTGTATAGAAGAAGTTAATGTACTGTGAGCATCAAAGGGCAAATTACCATCCACTCAGCAGATCTGTGCAGCATTTATCCCACTGGTGTTCATGGAGTGACACATTAGCTAACAATCACAATTTAGCCTTGTTTGGTCACTAACAGAAGCAAGAAAGCATGTTTTCTTGTTTACACTTCAAGCTACTACAGTTTCTGTCAGAAGACTTTAGAATTCAGCCACAAAACAATCTCCATTTAAAACTCCAGAATACATCTTCTGCATAGTTATTAAAGTTTCCAGGGCAAGCCAATTGGACAGGAGTATTCATTCACATGAAGTTACCTCCCCTGTTCTCATATGGAATTGTGCCTTTTCTAATGTTACAGTTGATTTGCACTGAGATATAATAAATTTCAGCCTGATCCACTCCTGCCTTCCTGAGCTATTCTCACCCTTCTTTAGATTTGAAAATGAAACCACTGCAAGACAGAACATGTGGGTTATCATCTCACAAGCAATTACAGTGTGGGTGGTGAATTATTGCAGCAATAATATTCTGGTCAGTTGTTTTCTGTTCCAGCATCTGAACTCCTGTGGAGCATCTGGCCTGTGTCTGTGAAAAGTTCTCATATTTAATTTTTGTACAGGGCTCATCACCTGGTTATGAAATGAAACTCAAATCATAAATCTCCCTATTCAACAACAAAGATTTGGTTCGATGACTCTTAGATAGCAACATCTGCTTACACAGCAAATTAAATGCGTATTCCAATAAAGAGTCTTGTTCTGCGTTTCTCAGGGTATCTAGTGTCATAAAACTCACAATTAGAATAAATTATATGTTTCAAAGGTAGCTTATGTAGATGTCAGACTGATTATCATGTGATGGTGATTTATATCACATGATCTGCCAGAACCTGGGCAGAATCAAGAAGACTATAAAGCCCTGGGTGTACAAGTGGAAAATATTGGTGTCCAAGTTAATTTTCCCTCCACTTTACCAGCTGGAGGAAAGGAGACAGACAGAAATAGATGTATAACACACATCAACTCCTGACTTCATGGCTAATGCGCCATGAAGGTTTTGGTTTTTATGACAACAGGACATTATTTGATGACTATAACCTATTAGGGAGGGATGGAATCTACCTGTCTAGAAGAGGCAATGGAATCTTTAACAGCAGGCTGGCTAAGTTAGTGATGTGGGCTTTAAACTGAATGGCTTGGGGGCAGGGTACAAAGTGGCAATGCTCAAGCTATTGCATCCAACTAGGAAAAAAGCCAGGCTAACCAGACCAGTGACAAATATTCCTTAGCTGCCTTAGATGACAACTGGAAGCCTGACCACCTCAAAGGTGTGTATGGCTATGGTGGATCCTCTTAGAATCATAGAATCGTTTTGGTTGGAAGAGACCCTCAAGATGATCAAGTCCAACCATAACCTAACTCTAGTACTAAACCATATCCCTAAGAACCTCATCTAAATGCCTTTAAAACACATCCAGGGATGGTGACTCAATCACTTCCCTGGGCAGCCTGTTCCAATGCTTCACAACCCTCTCTGTGAACATTTATTTTTTTCCTAATATCCAATCAGAACCTTTCACTGACACAACTTGAGGCCATTTCCTCTTGTCCTATCATTTGTGACTTGGGAGAAGAAACCAATAACCTCCATGTCACAACCTCCTTTCAGGGAGTTGTAGACATCAAAAAGGTCTCCCCTCAGCCTCCTTTTCTCCAGGCTGAACAGTCTCAGTTCTCTCAACTGCTTCTCATAAGACTTCTGCTCCAGACCCCTTACCAGCTTTGCCATCCTCCTCTGAACTGTCTCCAGCCCCTCAATGTCTTTCTTGTAGTGAGAGGCCCAAAACCGAACACAGTATTCAAGGTGTGGCCTCACCAGTGCTGAGTACAGTGGCACGATCACTTCTCTAGTCCTGCTGGCCACACTATTCCTGGTACAAGCCAGGATGCTGTTGGCCTATAGCACCCCTCCTGGAAAGCCTGCATGCTTAATTCCTTCTTTGAGGTGCGTGTACACCAAGACACATGGTGTACAGGGGAATAAACATGGTGTATGGGGAATAAACAGGAAGAATCAGAGATCTATGTACAATCACAGTGCCATGATCTCCTTGCAATTACAGAGATGTGGTAGGACAGCTCACATAACTACAATCTTGCCATGGAAGGCTATATGCTTTTCAAAAAGACAGTTCAGCAAGGCAAGGTGGTAGAGTTGTTCTTTTTGTGAGAGAACAACTGGAATGTATCAAGTTCTGCCTAGGGCTGGATGAAAAACAAGTTGAGAGATTACAGGTAAGAATTCAGGTGCATGTCTAGCCAGATTATGATAACCACCTGCAAGATGTGGTTCCTGGAAAATAATCTCCTGGAGATTATGGTTTCACAGAATAGAATATCAAGTAAACAGCTAAGGAATCAATTTTCCATTATCTACTTCTACATGACTTTAGAAAGTAATATTTTCAGCCGAAGTATTTTAGATATTGAGAGAAAATATCTGAAATTTGTAAAAGAGCAGACAGATTAGGAGTTAGATGAGAATTAAATTATTGTCAAAATTCATTTCTATGTAAAATTCTTGACTCACTTTATTAGAAAGAGTTGCGTAAAACTAATTTTAAAAAAATACAAAGGCAAAGAAAATAGCACCATTATTAACAGTTCTCAGAAATAAATAACATTAGAGGTTTCCATCTCTGTATAAACAAAGTAATAATTAGAACAAAATAAGATATAATTTGCTCATCTGTACTTGAAGGAACACAGCTGACAGCTTCTCTCTGAGCAAAACCTACATTCCTAACTGAGCATATCCAATGATTTGAATGAGCTAAAAAAAAACTCATTGTTTTTCAAGCATTGAGCTAGCTTTTATTTTCTTTTTTTCCTTTTTTTTTTTTTTTTTTTTTTAAGAGCCTTATCACAAGTGTTATCAAGAATTGGAACTCTAAACTACTGATAAACGTGTCGTCTGATAAACTGTAAATGAAGATAGCTTCAAACTTATGCAGTTGTAACTGATAAATGTGTCCAATGCTAGTTCATGACTTGGTATGTTCACAGATGATAATATTCTTACTTTTTGTACCATTCAGGAGAGTGATAACAAAATAAGATATCTCTCTTCTTGTTGGGAAATTCTTTATCAGCTAATTGTCAATATAGAAAGGAAGTTTTCTTCCCCACTATTTGTTATTCAGTGATGGCTGTGGTTTCAAGTCCATTCTTCTATTCTTAGGTGCATAAAGCAACAACTAGAAAGGTTAAACTGGCCAGAAGTATCCTGAAGCAAAATCATCCATTCTAAAGCAATGATGAGTTACACAGTGCCCAACACCTGTTCAAGCAGTGGGAAATAACTCAGCACAGCTGTTAATGGGAAGACCAGTTTGCAGAACTGCAATTTCATACCCTGGAAATTCAAAAGGTCATCATGCAGATTTTACAAACTAAATAGCAAAAAACTTTGTAAATATTACACTATAAAAATAATTTTACCATATACATACATTTTACACAGAACTGAATCAACTCAAATGACACAATTAGGGAATATGGAGGTTTCTAGGCTAGCTCTCTGTGTATCCTTAGTTGGTTATTACAGAAAATTATTCTGAATTGTTGTCTGGAAGTTAAGAACTCTGTTCTAAATTTTAGTAAGTCTGGATATAACCCACTGCATCAAAAAACTTGCATAAATTTTAGAGTAACTGAACTATTAAAAAAATGTGTAAAAAGAAACCTCAGGAAAAGAAAAAAAAACAAAACAAAACAAAACAAAAAGTTGAAGATATTGTAAATTAATTCAAGAAAGTTTCAATTTGTGTTGAAAAGAACCTTTGGGCGTCATCTAGTCCAAAACCAGCTCATAGCAAGGACAAATTAAAAGTTAGAGCAAGTTACTTGTTCACTGACCAGCTGAGTTTTAGATATCTCTTAGGAGGGGATATCACAACCTATCTGGGCAACCTCTTCCAGTGATTAACCACTTTCACTGAGGACTTTTTCTATTTAAATCCAAGTGCAATTTGCCATGCTGCACCTTGTGTCCACTGCTCTTCCTTTTTTGCTATATGCCTGTCAAGAGTACCTACAACCCCACCCATTAGATAGCTGTGCATGGCAACTAGATCCCTATTAGCCCTTTCTCCTTAAGGAGAATCAAACCTAGCTCTGTCAGATTCCTGTGTCATGTTCTTCAGTCCCTAAACACCATGGTGTCCTCTGGACATGTCTTATCTGGACTCTTTCTACTTCGTCAATGTTTGTCTTGTGCTGGGCAGCCCAGCAGTGGATGCAGTGGTCTCACAAGTGGCAAACAGAGGGGAATAACCTCTTCCCTCAACCTGCTGGCTATGTTCTTCCTAATGAAGTCCACCCTGCTATTAGCCTGTTGGTACACTGCTGACTCATGCTCAAGTTTTTGTTTTCCAGGACCCCTTGTCCTTTAGTGCAAACACTACAACTCTACCATTTCCATGAGGCTAGAGATGGCTCCCAGGCCATAATGGTGCATGGGGTAATTCCATTAATTTTAATGTCCTTTACCAGCTAGTATAACTGTCTGAGCCAAAGTGATCTTCAGTCTGATATTGTTTGAACAGTCAAAAAAATCCATTATATGCACATGCTATTGATGCTTTTAAAAGTAATGCTCAGACAATTATAATGGGGTGGATTGTAATCCATCTAACTCAGTGATCTAATTTACACTTGAAGCGCTCTTCTTAAAAAAAAGTGCCAGAGCTTCTGATGTAGTTAGCTGAAAGCTGCAAGTGTCCTGAAAACCATATCTGAGAAGCTCAACATCCATTTAAAGAGGTATGATAGCCATTTTCTGTTATTTATTTATCCTTTACCCATAAAGCATGTCATACTTGTACCTTTTACCATAAGTTATCAGTATGTTCATCCATTGCCTTTTAATGTATTACTGTTAAACTGGATGGCAAACAATGGGCAGGGAAAATGATATGGTCAGTGCCCTGGGGATGTAACAGTAATGGATGGATGGACAGTAATGATTCACTTACTGCAATCAGTGCTACTCCCAATCACTTCTGTGATGCGGTATTGGTTCCATAGCAGATATCAGATGAGAGGGAAAATAAAGATAAAAGGAGATAAATCTACGTAAATGGGAAGGAAAGAGCAAATATTTGTGGCTTCAACCCTTCAGTTTATTATTGTTTTCTGGTGTTTTGAAATACATAGATGAAAATTATAGGAAGCACTAAAATAGAAATTAGCATTTAAAAAGGTTCAGAGTTGCTGTAGAAAGGTTTGAAATAAAATCACCTCTGTCTGCAATGCATTTACAACACAAGGTCTCAAGACATAACAAAGTGAGGTAAAGCCAACAGACTTAGGTTATGTTCTTTCCTCCCAGGAAAAGGCTGGATCTCCTTGGACCTAGAAGAATTTCTATATACTAAATTGGTGTATTGAGAGAAAGACATTTTGATATAAGCCACTCAGATCAACTGAGAATGAGAATAATCCCACCTAATACAGTAAAATTACTTATGTACTCCCAACTGCAGCTGCATGTAGGTAATCTTCCAGTAAGGAGTTTCTGAGCTGGTTTAAAGCACAGCGACATCCATAAAATTTGTAACAGCTTCCTTAGGGTTCTGCATAGGCCTTTTCTTCAAATTCTTTCTTGACCTTTAACTCCTACTTGCCGATAATGTGTTATTTTTTCTTAACCTCAGTTATTTCAGCTACTGGAAGAATAAAATACTGATATTTTATATACATACATATTTACAATAAGGCACACTGTAAAACCTATAGAAGAAGCTAGATTAAGTAGAATTAAGTAGAAAGTTCAGAAACTTTAAAGAGATTATTTTATTCAAATGCCCATTTACTAAAGAACTTTCTAGTCATTAGGACTTCGAACTTGTTTAAAAAAAAAAACAAACTTACCTTGACACAATCTTTTTCATATTTATTTTTCTTTTTGAATGTATTTTGCTGGTGCAATGTCTAATGAAAACACTGGTTTACAAATAGTTTCCAGAAGAATTACTAAGCAAAACCAGATTGAGCAGGAGGTGTTGAGAAAGGCATATATTCTTGATTCATATAAGGATGCAATGCTGGAAGAATAATAAACAGTGTTTAGATAGCAGCACGAGAAGGTTTTAAACTGTTTAATAAAATTGGTTTGTTACTATATACGTATAACAAGGAACAGAAAGCTATTTTAGTTTTATAGAATTTAATTTGCTTGTCTTCTGAGAAAAGGCAAATATAGCAGCTGTGTTTCCAGCCTTCAACTTTATAAATTTTTTTCTCATCTAGCAAAACATTATGTTAAGTTCTTGAAAATGGAGGTAAAGATGCAATTTATTTAAATGTTTAGCCATATAATCATGGAATGTCCTGGGTTGGAAGGGATATACAAGGATCACCGAGTCCAACCCCTGTCCCTGCAAATGACAACCCCAAAATTCACACCATGTGTCTGAGGGCATTGTCCAGTCTCTATTTGAACACTGTCAGGCTTGGAGCTGTGACACCTCCCTGGGGAGCCTGTTCCAGTGCTCCACCACCCTCTGGGTGAAGAACCTTTTCCTAATGCCCAACCTAAACCTACCCTTCCTGCCATTTTCTCAGGTTCTGTCATTGGTTACTGAAGAGAAGAGATCAGCACCTGCTGCTCCTCCTCCCCTTGTGAAGAGGTCTCCCCTCAGTCTCCTCTTCTCCAGGCTGAATGAACCAAGTGACTTTAGCCACTCCTCATTTGGCTTCCCCTCCAAACCCTTCACCGATTTTGTGACCCTCTTCTGGACACTCTCCAGTAGCTTTATATCCTTTTTATCCTGTGGTGCCCAGAATTGCACACAGTGCTCCAGGTGAGGCCACACCAGTGCAGACCACAGTGGGACAGTCACCTCCCTGACCGGCTGGCAATGCTGTGCTTGTTGCACCCCAGGACACGGTTGGCCCTCATGGCTGCCAGGGCACACTGTTGGCTCATATTCAACTTACCGTTTACCAGAACCCCCAGATCTCTCTCCGCAGAGCTGCTTTCCAGCATCTCATTCCCCAGTCTGTATGTCGAGCCAGGGTTGCCATGTCCCAGGTGCAAAATCCAGCACTTGCCCGTGTTAATGCACAGTTCTCCAATTTGTCTAGATCTCTCTGCAGGGTCTCTCTGCCCTCCAGAGTGTCAACAGCTCCTCCCAGTTTTGTGTCATTGGTGAACTTAGTATTCCCTCAAGTCCTGCATCCAGGTCATTTATGAAAACACTGAAGAATCCTGGCCCTAAAATGGATCCCTGTGGAACTCCAGTACTGACTGGTCACCAGCCTGACATAATCCCATTTACCGTAACCTTTCGAGCCCAGCCTATCAGCCAAATGCTCACTCAATGTCACATAATTATGAAGAAAACAACTGAAGGGTTTAAAACTGTATCTAGCACACTTCTTGCAAAACCTTTCTAGCATACACATATGAATATTACAACTATCTAGCTAGACATTCATTCTCTGTGCCTTTATCTAATCTAAGATTTTAAAAATATAATTTACAATCAAACAATATAAAAGTAATCAAAGAATGCAGATGTAATTTACTATGGCAGAACTGAATGTAAAGCTGTATCCTGTTAAGGCATGTTGCAGTGGAGGGAGGCCTGCTCCTCTGTGGCATGTGAGGAGGAGCATGGGCAGAGCAATAGCCTCTGTTAAAAAGGGGTTGCTGCTACTGCTGCTTCTACCCATTTTCCTCATAAAGCCATGCCTGATGATCATATATAAACACAGTGATTTTTTTACTATAAAGACAGTGCGATGAATCAGTCCAAATTATCAAATTCTCTACCACTCTATCATTTATGTTACTCTTTCAAGTCAGATCCATAAGTAGTTATTTACAACTTAAACTAGATACTTCACTTTCTGGCAGAGGAGAGCTATACATGTACCTTTTTTTTTCTGCTATGGAATGTATTTCCATGTTTCTCATGAGTTTCTGCTGGATGGTTTGGGAATGCAAGAGGTTATGCATTTTCCTGGAGTTCAATAAGGTCTGGACAGATTTATGGACAAGTGGCATGCTCAGGCATAGTACAGACAGAACACAGCTCACAACACTCTCCAAAATCAAAGTCAGTTTGAAATCTCTTCCTTTCCTCCCATCTCTTACCAAAAAATTCCATAATGTCCCCTAAAGCCTTGGAATTCTTCTGCTTCATTAAAATCCCCAGACAAGCACCTTCCACATATTGCATGTGCAGAGCACTGTTTTTCGTGTGGGCTCAGACAGTATAAGACAGGAAAAGAGGGCCTATATAGATCTTTACGAAAAATAATGGTTCAGCCAAAGAAGGTTATAGATTCCTTTCTGTCAAATGGGAAATTAAAAATTGTTTATAGTTCAGAGTAATTCACAGGATTTGAATAGTTTAGGAAAAGAATTCATGAACAAAACTGAAGTGTCAGTCTATGAGCCAGGATAACACCTGGAAAGGTAGAACAACAGTGTTTGAATTTTGTGAAATGATTAAACTAAGTTAGCTTAATTCAGAACAGCAGGAGCAACAGATGCTGTTGCCTGAGTTTATTTTCTTTTCTTTCCAGATGGGGTTAGAGAAATAAACAATGGAACATAAAAAAGATCTATAAAGATGTCTTTCTAGTCCTTCAGCGTAGCCCAGCACTGACCACTACAGTACATACACTGTGACTTTGTGTCTTGAGCATTTGTTGCCCTCAAGCTAACGTTTCTGTGGAACTGTGTTAAGGGTTTTTTCAGAGTAAAGTCAAAGTAACCGACTTTCACATTGCAGATCCCTAAAACCAAAAAGTCCTCTCTGGCATTACAGCATGGCAGAGATAGTCTGTAGACCACAGCAATCTTTGTTTGTTTATGTGTTTATTTATTTTTAAAGAAAGATCCTGCTACCCAAAAGACCTTCTTGGTAATCCTGGTCACTACAACTTCATCTCAGTGTTGCTGCTCTGACAGGGGGATTGTACTAAATGATCTTTTAAGGCCCCTTGCAATGCCTAACATTCTGTGATTCTGTGTGATTCTGTGTGATTCTGTGATACAATAGACACATTTCTGACACATTTCTGGCAAAGTTACACCTGCTTTACAGAAGGATGCCCTAGAAGGACTGAAAACACAAGTGTCAGGAAATTATAATTTTACAGCAAGAAACAGGGTTTACATCGCTAGTCTGCTATAATTATGGTGATAAGACACACATATTTACTATACTCCTTATAGAATTAAATTATATTCATTCTAACAGCAATTGTTCCCCCAGTACTGCAGTAAGCTATAACCAGACAGCACCCTTATCCCTGAATTCCTCTCATGATTCTCTTAAAATAAATAAATAAACAAGTAGTTGTAGCTGCCTTCTGCCTGAATAGGCTTTTAAACAATTTATTATTATTTGCATGCCTAAACTAGTAGCTGAAAATAAATAATTTTAAAGGTCTAGTTCTCAGGAATTGCTTTTCAAATTACTTATTGAATGCAGATGCTTAATCTCCTTTAGGGGTTCTGCCACATTAGACACAGACATACAATGTTCTTGTGTAGTGTCATTCCACCACAGGGCTGATGAGGTGTCTTAAAAATAATTACCAAGTCCCAATGGTAGGTACGTCTATTTATTTCCACCCCACATTGCAAAGAGAATGGAAGAGGTGCCCAGAAAGAGCTCCAGACAGGATACACTAAGGGGGAAAGCTGTATTAAGAATGAAGATTGAATAGCAATTTTTTGTCAATTTGAAACCAATGCTTAGGGTGATATTGTAGTGTCTGGAGAAATCATAACTGATGGAGTCAGAACAGCTACCCTTAGTAATGTCAGCTTTCCACCTCTGCTCTGCCTTCATCTGCTTGGGAACAATAAGTTCATATTTCCCTGCCCTGCCTTACTATTCCAGATCCAATCCTTCTGTTGACAACTCTGTTAGTTGTCCACCTGCTTGGGGCAGCAAAACTCAAAATAAAATTTAATCTTGCCCTGCTGAGGAGCCATAAACTGGCATTGGGTTTAGTGTTCTCTGTTGTGTACAAGTAATCTAGATTCTTCCAGTGTCATATCTAAAATATGTTTAATTAAGTTGTGAGTTGTTGATTTCAGGTAACTGTTGATCACACTGACAGAAGTAAATAGGTCATTGGTAATCAGGGGCCCAGAACATTGGAAGAAGTCTAAGAATTACTGTAATTATGCAAAATCATGCAGAACCAATAATAATGAAAAATAAATTGCCCCCCCCCCTCTGAATGTACAACCATAAGTGGAAATAAAATGGAGAAACAGAACCATACATATTAATGAGACAGCACCATCTAATCAAAACCCATTGTCTTCTGCCAGCTCAATCAACAAATTATTATAGAGGATAATGTTACACTTAGGAACTCTAAATGTTTATAAACAACCTCAATTACTATACTGCAGTAACTTGTCTTCGAAAGCAATCAGGTTTAATATTTTATCAGGAGAATAGGATAAGATCAAACAACTACATTGAGAAAGACATTTAGTTATGTTGAATAAAAATGCTAAGTTTTAAATTAATGTATAGGATTTTTCTGAGTTTCTGAGTAGCATAAATAAATAAACACCAAGTTGTCAATGTTAAAAGATTATTCAGAATGCAACGGTCTTAAAAACCATTAGAGTTCTTAGGAATCTTACAGACGTTTCTTCAAACTATTATAAAAGTCTCTGAAACTGAATACATTTCTGCACTCTATGAATCCTGTAAATGCCTATAGGACATCTTTCGAGACATCATATAAATGCTAGGGTATTATCTAGCATTAATATTTGGGCTTTGTTGATTCATTTCTTTAGAATGTTCATCCTGTGAAGTTGTCATGCTGCATACTTTCTTCCACTACCTTTTATTCCAAATGTATACTAGATTAAGTGATTTTTTTAATTCCTCACTGTCCTATGATGTTTTCTTTTTTAAGTTGTCATTATGTTGTATGTGCTAAGGTTATACACTGCCTTTAGGGTTTTTGATAGATTATGTTTTTATATTTTTATTTTTCATAAAAAATATGTATATGTGTGGCTGTGTATGCTAGACATTTCATGTACATTTGCATCATATATTGATTATAGTTACAGTCAACTCTTCTGCAGATCAGGAACCTTCAGTCCATCCTATGCATACCTGTGCACAGTGTATTTATCCACTTATAAGTTCCTCTACATGCATATATTTATGCATGAAAAAGCAAATTTTTTTTCAACTTGAAACACAAAAAATTCAAACCTTTGAAGATTCCATTTCAACATACTTCATAGTAAAAGAAGCTGTTGTTTCTGTTACTGTGATGGTAATTAGCAGTGCTGGTTTGGAGTATTGTAAAGTTATTTTATTTTGGAAACATCATATGTTACTATATTTTTATTTTAATTAAGTCATTTCTATATGCAGAACCCCTAGTTGTATGTAAGACAGACAAGTAAATGTCAGCAAGCATCGCAAGACATTAAACAGTAAAAAAATAACTTTTTATTTGCTTCTTACAACAAAAGTTAGAGATTTTACAATAAGTAGTTAAACTGAGTTCTTAGCAAACACAGAAACCCAAAATGCACCCTAAAATGATAAATCATAATTGGCAGATTATCAGCATTTGTATAAACAATCAAGGTATATCAGGCATTGTAGGATAAGCTATTCAAAGTCAGTCAATGTGTTCTACCTCTGTAGCCAGAGGCGAAACTTTCCCTGAATTCACTGAAAAAAACACTTGGGCTAACACAGACAGGTTTACCAAATTTCTCTGAAGTGTGTTTAAAAGCTACAAATTTATCTTCATTAGATGTAACCCAGCTTTCAGGTACAACATATAAAGGGCATTAATACAGAAGAGGTTTTTCATCTCCAGTTCCTATGAATCTATAACTAATGAAATAAATATGTATAATTCTATATGGCTTCTAGTAACTCCCAACAAGACTAACCCATGCCTTTTTATTCCCCTTGGCAAAGGCCCTAAAAACAGCTTATCATTGAGTGATGGGACTGTGAAATCACCTTTGCTTTCTTCTTCTTTATTGTTCTCTTCTCTTTTTCCCCTGTCCCCATGAGACATATTATCTAGTGACAAGCAGAATTATTTAGAAATGGTAAAAGTCTATCGAGTTATTTAAACACTGAAGAGAGGCAGAATGATCTAAGCCTAGGAGTGACAGCTGTGACTGCTGGGATTGCCAGCTGTGGGAATGGCTTGCTCCATGGACATTCCAGCTTTTCTAGCCTATCTGTAAAATGGAAGTAACATTTTTTGATGCCATAGAGTTCAGCATTTTGAGGTACTTTGAAGATGCGAAGAGCTTTAATAGTGTTAAGTATAATAATTTAACCACCTAGACCAAAGAAGAGAGTTTGGAATTTTATTTTTCTTTCCCCCAAAGCAACCCTATAATGCAAATGTAACCTGATTCTGGTCCAGTTATGAATCTGAAACCAGTTATGGACAGAAAAATTACATTTTCATTTTCGAAATTATATCCACATCTAAGCAGAGGACAGCCAATGGTTTCCTTGGAACTTGCCTTAAGGAGTACTAATTCTTTTTTCTTAGTATCTTTTTCTGCCTGTTTTTCATTATTCTTTGCCCAGTTTCATGATCCACTTTTCACTTTTACTCTTTATCTCCTCAAAGTGTAAGAATCTTTGTATTAGGTTAATGGTTGGACTCTATGATCTTGAGGGTCTTTTCCAACCAAAATGATTCTATGATTCTGTGATTCTATTATTCTAAGAAATGTTGAAAAGTGAAGTTTTTATGAAAATAATCAAGTGTTTTGTTTTTTTTTTTCCCAGAATTATTAAACAATGAAATTCTGAGGCCTAAACAGAACAGAAGCCATCAAAATAGGAGGCACAACCCTGCTATGCCAGAAGAGGACCACCAGAGACCAAGTGTACAGAACCATTTTTCAAGGTGCCTCCATGCAAAATTCCTTATGTTAAATTAGAATGGAATCAAGATGGTACAGAAAAGCAATTGAAATGATACAGGAAGTATAAAAACTATTTGTGTGATAACAGTAAGGACTTATCTTCCCAGTGCAATGGAATACGGCACAGAAAGACTTAAATTGATACAGATTGAAGGAGATACTAACAGCATCATACAACATTAGCAAAAATACAAATTTAGACCTCAAAAACAAAGTAAGACAAAATAGACAGGGGATCTTGCACGAAATTATTTCCAGATCATGGAAATTTCCTCTCCAAAGAGATACTGCTATTCTGCACCTTATTCCAGACCTTGTTCAGTTTGCTCAGACATTTTTATGCTCCACTGTATGGAGGATAATGTCCCTAAAGGAGCTTGCTTTCTGTAAGCAGCAAAATTAAGACAGAGGAAGTGTCCCAGTTTGCCATGGGTGTGTATTTTTACTTTAATGTAAGCAATAAACCAAGGGTCTCAAAATCCGTATTAGGAAATGTACATCTAAGCATATGTCAATATTGGTGTAAATGGACCTGAAAGGCTGGACTACAGCTTATTTTGAAGTAACTATAATGAAGGAAATACAAAGACACAAGCTGGATAATCAAATAACCTTATAGTATCAAATTTAGTGTTCTAAATACAATTATGGATAATGGATATTTGTAAAAGACTTGGTAAGACAAAGAATGAAAATGTAGACCAACAATAGATGCAAATGTAACCACCGTACATACAATATCATAATAAACTACTAATACAGATTTATTTCACATTTCTGTGTATTGTGAGGTATGTCACCAAACATAGCCATAGAAGGTTATTCACAAAGAGAACAAGGCAAACATAGTAGGTTTTTGCCTCCTATATAATCTGCGACTAAAGGCAAGGGGAGAACCACAATTCATCATTTCTCGGCATCTGAAAACTAGGGATACCAGGTGAAAATATGCAGCATCATATTTCAGGCAAAATGAAACATTTTTTTTCCACATAGCACTTAAATTTAGAGCCGCCTTGACACATGATTTATATGAATGCTGGATATGGATTTAAAAAATGAGACAAATAAATAGAAGGAGAGACCATCAGTATTCCATCAGTATTTATTAAAAATAAAATTATTAATACTGTATCTAACTTGGAAAATCAGTCATTAGCAACATTCTGGAATCCCATGTTCAATCTCCAGAAAGAATATGAGAAGATGGGACTGAATTTCTGAGGACATTGGGACCAAATGCTAAGTCTTGATGCATTCTGGGCAATGGATTTGCACCCAGAAGGGCAACAAGCAACCCCAGAACAAGGTTACTTGGCCATATTTTTGCCCAGTCCAATCCCTATGTTTCGCTCCCTAACAGTTACCTTGATTGCCTGAACAAAATTTACCCAGCACTACCTAAAATATATCCTCTCCAGGCAGCCAGTATGAAATAATCCACTGAGAGAAAGGTTTTCAGTCTATCACTTTCTTTTCTGGACTTTGCCTTAGCTTCTGCATCCTTATGGGGAGAAACTGAATTTATGTTACTTAGTACCAATCCATGATATACGGCCAAAACACATAAGAATCAAAGACTGATTTTAACAAGGGCAAGAGATGCCTATTAAAAGTGAAGATCTAGGTGAAAGATCAAGCAACTTTTTAAAACTGAAGAAAACAAACAAACAAACAAACACAAAAACAAAATGCCAAACAAACCTGTGGATTAGGATTTGAGATTAAAGATAAGATTTGGGGTCAGCCTGATTCATGTGTTTCTGAAAAAATTTACCACTGAAAACAGGCATTTTATAAATGAAATGCCAGCAGACCTATAATTCTACAGATAAAATTTGTTGTGCCATAATAGATCACTGTTTTCCATTGAAAACAATTAAGTTGATTTTGCAGTATTGCCAAATTGTATTTTACGGTACATCTGTAAATTCTCAAAGAGAGGTAAATGAGGATTGCTATTATTGTAGCTAATTAGTAAAAGAAAAATAATAAAAACTCATACCTTTTTTATTGCTTTCTTTTCATGAAAATATCTTGAAAATACTGACATTACTACACAGAGCATGAGATTCATGTGTTTGAAGGCTTTCTGTATTTTCTCCCAATGTCTATACCCTTGTCTTCACAGCTGTCATAAATGTTCTGTAACCCTTCACATTTGATGACACTACTTACATCTAAAATGCTTGTGTAACTAATATGTAAGTATATGGTAAGCTTGTGCACAACTCAATGAACTTCTAGAGAAAATGCAATACTGCTTCATTTGTAAATTATATAATTATACTCTGAGTTGTACTAGATCTAAAAAAAATTTGCACATATGTACAATCCCTGAAGTTATTTAATGAGTACACATAGTGTTAGAGCTGATACACAGTTCCTGATGCTCAACGGCATAGGAATAATGGAAGATTAATCCATCTCAGCATTTTATCAGTGTATAGTATATTTCTTATAGTCAGAAATACCAACTCAAATGTATTATAAACTGGTTTAAAATTGCATTTGTACTTTACTTCATGTGCATTTAAATGTAATAATTTGTGCTCAAATTATATTCAGAAAGAATTGGAAGAAACACAAACCTACTCTATAGATCACATACCATGAAGCCAGGCATAAACATCTGAAAAATTTGGACAGCAAAGACATCCCCTTCTTTTTTGCCTAGCTCATTATAGCAATCCACCCTTCAAAGCTATCTAGTCTTCGCTTCTCTGAGACAGAAAACCAGAACCTCAATACTCTAACTCTCAGATTGGTTCTGGAATATCCTACTTTTTGTATGCCTCCTGGTTTTGAATTTTTCTGTTTTTGTACTAGAGCCAGTATTGACCCGACCTTGTATTTTCAAGAACTCTCTCAGGATGTAGAGCCTTCATTGAAATAAATTTTAAGATTAAAAACCATCTTCTGAATTCCACAAAGAAGTAACTCTTCTCCCTCAAACTCCGAAGTAGTTTAGGTAAACCTCATTCTCAGAATCTCACTAATGATTTCAACTTCTGGGTCTTTTAAAAGTTCAGGGTCCTTTGCTCTTTGTTCTCTCCCTATCTCTGTGTATCTCTGATAAAGGAGGCAAAATAAGCCTGTTAGACTCCTAGGGACTTACGCAGCCTAAACTACTACAAATGGTTGAAAAGGTAGGTAAATTAGAACCCATTCTTCAGTATTCTTAGGATTTTTTTTGCCAAAAAAACTCTATGGTCAGCTCTAGTGCATGATCACTGTTGTCTGTCACATGACTTATTTTTGCAAAGGCAATCTCTTTCCTTGACAAAATATTTTTCTTGCTAGACGCTCTCTAATCAGCAAAGATTGACTGACTCTATCTAATTAAAATTATTCATTCTGTGCTACCATCACTTTGGGATCACAGCCTAACTTGAGAGCCAAAAATTAAGATAAAAAGCTATACTTCCAGAATGGAATTGGCTGCTTGCAAGAAATACATTGACTGTGGTATAAACACTTGCCAAATTTCTGTGTTGTACAGACAAATTTTCCCAAATTGTTGTAGACCAAAATACCGGAGTACTAGAAATAATCTGCCTGTATTCAGTAACAATATTTTGGAATTTCCTATTCCAAGTACCAGTTCACCATGCAAGAAAAGATATTCCATCTGTCTTGAGTACAACATAAAAGAGAAGGAACAAGTGGGCCTGCAGCAACCCCTCTTCTCCTTAGATTACTGTTCTGTTGGCAGGAGGGTATCCTCTTTTGACAGAAGAAGAAAACAAACATACAAAAAAATGAGGAAAAAAATAAAACAGAACAAAACAAAATTGTTGCCTTTTCTGAAACAATAATCTCTGCAGGGGTGAGAAAGGAGATACCAGTCCAGCCTCCATGAAAAAGAAAACAAAGGCAGGTACTACAACAAGTATTCCTGTACATCTAGTGGGAGGTAATTGAATTAAAAGTAGCTGCCCTGAGGTGAAAATAGTTCCCCTCCATGTATTTGTTGATCTAAACCAAAGGCTTATGGCTATACAACTTTTTCTCTCCTGGGCAGTATTTTACAGCTGCAGCCCCAGGTGCCAGAGTTTGTTAGGAAGATACTAATAATGAGATCATGAGGGTCATTTACAGGGATTATGAATGAAAACTGGACTTGATTAATGGAAAGACAGAGCTCAGGCTGTAGGACTCATATCTGGGATCTTACAGACAAAAGAGAGTGAGATGAGAACCCAGAGAGGATGATAGTCTTAAAAGATGGCTTTTCAGCAGAAATTAATAGGAAGATGAGTAGCCTACCAGAAGGATTCAGAAAGAAAACTTAGTTGTATATATAGGTGATGATATATAGGAAATTTAATAAAGGTGGGAGGAAAGAGACAAAAGCGATTATGCCTAAAGCTTTATAAACAGGAATCAAAGCCAGGCAAAAAAATCACAAGCTGTGTAGGAATATTGGTTAAAGTAATATCATATAATACCATCCCTTGTTCTTTTCCAGAAGTGTAGTGGCTTATAATTTCCAGATATATGTTCTCAACTTCTGCAATTAGTTGATCTTTGCACTTTGTGAGGAAACATACCTCAGTTTGCAAGATCTCAGAACTTTTCTTTGGTTCATTGAGATCAAATCTGCTGTGCACTTAGTAGATTCCCCTGCATTTTTTGAAAATACTACCTAAAGTTCAACAGAAATCAAGCTTTTTTTTTTTTTTCTGTCAAATTAAAGGGTTAAAGTCTTGATGATGAAATCAGAAATAAGGTTTGCCATAATGAAAAACAAACTAATTAAAAAAAAAAAAAAACATACAAAAAAATAATAACAAAAAAAACCCAAAACCAGCCCAGCCTCTGGATAAAACTCAATATTAAGGGTCATTTTAGCTATTTCAGTATCTCATCTAACCTAGCGTGTGGGTAACTTGTCTGTAACTTAGTAGGGTTGTATCATCTCTGTGCAATGTAGATTACACTTTTTTTTTTTTTTTTCCAATTTCTTTTTCTTCTTTCTTTACTCTTTTCTTGGTCTTTTATAACCCATTAGGAAGATAGTTTGAGTAATAGAAATCTTTTTCATAAATATGGCTCCAATAGCTAAAAGTTTTTTATTTTTAATGCGGACAAAATCTTCAACATGACTGACTCATTGTAAATTAAATTATTTTTCTTCTCTTTGGAGAGATATTGCAAGACCATCAGATTGCTAAACTACTTTGCAGATGGTATCTCTTAGAAAGTTTGCATTATCCACACATTTTATTAAAAGTATAAATATCACAATCTCCTTGTTATTTCTTCAGAGGGACCACACAGAATATAATGGATTAACTGTCAGACTTGTTTCTTCTGTACTCCATTACCTTTTGTCATTTCAGGACCTCTGACATCATATGAGTGAGCTTACTCCTGAAGAGAGAAGAGCAGTGGGACATAAAAACTCTCCTATCTCAATCTGAACACTAGATCAGATTACTGACAAAGAGACAGTCTGTACTGCTAAGAATGAGCTTTAAACATCAGATCATTGGTCATCTGCATCACTTGTTATCTTACTTCCTGGCTATGTTTTACATCACTCCAACTGGTTGTCTAGAAGATAAATCTATTAAAGAGAGAGCTAATCCTGAACAGTGTGGGTGCAAGACAGTCTTAATTGCCTAGTTTTGGAGTAAAGGATCAGTCCCTGTTCATCATGCATTTAGCCACATTGACATAATCAAGAGAAGACTAAATGAAAAGAGAAGCAATGTAAAAGATGCAAAGGTGTGTAGGGAGCAGATGAGGCAAATTAGAGGAAGTGTTACTTTTGTTATCACAGCACTTTGAAGACCTTGTGTTAGGTAGGATAAAAGTACAGAACAAAAGATAAGCATGGCCTGCACAAAGCTTGCAAACAAGTTTATACGACAAGAGGAGTAAAATGGATGTTGTCAGATAGCAGGGGAGGAAGAAAGTAAATTCTGAGATGATGCTTCCCAATAGTACTGGAAAGCAATAGAGAGAAGCAGTACTTTTTCAGGATCTTAAAAGCAAAAATAGGAGCTTTACAAAGATGGAAAACCAGTGAAAAATAAAAGTAATAAAAAAGAGGAGAAAATAAAAGATGTGACACTTGTTGTCCTCAGCTACATTCACAGAAACAGCTCCAAAATCAAGGAGTACTTTTGTCCTCAACTTGAGACTTTCTGGTGATATTCTTAGTGTGTGTTGGTTTGGTTTTTTTTCATGTAACATTTGGATTAATTCACTGAATGTAAATTATGAAGTTACCAGTACCTTTCTGTAAATATTTTCCTAGTTTTTTAATCTACTTAGCTGAAGAAAAATTGATCTTAAATAATGCAAAAAATTTGTCACTCTTTCTTAGAATATTTGGATGCAATAATTATTCTTACATGAAATTAAAATCTTTATGCCATTGTTAGGAATAATTGTTATGTATCAAGAGAAAGATGGCCATCAGTTATTCCTGGAGAGATTCCAGGGTATATTAACACATCTTGAATATGCAATCTTTAGAATGCCATTACAATTAAATTAATAATGAGGACTCTGTTTGCTGTGATTTCTGTTGCCATTAAACTGGCCTTTAGTTCTTTAAAGGAAACTAAATAAAATTGCTCTGATTGTTCTGATTTTCATAGTATTGTTCTGATTTTTCTGATCATAAGTGATAGGAAGAGTTGATGTTTCTATTTTCCCATCTGGATTGTCATGAGTACACTGGAAAAAGCATCATATGAAAGCAGAATACATTACATTATTTCATTGAAGCAGTAAGGTTTCAAGGAAAATGCTTAACAGTTCTTGGCAAAAAATCTTAACCTCTTTTTTCAGTGACAAATGGAAACACTCATGTTTCAGTCTAATAGTCTATTTCAGTATCCTTTCTCTAACAGTAGCCAATGTTGAATCACCCTAAGCATGAACAAGCAAGTGAAAAATATGTTTATACTTATCACAGAATCACAGAATGTTAGGGATTGGAAGGGACCTTGAAAGATCATCTAGTCCAATCCCCCTGCCAGAGCAGGAACACCTAGATGAGGTTACACACATACAAGTGGTTACAATTGCCAAATGAACAGACATGTCCCATGTCTGCACAGCCTGTGAGCTGAAGCTTAAAACTGATTTCCTCAAGGCTGGACAGTATTATTCACCTAGCTAAACATATTGTAAAAATAAGGCTCTGTTTTGGGAATAGATTTTAATCTCCTTTTGGAGCTATATCCAGAAGTTTTTATTACCTACTGTCCTCAAACAGTCAGTGGATACAGGAGTTAAGTATAGGGAGAAATCCCATTTCAGATGCTCCACTGTATCTTCATCTTGATACAAGAAAGAAATTTGCACTGAGAACAATAACTCATTGGAGCAACTTCCTGAGGGAACATGATAGAGTCCCCATCACTGGAAGTTTTCAAGATGCAGAAGTAACTAGATAATTTTATCTATGCTCCTCTTCCCATGAAAGTTTGGACTAGGTGATCTTTTAAGGTCCCTTCTGACCTGATTCTATGATTGTACCTGTGTTGGGTTGACCTTGGCCAGCTGCCAGACACCCATCCAGTTACTCTCCTTGACAGGACAGAATGAGACAATAAGGTGAAAAGGCACACTGAGGGTCAAGATAAAGATGGAGAGATCACCTACCAGTTCCTGTCATGGACAAAAAAGACTTGGGAAAAAATTATTTAATTTAACGACAATTTAAATAGTTTTGGATAGTGAGAAACAAAGATAAAATTAAAGCAACACTGGACACGGCTGAGAATAGGCTTATTTACTCCTCCCTATCATGCAGCTATACATATCTCTGAGCCTTCTCTTTTCCAGGCTGAACAATCCCAGCTTGCTCAGCTTCTCCTTGTACACCAGAAGCTCATGTCCCTTTGTCATGTTTGTAGCTCTTTGCAGGACTTGCTTCAGGCTATGTTTGTGTTCCACCGGGGAACCCAGAATAGGACCAATTACTCTAGGATATGTCTCATCAGGGCTGAGCAAAGGGGAAAGATCATCTCCCCTCACTCTTTTTTGTCCTTCTTAAAAGCATGAGTAATTTTTGCTTTCTTAGAGGCCTCAGAAACCTCCCCCAATCTACATGACTTTTCAAAGATAATCAAGGCTGGCCTTACATTGACATCAGCTAGCTCCCTCAGCACTTGTGAATGCATCCCATCAAATTCTGTGGACTTCTATATATCTAGATTGTTTAAATATTCCCTCACCTGATCCTTCTCCACAATGAGGGTAAGTTGTCTTTACTCTTAACTTTCACACTGGTCTCAGGGACCTGGGACTCCAAAAGGTCAGTCTTACTAGTAAATACCAAGATGAAGAAGACTTTGAGTACTTCAGACTTTTCCAAGTCCTCTGTCAGCAGGCCCTTTATCCTATTCAGCGTTGGACCCAAATTCCTCTTAGTCTTCCCTTTGCTGCTGATGTACCTGTAGAAGCCCTTGTTATTGGTCTTTATGTCCATTACCAAATTCAGCTCCAGGTGGGCCTGCCTTTGCTTTCTGAACCTGATTCTCTCATGTTCAGTCAGTGTTTCTATACAGGTCACCTGTCCCTGCTTCTACCTCTTGTATACTTTCTTATTACGTTTGAGTTTAGTCAACATTGCCTTGCTCATCTATGCAGGTCTGTTGCTGCTGGTCCTGACCAATGGCATTCACCACTTTTCATATTGGAGGAGATGACCCCTGAATGTCAACCAGTTGTTCTGGGTCACTCTTCTCCCTGGGATTGTATCAGGTTATCATTAATGCAATCCAGAAACCTCCTTGGTTGTCTGTGCCTTCTTGTACTGTTCTTCCCACACAGAATGAGCAGCCTATACCACCTTAGGTTATGAGTTCTGGTTAAGTGTCAGGCATTTAGATATATAAAATAGGCAAGATGAACTCATTTATTTGTCTATTACAGGGTAGCCTGTTATTGCAGAGAATCCATAGAGCTGTTCCTAGTCCTGTGTTCTTACACAGGAAAACATAATAAATGAAACCACTGTCCCTTCTCCTTTTCCATCCTCCAGTCACCTTCTCTGCCAGAAGGGAAAGAAATGTCAGGAGGCATCAAACTATGGTTTCTTTAATTTTGAGTACACAAGTTCAAGAGTCACCAAGCATTTGTTTTCTGTTTTCACAAGATAAAACTTCATGTCACAACTAACCTTAGTTCTACATGTATTTGCCAAAGACTATTTCACATAACAAAAGTGCTTTTTCTCGTTTCTATTGGATTTTTTTTTTTTTTTTTTAAATCTATGCCAGGCCCATTTATTTCCAGGGAGGTAATTCTGAACTATGTGATTATCTGAATCAATAAAAACATCAGTTAGAAACTGTAATCTCTTTATCTCTTGTACTCTTCTTTAAAGGAGCCAGAGGGATTACACTATTTTAACATATTGATATTGACTCTCAAAGCTGAAGAATATACACAGTAATTTCTATCAATTGTTATTAATTATTCATTTTGCGGCTTTGTTATGAAGGGAAAAAAAATGTACTGTCCAACTGCAACAAATCCAACGCCAAATCTTATGGTTACATTTAAAACACAGATCTGTTCCCCCTGGGTTGTAATTGTAGGAGCTGGATAGCACTCCAATGGAAATCATCTGACTTTGTCTGTCTTCGTCAGCTGGCTGGTAGCTTACTAGTAGCAAAATCTGTAAAGATTTTTTGATTTGCACATACTATCTGCACCACATGAATCAGTTTCTTATAGTGCTGCCCTTAGTGGACAAGGACTGCCAATATCTACTAGATCAGAAATTCAAGTCCAGACCTTGAAAAAAAAAAAGAGCTTTAGGGGAGAAAAGGAAGTACTGATGATTAACAGTTGCTTGTGCTCCAAAATAAAGAGTAGAGGGAAGCCTGAGGTTATCATCGGTTTATTCCAGCTCTAGTCACTACTGTCTATCAATAACTAAGTATAGTCAGGCTAGTATGTGTATATGCTCCAGCTGTAGCTCAGGGACTGGAAATTGCTGTATATAATAGGTCTCTCTTCCCTACCAGTAAACACTGAGTTGATTTAAAGCAATTTCAGTGTTATCCAGCCCCATACACAATAGGAATCGAAGAACTGCTCTTTCACCTGTTTCTCTTCTTCATGACAAATTGATCTGATAAACCAGAAAATTAAACCATGTCTGGAGGAAACAGACTAAACTCCATAAAAAAATGGAAGAAATAGCATAAATGCTTATTTGGATCAGACAGGCATTTTGATGAAACCTTAACTATAAATCATAGTGAATAATCATACACTACAGTGTTCAGAATGACATGGAATACACTGTTAAACACAGATGTGAAAATCAGTCAGCATAAACACAAAAAGAAATAAAAGCAGGTGTTATAAGCCTGTGAAGACTGTGATTATCCTTTTAATTACTCAATCTACCCTGAAATCTCTCACTGAATTAACGAGGGCATACTACTATCTTTAAAAAAAACAAAAACAAAAACAAAAACAAAAAAAAACCCCACAATGACATCTCAGAAATTAGAAATCATACCAGTGACTTAGGTGACAAATTTAACACCTGGAATAACAAACAGCAAAAAGAGTGAACAGTTTAAGAACATAATCTATACTGTAAATTGTCTACTTATAAATAATACTGAAATATATAACAAAAGAAAAAAAAAATGATAAAATGTGTTAGAAGCTGCAAAGCCTCAATATGGAACTGTTTATGTATTGTCAAAGCATAGAATTTTCCACACTGAACTGAGTTACTAACATCTAACAAAATTATAATATTCTTGAAAAGAGTGAAAAATGAAGTACCTAGCCAGTTATTGAAGAAGAAAATATTTCCTGTTTCACAAAAGGTAGCATTTTATGTCTTGAAGAATAATGTTGTATTGCTTTTCTCTTTCATAAGTTAGTGGGAATTAAGAAATTGGTGACTCCTTTTAGAGTCACTTCATTTCACTGAAAGACATGAAGTATGCATTTAATCCTATAATATTCTTCACTTAGGAAATTCCATTGACCCCAGAACTCAACTCAATACAAACAAGAGTGTTAACTGTCATCCATTTTTCCCACATGGGTCCTTCCTGAGGTTTGCCCAGGTAAAAATGTCATCTATCTTTTCTGTCAGGCTACAGAACACAAAAATCAGTACCTCAGAGTCAGAGCTTTGTCTGTGTTCATTTCCATGGTATCCAAGAACTGTAGTGAATTTGCATTGAATTTAGATTTCACTGATTTAGAAAGAAAGATTAAAAATCTTAACCTCACTGAAATCCTGAATTACACTGCAGTAATACCCTTTTTAAACTATGTGCAGCAGTTGCTCTGCATCATAGAGGTAGCACTGGAAGTCTAGTTATGTTTTGGTTTTCCTTACTGCTCATGTCTTTAACTCTCAGACAGATATCATCCTCCTGGTACAAGGGACTATAAAAACAAAATAAAAAAATAAGCCTTTAAAGGTTCTAAACAAAAGTGAAATGTCTGTTTAAGCATATGTTCCCTTAGGCCTTTACCCAAAGACCACTGAAATCAATGGATAGATTCCTGTATATTTCAGAGGGCTACAGGACCTTATTTTCCATCTGTTCCTAGTGCTGTACGAACAACCCCATTCTAAAATTGTGACACAGGTGAAGTAGGGTGGATAGAACTTTCCTGTTCGTCTTTGTGAGGAATCCAGTCAAATAGAACCTTCAGAATTATGTAATAATAAATGTAACTGAAAGCAAAAAAAATACAGTGAGACAGCTTTCATTGTCCTTGGGAGAAAACAAAGTTATAGGTATAAAGTAATAGTCACTCAAAACATGAACTCAGGTGCAGTGTTCTTCCAGCATACCCACCACAGTTGGATTATTGTAATTGAGGATGAGTTTTTTAATCTTTCCTTCTAAGTAATCTAACAAGACCAGAAAAAGCACTCATCTAAGTACAACAAATTTTCTGAACTGGCATGTTGAAAAAAGATCAAATTCATCATCTTATTTTCCCTTCATCACGCTCTCAAAAAACCCCAGAGATTTGTTTGTATTTTGCAAAGAAGGTTTCTCTCACTATACCCTTCTTTAAATAAAAATATGGGGGGGCGAGGCGGGGGGGCTGTTTTGCCCTTTGTTTACAGCAAGAGAATATTTTTCTCCCATCACCCACCGATTGAGATTATTGGAGTTTGCTTGTTCACACAAAATAATAAATACATAGATAAATAAATAAAATACATAGCAAATAAGAGTATTATAATTGGGTAATATAAGCTTTTTGTCAATCAGTCACCCTCTGTTACTTCGTATGAACACGTCTGTTGGGAAAACCTTTGATCCACCCTGGCACTTGAATTTGAGAGAAGTATCAAAGTCACTCCACCACAGAGATGAAAGTGAACGTTTGTCTGTAACAAAACAAATAGAAATAGATGAGCTCAAAAAACAAGACACACAGCTAAGCACTTTTCCACAACTACTGCACATAAGCCAACTAACTGCTGGCATTACATTCAATAGAGAAAAAGAGAGTCTTTGTATTACAGTAGCTCTTTGTAGATTCAGAACTAAGATGAGAGCTGAAGGATAGACAGTTCTATTTTTTGTCCTAAGAGTGCAGGAAGGCAAGGGAGATGATACAGTACTCTCTTAATTTCTGTTCTGAAAGTGTTAGTCTTGCCCTTAATACGTGAAATACAGTTCATGATAGTGTATTACAATATGCTACATAGTCATTAGTTATAGCAGTTGATATTGCAAAAACCATTCTAACAGAGTGTTGCTTTCCCTGTACACGTGATATTTGTTTTTGGCAAGGTGAGGAATAAATGAGAGCATTTATATGACCCACAAACTACAAAGAAGTAGCAATAATAATGAGTCTTCAGATACTGTAGACAACATATTACAGTTGTACCCGGTGCCTCCTGCAAACAAGATTGGCTATGCAAGTATGTGCCCTGCGACTTATGATTTCCCTGTGTAAAAGTACACTAAAACCACAATTCTGCTTAAGATCACATGAGGCCAGGCACTCCAAACACAGTTATTTATGAAAACACAAATATTTTCTCAGGTCTTCAAGCAAGTATCAGTATGCCTCACAATAAAGACAACTGCGAAGCAACATCTCTGGAACACAGGAGTGACAGAAGAATCTATGGAGCCGTAAGCAATTCTGTGTCAGCACAAACTAGAGAACATGTTAAGCCCTTGTGGATGATTATGAAGACAAGACTGACCAAAACATTACACATCTCCCTGAAATTGCTAGGAAAAACACATATTCATCAGACAACCTGCAGACACTGCTTCTACTCCAACCTCATTGTAAACAGAGTGTGCTTTATACAGAAACAGTGACAGCCTTGTTCCAAATGCAGGAAATGCTTACTTGATAAATTAAACTGTTAAAACTTCAGTTAACATATTTCTTAGGATACAACAGGATCAAGTGAGAATGCTCAGCTGAAACAATAAAAAGTAGGGCATACAAATGCAAAATATGCAAATTCCCACGATTGTTTTTGAACAGAATGCCATGAAAGTAGCTTGCATGCAATCCTATACATGTTATAGAATGTAATGTAGACAGTAAAAATCAACAGCATATGTTAAGTAAAAAGGAGATTTTTCCATCCTACTTAATAGGGAAACCACTGAGTCTTGGAAGAGGTTTAATCAAAGTGAAGAGACAGCTTTCTGGCTTAACTTGTACATTCCTTGCACAGTAAAATGGGATAACAGTCATCAGTGTCCACTGCAAAGTTATATTCTGTAAAAAATATTCCAAAATGAGGAACTTCAAATATTTATCTGCAACTGAAAAGAATTAAGCCTTACTCTTCAGAGGAAGGATCTTCCCCATCATCTTCAACATCTTCCTACACAATTCTTTCTTAATACCTTTTATCTTCCTTCTAGAGCATGTCAGTTTTTCCTGTGCTGAACTCTGAGAGTTGTGGGCTTTAGGGCATGATCTCCAACCAAGCATAGATAAGTTCCCATTCCAGCCAGAACTAAAAGTCAATTAAACTGACAGAAAGCAGTAATCATCAGTAATCACAGGAACAGTCAATGGCTGAGATCAGAAAGGGCTTCTGCAGATCACTTAGTCTAACGGTTTCTGCTCAGAGCAGGGTCAGCAAGAGCAGATTTCTCAGGACTCCTTCCAGTCCAGGTTTGAATATTTCCAAGGATGGAGACTCCAGACTCTCCCTGAGTAACCTGTTCCAGTGTTTCACCACTCTCACATAATTTTTCTTATGTTCCTGTATTTCACTTTGTATCTATTGCCTCTTGTCTTTTAAATCAGCAACCATTAAGAGTCTTTCTCCATCTTTGTTAATTCCTCCCCTGCCTCCAGTCAGATATTTATGCACATTGGTAAGATCCCCTATGAGCTTTCTCTTATCCAGACTGAACAGTCCCAGATCTCTCAGCTTCTCCTCATACATCACAGGCTCTAATGCCTTCACCATCTTTCTGGCCATCTGACAGTGTGTCCCTGTCTCTCAGAATTGAACCCAGCACTCGGATGTGTATCATTAGTGCTCAGTAGAGCATTGTTGGCAATGCTTTTCCTCATGCATCCCAGGAAGTTGTTGATCTTCTGTACTGCGAGGTCACATGACTGGCTTATGTACAATTTACTGGCCACCAGGACCCCCAAGTCTTTCTTTGCAAAACTGCTTCCCAGACCCCCAGTTTCCAGCCTTGGTGCATGAGATTGTTCTTCTCCAGGTTCAGGTTCAGGACATCTTTGCATTTCCCTTCACTGAACTTAAAAGTGGCAGACTTTAAAGATGGGGACAGACTTTTTAGCAAGGGGTAGAGGTTTCAAACTAAAAGATGTGAGATTCAGGCTAGACATGAGGAATATTTTTTTTACAATGAGGGTGATGAAACACTGGAACAGGTTGCCCATAGAGGTGTTAGGTGCCCCATCCCTGGAGACAATCCAGGTCAGGCTGGATGGGGCTCATAGCAACCTGATCTAGTTGAAGATGTCCCTGCTCAAGGCAGGGGAGTTGGACTAAATGACCTTTGAAGGCTCTCCCAACTTAAACTACTCTATGATTTCATGATTCATGAGATTTTTTTTTTGCCCATTTCTCCAGGTTGTTGAGATCCTTCTGAATGACAGGACAACCATCTGTCATATCAACCAATATTCTCAGTTTTATAATGAAATTGTCTTCCCGCCAAACACATTCTTTATTATTTTCTAGACAGAGTAAGTACTTTTCTAGAATATCTGAAAAATATTGCTACTTAATCATGTTAAATAGAGGTTTCTTTTCATTTGCCTATGAAATAAGACCTTTGTCTTCTGCTACAAAATATTTTTATTAGAATAGCCAAAGTATCTATCTACTTTCTGTGCTGGGCAGAAGAAAAACATGACTTGCACTGTAATAATTAGGATACTATCCAAAATCTTTTGGGTAAAGACCCCATCATAACCTTCAGTGACTGAGAAGATTAACTGCTGCATTTGCATATGTCATAGACTTCAAGCTACTCTTCTGCAAGTTTTCATTCCCCAACAAGCATGTTATTTCAGAGATGGTATTAGATATGGTATTCCAGCTCTTAAACTGCTGCATCGTATCACCCAGATATAGGCTGAAGGAGTAATTTTGATAAAGATTGTACTCTGTGAATGCTTAGTTCCTAGGCCAGGAAAAGCTTCTGCCAAAGAAACAAGCTAGTGGAAAATAAATGTACATTCTACTTTGTCAGTCCAAAATACTACATATCAGGAAGAGATCTACAATTTTAAAATGCTCTGAACTATTTATTGTCTCTAAAGAGGACAGGATTCAGAGTAGCATGCAGCTGAGATAGAATCTACCTAGGAGCTATAGCTAGGTGTCATTCTTTGATCCAGTTTTATTGCATTATACTAGTGGAAGTAAAAAAAAACAAACAAAAAAAATCTGTATCTGCACTTTTGATTAAAATTTCAAGTCCATCCTGAAATCTGTATAACCTCCTCTAGCATTCCATGGAGTTTCTACCTTCAGTATCTCTCAAGGTTTCAGTTTTCCACACAGTCCTTTTCTTTTCCAATTGCACATTTCCATTTTTTTCCTTATTCATTTTAATTTCTGTCAGTACAAGTAGATTGTTAAACCTAGGTAATGTATATATTAAGTAACTCTGACCCCATGAATCCATGACTCTTCACCAAGGGGTACTGGAAATAAAGTAAGTCTTTGTGTTATTTCTATCGGTTGTTGACCATATCTGATATATGTTGTATATGGCTGTTATTAACAAAGACATTTTATTCTTGTCCTCTTAAGATTTATTCTTGAAATTGTATTCATTTAAACTATATGTTTGCCTAGCTTTTAAAAGTTAGTTATCTACACTAACCTAGGAAAAATCACTGCACGTTCAGATGGAGCCTCTGGTGTTTCACATTGGGCCCATTGTCCCTGGGTACCACTGAAAAAAGCTTGTCTCTGTTCTCATTGGATCCTCTTTGCATGGGTACTTATATGTGTTGATAAAATTCCCCTGAGCCTTCCCTTCTCAAAGCTGAAGAGTCCCAGCTCCCTCAGTCTCTCCTCAAATATCAGCTGTTCCAATCCCTTCACCATCCTTGTGGCCCTTTGCTGGAGTCTCTGCAGTCACTCCAAATCTCTGGGGAATCCGGAACTAGACACAGCACTCCGAGTGTGACCACATCAGTGTTTAGTGGAGGGGAAAGATCACCCACCTCAGCCTGCTTGCAACACTCCTCCTAATGCAGACCAGGATGCCATTAGCCTTCTTTGCCCCAAGGACACATTCCTAGCTCATGTTCAAGTTGTTGTCCAGCAGGACCCCCAGGTCCTTTTTTGGCAAACTGCTTTCTAGATGAGTGCCCCCAACATATACAGGTGCTTGGGGCTATTCCTCTCCAGGTACAAGACTTTGTAATTCCTTTTACTGAACTTCATGAAGTTCCTGTCAGCATATTTTAAGTCATCAGACTTCCTTGTCTAGAAATTGTAGAGAAACTATTTCCCCCGCAGAGAGTTAGAGTATATTTAAGATGATTGTCATCATCTTTTATAAGTGTCAGTGTCTTTTTGTCCATTGAAGCAGGGAATCTATTCTAGAGCAGTATCTGAAATAAGTCAGATGAGTTATTGCCTAAAGTTGCATATTCATATCCACAATAAAGGGACTATAAGGGGAACACCAGAGGTTCCACTTAAATTTGAGAAAAAACTTCTCAGTAAGGGTGACAGAGCACTGGAACAGGCTGCCCAGGGGGGTTGTGGAGTCTCCTTCTCTGGAGACATTGAAAACCCGCCTGGACATGTTCCTGTGTGACCTCACTTAGGCGTTCCTGCTCCAGCAGGGGGATTGGACTAGATGATCTTTTGAGGTCCCTTCCAATCCCAAACATACTGTGATACTGTGAACCTGTGAGATGAGTTCGGATATAGGGATTATACTGTGCTACCTTTTGCCAGATAGTACATTTGTCCAGATTAATCCTACCACAGATGAATTCCTAGTTGAATATGACCTAGGGATACCTCTGGGACATTACTTGTGACACTGATGTCTAGCTAAGGAAACACTGAGATTTACAGTGTTGTGGAGCCTAAGAAATAGAGCTGCTTCATGAGGAGGAATGAGCCATGAGCCCAGGGTGATGCCATCACAGGCAACGTCTGCACCAATGAGGTACAGTCCCATTGTGTCTGAGAATGGTGGGAAAACCAAGATGGCAATAACAAGGAGTGTTGACAGCCTTTGACAAAACAAGTGATTCAACAGGATGCCAGGCTCCACCAGAAGCAAAAGGAGACTGGGCCAGAGGCAGGTCTGAGGACAAATCTACAATGTACATCCAAATGGTCCATCCAGGAGGCACAGCTTGAGACAGAGGGACCTACAACGTACTTCAGACAGTGACTAAAGTACGTTGTCTTGAACTGAAATGGAAGTCCTGAACATAGGGGCAGAGAGTATCAGTCAGGGTCCCAGGTAAGGCTGCTCAAAGCTGTTACGGCCTTATGCAAAGTCGGGAGAAGAGAAAAAATACCATATCATCCAATGTTTTAGACCTTTTACAAAGAAAAATGTAGAAATAACATGCGTTCATAATTGCAGTGATTTGGGGGCCAAAATGCACTTGCCATATTTCACACAACTGGAAAAGCACTTGTTTATATTTTTTTCCAGTCCAAACACAAATCTGGATTTCTTTTCTTCTTAACTCTGACATCCATTTCCTTGAATTACCTAAGTGGAGATAGAAAAAGATAGAATCCAATGTATCAGATAATTTTTCATCTGACAAGTTTAATTAACTAATACAAATATTGTAATTTATTAGCACTATTAATAATACGACCTTCAGCTGTTCCTCAGGGAAAAACAAACACTATAGACAAAGACATTTGTTTTAAAATGACAGTCACTAGTGAAAGATTTTCTGTTCAGGATGTACATACACTGTGTTTTCAAAAGAATCGTATAATATTTTTTTGGGAAAATTTTATTAACAGCTTGTTATTCTTTTTTTGTGACTAACAAAAAGCTTATTTGACATTTATAATTCTGTCGCATTATGAAGGAGAGGAAATAAGGTAGTAGACAGAGCTTCATATTCATACGTGATGATCATCAACACTACTTTTCACTTACAGGTTATTTTTTATTTTTAAGATGCCAAAACTCTTTATTTAAAAAACCACAACCTTACAATAATATTTCATAGACGGCAATCCAAGGACATCTGAAGCAGAAAGACAGAATTACACAAGGCCATGCAGCTGTTTACGGGAAACATAATTTTACTGCATCAACTTTGTGAGATCATCAAATATAGTCAGTGCAGAAACTTGCTTGAATCACTCTTCTCTTCAGTGAGAGCAGGAGACAGTTCTTGTGTTAACCTCAATCATGTCCTAGTTAGAATAAAATGTTACATTATAAAGCAGCTGTGTTTTTCCAGTAGCAGGCTTTTTAAGTCCTCAGAGGTGCAGCTATTAGCCATAGTGTAGTTCCATAGTATTGATTGTGACATGGCATCTGAAAGTTTATGATTGTTTTACTAAAAGGAAAGTTGGAACAAGACAATTATCTTTTTAATGGTTCCTTACTGAGAAACACTAAAGGGAATCAAGTTCTGTTCATATAACATTTAATTCTTCCTTCTTGATTAACAGTATTTACAGTAAGGTAGCCATACTTACAGCTTCTTCTGAAGGAAGTCAGTTGTTGGGCACCGATTTCCTTCAGGACTTTTCTGCACAGTAGTACATATCTAGTGAAGAGAAAGACCACAGGAAGCTCAAGAGGAAATCTTAGCAAAGACATAAATACACAAACACCCACAGTAATCCTATGGTGGAAGCACAGTTGTCAGTCAACCACTATAATACACTCAGCAGTGCAAATTAAAAGATATTGAAAGCATGGAGAAAGTTAAGGACCACATGCCCAGCTATACTAAGATCTTAAACACTCTCCATTTCTTTTCTCCAAACTTAGAAAGGCATTTTGAGAGATAGGTGTGAAAGTAGTTCCAACATGGTTCCAGCTCCTATTTCCACAGTCATAGCACCTGGAGGTTCATCAGTTCCAACCCTAATGACAGAGAACATTGTTGATTAATACTTTGGATTCTGAGACTACTGTGCTATCATAATTTTGCCTAGTCAACAGACAACACTTCTGAGTACCTTACTGCATCAAATAATCCTATCTATACCTTTTTTTCCAAAGACAAACGGTGCCAGCAAATGAAGCTAGTTTATACAGTTGGGTGAGCCTGTGTTTAGAGATAAAATTACACATAATACATGCTTTGAGAGGTTTAGTTTTAAGACTACACTCAAAAATCATAGTATAACTAAAAGAGCTGTATATCCATGGACTTTATCCAGAAAATTAATCCCACCAAAGTCAGTAAATCAAACATGGCAAGTCAGTAAAAAAAAAGCGATACAGTGTTGAACCATACTATGCAAAAGAGAGGACAGATGGCTAAGGTAGCCAGCAGTGTATCCATTCTCCTTCCCCAGATTTTAGTTTACAGTTTTTATTTTGTATACAAATTTAAAATTGGAACATTGTCCCTGAATATTTTTATTGAATTCAGTGTAGCAAGCAAAAGCCTCATGTCATTGCAAAAGTGGCAATGTTTTTCTAGTGGGCATAATCATTTTACCTAAACAAAGATAAATGGATTATCATTTGCAAAGTTTATCAGAATTTTTTTAGATTTAGTGTATTATATACAGTGGATATCATTCATTGTAGTTGCAATTATTTTGACAGATAACTCCTTTTCTATTTGTATCAAGAGTCAAGTTATTTTCTGACTATTTGAAGTGAGCAGCATTGAGGTCCTTGTGTATTGTGTGCTGTTCATAAAAATGTTATGTGATGGCTAAAGAACAGAGTTCAAACTTACTGTGTTCTTTTCACTTTGGATAAGCATCCAGATACTTGTCTGGGGTTTATCCAGGCCTGTCTGGTCAAGAAATCCAGCAGAAAATCTTAAAACAATGTGTATGCTTACATGATTTCTAGTACATCCTGTTTTCAATCCATTTAATTAAAAAAAATAAAAAAATAAAAAAAATAAATCATTCTGTAAGATCACTGATCTGAGATTTACTGATCTGAGATTTCAGAGAAACTCATCTGCTTTAATTAACCCTTTCATCACACTTCTGTGTCATGAAAGTATTTTACTCCTATTTTGCAGAAAGGTTGAGCATTTTGTCTATGTGCAAACAAGCATGTAAAAGTAACGTACAAAGTGTATACACACAGCACTTCTCAGCTTTTGTTAACAACTGGAAACAAGACCTGCAAAAGTACATCTGTCTAAAATAAGTCTTGTATTTTTCTTTTCCTTAGATTAATTCCTAAAGCCATTTTAATCTTTCATTTTGTTTTTATAAATGGGAAAACAGTTACTAAACACATACTTTTAAAAAATGAAAATATTGTGGCTATTGTATATAACTCTTGGGCAATAGATGGTGAGGGGAGATGCTGAATGCATCTTCTCTTATGATTTTCCACACAGAAACCATGTATCTATATTTGCACATGTCTATTAAAAGTCATCTTTAACTATTTGGTACATGTAGTTGTGGAATGGCCATGCTGAAGACCTTAATTATCATTCTGACCTACCAATGTCAAAGAGATTTTGTCATTATCTTCAGTATTGGAACTTCAGTCTTTCTTTTGGGAACCAGCATACTTTATTGACTGAGACCTGTGGTAGTTTGAGACTCTTATACCTTATGTTATTGGCTCATAGTGTTACAGATGTCACTAGAGTCAACACAGAAAACTTGTGCTTCCACTTCAGTGAGTTCTCTATGAAGTCTGATTGGTGTTTTGATCTGAGATGCCAGATTTCCACTAGCAAATTCTAATATTAAGGCAAAAGTTGCCTGAGACTTTAGGAGGGCAGAATCCTGCATCAAAAGGTTCATAACAAATGGTTAGAAAAAATAATCACAGAATGTTAGGGATTGGAAGGGACATCAAGAGGTCATCTAGTCCAATCCTCCTGCTGAAGCAGGGGAATTGTACATGAGAGTACACAAAAATGTGTCCAGGCAGGTCTTGAATGTCTCCAGAGCAGGAGACTCCATAACCCCCCTGAGCAGCCTGTTCCACTGCTCTGGCACCCTCACTGTGAAGAAGTTTCTTCTCAAATTTAAGTGAAACCTCTTGTTTTACAGTTTGAATCCATTACCCTTGTCCTACCATTGGTTGCCACTGAGAAGAGCCTGGCTCCATCCTCGTGACACTCATCCTTTATATATTTGTAAACATCAATAAGGTCACCCCTCAGTCTCCTCTTCTCCAAACTAAAGAGACCCAGCTCCCTCGGCCTTTCTTCATAAGGGAGATGCTCCACTCCCTTAATCACCTTTGTTGCCCTGCACTGGACTCTCTCCAGCAGTTCCCTGTCCTTCTTGAACTGAGGGGCCCAGAATTGGACACAATATTCCAGATGTGGTCTCACCAGGGCAGAGTAGAGGGGAAGGAGAACCTCTCTCAACCTACTCAACACCCCCCTTCTAATACACCCTAGGATGCCATTGGCCTTCTTGGCCACCAGGGCACAGTGCTGGCTCATGGTCATCCCCCAGGTCCCTTTCCCCTACGCTGCTCTCTAATAAGTCACTCCTCAATTTATAATGGAAGCTGAGGTTGTTCCTATACAGATGCAATACTCTACACTTTCCTCGTTATATTTCATTAATTTTTTCCCCACCCAACTCTCCAGCCTGTCCAGGTCTCGCTGGATGGCAGCACAGCCTTCTGGCGTGTCAGCCACTCCCCCAAGCTTGGTGTCATCAGCAAACTTGCTGATAATACACTCTATTCCCTCATCCAAATCATTGATGAATATATTGAATAATAATAACTTAGAACAACAGAGCTTCACTGTTGAAACATTAAGGTCTAGAAAAAACACCTTATTATTCAGCAGAATGAGCTGAATAAGTTAGCCAAACTTTCTTTGATTTTCTTCTCCCGGCAAATTAAATTCTTATCTTCACAGAGTTTCCCGTATTTTTTTCCTTGCAAATATGACAGTAATTACATTAAACCCCACAATATTTCATATTTTACAGATGGTCTTAACCATATTTACATACGGTCTTGACCATTAACGTAACAAATAGGAGAAAATATCCTATGGATTTTTCTTAAGATTTTACCTCAGGGTTAGGTAAATTTACATACAACTAGGTTAAAGTCTTTGCTGATTATGCAGACATTCTCTAGGTTTCTCCTAGCCCTTACAATATATTGTAGATGTCACATCTCTGGAGAATTTAAGGCCAGGTTAAAGTTATAATAGATTGTCGAGGGTTAAGATTGCGAGGTGACAATAAAACCCTGGCAGATGTATTGTTAACCCCCTCTTCCCCCCCCACTCCCCCCCTTTGCCCCTCCCTCTCCCCCCTTCCACTCAGGACAGGTGATCAGGAGAGAAAAAGAAGGACAGAGAGAAGAGAGTTAAAAAAATTAAAGATGTTTTACTAATGCTACTAATAAGAATAGAGAAAATAATACAAAATATACAAAACCAATCTTGAAAGTCTCAGCAACTGCAGAACCAGCACCCAAAGTCCTGGATTCGACTCCACAGCCAACCAGAGCTGGATTCAGTCTCTCACTAGGCCTCAGTTCGCAGGGATGACTAGCAAGGTCCGCTCCTAATGTCGGCCATAGGGAAAAGGGAAAAGAAGGGACGAGATCCTCGTGATCTCCCATTTTATATGAAGTATTCACGTGAATGGAATGTTATACACAGTTGGTCAGTTTCTTGGTCACTTGTTTCTCGTCGCCCCTCTCGCGAGATGTCCATCCGTGCTTATCAATAAGTTTGCATTCCATTGCTAGATTTTACCAAAACATGTGTCTGGTTCTCCAGGAAAATGCAGTTAATATGAAGGCTTTAGCTGACAGGCACAATTCACTGAAAGAGAAACTTGTTTTTAACAAAACCAGGACATTCCACCCCTTATAATATGCCATTCACTGAATGCTTAAACCTTATCAATACAATCTATCAATACAATCTAATTAATCACTACTAATATATATATATACACATATGTACATATATACCCAGGAGTAATTAATCTTAATCAGTGGACCATCCTTTGAAAAGTTCATTAAGTTCATTTTGTCACAACAGTCTCCCAGGGCAGGAAAAATGGTACAAGTGCATTTCATGACCACTGTTTGTGGGTTAAAGACATCAACTTCGAAGAAGTTGTCAGGCGCCACTCAAAGAAGGCTAGCTCTTGTTTCATTATCACTGTCTTGACCTGAAAGACACTTATTAAATACTGTTAGTACGACAATTCACATCATGCAGTTCAGTATTGAATATTTTCACCTAAACTCAAATCCCCTTGAGGTACACACCGAACTTCTCCATCCTTAAGCATCACCCACCAGGTGCTGCCAGGTCCCTGGGCAAAAACAATCCCACGAATGGGCTTGCCTTTGCCTGAGGCAGGAGTAACCCAGACTGCCTTTCCTAACGTATTTTTCATGTGTACTACAGGGACTTTATCTCCTTCTACAGTCCGTAGAATTTCTGATTGGGCAGGCCCGGCTCGATTGGTTGATCCCCTGGTGTTGACCAACCAAGTGGCTTTTGCTAAATGTGAATCCCAGTTTTTAAAGGTTCCACCACCAAGTGCCTTTAGTGTAGTTTTTAGCAAACCATTGTACCTTTCAATTTTCCCAGAGGCTGGTGCATGATATGGAATATGATATACCCACTCAATACCATGTTCTTTGGCCCAATTGTCTATAATACTGTTTTTGAAATGAGTACCATTGTCTGATTCAATTCTTTCTGGCGTACCATGTCGCCAAAGGACTTGCTTTTCAAGGCCCAAGATAGTATTTCGGGCTGTAGCATGAGGTACAGCATATGTTTCCAACCATCCAGTGGTTGCTTCCACCATTGTAAGTACATAACGCTTACCTTGACGTGTTTGTGGAAGTGTAATATAATCAATCTGCCAAGCTTCTCCATACTTATACTTTAACCATCGCCCCCCATACCATACAGGCTTTAACCGTTTCGCTTGTTTGATTTCGGCGCAAGTTTCACATTCATAAATAACCTGTGAAATAGTGTCCATAGTTAAATCCACCCCTCGATCGCGAGCCCATTTATATGTTGCATCTCTACCTTGATGCCCTGAAGCATCATGGGCCCACTGAGCTAGGAAAAGTTCACCTTTATGTTGCCAGTCCAAGTCCACCTCAGCTACTTTAATCTTAGCAGCTTGATCCGCTTGTTGGTTGTTTAGATGTTCCTCGGTGGCTCGACTTTTAGGCACATGAGCATCTACATGACGAACTTTCACAGGCAGGCTCTCTAGCCGAGCAGCAATGTCTTGCCACAGTGTGGCAGCCCAAATGGGTTTACCTCTGCGCTGCCAGTTACTTTTCTTCCATTGCTGTAGCCACCCCCACAAGGCATTTGCTACCATCCATGAGTCAGTATAGAGATAAAGTATTGGCCACTTCTCTCGTTCAGCAATGTCCAAAGCCAGCTGGATGGCTTTCACTTCTGCAAACTGACTAGATTCACCTTGTCCTTCAGTGGCTTCTGTAACTTGTCGTGTGGGACTCCACACAGCAGCTTTCCACCTTCGATGTTTTCCTACAAGACGACAGGATCCATCTGTGAACAGTGCATACTGCTTATCAGTCTCTGAAAGAGTATTATACGGTGGTGCTTCTTCAGCACGTTTTACTTCCTCCTCATCTGGAGACATCCCAAAGTCTTTGCTTTCTGGCCAGTCTGTAATCACTTCTAAGATTCCTGGACGGTTGGGACTTCCAATTCGAGCTCGTTGTGTGATCAATGCAATCCATTTACTCCACGTAACTTCGGTTGCATGATGTGGAGAGGGAACCGTCCCTTTGAACATCCAGCTCAGCACCGGCAGTCGAGGTGCTAGGAGAAGCTGTGCTTCAGTACCGATCACTTCTGAAGCAGCTCGAACTCCTTCATATGCTGCTAGTATCTCTTTTTCAGTTGGAGTATAGTTGGCCTCAGATCCTTTGTATCCTCGACTCCAAAAACCTAAGGGTCGACCTCGGGTTTCTCCTGGTGCTTTCTGCCAGAGGCTCCAGGTAAGTCCATTATCTCCGGCTGCAGTGTAGAGCACATTTTTAACATCTAGTCCAGTCCGAACTGGTCCGAGGGCCACCGCATGAGTTATCTCACGCTTAATTTGTTCAAAGGCTTGTCGTTGTTCAGGGCCCCACTCAAATTGGTTCTTTTTCCGAGTCACTCGATAGAGAGGGCTCACAATCTGGCTGTAGTCAGGAATATGCATTCTCCAAAAACCTACAACGCCCAAGAAAGTCTGTGTCTCCTTTTTATTAGTAGGTGGAGACATTGCAGCAATTTTGTTGACCACATCCATTGGGATCTGACGACGGCCATCTTGCCATTTTATTTCTAAAAATTGGATCTCTCGTGCAGGTCCCTTGACCTTGCTCCGTTTTATGGCAAAACCAGCATCCAAAAGAATCTGAATTATTCTCTCACCTTTCTCGAAGACTTCTTTCGCTGTGTCGCCCCATACGATGATGTCATCAATATACTGCAAGTGTTCTGGAGCTTTACCTTGCTCCAGCGTGGTCTGGATCAGTCCATGGCAGATGGTAGGACTGTGTTTCCACTCCTGGGGCAAGCGATTCCACGTGTACTGGATGCCTCTCCAGGTGAAAGCAAACTGCGGCCTGCACTCTGCTGCTACAGGAATAGAGAAAAATGCATTAGCAATGTCAATTGTAGCATACCACTTAGCTGCCTTTGACTCCAGTTCAAATTGCAGTTCTAGCATGTCAGGCACAGCAGCACTCAGTGGTGGCGTAACTTCATTCAGGCCACGATAGTCCACAGTTAGTCTCCACTCGTCACTAGACTTACGCACTGGCCAGATTGGGCTGTTAAAAGGTGAGCGAGTCTTACTGATCACACCCTGGCTTTCCAACTGACGGATCAACTTCTGGATAGGAATCAAAGAGTCTCGATTGGTGCGATATTGCCGGCGATGCACTGTCGTGGTAGCAGTTGGCACTTGCTGATCGTCAACCATCAGCAGTCCTACAACAGAAGGATCATCTGAAAGACCAGGCAAATCAGACAGCTGTTCAATTTTCTCAGTGTCCACAGCTGCTATACCAAATGCCCACCTATACCCTTTTGGGTCCTTAAAATACCCTCTCTTGAGGTAGTCTATGCCAAGGATGCATGGAGCATCTGGACCAGTCACAATGGGATGCTTTTCCCAGTTTTTTCCAGTTAGGCTCATTTCAGCCTCTACAACAGTTAGTTCCTGGGATCCCCCAGTCACTCCAACAATATTGATGGATTGCGTTCCTTTATAATTAGAAGGAATTATTGTGCACTGTGCACCAGTGTCCACTAAAGCTTTGTACTCCTGGGGGTGTGTTGTACCAGGCCATCGTATTTGTACAGTCCAATAAACTCTGCTATCCCTTTCCTCCACCTGGTTGGAGGCAGGGCACCTCTAATTTTTGTTTTGCACAGTCTCTGGGTGTGAATTAGAGGTTCCTTCAAGAGCATCAGAATCTCTTCTGCTCCTTTTGTAAACTGGAGCAGCCACCTTCCTAGGAGTTTTTCCTTTGATCTCACGTACTCGTTCTTGAAGCTCTGAGGTAGGCCTCCCATGCCACTTATTCATGTTTTCTCCCTGCTCATGTAGGAAGAACCACAGTGAACCTCTTTTTGTGGGTTGCCTCTGTCCTCTCTCTCGAGACTGGAAACGCCTTTTCCTAACAGCTGAAACATAGGTTTGTGCAGGTCGTGAATGGTATGTGTCTTCCCTGAGTTCTTTGATTTCTTGCAATAGCTTTTCAAATCGGTCATCAGATTTTTCACACAGTCTCTCTACAGCAGAGACACAAGCCCGTAGAGAACCAGCAAGGCTGTCCTCAAATTCACGGAGCTGCTCAATCACTTCAGTAATATCTTGTCCAACTCTAGATGACCAGAGCATTCCTGCCAATGACTTAGCATATGCAGGTGATGCACTTTGTACAAATCTGCGCCACAGAGGTCGTGTACAATTGATTCTATCTGGATCTGTTCCCTCTTGGCTGTTTGGTCCAAAATAGATGATCTCTCGCACAGCTAATTCTCTCAGGAACTGAATACCTTTCTCCATAGTATTCCATTTCCCTAACCTGGATATACAATCTTCCTTGTAGGGAAATCTAACTTTCATAGCTGCCAGGAGTCGGGTCCAGAGAGTAGTGGCATTAGACTCTCTTGAAATTGCCCTATCAATGGTGGAATCTCTTGACAGAGATCCCAGCTGCCTGGCTTCACCACCTTCCAGTTCAATTGTATCTGCCCCATTGTCCCAGCATCGGAGCAACCAGGTTAAAATATTCTCGCCTTCACGACGACTAAAGTCTTTTCGCAGATCTCTCAGCTCACCTGGAGAAAAGGACCGAGTGGTGGTCACTTCATCTCCTCCCTGTCCTGATGGTGCCCCTTGGGTTGATGTTGGCCCTGTGCCATCATCTGTTGCACGGGTAGTCTTTCTAGTGACTTTCTTACAACCAGCAACTGATGCTGATATGGGTTTACCATCATTTGATTCATTTCCAGAGTCTGAATGACTGTCACAGTGATCGCTATGGTTACAGCAGCAACAGTGCCCAGTGTGTGAAGAAGGGGGGGCTGCCTTTAAGGCTGCAGAATTAGTGTTATCAGAAGTGACCTTGGCACTCTGTGTAGGAGCTGTACCTTCAGCATGCGAAGGCGCCGTGGCGGGGGCAGCAGCTGCAACGGCAGCTTTCCCTGTTTTGCTCTTTCTCGAGCGGCCAGGAGTGCTTTTTGCTAAAGCTTCCGAAGACGCACCGCAAATCTCAGGACAACAAAGAGACGCAAACCTCCTGTTGAACGCCATTTCTCTTAACAGAAGCACAAACTGACACACATTCAGCAAACCAGATAACACCATCACAGTTCTATCAAAACTCCAAGGATATTCAAAGCTCTCTAAAACATTTGCGAACTGTCCTAGCGAAAAAACGAAAGTATTGTTAGTCAGCCTTTCTAAAGGTTCGCTTGACCAATTAGCAAACACAGAGCTGTACTGTTCTTTAATCTCTCCTGGAGGCTTTTCAAGGTAAAGCAGAAGCGAGTAGAAATTCATTAGGGGCTGCAGTATAATGAAATAAACCAGTGACAAAACACACAGTATCATTATGAGCATTGTCCAGTTCCTTGTTGTTATATAATGAATACTCCGATTTAAAAAGAAAGCCCAACACAGATATGGAATCAGTGAGCACAATGTAGAAAATAACTGATACAACTTAAGCCATAACATCTTTAAATCAGTGGAATTCACTTTGCCTTAATACCACTAAATAATATCCGAAGCAAACAGACGCACGAGTATCACAACTCTATGAGTTGGCACCGTGCCAAGAAAATTGAAAGGTACGTCAGAGCAGTAGAAAAGCCAAAAATCTCCGGATTTATCCCTTTCTCTTGCCCCACGTTGGGTGCCAATTATCTGTCGAGGGTTAAGATTGCGGGGTGACAATAAAACCCTGGCAGATGTATTGTTAACCCCCTCTTCCCCTCCCACTCCCCCCTTTTGCCCCTCCCTCTCCCCCCTTCCACTCAGGACAGGTGATCAGGAGAGAAAAAGAAGGACAGAGAGAAGAGAGTTAAAAAAATTAAAGATGTTTTACTAATGCTACTAATAAGAATAGAGAAAATAATACAAAATATACAAAACCAATCTTGAAAGTCTCAGCAACTGCAGAACCAGCACCCAAAGTCCTGGATTCGACTCCACAGCCAATCAGAGCTGGATTCAGTCTCTCACTAGGCCTCAGTTCGCAGGGATGACTAGCAAGGTCCGCTCCTAATGTCGGCCATAGGGAAAAGGGAAAAGAAGGGACGAGATCCTCGTGATCTCCCATTTTATATGAAGTATTCACGTGAATGGAATGTTATACACAGTTGGTCAGTTTCTTGGTCACTTGTTTCTCGTCGCCCCTCTCGCGAGATGTCCATCCGTGCTTATCAATAAGTTTGCATTCCATTGCTAGATTTTACCAAAACATGTGTCTGGTTCTCCAGGAAAATGCAGTTAATATGAAGGCTTTAGCTGACAGGCAAAATTCACTGAAAGAGAAACTTGTTTTTAACAAAACCAGGACATAGATGTATCTAAACCAGGCTAAATAATAGTAGGACCTAAACAAAAATGGTCATTTAGTTATTCCTATAACTTCCCTGATAATTTCCTGTGTGGATCAGTAAAAGCATTCATGGGAGGGGGTAAAAAAAAAAAGCTTTTGAAGTAGAGATACAAATCCACAGGGCATTCACAGTTCTTTCTAGAGCCAGGTGTACCATGGGATTCTTAGTGCTGATAAGCACATCACAGGTGATTAGCAATCCAAGAGCAATAGTACCCTCATAGAACAACCTTTTCAGTAGTTCTGACACTAAAGTAATGGGCAATCATCAGAAGTGAATCTTTACATTATTTGTGATAGAAACAGAGAATGAAGAGAACACTAGAAAGTGATGTAGCATACTTTATGGCTTCTTTTCATACTTTTGCTTTGTTTTTCCCTACTGATGCTCTTCAGTGTAAGATATAATAAGACTTGATTTGACAATTCTAGCTTTATCATCAATTTTATCCTTAACACATGCTGATATTTGACACTAAATTCAACACATCCAGCAAATCTCAATTCTGCCAAAACTGTCAGGAAGCAGAGAATACAAGGATGAATGTAACCTTACAATTCTACTGCCAGAGTCTAGGAATAACTTGCAAACCTCATTAATATGTGAATTGCTGAATGAAGTACCATTGCTTTAGACTCAGTAACTTAATATGAAAGGCATCAACAATCAGGACAAAATACCTCAAAAAAAAATACCACACACAATTCATATGATAGTAAATATAAAGGACAGTTTAGGCTTTCTGTTGAGATGAATTTTGTTTTTAATTTAAAGAAGTACTACAGACTGCCAGATTGTCCCAAAAGATCTTGTAAAAGCAACTGGATTAGACATGAGGGCAGGAAAACACATAGACATGCAGAGATAGACAATAATTGGGTTAAGGCTGTAAGAGATTCAGCAGAATGACTGAATAAGAATGATATGAATTCACTCTTTCTTAACAACTAGTTCTTCTGTAGGTGACTAAACAAAAAATGTCCAAATAGTACTATGAGAAATTTACATTTTTTAAAAATGAGAATGAGGTACAATTTAGGATTGCAAATCCAAATGTATGATCCCCCAGAACGTATCTATGCTATAGGCACTTCCAGGTTGACTGTTGTGCCTTCAGGCATTGTTGTCATCCTGGCCTCTAGATCTGACTGAACTTGAATGGATCCTTAGAGGAGGTGTTCATTTGCCTAATTCCTAGGGAAGGCTTAACCTGGTGGGCATGCACAAAACTTGCACTACACCAGCCATGATCCATAGAAAATTGTGGCTATTTTCATTCACAACAAAGGAAAACCAGCAACAACAACAACAACAACCACAACAACAAACTTTCCTTATACTGAGAGTATTCAACAAATAAAAAAGAGATTAGTGCTGATCTGTTCTCTAAAAAGTGTGGTTTTTCTTTCTTTGCTTCTCTATTTCTTTTCTTTTCTTTTTTTTTTTTTGTTTTTGTTTATGTTTTGTTTTGTTTGGTGTTCTTTGTTTATTTGTTTTTATTTTTCCTAGTGGCATTACTAGATATTCCTAGAACTCATCATGGTCACTTGCTTTTTCAGGGAGACACATAGGACCTGAGCTAGAGAACGATACATCTTCTTTCTATTGTGATTAACAGTGAATTCTTTTCTAGAAAGCTTCAAAGATGTGCTTTTAATACCTTAACTTCTTTAACCACTTTTGTGGACAGGGCATTCTTTTGGAAAATGATATATGTGAATACTAGTGAAGGAAGGATTGCAGGTGGGTTCTTCCTTCATATCCACACTTTTCCAAGCATTCAGATTTCTGGCAAAGAAAAATGGGACATGGTCACTATTTTTTAAAAGTAAGACCCCTATCTTCAGACTAGGTTACTTCATTAGGACAGGGCTTGAGGCTTGAAATCTCTAAGAGAGGTGTCTCCCTAGGCCTCTTGAGTTAAGTGTTTGTATTCTTCATGAAAAGGCATGAAGAGTAAGACAGAACCCAGCACTGGGCCTTGTTGAAGCTCATCGCAGTATCACAGTATCACAGTATGTTTGGGATTGGAAGGGACCTCAAAAGATCATCTAGTCCAATCCCCCTGCTGGAGCAGGAACGCCTGAGGTCGCACAGGAACATGTCCAGGCAGGTTTTGAATGTCTCCAGAGAAGGAGACTCCATAACCCCTCTGGGCAGCCTGTTCCAGTGCTCTGTCATCCTTACTGAGAAGAAGTTTTTTCTCAAATTTAAGTGAAACCTCTTGTGTTCCAGCTTGAACCCATTACCCCTTGTCCTATCATTGTTTGCCACCGAGAAGAGCCTGGCTCCATCCTCGTGGCACTCACCCTTTATATATTTATAAACATTAATAAGGTCACCCCTCAGTCTCCTCTTCTCCAAACTAAAGAGACCCAGCTCCCTCAGCCTTTCTTCATAAGGGAGATGCTCCACTCCCTTAATCACCTTTGTTGCCCTGCACTGGACTCTCTCCAGCAGTTCCCTGTCCTTCTTGAACTGAGGGGCCCAGAATTGGACACACTATTCCAGATGTGGTCTCACCAGGGCAGAATAGAGGGGAAGGAGGACCTCTCTTGATCTACTAACCACCCCCCTTCTAATACACCCTAGGATGCCATTGGCCTTCCTGGCCACAAGGGCACAGTGCTGGCTCATGGTCATCCTGTTGTCCACCAGGATCCCCAGGTCCCTTTCCCCTACACTGCTCTCTAATATGTAATTTCCCAACCTATACTGGAACCTGGGGTTGTTCCTGCCCAGATGCAGGACTCTACACTTTTCCTTGTTGAATTTCATCAGGTTATTCCCCGCCCAACTCTCCAGCCTGTCCAGGTCCCGCTGGATGGCAGCACAGCCTTCTGGTGTGTCAGACACTCCTCCCAGCTTAGTGTCATCAGCAAACTTGCTGATAGTGCACTCTATTCCCTTGTCTAAATCGTTAATGAATATATTGAATAATACTGGCCCCAGTACTGACCCCTGAGGCACTCCACTAGATACTGGCCTCCAACTAGACTCTGCACCATTGACTACCACTCTCTGGCTTCTCTTCTTAAGCCAGTTTGCAACCCACCTCACTACCCTATTGTCTAGACCACACCTCCTCAACTTAGCTGTGAGAATGCTGTGGGAGACTGTGTCAAAGGCTTTACTGAAGTCAAGGTAGACCACATCCACCTCTCTGCCATCATCCATTCACCTTGTTACATTCTCATGAAAGGCTATGAGGTTGGTCAAGCATGACTTACCCTTGGTAAAGCCATGCTGACTGCCCCTAATAACCGTCTTATCCTTGATATGCCTTGAGATGGCACCAAGGATAAGCTGTTCCATTACTTTCCCAGGAACAGAGGTGAGGCTGACCGGTCTATAATTACCCGGGTCCTCCTTCTTGCCCTTTTTGAAGACTGGAATGACATTTGCTTTCCTTCAATCCTCAGGCACCTCTCCCATTTCCCACGACTTGGCAAAGATGATGGAGAGCGGTCTAGCAATGACTTCAGCCAGCTCCCTCAGCACCCACGGATGCATCCCATCTGGACCCATGGATTTATGGATGTCCAGGCTATTTAATTGCTCCCTAACCCAGTCCTCATCGACTAAAGCAAACTCCTCCATTGACCTGGCTCCATCCGGGGTCTCAGGGGTACAGAGCTCCCCAGGACAGCCTCTGGCAGAGTAGACAGAGACAAAGAAGGCATTCAGTAATTCTGCCTTCTCTGTATCTTCTGCCACCAGGGCACCCACCCCATTCCTCAGTGGGCCTACGTTGCCTCTGGTATTAGTTTTATCTGCTATGTATTTGAAAAAGTTCTTTTTGCTGTCCTTGACCCCTCTCGTCAGCTGTAATTCTAAGGAGGCCTTGGCTATCCTAGCTGCCTTCCTACCTCATACAACTGTCCTCTGCCCATGGACCCAGACTGTCCAGGTCACTCTGTAGAGTCTTCCTTACCTCAAGTAGATGGGAATTTCCTGTTGTTTTCCATCAGAAAATACATTTTTGTTTGTTTGTTTGTTTTCAATAACTGAAGTCTGAGATAAAACATTTAACAACTCAACTATTAAATGTATAGCAAAGGTATTTTAGTTAAAAAAAAAAAAAAGAAAAAAAAGAAAAAACACATTCCTATGGTTGCATCCTGTACATATTTAAGTGGTTTTCTACTTATACATCTTTATTCTCCTCCAGCCAGAAACTCCTCCTTTTGGGAAGGTTTTGCCTCTGACATCTTAGGAAATCTTAAAACTTTTTCCACTCTTCCTTTCTAGTGCTTAGAATTAAGAAAAAACCTCCAAAATTGAAAAAAAAAAAAAATAGTTAAAGAAAGTAACTTATCTAGGATGATAATATGTGTTAATTTTCAAGCAGAAAAAGCTATGTCATGCTTTGTACTTGAGATTCTCTAGTACAAAGAGTTTCCAATATTTTGTTCTGAATCACTCTCTGAGTTTATATTGTTTGCATGAATACTCATTATCAGATGATCTGTTTAGCAACTTCATAATTATCTCACCTACTTAAATTAAAACTGTATTTTTTTGCATTGGCACAGTTGTCTCAGATCGATATTCTTAACACTCTTCATACTTTCTAAACACTTTTCATACAAAGTGATGAAATGTCAAATAGAATACCTATACAGTAATTGAAAGCACAAAAATATTCATTGTCAAGGTAGAACAATGGAGTATATTTACCAGAATGAATATTTCACAATTATGTCAGAAACTATACGTTGTTGATCCACTCCTACCTTTCCAGAAGTTTTAAAGAACCATACCTGTATTACACAACTTCTGCAAATTGCCTCTTTAAAGTAAATTTCCAAATCATGGAATCTGATTATTTAAGAAATGTGCTCTCCATGTATGTTTACATGCTTGAAAGGGCTAATGGAAAGCTTCTATTAAGATCTCCTTAATGTCCCCTGTGTTATTACTTATACAGCACTATAAATGTATGAGGCATTTGCAGACTAATAAAACAGAAAAGGACAACTTAACGGGAAAAGCTTTTTAACTTTGCATCTTGTCCTAGCAACATCACCTCCATATTCAGTCAAAGGGAAGACAGTTCCTTCATTGCCTCTGGGGAAAATTAGCTTGCGTCATTCAACCACAAGCAAAAACTCTTCCTCCGTTATTGTTGGCTGAACTCTGCAGGCTGTCAACTTGTGGGGCAGTATGAGCATGCACAGCCCATTTATTCTCCTCATCCAGCTGCAAAAAAGAAAGGGAAAGGGAAAGAGAAACCTTCAATGCCTTATTTTCATTCCAAAGTGTATATAACCTAAGGCTTTTATGTCCCCTTATTTTCCCCCACCCTCATTTCTCTAGGAAAAAAATATATATATAATTTTGCTTTAATTCATTTAATTGTTGCTCATTCAGAACTTCTTAAATTCTTTAAAGAATGGAATATTATTTTCGTCTTCTCAATACAAGGCCCTAGCATAAAAATATCTTTTCAATCTCAGCCAATGAATTATTCATGGTTCCCCAGGCGGTGTGCTCCATATCATGAAATAAATAACTGTATTTTATAACGTCATTATCAAAGAAAGCAGTTTTCTTGATGTGAACAGAGCATTAAAGATAGACTTATCAGCGCTCTTTTCACTCTGATCCCTGTTCACATTATCAAGAGGAGACCCATATCTGCACCACCATCTTGAGGAAATATTTCTAATGGGAAACTTTCAAAAGGAGATAAAAAAGAGAGGACCTATCACGATTCTTGTTTTGTCCAAATGAAATACTACAGCCATTTCCATCAGGACAAAAGAAAAAAAAAACAACTTTATGAGTGCATGAGGTTTTCATGGTTTAATGCACAGGAAGGGGATTTTTGGTGCAAATTTGGTGGAACCAAGGCTGAAGTTACTTATTTGGGCACCATGTAGAGTATACAATTTGGAATGCGAACACAAGACCCTCCAGCACTCAGCACTTAAAGTATGTGCAGCACACACTTGGGCCTAGCAACTGGTTCACGCTTAGCTGGCCACAGAGGTAAGAGGTGGATGTATTGTCCTAGAGACATAATGAAGCACAGCAGGTGAGAAACTGACCCTTAGTGCACTGCATCAGTCACTAATCAGTTAATCAGCATTTCTGTTACAATATTAATGTTATGATGAAAGTTTTACCCCCTTTCATTTTCTTTTAAAATACATCAAAACTGTTTTCCTTTCATGTAAGAATAATTTTTTTTGTTTGAAGAATAGAAATGAGAGACTGGGGGGAAGGACATCCTTGTCTTTTTACCGATCAAAATGAGACAAACTAGGTTAGAAAAATATTAAGGCATTTCTGAAAAAAAAGGAGTATATTAATTACCTGATTAACTTCACTTAGCATTTCTCTTTAGCCATAAGTAAATGTACACTTTAGCTAGACAGGTACTTAAACACTGCTGTCTCGAAAAAATGACCTCTTTCCAAATACGAATATATTTGCAGATGAAAGATATAAAACAGAATAGACCAAGTAACAACCCAGATGAACAAATGCCAAAGGAACTTAAAGCTGGTTAGTAATAAAAAAAGTTGTTTTGTCTGAATTTTCATTTACAATTGCTGTGTCTGTACTTCCTGATACTTTCAGACTAAGGAGGAAAAACAGTAATAACAAAATACAGTGTGATTATGTGTCATTTTTTGTTGTCTGTTTCTGGAATCTCATCATTCAATAGGATTTCTTCCCTGCATCCGGCTCAAAAAAGACCAAACCTACTAGCAACAAATTGAATTCTTTAATGTGTATTCAAACATTTTGAGGTTTGGCCATACAGAGTGTCTTCATGATGCATTGAATTCTTACATTCATGTCATTTGTTTGCACTGACACTGTTAGGCTAAGCAGGTTTATCCAGACTCAACCCTTCTGTGTAGAACCAAGGTGGCAACTAGTGCAGATACACAGCTGGAATATCTGTGCAAATGCTGTGTCTTTCCAGAAATAGGTGGCTGAGTATTAAAACACCCTAATTTTAGTGCAGTCAACTTTATTAATTCTGACTGCTTGTACATTACCGTTAATACTATTGATTTGAAAATAAACTGACCTACATCTCTGAGAACCAGAATCTGACCTTCAGAATTACAGTGTACTTGCAAATCCATTTGAGACAAGCAATGTCTGGTAATGTTGACCACATTATGTAAGCAATAGTTAAGTATTCCACATTAAGTAGTTAAGGTATCACCCATGAAACTTGATCACAAAGGCTTGTGTGGTTAAGCAAAACTTTAAATTTAGATGTTTAAATGCAAGAACTACAATCTTGAAAAAATCCAACTCTGCTCTTGTCTGACTTAGAGGTACTGGCTGTGCAGTGACTTACCTGTTATTCTATAATGTTAATGCATTTATCCAAAGATCACTGAAGCTAAAATATGTAAACAACTGTTTGAATAGAGGCTTGAACAAAACACTTTTTCATTCAGGTGAATGCCTGAACCATTAAGCTAGAGTGAGACTTCTGTTCACTTTTGATACATAATTCTACAGCTTTGTGTTATGCATTGTCACAGTTTCAATGAGAAAGATTGAAAAGTGCCATTGCCTAGCATAACTTGTTGGCTTAGTTAAAGGATATTGTGGAGCTAGTCATACCGAAGTGGGAAATGAAGTCAGTTCTATTCTCTCCGGGTGAATAACTTGATTGTATAAAAGATGGGGAGCTGTTGTGGCTTGGATACTTTAATGGATCTAATCAATGTTATTAAACTATTCTCTCTTTAAATTTTTAATTGTGACTCAGAAACCATAAAGATACAAAGAACTGTGTGATTGGTTTTATTATCCATAGCTATTAACTCCCTTTCTGCAGAGAAGAATCCAAAAAAGGACAGGTGTCTTTACAAAAATGATGCCAGGACAACAGAGAAAAAAAGACATCGAGCAAGGCACTTGTTGCTGATAAGAAAACAGGTTGTAATGCAGCAAGTGCTTTGGCAAACCATGAGGACCACATGGGTTGTGTCAAAATGTACCCAGCAGAAGAATTCTATCTGCAAGCAGACTGAGTACAGGCAATTATATTACAGGCATTGGCACCAAGGGACAAAATCAACCTCAGAGGAGTGAATCAAATAGAGCTCAAGACACATGTTGTGAAATTGCCCCAAGAAATGGGCAAGCAGCCAATAAAGCATAAGGGAACATGGTCAGAAACGAGTTGTGTCATGACTGAACATATGGGATGAAGAAAAATCAGAAACTCCTTCCCTGTCTCAAAGCCCGACACAAATGATAAAGGTTTGTCCTATGCATCTCTTTCTCTAAGTGCCTGAGTATTTATAATATGCTTATCACAGAAAAGAAATTATTCATCTCTTGATTGAAGTCATTCTGAGAACAGAGAGATCAAAAAAATCAGTTAACACTTGTCATAAGAATCTAACTATTTTAAACACCTCTTCGTATAAAATCCATGGAGAAACTGATTGAATGGTAAACATCATCAATTTGTTTATAGTTGCTATTGAAATTTAGCAGAGGTATCTTACTGTTGTATAGCTATAAGACAGTTGATACTAGTTCTTTCTGAAACAATTCTGTAGTTTCAGATAAACACTATAAAAAAAAATGGTTAAACATTATATATAAAACCTATAGAGTTCTTCAGAGATTGCAAAAATACAGGCATTATTTCAGGGACAACTCTGTACAAAGACAATACTATGAAGCCATAATTTCCCATTAGTTTGTTTGTTTGTTTTCATAGCTATATTACAAATTTTTAGTCCTGATAGATTAATATTTTGAATGTATATCAGTTACAGATTCAAATTTACCTTTCTGGGGTTTTATTCCCAATGTTTTTATGGACTAATGGATGAAATACTCAGGTCAGCATGAATAACGATGTAGCTATCTCCCACTGCTTAATAAGGAAAGGTAGGTTTGGGAGGGAAAGGCAGAAATAACAAATTGTGCTTTCTACAGGTCTTGTTGGATTTTTTGTTGTTTGCCTGTTTGTTTGTTTGTTTGCTTTCTTAAACAGAATAGAAAACAACAAAACATACATTTGTTATCCAATTTGCAATAAAAAGAGGGAGACTTTCTAATTTCACAGATGTCCAAGTGGGCCAGTATGCAATCCAAAACTCTCAGAAACAACTGGAATACTGCATGATACATATCTCTCCAAGTTTAAGGCTATTTGCACTGACTGAATTATCATTTTTAAAAAAGCAGAATTAAGAACAACATACCAGAAAAATTGTTTGCCTTTAAAATAACATTGTATGACAGGGAAGTGAGGGGAGGGAAAACAATATAAGGGAACATTTCCTTAATTATGGGTAAAGTGAAAAATCACTTAAAAATTTCAAGGCAACTAACATCTAAAGCCAGAAGATACAGGCTATGTAAAGGCCAGGTTTACATGCATTTCAGGCAGAAGCAGGAATATTTACACCTTGTCATACTGTGTTTGCCCCAGAAACGGAATCATTACTTGTAACATCTGTGTTCCGCATGCGAACCACAACACTCCTTTGTACAGTTCTCTTTGTAATTCTTATTATTCTCAAAATAGCACTCCAGATCATCGATACAGTGAAGGAGTAATGTCAGATGATTGGCACGTGTCTCACGAGCAGGAAGTTAGCTGATAAGCTTCTTAAGCGGTGAGGTCTGGTGAGCAGGAAGCACTGGAGACAGCTCAAGGAAGTTACCCTTAAAATTGTTTTGCTCAGACCTCAACCTTAGCAGCCTAATTAGAAGTTGCTGAAAGGAAGAGTCTCTAGTGTGCATTTTTCTACAGACAAGACTCAGGAAACATGTTGCTTCGGTAGCAGTAAGCAGACAAGGAGATAAATGTTTAAGAGCTACCATAAAAAATATCAGATGGTTCATGAGTACAACAGTGGAAAAAAAACCAGCCTAATATAAATGGTCACGGAAAGGTTTTGAAGCAGCCTGGGAGAAGTCCCAGTGGAAAAGCAGCAGGCAAACAGGCGAGCTATGCAAATGAATATTGGCAATTTGAACATTTCCTATTTGTGGAACCCGATCAGGCCCAGAGAGAGGAATGCTGCATAATGAGGATTATGATATTTCTCCACATGATATGCTGGATAGAAAGAACACTAACAGACCTTTTCTTCATAGTGATCTAATCATTTAGACAGGCACTTTCATTCTTCATGGAAAAGACAAAGCATATTAAATTAGGAGCACTAGATTGATCTAATGATAGGATGGCACTGTGAACAAAGAAGGGCTCAGAGATGTAAATGCATGATCTGCCAAGGTTATTAAAATAACATTCTCCTGAGTCTTCTCTCTCCCTACCCTGAAGTATTGACTAAAGCTGCATCCTCATACAATTATGAGATCTCTAAACTCATGAAGGCACTCAAATTATTCTAAAAAGTCTCTCCATATAAGTATTTATGTGTGTATCTATAGACAAATATTACAAACTCTGTTTATCAGATTATTTTGAATATAATTCAGAAGGGTTTTACTACTTAGTGTTCCCCTCCTTCACTGCATGATAGTGCCGTGACACATCCCTTCTCTCAATTAAAAAATCTCATTTCTAGAACCAAGAACAACTTAGGGATATAAATGTTTGTTAGCTGTGGCTGGTTTTGGAGCTACCTTTTACCTAATGCAGGCGCAGCTTCATTACTAACACAGTTGCTGATGAAAAATCATCACATACCTAGTTAAACATCCAAAGCACATACCATTAAGTACCTTGCTCCACTGGGCAGGCAGACAGGTTCTGACACTCATAGATGACACCAGGTAGTGTGAATTATGCATTTTTCTTTCAAAGCTAATTATCAGCGTAATCATCTAAGTCCATCATACATGCTATTGACAGTAGATGTGTCTTAGTGTGTTCCCTACCACCAATTTCAGTTGCTCTTAGGTTCTTAAAAGAAACAAACAGCTGCCACTCCCCAGCAACTGCCATCTCCCCTTTCCATAAAAGCAAGGGGTCTTTGCAAAGGAAACCACAGCTACCACCAGGCCCAGCCCCATTAACTTTGTGGCACTGATATCCATGATCCTTGGAAGCAGATCAGCTATCAAACCCTTCAGGAGCCTCCCAGCAACTGTGGGCTAGGGAATGGGCACCATATTTGACTAGTGCTTGAAGGAAACACAGGAAGATGACTATGACATGCAATGGATCACTGGGCATTTGTGACACATCAGTGAAGTTGGTAGCTTGCAGTGTATTAGTCCTCCTATATATGCCTCCCTTTTTACTTCCCTGCTGATGGCACAGACATATTCTACAGCCCTTCGAGGTTACTTAACTTCAGTGCATAGGCACAGCAGGGGGAACTAAAGACTGCAAGAAGGAATTATCTCTGAATTCTTTTCTTTTGTGGGTAGATATTAAAAAACGGTAGACATATACATGTTTATATACATAGATATGCATATATAGATATGTAATAAAAGTAACAAATCATGGATCATAAATGGAATTTCATGAGACAGTGCTATACTGTAATTTTTTGGAGTATGTGTCACAGACACAACGGAAAGTTAGAGCTTAGAGGCATTATGGGCTGTCATGTCAAATCATACTTAGAGAGCTTAAATGTGTGGATTACAGATACATTAAACCATACTCTCCCCTGACTATTATGTCAATGGGACTTTGCATATTTGAATAATACTACAGTGTATAATCCTAATACTATGCCATGCATGCACAATAGGTCTGGGTGTATGTGAAATTAGTAAGAAAAGTCCACATTCTTTGTCAAAACATGAGTCATTTTTAGCACATAACCAGCGGGACAGATAGCATTGTTTTATTAGCTCCCTTTAGACAAAATTTAGCAATTATAAATGAACATTTATGATAAAAACCTGTGTGTGTTTCAATAAAACAAAACAACATTTTTCCCACTCCATTCTCGTTTAATTTTCAGATCACTACTTAGAAACATTGGAGCTGAACCAAAGATCTGAAAACAACTATACTATCTTAACTACTTCTTTTCCTCTCTGCCATCCAAATGGATCCTTGCTGTTTCCAGTTACTGAAATGTCCTTTTATCTTCTCAAGGGAGATTCAGTCTTTCCATCTCTCTACCTACTGATGCTTCCTCTTTCATTCATTTATTGAATTTCATCACCTCCCACTCCAAATTCTAGCTTCCCACAAATTCACAAAGAGCACACACTTGTGTCTAACTTACTTCTCCTATATTTACTGACTTATTTCCTCCAGTGTGTTAAGAACAGGACATACAGTGAGGGAATGAACACAACATAAACAAAAACAGGAAGAATTTTCCAGTGCAAAACTTTATTCTTGCAAAATTGATTAAAGATAGTTATGTCTACATTTGCAGTTTCTATTAGGCAATAGGAATGTATCTACTGAGTGAAACAAGCTGCTGCTGAGAATCTGATGTTCATATAATTTGCATTTTATTGGAGATTTACTTCAGACTAACTCCAGTCCTGTACCTTTTACTGACTGTCACATAATAGTTAGAATTACTTTGATGAATTTCATCTGAAAGTTATTCAGTTTCTACACTCTTAAATCACTCCATGTTGCAAACCAAAGTGATAACAGCTGGAAAATTTGCTACAAAGGTCTTGCCATCTGAGTTAAAGGCTAATGTAGATGCATACATATCAAAAATGGTAATTTATTACCATAATCAGCACAGCTAACTTTCAACACCAACTGAAGTATCAAAAGATTGAGTGTAGTTGTCAGAAATCTTTCTCTTTTCACAGATGAGATAAATAGAGCTTTCCAAGGGAGAAACTGGTAGGGGAACCAGTAGAGCATGCCAAAACCTGACATTGTTTGATGTGAAGAATTTAAAAATATTCAAAGAAGGATTAGAGGTTTATAAGAACAACATGAATATCTGAAGCTTATGTGTGGACTAACGCAAGATGAGCTACAGCCTTGAAACAAACCCTAGCTTTTAGTAAATATATGGAACTTGTATGGGAGAAGTTTATACAAGGTTTGGCTACTGAAGGATTCTTCAGCTTTTGTATCAACAATAGATACTCACTGTTGGTGCTGGTTCTAGACTAGAGAGATGATAAATCTGATCTCATAGTGAAATTCTAATCTGCATATGTCATTTATTCTACCCTTCACAAGTAGAAAATAATTCTCAGCCTAAATTTCAACCACAGCTCTGCAGTAAAACCTGTCTTTATAAAAAACAATCATTCTTTAGAAATAAACAATCATGTTTTCTTCTGTCTCTTTACTCTGGTGTTTTGCCTTCACACATCCCTTTGTCTTTTATTTTCTTATAGTCTCCACAATCCTCTATTACATTCTGTATTATCATATTTAAATCAGTACCTGTCGAGGTCTCTACTTTTCTAGCATTTACCCATAATTCTGGGTTTCATTTCTGCTCTTTTCCTCTCTTGAAAGATTCTGTCAATCTATCATTGCTCTGGGGTTCATGCTATAACATTTTGTAAAGGAGAGACACATCTTTAGAGTGCTTGCTTATTTTTGAAGCCATGAGGCAGCATCTACATTTCTGTAGTTTTAGTGTTTTACCTTTTAAGAAGGGTACTTTTTTTTTAGCTAATTGCAAACAATACCCAACCTCTCTGTGTAAAAAGCCACAAGTACACTGCCTGTGATAGCTGGGCTCAAGTTCAGCCATTGGTTTGTAACAGCAAATGGCTGGGGATAGTTGCCCCCACATTGCTTTGGAGTGCATCACAAACCTGAATTTTTTTTTCCCTACCACAATAACCATCACCTTGCCTGAGATTTCCTGTCCAGAGAATCTGTTGGGTCACTTCTGATAGAAAAAAAAAAAAAAAAAAGAAATTGTGTGTAAAGTGGATGTCAACAGAGTTTAGACTCAAGTCTTGAACAGTGTAGCAATATGGACACAGTCAAAGAATATTCAGAGGCATCGGGTTACAAAAACAACCTACAAAATAGCAGAGAATGGACTGGTATCATTACCTCCTGTAGAAGCTCTCAAGGGGCCGTTACATGTGTTGAGGTAAAAAGGAGATGACAATGGGAAAATAAAAATAATTTTGGTGGTATATCCCCACTGTATTCCCACCACAAACTGCTTCTCATCATGGATGAGTATGTAAAAGTCATTATCAAATCCTAAAGGCTTTTGCGGCTAAGAACTGTTTTAAATGCAGTGACTATTTTATATTAGCAGTAAGTTATACCAATGTATGTTTAACTGGTCTATTAACAGGTACTTCAGGTGACTGAATATGTTTTGGCCTATAGCATTATGCTTCACAACATGCATTCCTGATTCAATAAAGTGTAACCTCTTGTGTCCTGTTGCTCTGTTTAATTAATTTCAAAGTTCTTTCTAATTATTAACCTGAATTCTTTACTATTTTCCCTTTTTAATGGATGATTTAACACAGCTTTCATGCTTGATTCCACACCCTCCAACTCATGTGGAAATACAGTCTGAAGGAAGACTGAAAACTTGAACCTTGATGCCTAACTGCCTGTTTTATTTTCTGATATTTGATTAGTCATTCACTTATGCTAGGTACTTTGATCAATATTTTCTCTGTGTTCTCTAACTGGATGAATAAATTGAACATGTCTGTGTGTTTTGATTTTTTTTTTTCCGTATGTATGGGAAAGTAAGTATCATAATAAATCAGCTTTAAAGATAGTTATCCTGCAGCTTTCTTTTCACCTCCTATGGAGATAAAGACTGTGATAGTTTAGTTACAAAGTTCTCTCTTCATAACTTCCCCCCCTGTATGTGATTTGAAGCCACTGAATGGTATATGCACTAAAGCTGGGTGTTTTTTTTTTTTAAGTTTGTCTTTGGTTTTGGCTATTTTCATAAACAGAGTAATTTATTCCACCAAGTCTCCATAACCCTTTAAATTACAGTACAGCAATGAAACGTTCAGGCTTCAGGAGAAAATTGCTCCTGGGGAAAAAGTCAAACCTTCTGCCCTGTTATATGATACCAGAGTTTAATGAGTATGTAAAGTATCAAATTAAAAAATGTTAGCAGTTTATTATAGCTGAGCAATCACTGAATGAGAAACAGGTTTCCCTTTCATTGAGCATTAAGGACATGACCTGAGGCTGATAAGCACACTGCTGCCTCAGATTCAACATTTGATTTAGGGCTGGAGTAGTTGCCAGCCAAAAATTAACCTAGGTTTTGTTTGTTTGTTTAATCAATAATTTTCCAAGCTGCCTATAGGAAAGAAGTATTGTAATGAATTAAGAAATTAACTAGGTTTAAGTTATGCATTTGCATTCATCACACTCTGTTTTTCTCTAAGCCACCACAGTACAAATCATCCTTTGAAGACAGCTAGACCCTACACAACCATTTCTTATTCTTGTGTATATTCCGTCACAGTTCTGCACAGTTTTGGTGCCCATTCATCTTTTCTGACACCTGTTCCTCAGTGCCTGCAATATATGTTGTTAACGGAGAAATTACTGTTGAATTATGCAAAAAGGAAGCAATGCCTTTTAATTTCTATGAGCTACCCAAGGCCATTTTGTGGAATTTGTGAAGTTCTTACCATGTCAGGACTCCCAGCTACTCTCTTACTTCAACTGCATGAGTTTAACATTTTGCCAACACATAGTCTCCAGCACATACCTGTGTGAAGATCTCTGCCAAAGTCCCACGGCTGCTGCAGGACCATGGCTTGCATGAGCTGCCATCAATGCTCACTGCAGCTTCCACACAGCCAGGTGTGCAGGTTCTCTTTTAGACCACCATGGATGGGTGGCATGACTGGTGTGTGCCCGAGTCCTGCTTGAGAGGAAGTTGGGATGTGTTGAGGGAATGCTGTTAAGTATGAATCTCTGAAGAACTCACAAGTCCCCCAGGCTTCTGCTGTCAAACTCTGCACTGATATTTTATTACAGAATCATGGAATTGTAGCATAATTTTGGTTGGAATAGACTCCCAAGGTCATTAAGTCTAACCATTAACCTAACACTGTTACTAAACCATGTCCCTAAGGTCTTCATCTACGCATCTTTTAAACACCTCCAGAGATGGTAACTCAAGCAATTCCCTGGGTAGCCTGTACCAATGCTTGATAACCCTTCCCATGAATAAATTTTTCTTAATAGCCAATCTAAACCACCCCTTGTGCAACTTGAAGACATTTCCTCTCATCCTTGTGGAGTCTGAGGCCCTCAGACACCCAGAGCAGTCTCTTCTCCTGGTCAGTGGTGGCCGGGATGTCAGTCTGTGCATGAGTGGGTGTCAGGATCAGGCCCAGTGAGAGGAACAAGGGTCAGACACAACCCTGCGATGGCCAGGTAGGGCCATGGGGACAGCATCTGGACCCACAGGGTGGTGGCTGGGTGCTGGCAGGGCTGTGAGACATCATGGCAGGAGCTGGGAACAGGCTGAGTGAGCCGCAGCTGGCAGCAGCTCCCAGGACGGGGGCTACCCATGTCACAGCCTCCTGCCTGCCCACCATGCTGTCCATGAGCCACTCCCCAGCATCAGAAGTGGAAAGGGGCTGCTCTTGGCTGGCCCTGAGCCCCAGCAACCAAACCCCATGACATCGGGACCACAGGACTCAGAGCACCTCCCAGGAAACATGTATTCTTTTCCATCTTGTCTCCACAGGCTTTGCCTACCACTCACATGCTTCAGAGGAAGATTGCACTCCATACCCCAAAGTTAATGTTTTATACACAAGTAAATTTTTGAGTTAGCAAAGAATAATGAAGTATAAATAGGCCTATGACAAAATCAAACAAGCAAGCAAGCAGAAATTTTCCTTCCACACGGGTAATTTAAAGGTTTTGTGAAAATTCAAATGGAGTTTAGAATAACTAGGACATAACATTCCTAACATATTTTTCTTTCAATTAATTCATTCATAATGCTAGGAATTTATGTTGATTGTAATAAAGGTTGCTTTTATCTAATGGAAGTGTACTACAGAATGAACTAGAAAGGAATTAATATGAGATGCATCATCTGGAAAGGTAAATTTCTGAGAAAGGCATTAGCAAGCAGGAAATACGGATTCTGAATAAAACTATCATTTCAGTCTTAATTACATTTCTTGACACAATAGTAATATTTTTCCCATTTCTTAGGTTTCATCCCTGGCTGCTGTGATCACAATGGGCCCACAGTACAATTTGTTTGACCACACATTATTGCATTTTCCATGTAAGTAATCCCCATTGTCTTGCATTGTCCTTCCTAATGCACTCTAATAGAGAGGCAGAAATGCCAATACAGATTAGTGCAGCAGGTGTTGGCAGTTCCTTGACTTTCTTCTTGTGATTTCTGATCAGTTCAGTCTTGTCATTTTCCATATATTTTGTTCATTTTTTATTCTATTAAAAAAGTACTCCTTTTCTGTTTTAGGCTCATTTTTTTCTCCTGCTCAATGCAGCTGTAAATGTTGTGATTTGTAATGCACTGGTATCCAGAAAGCCAAATCAGAACATTTATTATAGTGTTTGGAGTTACAGAAACCCATGAGGAAATAGTATTTCTACACAAACAAACAAACAAACAAAACAACAAAATGAAAACTTCTCTCATGGTCCTGATGAAACAATTTTATTCCCAGTGATAAATGGCATTTGGTAAACAAGACATCGTGGTTGCTCTTCACTCTGCACTGTTTCAAAAGGGGCTTGGCCAAAGTTCAAACCTAAAATAAGGGAATGCAGATTTCCTTCAACTTTATTTGCAATAAGCAATTGTTGTAGGGGTTTCGTTTTTTTAAGTCAGAACTCTGTGTTTTGGCAGAACACTAGTATTCTTCCCCTCACCCCCCAACCCCTAAACTCTCTCCCAAACTCCCTTTTCACAGTCTATTGGAACCTGAGCTTTCATTTTGCTGTTTGTGGGATGCTGCACTCTACCATTGCTGCAGAGCAGCGGGAAATGGAGCAATACTTTGTCTCTTCCAAGTTCACAAACTGCATCCTCAGATGGTCCTTTTATATGAATGCACCATTAGTAGACTGCAGACAAGAAGCACTGCTCTGGACTCTCTTTTTCTTCTTTTTTCATCTGTGTCAGCAACAGCCCAGCCCACTTGTGTTTCTCAGAAACTGCAGTTAAGTGTTTTGTTATGCTTCAGTACCTTTCAGCACAGCATTTTTCTTTCTCTGATGCTAGTCAGTATCTTTCTCATAATCAATGAATGTCATTCACATTGGCAAGTTGTTTTCATTCATCTTTACCAAGAAGTCATTAATCACTGGAGAAGTTCTCCTTGGAACATCCTGATTAATAGCTCTCTGCTTTCTGGTTGAGTAGAAAATTTCTGTTGTAGTTGGTGAATTTCTCAGTCATTTAAGCACAGAATCTTAGAAATCATAGGGCTGGAGGTATCACCTATTTCTACCTGCATACAGGCAGGATAAAAAACATCTAGACAAACACTACAAGAATATGTTTTGCCTCTTAAAAAAAAAACCAAAATATCTGCATATGCAGGCATCGTATTGTATTGTTTCACTAATACTCACCTTTTAAAAATTTCCCCAGTAACTACATTAATTCTTTGTTGAAAATTCAGCTTGTTTCTCTCTTTCTTAGACCTTATGATCACAGGGAAAAATTTTTCACTTCCCTGATTATAACTGTCTTTCACCTAACAGAAAAAACTGTTGATGCCTCCTGTCCCTTATTCTTCTATCTGCTAGACTGAATAAATGCAATTATTTCAACCTTTCTTTTTCTTCATATGTCATTTTTTCTAAATCTCTAATTATTCTTACTATTACCTCCAACTTATCACAGTCTTCCTTAAACCATGTTTTTGGACTCTGTTCCAGCCAAGGATCACTAAAGCCAGGAAGAGCTAGAAAAAGATGTCTTCCTATGCCTTGCATCCAACAGTCATCTTAATTCATTCCCTGAGATTTTCCTGTTTTGCAAAAAGGTTACACTAATGACATATTCATTTTGAGATCTATGATAAGTCCTTGATCTTTTCTGTCTATCTAGAACCTATTTTAAATGTGTGTATCTTGTTTCTCCTTTCTAAGTGTAATGTTTTGTACTTACCTAAAATCGATCACATGTAAATACTAAGATCTTTTCTCAAATCCTCATTTTGACTTCCAAAATATATTTGTCACTCTTCCTAAAGTGAATTATCTTATAATTTTTGTATATTGCATGCATTATAGAAGAATAATGCATTGATTTAAAGAATCTAACCTAAGCGGTTTTATATTGTTTACTGGATCTCCAAAGATCTTTTGTAAAAGGCTGGTGCTGCTAGAGCAACTATGTGTTCACAAGTTGTTTTCTCAATTGCCATTTCTACAGGCTCCTGTTCTGCAAAGCCAGTCACTGTTTCCTTTCTTCAGCATATTCTTTCCTCAATCCAGCAGACTGTATAGTAGAGATCTCTATTTGCTTTTCAGTATTCTCAATGAAATAGAAAGGCATATGTGATCCTATCCATGAAGGATACATCAGTTTTCGCCTATTCACCTGGTTTCCAGTCTTACTCTAGCATCTCCTTCCCTCCAGACTCTCCTGAATTCCACTAGAGCTGCACTTACTGATGTCTCCTGCAACCATCTCCCCAAGGGCTTTGTACAGTTCAGTGCATTAAACCATCTCTCATATTTCAGTAGATATCTTGGTTACCTCACCAGCATCTTGGCTGCTACATCCTATGAGAAATCAACCTTTGCACACATTATCACTTTGCATCTGGCATTCAGACCTTCAGTCTGTCAAAGCTTGGAATTTATTCAGTTCAATGCTAATTTCTATCACACCAAGCATTTCTAATTGAATTTGCGATGCTTTCTGCGGATTAGTTTTCTTCTCTCCCACTTCCATCTTCTTGTTTGGCATAGGCAGATCTAACAGAAGAACTGACAGCATATAAAGACCAATTACATACTTCCACAGCCTATTGCAACCTTTTGCTCTGCCCAAGGTACAAAAAGTTACATGCTCGAATAACCTGAATAAGTCATTAATATATATGTGCCAAAAAAATAAAATAAGGAACCAAGGTAAGTGCAGCAGGGAATGGCCCCAGTTTACTTCTTGGCTTCCAGAAAGAGAAACAGAAAAAAGAGATTGCATTGAATGAGTGAGCAAGTTAAAAATTGGAAAGATGATAAGAGGAAGATTTAGAAAGTCTAACAATGCGTTGAAATCCTCTTAGTGCTGCTGTCATTGCCATAACCAGCCTCCTGCTCTGCTACTTCGTTAAATCAGTCCTTCTAAATGCAGCACTTTCAGTGACACTACTTGCAATTTAGTGCCAGTTCAATACTTCGCAGAATAGGTAAGGATAGCAGAAAAGGCAATTGCAGCAGGAAGTTATTTTCAAACCTGTGTTCCCATCAGATGAGGAAGTCCTAGGCTGTCCATGGTAAATAAATACATTAGTTAACTGTCAATAAAATGAGGCTAATGGTATAGTTCTTGAGGAAGACACTATATATAGTCGTTAATATGCTCAGACTGTACATTAATTGGTAATCACTATATATCACATCTAAAATGAATGGTCTCCCAAGTATATTTTAGTGTCTCTTTGCTTTGAGCTTAATCATCCGTTTCAACATAAACTGGCAATGTATGCCCACTTTGTTTCAATAGAGTCATAGAATCATAGAATGTCCTGAGTTGGAAGGGACTCACAAGGATCATCGAGTCCAACCCCTGTCCCTGCATAGTAAAACCCCACAGTTCACACCATGTGTCTGAGGGCATTGTCCAGTCTCTTCTTGAACACTGTCAGGCTTGGGGCTGTGACACCTCCCTGGGGAGCTTGTTCCAGTGCTCCACCACACTCCAGGTGAAGAACCTTTTCCTAGTATCCAAGTTTCCCTTTAGTCTCCTCTTCTCCAGGGTGAACAAACCAAGTTACTTTAGCCACTCCTCATATGGTTTCCCCTCCAAACCCTTCACCAACTTCGTACCAGCATCAGTGAAAAAAATTACTCAAGTTTTCCTTAAAGCATACAAACACATTTTTCAATATTCCTTGCTTAAAGAGCAACATAAAAGTAAGGCATATTTTATTCCCTTTTTGCCTATATTGAGGCTTCATGATAAATTTATTGAGTAGAATCTGGTTCTTAGTACTGAAGATCCTCAAACTAGTAGTGACCATTCATTTGAGAAAACATTTCCATAAATGCTTGATTAGGAGCACATGCCTAAATCCTATTAAAGCAGATGTGACCAAAGCATATCTTTAAAATTTTGCTAAATAATCAAGAACTTACCTGTATTTTTAAAAGCTAAATTGGGACCTAAGAGAACTTATTAATGGGAAAATAAATTCTCAGTCAAATATTGTGCTTTAAAACACATTTATACACAATGTGATCATGTATGATAGCTTCCTATAGAGTATCTGCATTAGTTACTTTATAATCTTGCTCTAGAATAATGATTATGTACAAGACTGAAATCTATACATTGTTCAAAGCTCTCCTATAATTATCTGGAAAAAAAAGTGATTACATTTGCTTATGGAACTTTTCAACAAAATCTTTTAAATAACAGAAACACAAAATCACAGAATCACAAGATGATTGGGGTTGGAAGGGACCTCTAGAGATCATCTAGTCCAACCCACCTGCTAATGCAGGTACACCTAGAATAGGTTGCATGGGAATGTGTCCAGGTGGGTTTTGAATGTCTCCAGAGAAGGAGACTCCACAACCTCTCTGGGCAGCCTGTTCCAGTGCTCTGGCACCCTCAAAGCAAAGAAATCTCTTCTCATATTCAGGTGGAACTCTCAGTTTGTGCCTGTTGCCCCTTATCCTGTCATTGAGCATCACTGAAAAGATTCTTGACACCCACCTTTCAGATATTTATAAGCATCAATAAGATCCCCTCTCCATCTTCTCATTTCCAGGCTGAACAGACCCAGCTCTCTCAGCCTCTCCTCATAAGAAAGATGTTCTAGTCCCCTAATAACCTTTGTAGCCCTCTGCTGGACTCTCTCCAGTTATCCCTTGTCTTTCTTAAACTAGGGAGGCCAGAACTGGACACAGTACTCCAGATATGGCATCACCAGGGCAGACTAGAGCAGCAGGATCACCTCCCTTGACCTAATGGCCACACTCTTCCAATACATCCCAGGATGCCATTGGCCTTCTTCCACACAAGGGAACTTTGCTGGCTTATCATTTACCTGTTCTCCATCAGGACTCCTAGGTCCCTTTCTGCAATGCTGCTTTCCAGCAGATCAATCCCTAACCTGTACTGGTGCTTGGGGTTATTCCTCCCTGGGTGCAGGACCCTAAACTTGCCCTTGTTGAACTTCATTAGGTTCTTCTCTGCCCATTTCTCTAGCCTGTCCAGATCTCACTGAATATAAGCCCAGCCTTCTGCTGTATCAACCCTTCCTCCTAGTTTTGTATCATCAGCAAACTTCCTGAGGGTACATTCAGCCTCTTCATCTGGTTTGTTGAACAGGCTGAATGAGACTGGAGCCAGTACTGACCCCTGGGGAACACCACTAGCTACAGGTCTGGTTTGAATCAGACTCTGAACCACTGGTAGCCTATGAGCTCTGATAGCCTATGAACCCTATGAGCTCTGTTATTCAGACAGTTCTCAATCCATCTTACAGTTCACTCATCTAACCCACACGTCCTGAGCTTACTTATGAGATTGTTATGGGATATAGTGTTAAAAACCTCACTGAAGTCAAGGTAGACAACATTCACTTCTCTCCCCTCATCTGCCCACCCACTCGTGCTATCATAGAAGGCTATTAGAATGGTCAAGAATGATTTCCCCTTGGGGAATCCCTGTTGACTACTGATAACCTTATTTTCCTGCACATGCTTAGAGATGACATCCAGAAAGAGCTGTTCTATCACATTTCTAAGGATAGAGGTAAGGCTGACTTGTCTGTTGTCTAGAATACTGCATTTTCTGTATGGAACTGTGCAACTGAATGGCTTGAAAAAGTCAGAGGGCCATTCAAGATCTGATGGAATATTTGGAAGTAATGCTGATCAAACGGATTTGACAAAAGTACATAAATAGTAAAGAGTTTTGAATACCTTAGATTAAAAGCCTATGACATTAACAGTAGCTTCTGTCACCCACAGATGATCCTGAAGTGCTTTATATATTATGCACAGCAAGAACAATCCACCCACTACTCAATACAATTAACTCTGTGGGAGAATTGTGGAATTTCATGATAGCAACCACATATTCTGCCAAGGTAATTTGATGCAATTGCAGTGTTGCATATTTACATCCAGCAAGTGCAAGTCTATAAAAAATTCTCTACAGAAACAAATGCATATACAAATGTGTCTAGAAGGAGAGGAGGGAAAAGGGTGCTTTAAAAACATAACTTCTACATTTAAATTTTCTTATTTCTTATTATTTTTTCATGGGAATGAGATTAAAAGATAAAAAGAAAGTCCCTCCAGGTTTTGCATAATCAAAGGTAAGCAAAGCGTTCATTTTTACTTCCTCTGTTCACCTCTGCATTGCTGAGCATTTACTTGACTGTTAAAAGGACAGCGATAGTTGTCAGTAATTTACATGTTGTTGTTTTTTTTTTCCTTTCTTTTCTTCATTCCCCCATAGATACAACAAAATAGTCAGTAGCTGATTGTCATGGTTTAACCCCAGATGGCAACTCAGCACACACAGCCGCTTACTCTACTCCTCCACTCCTGCCCACCCAGTGGGATGGCAGTACTTACATTTATACAGTCCTGAAACTATATTTGGCCCTTTGAAGGCAACCGTGAGGCTGATGTGGCCCCTGGTAAAAATAAGTTGGACACACCTGATTTAGATGGACAGTTAAGTACTGCCTATACAGATACTGTTCATGCCCACAAAAATATGTTAAAATAACTTGTTAGGATGACTGCTCAAATACTCAGAAATGTCAGGTTTGGAGTTACTACTGTAGTGTTAATTTGATCTCTCATACATACGTGTCATGTTATAACCTTTAATTACACCATTACAGAACATCTTTTCTACAGGACCTCAGCCTCACTACAGGCCCTGAATGTATGATGATGACTCAGTGATCAATGTGCTGATCAATATTTTTTTTTTACCCTCATTATTCAGTGTGTGATCTAAAGCTTTACTTACTTCATACAATTTAAACCTTATTTCTAAAGAGGAGCTATGATTAGTTCCTCACAGGCAGCTCTAAGAAGTTCACAAGGAGGGTATCCCAGTGTTTCACTAATATGGAAGTGCTTATTTCTACAACACCCCAGTGCAGAATATGGAGATATTACTCCTATTTTGAGGGCAGGAAACTGAGGTGCAGAAGTCAAACTTTGGCTGGTGATGAATTTCAGAGTAAAATGATTTGCTCCCTCAGTCCCCATCTTGCAGTCCATCCACTTGAGAGGCATGGGAAAAGAGATTGCCAGTGAAAACCAAGGTAAAATTTGTTGAGTACATCAGCCTTCTCCTCATCCATTGTCACCAGTTTGCACGTTGTGTTAATTAGGAGGGCACACTTTCTTTGACCTTTCTTTTCTGACTCACATACTTGTAGAAGCCCTTCTTGTTATTCTTTGCATCCCTTACCAAGTTTATCTCCAGTCACGCCTTGGCCCTCCTTACCTCAGCCCTGCACAACCAGGCAACATGCCTATACTCTTCCCAGGATGCCTATTCCTCCTTCCACTGCCTGTGCAATTCCTTCTTGTCCTTCAGTTTAATCAGCATGTCTCAATTCAGCCATGTGGGTCTCTTGTGTTCCTTTCCTGCTTTCTTACACATGGGGATCAAGAGCTCTTGCACTCTACAGAAAGCTACCTCAATGATCTGATAGCTCTGTTCTGGTCCTTCGTCCCTGAGGGCAGTTTCCCAGGGGGGTCACTTTGACATGTTCTTGAACAGCTGGAAGTTGGCTTTCCTAAAATTCAGGTCCCTTCCTTCCTTGCCTGTTCCTTCTGAACAGCCTGTAGCCGTTTACAGCCATACTCCACTCATGGGATTTATGCTACCAATTTCAGTGATGAATAATAAGAAGAAAAATAATAACAAGAATCTCATTATGGCAGTATGAAAGCTCTGACCCACAGAATTTCTACATGGTTACAAGTAGAATCCTTTGGAGAAAAGCTGAGTGGACGCACCTTTACAGAGTTTTTTCTCAGACAAAGTTCTAAATACTATCAGGCACATCAGTGTACACACATGAATTCATATATAAGTATGCTTATTTGGTTGTAAAAATTAAATAAACATACATTGTTGTTTTATGAAATATTTAAAACCTGAAGAGAACGGTCACATCAGGTAAAAGAATTCTTCTTTATGTTTTCTGTTGAGAACTAGTTGAAGGTCAGTTATTAAGTCATTACATTTTAATTAAATCTGTTGTACAAAAAGAGTCTGGTATTTATTTCACACCTAGATTTATTTTTCCCAGTTATCTAAGCTGAAGTAACCCAGTGGCAGTAGTTGTACAAGGTCTCTTAGTGTTAGCCTCAGGTTGGTGAGAAAGCTGACATTGACTCACAAACAAAGGGAACTTGAAAAAAAAAAAAAAAGCAACACAAAATGCTATTTGGGTAATTTAGTGTGTGAAGCACTCCCTGTGGTGTGTGGCTCATTTCTGTGTATGTTGTGGCTGCTTTCATAGTCTTCCCCAACAGCTAAATCAAAGACAAAAAAAAAAAAAAGCAAGCTACAAAACACAAAAGAAAAAAGTACTGTTCTGTTAGAGTCATTGATGCCAGCACACTGTATAATGCAGAGATGTATGACGTTACGGGCAATAGGATCCATCTGCATCCAGCTCCATCATTAAACCTCCAGACATCTCCACACATCAATTTGCTTGAGAGAAGTCTCACCACTGCTAAACCTGTTTCCCAGAAGAGTAGCTCATAAAGTAATAGTTTGGCACTCTTTATGTTTATTTTGCATAATTTCTCTTCCTTTCCACCTTCTAGCTCAGTCGTTTAAACATCATAGCCTCAGCATGCTACTGCAACATAACAGCTTGACTGACTTTCCAGTACTTGTGCACCACCAAAGAGTAATTTTAATCCATATATTTGAACAGTGTCCTGGAACAAAGAGACAATCAGTAAGATTTCACATTGTGATGTGCAACTCATCACTCTGTAGATGAGGGAAAACAAGGTTTTGAAAATTATTGTAGTTTTAGGATAACTGCACTTGTGGTTTCTAACATGTTAGATTTTGCATCAGGCTTTTAGCAAGGTCAGTGGGAAGTTAATAGCATCAGTGCTTCGCAGATAACCACACTTGTCCCACTAACACTGTTTGTCTTCTTAAAATTCGTTCATCAGAAACTATCCTCCAGTCACTGAGTGAGCCAAAAGAAGTCATCTAAGACTCTATTCAGTCCTCGTGGTTTGAGGTAAAATAATCAAATGTTCTTTTCCTTGGAGGAAGAGGAGGTAAGGAAGCTTCACTAAGCAACACACAACTGTCTCTGGATGCTGCTCAAAAAGGACTGAGGGAGATGCTGCATCATGTTAATGGTTAAACTCCATTCCCGTTCCCACACTTTCTTAAAATGACTGAGTGACAGGCCTGTACTTAACAGGTTGAAAGAATCTTAAAAAGTAATCACATATATACAGGTGTGACAATCACCAAAAAAACAAAAAAAAATCAAAACCACCAAATAAACAAACAAACAAAACCCACAAAACAAAACCTACATTAATTTTTAGGTCAGAATAAATAAGGCTTAAAATTCTTATGCTTGCACAGTCTTTCCAGGTTTAGTTTCCCATTCTTCCACATTTTTTCTTTTTGTGTTGAACAAATTGCTTAGCACTAGAAACACAGAGCATACAGAACCATCTACATTGATTTTAGTGGAAGTAAGGCTCATACGTGCTTTTAGAATTCAAGCCTTCATCTCCTTATATTACAGAAAAGGAATTATAGCACAGAAGTTTCTGAACCACCTGTCAGCCAATGTCACACAGAGATGATACATCCCTGGAGAGCTGGATAATTCCAGAAACAGCTACCAGCTTGTGTCCGAGAGAGGTGCAGCAGTTGTGGTGCCCATCAGTTAACAGAAACAGCCTCAGAAACACCTCCACACTGACACAGCTGTATCACTTCCCACCATTTTAGCTAGTTCCAAGGTCTCCGCACTAGTTTTGTCTTACAAGAGTGCTTGAAAGTATCACAACTTAAATCTTGCAGTTTATTAGCAGGAACAGATTCCATTACAGGATACTAGAGGATTTGCTTTATTAAAAATAATGTTAACTGCTACATTTCTAGTGTAGTTTTCCTTTTCTCATGGATCGAAAGCATAGATAATAACAACAAAAAAATCTTGAAGTGTATTCTAATGTTCATGTCGGTATCTGCTTGTAAAACTGTGTTATATCTGGGAATACTTTGACAATGCTATAAAAGCTGATTTTCTGGCACTGCATTAGCTTGTTCCTGGAAGAAATGTCTTCCATGGTAGAGTACTTAATGTGTCTCAGAATAAAGATTTTCAAAACACTGGTTCCATGGGCACAGTTTAATCATTCAAGTATTCATCTATTTTAAAATACTGATATATTTTCCGAAAATGTGTATAATTCAAGAATATACATTTCTCTGGGGTTTTGTGTTTTGTTTTTTTTTTTTTAAGAATAAGAAAACTGGTATGGTATTACTGTTTGTTGTTTTATTTTTTTTTTTTTTTGTTCTCCAACAGATAACTGCCTATTCACAATAATATTTCTCAGATAACACTGAAATGTATAGATAGCATCACCACCTAGCCTCTTTCAGACAAAAAGTAAAGCACACTTCTCTATTGTAAACTCCTGAAGCACAGTGCACATATTAAACATAAATAAACCAGCAAAAATCACTTCACTACACATGTGACTCTCTCCTCTGGAAGAAGATGAGGGGAAGGATAGACCACATTTAAATTCATCATCACATTTCTTATTGGAAAGGCTCAAGATGAATGTGACATAAAATCGTGAATACATTACTGCAGTAACTGGAGCTCTGTTTGGGTGGGAGAGGAATATTTAATTGCAATCAGACATCAAGGAAGAGACAGGTCCAGAAAATGTGTATTGGAATTTAATTTTTAAATTAATTGAAAGTTTGAGGCTTAAAGGTCAGGCCATGTCTAATAAGTATACAGTTACATTTCCTAGATGTCTATGCCCACTTTTCCCATGACTTAAGACCACCTTCTTATCAGTAACCAGGATGGTCAAAATAGGAAAATACCATGTGAGACTTTATCTGTAACATCTCTGACTAATGTCTATGTTCTAAAGTTGTTTTCTTTGGGAGTATCTGTACTATAGTTCATTTCAGCTCCGAAGGGAAGAGTCAATGTGATTTCCGATTTTAATAAGAATGGCCATAAAACATTCAGCCAGAAAATATTAAAGCTAACTTTATATCCTTAAAAATTTGTTTGCCTGTGGATGAGTGTATAATAGAAAAAAACAGTTATAAATAAAGTCACTTAAACAGTAAGCGGCTTTTCTGTTTTAAACCAAGCTATTAGCCAAGTATTCAGCAGCTTACATACACTTTCAGACAGAAAGGGGGCACAATGATAATGGAGATGAGTATCAATCATGTTGCCCTGCTTATTTCTAAAGAACCATTTTTAGAATCTTGTTTTCTAAACACGAGAGGGACCAATGAAAAGGAAGATTTTTATTTGCTCTAGCAGCCAGACTTCTGTCAAGCAGCACTTGTCCCAAACACCACCACTTGAAGTTTTGAGGATGCTTAAAGTGATGCATACTGTTGCATCTGTGTTAATTCCTTATTACCTGCCCTGACTTTAAGTCCATTTCTGTCTTCTATTCCAGTCTCAAATTAATGGGGATCATTGACTAAAACAAGTGCTCAGCAAAGTCTTCCCAATAATATACTTTTAAATCTTGGGAAATTTAACACGTGTTTTTGTTTTAGGCCCTGTCATAAATAAGTATTTTCTTTTGATGCTCATATTGTTACTTAAAATAATGAAGAATGAGTGTTAATTGCCCTAGTTTCAGTAAAATTTTCACTAAAAGTGAACCATGATCTACAAGACAAATTCTAAAAGAAATAGAACCTCCACTTACTTCAGTGCCTTGGCTGTATGGGGCAAACACAATCCCTTGACATTCGCTGTTCTTGGAAGTAAAAGTATAGCAACTTGAGCAAAAAAAAATAGTAATCAAAAGCCAGGCACACCACTTCTTGGTGGCATCGGCATTGCTGTGTTGGGCTAGCTGAAATACCTTTCACAGGTGTCTACCGAGCTATCAACAGCTGGCCAGTTCATTGTTCTCTAATGCCTAATCCCAGTGGGCAGCTGTTTCACTTTCATTCATGTGAAGTTCTGCTCCAATACACTGAACAATTTCTATGGACTTCACTGTCACTATTGAAATGCTCTCTTATGCATTGTGGCTCCCTGATGTGTCTAATTGCGTTACATTGTCAGTTTTATGAAATCTACTGCAAAAAGCACTTTATTCTTCTGTCTTTTCTGTAATGTTGTGCTTTTCTTTCTTGTATTAAGTGTTTGCTAGCTTCTATTAGGTGTTTTCTACTTTAATTAGATGTTTACAAGTCTTCTGGCTTTAAGCTATGTAGGCTATAATCAAACTGCATTGTTTGAATTTGACATTTTCTTCTGTCAAATTTCTATACTGTGGTTGAGTAGTTTTGGGAGAGTGCATGTAACTAAGCTGTAGAAATACTATATGGTAGTAGCTCCCAAATAGAAACTACTTACTCAAATGGTCATGAAATTAAAATATTTTTTTCCAGAATTTTATCTTTTTTTTTTTTTTTTTTGAAAATAATTATTCTCAAAGAAAAGCTAATGAGCTAATATGGATTACATCAGCGGATATGTAAGAGTCTACTTTACAAACACATATTTGATAATGATGGCCATGAATATAAATTTCCAAATCTGAGACAGGTATGCATTTATCTTTCTCCACATACTGAAGAGGCCTATGATATTCAGTTATAGTTTCAGGCATACTGTTTTCCTACCCTTTATATGACTAAACCTTCTGATCACACTGAGCTTTTTGTCATAGATTTTTCTGTCTAGGTATTCTTTATATACTCTGACATCTTTTTTAGTCGGCATGCATAGCAAAATGTAAGAGAATTCATACAAAACTTGGACTCTTCTCTAGCTTTTTTCTTTAATAGGACCATTCACACCACTGTGGAGAGAATGCCACTTTAAATTACAAAATACGCATGGATCTAAAAATTATGAGGAGTGAAGACAGTACATATTAAAATCAACATAAAAACATTGCTACATTTGAAAAAAGTCTTTTATTTTTAAGGCAATGGATTATAAGAAAAGAGAAGCTCAGATATTTTAAAGATAGAGGGAAGGAATACCTAGAAGAAGATGAGGAGGAAAAAAAGTCAATGGCATTTAAAATATTAAATATATTTTACTGCCAGCACAAAGATTAGCTGTGACAGGAACATCTAAATACATCACAAAGAGCTGCATGTAAAGAGCTGTACATAGAGAATCATTAGAAATGCATGAAGACATCTTCTGTTGATCCAACAAAAACTAAGAATGCTTTTATATATCTTCCTCCATAATGTCTCAAGATTGTCAACTCGTGACTCTTTTGTAACTCTTAACAATATTCTATAGGGTTTTTTAGAGCCTAAACTCATTTTGTCAGATAATTGTTTATAAAAAAAATCTAAAGGGTCTTACTTTGAAAGTTTATCTTCAGATTTGTGAAGAAAAGGCTGTAGGTGCATAGATTTGGAGAGTTTAAAAACAAAATAACAAATAAACTTTATCTTCAAATTATGACTATATAAAACTCATTTTAGAATCAGAAATCTTTGGTGTTTGAATAATGTTTTTTGAATGTTTAGAGGTGGCAACATTTCACCTATTGGCATATAAGTCTACTGATTTACACATACATATGCACAATCTTTTGAAGAACATTCTCACAACACACGGTATCTATGGAAATCTGACTCACTTCGAAGAATAAACAACTTTCCCAGGTTATACAATGCAATTTGGGTCACACTGAAACCCTCTTAAAAATCAGAAGCCATGCTACGTTCACAGTTTCAAACAAAAACAGCCAATTCAGATGCACAGTGAAATACAGGAGAAGTAAAGGAGTTCCATGTTATCTTTGACATGACTGCTCTTTCAGAATGAAAATGTTCATTTAGAAGTCTTTGAAACAGCTTATGAGTGGGATATTCCACTTTTTAAAAATGTTCTGAAGTCCAAAACTTTCAATATAAGAGTCTAGTTTCTTGTACCTCTCCCCTCAATGGTCTGCATCTATGTAATCCGTAGGCTTTTTTTTAACTGGTTTGCTTTGTAGAATTCTTTAGAGAAGCAAGTAGTGTTTTGACAGTATTCCCAAGAAAGATAAAAGAAGGTTTCGTCACTCTCCCCAGACGTCATAGAGGATCTGCTGTACACACAAATCTAAATCATCTAGCAGAAAGGTCAGAGAAACATACAAGAAATCTGCAAGCAATTAGCATAAACCATCTATTAGTTCCCATTTTGAGCAAAGGAGTAGAAGGATGAAACCACTCTTCTGGCTGCTGTGCAGTGAATGCAATTAAAAAGGTAATGTGAGCATTATGCCTTCTTTCCTTCTGGAGTTCTCTGTTGCATGCAGGAAACCAGAAGAAGGTAGCCTAGCAATGTAATTGTAAAAGGATTATAATGCCAAGCGGTTTGCTGAAGAGCCATAGGGTATCTGAGAGCATGGAGAGACATGTCTTTTGTACGTTCATAGCCTTGTTTCTTCTCTCACTGAAACCACATTTCCATATAGATTTAGTTGTAGGTCATAGAATCATAGTATCACAGAATTGTTTAGGCTGGGAAAGATCTTTAAGATCAGCAAGTCCAATCATAAACCTAACACTACAAAGTTCTACTAAATCTAGTCCCTAAGCACCACATCTACATGTCTTTTAAACACCTATAGGGATGGTTACTCCACCACGTCCCTGGGCAGCCAGTTCCAACACTTGACAACCCTTTCCCTGAAGAAAGTTTTCCTAACATGCAATCTAAACCTCTCCCAGTGCAACTTGAGGCCTTTTCTTCTTGTTACTTGTAACTTGGGAGAAGAGATTGACACCCACCTGTTTACAGCCTTCTTTCCCGTAGATGTAGAGAGCGCTAAGATCTCCCCTCAGCCTTCTTTTCTCCAGACTAAACAACCCCAGATCCCACAGCCACTCCCTATAAGACTTGTGCTCCAGACCCTTCACCAGCTTTGTTGCTCTTCTTTGGACATGTTCCAGCACCTCAATATCTTTCCTGTAGTGAGGGGTCCAAAACAGAACACAGGATTCAAGGTGAGGCCCCACCAAAGACAAGTAGAGGTTAACTATCACTGCCCTTGTCCTGCTGGCCACACTCTCGGTATTCTTGGCTACCTGGACACACTGCTGGACACACTGCTGGCTCATATTCAGCCAGAAGTCAACCAATACCCCCAGGTCCTTTTCCACCAGGCAGCTTTCCAGCCATTCTTTCCCAAGCCTGTGGCATTGCATGGGCTTGTTGTGACCCAAGTGCAGGACCTGACTCTTGGCCTTGTTGAACCTCGTACTATTGTCCTCTGCTCATGACCCAGACTGTCCAGATCCCTCTGTAGAGCCTTCCTAGTCTCAAGCAGGTAAGCACTCCAACCCAACTTGGTGTCAGACTTACTGAGGGTGCACTTGATTCCCTAGTCCAGAAAATTTATAAAGAGATTAAACAGAACTGGCCCCAATACTGAGCCCTAGGAAACACCACTTGTGACCAGCCACCAACTGGATTTAATTCCATTCACCATAACTCTTTGGACCTGTCCATCCAGCCAATTTTTTACAGAAAAGGTCCTACTGCTCTGGGAACTTGTTGGCCATGGGATTTCAGAGAGCTTTCAGGTTTAGTCCACATTATAACCTGTGATGCAAAGTGCAGAGTCACCCAACACCTATCATTTCCTCTCAAGTGCTGTCTCAGAGCAGAAGTCTTTCAATCATTCTTTGTATTTTCATAAACTATTGCTTGCTTTCTATCCATAAGGCTGACCTCTTGAAAGCAGATCCATGCTCCATAGGAGATTAGCTTCAGCTGAAGATATTAAAGATCCATTTATATATTCTTGACAGCAGATAATCAGATTTGAAGGGACAAAAAACACTGTGTATTATACTCAGATGTCATTGTTGGGATATGCAAAATTTGGTTAAACATCAGCTCCCTCTACCTTTGGGAAAGGTATGAACAAAGGTACTGAGATGGAGGCATGGAGAAGAATGGCTTGTGTAGTGAAATAATTTGACATGAAGTATTAGGGAAAAGTATGACTTCTGTACCAGAAACAGAGGAGAGCAAACATATTTTAGGGTTTTCCTATAGTGAGACTTCCAGAATGTTCACTCATTACAAAGGCAACTTCTACATGGGGTTAAAATAATCAACCGAATGACAGTCCAAAATGTTCATTTGTAGCTGAAAAGTGATGCCATTAAAAATCTTTTAATCTGACAGGTTCTGTATATCTTTGAACTTAAGCTGACTAGACCTTAACTTAAGCTTTGAACTTAAGCTGACCCTCAACTACAGTAGCACTAGCATGTTGTTTACTGAATATCCCTGTGTTAGTGACTTGTTATTCTGAAATATCACTGTAATACATTAGCAGCCTTATAGTATCTAGCAGGAACGTTGCCTTTCTCAGGCAGCACTGTCTCCAAATTCCAGAATAATCTGTCAGGATCACCTCATAGAGATTTTTCTTTTTAAAGTCCTCTCAGGTTTTTGGGCAGATGGATGCAGTTTGACAAAGAGGTATCTGAATCTTTTTAAAAAGCATTTGAAAAGAACTATACACATCAATGTTTTTCACAAAGTATCATTAGAGGTATCATTAAAGTGTTTGCAGAGACACTACAGAGACAATCCTATTTTATGGAAAGGCTAATTCTATCTCTGACAAATTCATTTGAATCTAAATATTTTTTACTGCCTGCCATACTCATTGTGTCAGTGATTCCTAAATACTTAGCCATATGTGATTTAAAATTATGCACATCATTGATTTTTTCTTTTATTCTTTTGCACAAAAAATAAAAATCAACAAAAATTAATGACTTTTTCAATCTTCATAGAGAAATGAGAGCGGGATCTACAGAAGTTACTGACAGTTGCCATGGTTATAAAATGCATTTTCTTTCATCAACCTCATTGCACATTTTCTAGTGCAAGATGGCAAGAGATAATTTTACTATATCTATAAAGTCCACAGCTTGACAAAAGAAGAAAGACAGTACATAATTAATAGTTTATATTACACTCAGGACAGTAAAAAATTCATTATATTCAAAGGTTTTCTTTACATAGTCCAAATATTTAATATTCTGTATGATCATCCATCAAAGATCTATGTCAGATTAAAATAAAATATCTATCAATATAGATAGCAGATGAAGTTCCAAAGATTAAGGACAGGAAGAGAGGAAAACAAAACAAGGTAAAAGCAATGCAGCATAAACAATTGTACAAACCATCTCCAGCCAATAAACTGTCAGCTTCTTTATCAAATTCAGTCTGGAAAGGTGAGGTATTAGCTTCAGGAATAGCTATATATCATCATGATTTTTCAGATAAATATCTACCCTTGTTCCAGAAAATACACTGCAATATACCTAAACGTGATTAAAGGAAAATCAGAATAAAAATATACCAACTGCTGGGAAATGTCTGTGCTGATCTCTGTTGCCCTTCTGTACTATACTATGAGGCTGGTGTCAGAAATATTTTGCGTATCAAAAATATTTTTTTCAGCTCTCAGTGGTAGGCTAAATACTTTGCCAAAGAAAGTCAGAAGAAGTTTATATAGTATTGCCTCTACTGAACCTAATCTCTCTACATAAACTTCAGATTTCCACTGAAATCTGAAGTGTCTGCATTCATCATTGTTTGTCAAAATCTTTGTTCTCCAGTAAAGTGTTTCCTTTCATTAAGTCACGTTACAGACCTATCATTTCCACATTTGTCTACTGAGCATCTATCAGTATCTGCACTTTGCTTTTCTTCCAGTGCCTCTACTTGCCTTTCAACTTTCATTATCCTGATTAGAAACACATTCATATTTTTACTTTCATCTTTTCCTTTAAGGAGCTGAAGGATGACAAAACAGTTTTCAAAGGGAGCTGGGTCAGGACCATAAGACATTTCTGATGAGATTTTTCAACCATGCAAAATGGAGCAAAGCAGAAACAAGAGGAAACAAACTAGACCTGTGCAAAATTATTCATCTTTTTTTTTTTTTCCTTTCAGAAACAGTTTTCTAAGAAAATACAACTTTTTACAGAGCCTGATGAAAAGTTTGGGAAATATTTTGAAGAAAAAAATCTACAGTAACTTCATGGTTCCAGTGATAATTTCATCGATTGTGTACTTCCAGGACAGAACTGCATATTACTATATATCTCATTTAGCCCATTGGGTAATTCCTATTTTCACAAAGGTGTCTTGAGAAGATCTTACTAAAGTAGAATAACTTGTCATTCCTACCAATAAGGCCAATAATTTCATTCTTATGTAAAAACACATTTGTAAAACTTGTCAATTTTATCTCTGGCTATAATGAAAATGAAAGAAGAAAAAAAATCCTATAAACCCTGAATGTGTGAAGCAGAAAGTGTCCTTTTTCATGAGTCCTGTATGAACATGTTTTGTCAACTGTTTCACCAATTACAGCAGAGCTGTAAATCTACCAGTATGTGCTAGCTTCAAGAATCTCTTCATTTTGCTCACAGCATCCAAGTGTGGAGCCTGAGATAATTCTTTTTTTCACATCACTTTTTATCTCAAGTAACATCTTTGCTACTCACAAAGTTAAGGAAATAATCTTCCTTTTCCAAAGAAAATAACCTGTTTTATAAACATTTAGAATAAAATGCTGGAACTTTTTTAAAATGAAAAGTCAGTTAAATAAATCAAGAGCCACTAGAAACATATATGCACAGGAAAGCTTCCAAAGACAGATCTTCATATGGAGTTGAGGTATTTAAATGTTTTTAAATGGCATCTCCCAAATCAGTCTTGTCTGCTTCAAGACTTGCAGAACATTTACTACATCTGTAGTAGAAGGCCAAAGGCTGAGAAGCAGGTTTACTGACTTCATATGTGGGCTTGGGATTCATGTTTTATGTAGGTTCTGGTTTAGATATTTTCAGCCTCTTCTTTTTTTTCTGTATCTTCGCCAAAACAGAAAATAGTTCAGCACTCCATTAACTGTGCTACAGGTGCTTCTTGATTTTGAAATGGCTATGAATAACTCAAGATATAAACCCTTATTCAAAATATCACAACTAATATATGATAGCAACTCCAGACACTTGCCAAAGAGATTGTATCCAGTATTCAATATGATATGAGAAAAAAGTAAATTCCATATAGTATGTAATAAGTAGTACATGAAGGTTCCATGTTTTACATGTGTAGGTAGTTCTCTTGAAGACATGGGATCTAGTCTAGTTGGAGGCCAGTATCTAGTGGAGTGCCTCAGGGGTCAGTACTGGGGCCAGTATTATTCAATATATTCATTAACGTTTTAGACGAGGGAATAGAGTGCACTATTAGCAAGTTTGCTGATGACACTAAGCTGGGAGGAGTGGCTGACATGCCAGAAGGCTGTGCTGCCATCCAGCGAGACCTGGACAGGCTGGAGAGTTGAGCGGGGAATAACCTAATGAAATTTAACAAGGAAAAGTGTAGTCCTGCATCTGGGCAGGAACAACCCCAGGTTCCAGTGTAGTTTGGGAAATTACATATTAGAGAGCAGTGTAGGGGAAAGGCACCTGGGGGTCCTGGTGGACAACAGGATGACCATGAGCCAGTACTGTGCCCTTGTGGCCAGGAAGGCCAATGGCATCCTGGGGTGTATTACAAGGGGGGTGGTTAGTAGATCGAGAGAGGTCCTCCTTCCCCTCTACTCCACCCTGGTGAGACCACATCTGGAATAGTGTGTCCAGTTCTGGGCCCCTCAGTTCAAGAAGGACAGGGAACTGCTGGAGAGGGTCCAGCGTAGGGCAACAAAGATGATTAAGGGAGTGGAGCATCTCCCTTATGAGGAAAGGCTGAGGGAGCTGGGTCTCTTTAGTTTGGAGAAGAGGAGACTGAGGGGTGACCTTATTAATGTTAATAAGTATATAAAGGGTGAGTGTCACGAGGATGGAACCAGGCTTTTTTTGGTGGCAAACAATGATAGGACAAGGGGTAATGGGATCAAGTTGGAACACAAGAGGTTCCACTTAAATTTGAGAAAAAACTTCTCCTCAGTAAGGGTGACAGAACACTGGAACAGGCTGCCCAGGGAGGTTGTGGAGTCTCCTTCTCTGGAGACATTCAAAACCCGCCTGGACATGTTCCTGTGCGACCTCACCTAGGCGTTCCTGCTCTAGCAGGGGGATTGGACTAGATGATCTTTTGAGGTCCCTTCCAATCCCAAACATACTGTGATACTGTGTGATACTGTGATCTGATTCCTTTAGTCATTTAAAGAAAACAGTTTTTGAATTTTAATTATAACATGGGTATTTATGGTGTTTCCCCTAATCCTCCATCCATTCCAGGACTAGGGTCTTGATTATCTATGTGAAAGTTGCTGTATGTCCATGTCTTCAGTCATTTTTATGATCGCTATTGTCAGATATACAACAGCTATTAGATAATAAACAGAAAAAAAATAGATTTGCAAGAAGTTTTATAAAAAGAGAGAGGAAAATAATAGTAAATACATGTAAATTGGTTCCATAAGAATGAAAGAACAGCCTTCCTGGGGTCATAAGAATAGTGCATCTAGTCTAATGTGCTGCCCCTCATTGTGGTCGGGAAACATGCTTATGGGAAAACTGTAAGAAACAGAAGCAAGAATAAGGTGATACTTCTCTCCCATAAATAGTCCAAAATGCCAGTAGTCTGATGTTTAGGAGTTTCCTAAGCAAAAGGTTACATCTATAATATAGATTTAATATCTCCTGCAGACTTTTCCCCAATAATTTTAACTCACTTATATTTCTGGAAAGCAGAGCACCCAATGAAAATAAAATCTAGTTTAATTTTAAATTGTGTTAAATCCTTTTACCTAGTTATGCTTTTCCTGTTTTCATGTGTCTATGCAATATCTCACTTCAGTCAATCATGTTTACTCTGAACAACCTTTGTTGCCCTTTTTTGTCATCTTTGTTGAGAAGAAAGTCTCAGGACTGTAAGCAGCATTCAGGAGGTGTACCATAGAACTATTCAGTCTCATAATTTTATTTTCTATTTTACTGCTTACCCCCCTTTTCACTGGTTTCAATTTTATTTTTGATTTGCATTTGACCATTGGATGTGTAAATGGTCTGTAAGAAAGCCTCATTCCTGGGTGTTTATACCTGATTCAGTAAATATTGTTTGCAAAGTCAGAGTTGATTTTTCCCTTCATTTGCATTATTTTGCATTTGTTCATATGAAATTTCATCTGCATTCTTATTGACAGCCCCATACTGTGAAATTTACTGCAGATTCAGTAAACTTCAATTTCGATCAAGCTGAAGAGCTGTGTAACAGCACTAAATTTAAGGATCTTCTTGTTTATCCCCTATCCTAGATTATATAAAAGTATTTAAGAAATATTGATTCAAGAACAAAGCCTTGTGGGATAACTACTTTACTTTCTCCATTTTAATATGTAACTATTTAAGGCTACTTTTTGATTTCCACCCTTTAATCTATTATTGGTCATGAAATTCCTTCTCACTCCTTGATAACTTTGTTTTTTGTTTTTAAGAACCAATGGTGAAGGATCTAGTTGATAGCTTCTTGAAAATCCATGTAGGGTGTTTCAAGTAGATAACATGTACATGCTTTCTGGCATTAAAAAAAAAAAAATAAAAATCTACTGCATTTGTGAATCACAGACTTCCTTCTACAAATGGCTTCTTTAGTCATTGTTACATATTATCATTTATAGTGAGCATATTAATGTGTCCATGAGCAATATTATTTAACACATTTCCCTTAACATTTGCCTGAAACAGCAGCCAGACAAAAAAATCTTTAATTTCCCAGGTGCTTTTGTTGTACTTTAGAAAGCAGTCATTACATTAATTCATACATCTCACTCTAAAGCCAATGGAATCAGTAAGCTTTCCACTACAAATAAGATAAGCAATCTTATATTTTATTTCCTTTAAAACTCTCGGACAAAAATAATTTCATCCTGAAAACATGTAGATATTCATTCATTCTAAAAGCTTTTATACTGACATTTTTGGGACAGTTCCCTAAACTTGTCACCCATAAAGAAAAAAACTCCTATAACGGCCATCACTGTTAATACCAATGCAGAGAATTCATTTAACTTTTATGAAGTGGTCTTATCTTCTGATATTGTTCCTTTTGCACATCAGTCTTATGTTGGCTATACAAATTATTTGGCAGAGTTTCTGCTTCTAATATGTTTAAAAAAAAAAATCATTTTATGCTGTTAGCATATTGTTCCACGAGACCTTTTTTTGTCTTGCTTTATTGTGTACTTAAGTTTACCTTGCCAAAGTCTGGGCTACCTTCTTTTACCTTTTGAACACAGCTTCTGCTTTTTACTTTTAACAGTTTCCCCACCCTTTATGTTGAAACAGAACCATTAGCAGCCAGGAATGCAAGGGTCATAGGACCAGAATCCAAATAGACAAGAGGGGCTTGAATCTGGCATAGCAGAAATGGGAGAAACTGAACTTTTGTTCTTCTAGGACTATTCTATCTTTCTCTAATAATGATCTAATGTAAAATACATACACTCTGCCAGAAGCAGGATCTAGGACCATAGTCTTTCCACATCTAGGTGAGGCCTGAGCTTTCTTCTAGCCTTCTGTTCTTCTGTTAATACATGGCCTAGTGGCTCAGCAAGGCGACGATCACTTCTTTATTTCACAAATCCCCAGGGCCATTATCAGTGCTTTCTGGCAGAGAAATTTATCAGAGAGAGAGAGAGAGAGACTTAATTTCTCTCAAGATATAACATTAAGGTCTCACATTTCTGGGTCTACTGGTTTTGGCTTGGAAAATATTCTTCGAAGTAGCTTGTATGGTGCTGTCTTTTGGATTTGTGACCAAAACAGTGCTGACAACACACCAGTTTTTAGCTATTGCTGAGCAGTTTTTACACAGTGTCAAAGCCTCTCTTTCTCATACTGCCCCACCAGCAAGTAGGCTGGAGGTGTAAAAGAAGCTGGGAGAAGACACAGCTGGGACAGCTGACTGAAACTGCCTAAAGGGATATTCCATACCATATGACATCTTACTCAGTAACATAAACTGGGTGAAGAATGAGGAAAAGGGGATGTTTGGAGTTACAGCATTTGTCTTCTCAAGTAACCATTACACGTATCTAGGAGTCCTGCTTTCCCAGATATAGCTGAACATCTACCTGTCAATGGGAAGTAGTGAATTAATACCTTATTTTACTTTGCTTGCCTGCACAGCTTTTGCTTTACCTGTTAAACTGTCTTTATCTTAACCCACAAGTTTTCTTATTTTTGTTCTTCCAGTTCTGTCCCCCATCCCACTGTGGGGGAGTGAGTGAATGGCCCATGGGGCTGAGCTGTCTGATGGAGTTAAACCACAACATGGGACAAAACTTTTGTCAAACGAGTAAGGCTCCGATTTTAACAAAGTTGTAAAGTTAGAGGCAAAGGTCATTCATATATGGAGAACCTTAGTTTATTCTCCATTGAAGTTTTCCAGGAGGGATTTAGGAAGTGGTGCGTATAATGATGATGAAAATAAATGTTTATAATCACTGAATTGTCTAGGCACAATGGCCGTGTCTATGCTAATTAAAACATATCTGGCCTTGATCTCTCATAGATTGTCTGCAGAGTGAATTTTTTACTTAGGTTTTTTACCAATTTTTAATTTTTGCCTGTTTTGTTTGTTACTATATATGTTGTCTATCCTTTTTACAGATAATTGTTTTTACTTCATCTTGTACTTTTAATTTTTATATTATGCAGTTTGCATACCTTCTGCTTTTTTAACATCTAATCTTTCAATTTTCATTTCATGTGCCAAGTGTAACAGCACAACTAAATGCTTTGAATATTAGACAATGTTTGCATAAAAGACTATCACCTATTTATTACTAGTGAGGGCACTACCAGGTCCAAGAACTCCATATCTCTGTAGTAAAAGCCATATATGAATGCTGTCTGACATGAGTGTATCAAAGAGCCTCTGCTTGTGAGGATTTAAGAAAAAACTTGGTTGGAGGCAATAATGCAGGAGAAAAAGAGTGAAAACCCCAGGTCTTAGCAACTCCTTAAACGATCAAAATCTTTGTTTTCTCCTTGGGCATAACTAAAGGGAACCCAGCTTCCAAGTTCTTTTCCCTAGAAATCAATGCTGTAAGAGGAGAGAGTTATCAGACCCATAACTAAGGGCATAGTTTTACTCCTGTTCTGTGCTCTGTGCAGGTGACTGACAGGTTATTAGAATATATCTTCACTGTCACTGGCTGGAGAGGCTTGGCAAAACAGTCTGTGTGGGAGCTGAGAAATACAGACTGAATGTTCTCCAGTAATATGAGCATTTCTGGTTTTGTTTTATAACTTGGCTTAATCTGCTTTGCACTCTTACATTTTGACAGGTTGCCACAGTTTTTATTTATCTCATAACATTGTGTGGCTATAAGTATGATTTTGAAGTAAAGATGACTTTTATTGGAATTTTCTCCTTTTGGATTTGTGAATACGCTATACACTGAATTCATTTAAGGTGCCTGTCAACCCAGGAGAAGACAGGGTCATCTCTAGAACTAAAGGCTGTAGATTGCTTTCCCACGTCATGCAATGTCAATGAAGGGAAACGGCCTCAGTTCACCTTCCATTCATCCCTCTAATTCTTAGCTAATCTTCTGGATGTATACCTTTTTTCTACATGTTTTAAAAATAGAACATCAAACTATGCAAAAGTCTTTCTTGGCTTTTAAATCTGCCACTCTCCAGAAAGCCAAATGCTAGAATTAATATGCATTCAAATCCTTCAGTAAACTGTAATGTGCCTGTATTGGTGTTTCAGTTTGGATTAAGAGTATTTTCTAAACAAAACTCTCCTTTGTCCCAACTAATCACATTTTGCTTCACATTATGGAGCATTCTCAGTGCACACAAACCAAGTCTCTCATATTGAAACTAAACTGAGGCTTCTGATGGACTCCAGGAGCAAACTAGCCTTCAAATATTCATGGACCAGGCTAGTCTGGGATAAAATCTTTCTGCAATGTGTATTGAATAGGCATCAGGTCCTCAGACCAACTGTTTTGTTCTCCTTATTGTCTGCTACTGCTCCAGACTTCTTAGTCCTTAGTCATGTAGATGTTACCATTAATGAATTGATATTAACATGCCCTTTAGTAACAAAACCCCTATTACTGACAAAACAAGTCAAAAACTTTAACCATGATAGATTCAGAAACATTGAAAAGATTAAGTAAAGTTTTATTACATAATAACTCTATTTTAATTCATGTGTATAATAAAGCGATTGTGATAAAAGTCTATACAAACTACACATAATGACTAGATCAACATTTTTGTCTAAGGCTGCATATGGCTTTATGCAGCATAATTCTGCCCCCCTCCTAGAATTCAAATATAAAAAGAAAAAATTCAAAATAACATGATTGTACATTGTCCTGCTGTATGTAATATTATATCAAAGAAAATATTTTTGTTTGTTGCTATTTACATTTTATAATATGTATTAAAAACAGTTGAATGTAACATATAAAAATATGTTTCAGGCCTTAAAGTATCAATCAAAATATATCTCGGTATTTACATTATACAAAAAGCATGTAACTAACATGCTTTTCTTTTTATCATGATTGTGAGTGCTCTTTTGCTATCCATAATTTTTTTACTTTTTAGTAATAACAATTTTATTGCTTCTTGCAATTAAAATAGATCAGATTTTCTAAGATTTCCTTCTCAGAAGTTTGTAAGTTACCTAGACAATAAAGTTAATTTATCTGTGCTGAGAATAACAGACTAAACTTTTTGATAGTGTTATAAAGAATTCTTATTTTCCAGTACAAGCTACTTCCTCAAAATTATTTCAGAATAAAAGGTTTTTAATAGTTCTGTTTGGAACCATGCAGTTTTCTAAACAGCTTTATTCTTCTGCAATTACTAGACACTGTGTCTAAACTGTGCTGTTTAGTAGGCTGGTACAACAACCATGTGGTTACTCAGAACTCAGAAACACCTTAGCTTCACTGATATCCTTTCACCACTTAAGATAGTACTTCCTGCAAAGATTTCACACAGTCTGTCAATCAGTCTGACTTCTATAAAGTGTCCTTCATGGTAGAATCCTAAGCACAATGCAAATTTAATACAAAACCAGGTGCAATAAATATTTAGAAGGATAAATCAAACACTGTTTTAAGGCTGCCTTACAACCAGACAGTAATTTTGATGTTTTCATGTACACCAAGACAACATCAATGCCAAATAGGAAAGGAGTATAGAAGCAGTTTGTCAGATTATAATTTAAAATTTCTAAATTATTGTTTTAGACCTGACTAGAAACAAAATATCCCCGATTTAATCCTGAATTCTTTAGCAACAGAGACTGTAAAAATATAGCTAGTGCTATATAGCTAAGACTTCTAATGAAAGTTCATTAACAGCAAGGTCATAGTCATTATTTGAGGGCATTAAAGAGCTGCTACTTGCAAATATCAGCATGGGTTATACCTGAGATATCCATGTTGAAGAACCAATCAATAGCAACTCAGTTTTATCTCTCCTAAGTTCAAGAAATTTTGAAGACTTGTGCTTGAATAGCACAAGCAATCACACAAATCATCAAGCAGCTTCCCAGGACTGTGAAGTCTAGAACAAATGTTCCAGGGTGGCATCAGCACACATGCAACACACCAGGCCATGACAATGAATAGAATTATTCTGTGGAAATAAGTAAATATAAAGCAAAAGATAATCCACAAGAGATAGTGAGAGGAACTCAGATATAAAAAATAATAATAATAATAATAATAGAGGTTAGCTGAAACTTTAATTCCTTAGAGCAAAAAACTGAATTTACCAGAGAGAAAATCTAAACCAAGACAAGTTAACAAAATTAAAAATAAAATTATGGTCCATAGTATGACAAAAAGAAGGAAAAAAATTTTGTCAAAAAAATGCTTACCTCAAAAGTAAATGTCTACTTTCTTTGCAGATCCAGAAAAATACTAGGTTGATGAACTTTTTGAACACCACTATTAAAAAAGATCAAATGATTAAAATGTTGCAGATACTCTGTTGTACAAATCTTCTTTATTTTTTTAATTACTTGTCTTCATTTAAAGGCTTGAGGAATGACGACATTACTTTCTCCGGATATATATTAAGAATTTTGATGCTGAAATTCTATGGCTTTCACTAAGGTCTGACTAGTCAGTAATGATTACCCTCATTGGCTTAGAATCCTATGAAGAGAAACTAAGATAGATGCACCAAGTAAAAAATACAACTAACTCATAGACAGTGCAGTTATTTCTTTGATCTGAATATTCTACCTACTGTAGTGTATAGTTTTGTAACCTCTGGTTCCTGTTGTATCTGACTGTGATATTTTACATTCCCCAGTCTTAGAAGTAATAGGCAGGGTTGTTAGGAAGTACTAACAGGAGCTGGGTCTTGGTCAGACGTCTCAAGCAGTGAGGATTTTGGACTTGCTAGAAATTATCTCCTTTCAGAAATGGGAGAGGAGTGGCAGCAGTTAGGAGAGTTGTTTGGGATCAGTATCCATAAAACTTATATCTATGCTACTGTTAACATAACTCAGCTGTGTTATACCTTGCCTTAGCCTGGAAACCAGATGTTATACTGACTGAATCACCTTGAGTGGGACTAGCTATAGACATTGCCTCATCTTAACCACTTTACATGGTGAGCTTCTTAGATGCTTAAGAATTTTACACTATATTTTATGGTGATATTCTCAGGGCTTATTCTTGAAATTATATCCTACAAGAAAACTGTGAAATCACTGAAGGGAAATGGTCAAAGTTTTGGCCATGGCCAAAGAAAAGCAATGAAGCTGGAGAAGGTTCTAGAGCATAATTCTTATGAGGAGCAGCTGAGGGAACTGGTGTTGGTTAGCCTGGAGAAAAGGATGCTCAAGGTAGACCTTATCACTCTCTACAGCTACCTGAAAGGAGGTTGTAGTGAGGTGGGTGTTGGTCTCTTCTCCCAAGTAACAAGTGATAAGACAAGAGGAAACAACTTCAAGTTGCACCAGGGGATATTTAGATTGGATATTAGGAAAAATTTCTTCACCAAAAAGGTTATCAAGCATTGGAAGAGCCTGTAGAACAGGCTACCCAGGGAAGTAGTTGAGTCAGTTATTTAAAAGATGTGTAGATGTGACACTTAGGAACATGGTTTAGTGATGGACTTGGTAGCGTTAGCCTAACAGTTGGACTTTATGATCTTAAAGGTCTTTTCCAGTCTAAATGATTCTACGATTCGTCGACATTTTCTCTCTTCTCACAGCCACCCAAATAAACAGAATAACCCAATTCAGTTCTTGTGAAGGGTTTACTTTTCTTCTTTAATTTAGCAAGAACATCCCATCTGTTTCTTGCACAGTGTTAAAATCTTCCTTTTAGTCTCAGAACCAGTCACAGGTATGTTTTCTAAAATTCAAGCTATTCAAGAAAAAACTAAAATATACAGGCAGGAAATGTTACGCATTGTATTTTTCAGGATGTGCAGCACAGTCTTAAGGTACATATACATACAAAAGCAGAAAATGTTCTGAGGCTTATAAATAAAATATCAACATATTAAAGTACTGGAAATATTAGCTTCACGGGCACTGCCTCTAAAATAGGACAGAATTTTATATGACTGATGCAACAATATCAAAGCTGAATAATTCTTAGATAGCACTGACAGTCAAATAGGTTATCTTCTCCTATTTGCATTCTGATTAGAAATCTAATGTCTTCATTACTCACAGATATTATTTTCTATAGTATTAACAAATTCCAACATTAAAAAATATGTATTTTGGAGTCAATCCAGCAGTGTTATGCAACAATAACAGTGCAAAAAAATGTGTCTTATATACAAAACACAAGAATTGCTGGAACATGAGATTTTTATTTTTTTTAAAGAAATGCTGCAGAAGCTGGCAAAAAGAAACCCACAGCTCTGTATTTGTTCTTATTTTTTCCACTGATTTATTTTCAGTCAAATATTTATGTCTATGCACTCTGGAGAGTTTAACATAATTCACCTCGATTAACATATTTTTATCCCACTATTTGATGATCCCCAAATTAAAAATTTGAACAAGCTAACACAGAAAACTCCTTCATGGTAAACAAGTACTATTGCTGCTGGCAAGTTGAGGTGCTTGAAGCATCCCCCTTGAAGCTGTGTATGCCTTGAAGGTGCCCATCTGGTTGTTCAGTCTCTTCTTAAGAAACAATTCATGTCTTCTCCCAAGGGAAGCCCTGTTCTGTTGTTAACAGCTTTAGAATAATTTTCTCATTAAGTAAGAATGTATCCTGGTCAGGATCTTTTATGAGGCAATAACTGTTTAGTTAAAATAAAGGAAGATGTTTAATTAATGTGTTGGTAAAATGGGGATTGAATGGCTGAGGTGTTGGTAACAGGACATGGATATTTCATTGCAAGATCAAACAATTCAAGATGGTTGTGATTCAAACCTCATTAGCCTCTAATAAGCATTCAGTGACATTACTACATAATATTTGCATGGTGTCCAAAGTTGCAACATGATGCAGAATGGAGCAGTTACCCATCCAGAAATGTGCCATATAATGATAGATATAAGCACACATCATGCCTTACTACTACTGGTAAGACTTAAGTGGATGACAAATGCAAATTGAGATATTAGAGTGTGAAAAAACAAAACAACACAAAACAAACCCCACAATTTAAATCCAAGAATAAGAATAGATGAGGGACTGAGTTATTCCAAATTTGTTCTTCCAGTTGCATTTCTCAAACCAGTTCCAGCAGTTCTGATAGTCCCAGAACAAGTTAATTTCATGACATTTTGGCCCAAGTACCACAAAAGCCAAGAATGAAAGGAATACAGATACAGAACCACTGCCTTTCTAAAAAATTCCTTTACACCAGCATGTAGGCAAGGCCACGTAAGGGAAGTTAGTTAGCTATTACTCATTCTCTACCTTTACTATATCTATAATTTAAAAAAGGAGTTCCATCTGCTGGGACATCCATCTGGTGTAGCATAGAACCATTAAATTCAGAATGAAACATTAAAATACAAGAGGAAGGCAAGCACTGAACCCCAAGGCAAAACAGGAGCAGCATAGTCCTCATGGACATGTAGAGTACAACACTTATTTGCCCTCAAAATGAGCCAGAACAAATCTTTATTCCAAAGGCTAATACATGAGCTGCAGGAGAAAAGAGACAAGACATGAGAAAATCTTTAATCTTTGTGTGCCTTTCCCAGATGTAAAATAGTTAGTACTTATTTGTCCATTTTACAGTTGTGTAACAGTAGGATGACTTAATTAACATTTCAGCAGTATTGTGTCTAAATACACATGTAATGTTTTGGGTTTTTTTCTGGTGCAGAATCTATGCCTTACTTATAATAAAACAAAACAAAACAAAACAAAACCATAATAACCATAATAACTGTTCATAGTCAAGGAAAGATGTACTCCTATACCTGCAGTTAACAATACAAAATAGAAGTGATCTGTCCAAATCTCTGAACTCACATGTTGGGGCTCACAGCTTTAATGTCTCTCTTCATAATCCATATGCTGCAAAACTATATATTTTTTTTTAATCCTTATCAGCAGCTGATAAAAAAAAAAAAAAAGTTGCTAAAATCTGAAAGAACAGACAACATAATGACCTGATGAGTCTTTTTTGTTGTCTGTGGATTACGTGGACCAATGCACTCAACAGTTATTTTGAAAGGCAGAATAGACGCTATATGATAGTAATTTGAAATTTTTAAAATTGCATCTAAATTTGATATAGTGGAACATAATGTATTTGGGATGTTTTATAAAGAAATGAAGTTTAATAAAGATGACACTTAGAATCCATTGAGATTCAAAGGGAAAATACTTATTCCCCAAAGCTTGATAACCACATAATTTTTTTTTTTATTTTATTTGTTTCTACAAATTCAGAAACATAAGAAAAGCATGCTTGGTTTCAAGCACAACATCTAAAGAAGAGCTGAAAATGCACACTCTCACTAAACTATGTGCAGCTGTCACACATCAGCAAATAGACAGTATCCAGTGAAGACTCTTCCAGATCCTGAAGGTAGTACTGATCTCACTTTACTTCAGAGGACTAGAAGTTTGGCATCAGTGTCTGAGCTATTAACCCAAAGGTGTCTTAAACTCAACTGGAAAACAAACAAAAAACCAAACAAAATTAAGTAAAAAAATAACAAAATTAACCCTTTTTCTCTGTATTGACTGTAAAGAGAGTATAAGATTACTAAAAGTTCTAATTCATGAATCTCTCCTGAAAAATACACTCCACATGCTCATATGTCTGTTCAATCCTTCCTTGGGTGACTGTTTCAAGGCCTGTTCATTCACATCAATGAAGGAGAAATAAAGATGTCCAGTACATTTAGCGGTGACTAACGATAACTTAATATTGAGCAGTGACTAAGTATAATACAATAGAGTACAGTATAAGCTAGACTCCTTTTTACCACATGGCATAAATAATTACTGGGGCAGGATAGAAACTCTAAAGTCTTTTTTTGCTGCATTTGGGACTGTATAAACATGTTAGATGTATCTAACAACATCTACAGTATCCTTCACCAATGGTAGTTGACATAAAAGTATGAGTAATTTTTAGATCCCAGCACTGAAGAGTTTTCTAACCCTCTGAAGATCAAACCAATAAGTACTTCATATGGGAAAATCTCTAGGCACTTGATGATTGCTGGAGGATAAAATGCCTATCTCCTAATGGATCTAAGTCATATGAGGGCTTCTAAAGCACACTAGGAACCTGACTAGAGTTTTTTAAATCTGGACTCAGTGACCTCTTCAATCTCCAAACCAAGTCTGAGGCAAAACAGAAAAAAACCTTCTCTTCTACCTGAAGTCTTGTGTAAGCTATCGTGTCAATAAATCCTCTTTATCACACATTGCAATGATCTTCAGTAAGTTCCAAACACTTGAAAAACATTTTTTGTAATGAACCTATGCTCTGCAATTTTTTTTTTTTTTTTTAAAGGAATAACCAACATGCCTCTTTGATCAACAGATGCAGTGCAAAGCCTGATCTGTGTGCTGTAGGCCTCAGGAAATCAACTTTCTCACCTCTGAGAAGTTTCTTTCTTTCTTTCTTTCTTTCTTTCTTTCTTTCTTTCTTTCTTTCTTTCTTCCTTTCTTCCTTTCTTCCTTTCTTCCTTTCTTCCTTTCTTTCTTTCTCCCTCTCTTCCTCTCTCCTTCCTTCCTTCCTTCCTTCCTTCCTTCCTTCCTTCCTTCCTTCCTTCCTTCCTGTCCTCATTTTGTACTGTAGTGAAAGTACAAAAGAAAAAACAATTTATGAGTGGCAATTATATATATTTCAACAGCTATATTTTCCATTACCATCTGGCTTCCCTTATCCTTGTAAGTTAGACAGTAGAGAGATAAGCAATAGAATTAAAATTAATAAATCTTTTGTTGATCTTCAGAAAAAATAATGATTGTATCATTATGAAAATGGTGCTTCTTTTCAAAATGTCACACGTAATTGTGCATAGCCAGAGTTAAATGAACCAGTAAATGGATTGGCGTTAATAATTATTTTGGATACGCATGCAATTTCAAGTATTAACTAATAAAAATGATTGATAATTTTTAGATAATTACATTTAAGAATATGAGAGAAGTTTTAACAAAATGTGACTTGTAGCTTTTTACAGAAGTTAATTAAATACTTGTTAAACACAATAATAATTTATTATATCACTGCAGTTTTATGAAGAAAATAAAAAGACAATAAACTACAATTTTTATCGTGCTGGAGTGTCACAGGCTTGTAAACATAAATCTCAAGTCCTTCAGATTGTTCTTGTCTTCTGTCCATATTGTCAATCAGATTTCTGAAATTCTTTATTGTCTCATATTCGTTAATCCACGGTTACAGTTCTGCCTTTACCTCTTATTATAGGCTTGTTGGTTAAAATGTAAAATAAAATAAAATAATGAAATAAAAATAGACTAGATTTAGAGATTAGTTTCAAGACTCCTCAACTTGAAGATTTATCTAAGATTCTTTGAAACGTAGATGACACTTTTTATATTAGAATAAATAAAATATTTTTAGCTTGATTTGTTTGGAGCTATTAAGTGTTCATCTGAGTAATTTCAATTACTGAAGTAATTATTACATCAAGCAATGTCTCTGCTTTTCAGGGACTGTGGCATTTTTCTAACAATGCTTCCTAAGTAAAGGCAGGGAGGGAATGTTCTTTATGGTTACAAATTCACAATTCAGTTCATAAATATAAAAAGATAAATTTCTAAAACATTTTACAAACTGCTATAGTCAGCTGCTATATATCTATAAAAACAGAGGGGGGGGGGGAACCTTTCCCACAAGAAACAAGAAAAAAAGAGGGGAAAAAAAAAAGAAGTGTCCTTTACCAGCTTTCTTTGGGATATTGGTGATTTAAAGTGATCAAGAGGGGGCAAGGTTTAGGAATTTTCCCCACCAGAATTGGATATTGGCTAGTGACAAATGAAAACCCTTTTGACTTCTTCAGTTCAGTGAATATGATTTACCTAAAAAGTGGGGAATTCTTCAGATACTGTACCTCACTAGCATGTTATGTATCTAATAGTGTCCCTGGAGAAGCAGAGCATGACCCAGCATCACATTTCTACTCCTTCAACATATTTTAGTAAACAATATCACAGCCTATCCCTGTATTTGAAATGTTACGAACGTAAAAACTACTAAAGGAACACACTGGTCAAGTAGTAGAATGAGGTATTCAGAAGTTATGAAGTACTGGAATCTTCATTCATCTCTCTTTGCTCTATACTTTATGATCCAGTTCATAATTATGTCATGAGATAATATTTTTACACAAGTTCATTCATCATTCCAAATAGAGAATGGATAATGCCCTGTAATTGAGCAGCTGAGCAAAAAGCTTTCACTATGCTGGCTTTGGTTTCTTAACTTTGGTGCTGGAGACTTACACAGGCCATAGGAGACCAAGACTTGGTGTTCACTTTTCTTAAGGAACATATGAACACCCGGCAGCCACCTGTAAGACCAGTGTCATAACCAGAAAGCTGCAGAATATCTTGAAATGTGGAAAGAAGTTTTCATTGTGTCTTCTTAATACTGTTCAGTTTTGACAAGCAAAGTCATGAGATAAGGGGCAGGAATTTATGTTACCATCTTAGCCATCTATCTAAAGAATGGTCCTCTCACTTTGTATTTCAAGGAACATTGAATTATTTTCAGCGAGGAATAACAACTCCAAGCACTGAGGTGGAAATAGTCTTATCTTAAATAACCTATGAGTCAAAAAGTAGAGCGTTCATCAAGAAATATTTAAACATTTGATGTTATTGATACTTAGGGACTATAGGGATATTGCTTAATATTATTTTACTTGCATTCTTGAAATTCCTAATTTTTAATTTTAAAATAAGAAAATATAAATATTTTTCATTCTCAAAAGTGGTTGACTTACTTGCAGCCTGCTTGGTAAGATATTTAGGTGGGTAATGAGGCACTTAAATTTCAGTCTCTCTCCTAGTGAAGGTTTAGATTTTGTATAGGAAAAAAATCAAATGTCTTCAGAAAAATAGCAATGACAGAATTTGGGCTGATGCAAGTGATGTCTGGTGACAAAGCAGTCTGTGCTGAAGACATTTAGCAGTGAGGCAATATTCCAGAGGCAGTAAAGCAATCTGCATATCCAACTATCTTCAGGGAACTTTTTTTTCTTATTTTTGCGCATAGAAGGGTAGAAGAGAATGAGGCAACAGAATAGGGGAGATGATACTGCCAATAACTGACATGGATTTTTGCCTACCCATTTTTCAAAGGGGAAAAAAACCCAAAACTTTCTCTCCTCTGAAGCAAAATTGTCATCCTTTGAATAAATAAGCCATATATCTCTAATAAATGTCTGACTACGTTACAGAGTCCCTTATATCAGTAGTATAGATTGTTTTGGAAATACTGATCATGTAATCACATCAAATACAACAAATATTTTTTTTTAAAAAAGAAGAGACCCATAGGTACAGCCATATTCATGAAGTTGAAATATTTCAATGTTATTTTTGTTCAGATTTAGCACTAAAAGAGAACACATGTATGTTTTGAGTATTTGACAACGATTATGCTCTTAATAGTAACAGTACGTACACATTACTATTCAGAATACAGTAATCATCTGGAATACTGTGTCCAGTTCTGGGCCCCTCAGTTCAAGAAGGACAGGGAGCTGCTGGAGACAGTCCATCGTAGGGCAACAAAGATGATTAAGGGAGTGGAGCATCTCCCTTATGAGGAAAGGCTGAGGGAGCTGGGTCTCTTTAGCTTGGAGAAGAGGAGACTGAGGTGTGACCTCATTAATGTTTACAAATATATAAAGGGTGAGTGTCACGAGGATGGAAGCAGGCTCTTTTCAGTGACAACCAATGGTAGGACAAGGGGTAATGGGTACAAACTGGAACACAAGAGGTTCCACTTAAATTTGAGAAGAAACTTCTTCTCAGTGAGGGTGACAGAACACTGGAACAGGCTGCCCAGGGAGGTTGTGGAGTCTCCTACTCTGGAGGCATACAAGACCTGCCTGGACACCTTCCTGTGCAACCTCATCTAGGTGTTCCTGCTCCGGCAGGGGGATTGGACTAGATGATATTTTGAGGTCCATTCCAATCCCTAATATTCTGTGATTCTGTGAACCTTGTTGACCAATAGCCTGAAATACTCAAAGGCAAACAACAGCTTTCCTCAACTTACCAAATGGAGAAAAAGGAAATGCTCAAAGAAGCTTTCCACTTCTCACCCTGAGGGCAAAATTTCATCCTCTTCCCAAGAAACTATTAGACAAATCTTGCAATATTTCTGGATGACCATAAAAGGGTAAAGAACAAACTCCAGATTCTTACAAGATACAGAGTTTTTTTCCCCTGTAATCTATGTCTTCTACATTGTGTGTGACCTAGGTCAAATACCTAAAGTGACCTAGAAACTTTTTGACACAGAAGTGTGATTTCTCAGCTAAGCAGGAGTTCTATAAATTGTAATCAGTCTTTTAAATTATCATCATAGAGGCTGCCGTAGACTGCCACAAGTTATCTACAAAGGTGAAAGAAGGATACAGACATCATTCTGCACAATAAAACATAAATACAGTAAAATAAACAGTGTGAGAGGAAAAAAGTTGCTGGTAATGCAATACTCAGAGAAACACTGAGATTTGGGTGACCATTTCAAATGTGTCAACTCAGAGGAAACAAAGCACCTAAACAAGCTTGAGCACTGAATCTATTCTCTCATATAATTGTGTCAGTAGTGAATACAGGGAAACACTTGTACAGAACTTAAAATAGTCGAACTTTTAATAACTATACATGTGCATAAACTAAGGTGATCTGATCAGGTACTTTTGTATATATTTATTTTATATATATTTACAAAGATCAGTGAGAATTGCATTTATCTGATAATAATACTTCATTTACCATTTATCTGCACAATTTACATTGTTGGCTTTTGCTATTTGCAGTACAAGATCATCGAACATTTGTTTTATTATGTGCTGTACAGAACATAAATAAAAATAATCAAATCATTATTTTATTATAGTTTATATCCCAAACAAGCACAGTAGTCTTTAGTAAAAATAGCTGTACAGATTCTGTGAAGAGGTTATACCATATGGACTGAAGGGAAATTTGTTTCTCTTGCAATAAACTCAGAACAATGACATGAAAACAGATTCATCATTTTAAAGTAAGATCAAGGACAGCTCTATGGAGAATTTTTTTTTTTCCCTTAGCAATGCATAATGAAAAGGATTTGCATTGTGTGAATGCATAAAATATGCCTACAAATCAGCTTAAGTGCAGATCTCCATACAAGTTACAAAGAAAATGGAGGTTCAGAATATACAGTGAAAACTTCTAAGGCTTTGACCCACAAAAGGTATCTGACATTATTTGACAGCCTTTAGAAATTAATCACTATGTAATCCTGTAATTACTTTACCAGAATTATGTCATTCCACAAAGTGTTGACACATGACCATATTTAACTTTCAAGACATAGCACTATCCAGTTTTTTTTCTTTTTCTTTTTCTTTTTTTTTCCTCACTTACCTTGATACAACATAAGAGTAAAATGTTAACACAAGTCTTGAAAGATAAATTTCCACCTTGTATAATGTGTTTGGCTCAGAAATGACATACACTTGGCACTACTCTGCTTCATCAGTGTTAATCATATTTTCTTTCAGCTTATCTTCAAAGATTTCATCTATCTTATACTTTCAGTACTTCTGGTTTCAAAGTCATTTTTTATTTTCTTATCATTTTTAAGTTCTTCATTGTTGGTTATTTGATTTTTTTTAACATTGTTGAACAGGATTTTAGAAGGTATCTCCCAAAAGAAATCTAATTCATATAATATAGTGTTCACCTTCAAAACATACTAAATCACCCTGTACTTTTTGATACAGAATATAAAAATGTAAGGACAAAATGGCTAAATTGTATTTCAATCAGGATTCCTGCTACAAAGTCAAAAAAGCCCACCATCATTATCAGAATTACAGTTAGCAAAGCAATGAGGGATTCAGAAAGGTAATTTTAGAGGCTGTATTTCCTGAAGTACTGTACAACAACCAGTAGAGTGCAGAAGAATTTTGATCTCACCCAGGATTTCGTGGGACATTAACTACCTTTAATTTTATGATGTGATGTATGACAGTCAGCAATAAAGTACACAGAAATTCTTAAATGTCAAGGTATACAGCGTTTTGTAAACAAGAAACACATCCAGGAAGTCTGATTTGGTTCTGGGAACAATCCCCAGGCTGAAAAGACTGAAAAGGAAGAGCTGTCATCTTCTGTCTATATTGCAACCACTACAAAGAAAGCATATTTATTTGTAAATAAGATGCCATTGAATTCCAGATTTAAAGATGCCTAGTCCTTATGCACTTTATTTCTACCAATGATGCCGATTTTTTTAATACTTACTCATTAACAAGTTATTGCACAATAATAACTCATTAGATGGAGGGCAGTAGGTATGTCCCTGTAGGCCCAATGTACAAATGCCTTGTTCACTCTCAGCTAGAAAACTTAACTCTTTTTTATGTGCAGTAGGTACAGAATGTGCCTGAGCACTTCACCAGTAAGTGAAGAAAGAGAAACTTCCAGGATACAATTCAGCCTATCTAAGATATGAATCCCCCAAAATATTTTAAAGATCCAATCAATCTCACCTGATTGCAGAGATCACAAAAAGGGATGACATTATGCAGCCAGAGACCTAACACAGGAAGGACTAATCCAGCCATGAGGCTTTCAGTTCTCAGGAACCTACTTCAAGCCTGGTACAGATCAAGCAAGCACTCCTCCTGAAGTAATGGTGAAAAGTGACCTGAGTCCTGCAACAAACATCACAGACTGTAAATAATGCAAAACTGATTTGTGTAACAGGTAGTTTATGAAGCATAACTGAAACTCTTTCTTAATTGTTCTGGAGCTGAAAATCAAAAATTTACTCTTGATTCAGGAGAGAAGGAGGGACCATGTCTATCTGTTTAGTTGTACAGCACTCAGCACAGGACCTTCCAAGCCATTAACATGGTTTTGATACTGCTGACATGCATATCTGATCTTTCCAGCAGAAGGTGTGAGGTGGTGTGGTAAACTTCAAAGGTAGGATTCTTAAAAATACTGAAAAAGCTTCTTAAAAATACCAAAAATATATCACATGATTAAAGAGTTCATTTCCCAAATGAACCAGGCTCTCTTCTGGTATTTTTTCTCTGCCTTATCTTTCCATATTAGAAAGACAGACAGCTGTTCATGAGCCACCATTTTGCTGTGGTTATGTTACAATCTACCGCTTTGTCAACCCAGCCATAAAGAAAGGAAAATTATTATAGTGGCTATAAAGAGTTGTATTAAAAATTTATAGCACCCCGAAGTTTAAGGAACATAAAAGCAATCACTTTAGGTCAGGCCAAAGATCCATCTTGCCCAGTACGCTGCCACTGAAAGGACTGTAACATGTTGAATGACTGTTGAATGTCTAAGGACAGAGCTGACATGTATGATGCTCTCCCAGAACTTAAACTTATCCTTTTCCCAGTGATGTGAACCTCTCATGGAACTATCTGGTTTATGTCGACTCCTGAATAGTCTTTTGTACAAAATTTGTAAGGAAAATCACAGAAAGGACTGATATGGTATACAAAAATAAATTTAAAAAAATGTCAATTGAAACCTGATTCCAGTACTATAGCTTTCTTAGATTTCTTTCACAAAAACAAAAAGAAAACACCATGAACATTATTTATTTGTGAGCATAATAATGTTGTCAAAAGCATAAGCTTATATAACTAGTTCTAAAAACAGGGAAACAGGGAATAATATCTAAGCCTGATTTACTATTAAAAATATTTTGGTTTTTATTTTATTTCAGAATTTTCTTTTATTAATCAAAATTAGTATTGAAAAACAAAGACCACACACTCAATTTTACATTGCTGGCATCTACCACTAAGTGGAACAGAAAAGGTAGATCAGGGATGAAAATGGCAGAATGTGATTTAAGGGAGTACTTTGTTTTCCTCACTGTGATTTGTAGGATGTAAATCGTTATTCAGACAAATGGTAGGTACCTACAAAAATGTCTGTAAATCCCTGAAGTTTCATCTTTTTCATAAAGAAATGGTATGTAGCCAACAGTTCCTAGTGTTTCATTTGTAAAACTTCAGTTAAAATCTTTTAGATAGAAATCTGGCACTGCACGTAATATTGTTTGATTTGCATCAAAGTTCTCACTTTTTAAAATTTTTCTTTCTTCTGCATCTAAAAATTTATCAAAGATTTAATTACATCTCACAGCCTTGGGCACATAAAGGTTGATGAAATCAAGGTCATAGATGCTAATTTTGTGTGAGTTTGGAGACATGGGAACAAAATACCAGTTATCAGATAATCAGGATGTAAAACAAAATCTGAGGGAAGGAAACAGAATCCAGGAACATATTCAATATCTGTGCATAATGCAAATACAAAGGACAAAACTTGCCCTACTGAAAGTCAGAAGAAAACTCCACCAATACTTGAAATACATTAAAAGATATCAAAGGTGTGAAGTCCAACACATTATGTCACTCTACAATGCTATTCACCTTGGCAAAATGCACCTACTCCTAAATGAATAGGTCAACTTATTCATGAGGTATGAAATATGGTAACAATATGCTCCACAATGTTTTCATAACCCAGTTCAGAAAGATGAACCTAGTTCAGGAGGATTGTGTTTTCAGTGGAAAAAGAATATTCTTTCTAATGACCTTACTTGTGATAAGTGCTCAGGATTGTTCAGTATCGTTACGAAAATTCTTATGGGTGACATTTCCAAGAATGTGCTAAATCATAATATTCATTAGGAGGCTAAAAAACCCCAAGATATCCACTACACTTCTGTCATAATCATAATGTTGACCTCTACTAACAAATATGCAGTGAGGATTATGATCATATTAACAACATTGACCAAAAAAAAAATATTTTCTCAAATATAGATTTTATTCCCACAACGTTTTTTCTGTTATAGAATCTCAAGGATCAGAATTCTAATGCAATCTATCCAACTGTGAACCATTTATACAGCAATCACATCTCTGTTGTCTGTAACATATGGCTGCATTATATTTCTTTACCCACCAGTCTGCAAATATGTTTGGGATTTGCTAATTAACACTAGTCTTAGGTGGATAACCCAGAATTTAAAAGACTATTTAACTCATGTTCTGCTACGTTCTATTCAGACAAGTCATTATATCAGGTGGAGCCTACTGAATATCATGTAAAATCCACCCTCACACTGCCCAAATAGAAATGTCATGACAGAAACGGAGTTATTAATGAAACACCATTTACATTAATAGCCCCATTTATATAACATACCAGGTTAAGTTTATCATGTTGCTTCACTGATTCTCTGCTCTGAACTCATTTGGTAAAGGATATATATATTTAATTTTGGCATTTTTTTTCTGTCATCAGCATTGTGTGCAGCAAAAAGAAAAAGGGAAGCATCCAAATGTACATGGCAGACCAAAAGAGACTTGCTTTATAATATGCCTTTTTACAATTACATGTACTGTAGTTCTTTTTCACAGTATCACAGTATGTTTGGGATTGGAAGGGACCTCAAAAGATCATCTAGTCCAATCCCCCTGCTGGAGCAGGAACAGCTAGGTGAGGTCGCACAGGAACATGTCCAGGCGGGTTTTGAATGTCTCCAGAGAAGGAGATTTCACAACCTCCCTGGGCAGCCTGTTCCAGTGTTCTGTCACCCTCACTGAAAAGAAGTTTTTTCTCAAATTTAAGTGGAACTTTTTGTGTTCCAGTTTGATACCATTACCCCTTGTCCTATCATTGTTTGCCACCAAAAAGAGCCTGGCCCCATCCTCGTGGCACTTAGCCTTTATGTATTTATAGGCATTAATGAGGTCACCCCTCAGTCTCCTCTTCTTCAAACTAAAGAGACCCAGCTCCCTCAGCCTTTCTTCATAAGGGAGGTGCTCCACTCCCTTAATCATCTTTGTTGCCCTACGCTGGACCCTCTCCAGCAGTTCCCTGTCCTTCTTGAACTGAGGGGCCCAGAACTGAACACAATATTCCAGAGGGGATCTCACCAGGGCGGAGTAGAGGGGAAGGAGGACCTCTCTCGATCTACTAACCACCCCCCTTGTAATACACCCCAGGATGCCATTGGCCTTCCTGGCCACAAGGGCACAGTGCTGGCTCATGGTCATCCTGCTGTCCACCAGGACCCCCAGGTCCCTTTCCCCTACACTGCTCTCTAATATGTAATTTCCCAACCTATACTGGAACCTGGGGTTGTTCCTGCCCAGATGCAGGACTCTACATTTTCTCTTGTTAAATTTCATCAGGTTATTCCCCACCCAGCTCTCCAGCCTGTCCAGGTCTCGCTGGATGGCAGCACAGTCTTCTGGCGTGTCAGCCACTCCTCCCAGCTTAATGTCATCAGCAAACTTGCTGATAGTACACTCTATTCCCTCGTCTAAATCGTTAATGAATATATTGAATAATACTGGCCCCAGTACTGACCCCTGAGGCACTCCACTAGATACTGGCCTCCAACTAGACTCTGCACCATTGACTACCACTCTCTGGCTTCTCTCCTTAAGCCAGTTTGCAACCCAAATCACTACCCTATTGTCTAGACCACACCTCCTCAACTTAGCTGTGAGAATGCTGTGGGAGACTGTGTCAAAGGCTTTACTGAAGTCAAGGTAGACCACATCCACCGCTCTGCCATCATCCATCCACCTTGTTACATTCTCATGAAAGGCTATGAGGTTGGTCAAGCATGACTTACCCTTGGTAAAGCCATGCTGACTGCCCCTAATAACCCTCTTATCCTTGATATGCCTTGAGATGGCACCAAGGATAAGCTGTTCCATTACTTTCTCAGGGACAGAGGTGAGGCTGACTGGTCTATAATTACCTGGGTCCTCCTTCTTGCCCTTTTTGAAGACTGGAGTGACATTTGCTTTCCTCCAATCCTCAGGCACCTCTCCCATCTCCCAAGACTTGGCAAAGATGATGGAGACCGGTCTAGCAATGACTTCAGCCAGCTCCCTCAGCACCCACGGATGCATCCCATCTGGACCCATGGATTTATGGATGTCCAGACTATTTAATTGCTGCCTAACCCAGTCCTCATTGACTAAAGCAAACTCCTCCATTGACCTGGCTCCATCCGGGGTCTCAGGGGTACAGGGCTCCCCAGGACAGCCTCCGGCAGAGTAGACAGAGACAAAGAAGGCATTCAGTAATTCTGCCTTCTCTGTATTTTCTGCCACCAGGGTACCCACCCCATTCATCAGTGGGCCTACGTTGCCTCTGGTATTAGTTTTATCTGCTATGTATTTGAAAAAGTTCTTTTTGCTGTCCTTGACCCCTCTTGCCAGCTGTAATTCCAAGGAGGCCTTGGCTATCCTAGCTGCCTTCCTACATCCTCTAACAGCAGCCTTATATTCCTCCCAAGTGGCCAGCCCCTGCTTCCATGACCTGTAAACTCTCCTCTTCTGCTTGAGCATACCCAACAGATCCCTATTCAACCACGCAGGCCTCCTGGCTCCCTACCTTGACTTCCTACGTGTGGGGATGCTTTGATCCTGAGCGTGGAAGAATCAATCTCTGAATGCAATCCAACTATCTTGGGCCCCTTTTCCTTCAAGCAGTCTTGCCCATGGGATTTCCCCCAGCAATTGCTTGAAAAGGTCAAAGTTAGCCCTGCTAAAGTCCAGGGTTGCAATTCTACTTGCTATTCTGCTCCTGCCACACAAGATGCTGAACTCCACCATCTCGCGGTCACTGCAACCCAGGCAGCCCTCAACCTTTACTGCTTCGACCAGACCCTCCTTGTTAGTGAGGATGAGGTCCAGCAGTGCACCTCTCCTAGTCGGCTCTTCCACCATCTGCATGAGGAAGTTATCGTCAAGGCACTGGAGGAACCTCCTGGACTGTGGCTGGCTGGCTGAATGGTCCTTCCAGCAAACATCAGGGAAGTTAAAATCACCCATAACAACCAGTGCCTGTGACTGTGAGGCCACTCTCAGCTGCCCATAGAAGGCCTTATCAACTTCCTCACCCTGATCTGGTGGCCTGTAATAGACGCTCACAACAGTGTCACCCCTGCCAGCCTGCCCCTTAATTCTCACCCATACACTCTCAACTCGCTTTTCATCCATGCCTGGGCAGAATTTAGTACATTGTAGTTGCTCTCTCACATAGAGAGCAACTCCACCACCATGCCTGGCTGGCCTGTCTTTCCTGAAAAGGGCATAGCCATCCGTGACCACATTCCAGTCATGTGAACTGTCCCACCATGTTTCTGTATTTGCCACCAGATCATAATCTCCCGACCGAACATAGGAGTCTAACTCCTCCTGCTTATTCCCCATGCTGCACGCGTTGGTGTACAGGCATTTCAGGGAGCACACCAATTTCTCCCTAGTGGCATAGGAGGCCACCCGGTCCTCATCAGTTTTAGAACACTGCCCCACTGGGACAAGCTCAGCTACAACCCCATCCCCCTTCAAGCCTAGTTTAAAGCTTTCCAAATGAGCTAATTCCTGCCCCAACATCCTTTTGCCCCTGCATCATCCATCATCTTTTTATCCTTTGCAAGGTCTTTTGGGCCAAGTTAATTCCAGGAGTAATTTTGCTGATTTCCACTGAGTCACATGTGAGATGAATTTGGCCCTTTGTGTTCTCCTTAACACTCAGTTGTTACTTAAAACTCTGAACAATTTGTTGAATTAAAAGATTTCCTAATCTCAAAGCACTTCTAATCCTTCTTGTGACTTTGTTTCTCAGTTATGTGAAATGTTATCACACTTCATTGACTTAGGTTCTGTCTGATATGTGTTGTTATGTAGTAAGTCTATTAATCCCATAGTAATTTTGCATGTTATTGTAATTCCTTTAGCCACATAATGTGTACTTACTTCTTTTTTTGTAACAAATAAAGAAGTTAAATGTTATGTTTGTGGATAATATAAAAGAGTTCAGCTTTGTGCCTCTTTAATCCATATTTGACAAAAAAAAAAAAATCATCTCCAACTTCTTTGAACATAACCAAGGAATTATTTCCCCAAAAGCCTACTTAAAAGGGACATATTCACTGGGATTATAAAAAAGCTATCCTTCTGAATTAAAAATTTGGAACTTTTATCACAGCGTTCCCATTTCAGCTGCTCCCCTTAAAATGGGCATGTTTCACTATGATCACATCTTATTTGCAAGTCCTTTCAAATCCAACCACGTAGGCTGAAAAACAGTTACAGCCTTGATCTAGGTCTATGAAGTAAGGCTTCCTCAAAAATATTTTTATTGTTTTATGATGAACTCTCTTTTGCACCTGTCTTAAAAGCTGCCAATAGAAAAGAAGTATGTAATGTATCAAGAGGAACCAAGGAACAGAGGACACACACAAAAGATCCCAGAAAAAGAGGCAGTGATTAGTGATATATTCTGTATGAATCCTTTTTCTATCTGACCACTTGTATCATCAAGAGAATGTCTTGGGAAATCCTCCACAGAGAGGTGTTCTCACTGGATGCTCAGGTCTCCATTGTATTTTTGCAAATATTGTTTTTCCACATGTAACGTTTCTCACTTTTATATATTTTTTATAAGAAACAGTGTCAGCCAAAACCACAGAACGACATAAGATATGTATTAAGGAAAAAAAAAAAATGAAGAAAAAGTAATAAATAAAAGATAAACAAAAATTCTTTGAAGAATGAATGGTTATTTTAGAGGGCATGATCTGTGTCTCTCTACAGGCCACTAAAAGAAAAAGAGAAAGAAGATCTGAAGTCATGTAAATTGGTTATTTATAATGGCCTCAGAACCCAGCATTTTTATTATTTTGCAAAGAACTATACTCTCTTTCACTGGAAGGCATTAATATTTCCTATATTCTGCTTTTCTCTCAGGGCAAAGGCTGCCATGTGGCTATGGAATATTATAGGCCTTTGCAGAGACAGGAAATTGTCTAGTTTGACTTTTTCATGAATCAGTATGAATTCTTTAGGTAATTAAAATTATGATGGAAACATTACAGTTTCAGGATCCACATCTCCCACAACAAGGCAAGACAGAGCAAAAGGTTTGGTCTACAAGAGAACAGAATGCCCTTCTCTTCACCTCATTAAGAGTTATACTCTAACCATCAGAGACTACTTTGGTTTCTTAAAACTTCGGAAAAGGACTTTTATTATACCTGTGATTCCTCTTTAACTTGTTGCATTCTTCAGTATCATGACTAGTTGTCCTTAGCTATATTTTAAATAAACCATAACTACTCTTTAACATTAAAAAAGTGATGGAAAACATCTTTAGAGTAATGAAGACTCACCAAATGTTAGATTGAGTATCCAGAAGGTCAAGGGAAGTAATCAATGCTTTCTGTTTAGCACTTGTAGTCCACACCTGTCTTTATCTAGTGTTGAGACTTTTGATTTATAAGAAGTATTGACAAAGTGAATATAGTATAATGATGCAGCAGTGGGATGGGTAGGCAACAGGAGCACATGTTTTGTCAGGAAAGGCTGAAAAACCTGAATTTGCCTAGACTCAAAAAGAGAAGGCTCAGGGAAGCTATTATGGCTCTTCTAAACTAACTGATGGTCAGCTAACAGGAAAGACAAAAGCAGACCCTTCTTAGAGATGCATCATGAAGAAAAAGAAGCCTGGATCATGAGTCAAAGCAAAGTAGTTCTTGCTGTATCACCTAATAATTCAGTTGCACAGCTCTCTTATTTTTCCCACAGTGCACCTCAAAATAGCAAAACACCTTTTTCAGATCTGGATTTAAGCTTTTCCCCAATTTCATCAGGTGTTTTCCTATTAATTAAGGTCTTAGTTATGCAGCTTAGGCACAGCCCTACAGTTGAGCTTGTGCTTCGTGGATCACCCTGTGCACAATAAGAATTTTCATTTTATTAATTATTAATATATTTTTCCATTATAGCTGCAGCTTGAAGCTCTGTGGTGGAAGGCTCTGTCTGAACACACACCCCTGGAATCATCCTACCCACCTCCAACAAGTTAAAAGTCGCAGAAGAGAAAACAGGCAAAACTCAGAATAAAATGAAAGTACAAATCTAAAAAGGGAGACTGTGTCTGACAGAGTTGCCTAAAGTCACCTAAGACATATACACAGGACATATTTTTAAGCCAGACAGATATTCATTGAGGATACTCTCAATCATTTAATCACAGAACCACTTCTTCTTCTCTTCTGCCCTTCCTCATGGCATGCCACCTGGCTTCTTTGATGAAGGAAGAATCAGTCGCAGCTTTGTCTATCCTGCACTAGTTTACAGGAGTGGGTAAGATTACTCTCTTTGGTTCTTTCTGAAATAAATTGCAGTTTCTGACAAATGATGACAAATATCTTGTCTCTGTTTATTAATCAGAAGTGAGGTAGAATGGTTTCTGCCTGCACAAGACACTTACCTATTTACACTCTTCCTTAAGCAGTGGGGAAAAAAGTACTTTTAGGAGGTAGTTCATCACAACTAGGTTTGATCTCTACATTAGAATGAGATAAATTGAATATTTCTGCATGTACACTACAGAAACAGTCTAGCTAGGCTATCTAGTACAGAAATTGTTTTTACAGATGAACGTCATTTTCACAGTTAGTATAGATTGCATAGTTGCAAATCTACCAGTCTAATATTCATGAAAAGTGGTTAGCTATTTCAGCCAAGGTCTGTCTCCTAGTTTTTAGTTCTGGGACCCAAACCTTCTCTTTACTCTTTCACGTGTGCTGCACAGCCATTATTTATGTTGACTGCTCCAAAGACTGCCTCCTCTCTGATAAAAGACCCCAATACACTGCACAACATTTAACCACAGGCTTCATTTAAGATCAAGTACATGGCATGGATTTCTCATATGGTGAGTATTAAACATATTTTTTATAGTAGTAACTAAGCCTCACATAATAAGGTCATTTCTGCAGCAGCTTAAATAAAAATAAGAGTTTCCAATTACTGAACAATCCATTTTTGTGTAGCTATCATGCATTTTTACTTGGTTAATTATCTTATTTATGCACTCAACATCATCCAAGTTACTGTCAATATATGAACAACAGAAGTCTGTTTGTGTCCCATATTATCAAATGTTAGATGTGGTTATTTTCATGTCATCTCCTATAGTAACATGAGCTGTGTTAATTTTGTTAACCTGATAGAAAACAGAAATCTTGTTTAGTGTACTATCTTATTATCAAATAACCATCACTTCAGTGACACAGCAACATTAAGTAGGTTTCCTGACTTTTAGACCTACATAGTATTACTTCAACCTAAAATATTATTATCAAGTCCAACATAACAAAAAGCTCCACAATAGGCAAAACATCAGAATACCTAACATTTGTATTTGTTGTTGCTTGTATACAAACTCTCTGGTTGACTATACCAGTGTCTTTGAAAATCTGCTGGGTTCTCCTTATTTCTGATGTTGATGCTGGTGTTAATGTTCAGAACTATATTAGGAATCTACGTCCAAAACTTTGATTCGAAATGTTCCATCATAAAAATGTGAGACTCAATAGTAGTGTACAGGTCTGGCAGTCATCAAATCTCTGTCAGTTATGTACCACTTGGTCACCTTTAACCCATCTAACAAAAGTGCATGGCAGAGCCATCGAAAAAGAAAATAAGTTTTTTTCTACTGTTCTAGAGACAGCACCATGCATGAAATGGCTCTTTTTTAAGATGGCAGCACTTGTCCCTATGCACAGATGAGGCATTTTTCCATCTCCCTTCCCTCCACAGACCAATTCAGTAAGTATTCTTCATCACTGCCTTATTGAAAGGATTTCCTGCATAGCAACAACCGGAATATACAACCTTATGTTACAATGGGACAATGACAATAAGATGCATGCAAAATGTAGACAGCATATTTTCAGTAGTTTCTCACTTCCCAGAAGAAAAAAATGAGACATTCGAGGTTTTGCTTTACGGGTATTTTTTTTCTTCCACCAGAATAAAAGTCCTAATAAAAAGGAAAGTCTCTCTTCCATTATATTTGTACTGAATTCCCAATGAACAACATGGCTGTGCCAACAGAAGCTAATGGTATCTGGTAGATATTAATATAGAGTTGGAGCAGGAAACTTTTCAGGTTTAATCCTACTCCGTAGCCCAGATATCCCAGGCAGAATAGTTACAAACCTTACCAGCTAAAAACCTATTACTCAGAACTTCTGAAACTTTCAAATTATAAACTAATTCAGGGAGCAAAACTTTCACAAGGTCATCTAATCCTGGAGCAACAATGGCTATCTGCCACTTAAAGTAGAGTTTGACAAGCACAAGCCATTACCAGAAGAACTCTTGAGGCCATTGAATGTTAGAGTAATGAATAAGTTTAATTACTTAGGTAATGTGAAACAGAGGGGAAAAAAAAAGAACTTTATTGTGTGGAAGATAACTTCATAGCACACAGAATACAGACTCAAGCTTGAAAGGGTGACCTCTTCCTTCTGCAGTTCACTGGCAGTGTGGAATGGCTTGAGAACGGAGAAAAATAAAACTTGAGTCCAATAATCTTATGCTTTATTGTAGGCAAGATTCATGTCCAGAGAAAGAAAAAACAAGAGTTATTTAAGGGAGAATTACTAAATTAGCAGATGAAAGATAGAAGAATCTGTTATTATTCTAAGAAAGGCAGGATTCAAATGAAACAGCTATTTACCTCACGGGGAAAAAATGAACAAAGCAAACTGCTGCCAGCTGTTAAAATGATTGCTGAAGGTTTGCAGTGGCTTGGCCCTGTCCAAATTAGTCATTCAGAAAAGCATCCTATGAAACATAAATCCTATATAAAAAGGAGGAAATAATACAGAATGTGGGGAGCTGAAGGGCCTACAGCAGCTGTAGGTTTGCTGTAGATATGGTATTCTAAAGGAAGTTTCATTTTAATAGAGTATTTCCAATGTTCGAAGTCATGACATAACCAGAACCACTAGAAAGTGCCAGTTGTTATGTTTCACAGTCTCACAGCAAGACCTCTGTTTTTGACAACGCCCAAGACTAATGATGTCATATGACCCTGCCCTAAGAGTGCATTTGCCTGGAAGCCCTTGAAGCGTCTTAGCACACCCACTTCTCTCCCCACATATTTTTCATATAAAGAAGTTTGGGGTTGCAGAATAAAAGGGAGCTACACTGCAGTTTCACAGATTTTCAGGTCTGGATTATTGGAGAACCAGGACCCTGGAGACTCTAGTGATAAGATCAATTTACATATAGTATAGAAACAACAGATCTCTGCAAGACCACTTGATCTCTGATGGGGCAGTTAAAAGCTGGGTTAAAACTGATATTACTGGAAAGAGAGATGAAAACAGAAAGGTTTAAAAAGTAATGATTCATTTTATGTCTGCAAGCTATGGTAACCCTCAGAAAAGAAGACAGAGGGAACTTGCTGATAAGAGCTGATCTTGAAGCACTTAATGTTTATAGTATTCTGCAGTTAATTCAGGTAGATGAGGCTCAGGCAGAGGAGGCTAACTGCAGAGATATAATACAGAGATTTGAGAAGTGTTGCTCATTACATAAAAATGAAACACATCAGCAATGCATTTCTAAGCAGGGAGCATAAAAAGACTGAAAACATAGAAGTGCTCATGTGTGAAGAGCTAATAAAGCAATTCAGGGACAAACTGAATCCTTGATAATATCAGATCATGATTGGAATCTGGAACAAAACAGCCTAAAGGAAAAAATAGTGTAAGACTCAGATTTAACTCTTGACCAGAGACTGGAATTTGTCTAGTAAAGAGAGTTACACAGTTACACAGACCAGACAAACCCATGGACTGCAGACAGTCCTCTGAGACTCACAGACATGATAGAGAATCCAGAATACTGCAAGAAAGGACACCTGAGGCAGAAAAGCATCCAAAGGTCAAAGTAAGAATCTATAGAAACCAGAACATGATGTTCCACATGCTGTGGTAAACAGCTGGAGTCAGCTGAAACTGAGCCCCAGGATACGGTAAAACCAGAACTAATAGACTTATTGCCATCTGACAGCAGTCATCCTTGTTTGTCACAGGAAACACTGTCCCCACTCCTGCACTGTCCCAGGTCTGCATGCAGACTATCTTTTAGATTAAAACACACCTTTCTGTTTAGTTGTAATAGTATCTGGGTCATACACATTTTCAATGTTGTGTTATGCTACATTATATGTTAACTACTGGGCTACTGCCATTAAGTTTGGCTAGAAAGCAGAGAATATATCTTTTAGAAGTCCCGATACAAGCTATTTAAAATTATATATATTAATATAATATAAATGTATAAAATGCTAAGTAGTTACATTTTACTCATTGAAGGATCGCAGATTTAACTGCCTATTTCTCAGTGAGGTAATTAATACTCAACCCATATCCTGGCCCTGTTAATTAATTAATATAGATGCAGATAGCTAGACTAAACTAGTACTCAGAGTCTGAGGAAAATCCTATCTTTAAAATGTTTGTTCAGGCATCTTCCCTTGTTTCTGAGACCTGAATTTTGTAGTTAAGCTAAACTCTGTGAGGAAAGGTGGAACATGGACACATGCTGAGAGATAAGAAGGTCACAAGTGGAGTATATCTTTCTCACAGATATCAGCATCTGACAGTAAAGGGTACTTAGATCTGCAAAAGAGCTAGGCAGAGACCAGATAAGTTGTGAAAGACCAAGCAAGACAGGCACTGACAAAAATTCTTTTAGATAGTCCAGGAGGATTGTGCCCATACCTTGTTTCAAAAAATGAACACTTTTATTAAGAAATAATTTGGCGAAGGAAATGTTTGATGCTCGAAAAGGCTGTATCTTTAGTGCTTTTTTTTTTTTTTTTCCCAGCTCAGTTATCTAAATAGGCTCTAAAATACATCATCAAAAACTATATTTGAAATGAAATGTGTACCTGAGTAAACTTGAACTTAGAAATTCTAAGTAAACTTAGAAATTTCAAAGGCCTTCCTGCACATTCTCTTGAACCCTGAGATTTGTCAACTTTTGTATGATACAATGAGGAATATCATGTAGAATAATGAGGCATTCTCAAACAAAAGGTTAAAACACAACCAGCATAAAGCCTCATGCAACACACAAAGAGTATTATAAATATACTTAAGCTGTATAAATTTATGTAGTCAATCTGTTTGTCTCTCATGTTATTGATACACTTTGATATACATTTACTGTGATTTATTGTGATGCTCAATTCATTTTTCAAGTCTATAGTTTCAGTGCAATATTTTGAGAAAGAAGCAGCATTTAAAAACATGACCACTCTACCTAGATGTTAATTCATTTCTACAAAAAAAAAAAGAGAAAAACATTATGGGAAGACAGGACCATATATGAAAAATAAATACACCATTATGGTTATACATATCAAATATACGATGTATGAGGAAACTATATTCGCTGTGCAACTATATTCTCTATTCTGTTCTATAATTTCAAGCTGACTACATTTTTATCTTTCATTTTGGATCACTTTTATCATATTCACCCTTTTCCACTTTGCTCAGAAATAATGAATTACTTCAAAAGGTTATATTTTAGTTGAAAAGACTTTAAGCTGATTTTTTTTTTTTTTTAATAAGAAAAAAAGAAATAAAAAGCTGGAGAAAATTAGAAAATGTATGGCAAAGTTAAAACACAACATCTCCTTCTGCATCCAGTGAATGCTTGGTTTCTAGTATGGTATAAATGGCACAAATGTGTACAAGGTGAGTTTTGTTATCTGTGAAAACTGTATAGAAATATAGTTAATATGACATAATACAAAAACAACCAGTAGCAAGTAGATTTGTCAGCTAGCACAAAGAAGCAAAATAGCTCTTATTAGCTCTCTCAGTAGAGCATATATTCTCTGTCAAATGGAAACTGCAGTCTTCCTCATAACAAGTTTTCAGACAGTTGAGTCCACAGTGTTAAAGCCAGTTTATAGCTGCTTTTAGTTTTGTTTTCATTACTGAAACAGACTATCGTTATGTTGTTTTGGTCTCTTATGAATTATTCCTACGAACACATACACGTGAGTAACTCTATGTGAGTCATTCTCTTGGTAAAGCTCCATACATATATACATAATTATTCGCAAGATCAGGCCACTGAACTGTGTGTAGAACAGAACAAACATTATCCTCTGCTCACAGACAGAAACTGAGCATACCACAGAGAGGTAGAATAGCTTGTCATTTGTGAAGAATAATGCCTCAAATCCATATACAATATTATGAAAATCCTCTTAATATTACTACACACAGTATGTCTGCTTACATACTTCCATATATACTTGAAGTACTACGTATACAAAGCCCCTGAACGCATTCTAGCTCCTAAGTAGCATAATCCTGATCACAAGATTGATTGTTTGCAGAACACAACTGTTGGAAGTCAGCATGGCTTATGGTGAACCATTCTTGGCCAATTCAAGATCTGAAATGACAGTGGTTAAAAATTAAACAGCTAACAATTAACAACTACTTGAAATACTATTTTGAAGTTAACATTTGTATGCTATTCATTCATTTTATAGCACCGGAGATTAAGGAAATAATACTTTTCCAAATACTTGAATTTTGCCACTGTACTGGTTTGTGTTGTTTCTCAAATGTTTTGCTGATTTATGGATTCTCTTAACACTAGGATTTTTCTTGTGTGGGCATATCATATTAGAAAATGGAAACCTGACTAAAGCTCTGCAGAACTCTTGAAAGAAGTCTATCTAAAAGTAGGCTATTGTATAAAACAAACCAAGTAGAATTTTCATACAGGCTGAGTCACATGCAAACAACCAGAAGGAAGACAGAACAGAGACAAACTTGAATGAAGGACATGAAGTCAATGAAGAGAAGTATGCTACTTGACCAAGAAGCCAAGATATCATTATAATAAAGATGACAAAATAAGTCATAGCAAGGGGACCCAAATTGCATGTAACTCTAGCTTTTTGTATCATAACTCCTATTTGGTTACTGAAAAAACCTTTTTGGGGTCAGAAGGGTGTAATCATGACATGATGTGGTTCATTAAGTTCAAGTAGAAAAATATTGCAGACCTGTTGTTTTATATTATAACTGGCAGTAAAAGCAGCAGACCTGTCCAGACTAGAGAAGAAATTACCTATAAAAGTCTACTAAAATGTCTGGAAAACATAGAACCACATTTTTGAAAATATAGGAGATACAATATAGGCAACCTGTCCTTCAGGTATCTTCAGGAATGTGTTTTAAATGCCAAGCCATTAAACTTTTTGGCAATTAATTATTCAATAAGCAACAACTAACAATAAATTACTGTGCAATATATGATACTGAAGCTGCTTGTAAATTGCAGCTCTCTGGTGGCATTGCGGTACCAGAATGTTTCCCATAAGAGCAACAGCTACATAGTTTAATAGTGTTTCTAGACTGTGTCTCCCTAAATAAATAAATTTAGGTTCAAATTCTCCATTTGTACTGATGATCTACACAAGCCTACACAAATACTATACTTTAAGTATTATACTTCATTAGTGCATTGGCTACAAGCAGAGCCAATGTGTTCTGAACTTCACTCCTGAAGTATTGAATTAAAATAAGAGATTCTTTGCAATATTTCCTTAAAATAAAACAAAAGTTTTAATCCATTAGCCCTGAACATAAACTAATGTCATCACTTGCCAGATAATTCCATACAACTTTTTAATCACTGCTATAATTAGTGATGTTTTCTTTTGTCTACTGAGCACTTCAATTAGCACACACTGCAAAGGGAATACTGTACTTTCTCTTGCAGGAAATGCCATTTTTATACTTGATTCAGCTTTTGTGTAATGTGGAAAAAATATACCCTTCATTCTCTAGTTTCTATGTTAAGGATAGTGTTTCAATGGAGAAGGTTGTTCTCTTTGTTTAAATAAGCCTCTGATCAAAAGTGTTCATCTTGTGTTTTCAGAATAGAAATAGAATAGAAATAGAATACATAGAGAGGCAAATTCAAGAAATAAACTCTGTAAAACAACATACTGATAGGTAGGCAGTTTGAGATACCAAGAAGTGTTTTGACTTTTAATCTAAAGATGGATATTTATATTTAGGATAAGTCTATGCCTGATTCACTCCAGGTTATATTTCTGCCACTAAAAAAGGACTAAACACATTTGTGAGTTGTACCCCCAGTTCACAGATTTTAGGATCTGATTCAACTCAATGTACAATGAGGAAATCCATTCTCCTGTCCTGAGATAGCAAAAATTTTATCCTATACAATGTAAAGCAGAATTATTGGAACCACTTGTAATAGCACAGAAGCCTATCTTACTGTTTATTTGGCTCATGATCTTCTAGCTGTAGTTGAAGTGAAAAATGCTGTAAGAAGTAGTGGCTTTAAGTCAACGCATGTAGCTATTCCAAAATATCACTAATTTCACAAAATATGCTGAAACACATTAGAAGATGAAATAAAAAATATCAGGCTCTTCTGCTCTCTATCAAGGATTCATTAGAATTGACATGATATTCATTGAAGTTTGTAGTTCTCAACAGTTTTGAGATTCAGAATTTTGAAGTGATATAGTACAGAAGCCATTACACTGCATACTTATATATTGTATTATAATATACTGTTACATTTGTTGTATATGCATATATATAAATGTATGTTTGCTTGCTATTTCATAACTGAATAATGGTATTGCAGTATTACAGATATGAATGATTTTTCTGCTACAGTCACGATAGTTGCTGTAAATGTGAATTTTTATAGTGGTGTTTTATCTAAACACACGTGCGTTCATATTGCCACTTCATTTAAGTTACTCCTGAGGTAAGTAGACAACATTAAAAAGTGTATTCAGAATGGAAGAGGGGTATCTATTCTTGTTAGGAAAACGCTAGTCTGCTGCAGGTAATTTTTGTAATATTGATATAGCTAGAGGCATTCTGCTGGTTTAGCAGTAGAAAGCGTATCTCACTATTTAACCAATGACCTAGACAACATTGTTAGAGAATCTGTAAAACTTTCAAAAACTTCTGATATAATTTCTGGTTATCATCTGTCCTGAAGCCAAAAGCACCTATGATTAAGGAAGACTTGTGGCTTTTACTGAATTTAAAATAAAGTTAAAATCTAGAAATCAGTGACAGAAACAGTCACCATTCCAGCTCTTGAAAGGGAATTAGATTAGAATAATGAGCACATATTTCATTCTGGTAATTACTGTACTTCCTTGAAAAGACTATTGTGCAAAGGTAATTGTACTGGACAGTTTCAAAGATGTGCTTTCATTTCCACGGCTACTGTGTTTTACAAAGTGCAGTGCTGATGTTATCACTTTCATTTATTGCAAGCAGATGAAAGTATATTTTATAAAATATTATATATATTTCAACACCTGATGTATGAAGTGATGCAGTGAGATCTTTTAGTGGAGAGGTGAAAAGAACGATCATACAAATATTTACTGGGACTATAGGCCTGCGTAAGCTGTGGTCTTTGCCTGGGGACCCCTACTAAGCCCTGCTTGTAAGTCTGATGTATAAGCAGCAGCATCCTCATGCGAGTGGCAGTAGACCCTGAACTTGCAACCTCAAGAGTTAAAATCTCACAGGCATGACCAGAGCTGCAGAGGCTTATCTTCTGCTACCTTCTACCTTAATGTCAAATAAACAACAAAATGGTCTACGTCAATCTGTACAATAGAGGCCTTAAAACCTTGTGTGGGAAGATCTGTAGTCTGGATTTAGGATGCCTGGATTTTGATTTGTGAGTGAAATGGGATACAAACTATGCTTATGCTCAGGCTCAGACTGAGGTTGGCCATGCACTTGCAAAGACATTTACAGTCTATCCTCTTCTGAATTCCTAGGCCTAGATGTTCACCTGAGCTGTTCCCAGTGCCTTGATGGCTTGACACCCATGCAGACACCCACCTCCAATCCACAACCCTTCACTGTTATAACAGAAGCTTCAAGTTCTAATTTCCACAGGACACAAAAAAAAAAAAAAAAAGCAAGTGGAGGAATATAAGATGTGGCAAGATCTAAATAGGTGCATGATGTGGAAACAAAGTATCCCATTGACATGTATTGGAATGTTGTCCAATAATTAGGTTCAGATTAGCAGTATTGTCCTTGCATTGTAGTAAACTGTTGATTAAACCCCCATTGAGGCTATGAGAAAGCTGTCACTTCTAAACCAGACATCAGTCTCTTTGGTATTATCCAAAACTAACAGCTTAGAAGCCCCAGGAGCAGAGAGCAATTAAGCATTGCTGAAATTCACCCTAGGATAGTCTCCTGAGCTGTGTTGACTTCAGATTGCCTCAATCTGTATGTACAAATTTGGGGACCATATTTTCTCTGTGATATACTGAGGACAGTATTTAAACTATAGCAAAAAGAGGAGATACTGTTTGTCCAGGTATAGCTTTAACTGTTCTTGTAGTGGCTTAGATAAGGTTATTTTCTCAGTTGCTGTGGGATATAAATGTAGAAAAAGAAAAAAAAAAAAGTGTGCTCAAACATCTTACCTATCTGCTACTGATGTCGCAGTTATTGAGAAGTTTCAAAGTTTATATCAGAATTGTAACATTGAAGTCATCAAGTATATCTTATGAAATAAAAAAATATAGGAATAGGGAGAGAGAGAAGCATAACAAGTTTACTTTTACCTTCAGTGCACACTATGCCTTGCTTGAGTACATAGTTAACATAGTTTACTATTTTTGCAAATCCCAGTGATTTTTTTGGATTTTAGTACACATTATTTTCTACTAGATAGTTTTAATAAATTTATTTTTTTATTTTATTTTTTTGTAATTAGAAAAGTGCATTTCACCCTCTCAATGAGCAGACATGAATTTCAAGTGTTTCAAGTGACGACTCACGTGATATGATATGCATAATATAAGGTAATTACAGTTAGCAATCCAGAGAAATATAAGTATCTTGATTGTACAGTGACATGACATATTAGAAATAAGTAGCTGTTTGGGTAAATATAATGACCTGGATTCAGGCGTGCTACAGTGTAGTTATTCACATCTGTTTCCTTTTATAGCCAATGAGAGAGAAACGGTGGTTTAAGGTACAATACAACAGACCTGATTTAGACATCTACCTTAGGATAGTGCTTTGAACTGCTCCTTAGAAGCACTTATTTCTCCTGGGTGATTTACTGTATGTTGCACATTTCTGCATGTAATCAGCTGAATTTCACTCCAATATATTCCTCATGCAGTGTCTCCAAAGCAAAGCATCCATAAACTGTAAAGCAGACATCCCCCAAAAAATCACACATTTCCCAAGTAGTGCAGAAGCATACAATTTCTCCATAGTTTTCTCAGCATCAGGGGAACGGCTAGGTGAAACAGATATGACCTGTCTATGATTAAACTAACAGTATTTTGTTCACAGGGATCGCAGGACTCCGTAACAACTTGTTTGGGCTTTTAGCCACCCCAAGCTGAATCTCTGTATATATTTACGTGATAAAACTGGTAAACTTTTTAACCTGCCACACAAGAACCACAAGCGTTACAGTCCACAGGAGGGGACAACTCCTCATACATTTCTATTTCTGTCTCCATAGATCTTGAAACCACTTTAACATGACAGGCAGGGGGTCTTGTTAAACTCACTCTATATAAAACCCTGAAAGGAAGTCTCAAAAAACCCCTTCTGAACCTCGAGAATTCCCAATTTATAAATGTCTGTTAGACAACCATACCAAACTGGGGATTGTGACACCCTTTTCATTACCACAGGGGAGAATCTTGTTTCATTCTTTGAAAGAAGAGCTCTAAGTAAGCAACTTACCTTCCAGACAGGATATCGTCTCAGGGATCATAAGTGGCTGGAGGCATCTTCTGATGAGCGTTCAGTCAGCCAGCAGATTTCAGAGATGGTCAGCCTGTCAGATATACACCTGTCATCAGTTATTCCCGTGCTTACATCAAGGTAGTTCCTCAGGCAGCCCAGAGGTTTCCTGGATTAAATTCTGAGTTGCTTAGTTATCTACAGGTCCTGTGTTGGAAGACATAAATCTAACTCTGAGCTCTGAATCCCACTCTGTGCTCAGGAAGAGAATGTTAAAGTCAGATTTTATCAAATCTTTATTTTTTGGTCTAGCTCATTCTTTTTCTTTCTGTGGTTCAATATACTCTAAATTATTCCCTGCAACAGCCTCAACAGAAGATAATCATTGACAGCACTGTCTGAGTCATGTAAACACTTATTCCCGTCATGTGATAACAGCTAGATGATTAGGCAATCCAGACGGAAACTGCCTCTATTCCTGGTTAGTCAGGCCTTCTTAAAATTGGATAATACAGTGGATGTGCTTGACAGAAGAGCCCAAATGTTTGAACTAGGAAGAAGTATGTATATAAAAAAAATACATTCAGCATGTTGGGTTATTGTGGGTTTTGTTGTTGTTGTTTGGCTGGTTGGTTTGATGGTTTTTTGTTTGCTTGCTTTTTGATTTCATTTGCTTTTTGTTTGGTTTGTTTGTTTGTGTGCTTTAGAAAGGTTTGTTTTAAGCTTCTGAATGCAAAGGAAGGTAAAGAGTCTGCCTGCAGTCTAGTATTGCATATCTCACTTTTCTGCAGGCAAAATGACTAAATACACTTATTCTCTACCTGTTGAGGAATAATTTATGCAGCCTTCCTGTCTTTTATGAGGGGTGCAGTAGTGTTGGGATGTCACAGATACTAAACCTAGACTCAGGCTTTGAAACAAGAGATCAGAACCCAAACTGAAGGAAATCTGTACTACCAAGTGACATAAGTCTGAAGAAATAGGATGAGATCTTAAGGATCACAATGATCCCTTACCAAGGTGAGGTAAGGGAAATAATACTGATGGATAAAAGAATAAAACAATGATATTTGGTAAGGGCAATTCTGCAGAGAACTGTCGGAGAAAAAAAAAATCTGAACAAAATATTTTTTGTTATTGCTTTTCTTTATGTATTTCTTTATGTAATTATTTATGTATGTGAGAAAACAGAACAATAGATGTCTGCAGAGCTGGGGAAAAAAGTATGTAGTTGTCTATGGCATTAAAAGGTCAACTAAAGTCTAGAAGGAAATGAGAGATGAACAAGAAGGCTGTTGTTAGCTAGGTGAAGGAAAGCAATTTCTGTACTATCACTAGGATTGTGCTGAAATTAAAATCAGTTGACATATTGTTGTGAGCAATCATTAAAGAGATGAGAACAGCTATTGGTTGCTGATTGCAGAGGTGGCAAATGAGGCAGGAGTGATGAAAGGAAATGCTTTGATTGGTAACTGGAGAAATTAGATGCTCTTTCTTTTTTTTTTTTTTCAAAACTCTGATGAAAAAATAAAGGTCAGATATTAGGTAGCAGAGTTTGTCCCAAAGACTTTGTAAGAAGGCAGTTGGAGTACGGGATTTCAGAATTGCCAAACTTCATGAAGTATTTTCAGTACAGTAAGAAAATGGAATGAAAACTGGGCCAAATGACAGCAGTTAGAAGCACATCAGGAGGGTAGACATTTTCTTTGGTTCAGTAGGTGTGTATCTAGTTTGAATCTATCCTCTTTCAGTTTAAAATTGTTGCCCTTTGTCCTTTCTCTACTGTCCATCTTTCCTATAGGCTCCTTTTTTTATATTGAAAGACCACAGTAACGTCTCCTTTGAGCTTTCTCCAGGCTGAACACCACCAACTCTATCAGCCTTTCTTCACAGGAGAGGTGTTACAGCCCTCTGACCATTTTCATGGCCATCCCCTGGACATGGTCCAACAGCTCCATGTCTTTCTCATGGATCCTAGAACTGGACATAGTACTCCAGGTGGGCTCTCAGGAGAGAGAGCTAGAGGGGGAGAATCACCTTCCTCAACCTGCTGGCCATGTATCTTTTGATGCAGCGCAGGATCTGGTTGACTTTCTGGGCTGCATGTGAACATGGCCAGGTCATGACTAATTATTCAGTTTAAAAGGAAAGTGACATATATGGCGACACTTATTTTTACATTAGTACAATTTTTCTTGAAGCAAGCAAAGTTATGGCCACCTACAGCAAAGCTGAATTTGACCCATAGACTTTAGTAGCATTGTTTCTTAAAATATTCTCATCAGCAACCAGATATCTTCAAATAATTATTCTTAGATTTCTAAATTTGCTTGTTTAAAGCAACAGATGCTGTATAATTGAAATGTATCGATTTAAGCAAATGCATGCACTTTTTTCTGGTTTTCAATATGACCTTTCATATGTGCTTCCAGATTTCCACAAGCATTGCTGCTGAAGAACATGAAGTTACAGCTTAAAACAAAAGAGGGGAAGTCATCTTCTAATTGTGTCCACAAAGGAAAAAACAGGTGTATATTTGTACATCCGCAAGCCCAACATGACGAATGCTAGTCTGAAGGAACTCTATGGATCTCCAGCTGCTCTCTACTGTCATTAGGAATATGGCCAGGTAGAGAATATTTACTCATACAGAAACAAATCCTAGTTGTTAAAGTGAGAAGAGAAAATCCATCCCTAGAAACTACAGATGCGATACGAAAATATAGAAAGTACAGATGCAATTTCCCAGCTTTCCTAAGATTTCCTAAGATACAGGTTCTATCTGTTATGTATTTCTCTTAGCTCGAGCTGGCAGCATTTGAGCATTTCACTTATCAGACCTTTGCCTCTCTGCTAAAATAGAAGATCAAATCAGGAGAACTTTCATCAGTTTTGACTTCTTTCTTATGCAGGCACATATCCACTAATATTAAGGGTTTTGTCTTAAGCAGGGAGTGAAAGTAAACATGTAATAACTTGGCTTAAGCCTAAGCAAAGGGACTTTTTTCTATTTCCCTTATGGCTGTTTTGTGTGTTTTCTTTTCTTCCTTTCTCTCACAGCTGATACTGCTAGAGCCTAGATTAGGTATTATTTTGTGGGATGTGCAAAAGACTCCTACACTCCTTAGGCAGTCAATTAAAATTTTAATGGAATTTCTCCAAATGTTGAGTTTTTTTCTGTGTTGTACTCCTCACTGACATACTACTGAGGTTCAAACTTTTTCTGCTTTGGTACACAAATAATTGCATTATCACTTCATTATCAGGCAAAAGAGCAGCTAACAGTTTAAAGTTTGGGGTCAAGTGAAATATATCTGTGGCTTTATGGGTAATTAGGTTAGGTTACAAGAGTCAAGTGAACATTCATTATTTGCAGGATGAATACTCAGCATGTAGTAGAAATTTGCATTTTCTGCATGCTTCCAAACTTAATTCATGACTATCATTGACATAGCAATCACATCACAGGCACTATTTTCTTCCAAACAACAAAATAATTGATTTGTAATAATCCTTAAACTATACAATCAAAACTTTCTAAAGGAGTGAATCCTTTGCAAATCTGATAGAATTAACCCTACTTTCTGCCTCTGTTATTACTGGTATGTCTCTAGAGTTTGAAAAAAGAACTCAGATGAAATAGTGGACATTTTAACAATTTACATAATTTTATTAAGTGACATCATTCGATTTCATACTGTACTTGATTGACGTACTAATGTCTGCAACATTTATATCTCAACTGTGAATCATAAGACTTTTAAAAGTCTGAAAAATGATTGCCCAGAACATTACATAATATATAACTAGAATTTAGATACATAAGTTATATCAAAAATGTCATTACATTTGCTTAGCATCAGACATTCCTCAGATCTTTCAGCCATTACTGGTTTTATCAAATGCTTATCCAGATTTCATTAGGACAACTCTGTGTTATATAGCAAAATGTTGCTTCTACACATACATTTTATTGAAAGAACCACCAAACAGTGTAGAAATGGCTGCATAAAACTAATCTGAAATAATTGCATTGGTAAGAAAAATCTTCCTTTTTTGGGAGCTAAAAATAGATTAATCATCATCTATAGCAGTTGCTGACTTTGGTACTCTCTCATCTTTGAGTTCTAGTCATTTCTATCGTCTCTCTAACCCTTCATATGTCTAAAGCCAAAGTAGCAAGAAAAGTCCCCTTCTATTCTTCCTGCCAATCTGTAAAACAGAATGAAAAAGTCAATAAAACCAGAGTTTTCTTGATTTCTTTGGAAAGGAACAAAATAGAACAGGTACTTTCACTTCTCATTCTTTTATATGAGTTCCAATTTAAATGTTCAAAAAATTCTAGCTCAACATACACAAAAAACTATTTCTGAATTTGAACAAATACATAATCAACATACACATGCAGTTTGAAATTTGTAATCCAGTGAAGTCAATCTGGGTTATGATAATGGCCAGAAATGTTCATGCAGCTATTTTATCTGAATCTCCGCAGAACATCTAGATGTCAAAAGTTGAGGTAAGACAAAAGCAGATTGAGAAGGTAAGTTATTTTCAAATTGTACATGTAAATTCTATTAAGTGACCGCCTGATACGAGGATAATATGTGAAGGAGAGTGAAGGACATTTTGGAATACAAAGAAGTCCTTTCACTAAGGAAAACGTGCATTTGCAAAATACCTAATTCAAACATTATGGAGGCAGAAGTTAACTATACACCCCTCTGATAATGTTCATATTGGGGAATATCTATGATTTTGACAACATATCTGGTTATGGACATGGTGCTTTGTCCATTTGGCCTGTGACTAGAGAGTTAGAAATAAAGTACCTTGTCAACAGACATAGCAAATTTCAGCAACTTGGCTTCAAATGGCTGCTTACAGCATATGCTAGTAAGCTATTATATCTATTGTATATTTTTTCTTTCCCACAATTGGAAAAGCATCCAGTTCCTTCCCAAAACTGACCTAATGTAAGTTTTTTAACGCAGAGATAATGAAGAAACTGAGTTACCTTGTAAGTTTCTTTGTTGACTTATTTATTATTCTAAAACTTTATCATTGTCTCATAATACAATTTATCACTCCAAAGTCTTCATCATACTCTGCTTCAGCTACTGAAAATCAGGTCATGCATTGTATAACTTTAATTAGAAAACAATTTATTTAGAAAATGTTAAATATTGTACATATGTATTGGTTCATGTAAGCACCCATCACTTTAGTATCTAAGCACCCTCAAAGTATTTATTTATTATCAGAAGTTACCAACCTGAACTACAGAAGCAGTATTGCCACCATTATATTATACTGACATACTAATACAGAGAGAAAATTAACATGAGCCTCACCCTGGGTCACAGAGACAACCTACTAGATAGCAGGTTACTCCCCAAACAACTTTCTTCTCATTAGGCTTTTTTTTTCCCAAAGAATTGAACTCCAAAAATACAAATGTGGCCAAAGCATAAGGCTCAACTTTATTTTCTTTCTGTTACTCAAACACTATGAGTCTACATCAGGGTGAGAAGAGTAGTCATTTTTTGGTATCTGAATTGAGGTTCTAAAGAGCCCTTGTTAAGACGATGGCTTCCTCTAAAGTGTCCACTTCCCATGCAGGAGCCCAGCAAAGCCAGTGTATAAACCCTGTGGGAGGGGAAGATACTCAGCAGCTCCTCACATTTCCCTCTAGAGTTACTAACTCAAGACAGCATGTGCAGCTGTCGTGAGAGAAATACACAGCTTGGATACATAGTGAGGCATGAGAAATCTGGTATTCTGAAGGCAGTTGAAAGGCCTAGAGTGTAGTACTCCTCTTATGGCCAATTAGAATCTCTTTAGAGGAGGAAATAGAGATTTAAAATTAATTTTAAATTATTTACTAAAAACTATGTTTGAACTTGTGCCAGCATTTCTTTGCACCCTATCTGTTCTTGCAAAGTTTTTTATAATTTCTAACTTTAATTTTACACTGCTGAAATCCAGTGGAGTTTCTTTTGTTTTACATTGGTGTAACTGATATCAGCATCAGGCCCATTGTCTTCATTGTAAGCAAGTCATAAATGGCCATTCTTCATGGCTGTATAAAATGATACATAGATATTGGTAGAAAAAGAGGTCTCTTGGCACAATCATTACTTTTTCCATTTTCTGTAGACAAACAAACCCATAAAACAGAACTGACAGATGTTATAACCCAAGAAAATGAAAGAGAAAACTCCACAATACCAAAAAACTAAAGAAATTCCAAATAAAATCAGACTATGACAACCTTCTGGAATATACCTGTTTATATTTCAAGATTTCGAAAACATAAAAGCCATAGACAAAAGTTACTGTAATTACTGTCCTTGCTAGATCAGGATGCTACTGGGTGTAGCAAAAAGATCCCAGAACATTTGTCTGAGTTGTGCAGCAAAGTTTTCTTTTATTTGAAATACATAAGGTTTTATAAATCAGTCCATATTAATGTGGTTTATGTTGTGTGTTTCTGATTTTTACTCACCACCCTCGTTATCCAAAATAAAATATACACTTTTCCACACAGTGTACCAGAGCACACTGTGATCTAAAATTAATTTTAAAATAACTAAAAGTCTCAGGAACTGAAAGTTTTATTCTTTGTTGAAACTATAACCTCAAATTCAGCCTCAGCTACATCTGACTGTAGTTGGAAACCTCTGAAGTATCAGTATTCAGGCTGAAGCCACCCTCAATCCAGACAAAAAAAAAAAATGCAGTTCTTTGAAAATAAGCCTTTTCACAGACAAACGCACAGGCTAGAGAGATTTACCAGATTCTCTGATTTGAGAGTGGTTTCAAATGTAGAGATTTCAAAGGCCTCACTTAATAGATACTATGGCTGAGGCTGAAGTTGAAAGTGCTGGTTTCAACATTGCTGGAGGTTTTAGGAATGTAGGAATTAATAATGGATTGCACTGAATAAAACACAAACAGCACACAAAAATCCTTACACTGACAAAGACTTTTTTATACTTTTCCTCTATCTTGGAGCATGTGTAGCTAAGGGATATAAATGTAACTAATATTCTCACAAATCAATGAGTATCTCATAACAGCATCAAACCTCATTAGTAAAGCTGAAAGCTGTATTTCAGTAGTGTAAGCTGGATTCTGCTCCAAGTGCCACAGTTCCATAATTTTCTGACTCTGGGCATCTTCATGTTCCACCACTAAACCTGATATTTTGAAAGGGAAATGCATGTACATAAACATGGACATAGATTATACATTTGCCTATATTTGTGTGCATCTCTTCTCCAGTCCTTCTGTCTACCTGGCTATTTTTTTGAGCAGTAACAGTAATTGGAAACTGATAATACAGAAATGTAATTACAGATACAGAACAAACCAAGTAAGCTGTCTTGTCCTTGTGCAGCTGCTCATTGAAGCATAAAATGGCCATAAAACCCTCCCAAGTAAAATGCATGCAGAGCTATTGTAAGGTTCGATTAACGTTTTTTAAGTGGCTTAGGTTGAATAAATTGAAGATAAGCACAGGAGAAATGATGCATACATGTTTATATGTGTTTTAAATCTGTCTCTGTAGCTTTTAGGCTTGATATGTTCTTGATGCTTTGCAATACTTGAGCAACTCAAAGGAGCCATAAACCTGACTTAACCAACCAGCTAAGCTACATTAACGGCTACTTTGTATCCTTGTAGTGGATATCTTGGGTCATCAGATTAATTCAAAGCAGTTGGAGTAAAGGAGGGAAGGCAACCTATGAAGTAGGTGAGATTCCATAGAGCCTGATCCACAACCAGTTGACACCAGTAATAAGATTCCCATTTGTCTTAAAATGCTGATTTTAATTAGTTTAATTTAATGGATTTCATCAGCCATTCCCTTCACACTTTAGTCCACATGGCTGACCTGAAAAACTATTTGTTAAATCTTTTTCTAAGAACCAGGAACCTCTGTGTAACTCTTCCCCGGCACAAGTTCCCTTGAATGTGTGTATTTTTGCCTGAAATTACTAAACCAGGCAGCACTAGTTACAGTGATTTTTAAAGGTAAATATAAAACTATATTTGCACTGTTGATGGTATTTCTGCAATAAAATTCTGAGCCATATCATTGGTTGCTTTCAATGACTGATGTTGCCTGAGTAAATCTCTGTTGCTGATGACACATCTTGATTGATTTGGGTTTTATGGCAGTTTCAATGATGAATGCTTAATCTTCTCACTCTAGCTTATGTTCTTTCTTATTCTCGCTCTGTCTCATGGCCACAACAACGTCCTTTGCACAGGCTTGCCAGAAGCTTAGTGAAGCTAACACTGTTCTCCCTTCCTCTTCCTCATACTTATCACGAGAATCCAGAAAGCTCCTTCAGAAAAGCATAAATATTGTAAGATAATAATGCAAGCAGAAGTGTCAAGATTCTTATTCTGACCAAGTTGTCATAAACTTAAAAAATTGTGATGGTCGGTTTTGCTGTGGATTTTTAATGATAATACCCAGGTTCTGAAACCACATGCCTAACATGTTTTTCTTATACACATCACCTTAATTCCCCTTGGCCTTTTCACTTTCTTCCTACTCTTTTGATATCCCACATGTTTGCACCGAAATTGAAGCTGCCAAGCATGGTTTTCTATAGCATTTGTTAACACAGCTACACCAGTTCTTATCTTTAAGATTTCATTAAAAAGCTAAATCCAATCTTCATAATGCTACCAATTTGAAGACTTTTTATATACAAAATTAAAGGTACAAGATACTCTGGATGTGGGTAAACACTAGAGAAAAGCCAGATAACTGACTGGCAGTGTTAGTTTTTAAAAACAGTGGGGTTTTGCTTTAGTTCTGGGCAGTTGCTCAGCTGTCAGTCAAAAATCTTGTTATACATGACTCTGATGTCAGATCAATATTTGACAAGGTTTTTGACTGCCAGGACAAATTGTTAGACATGGATGTAGTGCCACATCCATGTATAACAAGGCCCATGTGCAACAGCTGTCAGTGATAGAACCCTGTCATTCATATATTATCATGAGTCAAAGCAGCTCTCTGAGACCTCATGCGTTACATAACTACATGAGAGCATGAATTTCATCTGTAATCTTAACCAAACCTCATTAAAACTATAGGGTTCAATTGAAGAAGTCAGGAATCCTGGAGTGTTGGTGCTTTTTGATTCACCATCAGTAAAATTGTTGTGGTTTGGGCTTGTTTGTTTGATTCTGATTTTGTGTTTTGGTGTTGTCTTTTCTCTCCTGCAATCTCCGCAGTATAGCAATAGTCATGTTCTACTTTCCTCCCATTAAAGATGTGTTGGATTTTGTTTGTGTGCTTTAACAGTGAAACAGCCTATGAATTGCGCTGACATCTGATGGAATAGGAGAGGTGATAGCAAGAACTGAAAGGAGGCAAGGAATGCATATAAATGTTACATAATTTTAAATCCCAAGTGAGATCATTATGAAGATATGCACAAAGCATGTTTAAAATTTGTTGGCTGTACAAAAGCATTCAGTTATGCCATATTCACTTGGAGTTTTAGCTTATTCTCTAGATGCATCACTAAAGACATCAATTTGGTGAACAGTTTTCTGGAAAGATGTTTGAGGTATAGCTTTAAAGCATTGTCTGGTAGTAATGTTCACAGTTAAACACTAGATTATGGTGGGTACAAAGCATTTCAGAACATTGATCTACACAGAGTTGCAAGTCTTTCAGCTGGAAAGCGATGTGAGATGCTGGAGGAAGCACAGCATTTCAGAAAAGCATTCACTGTGAGGAAAAAAGCTGAGCTACGAAGAGAGGAACAGGCATACCTAGCTCTGTAAGGTAAGTTAAGGAGTCTGATGGAGTGATTAATTTGTCTAGATATAGGTTATTTCATTTTATCTGAGATACTCCAGTTCACTTGAGGTATAAACGTGGAGCTGAGAGCCAAAACATATGGCAAAACCATAGTTTTCTTATGCAACAGCTGGAAATTAGGAGTACCCCATGTATCTAGGGTAACTCCAGATTATTACAGTGAATCAGGTGAATCACACTCTGACTCTGTTTTCATTTTCTACCTGAGGCTTTTCCACATTGCCTATTACCATGGCAACATTTCAAGGACTGTCTCTGTTCTCTGAACACAGACCATAAAGTGCCAGTATCAAATCCAGACTTAATCCATACTGCTGACATTTACATTATACTATTAATATCTAAAACCTACAGTGACACTGTATTCAAGAAGGATATTTTCCAGTATGTGTGTATGCCATAAATTCACAACCCTTTTCTATCCTTAACATTTTATGAGGTCACATAGTCTTAAGTCTGGTAGCCTTAAATTAGGTACCCTTAAATCTATTGGTGAAGAAGGACTAGTTATTTCATGTTGCAAGTAGTTTTGAAAATCCCACAAAGAATTAATTTTATCTGCTGGTGAAGTGCAGTGACTTTCAAACTCAAAAAAAAAGGGAAATCCTTACCAGTTCACAACAACACTACGAACACAGGTTTTGATGAGAATTGAAGTATACTTTATCTAAGAAGTATTGTGAAGCATCTTTAAGTGAGTAAATATTACTTTTGGTGCTAGAAATAAGAATTCATAGAAGGTAATATCTCTTCTCTTATAAAGGTTGTCATTGTGAAGGTCATGAATTTGACCTTAAATCTTTCTGAGTTGTCTTTGTACTGCTTTCAGCACCACGTTTTATCAGTGCTTCATTGCATTTAGAAGAAAACTGGCTACAGAGCATTTCCTGGCATCAAAAGTTTTGATCAAAACTGAATTGGAATATAGTCCTCTGCAGGATATTCTCTGGAGGACCCTTAAATAGCTACTGATCCAGTCAAACTTGTAAAGTCCCTCACTGTACAAACAAGCATAGCTATGGAAGACCTACACCAAAACAAGCTAGTTCTGAAGGGAAGACTTGATCCAGGGGCATTTGATGAGTGAACATCATGACATGACTGAAGGGGTACTATGCAACAAAAATGCTGTGATTCCGTAAAGATAAAACACAAAATCTTGTGGGGCCCTTCCTTTGTGGCTTTCAATATCAAGACCAACTGTATTTGTACTCAGATCTTTTTGTCTTTAAAACAAAAAGGGCAGGGAGTTAGCCTGATAAACATAATTTCACTTAAAAGAGACCTACAGTTCTTTGCAAGATTACTTTACAGTTGTAGCATACTCCCAATTTTGCTTTACCCATATTTCTGAATACTATACAGTTTAACACATTCATTTTATTACCCTACTAAATTGTGGTAGATACACTGACAAACCTGTTTTCGGTTACCATACCTTGTACTTGTTCTGCTTCCTGACAGTATATTCTATTTTAGTAGTTGGTTATGAATTGCCTTAAGTCATCTGAGCTGCATGATCCAAAGATGTTCATATTTCTTTCCTTCCCTTGTGGCAAAGAACTACTATCCTTTCACAGTCTCTTTTTAAAAATTATAATTAGTCTAGAGCCTTGCCTCTACACTCATTTATCGTTTTCTCCTGTTAGTCTTATCACTCTATAGGTTTTAAGGGAATTGGCTAGTAACATCACCAGTAACTAATGTTTGAAGTAAGACTACCAAAACAGATAGACTTACATGCCAACTCTTTGGACAAAGTGTAATTGTAAAGAATGGGGCAAAGTGGTAATGAGAGGAAGAATTTCAAGCTCAGGGTATTCTGATGTGCTGCTCTTGCTTTTCTATGACTCTACAGGCAATGTTCTGTTGCTCAACCAGAAGATAAAACCGATGCTGAGAAATTTCAGTTAATCATTTAATTTATGCTAATGTTTTCCTGTGATGGTTATTACACTAAATATTCACTACAGTATTTTGAAGTAAGCATCTTGTTTACAGTTCTGAGCCCTGAAATATGAAACTTGATTTTAAAGAGCCTCCTTTACAAATAAATTGTCACTGTCTATTCCTTTTATTTTTTTTTTTTCTTTTTTAATAGAAGCTTCTATGTTGTTATAATCCACAGCTTTTAATACCACCAAAGAACAACACAATCAGAATGGGGAGATCAGGAAGTTTTTCTTCTCTGATCTAGTAATAAACAAAACACAAGAATCAAATGGTTATTAAATAGATTATCATTATTTTGTGTGTTGCTTTTTAAGATGTTCTAGAATCCACTAAGGCTGCTTTTAAACAACTGAAACTCTATTAATGAACATGATGAAAATTATAAAGTTGCAGGTGTTTGCAAACAAATAAAATATTACTAAGCTAACGTAAGGTACTACACAATCTTAGCAAATCAACTTTCAGGTCACAAAATAATGCCAGGTCTCTGAAATTTAAGCAACTTAATCAAACAGGAATTTAGACTTCTAAGTTGTGTGATTATGAGTAATTAGAGAATCTGAAACTTTTTTGAAGGCTGAAGGAATACCCATAGCTGCAGAAAATCAATGTGCCATCTTATCCAACATGTTCATATTCTATATGATCCAAATAGCAAGAAAGCTCAATAATTTGAATTTCTTTGAGGTCACATTTTTCTCCCTGTTGACTCTACAGAGATCCTAAGCTGACTGGCCAAAGTGACCAAAGGAATTCTTCCCAGAATCATAGCACCATAATGCACTGAAAACTAGAAGCTGCATCACTACAGTATCACATAAAATGCTAGAATTAGGTACTTAGTCTTCTTGTAGTCAGTACTAAGAGAAAGGCACTTCTTATAGTTATGCTGATTGGGACAATTCCCAGAAACAATCATTTATGAACAAGACATATTTGAGTGTAGAGTCTTAGATCTGGACAAGAACAACTCCAGGTACCAGTATAAGTTGGGAGAATGACCTGCTAGAGAGCAGTGTACAGAAAAGGGACCTGGGAGTCCTGGTGGACAGCAGAATGACCATGAGGCAGCACTGTGCCTTTGTGGCCAGGAAGGCCAATGGCATCCTGGAGTGGATTAGAAGGGGGGTGGTTAGTAGGTTGAGAGAGGTTCTCCTTCCCCTCTACTCTGCCCTGGTGAGACCGCATCTGGAATATTGTGTCCAGTTCTGGGCCCCTCAGTTCAAGAAGGACAGGGATCTGCTGGAGAGAGTCCAGCGCAGGGCAACAAAGATGATCAAGGGAGTGGAGCACCTCCCTTATGAAGAAAGGCTGAGGGAGCTGGGTCTCTTTAGTTTGGAGAAGAGGAGACTGAGGGACAACCTCATTAATGTTTACAGATATATAAAGGGTGAATGTCACGAGGATGGAGCCAGGCTCTTCTTGGTGACAACCAACAGAGGCAACGGGTGCAAACTGAAATATAGGAGGTTCCACTTAAATTTGAGAAGAAACTGTGTTTGAGAAGAAACTTCTTCACAGTGAGGGTGACAGAATACTGGAACAGGCTGCCCAGGGGGACTGTGGAGTCTCCTACTCTGGACATATTCAAAACCTGCCTGGACACATTCCTGTGTAACCTCATCTAGGTGTTCCTGCTCCAGCAGGGGGATTGGACTAGATGATCTTTTGAGGTCCCTTCCCATCCCTAACATTCTGTGATTCTGTGAACACCTGCCGTTTTATGGGATGCAAACACCTAATTCAGTGTTCCTCATTAGATTTAGATTCACTTTCCTCCAACTATAGACTTCTTTTTCTTTTTTTCTTTTTTTTTTTTTTTCTCTGGACTCTGACAATCATTCTTACATGCACAATAACTCATCCTCAGTAGACTGAATTCACCTACACTCACTTGGAAATATTTAGTACAGTGGGAATATGAGCTTGAGGAGGTCATGTCTCTTGTTTGGTGGTGACTCCTCCAGCCACCTGGCTACTGTACAGAAATTAGGAAAAAGTAAGCAGCTCCACTCTCAGGCTTATTTTGGAAAACTGTACTACTGTAGTGCTCTTGTATGCCAAGTCTGTTCATCGTCCTTCAGACCTGTTCCAGGATCTTAGGGAAGTTGAAGTATCTTTTCTAATAAGAAAATGAATAACAGTGGACCTTAGAAGGAAGCTAAATGTCTAGTTCCACCTAAAAATGCACCTCTTTGTGTATGTGGAAGCCATAGGTTAGTTGACATGGGTCATACCTTATGAGCCCAGAATTGTTCCCCTACATTGAGTCCAAGAAGCAAAGGAATATTAGCTAAAATCTTCATTTCCACAACAGAGGATGCTTGACTCCAGACTGTATATTCGGAATGGTCCCCAACCTCTCCTGACTCCTAAACACGTCTCTGAATAGTATGAGAATGATAAATTAATACCATTGAGGTGTTATTTTATTAATTAGTACTAATCAATAAAAATTATTGAACAATCATAATTAACCTCTAATAAATAATTTCAAAAAATACATTGTGCCCAGATACTAAATATCAACACAAGCCAAAGGAAATTTTTGTTGTAAAATGAAGTAACCCTTGAACATGGGCATTTGCATAATTTGGTAGTTTCTAAAAACAATTTTATGAGCTGTTCTCCTGCATTTCAAAAAAAGCTGTTTGAATCACTTTCCTGGATAGCAAACCATTTCTCCCATAATTTACAAAAAATCTTCAAATTTCACCAGTAAACCTAGATTTTTGAATTCAATTGATCCAGCTCCAAAGGAGATATTAAAGCACACTTATCAGGCAGCATGCTGCTGAAGAATAGCCAAGGACTTGTTAAAAGTCATTTATGAGCTTAAGTCCTATTGAAAATCAATTGTTCTTTGACTGCTAAGTCATTCTGGTTTGCAATAGCACAGATAAAAGTGGTTTTTATCCCTACTCCTCTTTAAGGAAGAGAATGCAGAAAAAGGAAGGAGACAGCAGTGGATGTAGAGGAAGATGAATGAAACATTCAGATTAGAAGACTCACTATTATGCTGCAGTCTGTCTATGAAGTATGAAGAGCCTTAATTAGCAACAGTCATCTTCAACAGACCACAAAGTATGGTTTCATAGGTGTATGATATGATTGTGTTACTGTTATTCCCTATTCTATATCTGTCATATTTACTTAGATGGTAAACTCTTTGGAGCTGACATTGACTTTAGGCGCTATCATGATTAACATGAATAACAATGGTTTCATACATGAGCTTCCCAGGACAATAGAGCGTGCATTGGCATGATCAGATATTAAAGGTAGACAATATTGTTTAAAATAATCTGAATATGAGTATTTATTTTCTATCTCTCATCCATCACTCTCATGGAAGCTTTCAGACACATTAAAATTACTAATAAAAATCACCTTTGTATCTTCTTCCTTTTGTGAATTACTGATGCTGCGGGAGACAGAACAAATTAATAGGTCATGAGCTCTAATAAATAAATCAGGTTAGTCCTAATATCTGGCTGGGCTCCAGTCTTCTTCTTGACTGTTTTTCTTGTATAGCAAGTAACAGTTGTCATCAAGACACCCAAAATCAAGTATTTCCTCGAGGATTTTCTCCTTACCTTTTTTACCTTCAAACAGTCTTTATCAATAAGGTCTGAGTCAGGGGTCAGATAACTTCACTGAAGGCAAGAAGAAAAATAGACAGGAAAAGGGGAACAAGCCTTCCTAAAATATGCACTCTTTAATTCTTGTTTTCAAACAGTCTTTGGACATATAAAGGCCTGTTAACTGGGAAGAGGGATAGGCAGCAAATGAAGGAAGACAGAAAGAGTGAGAAGTGTGCTCATTTGACTGAAAGTGAGTTAATTTTCCTTCATACAGTTAGAAATCTTTCTTTTTGATAGCTAACACCATCGTTGTTTGGATCTATTTTGAGAACAAGAAGATAACACCCAAGACAGAGCTAAAGCTTTTAATTGCCATTGCCTGGGAGCCAAGGCCTCTGACCTCTGCCCACAGGTGTGAGGCAGCTGGGAAGGGTGGCATAGATGCGACAAACCTTGGCCAACGTTATTAAGGTTGGCTGGATCTTCCAGCTAGGTTGAGTCAGGATGGAGACCTGTTCAGGGGAGCTCTGTTTGGGAGTTTCTTTAGTTCAGCATTTTTCCATCCTTCCATTTGCAGAGGTCTCTGGGCCTTTCTGCCTTTTTCTCTCACCAGGATCAGCTGTTTGGGACCAAGTGCTGCTGCCTGGGACTGGCTGCTTGTAACAGATAGAGTTTGCAACGAATTGCATTGACCATCTTTTATTTTATATTTCTATTTCAATTTTATATATAGTAGTAGCAGTAGTATACTAGTGTTATTTTGTCATTTTATTAAACTGTGTTTGTATCAGTCCACATGTTTCTCCCTTCCCTTTCAATTCTCTCCCCTGTTTGGGGGTGGGAGGTGGCGGGGGCGTGAGCGAGTGGCTATCATGCTTATATTGCTAGCTCAGGTTAAACCACGACGAGGAGAAACAGCGGGAAGAGAGAGAACAGTGAGTCAAAGAGAGAGGAAAGATGGAAGGAAATAAAAAAATTGAGGAAAGAAAGGGCAGATTTAGCACAAAATGATAGTGCATTATAATGGCCTCAAGCACACAAGTCTTTTATCAAGTTAAAAAAAAATTGTAGTTAAATATGGAAAATTCAAATTAAATATTTAATGAAAATAATATTACTTTGCTGACTGAAACAAACTAGACAGCACAGCTAAAAATCAAAGCCCTACTGCCTACTTATGCTTTGTCATTGCCTTAAGACTACCCACAGAGAGCACTGCTGAACTCAGGTTTCACAGGTTTTAACTGTGAATTTCCCTCCTTTGGTAGTTGAAGGCCACCCAATGGAATTTTTTTGGTGTTGCTTTCTAGGTGGATCTTTCTCAGGACAAAGTTACTTTTTAAAGGAAAATAAAATCCTATTTCTGCAGTAGAAACCAAAATGTTCTAGATATAAGAGCACCTTCTTAAGCATGACCAAAATACACGGAAAGCAGCCAACCCAGTGATCCACATACACCTGTTAAAACTGCTCAAGTGGAATAGGAGACAAGCAGGGAAGCACAGCAGAGTATGGAAAATCAGCAGGCTGCCAACAAGGCTGAAAAATACAGGTGTTTTTTCTTTCTTTCTTTTTTTTTTTTTTTAATTTTTATTTTCTTTCAAGTACTCACAGTAACTTCAGGGAGAAAAATAGTAAACTGAATCTAAAGATGTATTAGATTCCACTCAGCTGGATATTTTACCTGAGGCAATGTGTTGGTTGTGTGTTTTGAACAAGACTATGGTTTGACATAAGAGTTGGGATTGTCCCATAACATCCCCTTTCTGATACACATTAATTTTTTTTTTAGAACAACTGTCTTGACATATGAAACTCACAGCTCTTATTCCAGGCAGCATTAATTCCTGCTATATCTTATACCAGTGGGACTATAAACACTGCTCTGTGTTCAGAGAGCATCTAGCACAACTAAGTCTCAGAGACTGGGAATTTTGCTTTTCAAACAGTAAACACAGAAGCAATAAGTCGATGTACAGAAAGAGCAAATTAACTCCTTAAGTACTTGGATATACACAAATCTGTTGGAAATAACCACAAGCAAAGTGGCCTTTATGCTTTTAACAAAAAACATAAAAGTGTATTCAGAAACTGTTTCTAATAGGTAATAGGTGTTATCTTTCTTTGTGAGGAATTAGGTTTGAGAGACTTTCCTCTCCATTCTCTCTTTTTTTTTTTTAATTAATCTGAATTTAAAGATTTTTTTTAAAAAAAAAAAGAGTTCTCTTATATCTGTTCTCTGCATCCTATTCTTGGCCTTTGAGGTGATTATGGGTAATAACATGACAACTATTACATCTCTTTATCATTTTATACTTTTTACTCCCAAAAAACAAGTATGTATGGGCAGTCTGCTTAACGTCTAAACATTATTTACTATTTTTAATTATGAAAATTACATGGAAAGACATTTGAAAGGAAATTGATATTATGTATGCTTTGAAATGATTATCCAAAAATAAATGTTCTGGAACGGCAGTTTAAATAAATCAGGAGAAGATGCAAGTGTAGCCATCTAATTGTTTTGAATGCACATATTAACTTTTGATTAAAATTTTATATTTCTTAAATATTTATTCTTTAGGAAAAAAATATACTTTTCCTTTACTAAAAATGCTGAATAAACAGCTGTAACAACCATGGGGTTTTGGGTTGTATCAATCCTAGTAAGAAAAACTGGGTCAGTGCATTAGTTCAAACAGTGTCCTTCAGTCATTCATGTTCTTTAACTATAAGCAACCTCCTGGCTATGCTGACTCTCTCAGTCAATGTTCAGTCACAGGGAAGGGAACAGCATGTGCCAGTAATGGTTTTCTTTGTAGATCTAGAGAGGATCTCTGGCTTGCCTTGTGGATCAAAGTAACATAAGCACTGTCATGTCATTTGGTGCCTGATTTATTTACTAAGAAGAAATAAATGTTCCCATACTGCCAAAACCAGATACAGGTCCCCTGCTCTTCTGTCATCCTCACTACATTAATGTTAATTCATCCTGTCACCATCTACCAAATCGGTTAGTTCCCTTTGGAACAAGATTTGGGGTGGGTTCTGAGAGACCAGTTTACTACAGGAACAGCTTTCAGAAAGTACAGTGGAACAACTTTTGAATTGATCTGTACTAAGAACTCATCAGGCACTCTGCCAGAAGGTTTGTACCCTCAAATAATCTCATATATCATGTGTCATATTACACAGTATGCATAATTTGTATCAGTTTCATGGCATAAAAAAACATGTTCTGTAACCTGAAGTACAGCCATTATGCTTCCTAGTCACCCATTCATACACACGCATGGAAGTTTTGTCTTAGGTTCAAAGAAATGAAGGATCAAGTGCTTCATTAAAAGATCACACCAGTCTGCTCAAGAAAAGGTGAGATGAACAGAGTGGATACATCACTGAGCATTGTTTGGCACAGAAGTCAGAAAACACTTCTTGAGAATAATGGTTTTAATATTGTAGTCATAGCTTGTGTTCCCTCTTGGACGTCCTATTGTCACAACAGGTAATAATCCCATGGCACTGGGTGAATTTATAAGAAGGCTTAGTCTATCAAAGCAAGAAAAAAATTGTGTGTCAGATATAAATGAGTTTCATTCACTACTATAGTCAATTCAAACTACAGTCCTAGCATGAATTGATAAGTGACAAGCAATGAGAATGAACAAATTCATGGAAGTGTTATTATTCTTTTCTCAGTAAGAAGAGAATTAGATCAGTGTTGGATATTTTTTAAATATTGTCAGGAAGATTCTGACCCATTATCAGTCTACTGAGAACTGAACTTCTCACATTTTTCCTAATATAGAACATAATATGGTAATGCAATCTAACCCATCACCAGCTGCTTCATTGAGACAACGAGTAGCTTCACAAACAGAAGAACTAAGGAAGCCTGGCGATTAATGAATGTATGTCTCAATTTTCTTTGAATGTTTAGCTTCTACTACAGCTATAGGGCCTAAACTTAATCTTTACGAGACTTATTAGACTCCTTCAGGCAAGAGACTTTGATCAAAGAATTTTCCAATAGATTAGGATGTCTAGAGCAGTGCCTCTCTCCTTTATCCTAAGTATGTATAAGAGAAGTTGCAATCTTGTACAGTTTCGTTCAGTGACAGCCTAAGCAGAGACTCTTTCCTCAACCCAGTTGTTTGTGAAAAAATCTCTCTTTTTTTTTTTTTTTTCCTGTAAAATCTGACTAAAACAGGTCAAGAGGCTCCTATGTTGCTAGGTCAGAATGGATATTATCCCCTTGTCCTATGTCTTCATTTCTTTCTCATCACTCAAGCAAAAAGCCAGATCCCACAAGATTTGGTTAGAAAATTTGTCAAAAATATTATTGGCTCTTCTCATGTTTCTCTTTTCTGGCTCACAAAACCAAGAAAATGTGCTAAAGACGTCATTCAAGAAAAAAAAAAAAAGTGTGGATAGCTTTTATGGAATATTTGTGTTAGACAATACGTTGAACAAACAGTAAATGCTTTAACTGTGCTGGATATTCAAGATAATCTAAAAATATTGATCCAGCCTTTTATAAGACCATGTTTGGACATTTTATAAGACCATGTTTGGACATATATACACACAAAAAGGAATTATCTTAGGGGACACTATAAACATGATTGGATGCTCAAACATGAACATGAGAATCCAGAGACTTTAAAGCACTCTATCTAGTTCCCCAGATCACAGGGGAACTTGGAGATGAAATATCACCTTGGGAAAGGAGATAGGATATTGAGATGGAAGGGAGCTTGAGAAGGATTAAATCAACCTCACTCAAGTGCTTCTGCTGAGATGCTAAAATGGATTAACAGAGACCTGCAAACAGCACATTTTGTGCCATATCTTACTTATTTGTAAACCACTTTGCCTTCATCTTTTATGTTAGTCACTGTTCTTTAAATCCATGTTTTGTCTTTTAAGAACTGTCACAGTATAGAAGTTAAAATAATGAATAAAGTCATTTTTTTTAATTATAGACTAGCAAAAATATATGAAGCTAATCAAATTATTGGTCTCTCTGAAATAACCATGCCCACCTGTAGGCAGTCTTTCCCAGGGCTGTGAAATCCCATGCACTGTTGTGAAAGCATATAAATGAGACTTATTTGCCTTATTGTGTCCATTGCTCCAACTCATTGCAGACAAGCGTGATTTGCACACCTGCATTTCCACATTTTGTTCAGTGTAAACCACCTATGACATTCTTCCCTTTCAGAGAGTTTTTGAGTCTCCAGATGAACTTTTTCTTTCACACTGAGTGGTTCCTGTCCCTCATTTTTTTTCTTTCCTTTTCATTCCTTCTTGTGTATGTGTGGGTTGGTAACCTAAAATTCCCTGTATTTTATATTCCCATATTATGTCCATAATTTCTTCTTTGCCTAGCTGGCATTCCTTGTGCCCTTCATGGTCCATTTGCATTTTTTTGTTGCCATTGTTTTTGCAAAGGAGTCTTCTGTCTCTGTTCGTGTCTTTTGCCCTGGAAGATATCAATTTGTTCCATTCTACTGAGAGACAGGGAAGAAAAAAGGTGAAGCACTTACTGAAACTGACAGGGTACTGACTATCTGGAACCTTTGCTCAGGTTTTTTTTTTTTCTAATTGATGCATCTTTCAGAGGTATTTGGTTCTGCCCACACATAGAAATAGAAATGCCATCAAGCTGAGAGGAAGGAACCATTTTTCTCCCAGACCATAAAAATTCACTTCAAGTGTGTTAAATAAATTCATCTGATCAGGTGTTTGCCCCCTTAGACTCTCCCTTCAGGTTTCATAAACACAAGTGGATACTCTTACCCAGAAGAGTGTAAGCTCATCCAGTTTTGGAAAAGTGAGGTTAAAAAAACTGAGACCTCAGTGAAGAGCAAGAGGAGAGGGAAAGAGACTTAATACAATTCACAGAGTATTAAACTTTTTGCAAACTGATAATCAAACAAAGAAATCATATTTAGGGGTATCGATATAATAATAAAGAGTACATGTGTAAAAAATAATAAAAATCATTTAAACAAAACAAAATATACCTCTAGACTCTTTGACAATCAAAAATGACACTAAGAAACATGGCCCCTGTTTTTCCTTCATGTCTGTTTGTATGACTTTCAATTTATTTCCTCGGGACCACTGAAAGGTATTATCAAACTACATCATACAATATCTTTATGACGGGCAGAATAGTACTGTTCCACATGGAGAGAAGCAAAGAGGTAAGAAATAGTACTGAATATAGTTTTCCTGGTGCTTCAAGCTGGTGATAGATACATCTTTTTTCTCTCTCCCTCTTAATGATCCTAATAAACATCACCATACTACTCTGTTTGTTTAAGATTGGGGACCAGGCTGGGGGCAGTTAAGGTGACATAAACCTGGAAAAAATAGTTAGGAAATCGTATTATAGTACTGTGTGTTAAGACTGAGAACTCACTGTATTGTTATAAGTATTCATACTCTGAATAGAAACCATCTACAATTTAAGCAAAAATGTGACTGTGCATTGCATAAATGTATCTGAGTTTACGTTTGCTACATTCAGTAACAATACCTACCTGTGGTCATGTGACCGGAGGTTCTCAATGGAAGGCTATAGGGTTACATAAAGACAGACAGGGAAGAAGAGGAGGGGGAGTCATGTTCTATGTTAAGAAGAACCTTGATTGTACAGAAGTAAACTACAGTGATTGTGGAAGCCTTATTGAATGCCTCTGGGTCCATAATAAAGGGAGTTGTCTCTGAGGGGGATCTCACAGAAGCATCTGCTACCAACCTCCAAACCAAGATGATGAGGCCAAAGAAGAAATATTTGGGTCACTTAAGCTAGCTTTGGGTCAACGGAACCTGGTTCTTATGGGTGGCTTTGACAAACCAGACATTTGGGGGAAGAACAGTACAGCAGCTCACATGTCATCCATCAGGTTCCTGGAATGAGTAGAGGACTGCTTCTTCATACAAATGTTAGATGTGCCAACCAGGAATGAAGCACTGCTGGAGTTGCTACTCACAAACCAAGTAAACCTGCTTTGTAAAATCTCAGTTAGTGACAGCCTTGGCTGCAGTGAACACAATATTGTGGAGTTTGGGATCCTGCTGGACATGCTTAAGGTTAGTACTAAGACAATGGGTTTAGATTTTAGAAGAGCAAGCTTCAGCTTGCTCAGAGCTCAGTTGGGAGGGATTCTGTGAGAAGCTTCCATGAAGGATAAAGTAGCTAGTGACTGCTAGGAAATTTTCAAGAATGCTCTCCTGGAAGCACAAAAAAAGTTCATCCCCTTTAACAGCAGGGGAAGTAGGCAGAGAAAGAGATCACCTTGGTTTAACTGTGAGCTTCTGAGCTGCTCAATACCAGAGGAGAAGCATATCAGAGATGGAAAAGAGGACAAATATCAACTGAGAACTACAAGGGCACTGCCAGGGTGTCCAGAGATTCAGTTAGAAAAATAAAAGCTCAGCTTGCATTGAAATTGGCCATAGATGTTAAAAAAACACAAGAAAGGGTTCTTCAAGTACATAAACAACAAGAAGAAACAGAAATAAAAGATCGGCCCACTGTTAAACAGAAGAGATTAATTAGTCACCAACAATGCTAAAAAGGAAGACTTTCTCAACACTTTCTTCACCTCTGTCTTTAACAGCACTGTTGGCCCCAGGTGCTGGGAACAGAAATCTGGGTTGTTGCAAACACAGACCCACCATCAGTGAAAGAAGGGTTAGTATGTGAACTGCTACAGGAGCTTGACCCCTTACAAATTGGTGGGCCCTGACAAGATCCACCCAAGGGTGTTAAGAGAGCTAACTGACATCATTGCAAAGCTGTTCTTCATAATCTTTGAGAAGTCTGAAAAAGACTGGAGGAAGTCTAATGTCACTTCCATCTACAAGAAGGGCTTAAAGGAGTATCCAGGAAATTATAGGCCAATTGCTCTTGCTTCAGGCCCTGGGAAAGTTGTGAAATGAATCTTCCTGGGGGATATCACCAGTCAAATGAAGCTCATGATTGGGAAAAGCCAGCATAGATTTACCAAGGGCAAATGGTGCTTGACAAACCTTATTGCCTTCTATTACAGAGTATCTTGCTCTGTTGATGTGGGGTGAACAGTGGATATTGTCTGCCTGAATTTCTCCAAGGCTTTCAATACAGTTTCCCATGGCCTCTTCCTAGAGAAACTGCCATGTTGTGCTCTATACAAGTGGTCTGGGTGGGTGGGGAATTGGCTGACAGGCTGTATCCGGAGTTGGTGGTAAATAGCTGCTCTATCAAACTGGAAACCTCTCACAAGTGGGGTCCCTCGGGGATCTCTCTTGGGCCCAACACTGTTCAACATTTTTATAAGTGTTCTGGATGATGGGATCAAGCGTACCATGATGAAGCTTGCTGGTGACACCAAACTGAATGGGGAAGATACTTCAGAAGGTGGGGCTACCCTGCAGAGTGACCTGGATAGGCTGGAAGAGTGGGTTAACAAGAACCTCATGAAGTTCAGCAAGGACAATTGTAAGGTCTTGCACCTGGGAAAACATAATCCAGAAGTGCAGCATGGGCTGGGATCTACCCAGCCAGGGATCAGCTCTGTGGAAAGGGACCTGGGGATCCTGGTGGAACACAAGCTCAATAAGAGTGAGCAGCATGCTTCTGTGGCAAAGAAAGCCAACAGGACACTGGGCTGCATCAACAAGGGTATCGCCAGCAGAGACAAAGAAGTCATTATCCTGCTCTACTCAGCTCTTGTCAGGCCACACCTGTAATACTATGTTCAATTTTGGTCCTCCCTGTGCAAAAAGATGTGGACAAGCTGGAGAGGGTTCACAGGAGGGCCACAAAGATGATCAAAGGACTGGGAAACCTGCTGTATGAGGAAAGGCTGAGAGAACAAGGCTTGTTCAGCTGAGAAAATAAGGTTTAGGGGAGACCTCATCACCATATTCCAGTAATTAAAGGGTGATTACAAAGATTAAGACTCCCTTTTTGCAAGGGCCCACATGGAAAATATGAGGGGTGATGTGTAGAAATGAATGTTGGGGAGATTCTGATTGGACACAAGAGGGAAATGTCTCATGACGAGAACAATCAAATATTGGAATAATCTCTCCAAGGAAGTTGTGGATTCCCCAACATTGGATACTTTTAAGAGATTCCACTGGACAGAGTGCTGAGCCATCTTGTCTAGACCAAATTTTGCCAAGAAAGCTTGGACAAAATTATCCCTGCAGTCTCTTCCAAACTGGTATTCTGTGATTCTATGATTCTGTGAACTGTATTCTTCATCCCTTTGCGGAGATCCGTGCTGTCACAGTTATCTCACTGTCAGCATGGGCGAGAGCTAGGCTGCAGAAAGGCTAATCTTGTCTATATGAGTTCCTGTCACACTAGTGATCACACCCTGTAATCTTATTATCTTTGCCATCTCAGCAGTGACTCCAGATGGAGAGAAACCTCAGAACTGTTACACTTGTTTCCTTCTCAGTACAGGCTCACGCTTGCCTACAGAAATAGTAAGAAGGAGGGATTCTAGCTCAGTCTTTGTTAACAAAAATAAAACAAAACAAAAAATCAAGTTTGTCGTGGTTAACAAAGATCAACATTTTAGATTTTTAGTCAACAAAAAATTAATGTGAAATTTAATCAAGGTAAATGAAATCAGGCCCAAATTCTTTTAGTGTTAACATAACATATATGGAGTCATACTAAAATATCAGTAGTCTGAGTCTACTACCTCTAGAACTGAGAAAAATGGTTCATAACGATGAAAAGCAAAAGCGGCAGGCAGCAATGTAATTGGCATCGTCACATCTTACTTTCTGATAAAATTCAATGGATGAATTTGGCACTGCAGGCTGGGATACTCAAAACCAATGACCTGTAACACAGAGACAGAAAATCAGCTGGTTTTAAATGACATGAGAAGCATATATTCAAATATAATCTATTTCCTTGAGTCTCAGTGACAAAGAGAGGGTCAGGAGAAGACCCCTGTCTACTCATAATTGGCATTTTGTAATACTTGCTTTGGTTATTCTGTTTAAAACCAGGTAGGCAGAAGGAAGCAAAGGGCAAACAAAAGGCAGATGGAAGAGGCAGTCATGGTACTCACAGAATCACAGAATCACAAAATGTTAGGGATTGGAAGGGACCTCAAAAGATCATCTAGTCCAATCCCCCTGCCAGAGCAGGAACACCCAGATGAGGTTACACAGGAATGTGTCCAGACGGATTTTGAATGTCTCCAGAGAAGGAGACTCCACAGTCCCCCTGGGCAGCCTGTTCCAGTGCTCTGTCACCCTCACTGAGAAGAAGTTTATTCTCATATTTAAGTGGAACCTCTTATGTTCTAGTTTGCACCAATTACCCCTTGTCTTACCATTGGTTGTCACTGAGAAGAGCCTGGCTCCATCCTCGTGACACTCACCCTTTATATATTTGTAAACATTAATAAGGTCACCCTTTAGTCTCCTCTTCTCCAAACTAAAGAGACCCAGCTCCCTCAGCCTTTCTTCATAAGGGAGATGCTTCACTCCCTTAATGATCTTCCTTGCTCCTTGCTTTACACAAAATAAGTTAAAAAATGTGAGTCTGGTTATGTACCCTCCTTGTCTTGGCAAAGTACTCCCTAGTATCTTTTGCCTTTCTGCAAGTTCACACACTGCCTTCAGTGAGGAAACCTATGATCTGATTATTGAAACTGTTCATCTTAAAAAAAAAAAAAAAAAAAAGTTATTCATTGAACTATAGAGAGGGAATAACATACTTCAGCCTTTTATTAGTACACTAAGATAGCAGGAGAGTCAGAGGTTCTGATCCTTGCTCCATGGACTGGGTCTGTATTTTAACCTATGTACACTTAATGTAGAAGGCACAATTGCAGACAATGCTGGGATTTGCAGCATTTATTCTGGATGTATGAAATCTCTGAAAAAGCTCACTTATTATAAGAAGATTTCTGAGCCTTCAAATTACAAGGGAATTCACAATAGGATAAAGTTCTGTCCTCCCCATTGTACCATTTAAATGTGTGAAGACAAACAAGGAAAGAGTAAAGAAACTGCAAGAATCTAAATTCATGTTACTTAATTCTTAAGCAGAATAAAAAACAATTTATTTCAGACAGATAACTGGTTCATCATTTTCAATACTGGATGTTAAAGGTTTCACCCATCTCCTTTGGGGTTTTGTCCTGGCAGATATGTCATTGCCTATGATTAGATATTAGTAAGAGCTGTCTACCACTCCTAGGTCAGATTCTGAATCCTTACCTCATTTGTCAGATCGATGCATTTATTTTTAAGAAATGGACTGGAGAATTTCTGTTCCTAGTTCTGTGGGTCTTATTCTCTCTCTCTCCCTCTCTCTCAGAATTTGAATTTGTCTGAAAAAGGTTGACATAATCATGAATAATTCCTACTGGGAGAACTACTGACACTCATTATGGTTTTCTATTCTGATACTAGTCCCTTTCTTTTTATTGTTAAAAAAAGTATATTTTTTTGTCCTGAGAAATGCTAATTTGATTGGTGTATTCAAGAAAGGGTCACTGATAATTTTTCATAGAAACTCCATCTCTCACAAATGAATGTTACCAGAGAGACTTTTATGTTATATAAATATGCAGCAAGACATCGAATCTTATTTGTGATTGGATACTGCCAAATGTTATGAAACTTCTTTTTATTTAATGAACTTTGACAAATTTGTGGTTGCAAAGGACTGTATTTCTGGTTTTGATGAAGGGACACTATAAGGGTTAAGAGTGAGGGGCTCAGAAATCAACCTGTGCAAAAGAATGATGTGGAAAAGCTCAAACACTAGGTCATGCTATAACACATGAGAAACTCAGCATGGCCAGAGCCACGTGACTTCTTTCTGTTCATATGGCCTTTCCTATCAGTGGACACTATTTTCATTACAAATCACTGTTCACTTTGAAATGCACTTGTTGTTTTTCCCAGTGTGCATAGGAAAAACTAGCTACTGGCAGTTTGGGTAACAGCCAAAAGACATACAAATGAGAAGAACAATTAAATATACTATCATTCTACTGACACTGAATACAGAATGCTTCTGCAGTACAGAAGAGTTGGAATTAACTTGCTGGAAAGCTTCAGAAAATTCAGTTATTTTAACTTTACCAGGAACAAACACATGCATCCACTTTGGCTACATCTATACTAGTAAATTAAACATGACCAGGAATATTTGCTGGCATCGAGGGCATCTGGTATTAAATGGTTCACAACCACATCATTCAACTTGCCTATTCTCCAAAATAACATGTCCACATCTAAACTATGTACTGGAGTCTGGGTCCCTAGCTCACAACTTCGCCTGTCTAAAAACTGTCACCAGAGGCCAAAACCATACCAAGACCTCTTCAATAATTCAATAGCACTGACACTCAGGAATATTTTCCTGGAATTGCTTGATTTACCAGTATAGATGTACCCTAACTGGATAAAAGCCCTGAACTGATCTTGCTGTTACAAACAAGGACCCGATTTTTTTTTTTCTTCTTTCTGCCACTATTTAGGTAATTTCTGGACTACATTCAATGATTAACGCAGCTTTCATATCTCCTGGCTGTTGGTGCCATCTAGGTAGTCCCTTCTAGGGCTAGCACTTCCCAGCAACAGTCCCCTGTGAGCCACTCACACAGCCTAGAAAGGTCTAAGTAATGACTCACTGAGGCAATTTCATCAATCCAAATGTAAATTTTTACTATGCAAAAGTTCTCATTAATACTTCTAATTCACATAGTCTACAGATACAAATAAGCACTTTGAGTTTGCAATTCATCCCACTGAAAGGAAGACATCTAAAGTAAGTCAAATGGTAAAGTGTCCTGGAAGTAATGGGCTCAAAGGTAGATGTTTGTGATGTAGTTACCTGAAATTAAGCGAGATCAGTCCTACTCAGATTATTTCTATTGCAGAGATGTTGTTGAGGAGAATAAGTGACAGTTTGTGATACCCATCTACCTGCCACCACAAGTGATATGCAAAAACTTTAGCCAAAGACATAGCTTGAAAAAGCAGAAAACTTTACCAGCAACAGAGTAGTCAAAGACAGGCAACAAAGAAGGGGGTGTCACTTTGCAGTCCGCTAGATTTAGATGTCTCTGGTTCATACCCATCAATGCTGACCTACCCATAGGTACCATATAGTGCTGTGCATGTTATTGCAACCTGCTACTGCTTGTAGAATCACATGGCTAACAACCACAAATCAAAAACAATGGATTTGTCTGTATATCCTTTTTTTTTTTTTTTCTTTTTTTCTGGAGCTTCTCTGATTTCTCAGGTTATTTTGCATGTTTTTTCTTGAGAACCGTGGATCAACAATCCTCCACTGCCTCTGAAAATCTATTGATTTAATAACTGGATATGGAAAGGATAACAGCATTTAAGGGTTTTACTTCTTTGTCAAGATGACTAACTTCTCTATAAATAACAAGATAACAAAAAAAGACTTCAGGACTCTGTATTGGTATCATGATAGTAGCTATTATATGCTATCCTGCTTTCAGTATGTAATTAGACAGGGGATAGAGTGTAGAGCAATGTTCCACTGGTGTAAAGTAACAGAAGAGCAAACAAAGAAATGTGTGATGATATCATAAACCACGAGGTTAAACTAGTTCACAAATTCTTTCCTGACTGCAAGTAGGACAGCCCAAAGCAGTAAAAAGACATTCAACCTTAATTATTCACATTTTAGCTCTAATAATACCATATGTTTTAACTTCTTATAGAAAACAATCATTTTGCATTATACGATAAAGCACAAATGTGATTCACTGTATGCCATCAATAGTTTGAAACACCTTTATAAGCTTAATAAAAATAACAGGAATTGAGCAATTGTAGTTTTTAGTAGAGCAAAACAATTGTTCAGGAAACTTAGCATACCTGGAATTGATGAATTGACAAGCTAATTCCTGAAAATAAATAATGATGGATTTGTAATTAAGTACATCAGCCATGAAAATCTTAAGTCATTCACCACTGACTGCATCATACATCAGGTGCCAGCAGAGGGAAAGAGCAACCTTATGTTACAGAAGCGCTGAAAATATCCCTCTCTTTCACTGTTACGAGGCAGCCCTGCTGTCCTCTGTCTTTATTTCTTTCTTGCTTAGTGATCTTGCAAGGAAGTACATTAAGAGGATGTCATCTCTGGAGTTATCTCAACCAACTGAATGTCCACTGTTGGTTACCATGGCTACTAGGCTTTTATGAAATGTGACAGAATGACACTAACTATACCTTTCTTCTAAAAGAAAATGGCAGCCCCAGCTGAATATATACAGTGGCCAGTCTTTTCAGCCTGTTATGCAAGCTCCGAGAATGCTCTCTATGTTTAATCCCTCAGGGAGCTAGAGGGAACAATACGAAGAGGTGGGCTTCATCTCAGCTAACTTCCAGTGCCGTCTTCTCATATATCTGTTTAGATTCCCTGTACAGTTAATGGAGAGAAAGAGGTATTTCTTTGACATTCATTTGAAATATTTTGCTTGTTTAGTTTAGAATGAGATGAATCCTGCCCTAGAATTGCTTACATTGTACTACTGATCATGTAAAGAATCTGTCATGATTACTTCAGAAGTTGATTCTGCACTATAGATAGATAAGCTAATTGAAACTAAATTTTGTTTCGTTTTCTGAATCTCATTCAGCTGGTAATGTGCTGATCAGCCAAGTCAAGGTGCTCTTAAGCACACACAAAGGCATGAACACGGTGTATGCTCAGGGTCCAAGAAAATAAAACTGTGTGTCTATAAAGTTTAAATGTTGCAGATCTTGGGCAACAGCTGACCATGAGTTTCCAGGTCCATGTTTCTGGTACCTATTTTCTGCCTGAGTCCTATTTAATGAGTGGTTGCTGACTTTTCTTCCAGATCTAAAATGCCATGACTGTCCTGTCATACTTGAAATCCTAAGAGAAAGCCCTCAAAAGACAGATGGAAATGTTCTAATCTTCTCTGTGGACTACAAATGTTAAAGTAACTTCAAATCAATCAAGAGGCAACTGAAGGTAATATAGTGCTGAATAAATGAAGGAAACAGTACAGTACCTGATGGCTGAGCCTTCAGCTAACAAGAATAGCAGGAGAATATGGTTTATCCCTGTCACAAACCTCTGTAAAAGAGAAAAGGATCTGACACATACTTATTAGTTTTTTACAGAAAACCAGAGGAGAATTGGAAGTAAGGGCTCTAATCCAAGTGCCAAATGTAATCCTACATTACACTGTAACTCAAATCCCCATTCTATATATATTGTACAAGAATGCCTGCTGGAGAAACAGCCTGTGTAGAAGAGAAAAAAGGTAGTGACAGGCTCAAGGCAATGTTAGTTAGCATAATCTGACTGTTTCTCTAACATTACTTAATGTCCACAAATAAGTAATTTTAAACCTAACCTGTCTGTTTCTGTTAATTTAATTTTAACAACAAAAGCTCAGGATCCTTTGTCATAAGTTTAGAAAAATATACTCAAACTGGCATTTATAAAGAGGATGGATTGAGAAAAATATATATCTTTGAAACTTTTTTCTTCACCTGAGAATGGGAATACTGGCAAAGATGTGACTCCCTAGGAAAGCCGAGCAATTTTCAGACCTTGTATTTCAGTGAGCACTTTTTTCAATCATGCTGGACATGCTTTCTTGACCACGCTGAGTATTCTTCCCTGTTACTGTGTATTTTTCACGTGCTTCCAAGGAATTTATTAATTTCTTCTCTTTTTTTCTTATCTAAAAATGACACTGGACAGCTACTTAAAAAATGCCATACATCTATATGTTGGCTGCTAATTTAGCAGAGAATAAAAGAGGAAGCCCTGAAGATAAATGGCGAAGTCTAATCCACAAATGGATAAGAGTTAAGCTTGCTGGAGTTCTAGAAATGAGATACAGTTCTTGCTTTTGATGAGTCATAATTTTCAAGGGAATAGGGTGTCTATAGCTGGAATGGACTAGTTCTTGAACTTATCCTATACTCTTTTTAATTTATAGCTTACATCCTTTTTTCACACCTGGAAAAAATGATCTGACCTCTAAAAAGCACATTTTCAATACATCCCATAAAACAGCAGGAAAGAATGCAGATTGAGAATGCAGTTCTAGCACCTTGCTCTTTAAAAAGCTTTTAAAGCCTGTCTTACTCATTCATCTTTTAACAAAGATGAATGCACATGACAGGTTTTATCCAAGTCTGCCTGGTAAGACAAGAATAATGTTAAATCAATGCCAAAGTGATCAGGATCAAAGTTCTGATCAGCCCACAATGGATTATTCTGTCTTAAATATTAAAAATAAATTATTATAGGAAAAAAAAAGCAAAACACTGGAAAAATAGAAATATGTCCCTGAATCAGCTAATGCATATCACTTCTAGCATCAACCAAATTTTACTTACTGCTAAAATTACACCTGGAGAGAAAAAAGCTAAACATAATCTTAGTGGAGCATATGACCATTGCAGAATTAAAAAAGAACTAAAGTTCTTGAATACAAAACCATACCTTAAGAGTTCAGATACCCATGAGAAAGACAATGGGGCAGGGAGGTGGGGGGGAAAACAAGCATTCTAAAATAATGAGTAAGTATAGCTGCAAAGTGACAACCCTTAAATTGGTGTGAATGTCTTACATTTCCTACAAAAGATTAGTGGAAATAGCAGCACACAGATCTTCAGCAAGTTCCTTAGACTTTCAGTCTCCTCTTGATTTCAATGGTGTTTCAAAACCTTACAGTAGCTGCGCAAACATCCCCAGCGGGTCTTAATGTTCATTTAAGAAAATAATCTTTTCAGAGAAAATCTGTGTCTTCCATTAACTTTGACACTGATGGTTCACGCACAAGCAGTGACTCCTACTTCTTACCTTATTTGAGTAAGCTCATTCATATAACTCAACTGGCTTGTAGTGTACTATCTCAACTCACTTGTAGGCATAGCACTTCTGTGAGCTTTAAAATGTCTCCACATTGTTAGAATATTCTGTGTATTTGTGAATAAATTCTCATGAGCAGTGGAAGAGTTAACTGCCAGAGAATGGAGTTGGTCTTCAGGTCCTGCACTCAGAAGCAACTGAGGTTGTTGAAATGAATGAAGACAAGGAAGTTTCCTTGCTGAAGGTCTCCCATTACATCAGCAGAACTCTTTTCTGCTACTATGCAGAAACAGTGTGTTCACATATACGAATGTTTATACACTTGCAGTGTAGGTCCAGTTACATATTGCCTGACTGACCTATTTATCCTTTGTATCACTCTATTCTCTCCTCCTGAGATCTTAAATTTTATAAATCTTACATGTGCTTTTCTTTTCAGAAAACTTTACATGTGTTCTTCTCGCACTAATAATCCTAGAAGGCCCACTGCAGCCAGAAGTCTGTCCAAGACTAACTGGAATAGCAAGGTCACTTTTATATATATATATATTTTCTTAATATATTTTTAATATATTTTTAATATATCAGGCAGTGCAGCAGAACATGTCCTGGTACTGGGAGATTACCATCTATACCACCATTTTTTTTAATAAGACCCTGGCACCATTCTAGACCAGGGTCCTCTCTCAAACTGTTCCTGGGCATGGTTTGAGGGTTATTGTATTCCATACACCATTCCCTGCAGACAGACTGCATGCACTCCCTCTTCTGGAATCTAAGAATAGCTTTGGCAGGTGCTATTTCTTACGATCTGACCTCAGTGCCCAGGAAAGTCCCCAGGCATGTTTAACTTGTACAGATGTAGTCAATACAGCCTGCAGTTGATGCATTTGCACTGCTTACTGTTATAATTTACATTAATTTTAACTGGTGGGACAGTTAAATGACTTGGGATACAAGCAGAATATTGAAATGCTTCCAAAATTCTTAGAAGTAAGATTTATATAGAATTTAAATGGTGTCATCTACTAACTGTGTTAATCATTAGCAGAGTCAAAAAGCAAACTTAGACTCATACAGTTGCCTGCAGCACTCACCATGTGCAGGTCTTATCTTTATATCCTGTATCAATGTGAGAATAATGAAATATATTCCTTGCACCATTTACCTGAATAAGACTTGCATAAATCCCTGTAATATCACTGAAGGTCATCGTCAAGTATCAGAGATTCTCACATTTTTTAGATTTGTCAGCAGAGATACCTAAGGAATATTAAACAACCAAGCCCTTCAACAACAATTATCCTTATTAAATAAAATCCTTATCAGCTGTATCTGTAGTACAAAAGAAATTACAAGCACCAAGACATATCTGTAGCATAAATCCATGGCAGTACCTGATTTCTGCAAGAGAATATTAATCTAGAAAAGTTTTAACTTTGTCAACTGCATTAATGAAAAGGCATTTTCCATTACTTATTACACAAAGCTCAATGGAGTGAAGAAGCACAAATCTAAAGCTCCAAGATTTTAGCTGATCTATTATTTCTCCAACTTCAAAATACTTTTGAAGTACCTTAGATTTCAAATCAAGGAACATACATTGTAAAAGGGATTTACACAATAAAGTTAACACTTGCCTGACTTTTTAATGTATACATTGCTTGTCTTAAAAAAGAAATTGGCACATTTATGAAACAAGTCAATTTTTAGGTAATGATTATAGTGTTGCTGGTTTTCATTAAATCAAGGCATTTTTACAGTGAAAATGTGAACACATTTTGTAAGAGCAGTGATCAATATTTATTAGGAATTATGTAGAGTGCAGTGTAATGATGCAATTGATATAAAAGCATAAATCAAAAGGAAAAATGCATGCATGCATAGGAACAGGATTTGGGCCTTATAGCTGAAACAATAACAACAAACAAAACAAAACAAAACAAACAAAATACCAAAACAAAACAGACAACACCCCCCCACACACAGAACAGATTTCCATTTTACATTATTTCTGCCAGACTACAGATCTTAAAAAATGTAACAATTATTTTGTGAATCTGGCTCTCAGAGCAGTTTTAAGGGCATATTACAGTAATGCATGTTTTTAAACTAATAATTAAAAAAAAAAAAAATTGCAGCTCTTGCAGTTCTGTTCCATGTTTTGAACATGCATTTGCTTCTTTATCATAGTTTTTGCATTTGATATTCAAATATAATCAGCAAAAAAGTTGTATACATGCAGTGATTATGCTGTTTTCAGAGAAATGTAGCTGATAAAGTTACAAAGAGGAACATACAAGAAGGTCAAAGAATATAACAGCTCAGAAATTTGAGTTTCCACCAGGCATAAATCATTATTTAATCATAAGGAAAAAGTATCTCATTGCTTTTCCAAAGATATTCCAAAGCTTCCCAAGATAAGTATAGATCTTCTTCAGCAAGACATTACATTTCTACTCAAAAATATTTTCTATAGCACTAGGATTGACATGCTCTGTAAAGCAGCCTGAAGACAACATCAGTGGCTAATCTTCTGTGATGCCACTGGTTCCATAGCTAACTTGCAAGAGAGTAAATGTCCTTCAAAATTTCAGTCACAAATGATGTTGATATTTTCCCCACTACCACAGGAGAGATGAAGACAAAATTGGGCCCTAATTTTTTATATAAGTGATATCTTGGCTATCCAGAGAAAGAATTGGTAGCTGTGAAATCAGTGTGCTGGAAACAAACTGAAAATATGAAGTGGTAGTGAGCTACAGGTGACTTCAAAACAAGATGCATTGCCAAAGGTTCTGCTTTCAAGTATCTTGCAAGCTGTGGCAAGAAGGAACTTCTGGGCCTCAGGCACCAGATCCAAACAAATTGGCAACAGAATAAGAGTATTTGTGAGTCAATATGGGATTCCTATACCAAGGAGGAGAAGGTAAGAAAAATAAAGCCAGAAAGATATTCCATTCATTCAGGAAAGGGTCTCACTAAGTAGTACAAGCAAAGATGACTCAGTGTGCCCAAGGCAGCCAGGCTTTCAGAGTTTCTCATCATGGCAAAGAACAGCACAGTACATTCTTACATTGTCTGGAAAAAAAAGCAGACAAAAAAGTCATGGTAACAATGTGCTCAATTAACAAAAGTAAAACCTTAGAATGTATGACTTCTCCTGAGATTGTGCTAACTTTGGTTTGGCAAGCCACTGCAAAAGTAATCATTATACCTTCTGTCTTAAGAACTATTCTGGCTTGTTTTACAAAGGTTAATAATGCTTTCTGCACAGCACTGGCTTTCTGATAGCACAGGTTTAACATAGATTACAATCCAGGGGAAAAAAATGTCTTTAGGACTTTATTTAGATGTACTCTCTTTAAGCTATAAAAGAGTTCCAGTCTCCAAATACTTCCTTACATGTTTGACACTGACCTATTTCCCACATCTGAACAAACACTAATGAGGCTGAGCATAATGTCCTATGCTGTACTGATTAGCTGAGGAACAGTAAAATCTAGTCAGTCTTTTTATCCCGGCTCTAAATGTTATCTAGCTCTCTTTCAAGAATGAAGAAGCATTAAGAAGAGCTATTCAAGGAAAGTCGGTGTAAGTAAAGGCAACTTCCACTTCTCTTTTCATTCTGTACCCTCTTCCTGAGTTGCACCCACTTCATATATTCTTCCAATTTTTATAGCAAAACTCAGTTGTCCAGAAAGATTCAGTTTTAACAATCACGTTTATCCACACCACTATTTAGTGATTTTTGTTTTGCTTTTGTTTTTTTTTTTTTTTTTCTCCACAGGATAGTGAGCATTCAGTATGATTCCCAGCAAGGAAGAAGAGAAACCATGCTTTTGGTTCTGCTAGGTAGGATTCCTTTTCCAAAGATTTATCTGCCTGTAAATTATTTGATTGCTTGTTTATTGAATTTTTAGGTTTTGAGCATTCATATTTTACATTTTCTTCCTGAATGTGAAAAAAAAAAAAAAAAGTAGAAAAATATAAGTTTAATATATATAATATTTATACATACATTAAAAAGTCACCATCATTTGACTAAGTACTAAATTGACAAACTGTGGTTGGCCACAGTACACTAGGCTAATTTAAAGGACATTTAAGTCATAACTGAGAGGCAGGAGATTGGGTGATATAAACAGGAATCACAGAATCACACAGAATCACAGAATGTTAGGGATTGGAAGGGACCTCAAAAGATCATGTAGTCCAATCCCCTTCACCAAGGGGAAGTTGTGCTTGACCAACCTCATCGCCTTTTATGAGGACATAACGAGATGGATAGATGGTGGCAGAGCAGTGGATATGGTCTACCTTGACTTCAGTAAAGCATTTGATACAGTCCCCCACAGCATCTGGCGTGGTCTGGACGATTGGATAATGAGGTGGACTGTGAACTGGCTGAAGGAAAGAACCCAAAGAGCCGTGGTCAATGGGGTGGAGTCTAGTTGGAGGCCTGTATCTAGTGGAGTGCCTCAAGAGTCAGTACTAGGGCCAGTATTATTCAATATATTCATCAATGATTTTGATGAGGGAATAGAGTGTACTATCAGCAAGTTTTTGGTTGACACCAAGCTGGGAGGAATGGCTGACACACCAGAAGGCTGTGCTGCCCTCCAGTGAGACCTGGACAGGCTGGAGAGTTGGGCAGGGAAAATTTTAATGAAATACAACAAGGGAAAATGTAGAGTCCTGCATCTGGGTAGGAATAACCCCAGGTTCCAGAATAAGTTGAGGAATGACCTATTAGAGAGCAGCATAGGGGAAAGGGACCTGGGGGTCCTGGCGGACAGCAGGATGACCATGAGCCAGCGCTGTCCTCTTGTGGCCAAGAAGGCAAATGGCATCCTGGGGTGTATTAGAAGGGGATGGTTAGTAGGTTGAGAGAGGTTCTCCTTCCCCTCTACTCTGACCTGGTGAGACCACATCTGGAATATTGTGTCCAGTTCTGGGCCCCTCAGTTCAAGAAGGACAGGGAGCTGCTGGAGACAGTCCAGCGCAGGACAACGAAGATGATTAGTGGAGTGGAGCATCTCCCTTATGAAGAAAGGCTGAGGGAGCTGGGTCTCTTTAGCTTGGAGAAGAGGAGACTAAAGGGTGACCTTATTAATGTTTACAAATATATAAATGGTGAGTGTCACGAGGATGGAGCCAGGCTCTTCTTGGTGACAACCAATAGTAAAACAAGGGGTAATGGTATCGAACTGGAACACAAAAGGTTCCACTTAAATTTGAGAAGAAACTTCTTCTCAGTGAGGGTAACAGAACACTAGAACAGGCTGCCCAGGGTGGTTGTGGAGTCTTCTTCTCTGGAGACATTCGAAACCTGCCTGGACACATTCCTGTGTAGCCTTATATATGTGTTCCTGCTCCAGCAGGGGGATTGGATTAGATGATCTTTTGAGGTCCCTTCCAATCCCTAACATTCTGTGATTCTGTGATTCCCATTAATTAGTGATTTTTTGTCAATCAAGCTACTCTAGAAATATGCACTGCATCAACACTTCTAACGACTGCATTCTTCTTTGAACAAAGACAACTGCAGACAGTTACAGGTAATGAAAATTCAAAACATTTGTGTTGAAGGAAATTGAAAAATTCAGAGGAGGATTTCCTTACTTGAAAGGCTAATTACAAACACCAGCATCTTGCACAGAAAAAAAACACTCTTATACATGGTCAAGGAAAAAACTTTGATAATGAGATGAAATGAAACGTCTGGCTACTCCATCTCCCTAGAGTATCAGCAAAACTGTTCCTGGTGTTTGGAGGCTAGACCAAAGAGTTCATAAAAGTCAAGAAAGTCCTCTATCAAAGGAGCCTGAACATAAAAACAACAGAGATATTTGTCAAGGTGCAGCTCTTCAAGTTCTCCAACTTACATACTACTGGGTAAACTGCACAGCAACACTGCTCTGCAACCAGAGACCATTGATAGACTGAGGTCTCCAGCAGCCCCAAAGTTAAAGGTTCCAATGAAAATATAACTACTTTTGGTGGCTGAAGTTTATATAAAAATATAAGAGTTTTGGTAAATATTGCAGTTGTGGTGGACTGCCCAGTTCTAAATAAAAAATAAAATAATTAAAAAAAAAAAAAAAAAAAAGCTATGTAAAGGATTGCTGCTGACTAACTTACCGAACACTGGCAATTAACATCTAGAAGGTGAGACTCAGGGGTGACTTGGCTCACTTGGAGCTAGATGGAAATGAGAAAACAACACAGCTGAAAACTTCTGTCAGACTTAGTGTACTAGCCACAGATTAATAATTTAATTTCCTTCTGGCTCTCTGTCTCCAAGGAGCTGATGAGCTTTTGACACTATTCTTTTACCAGAATGGCAAAATTCCCAGCCATAGAAGTAGGAGTCAAGAACTCCTTAAGATTTAACCCACTTGAATAGTTTCTTTCCCATAATGTATTTTTCAGCAGGAAAAGATAAAGTTACTGTCATCTAATGCTATTAAGTCAGTTACACAATTAAAAAGTAATTATGAACAAGTATTGTTGGATTTGATGAAAATATCCTGTAACACTTGTCATGTATAATACATGATACATATGGAGTTTTGAAAGCTGAACTAAAAATGCAGTCATTTATGTAATTAAATGTAGACAGGAACACAAAAACACTGTGGAGGTGGCTATGGCTTGTGATAGGCAGTTTGTTTGTCAGTGAGAAATAATTACTGAAGGGGCAAATTATTGAAATTAGTTATCAAAGGTACATTTATTGAGAATAAAGTTATATCTATATCTTCAGCACATAAGACAGCTACATGCCATGTAAGGAATCTGCTCTTCAATGGTTCCCCTCCCCACAACCAGATCTACATTCTTTGATATTATTATACAGGGGGAGCTCTCTATGTTGACACCAAGGAGAACAGAGCGTGGAGCAGTGTGGAAATACTGTGGCCAGGCTCTGTGTACAAAGCAGGTACAGAAACTAGATGGTACTGTGCAAAAAGCTGCTTTCAAGTAAGAAACACTATTCCATTCCATCGCTAGTTGCTGAGCTAGCAGTTGTGGTGAAATTTGTCCTGTGGATGAATTTTGCTTATTATAATCTCATTATAATACCAAAACACATTTCCATCCCAAAAGCTACACACCTCCATGCTCTCTAGAGCATGCTCCCTGAATTCTTTTAAGTCTATACATTTAAACTCAGAGCAAGAGAATTTTACACCAATTGGTAACAAAGGCATGTATGACTAGAGTCACTCAAGCTCCACCTAAATGTAGAAAGTAGTAAAAAATACCCTAACAATAGGAGAAAATTAGGGAAGACACCATCACTGAGAAGTCAAGGAAATGGCATCACAGACTTCTGTGATCAGTGAATGGGTTGAACCTATCTTTCCCCCAAGAGGGATGCCTTTGGGTAAGAATTGCACACTTGGTAGTACCAGGTGTTTCCCCAAGAAACTTAAACTCTAACCCTGTATTTGTAATCACATTGATAGCACCATATAGTCATCTTAGAATATACATATTTGATACCAAAGTATATTTTTACAACTTAAGTGTTTTCCTGCAAATAGTGTATTTTATCAACACCAATCTAAAAGAGCTTGTACCTATTGCTTTAATAAACCTCATTATCTGTGGATCTAGTACTGAGAACCTCTCATTGGATATGCTCAGACATAGTATATATTATACTATTCATGAAACTGTGCAAGCTTGTAAATTCAATGTCCACGGGCCAACCCTGCTCTATTGGTGAATCCATGATCATGTGAATTTAACAAAACACCAAACTGGCTGTTGAACACAATTGGACTTCTAGTGCCAATTTGAGGTTGTCTTGGTTCAATTGGGCATCACTCAGAAGCTAAGCTCAGCAGCCCGGTAATACATCGCAGACAAGCTGGAACACAAGGGGGTATAGTTTCTGCCAAATTAACCCTTTTAACACAACAGTCAGCAGACGGAATAAATTTAAATCATGTGTAATTACCAATTCTTGGAAAATCACAATCGCTTTTTTATAGAAGTTATTGTCATATCTGACTAAACAGTATTTATTAATGATATTTAAAAAAAAAAAAAACCACAACATACTGTATCAAATGTAATTTAAACATTCCCTGTAAACTCAGCTATTCAATGACTACACACTGGGCTCTAGGAAAAACAAAAAAGTTTTGACACTAATTACGCTATTTCAGTTAAGAGTGTGTAGAACTAAAATGGTTGCTTTTCTATTTCCACGCTCAAAAGCCATGTTTACTTCAAAAATCCTGTCATGACCAGACTCCATGCCTGCTCTGAAAAGGCTGAAGAGCCAGGATTGATAGCTCAAGCTTAGGATCCCAGAGAGAACGTCTAGGGCTCTTGACTAGGAGGAAAGCATGAAGATTTTGTAACCATGCATCAAGCCAACATTTTTGGGAGAAGAACACAGAGGGAAAGTGGGGTCAAGAAAGCAAATGGAAAATAAAATCACCTACTTGGAGTGAAAGTAGGAGCATCAAAAGCTCCACAAAAAGCAATTTTTAAAAAAGCAGGTAGTCAAATTGTGCCTTAGTACCCAAGATGTATTACAATGCTGTTTTGGCTTACAGAACTCTCCAGCTTTGCATCAGGGAGCTCACAGGTGGGAGGCTGATAATCTGGGAAGCATGGCCCTTTGCAATTCTGGAATCTCAGCTACAGACTCCCAGCTCCAGCTGGAGGACAGGTTTTGGGATCTGCCAAATTTGCGGCTGGAATGTGGATGGATTGCAGGAGCCTGTCAAACAGCATAACAGTTTCCTGATGCAATCTGCAGAATGTTTCCACTCTGCAGTGCAACTACTCTTCTAGAAGAACTCATTTTAAATAATACATCCCACAGAAGATTCTGCAGGAGATATATAACTACAGCAAGGACAGTGCTGTGTCTAAAATAGGAAGTACAATGAAGCAGACTGATGAGATACATCAGTTGCATCAACTCTTCCTTCTAGTGCTGAGTCCTGCAGGGCTCTATGGTACCGTCCTCTCCTCTCTTACCACTCCAGTCTAGTCAGGGAAGCCAACTCATAAAACTGGTTTCATCATACAGTCAATATCTACTGCATAAAGAGCCACAGGCTTTCCAGGCTCATACCAACTGTTAGCAAATGATCTGCTTTTAATACTTAAATTAAATAATGACTTATTCATTTGTGTGAAATTTATTACACTATATTTGAGATATAAGCACTAAATTTTTTTAAGTAATGTTTTATTAATTTTTAAAAATTACTTGAAGGAGTAACAAATTCCATTTGCAATTTAAATAATTTAATTACTTTAACTGAGTAATTGTTTTACTTTAGATTTCAAAAAGAACAAGAAACTCACTATTATGTCATGCTGGGTGTCGTGGTTTAACCCCAGCCAGCACAATGAGAAAGAGCTTTTACCTTTTTGAAATGTTTACATGTAAAATGTTAAATCACTTTGCTGTCATGTTCTTCTCAAAACAGAGAATGACAATGTATATAAAATACATATTATTCCATGAACCTCACATTTTAATCATTGTTTGAATATCAATTTTTATTTAATTGGTATGCCATCCTCATAATTGTTGTAGTGTATTTTATTTTATAGTTTTCACCATCAGCAGTAACATGGAGAAGTCAAGTGATATCCTTAACTTGAAAAACAGAGGTTAGAACTTTTAAGTCTGTATTCTGTCTGTAAATAATGGTTGCCTACAGGCAAAACGAAGCAAAAAAGTGAAGGAATATACCTCCTTTCCCTGAGAAAGCTTGTTGCCTTGAATGTTATTCGGAGAACCTGTCTGCCCCCTTTCCCCATTTAGCCACCCTCTCCATGAGCAGAGCCACACTCTCATCTCAAAAACAGGGACCTGGAAAAGATACAGCAAAAGGCAACACCGATGGTGAAAGTTATCCTCATGAAAAATGGTTTCCTTATGAATATTTCTTCTTGTAAAGATTGGAGTTAAAGAAGTATTTTCATCCTGGGACAAAAATTAATTGAGGGGAATATAAATACTAATGGAGGATAAAATAATTTCATGGAGAAGGTGAATACTTGACAATAACTAAGGGGCAGAAAGAGAAAATAGTGGGGCAGAAAGAGAAAATAGCAGAGCAGAGGTTCAAAACAGAAAAAAAGGTGGGACTTCACTTAGTTGTGGAATTTAATTCCACAGGATGCTATTGACAGTAACAGCTGGTATCAGAAAGTAGCTGCAGAAATTCCTGGAAGGAAAATCACAAACTGAATAAAACTGTGTCTGACTGTACCGGGTGCAGATGCCCAAATGCTGGCAGGGAGAACTGCAGGGTGTTCTCTGTGAGGAGAGGCCAGGGCTGGCCCATACCAGACAGAGGTGGTTCCAACAGACCCACCACAGGGCATAGCTGAGCACTTCAGCCAAGGTGACATGTCCTTATGGAAAATGGTTTCAAAAAAGGATGAAAAATTCTATATAGTAGCTGTGAGAGAAGCTACCTTGCGGATTCCCAGATGAGAGAAGGACAGGGAGGAGGTGCACCTGGTGTCAGAGCAGAGATTCCCCTGGAGAAGACCATGGTGAAGCAGGCTGTCCTCCTGCAGCCCATGGAGGGTCACATTGGAGCAGATATCTACATTGCAGCTCATGGAGGATCCCACACCAGATCTGTGAGTTTTTTCATCTTATTTTCTTCCCTCTGCTGTTGAGAATGGGGAGTGAAAGAGCAGCTGGGTGGGTGTCTGGCTGATGGTCAAATCACCAAACTGACTCAGGAATTTCCTGAATCACTGAACACTGCCATAGGATTACAGAGTTACTTCAACCTGTTGAAGGAGTTGTCTGTGACTCACTGTCAGATAATTGGTCTGTTCCATACAGTCATCCCTCTGGAATATGGGAACAACTCCTGTTAGCAAGTGGAAAAAAAGGCAGCAAGATTTACCTTAGGAGAGGCAAAGTAAGATCCCATAAGCAGTTTATCTTTACAGTGTCTTACATTAACACACATACAAAAACAATTTTTAGAAGAAAGGGGCGCAAAAAAAATACTGGACCAACAAGTTTTATTTAGCAAAAATCATCTGTATCTCCACCCCTGCACATAGACAAAAAAGCTCTTTATGAGTTTAACAGGGTTTTAGTTCAAACCAGGAATCATGGATGGAGATAAAAACAGGAGCCCACATACTGTTTTTACTCATAAGGGTAACTTCAATATTTGGAGTGAGATTATAGACTAAATTACTCAAGCCCTGCTATTCTACCTATTACCTTTTAGCAATTTCTCCCGTGTTTTCAAAAGGCCCACATAACTTCTCATTATACAGTGCAAAGAAATCAACAAGATGCACAGGATATACCACTGAAAGGCAAACTGATACAGATGAAGAGAGAGGAGGTACAAATGGCAACATACGGATTCAGAAGTGACTTGCACATCTTAGAGTAATGTTGAATATACTACAGGAAAGTCAAATACTGGGAATCAATGTAATATAATATAGGCACATTAGTTTCAAATAAAACAGCAAAAGCTTTAGCCTATTGACTAGAGGCATTTTTCTGCCAAATTCAGAAAGTCAAAAGCTAAAGGTTATCAAATCTGACCCTGAAGACTCCAGCAAATTAAGACAGACAGAGCTCGTTTGCTTAAGAAGCAGAGTGCACACTGGCAAAAGAAAAATGACACTGAAGAGCAGATTAAATAAAGCCAAATAATGTAAAGTTTGCATTGTAAAGGTAGTTCAAGATGGCAATGTCATGCACACTTTCCAGCCTGTTCCTTGAACTTGCAGCTGCATCTCACCCTGAATGCAAATATAGTCTGCAAGTAAGGCCTTTAGTAAGGGCTAACTTACTAAGACAAGAAAGCACTCATCATTTTAGGAGCTATGCTAAAGCAAAATCTCTTACTTGATTTCCAGAAAAAAATCATCCCTATATCATAAAAAAATATGAAAACTAGACAGAATTCTATCTTCCACATATTACAGCACCTGGGCAAAAGCAAGCTTTTCCATTCTGCAATGTGATAGGAAGTCAAAAGATTCATGCTAATACCATAACAACAGATACTCATGAAAAATGTGTGCATTATCACTCTGCCTCTTCCCCTCAATAAACTCCTAGAACAGCAGTCAGGAAAGCACCAGCTTGAAAAGAATGAATGGCATATGTGCTGTGTTTCTGGCTGATAGCATGGTGTCCAGGTAGTGAGACAATGACAAATTCCATCAGACTGCCAAGAAAGAATTATATGCATTGAAGCCAATTAGAACTAGAGCTCCATCATTTTGTAGTAACCTGCAGATCTTGTCTATATCAAATTTAATTGTGGATGCATTCTTTTTGGAGTTCAAAACCAAATGATAGGTACATCCCTTTAGTACGTATGGCTCACCATTATTCCAAAATCAAACAAACAATTAACGTGTTCAATTTTAAATCAATTAAATCCTACTAATCTCCACTTACCTGTCTACATTTTCTAGTTTAGTTTGGTGAAGTACATAAGATTTAAAGAGCTCTAGAAAAAAAAAATAAGGAGCACTCAAAATAAGTGTTTTTATGTTAAAGTCATTCCTCTGAACACCTGTGAACTGTTGAGTTTAATTGGACTACATCTGCTACTGATTTTCTGTCCTTACACTGTATCGAGTTGTCTCTTTCTTCCTTTCCATATGCGTTTTTGGGGTACGGTTCATACAGAATGACACACCTGAGAAATGAGCAACCTAAAAATCCGCAAGCTGTATAAAAGGTGGTAGTTCTCAAAGAGCAACACTCAGAAGGCTGGCAAATTCACAGTCTTAGTTGTTAAGATTTCAGTAAGAATAGTTGCAGCAAGGATATGGCCTTATACTGACTTCTGAGAGACCAATAGTCATGGAGAATCAACAACAAAATCTCAAGGAGTAAGAACAGTTTCCAGGTGAAATATTTCTGCCCCACAATGTAAAAACAAGGTTCCAATTGCTTTCTTTGAGGGAATTCTATGCACCATCACAGGAGACAGTACAAGGCCATAACATGTCCTGAAATGCACTTTATGTCTGGCTCATTTTATGCAGCTTGAGTTATACTGATTCGTTGTGGTAAAAATCCTACTGATTTCCTGGATCAGGCTCTTAGTGGATCTTTATGAGCCAGAGAGCAGTAAATCCCTATTATCTCAATGAATTTGGAAGCAGAGAAAAAGAGGAGAAAGAACATTACAAGGCTGAATTTAAGCAAGACTTTGGTAAAGATCAAGATTTCAGCCCAAAATCCCTATTCTGCCACTGATAGTCCTATTAAATATTCTCCTGCTTGAATGGAAAGCTACCTGAGCTCCTAGTTTTGCTTCTGTTCATGTCAAAACTGCTCCTTTCTGGGATTTCTTGCTTCAGTCCCATTACAAATGCTTCATTCCTATAGATACCCAAACCAATCTGTAGTTCCAAAACATACAAATATTTGGAGAAACAGACAGCTCATAAAATGGTGCCAATTTTATTAGAGAGGAAGATCAAATTAAAGCCTAGTAGCTTGAACACAGTAGTAGGTGGGAAATTCAGGTTCATCGTTCTGCTCAGCATTAGGCAGTTCAAACTGAAGTTCCCCACACCTCTACAAAGTATCGTGAACAATGGTATGACTGCTATGACTGCTATGCCAGATGTGATATCTCATATACTTCTTGAAGCCATGCTATGGATGAATACATCAGAATGACGCAATGACTTTAAGTTCCAGTCACTGATAGTCTCCCCAGAGCAAGAACAGAAGAGCTCTTGCAATGCAGGGAAAAAAAAAAAAAAAAAAAAAAAAAGGAAGAAAATTAAAAGTGGAGCTTCATGTAAATTATGAGAATTTAAGAAAAAAAGTCAGTTTCAGTTTTGTCCACTGAAATTGAGGTGACTTTCAGCATTGATATTTAACACAGCACTGAATGTTTTTATTTTAAAAAAAACCCTCTTTAACTATCATATCTGTTTATTTAAGAAATGTGACAGCAATCCCTCAGGTAAATAAAAAAAGGCAGACATTAATTTATGCATTATTTTAAAAAGGCGTGTAGGAAAGAAGTGGAAAACAAAATGTTGTTGTTCTTTCCAAATGGCAGCAGATCTGGAGCCTGGAGAGAGTTCAGTTTTCTTCTGACAGGAGTTCAAGGGTGGTTCTTTCCCTTGAAATTTGAAATTAATGCTTAAATGTAAACATAGTTTAATAGTAATTTGTTTGGAGAATGAGTTTGCAGATGAGTTAAGTTTATCTTGAATAAAGAAAAGCAAAAGCAGGCTATTCTTTTTTTTTTTCTGTAAACCTCAGCTAAAATATTGTTGTCCTCCAGAAGTTTTCTGACCTCACAGCAAGAGCTATCCATATGCTTAAATAAACTCTTTATTTTTCCTAAGTACTTCTTCTTTATTTTTGATAAACTTTTAAGTTTGTCTTTAAAGACTGTATTGCCTTATCATGTAAGCTATATCTATTAAGATGAGGAACAGTTATAAGAATAAATTTCTAGAGCAGGAAGGATATGAAAAGAAATGAAGGGGTGTGGTGGTGGGGAAGAAACCTACAGTTAATCCAAGGAAGAACAAGTTTTCTTTCACTTCAAAACAACTTTTTTTTAATTATTATTATTAAAAATACTGTTAAGAATATTCCATAGTTTGCTTCTTCTAAATTAATTAGTAGTATTCAAGTCTGGAAAAAAAACCCTTTATGTTATGATCAAGAAGACAGTGGACTGAAATGATTTTTAAAAGTAATTTAATGCATGTATAAATATCTACATTCATATCCACTACATCTTTTCAGATCCCATTTTGCTTTTATATTCTCTTTATCAAATTGAGCCAAAGTTGTTGGTTTTTTTTTTATTATTTCACTTTCACTTTTTTTTCTAATTACTCCAAACCTCAAAAGTTAGCTAGCCTGATGAAAGGAAGAACATTTATGGGAAAAGCTATATGCTTAAAATCACATGGAGCATTCAGTGACTGCATATAGGTAATGGAATATCTCTCTCTGTTTCCATCTGTGGACAATGCCATATACAATATTTATATCTCATTGTTTCATTATAGGCTTTACAATAGCATCATTTTTCATAAAAATAGATTTTCCACAGTACAACATAAGGTATCAGAAGTTCCCAGAGCTAGAAATTTCTTAAGTTAAATCTGATCTGCTCTCAACTTTGAAAATAAAATTTTACATTTTTTCCGGGAAAATAATAAGAGATTTAATGTAACACAATGTTGACCTTTGGGGACAATAAATTTAAAAAAGCCAAGCAAATTACCTTTTACTTGACTTGTGCACTGGGAGGATGCTGAAAATGCTAATTAGTCATTAACACAGCTCAATTTGTAGTCTTAATGCCTCAGAGACAAAAGGCTGTTAATTGTTGTTATTATTTGTATAACAGCAGAGCTACAAGCCCCCATTTCAGTTTCCCCTTGTGCTAGGAATTGCAGAAATACGTAATAAGTATATAAATAAAATCTACCCCAAATAATTTTATGAAATAAAACTAAACTGCAATAAATGACATCAATAAAGCAATGAAAGTGACAGCAGTCACAGCAAAGATGTGTTTTACACTGTTTTCCTGAAGCTGTTTGCTCATATAAACATTGAATCCACTAACTGCTCCAGACGGACCAGTGGGTTAGGTCAGTCAAAGGTCCTATGTCTTCCTTTCATTCAAAGATTTTCTGTATTCCAGTAACTAGAAAAATCTTAAGCAAATGTAAGTAAGCAACATGCTGACTAATTACAACCTGTCATAGCAGAAAACTGGATCCACTCAAATTCAACAACAGATATAAAGGAAGAACTCCCAGCTGATTTGTGCATGTGAAAGCAATTTTAGTTTCATTTATTTAGTTTTCTGTTATTCAGCTGTGTCCCTTCTTGCAGCCTAGGTTATCATCATACAAGTTGTATCTTCTGGGGATATATTTTTAGAACTGCTAGTAGAAAAATAACCCTTATGCTTGAAAAGTTTCAAACAAATAAGGAATCCTGACAAATTTGACAATCTGCATGAGACAAAGCTGTATGGTGGAAAACAATACCAAACTGAACGGAAAATAAAAATAGAGTAGCTAATGTGAGGACAGAGATTGTACAAGTTTCCTAGAGCTCTACACAATAAAGCTTTTGATGAAACAAGATCTTTCTTCTTTATAACAAAAATAACAATTTTGTAGTATTGTGAAGCTAAGCAAATGGTTTTTAACTAGTGAACAGACTGTGAAATAAAAAGAATTAAGAAAAAAAGTTGTTCTTGAGATTGGAATTTGTCTTTGTGTTTGACTGATTCAGTATTACTCACAGTGTCTTCTAAAATTATTTTAATTAAGTTGAGTATACACAGTCTACTAGAGTTGTTTGGGGATTTTGTGTCAAAGTACAGTGTTACCAACCCTAAGGTTCAAAAAAGTGGAGTGAAAACTGCTGCTTCCCTCCCAGTTAATAGATTTTTCTTAGGGCTATATTGTACATTTTTCCTGACAAGCTTTTTCAAAATATCCCTGGGCCACCTTCAGACCATGTGAAAGCCACAGAGTCACTCATTCTCAAAAAATGTATATGCTAAGGAGAATTAAATATTTACTTAACAAGTTGTGGTTCATTACATCACATTGTAAAACATCAACCAAGCAAAACCAGAGAGGAACTGCAAGTCTGTATCTTCTCCAGCCTCCCCATACTAATTCTGCTCCAGCATCACCAATATCCATCCAAATCGTCATCTCTTCCCCACCTGAACAGTGAAATATATATCTCAAATTTCTCTCTGGTTTTGTTTGTTTGTTAACTTTTCCTGTGGAAGTTTATCATCCATGCCTTCCAAACTAGTATTTCAGAGAAAGAGGAGAGAGAGAACATTATCTACAACAGATTCCGTCTGTTCCCTCTCTATCCTTCATGAGAATAACATTGGAGTGGCTTGCTAGTTGCCAGTACCCTGGTTTCTTGTCACCTGAGCAAATTTACCTTTCCTGTCTCCATCCCTCCATCTTCCTCATCAAGTAATCATAAAAATACTGTTGTCTTAGTTTTCACTTCTTTTCTTCTGAATGCCGCCCTGAAAACAGTTTCTGCTGCTCTCCTAACCCTAATCCTAACCCTTTTCTTATTCCTAAGTTTCTCCCTCACATCAGGGAAAGTGTACTGTTTCTCCAGCTTTGTCTGTCTTCATCTCCGACTTGTCTGTAGGAAAACATCTCTGCTCCTTTTTTCAGTCCTGCCCAGAAATCTTGCTGTATCCTGTGTCTTACCAGAGTTTTCTTACCAGACCTCACTGGGCTACTTAGGTAAACAGTTTATTCAGTGCAGTGAAGGTTTTTCACTGAAGAAAGGGCAAACTGGCAGACCTGGTAGTGAGCCTCAGTTAAATGAATAGGGTTCCAGTGTGGACCTGTGATTTGACTTCAGAAAATAATAGAATTTGGTTATCATATTTTAATAGAAAAACTAATTAGTCTAACAATTAATAACAGCTATGGCAAGATTCTCTGGTAGACGAATATATTAGAGCAGAAGATAATGGTCATCATAAAAAGAAGCAGTTGAAGACCAATTTTATTGTTAAGATCTAAAAAATATATCTGGTAAAACACATATTTTACATTAATTTAATTCTGTTTGGTAAGATTTTCCACTGACTAATAAATGATCAGAATATTGATTAAAAACTTCCAGTTTCACACAAAACACTGAAACATTGCTTCATATCAGCAATAAGATTACCATTGCCTCCCTTAATGTACGTAGGCTATGCCATTATAGTATTTTAGTGCATCACAAATATTGATATATTCATCCTCAGAAATTATTTTATGAATACAGAATATAGAATTGAGGGTCCAAATAGGAGTGTAAGTTGGCAAACCTTGGGTGAGCCCACCAAATGTTGAATTTGAGGCAGCTAAAACTTTTTGCAGTTTTTCTCAAAATTTTCTAATAATTTACACAAAACTAAACTGACAAAAAGAAGATTTGACATATTTAACAAGTCCTTTTTGTCATTCTCTTGTAGGAGGATTCTGCTAAATCACTTTGGAATGGAAAGGATTTGAACCTGACAGTTCCCTTATGTTGGATAAGTCCACTCTATGCTGTGCCACCACATGAAAAGTACATTGGGTGGGGAGAAGAACAGAAACTCACACTGTTGCTTCTGCTTTCTTAATCTGGGCAGTTTGTGTCTTGCCTTCTACAAAAAGTACCCAAAATAAATGTACAGGTTCGTAAGAAACATTTTGCACAGCCCTAAATAATTTGCTGGAGGAAAGCCCTGATGTTCCTCTTATTGTGCTACTTGAATGACAAGAAATCTTTCTCTAATTCTGCTGAAGTATTTTATCCTTCTTTTTGGTCTCACAAATACAGCTTCTCACACAATAAAGCTTGCCTCTTATGATTTTAAACTCCTCAGGATGGGAATTATATCTTCTTGTACACTAGTAAATCTGCTGTACAATGAAGTTGTAGTCTTCATGGTGTTCCTGAGGAACTACTATTCTAAAAAACAGTATTGGTGAAATTTCAAAGATTTTTCAAGGCAGGAAAACATGTTACCCTTTGCCTTCTTGCTGGATCCCCATTCTGGCTTGTGTCTAGGACCACTATCTTAAAAAACAACAACAAGCAACAAAAAACCCCACAGTAGCAGTAGTAATAATGAGACAATTTAAAACTTTTATTTTTCAACAAAAAATATAATAAGAAATAGTCATGTACCAAACATTCATATGGAATAGAGATTTCAGGACAAAAAAATAGAAGAGGACTGGAGCTCAGTTGTGACAACTGGATTTACTGCTCATAAGACGATGATTTTGAATGGGGCTGGTTTAAGAGATGTCTCAAATACAATTAAATGACAAACAATCAACTAAGTATTTTGACAACAGGTGTATATTATTATTAGGGGCAAATATTATATATAAGTACATTTCTTTCATCTGATTTGGCATACTAGCTGATAGTGACTAGAAATAATTATAGGCTGAGATACTTGCGGATAGACAGTGACCTCATTAATCACTGTGATGGAGATACTGGTAGCTCCCTGCAGCGAGTCATTATAGAAGTGCATCAAATAACAAACAATGACAGCTAGCTAGTAGTGAGTGAAGTCTGACAGATGGTCAATAAATTCAGAACTGACACATTTTGGTAACTAAAACGTAGGTTTGAAGGCTTTTGGGGTTCTAACAGTGTTTTTCCAGAGCATCAAATCTGGGTCGTAAAAGTTAACATCCAGTTCAAGCCCTTTAAATGTAAAGGAAAAGATAAAACCCACATCCTCTAGAGAGTAATCAAACTGCAGTATGCACAAGTTTCTAAATATCAGTGACACTTACTAGTTCACCACCGTTAGGAATGCTGCATCATTTCTAGTCTGCCACCACACCATGCTGTGCACCACCACAATGCATTTTATGCTAATGTGATGAGACATCACACAGTTTGATATGATGTGGAACAACACAGTGGTGAAAACTTATGGACCAACATAATTACTTTCAGATAAGAATTATTAACTCAGCTGGCAGAACTCTGATCTAAATGTGCATGATCTGAGGATAAATAAATAGATTAGATAGATTTACTGAGAACAATTTGCAAGAATAGTTATTCCATTGTGTCTGACTCTGCACACAGCTCTCTTTAAAGTGCTTCTTCCTACACAATAATACATATATGTATTAATCTCCCTCTTGCCCTTTTCAAGACTGCCGTCTTTTATTAGTATTTGCTTGTTTTCCTGGTTTTGCCCTTTATAACTAATTAAAACAAACATTTTGGTTGTGTTTGGTTTTTTAAGTAGCTGAATTGGCTAACATTGTGTTAATGAAATAACTCTCTTTGGAAGGAGCATTATTGAAGGAGTAATCACAAAACTGGTAATTAAAAATAGATGTGTAGGTCCTCAGTAGGAATAAAGCAGTTTTAAACTCTGAACAGAGATGGTTTCCTTTTCTGCAGGATAGTCCCTGGAGTCCTCATGACCCGTTTATTGAAGGAGTTATACTGGATCAGGAAAATACAGCAAAGGAAAAATTGCAAAACGTGCTTGCAAATAACAGCATATGCCAGTTATTGTGGCTTATCTTTACTTGGGTTGTTCTTGCAGGCATTGAAGAGATTAAGATTTTATGCAAAATCCAAAATCTAAAAGTGTAGAGAAGATTTGTACAGGCACAAATGTGCAAGACAGAATGTGACTGTAGGTATTGTGCTTTCAAAATCTGAGTAAAGGCAAAGGAAGGAGGAAGGTTGCTACTTAGGTAAAGAGGACAAAGTAAACAATAAAACAGCAGCAGCGGAAGACAGAAGTCACAGTGTGAAGTGATACCACCACAAGAATTCAAGGGGACCCCATATCCTGGAAGACACTGAGAATCAAGAATGAATCCGGTAATTCTCCTCATTGCCTGAACATAGCTAAGCATTGAGAGAATAGATGACTTCTTGGTTTTATTTAGTTTAGAATACCTAATGGAGCAGTAAGATGTCATTCTCTAAAAGCCTGAAGAAGATACCTTGCTCTAACACATTCAATATGAGACAAAGACCACTGTACACATGTATGCTGTTAAGAATAGAGTATCGCTGTTGGCAGCATGACACTAAGTAAAGAGCAGAGTATTCAGTCCATGTGCTTCTTTGGCAGATATAGAAAAGTGATCTACTGTTTTTAAGAGGTAGAAATGACACAGCAGCTTCCTAAATGCTCTGGTGTTTCATTCCAGCTACAGAAAGAAGCAGATGAAGAAAACGCACATCTAGCTTCAGGTGTCTTATTAGAAATATGCTTGGTGTGAATTGCTGGGTTTGAATATAACAAAAGAAAATTGAATGGATTATTATAAAGCAGTAGATAAATCTGCTTATGTGGTTCATCAGATATTTTCTAAATCTGGAATCCATAGAGAAGAATTTCCTGGGTTGGGCTAAGGGAAGTCACTGAAACATTTCAAATATCCTACAGTATCCTGTGCCTGTATAGGACCTCTATCTGTCGTTCCTTATGCTCAGAGAACAATCTGTTCTAACCACTCTTAATGACAAGGATCAAAACTGCACGATTTTTTTCTTCAGGTGCAGTTGTTCAGAGAGCTTATTTCATCCCATCAAGGACTGAAAACATTGCTATTTGACATAGGTAACCACTCATGCAACTCAGAAAGAAAACTACAAATAACTTGTAGTGAACTGTTCAGGAACAATTGATGAACAGCAATTTGTTCAAGAAAATGATTCATTCACCAATTATGAATAACAACTAATCAGTGAAAATATGACTTGAACTAGGATAATCCAAAATCAGAGAAAATAATAAATTCACTGAAACCGTAATTGCAAGTAGTGGAACAAAAACAGAACCAGGTCTCCAGACAACCACTTATTACCCATTGTCACTAGCCCTTGCTGCCTTCTACAAAAAAGGAGCCCTCCTAATGTGTCTGCTTTTGAAAACCACTTCCTTACTTTGTATTGTATCTTTTTTTATTTTCTTTTTTTCCATTAGTTTCATTTGTGAAAGGTTTCAATAAGGACTATCTGCTTTTAAAGGAAGCAATATTTCAAAACTAGAACAGACTAATGGGCAGAGAAAAAAATTAAGTTGCTTATCTTTATTTTTTTTCTCATTAGCAGTAGACTTTTCTTCTAAAACAGCTATTTAAAAACAAAAAGAAGAAAAGAAAAAAGTTGTTACCTTCTCCCTTCTTACTGCCTACTCTAAGCTCAGTAATATTTTCATAGACAGTATTGCAAAACAACTATAAATGATAGAGTGGTTAAGGATTCCTTCAAGCAGATTGTTATGAAAATGAGTTGACCTCATCCCCTTTTGTCAATAAAATAGGATAGTATCAAAAGCCAGCTTTTGCAATCACATCTGAATTGGTTTTCGGGCTTCACAGTAAGGTTAGCACAAGCAGTGACAAACATCACCTTGGTAGGCACCACTGCCTACCACGGATTTGGGAAAGCTTTTATTAGCTCACATTCATGATGAGGGTCAGGTTTCAGTGCTCTTTTCTGAGAGACTGAGGCATGAAAGCTCTTGAAAATCTCCATTTACTTAATGAAAACAATATTACTGAATGAATGATAATCAAGCGATGTTTTCATTATGACAAGTAATTTTCTGCCTGTATTTCGATTCTCCTTAGCAACACGTATCTGTGAGGGTTGCAACCTATAGGCTCTTTATAGTAACTCTCACTCCTTCAAAGTACGTCTTAATCAGTATGGGAGGGTTAGTCATTTGAATGTACAAAGGAGCTATCTAGAGCTCTCATTGCAGCTCTGCTCCTAAAAATAAATTTATCTGTAATTTTCTTTTTGCTGCTTGTTTAATTTCTGCGAAGTACTATGTCTTTTGATACAGCCACGCTAAGGGAATAGAGTAACAATACATAAGTAGGGCCTCATTCAGTGAGCAAAAAGAATGGGCTGCCCTGCCAGGCTGGGACCCACGGGCAGCAGCAGGACAGGCAGGGCAGAGACCTGGACAAGGACCCTGAGCAAGGTGAGCAGAGCGAGCCCCATGACAGTAACCCAGCTCAGCCAACAATCCAGCAGCCAGGCAACTCCATGGTGATGAGATGGACCAGGGTCAGGGCAGGAATTTAAGTCAGCAGGTCAGGATCAGGATCAGTGAGGCACATGGCCAGGCACAACAGCTCAGGCAAGGACTGAGGTTGCGTGTCTCAGTTTAAATGCCGCTCCTGAACAAAGAGACAAGAAGGCACAGCTCTTTTTCCAGCAGTCTGACTCAAGGTCATATCAAAATCATATCATATCAAAAATGGCTGTCCATGACATAACATTGTTGAAAAGAACTGTGCAGACAAAACAGGACTTTTCCATGTTTTTTCATTGACTTTTCTGAAAAGAAGCTTTTCATTTCATGTAATGAAAGACTTTCTGAAGCCAAGGGCTTAACTTCATGTATAGGACTTAACAAATAAGACTTAGTCATGATCATAAGTATTTTATAACACTATTTATTTCTGGGAAGTATTTTATGTGAAAAGATTAATCCAGGAAGAACTTACAAATCTTTTATGAATTTAAATATTGTTTGGCTAGTAGTTTAACCCTTGAAAATGTAAGAAAACTTTTTTACAAATTTTTCACAATATTTGGTTCTATTTTCTCTTTTGAAATATTCATCTAGAGATGTTGCTTAATATGATTTTTAAAAGAAATAGATGATGTTAATAAAAATTAAAATTAGTTTAAGTCAACAGAAATCTTTTGTTCAGAATGACAAGGGATTTTTTTCAGATTTTTAGTGCTGCAAGGAACTTAAATGATTGTTTCATGCTTTTCCATGCAATTTAAATTTCAGCTAAAACATTTGTTATTCACAGAGCTCTAGTTAAGATAAAAAAGTATTTCATGAACACTATTAAATAAGTTGCAACATCTATAAAATCTTAACATCTTTCTGTTTCACAGAATGTTTTACAGTTTTAGTCTTAAGAAACAAAAGCTTAAGAAGTGCTAGGTATAATAGCAGACTAAGATTCCCTCATGAATTCAGGAATTAGAATAAGTCTTCTGACTTTCCCAGTGTATTTCAGTTCTGGAAGCATTTTATGAATTATAATAGTGCTAATCCACTGTGAGATAACAGGATATAATAGAACATGAAGAGATGCAATTATGGTTTTCTGTGTACAATTCAATAATTCCAAAATGCAAGTGCTTCTTTTTACATACTTAGATATGCCTTACTCCCATAGCTTTAGAGTTTATTATGAGGACAGAAATGTGTCATAATATAGGGTATGCCAACATCACTGATGGCACTGTAATATAACTGTATACAAAACAAAGAATTAATGTAAACTCATTTATTTTCCAAGAAGTCAGGTTAGCTTGTGAAGCAACCTTCAGCTCCCAAATAAAATTACTTCTAGTACATGAGATATTTTATTTAGAGATTGCTTAGATGCCTTTATGTCACACTAAAATCTACAATGTGAACATATTAACATACTAGGACTTTTCAACTGGGCTGATAAAATCATTAGATCAGGTTAGGATTGGATTGAGTTTATTTAAATAAATATAGATACAGTGATTTAGTAGCAGGCATCTCACAAAAGACTCAGTAAAGTCCACAAAATAGTAAGAAAAACTGTTGTGAGGCATATTTTTAGGTCATGATGTTAAGAAGTATAATAAACACGTACATCATTTGGAGTGCTGATTCAACTCCAGTAGCTTTTTTCTGGCTTATACCACTCAGTCTTGTGAGGCTCATGTTCAAAACAATATAAATGTTGCTTCTCCCAGAAATACTAGCAATAAACCCAGAAGTCAAAGGGTTAGAATAACTAATATGACTGACACTCTTAATAGGACACCTCAAATGAACTTTGTCAAGGGTTTAGATTAATTAGTTAATGGATTAATTAGTTAATATTATACCCCAGGGAAGCTATTACTAGCAGAAGCATGGGTGATGTGTCTTAGGGATATGTAATGATTAACAATAAAGGTAAACAAGAAATGGCCTTTTGTAACTGTAGAAAATAATAGCTGGCAGTAAAGGTAACTCGATGAAAATGCTGTATTACCAGCTGTATTACCACTATTAGGTTGCACCAGTCCCATCAGCAACTGCTCAATGATGTTGGGAGCCAGCCAGGGCATTTTGGCCAATCTCTACTCATCACAGTGCAATGTAATTTGGGAACTACCATATGGCAATAAACACAGCTACACAGATACAGTACAGCCCCTTTATCACAGTGTTATTAGGTGCTAAGAACATTATGTGACAAAAATTGAGCAGACTGTCTAGGGTTGCCTTGCTGGTGCCTACATATATGAAATATGTTAGCATAATGTTTTGCTTTGCAAGCTCAGAGAGATAAGTATCCTTTCTGAAATTAAATAAACAAATATTTCATTACTGTAGTCAGTTTTAATACACAAATCCTTCTGTGTGTGGTTAAAGAACTGATATGAGTCTGAGGGATAAAGCTGATATTCTTATAGCCTACAGAAAAGCTCACAGACTAGAGTTTCTTACATAGATAGATTGGTCGCATTTTCTTCCCCAGAAGAGATTGCTTACACCATTCTCATGTATTTGGAAAAACTGAAGAACTTAAATTGATATCTGTAAAGTAGAAATATTTAAAGCTTGATAGAATCTGACGCACGTGTTATTCTTTTTTTTATTTCTTTTCTTTTTTCTGCCATGCACATCTGTCTGCAAGTTACAGTGTGCCTCTAATAACATAAACTGGCCTCTGTTTTCCCTTTGCTTTCAGTATTATGCTTGAAGTGCAGATACCTGCTGAGACAATAAACATGACTTCCCATGACTTTTCAGTAAATGAAACTTACTTCTGAGGCCCTAGGGTATAGTCAATCTAAAATATAGATAGGGGGGCTGGAATTAGAAATTTCATGATCAGCCAAGTATACTTATAGAAGATACATTATGAAGGGACATTCTTTCATCTATTAATTATGTTCCACTTCCCCCTCTTACCAATACTAGCGACTCATCATTTTACGTATTTAATGGAACATGACTAAAAATACATCAGAAAATTAATCAGTATTCATATTATACCAAAGAATTTTCAGAGTTACCGTTTATTTCTTTCAGACAGGCTGCTAAGTCTTTGAAAATCTAGAAACAAAAGGAAAGGACTTAAAAAAATTATTATGACAAGATAGCTGCAGGATATAACAGAAAATCAATGTTCTCTGCATAGTGCAGTTCAATATAGAAAGTAATTTCCCAATGTTTTTCTGTATCTTTTGCTGCTTTCTTCCTTGCATGTCATCTATCACAATACAGATTTTGCAAACTAGATTGCAGTGACACTGCCAACATCACTAGTCCTCATCTTAAAAATATATAGAAATAGAGAGGTAGAAGTATCATGGTTTGTTTTAGTGATATTTCAATTTGGTTGATCCCTCAAAATACAGAATAAAAAAAAAGTAGACTTCAGTGAACAGAATGTACTATGAGGAAAACATTATTCTACTGCAGTTTCCATGCTGGGTATATCAGAACTTAAATATTTATTAAAAAAAAAGGTATGTATGTCTTCCCCCTGTATCTCTGAAAAGACATAGTATTAGCTTTAGACTGTGACTGCTAATTTTGAGTACAAAACAAACAGATTTTTTTTTTTTTTTAAATAGTATTTGTTTATTTATTCATGGAGTTTTTGATCCTAAAAACGTCACTCATCTGCACTAGGAAAAGTAGGATTTATAACTGGCTGTAGTGGAATTGAGGCTTAGGGAATAGGAAAAGCTTATGCCCATAGTGAATTTTCTGGTTTAGAGAGAAAACTTGGGACTGAACATATTCAACAAAAAAGAAGTTGGGCTGATTTTTTAAACTTATAATTTCTGACCAACCTTATGAAACCAAATTAATGTAATGTGTTGTATCATTAAATGCTTGGGTACAGTGACCATTGCTGAAAATTCTACTAGAATGCAGGGACAGTAGAAAGTATTAATTACTGCACATGGAATATATTTTGAAAATTAAGTAGAAGTGAGAGAAGATTTTGCTCTTCTCTGAAAATAAATTTATGGGATGAGATAGGATAAGAATGAAGAGAAGCTGCTTGAAAAGATTACAAAAGTTGCGTATTCCACCTGGTAGATAAAAAGAAATAGACTTTGGTTACCTGGATGTGAGAGAAGGGGGAATATGTAATTTAGTTTTAAACCAAATGAAAATTAAAGAAATTGTGCAGAGAATGAAGAATTCTCTGTTTTCCTAAAAGAGCATGATCTCAAGATTTTCAATTATCGTGGAAGGTATGACCCCAATCCAATGAACACTGATGACTGGCAAGAAAAATTATGCACTGAAATGCAGGCAAGGTAACATTTTTGATAAATCTGTGCATTTTCTATTATATAGATAAAAACATCCTTTACAAACCATATTAAGTTAGTCAGTCTGTGTCTTTAATTTACATATCATGTAATGTTGAAAGGTTAAGTTATACCCTAAATGCCTTTTTTCTTTTTTTCTTTTTTTTTTTTTTTTAATCTAGAGCAATAGATACGACACAAAGACTAAGCCACTTAGAATTGTGTAATCTATCAAGGAACCTAAAGATCAGAAATCTGCAAAAGAGCTAACCATATAATGAACTATTATTTGGAAGTGGAACTTTCTAAGTTCACTGATTCTATCATGCAGCAGCACATAGTTGCTCCCTCTTGCTTGCTCTAGCCCTATGAATCCTTAATTACTCTATACAAAGTTGAATAACTTCAAAAGCAGGAAGTCAGAAGAACCTTGTCTCAAAAACCTCACGAGCTTGGTGATGAGAGGTATGAAAAAGAGAGATGTTCATCTCCTCAGAATTCCCTAGTCAGGAAGGACTAGAACTTGAGTCAGCTGCTTTCAGGTGAGTATCTTGAATATCTGCAGGGCTCTTGGATAAAAGGGAGAAGCGATCACTCTTTGAATAGCACTGTTTTGTGAGAAAGTGCATATGCATACTTCCAGAACAAAGCCACTTCAAGTCAAAGTAAAAAAATTATGCCCACGAGACAGTCATAATTTTAGGCATAGCTTTTTGCAATAAATAATTTCAGGAAGAAAGTCCTCAGGAATAATCTCAGATTTGTGGGACTCATTTCCAAAAGCACATAAGAATTTTCATGAATGATGCTGCTTCTAGATTACATTCTGTGGTAATTTACCTACAACAAGACACACACAAAACCAAGTAAAATAATGGACTGGTATGGGAAAATTAAACAAGGCAAGTGAAGAGGTTTTTTTAAGTTTTTAAGGTGTTTGGAAAAGGCCACTGTGATCATCTTACAGAATACAAGCCCTGTGGGTAAAATTCAGATCAGATACCCAACAGGGGATTTCAAGAACACAGAAAAGACACACTGAAAGATCTGCTTCTAGAACCAATGAGCAGTTTAACTTGTAAAATGACAAAGCTTCACCTTTGTATTCTATGATAGTGCTCAGTAGAAACTAGGATACAAATAACACTTTAGGCTATGCTAATTCATACCCTTTTCAGATTTTAGCATATAAAATATTTGATAAGAAGGTGATAAACATATAATTTATGTCATCATTATTATTATTACGAGCCCAAATGACGTGGGTTTTTAATGCTTATGATATAAATTGCGACCAAAAAGAGGTTTTTCTTTTTGAGAAAACACGTACATTATTTCATTTATTGTTAAAATTTATTACAATGATATATCACATGCTTGTGTTTTAATAGGGGTAATTAAACAAAATGTCAATCCAGTTATCTATTCCTAAATTGTTTGGAGAAAATTGCTAAGAAAGTTATATGTCTAAAGAAGGTTGTGCAAGAAGATTTTGAATAAGAACCAAAGTGATGTATTATGGAACATGATTGTTCAGTTTGTCCACTTAAGCTCGTAGCACAAAACCCACTCTATTATCACAGAACTGTTCAATGCATAAAAGCATCAATTCTGGCCTAGCCCATAGGGGTCATAGTTCAATCTTCTATTTTTTTTTTATTATTATTATTTTTTTTAGTTACATTTCAGTGCCCTCTCTCCTCCTTCTCTCTTTAACATTCAGCTATGTTATGCCTTCTCAATAATCCCTTAAGTCTCTACATACACTAGAAAAGGTACTGCAAAAGAAATTGGAAATTAGAAACAAGAAGGCTCGTGTAGTGTTTCCAGCCTGCCAAACATTTATAATTTCAAGAATTTCATATTATATTAGTGCATGAGATTAACTCACTGGTAAATTGTGTTAATTGGAAAAGATATTAGATTTGTGAAAATCTCAGAGATCTATAATGACTAGATTTTTTAAATGAAGATTTGTAGCCAGATATATATATTTTTAGATTAATCCAAAATACTAATGCAAGCTCCTGACAAAACTCCCAAACTTCAGGTGATATTGACCCTAAAATATGAATTCACCTATGGACCATCCAGGTTGATAAATAGAGTCTATGTTGCTTTTAAAAATATATTGCTATTATTATTATTATTTTATTTTTGTTAGAAAGTTTTCATTGGCATTTATTTCAGTCTGCTTAAATAATCACTGTATTGTCATCTGTGTATATGAAGAGAAAGACCAAATAGAATCATAGAATCATAGAATTTTTTTTTTAGTTGGAAAAGATCTTGGAGATCATGAAGTCCAACTGTTAACCTAGGACTGTCAAGTCCAAATACATAATTGCCTGTCACTTCTGTACGCTTTACAAACTCTCTGTAATGTAAAGCCCACACCACCTAAGTGGATGAGGCAGAGGTTAAATCTGAGGTATTTTAGTGAGTTATATGCAAAGTTTCCACAGTGTTAATGCTTGGCACTAGACCTACTTGTGTGGATACAGACATTTACCAAACAGTTTTACATGAACATATATTAATGCTGTGAACTGCCTGTGTGAAATTATTAAAATAAAACAAAACAAAAGGGAAAATTAAAAGAGAGAGTGAAAGAGAAGAATCAGAAAGAAAAGAGATAAATAAAGCACTAACTGAACATTCAATTACAGGCCAAATGTCAACAAGCCCTGACAAGAACAAAAGAAGAAAATTTTAATTATTAGAAATATGAAGACACAAACTGGCATTGTGCAGATCTGGAGAAGTGAGATTCCAAGCAGGTCAAGGTAACCCAGTGTTTAAGGAATCTGAGACTCAGCAACTATAAAAAAAAATTGTAGGATTTAGGCTTTAAGCAAGAGTACAAATGAATCTAATGTGAAGTGACTATTTCCAGGGGAAATTTGGACAATTGGAAATGCAAATACAAATTATATAGATGAGATAAAAAGTAAAATAATGTCTTTTGCTGTTTTACAACAAAGACAAGAAGCATGGAAGTTTAGATTGTAGGCTATGAAGTACAATGTTGATATTTTAAGGAAACATGGGGAAAATTAGGTTTCAGAGCTTCACTCCCAGTTCCAGGGTGTTGCTTGTTTGGCATCAAGGGATCCTGTCTGGAGCTGGCATTTGAAACACTATACATTAAATACTGTATTTGAAATACCAAACACATTAATAGGCACACCTAAATGACATTTAATTAATTATTTAGTGATAATTTAGCACAAAATGTTTAAATGAAAAAAGGAATAATATTGCACATGTTGTTTTTGTTTAATATGCTCAAGGTGCTTTGTTATGACCAGTGCCATTTAATAGACACTTGCTACACAGTTATGTGTGAATGAATCAGAGTTGCTTTTAACATATTGTTATCCAAATGAGGCGTACTTCTGTGTGCAAAGGCAAGTTTCATGACTATAGTTTTATTATGTCTATTTCTTATAAAATTTCATTTTGCAAACTGCTTTTAAAGCCATTTAAATACCCATTAACTTTCAGTGCAGTATATAAATTAGAAAATTACAGAAAACAGTCAGTCCAGTGAAGAGTTCTCTATGGTCTTGGAAAGTGTATGTTGCTAGTTAATCATCCACTGATATTGCATTGCCTACTTTGTGTGGCTGGTGGGTCATTAACAAGGAAAAGAAGTGGAGCCATAAAAGGGATGTCTTTGACACACCTATGTTAATTATCCTCTCATGTGAGTATTTATTTGCATAAATACTTTGGAATTTTTCATATGACTTGCAAGTACTATATTACTGTATTTGATCTTTTATTTGAAGCTTTTCATTAAAGATATTATAACTCTTCATCATTTTCCCACTCTCAGAATAGAAATTCCTTGCAACTTGACTGTGAAAAAAAAAATCTAAAAATGCACTTTTATGATTCTCTGTTGACAAAAATAACAGTTTTTGTAAATAGTTTTGAAGGGAAATGACAAATTGGCTTTAATTGTCAGGGATTGTTTGAAATCATATCCTTGAAGATTGGTTTGATTAAAATGACTTGGAAAATTAGGGAGTTTTACATGAGCAAATGAAAAAGCATAACAAAAAACAAATGCTGTCATCAGAATGGCTTAGGTATTACAGACCAAAAAAAAAAAACAACCACATGTTTCATGGACTGGAAAGCACATCACAATACTGTCAGTTCCATCAGCAAAATGAACAGAAACCCTAACTATTTTCTACCTTGTAATCTTCAGTTTTTATAAGTCATCCCTCTGGGATTTCAGGGTTAAATACTTCAGCAGCAACAGATTGTAAATATACCTCAGCCACTAGAGAATAACCATTTTGTGAGGAATATATGTTTTGCTGTTCACAAGGGTATCCATAGTAATTTTCCACACAAGCAATCTCCATATAACAACAAACAGCCATGTGTACTGTTGTTATATACAGCTGCAAATACTTACATTTCTGGGTTTTGAGGCCAAGGTACTACATGCTGAAGGATGCAGAGGAATGAGAAAATGAACATGTACTTCAGTGATCAGAAATAAAAGATGTTTCCCTAGGAGCACAAGAAATGCAAGATCTTGCCTCCCTAAAGCCCTCACATTTTTGCCAAGATTATAGGCAGAATTACTGGATAAAAGAAAACACACTAGATAATAAAAGACATCCTCCCTACAGTTTTCTTTTGCCTGGAGGATGAATTGCTCCAGTGGATGGCCTCCCTGCCTTTCATGATGAGGTCAAGAAACTTGCTGTCACTACCACTGTTATGATTAATGATCCAACTGGTAGTGACAGTAATCAAAACGTAGTCTCTGGAGTACAGCTTGACTATACTAGTCTCCCAGTGGCTTGACACTGACAGGGGATCTATCTTCTTCTGCCAAAGGCATCTACTTGTGTCCTTCTTGAGGCATCTTTTCATGAAAGTAAGGGCGAAACCAGAATGAGTCATGAGTACTAGGAAGAATAAAACGTTAAATTAATTTTGTAAAACCAAATGATAAAAACCTTTGTAACAATTGGAAAAATACTGCATAATGAATAATCAAACTATTAATAATATAATCCTCTTAAAAGCACAGAACTACTAGAGAAGATTAAGTGTATAACAGCTTTCACTACAAGGTAAGAAGTATAAGGGAGGAAGCTGAGTTTCCTACTGCTTTTTTCCCTTCTTTTTTGTAATGTATTTTCAACACAATCATTTTAATTATATTTTAGTAAATGTTCATCAGCTGAGTGTACAAAAATGTCTGTATATAAGACTTAGTAAGTAAAAAGTTAGTATTAAAAAATATCACATTGGCTAAAAAATGGTAAGGAGTAAAGGGTTAATTTTTGAAACTGGGATGACACCAAGCTGAGTGGTAGAGCTGACATGCCTGAGAGGCAAGATGCCATCCAGAGGAACCTGGACAAATTTGAGAAATGGTCTCATGAGGTTCAAAAAGGCCAAATGCAAGGTCCTGCAGGTGGGTTGGGGCAACACCCAATATCAATACCTGCTGATGGATAAAGGGATTGAGAGGAACCCTGCAGAGAAACACTTGAGGGTACAGACATATGAAAAGCTGGACATGAGCCATCAGTATGTTCTTTTAAACCCAAAAGGCAAATCATATATTGGGTTGCATCAAAAGGAGTGTGGCCAGTAGGTCAAGGGAGGTGATTCTGCCCATCTATTCTTCTCTGGTGAGACCCCACCTGGAGTCTTGCGTTCAGCTCTGGAGCCCTCAGTACAGGAAAGACATGAATCTGTTGGAGAGGGTCCAGAGGAGGCCACAAAAATGATCAAAGAGATGGAACACCTCTCCTATGCGGACAGGCTGAGAGAGTTAAGATTGTTCAGACTGGAGAAGAGAAGGCTCCAGGGAGACCTAATTGTGGCCTTTCAGCACTTAAAAGGGGCCTATGGGAAAGATGGGGATAGACTTTTTAGCAGAGCCTATTGCGATAGGAAAAGGGGTAAAAGTTTCAAACTGAAAGAGGGAAGATGCAGGCTAGACATGAGGAAAAAATTTTTTTACTATGAGGATGATGAAACACTGGAACAGGTTGCCCAGAGAAGTGGCAGATGCCGCATCCATGGAGACATTAAAGGCCAGGCTGGACCTTTGAAGGCCCCTTCCAACCCAACCTGTTCTATGATTCTGTGACTGTGTGATGGCAAAGTCTGCTGAAAACTAGAAGAAGAAGACAGAATACAAAAAAGGAGGTGACAGTTATAAAGAAAGAGACTGATAGCACTGTTATACAAAAATAACAATGGAAAAATCTATTCAACCTGCTATATTCTCAGAAAACATTTTCAAATTCCATCTGGTTAAATGCTGTATAAATTAATTCTTTGAATCACGCAGAAGATATAGTACTAGAAATAGAAAGTACTTGTAATATTCTTGTATCTAGTTAACAAGTCACCTCCTGTTTTCTGTTTCTCAGTATTTGAAGTTGTCTCTCCAGGCCTACCCTATGGCAGGTGTTTTAACACATCGTGCTGCCATGAGGGAGACTAGGCTGGAAGGAAATGAACAACATTGGCATTGGCAAGTCAAAAGGGAGCACATGCAGAAAATGATACTGTATTTGTGGAGAGAGCAAGTGAAAGATCACTGGAGGCAGTCTAGCAGACTGCAGGCTTCTCAGGCTGTTGGGGAAAAACTTTCAGTTTTATTTTACAGGGCAAAACTTTGTTCTTTAATACATGTAGTCAGTCACAGACATAAGTCTTGGCAGGTGAACTTCTCAGTTGTTTCAGGAGGGAGCCCAGCTTGTTTGTAAAGAGGAGTTGAGTGAGCTGCATTAGGTAGGACAATAGGTTTTCATGGTGGGAAGACAACTATCTTGCCTTGTTCTAACATTCTGGGCTTTAGGATAGATGTTGCTATGCAGGTATGGTCTCTGTGAAAAACCGGTCTCAGTGTGGAGAAGTCCATAAGCTACTCAACGCCTGCTTCAGAGAGTTGTTACTCCAACCCAGTGCCTTGACAGAATCAATTAGCTGCCTATTTTTATTATATTTAGTATGCTTTATTTATTTATGATAAGTAAAATAAAATTAAAAAAGAAAAAAAAAAAAAAGAAACAAATGCAAAACCAAATCAAAACACAACAAGAAGACAGTTCTCAGTAGGGCTTGGGGAGAAAAAAAAAAAAAAAGATCAAAAGGTATGATACCCAAATCTCTAGGTATAACACTGTCCTCGAAAGGCAGTCAAGGTCCAATAACAAGTCTACGACAAAAAAATGATCTACAAACAGCAAACGCTTTGATAGCTTTTATTACCATGAAGACAAATGTGCGAGATAGATTTCAATCTAATTTTAAGCTCTTTTATTACAGATCAGAAAATAATTTTTTTCCCTCTCATGGTGTTTTACCCAAACAACCATCTACCAGATAGACATTGACTACCTTGTCATAAAAGGGAAGAATGTATGCTTCACTTTAAATTAATTTTATCAGTAAAACATTCATGGAAAAGAGCTGAAGCACATTTATTTGCTACTAAGCACTAGCTTGGAGAACTATATTTTAATTTCATTATAATATGACCTTCTAAAGTCTATTGCTCTGTTGCTTAGCCCTTTTTGGGATGGAGGAGAGAAGGGTTGTTTTGTTTTGTTTTTTACTTTAGCTGTATTTAAAGCATGCAGAAGAAGATGTGCCAAGTCAAGTATTTAATTTGCCTAGATAAAATGTGGATGGGGATGAGGAGGCTAACGAAGGCAAGAGCAACAATAAGCTTTAATATGAATATGAAAATAGCCTTTATAAAATGAGGATCAACAACACTGTGGTCTAATTTACCCCCATATAAAATGCAAAATAGAGCTCCATATGTAATAAAACATTAGTAACTTTATTGCCAGAATAATCTTAGCTAATCTTTTCTTACATTAGTTATATAGTTACAGTAATTCATCTGCATGAAATTTGATTGAATAAGGTTAGCCTTGCTCTTGAAATCACACCGATTTTTCCTTCCCTTCTATTCAAAAAATCCTTCACTAGTATTTGCATGTGTTCCTAAGTCAGTCCCAGGCAGGATCAGCCTCTAGCCTCCTCAGAATGTCAGCAGACCGAAACAGTTTTCTTCTGAACATCCCCTTCCTTTGTAATACATAAATACAATCTTCTGGGGCTCTGTAATTATCCAAAATGAGCTTTACTGTTGCAAATTACTTCAGCACCCTTATGATTTATCTGTCGTAAACACACTTTATAATATTCATATTCCTATTAGAAACTCCACTAATAATGAACTGACAGTACATAAATATTTACATGATAGTACATGGACAAATGCTTGATACCCTTATATTAGTTACGTTTCTTGTTTTCCCTATAATATTTGAGAAAAAAACCCTAAACCTTGGCAATTTGCCATGTTCACAAAAACACCTTTGAAAATGGCTCAGAACATTAACAGAGCTTCACATTTGCCACACTTTTCTTTAAAAGAATGACATTCCTTCATACTTATGCAGTCTGGATTATTGCTTCCTCACATTATGCATCATTACTCTGAGTAGGTGTCTTATCAGCAGCTCCAGTTGTTGTGGAGACGATCAGAATTAAGCACTGGAAGCTTTTTATTTATCTTACATGTTTTATTCCTAGAAGATTTTCAGCATATAAGCTTCTTTGTTCAGCTCAGAATTGGATACATTGCCAGGCATTGTAAAATTTACATCTTTCTCCTTTTTTTTGTATTTGTTTCTAAATTGGATTGAAAACAAAGTGTAGCTTTAATTAAAGCTCTGCTTAACAATAGACTGTTTTTCCATGTAGTGAGATTTCTGATCAGTTGTGAGGATTTTGCGAAGGCCTAATAGGTGACATTCACCACTAAGCTACAAGTAGAATTGCAATATACTTACCTGTGCTAAGTGTCTGGCTGACGATATTCACACAAAGAAAACTGTAATAATGCTGTTGAAATGCTGCCTTAGCCAACAAAAGCCATGGAATTTAAAGTGAAGGTTACTTTAAACTGCATATGATATGTAGTAACTTACAAGTTCAAAAAGTAATTGTTGAGGTTTAGAGAAGCAAAAGGAAAGGAAGGGAAGGAAGAGAAGGGAGGAAGGAGGGAAAGAGGGAGGGAAGGAAGGAAGGCAGGAAGGCAGGAAGGAAGGAAGGGAGGGATACCTAGGGTCTACCATTCTTATTCAAATCAGGGACACTCACAAAATTTGTGAGCACAAAATTTTTGAAAAAGTTAACATTTCCCTCAAGACTGATTCTGCTCTACATATATTGTAGAGAACTAAACAATGAAAAACAAAAATTCAACCAAACTTACGGATCAGATGCATGCATTGTTTGCAAAAAAAATCACAGTGTCAGTCAAAGCTGTTCAATAAATGTTCCCATTCCAAAGACTGATGAAGGCTTTTTTTTTCCTTCCTTTCCTCATTACTTGTTAGAAGATAGCTGTAGTTCAAACACAAATTTGCTGTTGTTGTTGGAAGTAATTCCCAACAATACTGTACTTATTCTAGAGGTGAAAACGTGTGAGAAAAGCACTTTCCAGTCCCCTCTGAACAAAGGACCAGTTACTATAGCTTTCAACAGGGCTGTCAGGAACATCTAAAGTACCTATATAACATACCTCATTTGTAACGTGTTTACATGCCAGTAAGCCAGTGGATCTGCTTTGAAGAGCTGAGCGATAGGCTCTCCCTGTTTGGGAAAAGACTAAGAGTGGAAGAAGATCAACCAGGATTCCCTGCTGGAGTCAGGAAGAGAGAATATGAAATAAGTTACCCAACCAAGTGTTGCTACAAATTGGCGAATTTCTAAATGCCCTGAATTATACTGCTGTACCTGTCACAGAAAATATGCCTTGCAGATGACTCAGCTTCCTACTAAGGCTATTCCTATTGCTGCATCATTCACATGTTAAAATGGAAAATAATGGGGGGAAAAAAAAAAAAAATTTAAAAAAAGAGAAAAATCCTGAAATAAATCTTTCACAAAAAGGAAGGAGTTGATACAGAAGTCTGTGATAACAAAGTGCATTCTATTGCATTGAAAAAGTGTAAGACAATTTTTGATGTATTGATCGTTTTTCTGGTCTGTAACTACTGCCTGATCTTTTTACCTGGATTACATCAAGAGTTGGTGCAGATGCTATGGTAAAAAGGGATATTATCATCCTACTGTATCAAACAGACAGACTGTTCAAGAGCGTCATAATCCCACTTCAGAGCAGGTCAATGTCCAGAACACTGGGCTACACAGACGCCACTGCAAGACCAAGGGACAGGACATCTTTTGTGTTTCACTATTTCCATGTGTATTCCATGTATTTTGTATTTTCATCTGTGCTTTTACAAAAATTAAAAAAAATAAAAAATAAAAAAAAAAGACTATCAACTTTATGGAAGTAAAATGAACTGAAATGTGTGAAATAAGGAGTAAACATAACTTTACTACAGCTTTTCAGTCCAGAAAACCCCCAGAGTATTATACAGCAAAGCAATAACTTAACTTGAGAAATTAATTTTCACTTAGCCACAATACAAACAAAATCAATTGTACCTCCAAAAATCAGAAAAATCTTTTAAATAAACATAAAATGTCTTCTGTTATTTACAGTATTATACATCATTGAAATATGTATATGCTGCTTCTGTAACAACTAGTGCATCACTTTTACAATACTATTTTAGTTTCTGTAAAGGATTCAGGGTGTTTTTCTCTTCCCCAGTATTGTCCTTCTTTCACCCATCTAGTCTGCTACGTTTAGTATTATTCCAAACATAGAAAAATAAATTTACAGAAGACTAACAGGTATCATGCTATTTAACTTTCATGTTATATTCAGACAAAACCCCTTGTCTTTCTAGCAAGTATTTTTTCAGGAAGGTATTTCAGAAGTACCTAGGTGATCAAGGTCTAGGAAACAGATTAAAATAATAACTGCAATATTAGATTAGACTCACAGTTCATCTAGTCCTATATGTTTTCTCCTGCAATGGCTTACACCAAAGTAAAAAACTCACACAGCAGACAGATGTCCTATAATTTACTCCATTTATATCTCTTTGAATTTCAAATAGCTACAGACTTTTTAAAGCTCTGAAAAGGTGAATACAATGCCCACCAACCTCATATGGATACACAAAAAAACCAAACCAAAATAAACCCTTTTTTTTTTTCTCTGATTGGGGCTTTTCATTGGTCAAATGCAGCGAGAAAAGATATTGGATTACATTATACATAAATCAGATGCCAAACATAATTTCTGAAACTGAGAATATTTTTAGATTTTATGACAGAAAAAAAGTATTACTCTAAAATGGGTAATCTTCTATTTCACTAAATGTGCTCCCTGACTGAGACCTTGTATTCCAAGCTTCAGCCTGAAGCAAATTGTTATAGCCGAGCTATTAACTCCTAAAAATAGGGCGATGTAATGGAAACATTCAGAAACCCGCTATTGGGCACAACTACAATCCAGGAGAGGATGAAACAACACTCCTTTATTTTTCCTTCTCTATCTCATCACATTAGTGCAGTTTGTGGCACTGAACTGTGTCTATGTCAAATGTGTTTTGTTTAGCTAGTTTTCTCCTAAACAGCAGTTTATAATGTTGATATTTAATCTCTCTCTCCCTCTCTCTCTTGTTTTCAAACAAACTTAATAGCAGAAAAATACTTCAGGTCAAGCTCTTGCCATTTGTGACTCAGTACTTTTAAAAGGTGCTACTTCCTGGGAGAGAGAACAGACAGACTGGAGGATTGCAAGAGTGATCTGAAATTAAAATGCTTTGCAAAAGAAGGTTTTTGCATTTTCACTTGAACCCTTTTGAGAAACGGAATAGCAGAGTGAATATTTTGTAACAAAATGTGCAGCAGTGATTTATTTTTCTGTCATGAACTGTGCATTTTCCGTGTTTTATTGCAGTGTACAACATTTCTCATCATCTGCTATTTATTTTACATTCAGCACTGTAAAACCAAAGAAGCACTGACTCGCAAGTCAGCAGGTGGGTGCCTCTCTTCAGAGGCATTCCATGCTTTTTTGCCAAACCATTTAGCACATCTGTAGCCTTCACTAAATCATTTTTAAAAGTAATATCGGTAATAAGAGTCAGAGAGCCTTGAAAGGTATGTGTGGTATGTGTTCTGCAAACAGGCTCTCAACAAAAATCCCCAGAGCTAGGAACAACAGTAAAAATCATCTCAAAGGAGCAGTAGAGAGTGGAGAAAATGGATCTTGTTATAGAGGACATGCTATTTATGGAGGTCAATCTGCATCAGTGACATAACATTTCAGGGCTTTTCAGCTATAAACACATTCTCATGAGTCGTACAGGGTTTTAAAGACAAGATCAAAAGATGAGCACACAAAATGAGTGTGGATGAGTGCTTCTATCCCAAACCCTAACAGATTGCTTTTCTATTCTGCCCACAGTGGTGGACTTTGCAACTGGGGCAAAGGCAAACTGGAAAACGAGCTTTAGCACTTCAGAACAACTAACTGAATGAGCACACTTGAGTTCCAGAAAATGCATTTGCAATGCAAGAATCTTCAGAATTGTCAAGGAGACTTAGAATCTTGTTAATGACCATGTTCCTGAGCCACCTGGACAGTCCAAAAGTGGCTAGGCAGAGTCCTAACAGTGCAAACATTTCACTGCAGGTAGATAACTGTCTAGATGTAGACAAACTGTTAAAATCAAGTTAAAGTCTCTTGGAGTATGTATGTATGGCACAGGAGGTTTCCCTTTGCACACAAGCCTGCAGAACAACACAATTCAGCATTGCTAAGATCAATAGATGACTTCTTTGAATATTTTACTTGCTTGTGGGGACAAGAGATTAGATTTTCAAAGCTTAAATGCCTACCGCTGTTTGAATTCTGCTTCTAAACCTACCTCAGTCCTTGTGATAACACTTTTTGGTTATTTGACAAGTAGGGTAATTGCTTGTCATGCCAGACTTTCCCGTGTGTTTTTCAGAAACCTTACTGGCTTCTGAAACAGCATTTTCTGGATATTTTCTAGTTTATAAGAGTGCTGTTCTCCAATTGCTACGATACTCTGCTTCCAATCATCTGGCCATCACAGCACAACTGACTCGTTCACTTGCACAGGAACAAAATGTCACAAAGACACAGACCAGAAGCAGCATCTGAGAGCTGTAAAACCTCTTATCTTGATTTCTGCCAATATAGTTTAGACAATCTGCCAATATAGTTTAGACAATACACGAGACAGTCCCCGAAGTGTTTCAATTTCTGTTCAGTCTCAAGAATATGAATATTTATCTGTCTCCAGACCCTTTGTGGTTTTAGTCCCTGTTGGCACCAGGAAGTTCCATGGAATCCGATAATGGAAAAACACTTCTTGTATGTGACTTGGAATTTGAAAAGTTTATCAAAATATTTGGTATATTCTATTTGAAGAAATATTGTCTGGAGCTCTAAATATTGCAAATGTTGACCTGGATACTGGATTTTAGTAAATATGTACTCCTCCTTGTTTGTAAAACCTTACATTTAGCAGAAAAAGCTATTTGACTTTCTAGTTTTGAATGTTGAAATTACTTGGTTGTTTTTAACATTTTATGGGTATTATGTGTAAGGCTGCCTCCTACTTGCTAGTCCTGTGAGGTCCAAAAGTCAAAGCAAATGAAAGCAAATGCACCAAAGAGCTAAGTATTTTGATAGCTTCAACATTGAAATAACAGATCTTCCTCATGAGTTGGAATGTGATGATTAAGAGCTAAAAGACACTGTGTCAACAAAATGAGGCTGAAGACAAAATGTTGTGAATAAAAGAAGAAACATGAGAAAATAATACAGAAATGCTGGAAGGACAATGAAAAGGAAAGAGAAAGGAAAATGAAGAAACTAGAGAATCCAAGGATTTTTAGCATAAGGGGGAAAGTCAGTAGATTTTTAAATAACTTTTAACCTGAAAATTTTCATGCAAATTAAAGAACATGCTCCAAATTCACCAGTGATATGATTCCAGAAGACCAATTATAACAGACAGGTGTAAATCAGTTCAGTTAACTGTAAGTAATGAATGCAGCAGAGATAATTTAATAAGAAAAAATATAAATAGAAAATGTCTTTTAATAATAACAGATAGTAATTAATAGGCATTTCCTTAAGAGAGGTGGGTAGGTACAAAATAATAATTAAAAAAAAAAAGCAAAATGATAAATGACTGTGTAGACACATTTTCACACAGACCAGAGCTACCTACTACGCACACACAAGAGAACACTGCAGCTTTATGGAGTACAAGCATTCGCCTCAGATGCCATGTTAGCATAAAGGACATTGGTCCTAGTTAGTGCAGACAGAATTCATGTCATGTCCTTGTCCTCCTTGCCTCCACTCATGCAGCAGTGACCAAGAAGATACAGGAGAGCTCCATTTGTCTGCTGTTGTTGTTCACAATCATGACAATAAAAGAGTTCACTTCCTGCCAACTGATTCTGCTCTGCAAGCACAAGTGTAAAAAATTGTTTAAGGGAAGAAAGAAATACTCTGAAGAGGAACCTGGAGTAACACAATCATGAGAGAAATAAAAGACCCTTGAGATAAGAATTTCCTTCTGTTGGTTTGAAGAGAAAGCAGTGCTATTGTAAAAATTTCACTTGGAACAGAGAAAAGAAGACAAACTAAGAGAATTTCAGCCTCTCCTGTATCTGAACAGTCAGTATGAGCAGTGATTTTAGTGTACGGGGCTGTAATGACTGTGTTAGACATTATTAGACATATTTTGGTTTTTTAGGTCCTCCTGCAGTCGCACTAAGCAGCTACCACTCCTCACTACATTCTGCCTCTTTAATACTGGCTTTAGTTTTCAGATACAGTCTATATCTCTTCAAAGTCTTGCAGCTTGAACCACCACTTATGCCCCTACCAAATGAGTGCCCTACATGCAAAAACTGCCCCCAAACTGGCCTGATGAGATACAGGGGTTTTGTACACTGTCATTATCTATATGGAAAAGATAACAAGCAATACAATAATCTCAGCGTCACTGAGCATATTAATTACCTTCAGTGAATCCTGAAGGAGGATGGATCACTTACGTAACTGATTCTGGTGCATAAAGCTGTATCCCGGATAGGAAATGAGTGTGCTTCAGATTTGGAAGCTACACAAACACTGCAGGAACAATAGGGACTGCATTTCCCTTTCCAGACTGTTGGCTGATTTAATAAGGTGAGGTTTTAAAAAAGCAGCAAAGTGACTTCAGAGCACAGATACCATTGGAAGCAATTTAAGCCTATGTTCCTATTCCACTTAGACATTCTTGAAAATTCCAGCCCTCTGAGATAAGTCCATACAGAAATGTAGGTGTCTGTTACTTAATGTGACTAAACAGAGTGCTTAGAAGTTGCTTAGCCTCATGTTCCATTCTCATACAATATCTTGTGCTGGAAGTGCCTCAGATCCCTGTAGTATCTACATTTCTGATATACAGTCACACAGACACACCTATAATTTGTCATATGTATTTGACCAAACACCGATCTTGCTGAGTGGCTCACAGCCATGGATCTCCTCTACACTTGGGAAGACTTCACATCAATCCCCTGGTGGAATGGCTTGATAGTCTATATAATGTAATTAATCATCAGGGGAAAAAGGAAGAGAAAAGAATTTACTTATTTTTGGCTTGGTGGTTCAAACTCTTACCTGTGATCTAGGAAATCAGATTATTTATTGTGTTGTGGGTTTGGGTTTGGTTGTTGGATTTTTTTGGCTTTGTTTTCTGTTTTATTTCTTCGATAGTTAGATTTGGGTTGTTTAATATTCAATTATTTATTAAAAGAAATGGCTTGGAAAAATAATAGTGAAATTATTAATTCCCCATAGATTTTTTTTTTTTTTTTTCCTGGACTGAGGGAATCCTGGAGTTACGTTTCTACTCTAAGTGGTGCCACTGGAGCTTTAAGATAAGGTTCAGCCCTGTCCCAGTGACTGCTGTATTGGATATCCATAGGTGTCAGGTAAGTCTCTGTTGGTCTCCCAGGAGAAGGGGCTGGCTATAAGTATTTAATTCTAGATAATTCATAGTTGAAAATCTGATCTCAAAAGGATTTCCAAAAATAAATCACTGTCTTCCTGTGTTCTGGAATATGATGACTGACCACATTCAACTCCCACGGGTTACATCCCTTCTCTACTATCAGCTTCTCAGAGCGACTAGTCTGCTTAAGAGGCTGACTCCTGCTTATTTATTTTTTAAGATTAGCTCTACTCTTGTCATTGTAGGCAGAAAATGCTTGTAGATTAGCAGGAATGGGAAGGGTACAGTTTTTTTTAAAGAATCTATTGAAATATTTGGCATGTGGCTCCATACTACCTATCATAAATATTTGTCTGCTTTTTCAGAAATAAATACAGAGAAATTCTATACAGCTCCCATTTTGTTACTTCTGATAGACATTTTTGCCCTTAAAGCACAAGGCCATTTTTCAGTGTATCTTTAAAATGTATTTTAATATCTAAGAGGACTCAATAACCTGTTGCAGAACAGAGTCCTAATCTTTCTCAAGTGCATGGTGGGGTAAGTGTGGCCACCTCCTTGAGTGTAAAGAACAAGCAGGTAGAACCACTATAACATTTCTACCCAAAGTATGAATTTAAAAGAAAATCCAGTTAGGTACACAATGCAGATGTTTAATCTTGACGTAATAGAGATGCATATGGTATTTCAAGATTGATGTTGCCCAGCTAAAAGGTGGATTTCTCTATATAGCAAGTCCTTACCATGTGTCTCCTCTCCATACAGCCTCAACAGAGTACAGTATTATGATCACTTGGCAACACTTCTTTTATTAATACATCCAGATTCAAATCTGAATTTTATGTTGTCTTTGGTCAAAGTGCCAAAAAAAAACCAAAGCCAAAAAACAGTTGCTGCTGTTATTTCTGTTAGGTTTAATAGTATTATTATGTACCTTATTATTCTAATTTGCAGATGCTAAAGAAAAAAATTTGGTTATGCTAACAAGCATCTAATTCAGTAAAGAAATTTATCTCATTAGAACTGCATTTAAAGATTTAGTGAAGCTATTAATGATTATTTTTCTGATGCCTATAGTTTTGGGGTTTTTTTTGTGGAAAAAAATCAGCCAAAGCTATACAGTTTTAATTATCATCTCCTTCAGCACAAGAGTACCAAAGGATGGAAATGTAACACTAAATGTAATAAAAAAGCAACGATATTCAAATAATATTGCAAAAGAAATCGAATATGGCGAAGCATGGAATTACACACCAGAAACCTCATATAAATTTAAATGAAAAGATTTAATGAGAGGCCTTCTATTCTAATGAAAACATATGAATTTGCAAAGGACAATGTCTCTCATTTAAGCTATCAAATTTGATAAAATGCTCTCAGAAAGGTTGAGGTCTAATTGTATTTTTAAAAAATAACAGTTGACAGAGAAATATAATAATCTTGAAGAGAAGACACAGAAAAAAATAATTAAGCCAGGATGCTACAGCAGAGAAAATGAGGCTGATATGTGCTTTGTTTACCAGAATAGAAACACATTGAGCAAAGTAGATATAGAAACATCAAACTTGTTTTATCAGTATTGTTTAATCAATATATCAAATGTTCAAATGACTGCTTCTTGAAATATCCTTTCATCATGACTCATCAGGTTTGGCTATTTACAAATAATCAAATACATACCTGTAAGCCAATGTAACACTACACAATGACTTCCCTCGGATACACTTCTTTCAGTGATAAATATTCATCCTAGTTAATGAATTAATTAGACACTGTTACCAAACACTGTTACCAGACATTACTTCTCCTGATAATAACAATGATAAATAAAACACTTTATGTATGCATAGTTCTATATATTTGGATCCTAACATTATTTCTTTAGACTTTCTGGCAAGGTTAAAAACCTTTTTCTAAGTTATTACTCTTTTCTAAGCATGTCTTAATAAAATGAATGCAATAAGTGATAATGCCTAATGATAATATAATACTATTCATCATATTTCTTAAACAAGTTTGTATTATTTATTTATAATGAATAAAAAACTGTTTGGAGAACTGAAATGAACAGTTCTGTATACATATTGCACTGATTATGTGAATCCCTCCCTTACTCCTTAAAAATGTGAAATTTTAATTTTCCTTAGAAGAAAAGAAAACAGTGCTCTCTTTTAACATTATGATGTACTAGTTGAGCAGAGATTTTAGCATATATTTTTATACTAACCACACTTTTTCCTGATATGATTAAATGTATGTTGTTTGCTCCCAATCTGGTATTATTTTTAAAATGTGCAAGGAATGTTCAGTTTTACAACCAAATTTGAAGAAGCACAGGCATTATCCACTTCTATTCTCTAAACCACCTTAGAGCTAATTCTGACTTCAGGCAGACTTCTGATACAATTAGCTATGTAAGTTCTAAATATCAAAGAATTTTCCAGACTTATTCTGTATGAACTGTATGCCAGGTCTTCAAGAAAGTTTTAAAGGACTTAGCTCATTGGAAGTCATTATGCTTTTCATGAACAGTCAGAACAAATGTTATCAAAATGAATATCTCAGTGAGATTCAATTATTTATCTCAAGTTTTGCTTATAATGATATCACTTTCCTTTTTAACATCCTGATAAAAATTTGTGTGAAATAATAGTTATTCACAAGTTAGTATTATTTGACTTCAGCAAATAAAAATATTTTCTTTTGCCTCACGGATTTTTTTTTTTCTTTTTCTGTGCTTTCTCAAGAGGGCTTCAGTTTTTGTGTTTAAAGGTTTTTTTCAGAATTAGGTTTCCAGAATGGGGTAGTAGATGTGAGTAACTTGAAATTAGCTCCTTCTTCCTAACATTAACTTCAGGACTACAGGAAACGCATAGCCCACAAGCTCTATTATGAAACAAGGTACATGTGTAGGTTCCTAATGACCTGTTGTCCAGGTCTAAAGTAACTGAAAATGTTTCCTCAAATTCACTCTATAAATTACTTACTAAGAACAATCAAGCGAAAGTACTGTATTTTTTAATAAGTGGTGTTCTTGTGGGATTTTAGCTATTTTTAAAAGCAAGATATATTTTATCATGTCCATTTTCAAGTATGAAAAATAATGCTTAAATATGTGCTGTAATCTTCCTTTGCATTCAATTATTCTTCCTGGTATTTTGTTGAATGACAAGGAGATTTTCTAGATAGTCCTATTTATCAGATCATGAAAGCAGCCCATTCCTCTTAGCAGACCACAGAAGTCTGACTGAAAAGTTCCAATCAGGAGAGCTCAGTGGGCTTTTTAACAATCCCAGAAAAACATTCAAACACATGCAGTTGTGTAAACAAAAGTTTGTGTAATCATTGCATTTAGAGCTTTCATTCATAGAAGAAAAACAAACTTTGGGAAAAGTTAAACATTTCTATGCTCAGTCTATTATTTAGCATCCTTCTTGTATTCCTTTCAGATGCAAATATCCACTCCTTACTGCTGTTCTCCCTTCCTTTCTGGTAGTGACCCTGACTACCAGCTCAGGCCAGCTTTGTTTACCTTACTGCTTTCTGTGAGGTACAACATCCTTTTCCATCTCATAAGGTAATGTTTAAGCAACATTTCAAAGTATTTTCATACACAAGATTTTACAAACCCTTGGATGACACTTTGTATAACTGCTGAATTTGCCTGCCCAACATTTGCCATATTTCCTGTTCTCAAGAACAATGTGACTGAGTAGCCAAGGTGAAAGCTGCCAGTTTATCTTTTCTTGATTTCCATATTCTGCATCCATAGGAACACTCTGACAGGGAACAGTGCCCTTTCCCAAAGGAGATGGAGAGGCAAGAGGAGGTGCAGAGGTCCTGTGAGCCATCAGCAGGAGTAAGGACCAAAATGCAGTTAAGAACTGGTAGTGGGCATGAAGCCAAATTTAGGGGTGACAGAAAAAAAGTGATATTAGGTATTCTGTAGACTTTGTTGTAAACCAGAAACTGAATTAAAAATAAACCTTAAGGAATCTACTCTGTGAGTAGGGTAGGGGAGGAGATTTCTTTGCAATTTAGAGTTTAATTTGTCATATCTAACGGAACTGATTTTTGCTATTAGATGCCTCATACTAGGTCGAGTCATAATAAAACCTATCTTTACGTAAACAAAGTAGTTTTAATTTCATGAATGCTGCACGAGTAGGGCTGAGGCTATCGCACATTGAAGATCCAACCATCTTGGGCTCCTTACACCAAACAATTTCCCCTGTCCTCTGTCATGCATACTTCCAGGTTTTTATAAGCAAACATTCTTCTATAATCTTTTTCCATATAAATCTTCTCCGGGTAAAGTGACTTGTGGAGGACACACTAGACATAGGGTATGTTACACACACCCTATATATCATGTTATTGAATAAAAAATGTAAAGGGCAGACATACATGGAGAAGAGACTGACAGCCAGGTGCTATGTAGGGTGGATGCCTCTATACTGTAGCAGTTACACTAAATCTGCGTGAATGTGAGTCTACTCATATTTAGATCCAGAGTTACATTTAAGTCCATGGCCATCATATACTTAGCAGTATAGACATAGTCATTAAATCTCAGAGGTCAAGTAGGAGTTCTTTTGAGAATTAGACAGCTACAGCTGAGCAGCTTTTTTCTTTTCTTCTTATGAACAGCCAAATTAGACTAATTTTGTTCAGGAGAGATTTCTGGTTTAACATTAAAAAAATACCATTTTCAACATTTTATTCTCAAAAATTATACCAAATATTTGACATTTCTTGTGAAACAGAAATTTGTAACTGGATTTGGAAAATTTCATCTAGGGAAAAATGCATTTTATTTAAAAATAAAGATCTCCTTTATTTCTGTTCCTTTTAAATTTATGCTCTGAACATTATTCTGTTATATGTCAAGAGGTGCATAATGCAATACTGTGCGCCATGGCATATCACATCTTTTGTATTCAGTTTTTCAGTTTCAAAATAATAGGATAAATGTGACCTGGGATGGATAGAAAAATCTGAATTTCTAGTTGAGTGCCTCCTTTTCATGATGAGAAATGTCTGGATCCAAAGGCCATGGACAGGAACAGAAGCCTTGCAGTTAATGTTGAGATGCCTTGAACAAATCAGAGAAGAGCAGTGCTTCACAAAACTGACCTTAGCTCATGGAGGCTAATCTCCCAAGATCCCCACTACAGATGATGGAAAGACTGAAGCATCTCTACAGGCATTTGAGAAGAGGATTCTGTTATCCTCACAAGAGGAATTTTGAATCTAATTTTATATTCTGCTTTGTTCTCAGGAGGAAACTCTCTCTTTCTACTGGTTATTCTGAACCTGGGGAGGTTAACCACCAGAGACAGTGAGTAGCCTTTATATTTATACTCCTAAAGTCAAACTGTTCCACCATAACTCAGATGCAAGCTGATGTAAAATGTAAACTCAAATGTTGGTATCTGCAGCAGTTGTCTTGACTTGTTTCTACATATAAAATTTTATAACTTGTAATATTATTGTTGTTCGGACCAGGATCAGCAGTGATAAACAAAATAATATTAATGTATTAAAATATGTTGTCATAGTAATGCTGTATATGTAGATATGCACGCAGACTTCGAATTTTGAGGAAAAAAATATAAAGGGTTTTTAACAAGTTTTTTTCATGTTATGAATAATTATTTTGTGACCTTCTTTTTTCCTTAATCAAAGTGATTTAAAGAGAACTTTTGGTTTATGAAGGCAGTATTTACTGAGTAGGTTCAAAAAAAAAGAAAAAAGAATCCAAGTAGTTCTGATTTTAGACAATTTCCACTTCTGTTTATTTCCTTCTCTACATGAGACTCCGATATTTAATGTGCATTGACAGCACTGCAATAGTAACAACTACACCTCAGCAACCTCCATGAAAGAAAACCTAGCATTGGAAATTAATTTCTTACAAGGTGGCAACTCCATTTTATTTTCACTTCAGCAGATGAAGAACTTAACTGCTTGGTTTGGGGTGCATGTAACAGATAGTGTCATGAATATTCTGTCACAATGGCATTCCTAGTGCTCTGTGCCAATGACAAAGCAAACATCAGCCATTATGGCAGACCTTATGAATCTTTGAGGTTATATGTGAAAAAGTTCAAGTAATTTTCTAATCAGCATTGCTATCAGTTGATCTAGCATTTTTCCATAGAGTGTATTTTCTAGAGCTAATATCTCAAACAATGGAGCTGTCACAATTTCTCCTTGAGGTTATCCACAGCTAGATACAAAGCATTCATTCATATTTAACCTACATGTCTTAATTTAACTGCTGGGGTGGGCTGACCTTCGTCAGCTGCCAGATACCTACCCAGCCACTCTCTCACTGCTCTTCCTCAACAGAACAGGGAGAAAATAAGATGAAAAATCTCATGGGCCAAGATAAAGACAAGGAGAACACTCACCAATTACTGTCACAGGCAAAACAGACTTGTCTTGTGGAAGATTAATTTATTGCTAATTAAAATAGACTAGGATGGTGAAAAACAAAGACAAAAACTAAAACATTTTCCCTCCACCCCCTTGCTCCCAGGCTCCACTTCACTCTTTCACCCTCTGCTCCTCTCCTCCTGAGCAGCACAGGCAGATAGGGAACAGGGAGCCATGGTCAGCCCATAACAGCTCCACTCTGCCTCTTCTTCCTCCTCACACTTTTCTTTCCTTCTGCATAGGCTCTCCCTGGGCTGCAATTGCTTCAGAGCACATCCACCTGCTTGAGTGTCAGATCCTCCACAGCCTGCAGGTGGATATCTGCTCCATCACTAACCTCCATGGGCTGCAAGTTGCTATTTGCTCCACCATGGGCCGCCATTGGCTACAGGGCGACAGCTGGTCTTACCATGGTCTACATTACAGGCTGCAGCAGCATGCTTAGTATCTTTCGTTTATAATTCCTTGTTTCTCAGCCTACAATAAATCATTTCAATTGATTTGAATTTGCTAAGATTTAATGAAAATTTTATTCTAATGTTTTGTTAAAAACCTGTTATATCACAGTTAAACTTTCATCTTCACCTTTTGAGCAATTTTGTCCAAAATCTTCCCTATTCTAACAAAATACATCCTTTGTATTTCAAGAGTGCTCATTATTCTAGACTTCAGTTAGCTCTCTTGGTTTTGACATTCCACAGTTTTAGCAGAAGTTTCATTTTAAGAAACAGTAATTCTGAAGCAACTGAGTAATTTTATGACAGTACTGGAAACCTTGGAGACCAAAATCAGTAACATTTGAGGAAAAGGCTGGTGAGCACAACCAAAAGAGAAAGCATTGATGGAAAGAAAAATCATTAGGATTGAAAGGAAGAAGACAACTACTGAACACTCCCTTGATTGAGCTAAAGAATAGGCCATGAGTGACTTCAGTTAACAAAATGGATGAAGATTAAATGATTTGGCAAAGATGTTGAAAAAGTTGGAGAAGGACAGATTATTCATGTTTTCCACACAACTAATTTCCCAGGATAACGCAATGCCATGTGTAGGCAGATCAATTGTATCATATAAAATAATTTTTTTTTTTTTTTTACATTATTAATATGTCTAAGGACTGTTAAAGCAAAGCAGATGACAGAAATCCATGAGGCTGTATTTTACAATGTTTAAAAACATATCAGGACTGGTGGTTGCATTGTCTTTTGCTCAAGTAACTCTACAGTGAATGTTCTTACGTGACTTGAAAGAAATGAACAATAATGACCATTGATAGAAAAACTGATTGAGAACAGTACAGCTACTAGTCATTCTTTGGACCTCTCAGGGGACCTAATATGAGAAAATGTGTCATGGGTACTCAAGCAGAGATTTCAGAGGCAGATGTAAGGACTACAAGACACAGAAGGCACTTTACCTTTAATGAACACACACATCATTAACAACCTTTCATGTAACAGATGTAGAGAACACAACAAATACTTAGACACACTATTCCAAAGAGAACGAGTCACCATATTTTTTTTGTCCTTTTGATATACAACTGTAATTAGAAACCCTACATTCATTTTATGTGATAAATGCTGAATTATTATTATATGTGTTCTAAGAACAGTGATCAAACTTTTGTAGGTATCATTCTGTGTCTTTTAGTGTCCACATGTAAAAATTAAGAAAATAGTCTATTTTCTTACAAAAGAAGAAAAAAAAAAAGGTGAGTTAAAGGCAACCTGCAGTTTATTTTTAAGGAACTATATGTGTTTTTTATGTGCTGAACCTCTAAAATAGCAAGGCTAATGGGAATAATCCTTGCATAAATGATTTAACTTTGCCTCTAAGCAGCACAGGTCCCTTGAAATCCAAAATAATGTACTCAGTACTTGATGTACCAGCTTTGCTGTACTCTGTAGTCTGACATCACACCTACAGAGAAACGTCGGTTAATCACAATGAAATAAGTAAAGGAATTTTTTTGGTGATCAAATTTAGAAGAGTAGCATGAGTACTTAGGGGTCCAGAATAGATGTTTTGCTGATCGAAAAAAATTGTTATATGGCCAAGATTTTCTGTACTTATGCAATGTACCAAGCTTAAAAAGACAGTAGTATTCAACTTAATAAATTTAGAAAGTTTCCTGCTTCTCAAATATTCAGATGCTGAGTCACATTTCCTTGTAGCTGTAACTTGGTTATCAGATCATCCAGACAGAACCTTCATGTCTAGCTGCTAATTATTCTTTATTACCATTCATATTATTTCTAATATATATGAGTAGTTTTCAGGAGTTATAATCGCTTTTATTACACTACTATTACCATTTCATATACCCAGTGGCTTTTTATTACCACAGAAAAAGAACAAAAAAAAAAAAAAAAAAAAAAAAAAAAAGAGAAATATCTCAACAGTTGTTTTTTTAAAGAAAGGATTGCAGAATATTGTGTCATAACCCTATTATAACTTAGAATTTTTTTTTTTTTATGTTAGTGGAAGCACAACCCGGACATGCTTGCTTACCCTGAATAGAGCCTCTGGCATTTAAATTCTACAATTTAAAGACACAATTGATTTAAGTTCATGAAAACCTTTGAGCAGTAACAGTTTACTGACTCTTTATACAAAGTACAGCAATTTGATTTTCACATAGTTTGGCACTTTGTCTCATTAGCCTTCCATCACTGTGAAATTCACACCAGCTGACAAAGAAGTTGCCTCATATGCAAAACCCATGAAAACTATATAACACTGTTGTGGTTCAATGCCATTTGTAAGAAGTGTTGTAACAAACGAATATTCAAATAGCCAGATGAGGACTTTAGTATCTTTCTTACCAAATTACAGTACACCCACTGCCTTTGTACTATACTTAAAATTATCCAGAGATTATATTCATCATATAGTTAGTATTCAACAGCATTTTGTGTGATTTACTTTGCTGAGAGAAACGGTTCGGACAAAGGTGGACAAAACCTACAAATCAAAGAGAGAACAATGACTGTGTTCTCATGAGACAGTGAAAACATAACCTAAAGCTGCACTTCAGGTGTTTAAATTATTCCTGAATTTTATAGGTAATTAGGGAGTAAGTCTTCCAGTTTACAGCATGATTTGCTGATCTGGTAATTGTAAATTTGCTCTGGCTGCATGTATCTTGAGCAACATGTATTTCTGGATGCTATTCTTTCCCAAGCTTATTCATGTAAACACTGATTATCATACTTGTCTTTTTCCCAAATCGTTCCTAACTCAAGAAAAGAGAGAACTGGGTTTTTTTAAAGAAAAAGTACCACTCCCCTTACTATTTTACCTAAATGATCTTTCCTAAAAGCATAAACGTTGATTTTAGCATTCTAATCATGTGAATTATCCCCTCAGGTTTCTGTTATAGCAACCAAGTTGTGTTCATGCTCATAAATAAGCAATTTCAATTCTACTTGTTTATTACCCAAGCTCCTATCATTGGTGTGTAGGCAATTAAAGATTAAAGAATTTCTTCTGTCTTCATCCTTTGGTGTCTTGATTAATTTTGTACTCAGCATCACAATTCTGTGCTAAAAGTTCATCTGTTCCCTCTTTTCACCGGTCTCTTCTATTTGATGTCATCCTAACTACTGCAGTATACTTATTTGGTACTTTTCTCAGTTATTTTTTTAAAGAACATTAGAAGATTCTAAGGACTTTCTAATGCCTAAGTTGAAATTAATTCTTAGAACTGATTGCCATTTTATTATGACAGTGACACCTGAATAGAAATTCATAGTTGTTTAGCAACCTAGTATGCCATACCTCTGTGTTTACTTTTGAAGAAGGCAAATAATCTGCTTCAAGATCGTTGATATTGTGCCACATCTTTTTAATCATAATAAGTTCTAGTACTACAAAATACTTTATAGTAGCTAAGAATCCACTTGAAGTTGTGTTATATATCAATTTTTAATGAGGGTGCTACTGGAACATGTTAGGACAGACTGAATCAGATGTCACTTCATATCAGTAAAGATCATGCTTAAATTTCTATTATAGCAAAGCAAAATGTGACATGATGGTATGATTTCCTTTCACAAAGCTGCCAGGCTATAATAGTAGAGACAATTCACAAAACCAATTATCTTCATAGGTGGTCGTTCTAAACTGTGTCATTTCATAAGAAAGTTTTATAATTAATTCAAGTTGTTAGTAAGCGTTCAAATGATCACAAAGATAGTTCAGTTTAAGTGATGATGTGATTCTACTAGCAACTGTTTTACCACGGTGAAAACTGCAGAAACAGAAAACTTCCTAAAACATCTATACAAACTTGAACAAATACAGACTGGACATCAGACTTTTCTGTAGGTAAACTTGCTTTAATCATGCAAGCAGGGTTTACATCACATCTCTCGGGAGTATACAGGAAAGTATAATAGGAAAGCAGAGCAGCGTGCAGGCTAGTCTAGATTTTAGTTTTGTTTTTTTTATTGTTGATGCTAAAGAAAACTATCCATATTATGTCAATCTGATTGGCCCCCAATATATTATGAAAGCATACAAATGGCAAACAATATTCATGGGAGTTTATAATTAAATTCTAAAAGCAATGAAATGACCGCTAATGGCTTTAATGAGGATTTTATTTACATGGAAGCAGAATTCCAAAACACAGTAATGTTTTGGTTTGCTGTTTTTGTTTTTGTTTTTTTTTTTTCTTTCACCAGTAAAAATATATTATTGTAAATTGTAAAGATTCTTGTAAAGATTCTCTCTGAGCAAGAGGAGGTTATCCATAAAAGGTTGGTAATCTGATTAAATGAGTACATTTACAAGCATCTCTAAAGGTATTATTCCCCTGATCCACAAATTTTTCAACTAAAATGGGTTGAAAAGAGGCAGAGTAAGGAATTAAAATCAAATAAGAAATTGCTTGTATTTCAGAGGAGTCCTACTTTGTTCAACACAGTGTCTTGCCATGTTATAATAAAGTTGGTGAGCTGAAGATATGTGCAATGCAGGGTTTGGGGGATTATTCTTCTTAGTCCAACTGGTAGTGTTGGAAAACTGTTTTCTACATTACAAAAAGTAATACTAATTTTTCATGGGGAACCTATGTTCCTAGGAAAAATCCTAATATTTTTCAATATATTTTGAAGGATGAGAGAAGAGATATAAGTAAAAAAAAGAAAAAAAAAAAAAAAGAAGAATTATCTGTTCTTTGTCTCACATTGTTATTTCATGACTAAGTCTTACAGGGAAAGAAGAAAGTCACTTTGCAGTCCTCCTGGGACACAGTAATCGTGTATGAATCCATAATGTCCTCTCATCCATGCATCACTGGGGAGGGAAAAATCAAAGTAAGCTTTCTCTTCCAGCCTTGCAGTGTGCTTACTTTCTCTTTTTGCTGATTACATGCTCTCTTTACTTTTGAAATAATATTAAAAACACATAATAAAAACTTTATTTGATTTAAACCATGTTGTTTATCTTAAACCATGTATACAGAAATGGTCATCCAAACCCTAAAACAAGCTCCCAACAAACAAAGAAAAATTAGGAGAGTGTTTTACATTTCCTTCAGCATAAAACAGGGAAAAATAAATCCCATCAGTAAGTAAATGAAGTGGATCTCAGCGTAACCAATCTATGAGCTGAAAATTAGTTTAATTCCCGTGGTAGGAAGGTTAAGAGATTTATAGATTAGAGGGACAGAAGTGACTGTTGTGATCAAATTTATAAACTTATGCAGAGATTTTCAAAGACACAGAAGACTTTTGGGTACCTAATTCCCACTGACTTACAAAAGAAGTTGGATTTTAATTGTAACTTCATTAAAAACTCTCTTTTCAAAGAATAGCAATTTGACCAATACCTTGAATCTTAAATCATGAAGCATAATAGTTAATGTTGTCCAGAATCCAAATATCAGTGTACCAACATAAAATGCAGATGAACTGTAGCAATCTCAATGCCCAATATTTTCCCTCTGACATCACCTACAGAAGATCTGAAAGAAATTTGATAGCTAGACCTATTCAAAGACCTGGGTGGTGAAAGTACCTTTAGATTTAAACAGGAAACTCAACTTTTGGACTGTTTCTATTTGAAGTAAGCAGAAGTACATCCAATATTTTACACCTTGAAGGATACATATCATACTTAATTTGTCTGATAAAATTATTTCCTTTCCATACAAGATGACCTGATGACATCACCATATAATGATAAATTACAGGTTTTCGAGCTTATTAGAGCAAAGCCAAGATCTATCGCATTCAACTTGGAAGGGCTAAACACATTTCAGTTACCAAAAAGGACTGTCCTTGAGCAGGAAATGACACATTCATAAAAAATTTGCGGAAATTTGTTCATCTCTTAGAATAAACTGTTTCTCCATGGTCTATTTCCTGTATTTAAATACAGTTTATCTTAGCTTTAAAAATAATATGCTAATGTAACAACAGGGAACAGAGGAACAGAGGAAGACTAATGCTGGGTGAGATAGTGATCCATCTATTCCTAGTATCCGGTCTCCAGCAGTGACCGTTAATAGGAACTCTTCTTTTGTTAGATGCATCTGTTGTCTCCTAATGCAAGTTTAAAATCTCTGTTTGTATTTTTCTTCCGTTAAGTTTTGTAACATTTATTTATTTACTTTAGTTACTGGCTACGCTTTCTGAAGTGTTGCCAGAAACACAACTGCATATATTTTTTATTCTAACTCTGAAGCGCCAAGAGTTGATGCTTTTCTCCAGCAGTTATATTTTGAAAATTCCTGTTGGTCTGAAGGATTCTCTCCAGTTTCAGAAACAGAGAGAAAATTTATTTAACATTGGGAGTACTTGTAGAACTGAAATTTTCTTAACATGGAAGAAAATTTTTTCAGTGGAGCTGCTGCTGCTGCTCCTTCCCAAGGTGACTGACATGCAGACTCTGGATGCCAGTATGCTGACCTCCTGAGAACAAAAGAAGAGAAATCTCAGCAATGTAGTTGTTATCTAAACATCTGCAGTATTACTACTATCTCAGAACTGGACAGATCACCAGAATTTTTTATGTATTAGTTAGTTCCATTTATGGTCTGGGTCCTTTAATTTTATGTGCATTCCTGGATTTAAGCTCTGAAATGATAGTTTCAAGTAATTCTGGTCAACACCTACTTTATCTACCAAATGGAAATAAAAATTGAATTGGTCAGTTGTCAGAAATTGAGGCAAATTATATCAAATAAATCAGAAATTGATCTGACTGAAGTGTCTTATTGGAGGAAAAAGTGTCATCTTTACTGAGACGCAGGTTTTCCACTTGAGTATCCTATCCAAAAAGTAGTCTTTTCTGACTTCAACAAATCATACTGATGCCTCTTCTGAAATTTCAGGCATGTGCAAACTAATAATTTTGAAATGGTAATTAAATTATTGGAAAGAGGTAGTGCACTTTTCATCTCCTTCAACCACCAGCACCACCTCATCTTTTTCTACTACTGCTAGGTGTAAAAAAGATGAAGAGAGCATACTGCAAAACAGGGGGAAAAAAAAAAACAACCCAAATTCACAGACTTAGTTCTATATTCTTTTGTAAAACATAGAAACATTTTTCCACCCAAGCCCTCTTTAAATATTCATGCTCAGAGTTGGATAAAAATTTATTTTTGAAGCTTGGAGGGAGGAATCATTTCTTATGTTCATTTTAGCTTAAAATTTCCTTTCATTTTACAGGGATATTTCATATCACTAATATCTTATGAGATCATTTCAGTTGAATCTCCCATCATCAATTATTAGTACTAGGATTCCATTATACAGCCCAGATAATACTCCCCAAACTGGATTTTCACCAAGTTGCTGCCGCCTTTGGCTTCTGTTGTATTGAATTCAAATGCCTTTAGGCTTTCTTTATTCTTTTTTTTTTTTTCCCTGATATTCTCACACACTTCCTCAACACAAGTCTCTGTCCATTCTGCTTCTCAGAAATGACATGTCATGACCCAGCTTCCCTACCTCTCCCTTTGTCCCATCTCTCTTCATCCCCAGCCAGTGCTGAATTTCTCTGGATGCCCATGCAGCTTAAGCATCCATTTTCTCAGAGATCACCATACCTGTTGCAGTAAAACCATACAGATTTTTCAGTCTATGCTTCAGCTAGTACAAGGAAGACACAAGTCTAAAGAAAATAAAAAATATTATCTCTGACTCTATTTCTTTATTGCTTTGGATCCTCCAATTGTCATGTTGCTCAGAGTTCTCCAATTTGCCTCGGTTGAGACAAATTCAGGTTATGTCTGTTACCTGTTGGCTGCAAAATGTTTGCAAATACCAGGGTTTCTCCAAGGTAGCTGCAATTTCATCAAGTTTACGTGGAACACAGAAAGATTCAACTCTGAGAAGTCATTCATTTTACACTACCAATGCCATTTGCATTATTAAACTAGTATCAGCAATATCAGACATTATATGCCTGACCTGGAAGGAGCCAGCAAGCTCTAGGAGAATTCTCTAACAGTAGAGCTCTTTTTCTCCTTTCCAGCTACCTCTGTCCTGAAATCTGTGTGCCCACCCCCGACTCCCATTTTCTCTCCTTATCTATTTTTTGTTTTCTCTGGATCTAAAAACATGGAGGTTTTTATTGAGCTAAAATATGGCACACCTTGACTCTGCCATCAGTGTGTTGCTATCATTAGTTTATACAGATGTTGAAACTTAATGTGTTAGACCTTGCTCACCATGTAAGTAGTTTACTTTTGATCATCTGACTGGTTTTCTTGAGAATCTTAATTTTTCTTGCTTCTTGTGGATGTAGAAATGATCTACCTCAAGGGTGACTGCTGTGCTTACTCAGCAATATAACAGTGTCTCTGAAATTAATTTCTAGCAGAGCCAAGAATAATCACAGAAACTACAGATATGAGGTTCAGAGGCAAATCCAGCTGGGTTTTGATTTGTTTTGAGTTTTTTTTTACTTTGGTTTTAAGGACAGAATTTCAGCATTTTGGTAAACCAGGAACATAATGAGTATTATTTAGCACAGTTTTTCCTGAGGAGCTGGGAAAAGAAACTGTATTGATAGCAAATGAAATCGTGAAAGGTGATCAAACACCACAGTAACAGCAAAGAGCTAAAAACATCTATGAAAAGAAAAACAATTAGAAACATGTACATTAAAATACATTACTTTTATTATATTTTTGCATGAGTACAAAATGTAGAATGGGAAAAAATCTACAGCTCATCACAAGCGTGAAGCATCAAGAATAACAGCCTATTCCTAACTTTTCAGTAAGACCTTAATGTATAATATGCATATATGAAAAATATAATTCTTGAGATGATTCACCATAATGGAATCTTTCTTCTCTTACATACTTCCACTTCTATCCATCTATAATCCTACTTTCTAGCTGTCCAATAGAGAAGAGGAAAAGCATCACAAGACAAATAAGATGGATTTTAGGTTCTTAATGTTTCTTTAGAAATACACTGCATTTACAGTCTAGTTATATGATGATAAATCTTTGCAGTTTGCAAATTTTGAAGTGTTAAATTTATATTTTTTTTGGATGAAAGAAGGATTTTAGGCATTTGAGTCAAAATTATTTTGAAAAATATATTTTAGGAAAGTATTAAATTCATTTCTAAACTGTCTTCAGTATCCGTGTGTTCCCTGATAAATAAATAAATAAACCAAGCTTTTGCATTTTTCATCTTTTATTTCCCAGGAAGCATATATCTTCAGCTTCTTACTAGGGAAGAGGGAGAGAAAATATCAATTTCTCATGTGCAGTGAATGATATTCCAGTCTTTTAGGTGCTTCAGTAAACTACATGCTCATCTCTTACTAGCCAGAAATTACAAAATCAGTAGCTTCAATCTTCTAATTGCACACATTTCTTTTATTCTACAACAATTCTTTTGAAAACTAAATTGGCAAACTCCAGTGTACGAGACGACTGCATCCAACAGGCACAACCTGTAGAACTGCCTTTTAATTTTATAGGAAAAATGCTGGAGCAGATTTTACAGAGTAGGCTTAGCATCACACTGAGGACAATTGGCCCGTATTTTGAATTAGCCCATCTTTGGTATTGCTTTAGTCACAGATGAGTAATGATTATGGCAGTTTTCAAATTCTGTTCTATAGTCTATTGGTAACATGCTTATTAGTCATATTAGTGAAAAGCATAAAAACAGTAAATTGCAAGAAAAGTAAAATTAGGGAAAGAAAAATTGTGCCTGATTTCTCTGTGGAGGTATAGCACAAAACTGTAGCTTCCCCAATTAATGTGAAGTCTTTGGGGGATCTTTTAAACTTTGAGATATAGTTGTCTCAGTTTTATTTAGGATCTCCTAGGTAAGAAGGCTGTGAACAACCTCTCCCTTTTATGAAAGCATAAAGACATTTTTCTTTCACACATAAAGGTTTCTTTTTCCCTCCCAGATGATTTATTAAGAGTTTGTACAAAGATTTCAGTCTCCTGTGAAACCTTCTAATTTGTTCATCTTTGAGCATACACAAGGATGTGATAACCTAATATTTTTAATGCAAAAATATGCAGAAAATGCATTTAAAAATACCACAGGGACACTTAATACAGCAAAAAGAAATTGGAAAGGAACATCTGCATTTTGTTTTCCTCTCATATAAGCCACCCTTGGAAATGGTGGCTTGGATATTATCCGTGTGACATTTTGAATACCATATACCTTGTTAGTGAAATTTGTCTCAGACATTTTCCTCTACATGTAATCTGCCAGTACACAGACCATCTTGAAAGCATCCTTTAAATAGTATCTTTCATACATTGCTCTATTTTTTATTATTAATATCTTTCAGAGGATGGGTTGTGAACACAGCTCTCTCTACTTTTCATGGACAGAACTACTATTCCTGGAGTTGTCAGCTCCAGCTGTGTCAAAGGAGTCTAAAAATAAATGGCTATTCTGCAACCTAGTGAGACTGTTATACTCCTGTGGTGCTCATTCTTGCTCCTCAGTGAGTTACACTAGTTCTTCAGGTCTAGTCCAAGGGAAGTTCTGCCTCACTCTCGTGTATCTCAAAGGAAAGGTTTTGAAGTAGTAGCCTCTTTCTTGGGAACAAGGCAGAAACGTGTCCATTCTTGTTAAGCATATAATAAAACACATTGAAGACTCTTTCAAGTCTGCAGCAGTTCTGATGTTGCGTGGTGCCAGCACAGGCTGTTCCTACAAAGACCCGGATTATGTAGGAATATATAATCAGTCCATTCCTACAAATAAGTGGAACAAAAATAATTCTGTGAAAAACACTGGTGATCCCCTAAAGTATACCCTCTTTTTTCTGTTCATATCCATTAGTCCGTATCTTGTACACATGAGAGTTAGCCATCCTCTGAATATAACCACTGAAGTGGCATTTACATAGCTTTCCTTCTTCTGAGAAGCCTTCTGTTGACATTTTTTATATTTCCTCCACAAAATGTGGCATCTCATTGTGAGTTTTTCCTATCAGAGGAAAATAGCAACACCTTGAAATAAATTCAAAGCTATAGTCTCACAATAAAAAAGTTAGCTTCAAAAATGTAAAGGCTGTGCATTAGATTTGTCCTCCCAGTAATTTAAAAAAGGGTCTTAAATAATTTCAGCAAAAAACAGCCCAGTTAAAAGTGAACACTAACTCCATTCTCCAGAAAAGAGAGGCAGACAAGGCAGACAGTACCAGTTACCTTTAGAAAAAGAAATATGTTAAGTCACTTGTAATAACCATCAGTAGCTACAGTAAAAAAAAAAAAAAAAAAAAAAAAATTACAAGTTCCAACTAAAACTAACATTGCTAAAATTCAAAAAGTAGCTTTGGGGTTTTGAAATTTGGTAATAGAAAGTAAGAGATTATATATCCTGTCAGCTCAGTGATTTAGCTTCATCTTCATCTATTGTAAAGCAAGAGGTCAGGGTTAAAGAATAGCCAGAAGACTCCTGCCTTTGGGACCAGCAGAGATGAGAAGGATCTGCCCTTCTGGACTCAGGGGAAGGAGGAGGTGCCGCTTTCTTCTCTCTAGAACATGCCCTAAGTAGATGTCTAGCTATGGCGATGACAATAGTAATTGCAATCTCCTAGATGGCAGAATAGATGAAACAGCATGAGGCAGAATTTAAAAAAAAGGAAGAATCCTCAGGGGCTATTGAGTACCCTCTGTAAGGCTGACTGTGTGTGTAAGACCTGAGTCTGCTTGCTTTAGAACTTTCCCTTAACAGTGAACAGAGGGATTTAAGACAGCAGGTATAAAAACATGTGTTATTGGAATCTCAGCCAGTGGAAAGCAAAAAAAATGTGAATCAACATTAGTCATTATAAGGAAATAAAGGCATATGTTCTGAATACAGATGAAGCCCTGGCAGAGGGCAGCTACTGAAAAGACAACAGAGCTCTCAAGCCTCCTTTATAATGATGGAACTACAACTGAATTTTGCATGAAGCGCAGTCAGCTTGCTCCTCAGTTGTCATTTCTGAATCAGCTAGGGCCTTACACCTTGCTGCTCCAACAAATAACTTATCACTGAGCTTACAAAAGGTGAAAGTTCTCTTTATTTATAGATCATAAGAGCAGAACAGCTGTGAGAGACAGTAGTCACTATTCACATCTGTTTCTTGAAATCATGTCCCTAAAATGTGAACTGTGGCACAGGCTTTTAGCCAAGGACATTTTTGGTAGTCAGTCACTGTGGTGACTGTACAAAGGTGGACGAACACATCCTCAATTGCACTGCTCCACAGAGAGTGCAGAGGGGTAACATTCCCTCCAGCTCAGCCACAACCCTGTATCTCTGCAGGAAATATAGTGATAAACAGAAACAGACTTGCCTGCAGAAAGTAAAAATTTAACAAACAAAACAACAGCAACAGAAACAAAAACAACCAACCAAAACCAAACCAAACAAACCAACCATGTTTTTATTCAGAATAAGGTAAGTATGGAACAAAAGTATTCTGAAAATTATTTTTAAGGAGAGCTTGGGCAGGTTATCAACAAATGTTTTCCTATTGCTCCTTGCTAGAGTGTGCACTGATCCTTACTTCAAATTTCACATATAAATTAGACTGTAGGAAATCAGCTCAAAAATCTCATCTGTTCCCTAGTGCAACAGTCACACATCTTTTCATATTAGTCTCACTGTTCCCCACCCTGTCTGTTGTCTTTTCCCCTCACTAATTTCTTGTCTTCTCCAACTCCTGCCTTCATGGAGGGATGAAGGATGAATTCTCATCTTCCTCTGGGATCCAGCTCATCTTCTGCCCCTCTCAAGTCTCTCCAGGTCTTACAGTGCCATCCATCTTTTTCCATAGGGAAACAAAAAGAACAAACAATAATGACATTTTTAAGACACCCAAGACAGGGACAGACACATCTCTTGTCAAGAGGCTTCAATGTGGAGACTGCACAGAAATTGTTGTAGGTAATCATCTCTTTTAATTGGATCACTGAATAAGACTAGAAGAATAATTTGATTATTTTGTCTGACATCTCATATATCACAAACAATCATAACTTAGACAATTATACTTCATCCCATTTATGCGTTTACAGAGCTCAATAATTTGTATTTGACAAATCTTCTCGAAAGGTGTCTGGAAGAGTCCTGATTCAGCTGAAACCAAGACAGGAAGAAATAAAGAAATGTAGAATTTGTCAGTGCTTTTATGAGTTTGTTCCACCAGTTAATCATCCACTAAAATCACTATTAAACACAAAGGTTTATTTCCAGTTTATTTTTTTTCTTACTGCAGTATTTTGCTATTGGTTCTTTTTTGGTTTTACTTTTTTTTCCATGAGATTAAAAAGCCCTTAAGTATACAGTGTTCTTGCAAAATGATATTTAAACACTGTAATCAAACTGCCTTTAAACCTTTCTTTTGACAAATAAAACTCTCAGTGGAACACATCTCTCTAATCATTCTTGTTGCTCTTTTTTGCACTACTTCCAATTTTTTACAGTTTTCTTCAAAATACATAAACCCAAACCGAATCCTACTCCAGTATCAGAGTCCCCAGTACAATATTCAGGAAGAGTATAAAGATCATATATAATATAATATATATATATATAATATATATATAGCATATGCTAGCTATGGCGGTTATATATATATAGCATATATAGCATATATATAATTCCTCAGACACTGAGGAATTATAGGTAATGATCTCACAGTGTGTGAGGAAAGAGTCAGTATTATTTTACAGTTAAAGTGCAGGATGGGAATTCAAATGTCTAGGGTTTAGTTCTCATCATATTGAAGACTGTTACATAAATTTGGGTAATTATTTTTCAAAATTTTCCGATTTTGTTACACTAGATGTACTAAACTGCAAATTGGACCTTCTCAAGGGTGTTGCAACATTTAATTCTTTACAGTCTCTAAGTGCTTTGGGAACCCCATCTGGAAATCATTATTACAATTAACATTCATATACCTCACACATTTTTCTTAATGTGACATCAATAAAAGTATTCCAGAAATCATTACTAAAATCTTTGTAAAGTACTTCTTTGCAATCTACAAGAATATTTAATAAAGTTGAAGAGAGATAGGGGTGGTTTTCTGATTTAAAGTCTGAAACTTAAAATTTTGAAAGGCAGAAAAAATTCTTAAGAAGATACTCTATCTTCCCCTTTAACAATGAAGTCCAATGTTTTTATGCATCTCTACTCATTCAGTATAATTCTTCTATGTATACAAACAAATACATATTTATGTACAAAGTTTAATTCTAAGATTGGGTGGCATAATGGAGCCTAATTTTATTATACTGGATCTTTTTCCTAGAGGTGTATATTGGTTTCATACTGTCAAACAAACTGCAAAATACATTATAACAAAACAATTAAAACTGCTGATAATTATTACAATTAACTCTCTGCGTCGTACTAATGGAATGTTCAAGCATCCGAGAATTCCTGATTATCAGAAACTAATGGATGTTCAGAAGAGGGTGTCATTTTCTGTAGCAATTTGTTCTTGGCCGATTTAATGTTCCCTCAAAAGCATTTTTCCATTCCCAAATGTCTCATTTGTGGCTTTGCAAAGGAAAGGATCGTGACAGTATTGTTTCAGTACTTATTTTGTCTTCTGAAGGCTCAGGTCTGTTCACTGTGTTGTTATGTTAGGAGTATATAATGAAAAAAGAAAAAAAAAAAATACAAATCATTTTATACGTTCATTTGTTTAACAGAACCGAGGGTTTCTCATTTACAGCCATGATAAATGTGAACTAATTCTACTGAAATATAAAGACTTTTGGCTGAAAGAAGGACACTGAAGCCTGGTCCATTTTATCTAGCTCTATTTTTGTGTCATGGGTACTTTTCCTGCATGTAACCTCTTTATTATATAGTTCTTGATCCCTGATATGCTGCTGTTACACTTGTGTTGCTGTTCCAGTGCCTGACCATGATGCTGCTCTATTTAGGTTGTAAGAATAAGCATGCAAATGGAGTTTGGCTCTTCAAATCCCAGCAGTGCCTGGAGTAGCCCTTTGACAGAAAGAGAAAGTTGGGAACAGCAAGGGACAATCCCTCCAAGCTCACTTCTGTCCACATGCATCTCTCGCACTTGTGGTGCCAGCTGCACATCCATTAAATGTTGCCCTGAAATGGAATCTGTTCTGCAGAGTCATATAGCTGATTTGACAATCCCTTTATTGCTGCTGTAAAAACTCATCATACAAAGATGTAATCTGTAATTTGCTTGATGAAATACTGTTATGTACTTTTCAATAGGGAGCACTGTGATCAAGGGTGGCACCTATTCTATGGGACACCTGTTTTACAGAACAAAACTTCTCCAGTGACTAATATTTTGGGAAAATACATTTCTCAAAAGCTACAGTGTCTGCAAAAGCATGAGACAATTTAATTCCATTTTGAGATTTGTATTCCCAGCATCTTCATTTTGTTCTTTGGAGAAATAATGTGATTAACAGGAACAAGCAAGTATTATTAATTATTTCTTCTACATCACCCATGTGTCTTTGTGTATTGAACTTACTTATTGAACATGGTTTATGATGTAAGAGTCTTACCATCTTTTACAAATAAACAATATCATTCAAATAAAAAAGCCGCCACAGCCTTATGAACCTTCCCATAGAAAACAAAAGAGAGTGAAAATAAAAGCTCTACATTCATTCATTAGATGTGTTTAAGATATAATGTAGTCTGAAGAAGAACAGTCTCACTTTGAATTTTTAAATAAAATTCTCAATAAACTGGGTCAGAATTTCCAAGGATTACTTTAAGGCCTTTAATCTTTTCTTAAAGCAGGAAATACATTAGTGCTTGGCTGATTTTTAAAGCAGGAAATACATCAGTGCTTTGCTGAATCAGGACCTAAAAGAGCAATCCAGTCACACTCTCAGACAAAAATATCACTGTGTGTAAAATATCCATAATGTGATTAAAAAAAAAAGGTCATTTTGAAGCTTAAAAAAAATTTAGGAGTTGAAGCTTTGAAATGTTTCCACACCTAAGGTAAGCAACATATAGTTTCACTGATATGTTCCCCTAATAACACAGCTTAACTGATTACCCAGCTTGAACAAACAACTTTGTGTCACTGGGGATAGACATAAGGAGCAGGTAAGTCTATTCTGGAGATAAATGGCAGAATAATTGTTCTTACAAAACACCTATAAGATAGACACATGAGTGGAGAGTACATTGCCAAGGGGTGAATGCAAATGCTATCAAATGCATATTGACTGCTGAACTCATTTGTGCCTATGGGAAGCAAAAAGAAAGCAAAAAATCAAGTAAGAGAGGCATTGACAAAGCTTAAGGGAAAGCACAGAAATAGCCAGGCTGTTCTGTCCATTGGAGTACATGTAGGCCACAGCTAACAGAGGCCAAAGGCCTCATTATCCCATGCTACTCTTACATGTGCCTGGAGAAGGAACCAAGTCAGGTGTCTCAGCAAGTCTGAGGTAAGCCTTAAGCTTTGGAGAGCACTCAGAAGGGAAAGATTTGGAAACAACTGAGCAAAGAAATTGCCTGTTGTTGGAGCATGGTTGTGCTTGTTGAAAGGGGACTTAATTTTTGTAAATTAGGAGGGTGTCGAGAAATAAATACCTGTCTCGATCAGGAACTTTTCCTCCAAATGTGAAGACCCCATAATATCCCAAATATGAGTTCTTCCACTTAGATTTTACAACAACATATTAGTGCCAAGAGGCATGAAGAACATGTAATTGATTAGTGTGGCCAATATGTGTCCCTATATCTGCTATATTCAGTGGGAGTCTAGTGTACCAAATGAGCTCATCACATTTTTGTGACATGTGGTAGTCTGATTGTATATTTGTACTTCATTTAGCCAATAGAGCCATGATTTTGACTGCAGACTTTAGTGCTGTCACAACACAAAACACTTTCGTTTTTTTGTCTTCTCATTTCATCTCAATTTTAAAAAGGCAAAGCAAAGTAAAATGCCAGTGAAAAATTAGGAAAAGCTACAAAGCTTTTGAAGGACTTTGGAGTACTCTGTACAAAAGCCCTATTAGCTTTTTTTTTTCTCAAAAAATAACTGTTGGCTCACATCTTTAGCAAATATCTGAGAACAGCTGAATTGTAATACAATTTCTAGCACACACTTCTTCTATGATCTTTTCTTACTACAGTGTCTTCCCTCCCACCCCTTTTTCAGACTCCACAGCCAAGCTGTCATAAAGAGCCGCTTAGAACGATTCACATTTTAAGAGTACTATGGATATGAAAAACATGAATTAGTTTTACTAGAAGGATTATAATCAGAATGTAAAACAGAGAAAATGCTTTTTCAAGGAGCTGTGAGGTTTGCTGTAGCCCCAATACCAAATTCAGCTCTTGAGCTTACTTCTTCATGAAAACTGCACAAGCTACCACACAGGGCAGACAGATCCCACAGTGTGCATCTTTCCCTGCCGAGTTCAATTATATATATATATACCAGACCTACAAGCTTGGCATATTCGGACAACTTATTTGTGGTTTTAAAACCATCTTTTTCTTTTCTTTCTTTCTTTCTTTTTTTTTTTTTTTTTTTTTTTTTTTCCCCTTCCCCCTAAAGATACTTTCCCAAATATTCCCCTGAACCAAAGACTGTATATGTAAAGCATCTGACATTTCAGTATCCTTCTTGTACGTGAAGGTTATTATCACATTCAAGGGTCTGAAATGCCCATAACACACATTTTAATTCTGGCAAAGTGACAGAATAAGCCAGGAGTGAAGGGGTGAAAACGTGTCACCGCAGATCCCTGGAAGAACAGCAGGAGGCATTGAAAGTAAACACAGTAACAACATGTCCAGGCCCTAGCTGAATTTCAGCTGGAAAATGAGAAAATGAGCACAAAGATCAATCGAGGTCCCAGCTGAGTCATATGACACCGATAGGCGCAGAGAAAACCTTTCTTTCCTGATATTGAGACAGCTGAAATCAGCTTTATTAGATGAGTTTTTAATTCTTCATTGTTCACAGCAGAATATCACTCCCTAAAAAACTCAAAACTTGGCAGGTTAAGCTAAAAATATTGTTAACTACTCATAAGTGGAAAAAGCTCTTTAATTTGGTCACTTTATGAAGCACACAATGAAAAGAAGTAAGACAGCTGAACGACTTGTTACCTCCTGCAGTGAATTTTAAATACCCAGAGAAATAAAAGCCTGTCATCACCTCCAGCAGTTTATGGTCAGCCCTGTAGATGGGTTGAAGCAGCGTGAGAGTGTGGGGCCAAGAGAGTCCAACTCCAGGTTTTGGCTTCCCCACTACAGAGAGGCTCAAATAGGTCACAGAGGTGAATCATGCAGAGATTTTGATAGTGTTTGATTCAAGGAAGCATTTTCCATTGTTCACTTTGCTTCTGGAGGCACACAGAAAGCACATTTGTGTCAACAGTGGGAAAAGACTTGTCTTTTTGCCATAGAAGGGTTCACCTGCAATTTTTATCATGACCAAAATATTGACGTGGACTCGGTGCAAAACCAAAGTGATGCATATAAGAGTAATAAAGCAGTGAATGAACCTGATGAGTGCATTCCACATCAGACTTGTTTCCCCTTCACCATCCCAGGCTGAAGTAACTGTGAATAATTTTAATTAATCTGCCATAGAATGCCATAGCCTAAATGAGTTCAAAAGATTTTGGAACAATCCATAGCACACCACAAATATCACCTTCAGCTACAGTCATTTCTGTAGTCTTAAATCTGAGAGGCATGCAGATAAGATGACAAGTGTAGCATAAAATAATAAAATATATTAGAAATCAGTTACAGTCAAGTCATTTTTTCTCCTTAAGCAACAAATTTTTATAAAAGAGAAATGACTACAACAAAAGTGACTGTAATTTCCTTAATGATTGAAAGAGCTACATATTTCCCTAAAAACTGAATTTCACTCTTTCAGTGTAAATTACAAATAAATTGTCTAGTTTTCCATGATTGCTATAGTTCATCATATTGGAAACTGTGCCACCTGCACTGAGACGTATATTCAGTAACTCATGTCCTAACCAATCACATGTAATTAATATGATAGTCACAATTAATATTATGTTTTCATATCTAAGATGAAATAGGCAGATGGGAACAAGAGTTTCACGTGCATCTGGTACCAAATAATAGAAATATAGCAAGAGATTTTTCCCTTGACTTGCTAGTTACATGTTTGATTAAGTACTAAGATTTTAAGTGTGAGTAAGCTAGAGACCAAGATATCCCATAAAATTTCTGTTATGGTACTCTTCCAGTTTCAAATATAAAATATATAGTGCATGTAGCCCACCATCTTCCAATCCTATGAAGGAAGTCAAACTTTTCACATCACACAAAATATACCGTTCTCAGCAGTGCAATTGATTATATAATTAGTGATAAGAATCCTCATGATAGAGGAAGTACAATTAAGAAATGAAACAAAGACAATTAATATACTTCTGACATTTTTTTCCTAATTTTTTTGCTAATCTGAACAATCTAAGTCCAACAGAGTTTTCCTGGGATAAGTGATATGCTACCATCATTAGTAAGCATGGACTGCCCCTCCAAACTCTTTCTGAGAACAGCTTTCACAGGCTTCTTCAGTACAAATTGTAGATCTAAGCAAGACATCTGACAGTCTGACTTTATCTCCTGCTGTTACCTTTGTAGGCCGATCTTATCTCAGAAAATTCAATGGGTGGAGGAGGAAATAATAACTCTGCTTTTTTAATAACAAGGTAATTTTTTGAGCGTTCATGATATATAAAAGATACAATCTATCCTGTAAATCCATCTCCTGCATATACTTTGACGCTTTCATGACAGAGGGTCTCTCAACCTCTCATATTGAAGCTATTCCATTTTTTTAATGGAAAACTTAGCATTGGGTTAGAGTAACACTCAGAATGATCCTACTCTTCTGTCAGCTTTGAGACAGAGGACTGAGGCTAAGATCCAGTCCTAGATACTAGGTAATTTAGTCTCTTCTTTCATGGCCATTTTCTTTGTTTATATAATTACATTATTTTCTTCTAACTACTACCTTGGGCCACAATAAAATACATGCTATTTGATAGAGCCAGTCTACCCAGGCAGTTCAGGTAGTATAGAGGCGGTAACCCGTTCTCTTCATTATTTCATGGCTGCTTTCCTTCAGTTACTCTATCATCTCCAAACTTTATCAGTGATTATTTCCTCAGGTTTTTGTTGTTTGAGGGCAGGGCTTGGAGGGGGTTGTTTGTGTTTGTTTAGGTAGGGGTTTTCTTTTTTTGTTTTATTTTCTTTTCTCCTACTGCCCCTCCCCACAGTCATTCCTACAAACAGGAAACAGAATAAAATCGATCTTGGATTAAAGGTAGAAATGCAACTGGTCAAACCTATTGATATATATACAAGGGCTGACTCATGTGAATTTCTATAAAATTTGGTTTCCTAATAGGAATTCTATGATAGTAAACCTCACATGAGGCACTACTATTAAAAATTCTACATCAAGTGCTCGTAAGTATGCAACTTTGAATCAAGAGGTTGTGAGTGACTCAGCTGAAATGAAGGCGAACCAAATAAAGGCACCTCTGTAATTAAGGTTTTCAATTCAAAAGACAAAACTTGCAGGAGTTGAATTGAAGGTGGCAGAGACTTAGAATCTGACTAAGTCAAAAGTACAGGAATTTTCTTGAATTTTCATTACAAGCAAAGTAGAGGAAACTTGGAGGAAAAAGCCTCAGATCTAAGTGGATGAAAAAGTGTCTTCAAAAGTAAGAAAAGCAGTAAGGCTGCGAAAAAATGAAAAAAGGTTTAATCAGTAGTGAGAGTTATGTGTTACAGGTCAATATGTTTAGAGAAGAAGTGAGAACTGCAAAAGCCAAGGTAAATTAGATCTTGCAAAGAATATTAAAACAAATACTGAAAAGTTCCTTATCCACATAATTAAAAATAGATCAAGGAAAGAGATTAAATATAATCTAGATATGACCCCAAAACCTGAATTAATATTTTGCCTCAGTTTTCAGTAAAGTTGAGGGCAATAATCATACTAGAAGAGGCAAACTAGCTTATAGATATCAGAGTCTACAAATGTAAATTACCATATGTAGGATGCAAAAAAAATCTCACTGGATATTCAATATATTCAGATTGAGGGACATGATAATCTCTATCAGAAAAATGATACGATATATCTCAGGTAATTCAAAGTATTTTGGCCTAGTTTAGCTGCTGTTTTCAGTCCATATAGTACCACTGCAGTTGTGAAAAGAAAAATATCATTTGGGCACTCATTGTTTTGTAATCATTTAGAACTATTTTGAAGGAAATAATGAATTAAGACTTACGAGTAAACAGATAATAAGATTTTTAAAATCCATGTGAGTTCATAAAAAATTGTGATAACCAGGCTAGCAGACTACCTAGATGTCCTTCACAGATGATTTTAAATGAGTATATATAAATTAAATGAGGAAGAAGTGACTGGTACAGACCCCAATAAAGAATTTGGTATCATAAATCATACTAATAAAAATTAATAGTATAGAGCACAAGGTCATGTAATTTTGGGTTAATAACAATTAATAACAACTTTTTGCTATCAACTAGGATTTTATCAGTTTGAAGGGATAAAAGGGGAAGAACTGAATTCAGTTGACCACAGGATAAATATGGGCCTTGGAGGTGAAGTGGCTGCAAAACAGGTAAGGCAATCAAAGAATGCAATAAACCAAATATTTCCAGGAAAGAGAAGAAATCATTAATGCCATTGTACAATACACTAGTAAAGACCTATATGTACTGTTGTGTACAATTCTTGCCATTCATGTTAAAAAAAAAAAAAAAAAAAAAAAAAAACAAGCAAGAAACAAACATCAAAAAACAAACATTCGTACTAAAAAAGATACAAAGAAGGATCAGTAGGATCATTGGGCATCTCCTGAGGGAAACTTCCAGTGTTTATAATAACAAAATGAAGGTCAGAAGGGGTTATGACTGTTCTCTTTAAGTACATCAGTGGTAAACATCAGGAGAGATAAGAACTACTTAAACTAAAGGATGATCTTGGCAGAAGAACAAATGCATGTAATCAGGCTGTAAATACATTTAGTTTGGAAATTAGGAAAAGGTTTCTAAGTCAGAGGACCCAGTCTGTGGAACAGCTTTTCAACAGGAAAATTCAGAGGCTGAGGGAAGCAGAGCAAAAACCTGGTTTTTTTTAACAGATACATATATGAAAGTTGTCATCAGGACAATGCTGCCTCTATTAGTTGGAAGGTTTACTTTTGGATTTTTATGCCACATGGTTGTATCACCTTTTAGTTTAATGTGGTATTTAATAAATTCATCTACCCTGTATCTCCAAAAATAAGAGCCCTAGTTACAGCTCATTAAAAAAAATCAATTCAAATAGTGTGCAGACAGCTACACATGTAAAAAAGTTAGCATAATTTGGAGCAAAAATTAGTATAAGGCCCTGTCCTATTTTCGGGGAAACAGGCTATCGTTTATTAAATTAAAAACCTAATGTAGAATAATTTATATGGATTCCATTAGAAATAGAAATGCCATTCCAGTTTATTCAGAAAGACATTTGCTTCTCAGAAATTGCACTACTGGATCACAGATACCATAATAATAACTTATAAAAAGAATCTAATGAGATAAACACATGCACAAAAATTAAAAACAAAACAAAACAAAAAACTTTGGCAGTGATTGAACACATAGGGGCAGGGAATTGATGATTTTTTTTTTTTTCGCACTGTTTCCCATAGAATAATTTTATTAATACGTAGTAATATCCTTTTAAATAATCATTAGATTAACTTCACAACTGTAGATTTCTGGGGAAAAAACAAACAAACAAACAAACAAAAATCTACACCATAAGGACAGAACCTCTGTAGCAAAGTTTCCAACTCAAGCTTCAACTGAAAAGTTTACTAAATGGTGATGTGCAAAGAGATGGTATCAAGGCTCAACAGGGAAAAAACGTACCTTGACTACTGTCAAATATGTTTGCCTTATGTTTCTTTCCTAAGACAAAACATGCCATACATATCTTATATATGTTTACTTCCACATTCCACAGCTGATTGCATATTTCAAGAGAAATAAAAAAGTAATTCTTTTTCACAGCATACAGAACTCAAAACAGTATTTGACTGACTGACTGACCAAAAGCAAGGCATGGTCTACCAAAGTCCAAATAAAAATCATGGAACAGATGGAGCTGCAGTGTAATTGTTTGTTCAGAAATAACTGATAAGTTAATATTTCTCACTGACAATTCCTCCCAGGTGCAACTCAGTAAAGAATGTTCTGCTAAAACATATGCCCAAGGGCCCTCTCATTTTCTGGAACACAAAACTGAGAAAAGTGAAAAAGCTTCCAAATTTTTTCATCTCTTAAGCTGTTGCCTCTAGTTTCTAGATGCCAAGGGCACACTTGATTATATAATTTTATTGGCCAGAAACAACTACATATTTTGATAAAGTTTTGTAAAGGAAAGACATTCTATTTCTAGAGAGTTGGGCGGAGAGTAACCTGATGAAATTCAACAAAGGCAAGTGCGGGTCCCGCACCTAGGGAGGAATAACCCCAGGCACCAGTACAGGTTAGGGGTTGACCTGCTGGCAAGCAGCACTGTGGAGAAGCACCTGGGAGTTTTGGTCAACAATAGGTTGACCATCAGCCAGCAACGTGCCCTTGTGGCCAAGAAGGCCAATGGTATCCTGGATGCATTAAGAAGAGTGTGACCAGTAGGTAAAGTGGAGATTATCCTCTGCTGCTGCTCTGCCCTGGTGAGGCCACATCTGTAGTACCGTGTCCAGTTCTGGACTGCCCAGTTTAAGAAAGACAAGGATCTACTGGAGACAGTCCAGCAGAGAGCTACAACGATGATTAGGGGACTGGAGCATCTTTCTTACAAGGAAAGGCTGAGAGAGTTTGGTCTATTTAACCTGTAGAAAAGATGATTGAGAGGGGATTTTATCAATGGTTAGGATAGAACTGGACTCTCTTCAGTGGTGGCCAATGACAGGAGAAGGGGCAACAGGCACAAATGCAGGAAGTTCCATCTGAACATAAGAAGCTTCTTTACTCTGAGGGTGACAGAGCACTGAAACAGGCTGACAAGAGAGGTTATGGAGTCTGGAGATATTCAAAATCTGCCTAGACACATACCTATGCAACCTGCTCTAGATAAACCTACTTTAACAGAAGGATTAGACTACACAATCTCCAAAGGTCTCTTCCAATCCCAGCCATTCTGTGATTCTGTGACTATTTGTTGTTCTATACAGAATATTATAAAACCTTAGAAAAACCAATTGAAGAACATCAGAGATGCTGTGTAAGGTTTCCTTTCAGAAAAATCAGGTCTATTGTTGTTTATCCACCACATCTTCCAGTTCTTCAATAAACATAGTCTAGTATAACTGCTTTGTCAGATGAATTAGCATTTTCCAACCAGTGCAACATAAGCCCATATCTGCAAATATCTAAATCAAAAACATATTGAGATTCTCAAGTATTTTAGGAACAGATGTGAATATGATAAGATAAATGTCAGTTAGTTTGGTGTAAAATTTTACAGTTTTTCAATGAAAAATGCCTGGTTTGCTTTCTATTGTTCTGAACATTCTTTTATTCAAACCAATTTGTTTATGTATTTGGAAAAAAGAAGTAAATTACATCTCTCAATAAGTGTTCCTACAGCTTTTACAGGCTTCCATGGATTAATTATATGCTAGCATTTTTTTGTTAGCAAGGTTTTATTGAAAATTAAATTGATCTATAGAGTCTCTCACAGTAGCAATTTGCCAAGCAAGGATATCATCAGTACCCATATAGATGAATAGAAGCATAATAGCAACATTGTTTAGAGACAACATACCACCTCTAACTCTAAATTAAACAATGAGAATATATGCCTTAATGACAAGTGAACATAATTTCAAATTCTTATTTTAAAAATGAAGTGACTAAATTATTTTTTTTAAAACATCACCACTTAATAATTATTTCAGTGATTCAAATATCTGGAATAATTCACTATTCTGTCATGATGGACCATTCACAGTGACTTCATGCCTCCTGTTACAAACTCCAAAACTGGTACTTAAATAGCAAAATAGTGCAAAGGCTTTTTCTTGTTTTATTTGGTAGAAGTGATCTCCTTAAGAAGAGTATTCTTTCTGAAACTTTATATTCTCTGCAAGTTCTCTGACACTATTGCCAGGAGGCTCTAAAGAGAAAATCAATGCAAGTTGCCATAGTTTTGAAAGAAAAGACACACCAAAAATTCATAAAAATGAAAAATAATGAGGTTTCTTTTCCATCAAAATTTTTAAACTGGTTATCATTGCTTTCCCATACCTGAGACTGCCTATGGATTATTAAAACTACAGATTATGTAAAATTAAACAATGAATTTTTAAACCCCTTTCAGTGAGAAACACCGGAGTTTCTTTCTCCCATTCAACCCAATTTGCAAAGACTCACATCTACTGCAAATAAAATAAAATTTGATTGTAAGGTAAACCCTGTAATCATGTCACCTAGACAGTCAGTGGAAATTTTTTCTTTTATTTCAATGGGGTCACAATCTCACCCATAATAGTAGTGCTTGGGGGGCCATAAGAAATTCTGTCAGGTGACTTTATATCACTTTGCAGCATACTTGTTGTAAAGGATTGTGCCCCAGGCAAGAAAACTCTAATTTTACAAGGTGACATGAACACAGGTTAGAGACTATTCATGTTCTTTTCACATATATAATACTGCTGACTTTTCTTTAATTGGAGTAAAGGTCTGATTATCCCCAGAGACACCGCAATGTCTTTTTTTAGACTAGGCTTTAATTCCTCTGCTGATCCATCATTTCTTGGGTCTATTTTACTTGACAAGGCCTTGACCAAAGCCTTACTCCAAAATTCTCTAATCAGGAGCTCGTAATTGATTGCTCACGAAGAACTCTAAGACCCGTGCTCCCACCAATGAACCATAGGTCATGGAACTTTGCATCATATTAGAGCCTGATTGCAGCCAAAAAACCCTCTCCAATCACTTTTCAGATCAACACATAAGCAGACGTGCTACTTATACTGCATACACATAATTATCGTCTGTCAAATAAAATCTATCTGACCTTGACTGCATGTTAGCTGAAGTGTGCACACAGCACAAATGTGGAAACAATGAACATAAGCTCATTCATTGCCTTCAGGATAAGGGATTTATTTCCACATCCTAGGTATTATAGAATGTACCCATCCAGGAAAGCAGAGGACAAATCCTGAATTGTAGTCTTCTCCCTCATCTGCCAGAGTTGGATTCTAGCTCTTTCCCACAGAACAATTCTGGCACTAGAAGCAGCAGAATAAATCTTTAAAATATATGCAACATTTAAGAGCACGTTATGTCTCTGTGCTGAAAATGTTGATGATAGCGAAGTCTAATTTTCCTTTTTTCCCTTCCAGTTTTTCCCTCTGTTCCACAGGCCTTGCTGAATTTCCTCTTTTAAAGTTAGCAGATATTTTAAATGGGTTTGAGTGAGACATTAGCAGGAAGAGGGAAAATTATTTTAACCTGACCCTACCTGATTTTGAGCCTGTTTTTTTTACTTGTTTGTTTTAACAAGTGGTTGATGTAATATTACAAAAGTGCATGCTATTCATTTAAACACAGATAAAAGGAAATGTTTTGAAATGTGAAACTGAGCATTCACTGTATTGCATGGAGATGGTGTTAAGCATTTTTCTGTAGTAGTTACACTTTCATTCTCATGCATCTTAATTCTATTCCTAATTATATTGTTGTGAAATGACATACTTGTCACATAATATGTAGCACACCTTCAACCCGTATTACTTGATAAAAATGAAAACAAGTAATTTTTTAGAAGCTAATGCATTAGTCTCATACTATCACTGGAATTCCATACTGTGTTTATACTGTTTTAGGGCTTCTGATGAATAAGAGTCAATGTAACTCCAGCACACACGATTAAGAAGTGGAATTAAGTTTCATATTTAGGGCTTGCTTTTCGTTAAGTTTTACTGCTACAAGGGGAAAACATTTACTGGAAGAATGGAAGAATGCAAAATTTCTTCATTCTGCAGTTCTGTTGCAAATTATTTGCCTGTCATCAAATTCATCAAATATAAAATAAGGTCGTTTCTTAAAAAAAAAAGGCAACAGGTTAAGGTCAAATGATGCTGATCTGATGTAATTCACACTGATTTTATTTTTCTTCATGAATGAAGCTGTTTTGATTTTCACTCTTCATGGATGTGAATTGCATTCCCTGTTTTAATGTCATTATATCACTGCTGGATTTTTTTTTTCCCCTCACTGTCATTATTCTCACTTGCTAATGTCAACTGCCTTCTTTTGTCAGATTCTGAGGAAGATGGCGAAAGAAAGCATCATTTGTAAATACAGAAGTCTTCAATGACTGGGCTCCCATTGCTGGGAAAATCAAGGCACTGATATTTAAATACAAATTCCTTCATTTGACAAAGTCAATCTGGCAGTCCTTTACCTGCCAGGATAACTGAAATCCCAGTCTAAAACAAAAATGAGCCTTTTAGACTGCTGGGGGTTAAACAAAGCTGCCAGGAAAGCCAGGGGAAAGGATCTGACTCCCAGGTGCCTCTGCTAGAGAAATTAATCCTGGAGTTTAGCATCTGGATCCTTCAACTGCCAAGCTTGCCCCAGTTGTCTGTTTCATCACTGTGCCAGATTAAAAAAGAATGATGAGCAGAAGCAGGTTCTGCACCATCAGTGACACCAAAAAAAAAAAAAAAAAAAAAAAGGAGAAAAAGAATAAAAATTATAAAAACACCCAAACCCAAAAACCCAGAAACAAAAAAAAACCTTCAAATCAAGCGTATCTTGCTGTTGGATGTGTATACTAATGCACTCTGAAACAATGCCCTGTTTTTAAAGCTGTGTCAAGAAAAGCCAGTCAGGTCTGTGAGTTTGTTTTTGCAAACAATGTGGAAGTTAGAGGTGGCAAATTTGTGCAGGTTCAAACTCCCATTAGGGTGCCACCTGTCAAGTTTTTCTTTGAGTACACAGGTTTATAAAATGTATTTTGTTTCAGGGTAATAGCAACCCTCATCAAGCATTCCACTCTCACAGAGACCCTGTACACTCATGTAATGTGATTTCAAAATACAGATGGGCTCCACCTGCTAAACTCAAATCCAGATCTGGGCGTAGTTCCCCTTATAAAGTTCAGACATTATATTCTGGGGATTTGAGCTAGTCTCATCATAGTTTGGAGTCCATCTGTGAAGCTGGATGTGTATTCACTTTCTAAAATCCCTACTTCGTAATTCATGTTGAGATCCTTGTAGGGTTTTTTGCACAAATGTAGAATGCTCATGAGTAAATTTTGACATTTTGATTATCCATACTTCAAGGAAAAAAAAAATCCTTTGTAATTGAATGACTTTGAAACCTAGTATTCTCCAAAATTCTGTAAAAATTTCTTTTGCTTTTCCCCTTCTCAAAACAAACTTTGAGAACTTCAATCTCATTTTCAGGAGAAAAAAAAAAAAAAAAACAAACATCACTGATACTCTCACCATATTGATGGCAGAAATGGACTGAATCAGCAAGGTGAGATCCAACATAACAAAATTTATTTTTAGAGCTTTCCTTCAAAGATAATTAGTTCCCTGGTGATGCCTATCTGATTTAGAAGGAGGAAAAAATAATCCAGCTCTGTAATTTCAGTAAAACAGCTGTAGTTTTATGTTTTAATATGACTCTGTATGTTACATCTAAGGAAGATGCTGTCCTGGCGGTAAGAAAAGTATCTCCTTGAACAGCTACAGTCTGCTATAAGGAAAAATAATTTATTTATCTGCATTACAGAGAGGCCAGGGCACACTGAGGTTGGTGATAAGAAGAAATGAACAGTGGGAGAAGCAGCAGTGCGAGAAACCCCAGAGAGTTTTTCACCTAATCTTTCTGTAACTAGAAGAGTCTGTAAGTATACATCAGAAATTAGGGTACAGTGCTCAGATCAGCAGATATTCTGCTTTCTCCCAGAAAGACCATACAGCAGAACACTTTACTGAGTCTTTTCCAACACAACTCTGGTAGTGTACGCAGCCATTTTCTTCAATTTAGGTGGTCATGCCTACCAGCTTAACATCAACATTGTTCCATGGCTAGGCTTATGTGTCCAGACTGTATCCAAAATACCCTCTCAGTGTTAGACTTTGGCCAGGATAAGATAGGTTTGTAAACAAGAACAAGAAAAAGCAAAAAATTGCTTCTGAAAGCACTTCAGATGAAAAAACAAAACAAAACAAAACTAAACTATTTTTTTTAATTTGTCCCTTACTCTACTAATAATATTTTTGTCAACATGATGAAGACTTTCAAAAGCTTCTGTTGCTGCTGAAGGACATATTTCTTAAGATGATGTAATTTAAATAGGCAGAATTTTACAGAGCACTAGAGTCGAGCTATTTTAAAATTCAGTTTTCCTTCTCTTAAGTAGGAAAGCCGAAGGTCTTTATTGTCCAAACAACCACTCATTTTGACAACACCGGACCACATTAATGAATATTGTTGCCTACATATAGCATAGGCACAACTACATTTGCTATTGCTACAACTGAGATGAATACAATTACAAATGCGGGAGAACAAAAAGAAATGTTTGTACATGTTTCTACATACAGAAACAGTGGTTTATTCAATTAAAAAGAACACCTATAGAAATTCCACCTACAGAAATTCCCATTTCATTTTTTCAGTATTTTTTTGGTTTTCAGAAATTCTGTCTTTTCAGACTTTTTGGAGAAAAAGAAAAGAAAATAAAATATTTTCCAGAACTCTTTCACAAATGAAAATGCAACACAATTTCTCTGTTATTTTCTGGAGCGGGAAAAAAAAAAAAAAATCTGTTTTGGCATAGGACAAATTTAGGCTCTATACTCAATTATTTTCCATGAACAAGTGAAGGTAAAGCAAATTCACTAGAATTGTAGATAAGTGTGTGAGCAGTGGTAACAAAATGAACAATTTTGTTATTTATTTGCCATAACTATGTGAGTACTATGCTCTTTGTTAAAAATTGAAGAAGCTAAGGCTAAGGGAGGCAGTATCCCTGTGTGTCTTGTTATGCTTGTTTTACTCTGGACTAAACTGACTCTTGCCCCAGAAGACTTGGCCTTTTCTCAAGAGTAACTGAGCAAGCTCCAGTAGAAGAAATATCTGAAACACACAGTGAAGCAGGCAGAGAAAATCACAGAAAAGGAAGAATTTTAAATATAAATGGACTCGAGAGACTTATAAGAAAGACAAGGAACTTTCTCACAGTAGAGGTGAAGAAGGGGGGTCCAGACTGTATAGAAATTGCTCAATTTAAGGGTTTCTGGCTAAAAAGCAAGACACTTTTTTCCTAGTTTGAGTTTATTTGGGTTGTATTTGCTTGTTTGTTGTATCTCCTATGAAACATAGCTTTAAGGACTGAAAGATATAAAAATGGATTTTGATATCTTTTAGTATACTCTCTTCAAAGAAAGAATGGAACAGTTCCACTCTATAGCCTTGGCTGCCTGAGATCCTATCCCAACACTTTTATAAGCTCTTTGTCCAGATCCTTGAAGCAAGCACAAAGAAACTCTGGCCTAATTTATGCAATATAACTACAGAGTGGGAGAAAAACAAACAAACAAACAAACAAATAACAAACAAACAAACAAACTATTATCTACTGAGGAAAGAACATTTATAGTGTTTCATGATGATGTAAAAACTAAGTTGATAATATGAGACACACTGAAGATACAAAGTAAATGGAAAAAAACCTACAGCTGGTACTAATTCTAGAATTTTGATTGAAAAATCATAAATATGGATAAGTATTGTTGAATCATACAATTTAAATCAAGCAAATAAATTTATTAGCTGATGAGAAATTTTGAAGAGGCAGCAGAGAAGCTCTCAGAATAGAACCTGTTTCCTAATCAGATCAGAAACACATATTCTATCAAGCAGATGAGTCAAACTATAATTCAGCACGTTGAAATATACAAACTGGATACTATGAATCACACTTGTGAAACAGGGGAGGCATTGCCTACCTCCAAAAAATATTATGTTGGTAATCTTTTCCATACCACTTTTTTGTGTGTGTGTCATAAACTAGATTCAATAAAAGACTTAAGTGCCTATCTAACTTAGATACACTGTAACATTGGAATTTTAGGCTTGGCTCCAAGAATGAAGTTCAAATGTCAGAGCAAAGCACACGTAACTTGTGTACAAGGTATGAAGAGCATCTCAGAAAGGTAATGAGAAAACCCATATGATGAACAAGAAGCCAAAAATAAGACATGATTAAAAGCTGATCACTAAACTTGTCTGAAATCCAATGCTGCATCTGGAATCTGAGTACCAAAACCCTAGGCAACCTTCTTCATTTTGGATTCAAATCTGAAATTATCTCCTGGGTCTAGACTGCAATTGTTGCTCTTTCAAATAATGAGATATCCTGGGTAGGGTTTAAGGTACATTTACATTTTGGAAGAAGAAACAGTGCTTGCCATGAGAAAAACAGGGAGTTAAGCCCTCTTGGACACTAAGGAATTCTGTTGTCTTTATTCGGAATTGTTTGTTGGGTTTGCCCAATGACTACTCCATATAAAATACATAAACACAAGCTGGTAGATGAGAACCTCTGATGATCCCATGGTGAGGGACTGCTGCAACAGCTGGGCTATGGAGCTATTCTTCCTTAGAACACCCTTCCTGATCCTGTGTGTTTCCTGTGGTTCTGCAATTTTACATACAGCATCAACAGGAACATGGATCCATATTTCTGCATAACTCCACCTAACTCACAGTTTGCTGCATATGTTATTAACTGAGTTTTCAGGTGGCACTCCTGGCAGGTAGCAATGCTGAGTTTCATCTCCTTTATGCTACAAAAGGACTAAGATTTCCCTAGTGATTGGCCTACCTACTAGGGGAAAGAAAATTGAGGGAAAGGGAAGGTAAAAAAATTCTAGTCAGACTTTAAAAAGAAAGCAGATTCAACAGCATTTTGTCATAGGCTTAATTCATCTTGTTTGAGCTCCCAGTTTCTAAACCCCAATAAGGCACAGGTGGGTGCTCTTAGCCTGAGCAGTTCTTGGCATGCAGAAGAAGAAGCAGCAAGAACAATAAGGATATTTCAGGTTGGACATGAACATTGATTTTAAACATCTTTACATATAGCCAGATACTAAGCAAATATTTCCTTACACAGTAATAGTAGCTATAGTGTACATTTCCACTACTCAGTGGAGAGCAGGTCCACCAAAAGGTTCATGAGTTTTTCTTGGCAAGTGCTCCATACAGTTTAAATCCCTTACACTCTATATGACTTAAAATGAGACCTAAAATACCTATTGATCAGTTTCATATGTATTCAAAGTGACTTGCAGCATGTAGTATTCAGTTCTTCTGCAAAATAGCCCCCCCAAAATTATCTCCTCCATATTCACCAAATGGAATCACCCTAGGGCCTTTTTAGAATATACATATAAGACAGAATTGTAATTGACAAATTCAGGGCAATGCTGTCACCTGGTCCATCAGTGCTGAAAGAAGAGAAATGAAATAGATAAAAAGCTTCTAATGCATTCCAGAAATCACTCAAAAACAACACTGGTCAAGTTTGGAGAAGGGCCTAGACCCACACTGAAGTCACAATACATGTGTTTTTTGAGACATTTTGAGTCTTGTTTTAGATGCCTAGTATCCCTTGAAAATGAACCTGGAGGACTAATTTTGAAAGGTTTTTGTGTGCAAACAGCTAAACAACCATTTACAATCCCTAACTACATACAAGCAAAAATAGGTCCTTACTTTCATACATGGGTGGTATCGAAACCTTGCCTGAAAATACTAAATAAAATTAAAAGATGCTTTTTATTTAATTTAGGTGAAATCAGCAAAATTGGTCTACTGTTGACTGGATAAAAACAGATTCACTGTGAAATGGTATACTCTTCAACATGAAGTCAATTTACACAGAGCAACAGGAAGGATGAAGAAATTTAAAAATGTAATTTAAATGAAACAAATGCAGCATAAGTAGATCCACATTATGAAGGATAAGGTGTATGTTTTATTCAGAAAATAACAACACTACTGATATTATTAAAACAAGTAAAAATAATTTATGCTGGAAAAATAAAGGAGATATGGAGACTGTTAAGTTATATTCTGAAGTATCTATTATATATAAAAGATATTTTAAAATATTGTACAAAATAATCACCAAAAATGGTAAAATTGCATTTATTAAAACACTGGCAATAGTCATCTAGAATCTGCCTCTGGACCTGAAAACTGTTAAGAAAGGAAACCTGTGCCTGCTGAATCTCATGTTGGATGGTCACTTGCATACTTCAAAAATAATATTTTCTGACAGTAGTTCACCCTTTTCTGTATGTTTTTAACAGACTGTAATTTGTGTCAAACAATAGGGAATTGGGTCTTGTACCTCCATCAGCTACAGGCCATAATCTTTTTTTAATTCAAATGCATCTATTAGTGAAATTCATGAACAGAATAGTGCAGAAATAAATCTTATGATAATATAAGTACAATGCTTAGGTTTTGATGGCAACAACTAAGGCCTCATTTTGCCTAAGAAAAAAAATAATAATTTTATAAGCTATAATGAGAAGAGAGAGGGATGATTCATTCTGGGTTCCTTAGAAAGAAATTAAAAATAATTATATTTCACCAGAGAGGTGAATCGTCCACCTTTATGTTGTTACTAAATAAAAGAAAAAGGGAAGAGTAGGAAAAAGTATTTTGGAGAGACAAATATAAATGCAAATCAAAAACAACAGATCACTGAGTCTTATGCAGTGTTTGTGAAGTACCTGCCCCAAATAATATTGAACTATAATCATAAATTGCACCTTCTAATGGAATTAGGAAATCATCTTTGGATTTAATTACGTATATGTCTATATCTCTATAAAGTCAAGATACATTAAAAAAAAAACAAAACAAAACAAAACAAAACTATAGGCATGACAACCTTATTCCTTAGTCAATTAAAAAAAAATCAAACTAGGTGAGTAAATACAACTATGTCATATAAGCTATTACTTACCCCATTTGTCTGTCAGGAGACAAACAGAAATGATCTTCAAAAGCAGCTGCAGCAGCCAAACTGTGTTTTAACATTGAAGCACCCAGATGAGCAACCCACTGAATCAGCCCTGGGAGTCTCAAAAGTCAGAAGCAATGTTCCAGGTGGATTCACGCACTACTGCTTTATAAAACAACAGACATAGAAATGGAATAGAGAGGCCTATTTCTACATGTATATGGATCAACAGTCATTTTAGGAAACACTTTGAACTGTATTGTTAGGTCCCTTCTGTGCTTTAAACTGGGATAGGTCTGTTAATTCAATTCACTTATTTCATCTGCATTATGCAGGCATCAAAATGAAGAAAACCAGTAATGAGACAGGCAACTATTTCCAAAATTCTTTGGGGATCTTACATATCTATTTACTTCTCTTCCTGTTCCCTCTTCTGAACAATCACTGTCATTGTCTTTATCATTACTCTTTTCCATCAATGCTCCCACTGTCTTCAGCGAACTCCTTGTTATCCTCTGCAATCATACTGCCTTTGTTGAGCACAATGCAATAACTTTCACTCATTTTAATGGTCCAGTGCCAAGGCCTAACTTAGTAAATTTTCAACTTTTTCTGAATTTCTCTATCACTGTTTTTCTATTTTTTTCTTTTCTTTGAATTAGCTTATGACTCCATACTCTGCCTCCACTGTCTCTACTGCTGCTGTGTTTAACTTGTACTCTATATCGTTTATATTATTTAATTATGTGAAGAGTTCTGGGAAATAGCATAATGAAAGGCATTATGCAAAGCAAATGTACGTTGTACTGTAATTTCGTTTTGTTACTTTGATGTGTTTATATGTTTCAAGACTTTCTTCCCTAACAGTTAAATTCATTTAAGTCACAGATGTTTGGTTATTGGTCTCCCGCCTCTTCTTAGAGGTACTGTAATTGAGCACCTGTGTGTGGGGACAGAGGGAATTGGGGGTTCTTGATTAATTTTCACCAGCTATAAATTATTTATTGTCTTGTACCATTCTCCTGTCATCCTCTTTGGGACTCTTTTAACCTGTCAGAAATACCTATTTACTTTTAATTGATTGCTAGTCTGTGCTCATTGAGTTTTCCTAGATGACAGACACAGAAGAAATATTAAAACTAGCCATGTCTAACTACAATAGGAAGGGGTGGCATAGCACAAATTATTGCCAACAGTGGAGTCTAATCTTTCGAATTACTGAATTCCAGGTAGGAAAATCACATTAGCGTCTAAGAATGACTAGTGAATTTAAACCTCCTGGGCAACCAGCTGTAGCTGACCCCCTTTTAGCATGAGGATGAACTATATGGATTCCAAAACTCCAGAGGTGCACTCCCACCTCAGCAATTCTGTGATCCTGTGTCAAACGAAATTAAGCAATGAGATATCTTTTTCATAGAAAATTGGGAAAGTGAATTTGGCTCCTAACAATCTTACGCACAAACTTGGTCGAATCCAGATTCTTTGCAGATCTGTTTCTCTGTATGTAAAATGAACCTAATGGTACTTGCTTTCTTCTTTGTGGCACTTGCACCTGTGTTAAAAAAAGTAATTACATTTAGACTGCATTTTATATTAATATTGTAACTATCTCTGGTTTAACATACTCTGTCTTTAGAATGCGTCAACCATTTAACTCCCAAAGATTAATGGGACACTGAAAAAACAAAACAAAACAAAAACAAAAACAAAAAACACAAACAAACAAAAACAAACAACAGCTAGCTCCTCATATGTTAATTTTATCATTCTCACTCACAAAAAGACCTTGAATAAGAGGATAAAAAATAATTTTTTTATCTTGTCACATTAAAATAGTGTCAACACAGTCATGTGGAAAAACACTCTATCTGACAATATCTGGAGAATAACAGTAGCTGTTACCTCATAGTAGTAGAATCATTATAATATACCCACTAAAAAGAAGGTCAAAAGTATGGCACTAGAGAAGTCAGGAAAATAATAACATTTGTAGGAGACAGTGGAACTGTTAACAACATAACATCCAAGTTCAATATCTGGCTGAAGGCTCGAGACGTTTATAAATAGATGACCATGAACCAACATCATTCGTGGAAAATATCAGCATACAGCAACTCGTATTGTAACTGACTATTTAAGTGATTTAAAAAACATGATAGGGAGGCATGACAGAATCTATACTAGTCTTCAGCAATATTTTAGATATATCAAGAGTGAGATTTTTTTAAGAGTTCAAATCACCTGGGAGGACAAATCAACATAGCTACAATTTACTATATCGAAATTACCAGAGGTAAGATAAATATCACGATTCACCACATCATCTCTGTCTGAAAGCTTGGACCTTACTTCCTGAAAAAATGTTCTTGTTGGAAAAGGAAACTTTTAAATTGAGGATATTCATGTCTGACTTCAAAATATTTATTTATATAGTCTGGAAGGACAACACACTCAAAATACACATTGTCACACAGAATGCGTACAAGGCCTTATCAGCAGGGATACAACACTATACCATCCCATTAGGTTTTAGTGGGAAGAAAAAACGATGATACATAACATACTGCTATATCTAAAGCTCCTGTCACATTGCTGCTGATGTGCTGTTGCTCAGCTTTGATCAAATTACTTTACACCTATATTTTACACGTGATGAGAGATCCACAAAATGATAATTGAACTCCTCTTTCCTGGACAGTCAAATAAATCCTTGTGTTCCCTCTGCACTTACTACCTGCATACGCTTCGAATGCTCTATTGCAGCCAAAAGCAGACACTGGAAATTCAGCTACATAGTCCTGTCCCTAAATTAGTGCCACACACCATTAGCACCCTTTGCTGAAACCTATAGGCAAATAACAGGTAATACAAGACAAAATCTGCAACGAGAGTCTTAAATTACTTATCATGATTATTTATTTAATAAGCTATTCAGCTTTGTGCATTATTTACTCCCTTCACAAAACATGACAATATTTAGTAGAACATACTTTTATATATTTTGTGTGAACATTGGGAATTTGTATTTACATTTGAATTTAAAAAGATATCTGCAATGGTATTTGATCATCTCAGTGTATATTCACCCTCCTCTCAGAACATGACTCTTCCAGAGAGACTCTTAATCCCAGCAATACTTCTATATTCAAACACAATTACACCAAAAATAAAAACCATTATAACAGATTACTCATGTATACATTGGAATTCTTTAAAGGAAGAATGGGAAGATTCACTCATTTAAACACAATGCATGAAAGACTGGGGTTTTCATTTCCTAACCGAGTATATTGATAGTATTTTAACTAAGCCATCATCTTTATTGCACTTCTTCAAAGACCTTAGCATAAACCAGTGATGCTCGAGGCATACTAAAAATCTAAGGATTTTCTCTCTCAAAGAATTAACATGATGACCCTCTGGCAATGTTTAGAAATTCTTCATTTGCTCCACAAATATTAAAATGCTGGCAGAGCATGAGTGTAAGAGAGAACACCAAATTAGCATTATTTAACAGCATTCAAAATCGGCCTAATTTTTGTAAATGATTTCTTGAATCTTACTATCATGTAAAACAATTACTAATAGAAAATAAAAGAACGGGAAGTTTTCAAAATTAAAACCAAAGTTATAAACATCATAAATATCAATGTTTTAGCATCATGGCTGAGCTGGTTTTGATTAGCAGTGCTAAAGAAATGTTATCAACCTTCCTAAAGCAGTAACAATTCCTGCCCTGTCTTTTCGTCTTTTTAATTTTTCTATTTATCTGTTGTAAGTGTCTATCATCAGTACTTTTAAACTAAGCTATTGTGTTTTAATCAATTTTGAATTAAAAGTATGTCATTTTTTTCCTAATGAGGGCAGATTTAGTAATTCAGACCCATCCTTAGAAGGCAGCTTGCAGCTTCTCCAGAAACTTGGTCAAAGGGTGCTGAGCTCTTGTTGCAGCTGACTCCTGACTAGGGAAGGTCACACACCATATCAACAGGTACCATGGAGGTCCCAACCTAAATGCTGGCTCTAGAGTGGATATCAAGGGGACAGCATTTTGTGCAGATGGGAGAATGAAACTCTCCTAAGGACAGTGTACACAGCGCTGTAGCAGTAGACAAATCATAAATCAAAGTCCTCAGTAAACACTGGAGCAACTCTTTCAGTTCAATGGAGACCTCAAGCAAGCTGGAGCTCCCAAGGATGGTTGCAGCTCTGCAGACCTGGGCCACATCCATGCCTGGCTCCTTTCACTGATTCTGGTGTCAAGGATGATTGGCTCCTCACCTGCAAGACATGAACACAGGGAGTGGTCTCTGTTGCCAAGTAAAGGAGCTGGAGGAGGAAGTCAGAAGGCTGCACACCATCAGGGATGATAAGAAAGAGCCTGAGCACCCAGCATCACTGAAAGAGGGGCAGGAAGGGTCTGTGCTTATCAGGTTGGGAAATGGAGACTCCGAGGGAGGCTGGAAGTTCACAATCTCTGACAGGAAATTTTCAGAAAGATGGCTCCTTCTCCTCTACGAAATAGTGTCAGTGCCCTGGTGGCAGACAGGAGGCAAGGAGTGTTGTCCAGCAAAGTCTCTTTGGTGATCACATTCTTCTAGGAAGAAATGGGATCCACCCAACTGTGTGGGGAAGAAGCAACTTAACCAACCTTATTAGGAGAGCTTTAATCACAGATAAGGGACGTGACGACCCGCAATGATGTTAGAGTGGATTGGGATAGCAAGTATAGGGTGTTAGATAATGTGGAAAGGAGAGATTTTATAATCAACAGTGCTGGGCTGAAAGGGGCATATCTTAAGTGTACACACTTAAATAAGGAAGTGCCTATAGGACTGCATAATATAAGCAGCTCTTGTACATTTTTGGGGAAGCCAGGAAGATTGGGGTGCTCATCTCAAGTACTTCTATACTAAAGCAGAAAACATAGAGAACAAGAAAGAGAAATTAAGACATCTGTGTGCAACTTCTGGGCTATGATCTTATAGGGTCTCCAAGAGCAGTGCAAAGGTCCAGAGCAAAGAATACTTATTCTCAGGAGGACAATCAGGCTAGGGAACATTTAAAAACAAACTGGACATGCAGAGGTCCATGGGGTCTAACAGAATCATAGAATGGGTTGGGTTGGAAGGGACCTTTAAAGACCTAGTCTGCCCTGCCCCTCTGGCTCCGTCACACCCCACCCCACCACAAGCAGGGACATCTTCAACTAGATCACTTTGCTCAAAGCCCCATGCAACCTGATGCTGAAATCTTCCAAAGATGGGACACCTACAACTTCTTTGAGTAATCTGTTGCAGTGCCTCACCATGCTCTTCAATAAAAACTTCTTCCTTGTGTCCAACCTAAATCTACCCTCTTCCAGTTTAAAATCATTGTCTCTTGTCCTGTCGCTACTGGCCCTACTAAAAAGTCTCTCCCCACCTTTCTTGTAAGCCCCCTTTATATATTGAAAGATCCACTCCTATTGAGTGAAAGACCCACCATATATTGAGGGCCCACTCCTCAAAGTAAGGTCTCCCGAGAGCCTTCTCTTGTCCAAACTGAACAATCCCAACTGTCTCAGCTTTTCTTCACAGGAGAGCTGTTCTATCCCTCTGATCAGTTTTGTGGCCCTCCACTGCACCCACTCTAGCATGTCCATGACTGCCTTGTGCTGGGGATCCCAGAGCTGGATGCAGTACTCCGAGTGAAGTCTCCGAGTGGAATAGAGGAGGAGAATCACCTCTCTTGACCTGTTGGTCATGTTTCCTTTTATGCAGCCCAAGATATGGTTGGTTTCTGGGCTGCAAGCATACATGGCCAGGTCACAAACAATTTTTCATACACCAGTATCCCCAAATCCTTCTCTTTAGGGCTACTCTCAATCTGTTAATCCCCTGCTCTGTACTGTACCCTCATCCACGTGCAAAACTTTGCACTTGGCCTTGTTGAACTTCTTGAGGTTCCCACTTGAGGGCCCACTCCTCAAGCCTGTCAAGATCCCTGTAGGTGGCATCTCTTCCATCTAGCATATCAATTGCACCCCTCAACTTGGTATGATCTGCAGCCTTGCTGAGGGTGTACTCAATCTCACCTGGAGTACTGTGTGCAGTTCTGGGCGCCACAGTATAAAAAAGATATTAAGCTGCTAAAGAGTGTCCAGAGGAGGGCTATGAAGTTGGTGAAGTGCTTGGAGAGGAAGCCATATGAGGAGCGGCTCAAATCACTTGGTTTGTTCAGCCTGCAGAAGAGGAGACTGAGAGGAAATCTCATTGCGGTCTACATCTTCCTCGCGATGGGAGGAGGAAGGGTAAGCAGCGAACTCTTCTCTTTAGTGACCAATGACAGAACCCAAAGGAATGCCAGGAAGATGTACTAGGGGAGTTTTAGGCTAGAAATTAGGAAAAGGTTTTTCACCCAGAGGATGGTGGAGCACTGGAACAGGCTCCCCAGGGAAGTTTCACAGCTCCAAGCCTGACAGTGTTCAAGAAGAGACTGGACAACACCCTCAGACACATGGTGTGAACTGTGGGGTTGTCCTGTGCAGGGACAGGAGTTGTACTCAATGATCCTTGTGGGTCCCTTCCAACTGAGAACATTCTATAATCCCACAGTATAAGTAATTGATGAGGATATTAAATTGTGTTGGTCCTAGTACAGACCCTTGAGGAACACCATTCATTGCTGGTTTCCACTTAGACACTGAGCAGTTTACTGCAATTCTTTACACGCAGCCATCCAGCCAATTCCTTATCCACCCACAGTTTGTCCATCAAACCCATATCTCCCATTTAGCAGCAAAAATATTTGACTGTGTCAAAGGCCTTATAGAAGTCCACGCAGTTGACAGCTGTAGCTCTTCCTTTGTCCACAGATATAGTCACTCCACTGTAGAAGGCCACTGGATCAGTCAGGCACAATTTGCTTTTGGTGAAGCCATAGTGACTGTTTCAAATCACCTACCTGTCTTCCATATGTTTTGACAGAACCAGGAGGTTCTGTTCCATGACCTTACTAGGTATTGATGTAAGGTTGTCTAGCTGGTGCATACTAGTGTTCTCCTTTTTATCCTTTTTATAAATGGATGCAATATTTCCTTTTCTTCAGTCACTAGGGACTTTGCCATTGTGGAAGGCACCTACAAGTGTTAAGAGAGGTATCTGATGTCACTGTGAAGCCAATGACAATTACTTTTGAAAGTTTATGGTGACCAAGGGAAGTTCTCGTGGGACTGGAAGAAAGCAAATGCATTCATTCCTTCAAGAACCACAAGAAGTAAGATTCAGAGAACTATGGTTCAGTCAGCCCCACCTCAGCCTTGGAGGAGATGATGGTGTGAATAATCCTGGAAACATTTTACAAATTTGAAAGGAAAGAAGGTCATTGGAGTAGTCAGCATGGATTTATGAAGGGGAAGTCATGCCTGATCAACCTTGTAGCCTTGCACACAAAATGACTATCTCAGTGGACAAGGGGAGAGAAGTAGATGTTACTTACTTTGACTTTAGTAAGGCTTTCAACACTGTCTCTCACAACATCCTCATATGCAAACTGAGGAAGTATGGATGAAGTAAGTGTAAAGTAGTGTGGACTGAAAACTGGCTGAACTGCTGGGATCAGAAGGCTGTAAACTACATGAATTCCAGCTTAAAGCCATTCTGTAGTACATCCCCAGCTCAATGAAATTTGCATTCCTGAGACACCACAGTGCTCACAATAATATCATTTCTAATTACAAGTGCTTCAAACCCAAGAGTCTCCAAGATCTCTTCCAAAAGAAAAGAACTAGAGCCAAGGAACCATCCGCTCAAAGGCGTGTAGTTATTCATCTACGGTATTTCTCAGACATTCCTTCAAGCACATTTTTCACTTAAAGTTATCTTCACAACAATATGTAAAAATGAAATTTACCCAGAGAGACAGGCATCAGCCTCAGTCTCAAAATTTGCTGTGAATCAGTTTGAAAATGAATTCCATTAGAAAGTTCATGTATTTAGAAGTGAGATTTAACCTTATCTTTTTTATTTGGTTTATTACAAGTAGCATAATCCCAAATTAGATCTCTATTATGCTACCACCAACAGTGTAAATACAAGGTTAGTTGCAGGAGTTTACACCTACACATAGCTCTCATACATCCTTAAAACCTTCAAAATAGAAGAAATTTTAATTGTGAATTATAGAGAGGCAGATAAAACAATGCAAAGGAACTGCCAAGAAAAACAAGAGTGCATGCTTATGCAAGCCAACAGTATAATGTAGTTCATTTAAACATTTCCAGTTTTTAAGTTATGAGTCAAAAAAATGAGCCAAATGAAATCATAAATAAATGCAATGCAAAGGACAAGAAGGGTAACACAGCTGAGATGTTAAGTTGAACAGATCATGAAGACAGGTGGAAAGGAGGAGGAAAGACAGAAAAAGCAAAGGGAAGATGATCTGCATGGGGATTCTGCAAGTTAACAGTGTAGAACAGCAAACTTAGCAGCTCTGGGCCACTATCTCTGAGCTCGGCTCTTTGTCATTCTTCATTAAGGGATTCTGAGATCTGAGTTTCTGCTGCAAGTAATTGCTACATATTTCCAAAATTATACCAGCAAGTGCTAATTCTCTCTGTGGTGAAGGTAACTGTTGCCCTTGAGCATGGAATGCTCTGGGAAATGAGTTATCCTTCTAATGCTCAGAGAGGGGATATGACGCTGGTACTGGAACAGACACTGGCGTGTGCAGCAGTCATGGGTAATGCTTCATTTACTTCAATAGCTTTTTTTCCCTCTCCTTCCAAACTCCTTCGCAGTTACTCATTATTGCTGCACTTGGTAGTGTTTTAAAAAGAAGGTGGAAACAGCATAATAAAAGAAGACCTAGAATGCAAAATATGTGCAAAACATACTGCATTGAAAAATAAAATTGCCAAAGTAATAAATAAAAAGAATGACTCTATAATATTACCAGTTACTCTTCAGCAACATCTATGACTTAACAGTACCAGCACCACATAGAACAGTCTTTTTTAAAAATTATTAATTTAATTAATTACTAACAAAAAGCATGTCAAAACCCTGTATGCATACATACAAACAGATTCAGATTTTTTTTTAATTGTTTAACATAACCCAAAATAAAGGTTGCATTTATATATTGCCTTTCTTTAATGCTTTTATATCAACATCTACATTTATATAATACCTGCTTTGTTTCAGGCAGTATAGGTACATGAGGGAATATCGAATGTATACCGTAACTCCTAGCTCTGGTGACAAATTGTTTCAAATGCAGCTTGGCTCTTTTCATTTGTTTAAGTATACTTAGGAATAAATTCATTGAAGTTGGAGTTACAATTAAACTCATCTTGTGATATTAGAAGAATCTGCTCTATTGCTATTGAGAACAAGCTTATGAATTTTTATTTATTTATTAAATGTTAAACACTGATTATATCCAGTGTTTTGGTCTAGAAAAAATGATTCTCAAATAGCTTCTGAATAGAATCTAATAGATCTGAAACTCAGATAGTTTCAATCATTGCTAAATGGATTGTTTTGACAGGAATCTAAGCACAAAGTGTGACTTCATGTAGGCACCAAATGTGCAACCACATCGCTATGTATGGCTAATGTAAATGCCAACATGACCTGCTTTGATCTGCTGATTCTTCCCCGTTGGACTGAATTACTTATTAATGTAAATGTAGCAAATAACTTCTGGTACTTTACACCCAAATTCTTGTGCTTGATAAGTGTTACGTAACCATAACAGAGATTGCTCCACACTGTGTTCTCTGCAGGAACACATCTGTTGATTTTTATGTGGCAGCAAACGCTCAACTCCTTGCAATCCTCTGAATGCCACAATGTCTACTTCACTGTATCTTCACTGATCCACTTTAACCAGTCTCACCACTGAGTTTGCACAAGGAGATACAGGTGTCCATTTTTTACACTAAGTGGTAGTGCAGTGAGCACTTTGTTTTATTTTACCACAATTGTGACAGCAGACACCCCTGGTATGGGGGAATCAGAGAACCTGTGCAGCAGGAACCAGTGTAGTACACTGCAAAGGAGTGTTGTCCCTAGTTTAGACAGCTTTGGAAGACTCAACTTTTATTTCCTTGCTCTATTTAATCTCGTACAACTATCAGGCTGAATTTGCTGTGACTGTATACTTCTTCCTCATCTTCTTTGACACAATTCTCTCTTCCTATCTATCCACTGTTATTCTCCCATCCTTGCTCATATTGTCACCAACAGGTGGACAAATCAAGTAAATCTAAAAAACAAGTTCACTGTAGCAGAAAATAAAAGCATGCACATCCAAAAAGAAAAGCAGAAAAGAAAAAAATGTACATTGACTCACAGTTTCATTAATGTACTCAGACTTAAGTTGGGATTTCATAAGGTAAATGGCCTAAATCAGGCTACAAAGACATCTGAAAATGCATGTGTATCTTAAGGCTCTGTATGGCATTTGGCATTAAAACAATTATTGGAGAATTCAATTAATTTTGCAGGGTACTTTATGCTGATCTGTAGATATCATAAAAGAGAACTTCAGGCAGAAATAGTGCTGTCTTCTGGCATGAACATTGCAAAGCAAAGCAGTTCTCCTGGGACTTCTATACAGCTCGCATTTCCTGTAGCAGTTTAGGGGACTGGAGGGAATGTAAATGAGGGAGGAAAGGTTCTGTCAGCACTGAACGCCATGTAGCTTTATAATTACCTTTGAGTAAGAATTCTTGAGTAGCCACTTCATGGTGGTACCCTTCAGCATAAATACAGTTTGTCCATGGTCAGTCTGAAGAAAGAACTGTGTGGGTGCAGTGACAAACAAGTCGAAACCAACTAAATTGTCATCAATGCTTTTCAATTCAGGATTGTAATTTGCTGCATTAGACAAAGTAAATTAGCTTTATATAAAATTCCTTCCTGTGTGATCTTAGACAAACATCTGCACACCACCATGCTATTCAAGTAATCTGGAGAGAGATAATCTAAACAAACAAGGCTGATACTTCTAAATTACTCTGGTTTGTTCCATTTTCAGTGAATGCTGTGAAGGGGCAGGGCACTTGAGATGTCAGATGAGAGGTATTCTTAAACTTCATTTGTACTCAGTGGGTAGAATATAGAGAAGTTCAAGAGCTGCAGTAAATCTGCTCAATGGATAATAGACAAATCCATTCTCCAGCTGGATGAAGCCATGCCATAGCATACTACCATGACCCAAGAATATTCCTCTCTAAATTGAACTAACCACCCTTTTCATAAAAATATTTTTAAAATAAACAAACAAAAAAAAACAAACCAAAACAAACAAACAAACAAGCAAAAAGAAAAACAGCCACGACACACACACACACCAAAAAAGCATTTCTACAAGGATGCCAATGAGCAGAGAGGTCTGACCCAATGTTTTTGACTCTTCCTATAAACCTTCATAATTTCAATGTGAGGAGACAGGAGAAAGGAACATTTTTCTGCACAGTTACCAACATCTCTGATATATGCCTTCATCCACTTAAGGAGTCCATTTAGCATTTTGAGAATGATTCAGTTGCCTGTACATTAGTGTCTATTGACACTTGAGACACTTAAAGGAAGTAAAGATATGTATGCAGGTCTGACAGATACCACACAAGACTTACAGGGGACTTGAGCGCTTCAGTAACAGCAGCTAAGAACCAGGCAGGATAACGTACAGCATTTCATAAGCCAGACATTATTTATACATGACTCAAGCACATAAAGCTATCCAGGTATTTATAGATAGCCTGACTCGACAGAGTATAATGACAGATCTCATGAGTAGGTCTGAAGGACAGTAAGCATGAAATTAGCCCAGGGCAGGAATTTCCTTCCCATCTTTCCTTCTCTTTCAGTGCTGGACTGTTGGCACTGCAAAATTCTGTTGATATTTAATAAAAGCTAGCATCTGTGCCTTGCTTGCCTCCAATTACTGAGCTTCATCCTAGGGCCACTTTGGAGCTTCTTACAAGCGCTGATGCTTGAAGCACAGCTATAACAAAAGAATGGACTGACAGTTATTTTCTGCCTCTAGCTACCTTTGTGCTCTTTTTTATTTTATTTGCCTCAATTTTGGTTTTGGTTGGCCACCCTAAATGACCAGCCTACAGCAATGGCACCCCTGTAGGAAACCATTTGATCAATCTTCTCTCTATGCAAGGCCTCCCAGAAACAGAAAATATCAGTGATGGATGCTTCCATGCCCCAATTGCATGCAAACACACATCATCCCCACTGTCAGGGCTATTGAATTGACTAGAGAGAATAGCAGGGATTCTTTGTGATAAGCCATGATAGATAATATGAAAGTACAGTTTATAATTGTTAACAATGAACTCAATATATGAAGGTTACTTCAGAATTGCTTTATGAAGCTACTTTAGGGATAAAATTCACTTCAGATCATGGTCAACATTTGTCAGAGAGAAGGAAAAGCTAGAGGAAAAAAAAATCTATCCAATTTTAACCATTCTTGTCTCTCTAAGAGTCTTCTCTGATAGCTAGATGACTAAGAATAACTGGTTTAGAACCTCACATTTAGACAGTAGACAACATAAAACAAGAAAATAGAGAAAGGAAGATAAAATGTAAAAGGAAAACAAAACATTTCAACTGACATCTGAGTTACATTGAGCCAGTTATGCTTTCACTATCTAGCAAGCACCTTCTAGTTACATAAATTCAAATGTTTTTCGAGTTTTCACTCTCTGAATATTCTAGTTTTTCTGCAATGAAACTGTTGATCTTTCCTGAGTCATCATAGTTAGAGCTGGTCATTTTTATAGATTATTTGGAAGTCAGATATGAGGCAAACAAAACATTTAAGCCATTAAAAAAAAAACACATAAAATTCTGTTTTCCTATGTAATCAATTATAGCTATGATACAGAATTTCTTGAAACTGATGTGCGTTAAAGGAGTCAATATATCTATCTAATTCTATACCTCTAATGTATAGTTTGTTAATGTATGTATATTTTTACAGATAACATGTATTTCCTGGATGCATTGTGTAGGACACACAAATTTTGGTGTAAACCAAAATACAGTTTGGTAAATAAATTTCTAAAGTTATTTTGGATGGGATGTTTTAATATAAACTGTAGAATTTGGTTCTATACCATCCAAGAAACATTTTTCATAATGCTGTGACAATTCATGTTTTAAAAACAAGGTCTTTCCAAGACTATGTAGGCAGAAAAAAAGTTGAGACTTTCAACAACTCTGAAATTCTTGGATTTGATGGTAAGAAAATAAATTATTTTTTGTAAACTGGCACGTACAATATCAAGGAGCATCACTGATTCAACTCAGAAATGTATATATAATTTCCTGTCCAAACGAACAGATAATAGCATATTATTTTCGCTGTATTGCAAAATGTTACTCTGGAGAGATGTCTGATACTCCCACCACACTAGTCAAAGCCAGGCTTTATACAGGGTATGGGAAGCAAGAGAAATATGCTACTTGCATGCCAAGAATTCAAGTTAGATCAAACAGTCTCTGAGACACAGTAGATTTTTCCCCTTTTTCCCTGAAGACCTCCAGGTTATTCAGCAAGTGGAGCTGAACCACTCTACCATTTTTCAGTCACTGCGCAATAGGCCCTAAATGGAAAAATAGCCTGACCATGACATACAACTTCAGACACTGATTTTTCATCCAGCTCAATGAAATGCTTTACTGAAGAGAACTGAGGTAGTAAATTCCTTTTCTTATTCACATCTGTAATTAATTACGGATTCATTCTCGCCACCAAAAAAAGCCAAGAACAGACAATCACCACTGCACTGGTGCAAAGAAAAGCTAAGCATACAATACTGTATTTTTTCTTTTAACTGAACTTTGTAATAGCAGAAAATAAGCTCTCCTTTCTCTGCCCATAAAGAGCATATATATATATATATACACATATGCATCTTCAAACTCTAGTTTCACACAGAACTACATAAGTATGTCCACTTTTCCTAAATACAAAGTTGATTATAATTTGTATATCTTTGTGATTAATTAACACAGATTTTATGACCTAGAACCCCTCCTATAAAAATCAGAACTACAGAATACTTATAAAGAACTAGTAGGGTTTTTTTAACTATTATTTTAAATTAAGTATATGGGTAGGTATTACTTCTTTCTCTTTTCAAATCAGTAAATCTTCCTCAGAAAATATGACTGTCTAATATACAGGATAAGCAGGACTCACAAAACCTTTTTTATATCTAAAATGTCAGAATGTAAGTCCATTTCTTTGAAGACTTATAAGGCTAGAAATTAGAGCTTTATGATACTGGAAAGGATCAGTTTCCCAGTTTCTAACTTTGGAGTATCCCAAGATACTGGATGTTAATGTCATGACATTTTAGATACAGAGAAACTCTTTTAAGCTATATTTAGAGGTTTCAAAGGCTCCCTCTGAAAATTGTACACAATTGGACCTACAGCAACCAAGGGAATCTAACTTTATATTAACAGTACAAGAGATAATCCATAAGCACACTTTAATGCTTTGAAATGCACCTAAAATAGTTTATTTCTAATATATGTGGCATATACAGAAAATATGATATGATTATACATTAAAGATTTTAGCACCATAAATGTAGGTCATCCAGAACAAATACAACTGATAGCAAAGACTTTCAGAAAAGGTAGCCTGAAGTGAGAATTTTCAGTCCAAGCTTAGAGTACTAAAGAAGAAATCAGCCATTTATTTATTTATTTATTTAGTCCACAGAGCAAATATTTCTCTTTAGAGATATAGGAGTCTTTTCATTGCAAAATTCAGACTGCGAAATGTCATTTTCTTACTCCACTCCTGAGCTTCCAGTGAAACTTTCTTGGTCCTTTGTTCAGCACTGGGAGTTCTACACAACAAAATAACTATTTATGAGGTAACATGGGGTTTTGTATAACTTCTTGTATTTTCTTCTGTTATTTAACTATGTGAAAAATGTATACAACAGTATATCTTAAACAGAAAGGACAAACATACATACTTTTAGAAGGCGGATAGACAGGCATCTGAGACCCTTTCATTTGTAAATTCATTTGTAAAGTCCACTCATGTTTAATTTTATTTCATAGATATTTTTCATCATCCTCATCAAACTTATATATTACCTGTCACTTAATTAGAAAAGCATTTTAGCAGTAAACAAAGTGAAATTTAGCAAAATAAGAAATGTCTAATAATTATTTAAGTTACTATCATTTTGCAAGAGGATTACACTGAAGTCAGATTCTCCTGTAATCTTCTCCTTGTTGCTAAAGGACAATCACTTTTTTTATTTGTCGGATTAGATAAAAATAAAGATACAAAGTTATCCCTCAGGATAATATTATTTCTATGTACCAAATTCCTGTCATGCAATATTTTCTATTAAGCTTGGTTTGAAAGGCTTCTTTATGAATTAAAGAACAAACCATGGCCAAATACCCCTCGCTGTTACCCAATTAAAATTTATGCAAAGCAGTAGTTTTACAGATGTGATGTTATAAATTTCTATTAGCTTGAAGGAAGGCATCAAGAATCTGTTTTTTCTTTCCTTCTTTCCCCTACAAATGTTATAAGGTCATCCATATACAAACCTATCATGAGATACATGCTATATTATAAGTGTTGTTAATCAGCAGAATGCCTAAAATCTAGGTAGCAGATCTCCCAGAAAGTCAGCAATTTAAAGATTGTCTTACAAAGCACTGTAAAAGTAGATGTTCACACACAGCCAGTTTTCCCATAAATGAGGTTAATTTGTGTTAGCAAACTGTCAAAGAATCTGTCATATTCTATTGTCTTTGCAAGTAAAAAATGTTTAACAGATTACAAGACTGAAATAATACCCTAAAGAAATCACACACAATGAAGAAAATCAGCTGGTTTATAGCTTCTTATTTGGAAATGACACTCGCATCTGATTGTAAAGAATATCTGTTTGCCTAATTGTGCATATTGAAGAATACTATTCCTCATTTTTATTTTTGTAATATTTTCTTTAAAATTGCTGTAATAATAATAATAGTTCTGGGGAATACGTGTGCAAGTTCAAATATTTCCCTCCATTATAAACCTGAATTAGTAAGTCAATCCTTTTCATTCTCTGCATTTTGAAAAAGACAGAAGATAAAAATTCACATATTTGTGAAGACAAATAATGGAGTACAATTAGTAAGAAGTGTTAATTTAACACAGCTCTTTAAAACAATCAAAAGTACAGTAAAATGAACTGGAAGTGTTCAAGAAAGATTCTATATATGTTGTAGCTATCATAGGGCTAAAGCAATTACTGGTACTAGATTTGTAGTTTTAGAAGTTTTAAGTACAGACTACACTGTTCAGAAATTTTAGAAGTTATTGCTGCAAAGGTTCATTTGAAGTAATTCTAAAGATATAGAAACCAAGAGTAACCTGCCACATTAACAAGGGGGAAGAGTTCAAAAAGAGTTTAAAGCCCAAATTCACAATTTACCAGGAAATACCATACTTAGTTTGAAAACGTGGAATTCAATATATCTTAATATGAGGCACTCACACTGCTTTCCACATGGTTTTCAGAATAATTGCTTTGATTTTGTAGGACTTGAATGAAGACAGAAACATAGAAATGTACTTATGCTCTCAATGGTTAATACAAACATCCAGTAAACATGTTAAATTTCACAATTGTGTTACATTCTGGCAGATATATTTAGTATGATAAGTATAAGAATTACGACAACTTTACCTCTGTTCTTTCTTCTCTTAAAAAAAAAAAACCAAACAGTCAAATGTTTGATGTTAATATAGCATAATAAGTAACTGAATACTTTTCCTGTAAAATACTTCAAAATTGTTTCTTTGTAGGCAACCTCTGAACACAGAAAATGGATGCTGAAACTATACTATATTATACTATTATACTATATTTTCTTTTGTATCACTGAAAGCAAACAGCTCTCTTTACTTTGTAAAGATAATGAGTCCAATTAATGAGTCTCCAATACATTGGAGGAAATACAGGGGAAAATAACAATTCAGCTGTGTTACCTCAGGGAAGAATTGTGCCTTTGAACTACATTTCTTTCTGATAGCTATATTAACCAATATTTTCATTTATTTCTAATATTCCAAGCAGACTTTTGAAAAGTTTAATAAAAAGTATGGTGTCCTTTCAAGACTGAGTCTTCTCATGCTTCAAGCACCAAGGAAGTCTTCAAAAATCACTGTGTCTACTGGTTATCATTCATTAGAGTGACATTTATAATTTCACATGTTCAAGGCTGATTCTTATAGTTTCCTGTGAGGTTCAAGTACCTTGAACTCTTATTGATTACAGGCCATTCAGCATTTTTCAAGAATCAGACAGAAAGAGACATGAACATGCAACCACATGAACCATTTACCTAGACAATGAAATTGAAATGGTACAAGCTGTGAATGTAAAACACTGCAGTCATATCTGCATAATTCTTGCACATAGAACTGTTTTTCTAAATGAAGTGTGTAGATATGTACATATGCTTACATATACACACAGAGACACAAATACACACACACACACATACATATAAATAAAAATTACCACATAGTTGAGAAGTGGATTAACCAAACTTTAAGAAGTATTCATACTCTGGAATAGGAGAATCCACATAGATCTTTAGATTGGTTTATTTCAGTTTACTCTGCCACCAAAATTACACCAATATAATCTACAAAGTCTTCAATGGAAACAGATCCTTATGATGCAGCTTTAACTGGGATATTTCTAAATGATGGAGACATCACTCACATGAAAAAATGCAATGTACTAATCATCAGTATGCTTCCTATTGAAAAAGGTAAGATTTATATTCACAGATACAACATATTTACTGAATTACCAAATCCAAATATTTCTGTTATTCACAGTGTACTGGGTCATATCCTTTGACTTTTATGTCCTGAGTAATTTCATCTGTTTACCAACAAAAAGCTGAACTGAATGCATCCCTTTCTTTTTACATAAATACATATTATCTATAACCTCAGACATAGACATAACCCCCAGAAAATTTTTTCTCGAAAGTGCATTAAGCATAAAAGCAAAAGTATTTGAAATCCCCATTTTTGTTTTTCTTCATTATCATTTCACAAACTGCTAATTAGAAAAAATATTGGATACAAATTACTAGCTCTTATGTCTGCTTTAACACCTGAAAGGTTACAGCAATAGGAAAAGGAAGAGCTTTAATTAAAGAATGAATTATTCAATACTCCATTTTAATTGATGTATCCATCTGCTATTATTTTGTATGTTTATAGATATTTTATGTGATTCTGTAATAAAGATGACCTGCACACAAAAAACAAGACTTTAACTACTGAAGCTAAAGAAGCCAGGGTTGCTGTATGATCACATTCAGTCATTTAAGTTCAAGAATCATGTGAAGTGTGGTTTCCATGACAACAAGTCACTAATTGCTAACATAAAATAAAGTAAAAATCAACCTTGACAGAATCTGGCAATAACGTGGAAACTGAAAAACCTTCAAAATAATTATATGACAATTTTCCTGTACGATGAAGAAACACAAGCAACCCCACCTTCTGAGACAGGATGAAAGCACTTAGAGTTCCAAGGCTATTTCAGATTTGGCAAAGCTGTCTGCATACAGTAGTTGTTGTGTGTTACACTTGATAGTCAGCACCTACCTTCAGCAACAGATAAGGAGAGATGTTTGTGATGAGGTGATGAAGGATTTTTGCATCCTTGGGCTACAGATCAGCAAAGGAAAATGCTATGGAGAATGCAAGAAGTAAATAAAATATAAAAATAACAGGATTTTAGCATAAATTCACAGAGTAAGAAGAAAAATGAATTAAACAAGAGCAGAGAGGAAGAAAGGTGCTAAACTCATACATGCCTCCTATGCTCATTTATTAGTAAGGGTTTCAGACATCTCTAGCCCATAGACAAAAAGAGTCTTTTGAGACTAGGAGAAACTATTTGAGAAGCACAATGGTACAATTCAAAATTTACCAATTTATGAACCGTTGCATATCATTTGTAAAAATTGCTTCAGCTTGAGTTACCTTTCACCAGCTCTGTAAGTTGACTCACTGGGTCACTAGGAGTGAACAAGAACATTTTGATAAATTCAGTTTCCATGACAATGAATTAGCCATGGAAAAGGGGGAGGTGTTGAAAGATCTGTGTTCTGTAGAATACTCTTCAAATGTTTGCCTGTTTTCATTTTTAGCCATTTAGTTCTCATGGCTCTGTTCCAGGCCTCTTTAATTCACCAGTAGCTGTTTTTCCTCTACAGATTAGAGGAGTACTTCATCAGTGAATGTTTCACTCAGTGGTCCCACCTAATGTAAGAGAACATAAAGATTATTTTTTCCAATTATGCTTTATTGTTTGTTTAGAAAGAATGCAGCAGGCTCTTGTTGTTGTTGTTGTTGTTGTTCCACTACAACCTGGCTACAGAATGCTTCATCTTTCTTCTTTATTGCCCACTTCTGTACTTATGAGTACAATTGTAACTTGCAAGAAGTTGGGAGTTCGTTTTAAACCCGTGAGCCCCCCAAATGAAACAAAACAATGATTTGGAGTTTGTTTCAGAAGGAATAGGCCAATAAAAAAACTGCCATATTCCAAAGCTCACTATAGCCTGCATCAGTGGGAACTGCTGAGAAAAATACCTCAAAAAACAACTGATATTTATTTTTTATAGAAGTGCTTAACGTTATTTTTCATTTGTCTGACTTATGAAAGGCAAAGCCAGTGGGACATTTGTTAGTGTCAAAACTAAAGCCTACTGAGATGAATGCCTTTGTGCCATTTTCAGTGGGTCCTGGGTAAGAACCTTATACTAAAGAGATTAAGGGTGAAGGTGTTTAACCATTCACAAAAATATAGTTACAATTCCGAATAAAAGGTAGCAGAAGACCAGGAGAGCTGTTTCCACTGACTATTGGGACAGATAGTTTTCCATCCAGAGACAATTGAGACAAATTTGACTCCTTCAGAAAGTGAACCTGTTCTTAGTACCTCCAGCAATATGCTCCCCATTGCCATAAATAAAAATTGAAAGGGCTGAACACCTCACTTCCAGTGTCTGTCTACTGAATGGCATCATCTCATGTGCTGTACAAGAAATGGAAGGATTTTTTGTGAAGTTGTTAGTGGCTGTTCCAGCCCAGCATGGGCTGAAGTGTCTGAATGATTTGCAAAAGAAAGAAAACATGACTAGCAGAAAAAGGGAAGGGAAGGAGGGAGTGGGAGAAAGAAAGAGGGAAGAAGGAGAGGGAAGGTAGGAGGGGGGAAAGAGAGGAGGATGCAGAGGACAAGAAAAAGGGTAAGTAGCTTGTGAAGAGGAAGGGGGAGGGAGACAGACAGAGAAAGGAAACGGAGATATCACTTTTGTATGTACTCTTGAAAAACTGTTTTATGCTCATTTCAGTAAGAGACCAATTCCTGTTCACTAGTATATACATATAGGTATATCCCATATAATAATTACATAGGTATTTTTGTTTCTTTCTATCTCCAAAGGTAATTCACACACACATACAAATAAACGCAGATTTTCATTCACAGTCATTCACTGATAGACACAAAGAGGGAAAGGAAAGCCTATTTAAAACTATATTGCCTGTGATCCATCTCTCCCATCCTAAAAACCTTCTATTTGAAAAAATATTCAAATTTTCCACAATGCAAATGCCATTAATACTAGTTTGTTGTGAAAATACTGCAGGGTTGGAAATCAACATAACTGTTTTATTCAATGATATTTAGTCAATCTGAAACAGCCCCTCACAAAAGAAAAATAAGAGGGGAAAAAAAAAAAAAAAAAGAATCCAAGTTGATTGAAATTCAGTAAATCAGTAGCCTTGAGTCTCTCAGTCTTGGTTTAAAATAGCAGGGGCAGTTTCTGTCAGGCACTTCAGTGCTTGTGGACAAGAATAAGCCTAATGACTTCTTTTGTTCATCTGCCTCGTGGAACTATTTCAACATTCTTATCTAGGATGTGAGCGAGGTGTGCTAATAGCTCAATGCTTGCACTCCTGGAACCGAGGAATGAATGCAGGTAGCGTGCACTCAAGTCCAATTGATATTAATGGCGTGAGATCTCTCAGCCTGCTGCTTTCAGTGAAACATGGTGCAATGCCTACCACAAGAGACAAATGTCAGACACTTCTTCTCTCTGTCCATGACCTTCAGCTGGCACCAGAAACTGCTGCACATCTTGTCTTGTTAACATTTGCACAGGTGAGAGATGGATAAACAACAGTTTTCTCAGACCTGTAGATTGTTAATAAGTGTCACAAAATACACACCAGAGCTCAGGTACAGATCATTAAAAAAGAAGCGAGAATGGGAGGAACGATGACACATCAATCCACCTCAAGTTTGACACCCCCGTGACATGAGTTAGCACCATGCAGAGAGAGTTTTGCTTTCTGTTCTTTAGACCTTGAACCAGGAGGATGACACTGGAACTTATTTCCAGATGCTTTTTGTTAAACTTTGAGCCCTTTCTCAAATTAGGGAAGAAAAGAAGAACATTCAAACATTCAAAATTACTTTTTTTTTTGGTAATAAATGTTTAAATGATCTAGTCAAGCACTGTGAACTTTAACTAACAGTTTCATGCTACAGTAATGGCACCTATTATTTGAATTCATTTCCCATACTGACAGCACAACCCAGGCATACTCCTGACTATGACATTTTAAGTGATTGGTGATTTTCAGTTGTTCTTTCTACTGTACACTTATAGGAACTACAGAGTGGAATATATATGCATCCCTGTTTTTGTGTCTGTGTAGACTAGACCTTATCTTATTTTTACTTTTGCTGTTATATGGAGACATAGATAAAGAAAAGTGCACTATCCTCAGAATATATGTGTTTTCCCATGGTAAATTTGACCAAAAAGTGGAATTACTGAAGATATATGACAAAATTTCAGAAGTTTTCATTGTTTCAGTTAAGCTTATGCTACTCCAGCCTTCACCCTTATTACCATATTTTATAATACAACAATATGAAGCATAGAAAATAAATAGAGGTGGTAACTCCAGTATTGAGCAGAAAATTAGTCATTTTTTTTTTATATATAAAGGATCATTTGTCTCTCACAGGACCTCTCATCGCCGTCACACATTAAATCATTCAATTTGTATGTGGTATTCCTTAGATGTAAAAAACCCAAGTCACTGGCTTCCCCTTCCAACGCATTACAAGCAGACATACAACCAGAGTTTATAAAGCTGTACCTCTGAATAGAGAGAGACTTCTGCTTTACTGCTTTTTAAGGAGGGACACCTTGTGCATAAAATTAGAAGCTGACAGTAGACAATTCATAGAAGGATGTATCAGGAAAGTTATCTCATGTTTTTTCTCTCCTTGCAGCTCACGAATACATAGTTGAAGACTTCACTTCAAATGGGGGCAAGTTTAGGCAAAGAAGGCTGCAATTTGCCTGGGTTTCCCCACAAAGCTGTATGAGGCAAAACTTGCCTCCAGCATGTGTTATTCTGATGCTTCATCTTGATGTGTTAACTTTGGATTAGTTTCATTTCATCAAGATGTGTTAACTTTGAGTTAATTTCTGTTAAGAGATAAATCCTCCAGCTCAAAGGCTGGCATCTTGTTTTTCCTAAACTTAGCATATGAATTCATGTTAACACTTAAGTATTACCACTGACTTGAAGCTGATCTAGAAACAAAATCATAGACATAATTTTGTAACCATAGAATAGAGACCAAAGTAGCTATTTGAAATGACCAATTTACATATTTATTAAACAAGTCTTCTCTTAAAAAAAAAAAAAAAGCCCAGGAATTTTTAAAATACAATATTTTTCTATTTGCAGGCAGAGTGATATTAGAAATATCTCCATGCATCAGAAGGTGAATTACCATTATTCATCTGTGCTTCTTCCAATCATCTTATGGAAATAAACTGAGAAAAGTGAATATGTTTTCCACTTCTCTGTCATGTCTTTAGAAAGTGCTGTATATACTCTGTACAGTTGTGTAGTGAGGTTTTTGTTTTCTTTTTTGTTGGGTTTTTTGATAATTAAGGGAAGTTCCTGAAAAATACAGATAAAACCATTACTAGATCTACCCTTACGGAAATCTTGTCAGTGTTAAAAATCAGAGAAACTTGCCTTCAATAAACGGTATTAGGTTCTCAATAATGCCAAAGTCAATAGCTGCTCTTGTAAAAGAGTTACAGTTTAAGCACTGCTGCAGGCCTGTGCTAGTCTTGAACATGAGATCAAAGAGATAAAGGCAGAGTGACAGCATCTCTTTCACTTTATATTCTGCCACTCTAAGGATCTTTACACAAGTTTGATTCACAGTGACATTCTGTCATTGATCTTTTTTAACATATCTTTTGCATCAATGTCTTTTTTCAGGAACCTCCTCCAAGGAAGATGATGTCCAAATGAGTATCCAACGTATAAAACACTGTTGGAGATTTTCTCACCACCTCTGCTAAAGATCTGTAGGCAATGTACTGGAAGAAAGCTCTCTTTATCCCATGGACTGAATGTGAGTAGGTAACTCTAATTGTCATTTTTTTCCAGAGCTGTTATGTTTCTAAAACTCAACATATTCACCGCTGAACTCTTCTGAAATCTGGCTACTTTTCTGGTAGCATAAATAAAAGATGACAACTCTTTAAAAAAGTCCTTCCCACCTACTGTAAAAAAAAAAAAAAAAGTATCAGAAATTGTGCTATTAGTTGCTTTCAGTCTTGAGTAGATGGATAGGAAACTAAATAACAGCACACAACTTAACATAAACAGTAGAGAAGTTTAAAAAATAAGGTTTTTTTGAAAAATACTGATGTTCAACTACTTATTTTTTGCTGTGTTTTAGAAAGGAACGGGACTTAAAAAAAAAAATCCAGAATAAGCATTGCTCTGGAGCCAAGTTGTACACTTAACAGCCACATTCAATTTTTATATATGTAAGCACAAATCCATCCTAGCTATCTACTCAATAATGAGCAGATGATCTCCAGAAAGAAATGTGGACTTTAAGAGAACTGAATATTTTGCTGGAGGTCTTTACATCACAATGGAAAGATTATGTAAAAAAAAAAAGGACAACTACATCAGGAGCTGGTAGTGTAGACACTTTGGTTAAGTTCCTAAAACCAGAAAGAATAAAATCTGAACCAGTCTGACTTCCTGAATACTTCATTATTCACTCAAACAATCTTTACAGGAGAAACTAAGAAATTAAGTCTGGCAACAGAACTCAATCAGATCTGCAGCTGACTGTTTCACAGTTCAGGTGAATTCCACTGGCACTGAACTACAGACCATTCAGGAAATTCTCATCCTGAGCATAAATTTCATCCACCCACAATACATAAATTTTAAAAAATAAAAATAAATGTAATGTACAAATACATACTTCCACACAAGCTATTATTTTACAATTAATCAGGGCAGAGGAGTAATTTCAGACTGAAGTTGCTTTTGATAAAAAGGAGAAAGTCAGACACTTCGTTTCCTGATTAGATATGCAGTTACTTTAGATAACTGGACCTTACTTTACAAGCTGTACCCAGTAGCTCCACGACTGGAAAAAGGGGGATAAAGCTGGCAGTCTCCAGGAGGACGGAAGTCAGTTAAATATGAAAACTGCATCCTTTAGGTTTCCAAAAACAATCATGTAACACATGTGGAACTTATTAAGCCTGAAATGTAAAATAATAAAGAAAGCCCTCTTATGTGATAATTAAAGAGCGAGCCTCTTTTTATTTCAACATAATCATGATTCATAAAAAAACAACAGGTAAGAGCAATGTAAGAAATACAGATGGGAAATATCATTAGAAGCATGAAAACTGTATAACTGTATTTGGCTCAGCATGAAGTGAGAAAGATACATTGTATTCATTAGAGATGACTATCCTTTTTAACAAGTGTGTGAAAAAATTAAAGTTGGTGAAATTAGTTAACAGATAAGTCTGGAAGTTTTAATCCTAAGCCATAAAGCACAGGAAAGTATTAAATAAAGACAAATACAACAATTTCTTCACTTTACTTTCTTGTATTTATCCTTATATATAAGCCGATGTCTTGTGCCTTATTAGCTGTGTATACCATATGTGTTTCTATTCCAAGTTTATCTGCACAGAGATCTCATTCAACCTTGAAAAAAAAGTTTCCTCACCACTTTTCCTTTTTTTTTTTTTTTAATATTATCATTCAAAGAGAAATGTATTTGTCATAGTCAATTCATGGAAAGTCCTATTTCTTACAGAGAGATAGCATGACATCATGTCTCAACAGAAAAATACATGCCTTCTTTACCTCAGAAGCTATTTTTTATTTATTAATTTGTGATTGTGCTTGTACTACCAGTACACAGACTCAGAGAATGACAGGGATTGGAAGAGACCTCAAAAGATCACCTAGTCCAATCCCCCTGTCAGAGCAGAAACACTTAGATAAGGCTACACAGGAAGGTATTCAGGTGTGTTTTGAATATCTCCAGAGTAGGAGACTCCACAACTTCCCTGGACAGTCTGTTCCAGTGCTCTGTTACCCTCACTGAGAAAAAGTTTCTTCTCAAATTTAAGTGGAACCTTTTGTGTTCCAGTTTGAACCCTTTATCCCTTGTTGGTTGTCACCGAGAAGAGCCTGGCTCTGTCCTTGTGACACTCAGCCTTTACATATTTGTAAACACTAATAAGACTACCCCTCAATCTCCTCCAAGCTAAAGAGACCCAGCTCCCTCAGCTTTTCCTCATAAGGAAGATGTTCCACTCCCTTCAACATCTTTGTTGCCCTGCACTGAACTCTCTCCAGCAGTTCCCTGTCCTTCTGGAACTGAAGGCCCCAGAACTGGACACAATATGCCAGGTGTGGTCTCACCAGGGCAGAGTAGAGGGGAAGGAGAACCTTTACCAACCTACTAACCACCCCCTTCTAATACACCCCAGGATGCCATTGGCCTTCCTGGCCACAAGGGCACAGTGCTGGCTCATCATCATCCTGTTGTCCACCAGGACCCCCAGATCCCTATCTCCTACGCTGCTCTCTAATAGGTCATTCCCCAATTTATACTGGAACCTGGGGTTGTTCCTACCCAGATGCAAGACTCTACACTTTCCCTTGTTATATTTCATTAAATTTTTCCCCACCCAACTCTCCAGCCTGTCCAGGTCTCGCTGGATGGCAGCACAGCCTTCTGGCATGTCAGCCACTCCTCCCAGCTTAGTGTCATCAGCAAACTTGCTGATAGTACACTCTATTCCCTAATCCAAATCATTGATGAATATATTGAATAATACCAGCCCCAGTACTGACCCTTGAGGCACTCCACTAGATACAGGCCTCCAACTGGACTCTCTGGGTTCTTTCCTTCAGCCAGTTCCCAGTCCACCTCACTACCCAATCATCCAGACCACACTCCCTCAGTTTAGCTGTAAAGATGCTGTGGGAGACTGTGTCAAATGCTTTACTGAAATCAAGATAGACCACATCCACTGCTCTGCCATCATCTATTCATCTCGTTATGTCCTCATAAAAGGCGATGAGGTTGGTCAAGGATGACTTCCCCTTGGTGAAGCCATGTTGACTGCTCCTAATGACCATCTTGTCATTGATATGCCTTGAGATGGTACCAAGGATAAGTTGTTCCATCACCTTTCTAGGGTTGGATGTGAGGCTGACTGGTTTATAGTTACCCAGGTCCTCCTTCTTGCCCTTTTTGAAGACTGGAATGACATTTGATTTCCTTTAGTCCTCAGGCACCTCTTCCACTTTCAAAGACTTGGCAAAGATGATGGAGACTAGTCTAGAAATGACCTCAGCCAGCTCTCTCATCACCTGTAGGTGCATCCCATCTGGACGCATGGATTTATGGATGTCCAGATTGCTTAATTGCTCCCTAACCCTGTCCTCATCAACCAAGGCAAACTCCTCCATTGTCCTGACTTTTTCTGGGGCCTCAGCAGTACAGGGGTCCTCAGGACAGCCTCCGGCAGAGTAAACAGAGACAAAGAAGGCATTCAGTAACTCTGCCTTCTCTGTATCTTCTGTCACCAGGGCACCCACCTCATTCATCAGTGGGCCTGCATTGCCTCTGGTGTTAGTTTTATCTGTCATGTATTTAAAAAAGCTCTTTCTGTTGTCCTTGACCCCTTCCGCCAGGTTTAATTCTAAGGAGGCCTTAACTTTCCTAGTTGCCTCCCTACACTCTCTGACAGCAGCCTTGTATTCTTCCCAAGTGGTCAGCCCCTCCTTCCATGATCTATAAACTCTCCCCTTCCACCATTTGTATGGTGCTGGTATGTCACTGCTTTCTATATTAGTAGGTAAGGTTCTTTGGCACCACAATCTATTATTTTCTTTTGGAAGACAAGTAGCAACTTGATAATACAAGTAGAAACTCAACGAAGCCGGGTGGTACAGTTGACATGCCTGAGGAATGGGATGCCACCCAGAGGGACCTGGACAAGCCTGAGAAGCGGGCCCATGTGAACCTCATGAGGTTCAACAAGGCCAAATGCAAGGTCCTGCACCTGGATCAGGGCAACTCCCAATATCAATACAGGCTGAGGGATGACTGGATTGAGAGGAGCCCTGAGGAGAAGGACTTGAGGATACCAGTGGATGAAAGACTGGATATGAACCAGCAACGTGCACTTGCAGCCCAGAAGGCCAACCATATCTTGGGCTGCATTAAAAGCAGCATGGCCAGAAGGTCAAGGGAAGTGATTCTGCCCATCTACTCTGCTCTGTTGAGACCCCATCTGGAGTACAGAGGGTGCTCTGTACTCCCATCCTGCTCTGGAGTTCAGAGGATGGCCATGAAAATGATCAGAGGGCTGGAACATCTCTCCTATGAGGAAAGGCTGAGGGATTTGGGGTTGTTCAGCATGGAGAAGAAAAGGCTTCAGGGAGACCTTATTGCACCTTTCAGTACTTAAAAGGAGCCTATAAGAAGGATGGGGACAGACTTTTTAGAAGGGTGTGTTATGACAGGACATGGGGTAATGGTTTTAAACTAGAAGAGGGGAGATTCAGGTTAGACATGAGGAAGGAAATTTTTACAATGAGGGTGGTAAAATACTGACACAGGTTGCCCAGAGAGGTGGTAGATGCCCCATCCCTGCAGATCTGATCTGGTTGAAGATGTCCCTACTCATTGCAGGGGGATTGGACTAGGTGATCTTTGAAGATCACTTCCAACCCAAACTATTCTATGATTCTGTGAATATGGAGCAATATAATAATGCAGTCATTTTCAATAAGCAAAACACTAGCAATGTAACCAAACCGCTATATGTGAAACCTGCAGTGTAAACAGACAGCAGAAACAGTTTTTTGAGATCCCACAAAATCCTTTAAGATGTTTTATTTATAACAAAATACTAGGCAACAATGTTGCAGCTATGGTGGTTTAAGCATGTAAGAGACACAAGAATCAGGATTTATAACATCATAACATACACAATGTAAATATTTAAGTCTTAACCAGCTTTCTTTACAGTAAAAGATGAGAAAAAGCCTCCAGAGGTAATTCACCTGACCTACCCGAAATGTCTCCTTTAGGATGAGGTGAATTATTCTCTAGAGCTACTTATTTTTACAAAGGTAATTTAGATAGGCTAACTCAGATATTGTAAGCTAGCTGTAAAAGGAAAAGGGGAATCTGAATCAAGGCTAATGGAAATCATGTAACTTTTATCATCCAACAAAGTTGAAAAAACCATATGTCCAACTCATTGAGTGGACTTTGTGCCTGAATGTGTACCTATGTTTTTTTGAATCCATAATCTGGCCTGAAAAGAGGTCTGCCCTTATGAACTTTATGCCTTCACAGACTCTTAAATTATTTGACAGTGTCTTTCAGCTTCAGGATACTTTTGGCAACCCCTGGCTTCCTCGTTGTGTTGGCCAGGTTAGGGTTGCACACTACACAGGTTATGGTTACTATGTGAATTCTCTTGCTAAGCTTCAAACTTCCTCTTTTTTTGCAGCACTTTGCTTCTTTTCAGATATGCTGTTTTGCAATGAATAGGATTTTATATTATTACATCTTATATTTGCATGTCTTTCCTATCCAAGGAGATAATTCCAGTACAGCTTAGGCATATTTTACTGAAGGATCCAAGAGCATTTATATTGCCTCAGTCCAGATTTAGTATTCTTTAGTGAATTTCTCCTTTTTCTGACTCAACAGAAGCAACAGATTCATTATATGTTTACATTAAATACAAATGGGGGGAAGGGGAGAAGGGAACTGAAAATAATTTTCAAGTCTCTTGGGGACATGTGGTTATTACTGCTCTGCAGCAGCCCCTGCTGGAAAAGGACACATGTCAAATCCACAAGTCTCACCACAGCTATGCCTGTCAAGCCTGCTCCTTAATCACTGGCTAGTTGTGTTCCAGAACAGTCATCGATGACCTCTAGGTTCACTGAAACCTGGAACTGGTTCTCCCGCCATCTGCAGAGTAGTAACTGCTCATTCTTATCACAATGAGTGCTGAATGCCAAAAGAATAAATAACAGTTATGAGCATTTTCTGACATATTTGTAGCCTCGAACAATAAGGAAACTGAAAAGTGTTAGTGTAAGAGAAGTAAAGCCATACAGTGCAAGATAAAATACCTGAGAAAAGCTTTACTTAAAGTACATGTCATGACATAGTATCCAAAGAACATTTTTCACTCAGTGAAAGCACATTAAATTATGCTAGTACTGTCTTCTCTTCCATGTGGTTGTTGACAGATGTTTGGAAAAGAAAGTCTTCCTTTCTGCTTGACCTTAAAAGCTGTCCCACACAGATCTTGTATCTTTATAATTCTAAACAGTAAAACAGTCAAATATAAAGGAGAGTTCTTCCATGATAGAAACAAAATACTTCTGTTTTGTTACTCGAATTGCATACGAAAATACTAGTTGTTTCTCATAATAAAATTAATAGCAATGACAATCACAATAATAACACCACTCATCATTTTAAATACGTAACTAGAGAGGAAAAATGTCAGTTATTGCAACTTGTTTTGCCATACATCCACAGAAATTCCCTACAATGGAAAGAAAATACTGTAGGAAGGTTGTGGTAAAAACATATCTATTTTCTCATATTTATCACCACATTTAAACCATTCTTCCCAAACAGCTCTGTAAAATGTGCACATTTCTAATAGGAGTAATATCCCCTCAGGGCTAGGCTGAGTGAAAAACAGTAGGAATAATTTACGTTAAAATGATTCATGTAATGGGGAAGCTGGAGGAGGTGGGTGTGGGGAAGAGAAGGGAAGGAACAATGGAAGACAGGAAACAGGACACAGGAGACAGACTGACTTAAAGATTTGGAATTACTAGCTATTTTTGCACTAGGAAAACTGTCCTAAAGAGGAAGAGAGATTAAGTTTTAAACAATGACAGACACCAAAATACAACTAGCCTCAATAGGAACAGTACCCTGCAGCGGAAGACGAGAACCTCTGGGTTACCTCCATGAGGAGTTTCATGTCTCGGGAGCTTCTGGAGAAGCAAACAATATTGTCTTACAGGTTATCACATCCAAGTGGACAAACAGACTTTTCCAGATTTTAAGATAAAAACAGAGACATGACTTTTTTTTTCATATTTCTCTGGTAGGTTATACACAGGCAACTCAGGCTAGAGTAATAAACACACTGACCAACACAAGCATAAAACCAGTAGTGAATGCAGAAGCAGGGCGAAAGAGAATGTGGGGTTTGTAAAAATATAAATAATTTCTAATGCAAAAGTTTTTTCTTTCCTTTTCATAATTTCAATCTCAAATAATAAATAGATTCCCTATTTTGCCAGTATTCACATTTTTATTGGGAAGGAATGACTTTCCACACTGTTTTAATCCAAGGAGACTACTGCTTTATTACACCAGAGTCTCCTTAAAGAATCTAATTGCTTTATAACCAAACAGGGTAGAAGGATTGCATCGAAGTATTTTTACTCCTTTTTTCTTAGAGCAAATATTTCATATGGAGTTTGATAAGTATACTAGGAAATTCTGATGTTAACAGAGAGTCCAATTCTGGTGGTAGGTACTGACTAGTAAACTTTGGAGAAATTGTACCCTAAATCTTACACAAGAACTGAGAGAAAGAAATACAAATGGAGGTAGAATGAGAAAGTAAAGAGCTGTGAAGCTGAGCACTGAATCTGTAAATCTGACAGATTAAGTTTACATATAATGAAATTTGATGGCACATTCAGGGGATAAACTATTTAAAGATTTACATACCTGCATAAAATATTGCAGTTCTTAAATAATTTTCTGTGATTATCTTCATAAAGTCCAAATTTCAGTGAGAAATTAAAATTTTATTTTTTTTCTTCTTCCAAACAACAACATTAAATAGGTAAGTACAGTTAACTAGCCTATATAAACAAAATCCGGAAATTTCAAAAGTCACCTTGAGTGTTTGATGTATATCAGTATTTTTAATTAAAGGACATGTAATTTGTCATGATACTATCACTAGAAAACAACATACTGGAAAAATATGTTTCTTAATAATATAGTCAGAACTTAGAATTGAAGAGGCACATCTGGGTGAAACAGGGAACTTTGGCTTCATGAAACCCTCATTTAAAAAGAAGTAGGCTACAAGTGAGACAGTGTAAGTCTTCCCTCTCTGCGCCTGCACTCCAGCTGCCAATGGCTCACCACACTGCTACCCAAGAAATATCACTGCCATAGAGCAATGTTAGAAAAGTTACTAATGTATTAGCATGGCCAGCCAGCAGAGCTGTCTAGAATTTATTCATCGTTAATGAATTAGCAATACTTGGAGACTGTTTATATGTTTTTCCATAATAATAAAATAAAGTAAAAATAATAAAAAAACCACCACCACTAAGGTTTCATTATACCAGTGGGTGTTTGTACCTTTAATAACCTTCTTGGCAACGATTATAAAAGCTATGTCTTCGAAAAAAAATGTCGTGAGGGGGCAGCTTATTAAATTTTGTAAATCATAAGGCCTGTCTGCAAATGCAGAGCACTGCTGCTGATTTAGTTGTTGGCCTAGAAACTCTGCTGTTAGGACCATTAAACAGGTTCAGAGTTTAAGTTGCACAGTAAATTATACACAGAAGAAACAGGCAGAGTATCTTGCCTTCCGTTTCCTCCCTTTAAACGCTAGACTGACTGCATTGCAGCATTCAGAGACTGACAATATAGGCTTGTTGTCGGGTTCCAGTTTTAACAGTGATGCACTGCTTTCCTCAGCCTTGATCAGTCCAGGCAACTGAAGGTTACCACACTCTTTACTGAAGCCGATGATAAGCACAAAAATGAATAAATCGAACTGAAAGAAAAGCTGGTGAGATGCCAGTGAGTGGCCCTGAGCCAATGCCCTGTCATGGGCCTTCCTTTCTTACATCATTAATTATCTAAAATGCAATCTAAATCAGCCTTGTGTGGTCCTCATCATCTCCATCTCTGCAAATTCTCTAGCTGCTCTTCCGTAACACCGGATCCGACTTTACAAATAAACCACCCTGCCTGCACAGTTGGCAAAATACTAAAACACAAAGTAATTACTGGAGACAGCATAAGATGATTACAATGCAAACTTTAATTCAAGACAAAGGAAACATTACTTCTCTATTTCCTCTCAGATGTTAAAGGTGAATATGCAATTACCAGAACACAATTAACAAAGTTACATACTCTCTTTTGATGAGTGCCCAGCTAGATGCACGTCAGGTAGCAGTATTGAACAAAAGAATGCTAATTCAACTGAAGTGTGATATGGATTGTTTTGATTTATAGTTCTTAATGAACTGTTTTCTCCCTTTATTCTGACTTACGGTGCATCATGTTGAAGTGTAGTATGATTAGAAACTGTCAGAGATTATGGCCTTTCATGAACAATGGAAGGAAATATGTCACTCAAGCAGATTTGGTTTACATCTACTCAGTACTTAGTTTTCTGTTATCTAGCAATGAAGGTTTTTTTATTATACCTGAACACGGGACTCAAGATTTTTACATTCAGCATTGGGCAGGCTGTCCTTTTATATTTAATTTAGTAACTGAAATATTGTATGTTCCATATTTTGAGTAAATAAAGTAGCATACCTGAACAATGAAAATCTGGCTATGTGCTGAAAAATGTAAATCACTGTATAACAGTTGTCACCAGGGGGAACTATTAATTCATGCAGCAGCTTTCAAGGCTGGAGTGATATGGACTGGCATACCATACAAGTACGCAAATGTTTAGAAAACTGAAGAAGGGTAGTTGTGTAATGACTAGCCAAAGGTTAATAGTAACAAAATTTGAAATAACACAGCAATTAAAAACAGGAAAAGATAATGTCTTCTGCAATATTTTATGGATATTTAATGCCACATTTACAATAAAATATGACCCTGATATATTTAAATAAATATTTTTGCTGAAACAATTAAAATGTGATTTCACAAAGACAGGTCCACAGTGGCTACTGTAAGATGGCCTAATCAAATGTACCCATCAGTGATCCATGATAGCTTTCCACAAAAAATTGTTAGGTCTTTAGCAGGGGCATTTGAAAGGAGAAAGTGGCAATGGGTTTGAAAGTGAAGATCACAACTCCATAATATGTTGATGAACAGTAGTGACTTGACAATTCTCACGAAACTCCTCTCCATCTTCTCTCAAACATTCTCCAGTCTACCAGAATCATAACGGACCTTACCCACCTGCAGGTTCCCAGGCTTCTTCCAACTCAGGTTAGTGAGAGACAGCAAACAATAACAGTAATGAGAATAAGGGAAGCATATTTACAGGCTCAGCAGGTACAGAAAGTGATAGCATGTTAGCTAGAACAATGTTACACGAAAATAATTGGCTTTGTTGTAAATGAAAAACTAACTACAATTTCACAACCGCACATTGTCACAAAGATAAATATTATATTGAGTAGTGTTAATAGATGTGTCACATGTAAAACAAGCAAGGTAATTATTTTGTTTTCCTTGACACTGATTAGGCCTCTCCTGGGTTACTGTGTTTAGTTTGGGGCACAACATTTTCAAAAAGGCAGCAAATTGGACAGAGTTCAGAGGAGAGCAACAAAAATGATAAAAGGTTTGGAAAACAAGATCTATGGGAAAAGGTTAAGTGAATTGGGCATGTCCAGGCTAAAGAAAAGAAGACTGAAGGAAGGCATGATCTGTCTACAAATACATAGAGTTGCTATGAAGAGGATAGGGACAAATTATTCTCATTAGTCAGTTAGGACAGAATAAGAATTAATGGGCTTATGCTGCAGCAGAAAACAACTAGGTTAAGTGTAGAGGAAAAACTTTAACTAATAGAACATATAAAAATACAACATGCTGGCAAGGGAGCCTGAAAAACTCCCTTTGAGATTCAGGTTTCAGCTTATTCTTACTTTTTATCTAGCAGAGGGAGGATTGCACAGCGGTTAGGGCTCTAGCCAGTTTCTTTCTGCACTGCAGATTTCTTACGTGACCTTGGGCAAGCCGGTTAACACTGCATTTCAGTTTCCTCACGGTAAAACAGTGACAAAAGCAACTCCCTAGATCTCAGAGATGCTGTAAAGATAAATAGTTAAGGATCCTCAGACACTCTATGAGCTACATAAGTAACTACACAAATTAAACGTTCAAACCTGCCAAGATGCAAAGGCACCAGCAGCCTGACATACCTGTGGGTCCCTTCCAAGCCAAAAGTCTTCTGTGACTGCTGCTGCAATGTGCTTTAGCTAACATGTCCAGTCTTGGAGGTATTAGGATGATCCAGTCTAAGCTGTCTCTAAAAAAAAAAACAAAAAAAAAAAACCACAAACATGACAATAAATCAGTAGTTAAATGGCTGATAAGACAGCTCACTAGCAGCCTCATCTAACTGTTCAATCAGTGGACTCTTTGGTCTCAGTAGAAGATGGATCAAGACTGAGTACCAGTTATTAGGCATGAAAAGGGGCCAATTATCAGGGTTCTGTCCTAGCTGTCGGCATAAGGTCTACCACAACAATATTGCCAAGACTAAACTGGAAAGCAGATTAAAATCAAGTTAGGAAGGCAGAGAACATTAAAACTAAAAAATAAAGATATTTAGGGAAAATAATTTTTGTTGTACTTTTAATCAAAGGTTTATTCCTATTACTTAATTTCATGTGGTTAGTTTTGATGTTTAAAAGTGAGCTGCATTTCCTATCTGAAAGTAATTCCAATAATAAATTCTATGAAAAGCTCAAAAATAAAGGAGTAACAGCAACAACTCTTTAAAGAAATTGGAGTGTTGTTATATTAAAAGTATTTCAGACTGTGAAAACTAAAATAATGTAAATTAATGTAGCCAGTTTATTTTTTTTTATTTACTTCCTATATTTTACCCAGCATGGGCTCTGCAAAGAGTTTAATCACATTGCCTTTTTTTTTTTTAATTTTCTCATAAGGCACTGATGCATTGTCATCTCACTTGTTTAGCTTTTCAGATAGATAGAATACATACCTGCTTGGCTCTCAGTAAAATGAGACTCAACATACTGCTGTATTTCACAAACTATTTTGTCCTGTACCATCTTCAATGATAGCCCAACTATTCCTGCCCCTTGTTAGTTCAGCTGAGGCATCAGACTGAAGTTACGTTAGTATATGCAGGATACTAGAACTACATTTCCAAACACATCTCACAAATCCAGGTTTTGCTACTGTAGTAGAGACATTCATTTTGAGGAATTTTCACTTAAAATATGCAGTGTAAAAAAAGTTTAGGATCCTCTAGTGCCTCCATTGCAATAGAAAACCCTGAACAAACAGTGAAATAAACAAAAGTTATGAGGAAGAACTGGTTTGCTATTAGCGTGTAGAACACAAGAGGTAACAAAATAAAAATAAATAAATAAATAAACCACTGCAACCTAAAATATTTATGTAAAAATAAACTGAAACCATGTCAGATTTAAGTTCTGAAGCATAAAATGGGACACATTTCAAGAAAAGAATAAATGTATCTCCCCATGGACACAAGTGGTTTCACTGACTAGCAGCTATACGGAAAAAAAGTGATGCAAATGACAGGATAACCGGAAAGTAAGACATGAACCCTGGTGGAGCAAATGAAAAGCATAGCACAGGATCCTAGAAGACCTTGACAGTGCACATGCACAAGGAGCTAACTTCTATTAACCCAAATGTTATAGGTATTTCATCTGGATTGTTAAATGTTTACTGCATGGAGTTATGAGTTATCTGCTTATTCACATGCATCTCTACACTCACCACAAAAGCCTTTCAAGTAGAACTGTGTGAACTGTAGATGTTTGGTTTTTTTATTCATGTGAGAAACCAATAATCAAAATTCAGCTTAATATTTGGCTTTGTTTTCAAGTTATTTCAGCCATCTTCTAATCCTCTGGGGGGAAAATGTACAGCAGAATTGGAAACGAAGAAGTTTGTTTGAAATAAAGAGCTATAACATTTTGTTTCAAAATATAAAAAGTAGAAACAAGAAAAAGACTGGCAGGGAAGAAAAAAAATCTCCAAAGGGAAAACAGAGATGCAAGTCTAACTTTGAACTTAGACACTTCCCACATTGTAATCAAGTGACTTGCCAGCCAAACACACATGTATACCAGAGAAACAAGTGAGAATGAGACTGCGGGGAGTGTGATAACAGTTCTGCACTCATAGTACTTTCATCTCACAGCACATATATTTGTGCAGTTGATACATTTACCAGTTGCATTTTTTCATGTTGCAGATGACAGTTTGCCCAATAGCTTGTAGACAGTGCTTTGGCAATAAGTAAGTAAGTAAGTAAGTAAGTAAGTAAGTAAGTAAATAAATAAATAAATAAATAAATAAATAAATAAATAAGATAGTCCTCTAAGGGTTTAATAACATACAAGCAGGTCTCATACACACATTACATGGAAGATGGTCTGTGAGGATTTCACATGTGGACTCTTCTGTGACTCAGTTTTAGTCAAATTATTTAAACTTCACATCAAAATGGAAATAGAGAATTCCTTCCTTCTCTCTTTGAATTTTTGTTAAAAGGTTATTTCTCTTCGCTCCTATGGAAATAATATAAATATTCTATTTCAAACTTCAAGGAGCACAAAACATCATGGAAAAAAATAAGTCGTTGAAAAGTATTTCCTTTTATTATTTAATACTGAATCAGATTGCAATACATGGGATCATAGAATCATTTAGGTTGGAAAAGACCTTTAAGATCATCAAGTTCAACTGTTGAGCTAACACTACCAAGTACACCACTAAACCATGCCCTTAACCACATCTACACATCTTTTAAATACCTCCAGGGATGGTGACTCAACCACTTCCCTGGGCAGCCTGTTCAAAAGCCTGACTACCTTTTCTGTGAAGAATGTTTTCCTAATACCTGATCTAAACCTCTCTTGGTTCAACCTGACGCCATTGATCTCTTCTCATCATATCATTTGTTACTTGGGAGAAGAGACCAACACCCTCCATGCTACAACCTCCTTTCAGGTAGTTGTAGACAGCAATGAAGTCTCCTCTCAGCCTCCTTTTCTCCTGTCTGAAAAATTCCGTATCCCTCAGCTGCTTCTCATAAGACTTATGCTCCAGACCCTTTACCAGCATCATTGCCCTTCTCTGAACTTGCTTTCTTTTCTCTGAACTTGTGTTTCCTGTACTGAGGGGGCCAAAACTGAACACTGGTGTGATCTGATCAGTGCTGAATACAAAGGGACAATCTCCTAGTCCTGCTGGCCACACTGTTTCTGAGACAAGCCAGGATGCTCTTGGCCTTTTTCACTGTCTGGGCACACTGCTGGCTCATATTCAGATGGCTTATTAGGCTAGAGCCATAGTTAAACATTTCAATGTATTTATTTGCATTTGCTTTTCTTCAAACTTTATAGATTGAATGATGCCAGTAATAGAGGGGAAGCGTGTTTGTCTTTCTTAACTGTCACTGATGACACACATAAGTAAAATTGATGTGGGTGTTTCTGTTTTGTTTCTTACTAACGAGGCTTTTCAACTATTTCAATAACGAAGATTTTAACATTTGAAGCATTTGCATCTATTGCCTTCAGCAGGGTATGCCACGAAGAAAAAGCCCAAAGTTTTGTACTGGGAAGGAATACAGGGGTAATCTTGCAAAGACAAGGGCAGTTAGGGAAAAAAATATGAACCAAAATGATCCATCAGATTTGATGCAGCAAAACACATGTGGAGGGTAACTTTGGCCTGAAAATAGTATATTACCACCAGTGCAGCTAGTGAGTGAATAGACAGTGGAATGACAGCTGAACCCACAGGCCTTTCAAGCTAAAATGAAAGAGGCAAAACCAGTACTTAGCTGGAAATAACTGTTTTCATCTGTGCACTTGGGACAATGCCAACTATTATACTCCCTAATGTGCTATTAGATTATTTGACTTGATCAATTAATCTAATTTTAGACTGTTTGGGGGAAGGAAAAATCAGTTAAAGGAATGTATTGATGGTAGCATCAGATATGTTTGATTCAATCTTGTCTGTCTACAACAAAATGTATAAAGCACAGTTTCCTTGAACACAACTAGAATCAGATGAGGCAGTTTCCTTGCTGACTGCTTTAAGCTCTTGTTAGATAATGTTCAGCTTCAAAAATAACCCTTTCAGCCTCTCCTGTATTTCACGTTACCCAGTTGCTGAAACCACGTCTGCTGCTTCCTTGCTACCTGGTTTCTTTTCCCCTTTCTCTGAGCTTTTGCCTTTCTGTCACAAGCTCTCAGACCCCTAAAAACAAAATACCAAAGAAAATTGCTCCACAATGGCATGTATTTCAAATGTCCTGCTGGTGACTGCTGTTGTTTCAGTTGTCTGGTTCCACTGGGAAGTTTCACAGGTTCTCACCTTCGTCTCAAAATGAACAATGCTGCTAATGAATCTAGAAGGCATAACCAACTTATAATAACCGTACAATTTCATGAACAATTGCTGTACATTAGGAATCCTGATGGAAGTAACCTGACCCCAAAATTAAGCTACAAGAAGAGGACTTTTTAGAACAACAAATTTAAATAATAGATCAGAAGATCACTTTTTCTAGACCTGGAAAAGAAATCTGGAATACAGAGACATGGATAGGTACTGTCAGAAAGAATATTGCTTAGGCCTCCAACCTTCTATCTCTACCATTAACTAGAGAAGGTAAGAAAATCTATTTTAAAATGTTTACTTGTAACCCTTTTTTTCTGACAAGATAAAGAATAAGGAGGGCAGAGACAACTGATTTAAAAAGAAATCCTACCTCTCCATCACTCTCCCTAATATTTTACTACACTTTCACATGAGTTTTAGTACAAAAATGGTCAAAATATAGGAGTTATTTATTTTCAAGTGAAGATCCAAAGCCAAAAAGAAAAATTCTCATCAAAATGTGTTTAGTCAGACTGTGTATATTCTACCAAAAAATTAATAAAGTCTATGTAATGAGCTGTATTTTTTCTCTTCCTTCATCACTACATACTGATATCCCTCCCCGCATCCCAAGAAATAGGAGATGCAGCAGCTCCTTTGAAAAATCAGGTCACTGGAAAGCAAAGTGAGATGTGGCAGAGGCAGCTTTCCCTATGGCAGAGCTGGAGATTACATCAGCAACACTCATGGAAGTTAATACTAAGTAAGAGAGTAGATAACGAAGTGGTATTCATGTTGCTTACTTATAGATGCTTATACTAATTTTAGACTCCTACTACTGGACACCTACCTGTTTATTATTCACTCTAGTCATTTTTTACAGTCAACAGAGAGGAACAGGCATTTTTAAGGTGTTTCATTTGACCAGTTTTAAATGTTTACATTCAGATGTGATAAGTTGTACTCTAGTAGCATCTTACGTTCTCTAGCTCAGATATAGACATGTGTATTGTACGACTTCACTGTAGACATTTGCGTTTGGTCATATAAATCGCAGCCAAAAAGAAAACAAGATCAAGAGAGAAAAGGAGGGAGAAAGACTTAAGGAGACATCATAGCACCAGAGTCCACAGTATGTAATGTAACCTAAAATTTAAGAGCTAAGAAGCCACAAATTTAAAGGTAAATATACATATACATAAAACAGCATCTCAAAAAATACTCAAATAACTTAGTTCAGCTTCATTAGAAGAGTCAGAAACAGCACATGGTCTTTTTCGCTTAAGTTGGAACTGAAAGGTCATCTAGCTCACCACCCTGACACTGCAAGTTTGTTCTGTGTGGTACATCTCTTAGTGTCCTCATAGGTTTCAAAATAAATGAACTCAAGTAATGTCACTCTTTCCCTAAGGAAAGAATGAAACCATTTTTAAAAAGCATCCTCAGAGGATTCTTTTTTCCCGAAATTAAGTGTGAATACTCTTCTTACTGTTTTGATTCTATTTCCTTCTTATACCTTCCAAATAATTCTCTGTTTTCACATATGTTAAGCTACTTACAAACAGTGATTGAGGAGAAAATAAAAGGAGTTAAACTTTACTACTGTTATAACTGGACTCAAAGCCATCAAGTCAGCAAACTGGTCAAAGTGTAATAAACAGATTTATAGATGAAATTATCTCATGACACTAAATCACAATTACTGCAGGGGATTTTTAATTTTCAACTTACTATGCCATACAACTTCAAGAATTTGAAACCTTTCTTGTTTTTCAGAATAAGAAGGAATTTAAACAACTGAAAGTGTAAAAGAATATTGATAAAAGAAACAATGCAGAAAATTTTCACTCCATCAGTAGAGGAGACATTTTTCTTGCAATTATGGTAAAAGGCACACATAAAACCCAATCTTTTTCAGATTTATTTGTGTTAGAATTTTTTCACTCTACAATGAAATAGAAATGTGTAGCATTTTGTAAAAGACCACACCTTAAAAGATAACAGATTTGAGCAGTATTTTCTAAAGTTTTTAAAGCTTTGTAACAGCAGAGAAGGTTGATTGCAGGAGTATTAATGGAAAGAAGAACTGAGTATGACAGGGAAGTTTTTAGAATTTTTCTCTCTTTCAAACTTGTTACATTTCACTATTTCAACCATTCCTAAATACTTTCTCTAATGGAGTTTTAGTATTCAGTTATACAATACTGCACTTCGGGTAATCTTATTTGTAAATCAGTCTGTAGGACTGATGTTCATATGTAGTTTAATTTGTTAGACACAATCCTGAAAAGTCATAAACTCACTTTGCATCTTTGCATACTCGTATTTTAAAGAGGTATAATTTATAATAAACATCTGCTTTATAATACCAATGTGACAGAAGATATTAGGCAAGGAAAAGTGACTGTAGGTGTGAGAGACATCAAACACAAATATGCACATATATAATTAAACCTTTAAAACATAGCTATTTTCTTATGCCAGTCCAAGGATTATTAATACACATGTCAATGTCAAATTTAATAAAGCTGTTGCATTAATTGTAACTATGGTGCCTTGTACTAACACCTGTCAAGGTATTTCTGGTGCAGAAAATCTTTGTCATGAGTGAGGTAGATAAGATAAATCATAAGTGAACTCGCCTTTTACCTCAGGAGATCTGAATTCAGACACTGCTTTTAGTCTCAAATGAGTTGTTTGTCACACCCCACTGAACCTCCAAATATGGCACAGTTCTGCATGGCTGGAAATCTGGACTCAGGAGATGTGAAGGATTGGAATATCAGGCTGTATCACTAATCAAGATTATGGTTTATTGGCAGAGACAAGTAGGGAAGTATGTGTGTATATAGCAATTGCCAGCTCCTTCGCTCACAGGCCAGCACTATTCATGTCTTCAACTCCATAACCAGGAAGTTCGTTAACAAATTTTGGACAGAAAAATAATCTGCTGTTACTAATGTCAGCTTTTGCAGATCAACTCATACAACTGTCCATGATATTCTCCCATCAGAAGAAATGGTACCCATGTCAATGTATCAGCCAGTGCTACTTGATCTCCGAAAATGCTGAACACCATCCTTTGAAGCCTGATTGCAAAGATCTATGAAGACTGCAACACCTGCAACACTACAACTTCCAGTTTTTTACAGAACTACTCTCACACAAAACAAATTTTTAGAGAAGTGTCTCATTCAAAAAAAAAAAAAAAAAAAAAAGGAAAAATTCCCAATGAAAAACTAATAGGATGTAATTTTTAAGCCAATAAAACATCTATTAATATCTATCTGCAGAAATGTATCCATTAAAAGTAATACAACCAATTTCAATTGGAGGTAAAGCACCATGCCAAAAGACTGGCACAATGCTAGATGTGTGCAGAATCATAATTCACATTCACTTATACAAACAGACAGAGTCAAACAAACACAGCTCCTGACATGTTCATGTACACAATATACAGAAAGTAACCATGGGAAGATGGCATCGTGTTTCATCAGTAAGAAGAAGAGAGGAGAGTGTTGGTAGCATGCTAGAACCACAAAAAGCATTAGCAGAAGCTATGCTGAAGCCACATTACAACTTGAAGATCTCATCATTGCATGTTCTCTTTCTTATACACCTAATTCCCAGATGAACCTTAAAGAGTTTTTTGTCACAAGATCTGTCTCAAATTTGTATAGGCTTAAGCAAAACATCATTAAGAATCTCTAGGCTGGTCATGAAGTTACAAAGACCCAACTTCAAAGCAAAATGTTTATACTTTTAGAAGAAAAACAAGCTTAAACCCTAATTAGCACAGGGCAAATTTCTTAGTATGAAAAGTGCTAGGATAACTTTCAACAGCCCAAAAAAAAAAGACCTTCTGTACTACCTCAAAGAAAGTAAGAAGGAAACAACATATGTTCAGTATACCTAAGGTAGGCTGTAAAGGGTGGATACAAAGCAGAAAGTAACTATCATAACCTAACATAGTAAGCCTTGAGTCCTCTATTAGCAGACATTTAATATATACCTTCCCAGTTTTACTGGCACTGTCTCTTGGGAGATCATTAAGAGGAGGGGAGAACAAATTTACCTTTTCTGTCTTCCTAACTTAAGGATGCTGACTGAACAGACTGAGTTCACCAAAACGAAGAAGGATGAAAAAGACCTACTTAGCAGGTGGGGTTTTTTACTATGTGATTTCAATACAGAAAAACTAACTCACATGTGGAACTCTGGCAGGGGGAGGAAATCAGTGAGTTTTGCAACGTTCCAAAGCCAACAGAGAAATGAATCTTTATTAATAAAAATATCTCATTTTGCTCTTGAATAAGGATTTAATGACATCAATATAGGCTGCACTTTGTCTTAGTATAGAAACTCCCAAATAACAATGTTAAGTGAAAAAAGATCACTGAAATTCTAAAAATCTTTTTTAGAATTACATGTTAGTCAAGACTATGTTATGATCTGTCAGTCCAAACAGTAATATATGTTTTGTAAAAGGCCAAATACATATGTATGTAAATAGACAATAAATACTTCAGAAGGTAAATGTGTTTTCAGTTATTTACTGAAACAGCAATCCAATTTCAATCTCCTTTAAAAAAAAAAAAAAAGTATTAATATAAACTTATACAGGGATATGAATATAAAAACCTATTCAAAACCTAAAACTCCTCAGAAAAAAAACAACAAGCAAAGTCAAAATGACGACCAAATGCTATGCTTAGTTATGTTTATTATAGAAAGGCATTGTATAGGAAAAAATAAGTCTCCGTAATTCACATGCTCATGCCTATGTCTTGTAGCTGATATAGTCTTCTAGAACAGCACAGAACAATAAGCAATGTTTTGACATACTGATTTTGTAATGGGATAAGAAACAGATAGTGAATAAGTAACATGTAATTCATAAATAAGAACCATAGAGTCTTAAGGAATATGGATCACTTCATTCAGACTGTTTTCTGACATTTATCTTCAGACAAAGAAGGCATTAGAAGGCTATAGAGACACACACACATATGTACACATATATTTATGTCTCTCCTAACTAAACAAGGGGATGTAAGTATTGTGTTTCTCTCAAAGAGAAACTTGTACTAGTCAGATGTTTCTTTGATATAATCCTGTTTGTTTATGAAAATGTTCAAAATCCTGCTTTTCACAACAAAGTAGGAAATAAACAAAGGGAATAAAAATACATTAACATTGCCTTTGGTCACAGTTGTCAGTGCTATTTTCAATCAGAACTTTTCTCATCAAGCTTTTTCGTTTACCTTTTCTTCAATATGTATTCTCAGGATTAGTTCAAAATACATCTGATCATTACTTACAGTCATGTCTATCTGCTACTCTGGACTTGCATTTCTGCCAAGGATGCACACATCTTCAAAAACAAAAACTCTTTAATCTATATGGGCACAGGAACATACTTGTTCCCAGTCATTTAGACAGTGACAGATGGCTGAACTTGGGGTGGAGGGTGCTATAGTTTCAACTATCTGGTTCCATAAAGGATTGTAACTATTGATTATCATTACCTTAAATGATCTGAAAGTAGATTTTGTCCAAGGAATAAAGGATGCATGTTTGTGGGCAAACAGATTTAAAAGTATACTTTAATGCAATTCATGGCATTATTGTAGTACTGCATTTAGCAGACATACAAGAGATCAAAAAAAAATTTAGAAGTTTGAGATTTTCTTTCAAGAAACAGAGAGAAGTTCAAAATGGATAAAGACCAATTAAGAATGCATTACATTCATTTCTCTAAGATCATAGAATGACCACCAAGTGAGTATACTTGGTGGTCATTGAAGGGAAAAAAGCTCACAAGCTTTTACTGAAATATAGGTAGAAAAAAATCAGTTAGTCTTTTAAAAAAGTAAAAAGAACACAAGGAGAAAAATACTGAAGTATTTGGCCAGTCCAAATATTATTTTGTACTATAGATATCAAAAGATTTCTGGCAGATGTTTTTAAATAAAAAGCCTACCTTGGTCCATTTACTATGTCTTTTGATTCTAATAGCATAGAAATTTCTGAGAGGAAGAAAGCTTATGTTTTGATGTGGGGAAAAAATAAAGTCAGAATAATATCATCCATATCTCCAAAAAGCTTCAGAAAAAAAATTGAGCAACTGATTTAAAATTAAATAATCAAACATGCAGATTCCTGAGACTAATGAACCTGCAAAACATGGCAAGTCAGAAAAGGTTGTGCGTTTACTCTTGATGTGGTTAAGACTGTGATCATTATGCCAGCCCAGAATGACAGAGAAGGGATACAAGGAATCCTCAGAATGGTAAAGCATGAAAGAACATTTCTAATGAGAACAGGAGTGCTACTGTGGAAAGAAAGCCAATGACAGTTATTTGCAAACCTTCATAAACACTTTCAAAGACCTGAAGAGTTCCTAGTCCAAAGGTGCTTTGGCAGTGAAAAAGAAATTAAGTTGTCTCCAGATTAACATCCAGTCCAGTAGGCGCAGTCTGGTTACAACTGGCTAATGAGTTGTAAGTGTTAACGAAACCTGCATGTCAGAACAGTCAAACACAGGAGACTTTAGCCTTAGTAAACTGGATATAGTATGGTTCATGTATTTAATTGCAGGAAGCCAGCATTAGCTGAAAACAAATTGTTTGTTTTGACATATATTGTTAAAACTTAGGCATGTGAAACTTCAGCAGTCGGGATCTCCCTCTGGAGGCAATCACAGGCATCTACTGCTTTTTATTGACTGCACAGGCAAGTCAAACATGCATTTTCAGAAAACTGGTTCACTAGCTGCTAAAATGGAGTTGCCAGTTAAGTGACTAAGCTTGGAACAAGTGCTTTCCATTCACCAAATATTAAAAAAAAATATATTTATTTAACTATGGAGATCAGACCTGCAAATCAAACACAAACCTAAGAAAGATTTGAGAGCTGTGGACTCTCTTTTTGGAACATTTGGCAGAAGTGAGGTAGGACAGATTCAGGTGCAAGATATTGGTACATCAAGCTGAATTTTTTAAAAATAGCCTATAAAAGTATGGAGACCATGATTCTCAGAAAAATTGCCTAGGAGAAGAAGTTGCAGAAAAATTATTCCAGCTCTTCAGACAGGAATGGCTATCACCTGTCGCTAGTCTTATCTGAAGTCAGAGCTCTCAGGTTTAGGTGCAGCTCCTTAAAGATACAACACATGATGAACTACGGTAATATATTAAAGAAAAAAAACCAAAAACAAACAAACAAAAAACCAAACAAACCACGGTAAGATCATTTAGACATACCAAAATAGAAGGCAATATTTGCAAACAACATCTGCAAGGTAAATATCAGTGTTTACCTCACACAGCAAGAACAAAAGCCAAGTTAGAAAAAGAATTCGCGTTTGTGACAATACTGCACATAGAGCACAAATCAAGCACAGATTTGTTTATGTTAACTGAAGAAATTTATTGCTCCTACGCTCATAGTCTCATTTCCCTGAGACAGCTTTGCAAATGGATATTACAGCTGACTACATGGTTATGTATATTGTACTCATTCCTGCCAAGCATATTATAGTTAACACAGTAATATCTAAATATGGATGTAAGGATTGTAGTTATAAACAAGAAAAAATCTTGCAGAGGAGTTTGATGTAACCACACATATGAGGGCATGCAATTTACAGCCTGCAGATCTAGAGGAGCTACATCTCATTTTTTACTGTCTTCCCTTTGAAAAGGTTAGAGAAGACTTTTTTTCTACTGGTAGTGAGAAAATGGTGTCTGGAAACATAGCTTATTCTAAAAAAGCTTGTGAAATCAGTCTCTGAACATCTTATAATATGATTAAATTGCAGGATAACATCAACAATGCATTAGACCATTATATCTTGACAACTTATTTTTAATGGGAATTAATTATTAAAAAAAAAAAAAAGAAAACTGTGTTTCGTGTTAGAAACTTAGACAAAAATTTGCATGAGTATGCAAAGGTAAGTTCAAATAAACAAGCTTTAAGGATGGCAAATTGCCAACAATTAATGTAAAAGTTAAATGAATCTTGTATATCGCATCTCTTGCACTTAAATATGTTTTCCAATAAATTGTTGTCCATCAGCCAGGATGATAGAATGGGTAAAACTTCTTCAACTTTCCTGACAAGAAGGAAATAATGAAAGCTAAATCTGTGATTTTGTCCCAGATACTTTTGGGAAGGGAACAATTTCATCAGAATAAGGCAAATTAGAGATCACACTGTCTAAATTAGCAGGCTAACCTGTTTTTACCAACAGCACTTTCATATCCCTAGAAAAACCTGCAAGTACAAATTATGCCTGGGCAACCCCTGTGAGGCAAAGAAATTAGGATAAAAGGCTAAGTTATGAGCGAACTTAAACTACACATAAATATTACTCGAATAAATATGTTGCATTTAGAAAAATTGAAATACTTGAATGTGATTTTGCATTTTGAAATGAAAATTGCATTGAAAAAAAAAAGTTAAGCTGGTTTTATAAAACCTACACTTCTGGAAAAGGAAAAGAACCTGAATTTTCAGGACATAAATTATTTTTTATAATGAAAATAAATTTGTAGAACTTTTCATTTCATTCAGACAAAAACTAAAGCATTTTACTTAGAATAAAACCCAAAGCAATTTTTCCAATGTAATTTAACCACATAACTAAATAATAAGAAAAAAGTCTCAGAGTTTTTCTTACTAATCCTTCTTTTATTTGTGTGGGAAAGAAAAAAGTAGGCATTTTACTTTTTAGATGATCACATAATGTAATGAGGGGGTTCAAGCTGCAGTACTACAGACATGATTTTGACTACAACATGAGTGAAGCAAATCTCTGATGACCACCCTGTTTTAAGATGACTTGTATATACTTCATTAACATTTCAGCACTAGCACAAAGTGGATAATGCTTCCTGGTACTCTAGTATTTCAGCATAAATATTAGCAGAATATTAAATATTACATCATAGAAGGAAAGTTTAGAGGCCATTAGTCAACAACTAACTAACAAAAGTAGCTCCTTCTAAATCCCCTTCCAGTACACTAAGATGAACAGTCTGCTTTTGTATGGGATGCTTCACACTGAATTTCACAGTGTTACAAGAGTATAGGAGAGATTGGTAGAATAGCACCGTGCTCACATATGTGAGAAGCAATATGCATTGGATAATTAAGTAAAAATGTGGGTCATGGTGGAACTATATGCATTACAAAAGCCACGCCCAGCTTACATGCTAAATTTTTAAAAGCAGTATCACTTAAAGTTCTTTTAATAATATGTATCCTTCTTCACAGAATTTATCACTACATAGGCATGTAACAGGGGTTTTTTTTATACATCCCATAGAATGTAGCCTAACTATCTGGAGCTGAGCATAAAGGTATAAATCAATAGATTCCTGCTAGTGTGATCAAGAGCCTATCTTTCAAAAATACCAGGAAAGCCAAGGCCTCCATACACAGAAACACTATTTGCAGCTCTCCATCAGTGCTACAGACACTGCTCCCCAAGGCTCCATCAGGTTTTAAACAAAAAGAAAGGCAGGTCAACAACACAATGATGAGAAAATTGAAAAGGTTCCTCTCTACATAAATAAAACCCAACACATTATTGTTATTGTCGTTGCTGTTGTTGCTGTTATCACAGCTATGGTTAGATATTGTGGGTTTATGTTTTTATAAAGGATTCCGTAGGGTTAATACAGCAAGACCTCAGTTTTTCTATCACCTTCTGCTGCATACAACCAAAGCCTTAATGAATGCCTGCTTTCATTTACCCAACAAACTTTAATTTCCAATTTCGTAAAACTGCAAACAATACATTTACCATGTTGGGGGGGAGGTAATATTACTGTAATGAGCATACGTCTGTGTGCTTTCATGACTGTAAACCTATAACACACAGATTACATGTGATCATGTATTTGTGACAGCAGTACATGCATCTGTCTAAATAGGTACAATTGGTATGTGTGTATGTGGCACTCTGAAGGTACCAATTATCCCAACAAATAGCAAAAGAGGACATAGGTAGTATTTTTCCCTGATGTGTGGAACAGCTTGCAATATAATCATTATGAAAATACAGACTAATGAAGCACTCAGCAGTGAATCAGGACATTTCAGGAGTGTCTCCAACAAGCAATGGAATAGTCTCATCACTGTTATCTCCTGAGCTAGAAAGGGTATAGACCTATCAAAGGAGCATATTTTAAAATTAGCTAGCTCTACTGAGAAGCTGGGATTACTAGCTCAGTCACAGATGTCACTTACAGCACTGGTTTTGGTATCTGAGCTTGTTCCTTGATACAACGCCACTCTGCAGGATGTAGCACAGCAACAAGATGAGCTCTAGCCATGGGGTATCTCCAAAGCCAATATGTGGAAATCTTTGCTGGTTTTATACCTGACCCTTTTAACAATCTTGAGTGTGCTCTCTGGTCACCATCATGTGCCACATCATGCAATAGTTTCCTTTTTTTTTCCTTGAGACCACAACATACATGAGCCCTAAACCATTTTTCTTGCAGTCTAACCACCTGACTCACTATATCTTTAAATGGTAGCCTTTCTATACAAAGCACAATATCTGATTTTTGATTCCTCTAGCAGTGGTTTAACCCCAGCCAGCAATTGAGTCCCACACAACTGTTCACTCACCCTCAGTGGGATGAAGGAGACAATCAGAAGAGTAAAAGTAATAAAATTCATGTATTGAGATAAAGGCAGTTTACTCAATAAATGCCACACACACAAGGAAACCAAAATAAGGAATTCATTCAATGCTTCCCATCAGCAGGCAGATGTTCAGCCATCTCCAAGAAAGCAGGGCTCCATCATGCCTAATGGTTACTTGGGAAGGCAAGCGCCACCACTCCAAACATCCTCCACTTCCTTCTTCTTCACATATTGAGAATGAAGTCACATGGTATGGAATAACCCTTTGGTCAGTTAGGGTCAGCTGTCCCAGCTGTGTCTCTTCCTAACCTTTTGTGCGCTCCACATCTTCTCATTGGTAGGCCAGTATAAGAATCTGAAAAGTGCTTGGCTGCTTAGCAACAACTAAAACATTGGTGTGTTATCAACGTTATTTTCCTACTAAGTTCAAAACACAGCACTATGCCAGCTATTAGGAAGAAAATTAGGTCTATCCCAGCTGAAATCAGAACACGAAGGTAAAAATATATGCTTAGATTTTCTCTTGCTTGCTTTGTAAATTCTTAGCAAAAAGTGACTTTAGCTGGGAAAAACACTCTATTTGTATGCCTGGATTTTAGAAATAGGAAGGCATTCAGAAAAATTCCTTTCTTCCATGTTTCTTTATGGATTGTCTCTAGACAGCATCTGTGCTACTTACTGTGAATACATTCTTTAGGTGTTTGCTTCTCATTCACAATACATTAAGTGTAGGTGCCTCAGAGAGACCTGGACTGCAGTCCAGGGTCTGAGGCATAAACTTAGGCATTGTAAAGTTCAGCACTGTGGGTTGCTTTTTGGTTTGTTTTTTTTTTTTTTGGGGGATTGAGTTTTCTAGCCCCAGGCATGTTCATACTGCATTGACACCTAACATACAAGCCTTTGCAGTATCTCAAGTAAGACCCTTAGAGCATTTCCCCTCCACCTTTATTTCTTGCCGGCAGCATCCCTATTCTGTAACACCATCACATAACCCTACACAGAGTACTGCCTGACCTCAGACAGGAAGAATTCAACAGGACTTTTGCACTTCACTCTGCAACATTTTTTTTTAATTGCTTCTTGTGGCATTGAAGAAGACCACAGAAGGCTAGTGGTAAAAACACAAAAATTAAAATCTGGTAGGCAACCCTTTCCCCTCTCTAAACCTTTCAGTAGCAATAGGACAGAATTTCACCTTTCACTTCTGAACTTGCTGTCACTTCTACTAAAAGAGTCATAGGTAGGTATGTCATTACCAAAGTTCTTCCTTGGTGTTGTTTCCCAGGACTGTGAAATCAATACGTATTTTCTGAAGCAATAGTATTGAAACTGAAAAAGTGAATTTCTTAGTTTGTAATTTTTCCCAAGTTTCATATTTTCTTTTGCCTATACTTCTGTGTTCTGTGTGTTGTTAAAAGGAAACAAACAAATGCATCTTCAGATTGCTGCTAGCAATAGATCATAATAATTCTTATGTGCTATTATTAAGGAGAAACTACAGGAGTTTTAATCTACAGTGTATCAATATCATACATCAAACTAACGCCTTCAGAGCAGTTGCAGTCTATCATCACAAAATAATCTACAATCAGTATCATATGCCATGCACAGGCAAGAAACCCGCATATTAAAGCTTTTATTAATCCAGTCACATTGTATGCAAGGCGGCTGCTTGATAGGTCTCAGTATCCAATGCATTTACTTTTCCAATAAAAATATTCAAACTTTCATCATATAGTCTACTACACAGAATGCTTTGTCTTAAGACACAAATCTGAGCTGTAAAAATGTAAGAAAAAAGGTTTTACTTCTGTACGCTTTTCAGACAAGCATATTAATGTTATTTACAAAAAGTAATGAAAACTTTCAACACCTCTGTAAGACAGTGAGATCAGTTATTGTTGATGCATAGACAGGAACTTTGAGCTGTAAGCCCAGTAAGTCGTAGTACATCTTGAATTATTATTACTGAACCCAGATCTGGATTACTGTGTTTTCCAGATCCAGATTATTACTGAAGAGTTATTATATCCAGACCCATATTGGTCCAGATTCTTGAATTATTACTACTGAATCCAGATCTTCTATCTTTTATTTATATTTCTTTTTGCTAAGATAAATAGCTTCCTGACAGGGAGGCCCTATACTATGATCAGTAGGACCTTACAGAGCTCTTCTTGCAGGAGGTTATTGGTAGTAAACAACAGTTTAAGTAAAGGAAAAAATAAGATCTGGAGGCATCACTGGCTTTCTGCTCTGTTCCTCTCTTCCCTCTTCCTCTCTTCTCCTTGATCACATTGTATCAGAAATGAATTCCAAAAGAAATCTAAGATCAGATGCAAAAAGAACAAAAAGGACAAAACAAAACAAAAAACCACAAAACTAAGAAAAAAAAAAAAAAAGGACAAGCTAACAACAAACACTAATAAACAAAAAGGGCAGAAAGTGGTAGAAATAAAAGCGTGCAATTCAGCTGCATAAGGAGATGTACATGAGAAGAACTTCCTTAAGTAACCAATCTTTAGCTTATACAAGGAAAAGTAATCCATTTAAAAAAGGGTGCAAACTAAAACTGTCTCTAGATTGGAGACCAAGACTATACCACTTTACCCTTTCCCTTGATTTTTCAAGCCGGAATACAAAGCCAAAGGACACTCTGCCCCTCCTGCAAATTCAGATCTCTTTCATATGGGAGCAAGGGCATGGAGAAGGGCAGGAGACACTGTCATCCCCAGGTGGAATGACAGTGCAGCGGACAGGTCAAGGCTGAGATCTGAGAAGCACTGTTATATTCTGTGAATCCTCGGTGTACAGACAAGCCTGAGAAGATATTCGATAAATTACAACAGATGTTCCAAGTTTTAATGGAATTTAAGTATTTCAGTGAAAATCCTAAACAATTAAACACATTCTCTCAAAAGCTTTATGTGGACACAAAGATGTTATATGCATTTTTTCAATAATTTAAAATGAAGACCGATGAAATTAAAAAGTATGTTGTTAAACTTCACAGAATGGCTGATGTGTGATTCAGAAATTTTAAGAATGTCCCGAATTTGGTTGAGATGGAGTCAATCTTCTTCGCAGCAGACCATACGGTGCTGTGTTTTAGATCTGTGAACAAAACAGTATTGATAAAACACCAATGCTTTATCTGTTGCAGAAAATGCTTGCACAATGTCCAGGTCTTCTCAGTTGCTTGCTCTGATGCCCCCAGCAAGTACACTGGAGTGTGGGCAAGAAGCTGGGAGGGCACACAGCTGACCTAAACTGACCTAGCAGATATTGCATACCATAGAATGACATGCTCAGCCACAAAACTGAGGAGGGAGGTAGTTTTTCCAGTGTAGCCATTGCTCAGAGACTAACTGCTTGTGGGAAATAGTGAGTGATTACTTTGCATCACCTGGTGTTTTTCTTGGGTTTTTCCCCTTCACATATTAAACTGTATTTATCTTGACTTTTGCCCTCTGCTTTTCTCCCCCATCCCACTGTGGACAGCGGTGAGTGACTAGACAGGGTCAGCTCAGCACATGGAGATAAATTAACCTGTGATAAATCACTAATAGAGATGAAAGATACAACGGCTGAAATGTAAATGCTCAGGAATCCCAAAGAAGATCTATGGAAAGCAACAGGTTTGTGTAATCCAGAAGACTAGACACAACCATGTGCAGAGCTTTAGTGGAGCAGACAGATAAGTAATTTACTGATCAGCATTGAGAAAGCATGGGAATAGGGAAAAAACACCTAAATCCTGTGCACAAGTCTCAAAAAAATACCGAGGCTGCAAGGAAGACTTGAAAGCTCAATGGTGGAAATGCTTTGCATATGAGAGCATATACGATGATTGTAGTAAAGAGAAAACTATCTGCCAAAACAACAACAATGAAAGTATCGATTCAAAGTATAATTTTTTGCACATATATCACACTAATGCAGTGATAAGTGGTTTGCATGGTGTGGACTATCGTCAACAAGATGACAAGACAGTAAAAAATACAGGAAATTTAAAGGCAGAAAGCAAGTTTACTACACTAAGATTTCCTTAGCATTAAGAAAAAAAATCTGCAACCAGGCTAATCTATGTTAAAATCATATGATAATATTTTACGGAAGTTATCCTCCACCTTTAGGGAGTTTATCCTCCCCCTCTACCATGCCCTGGTGAGGCTGCATCTGGAGTATTGCATCTAGTTCTGGGCTCCCCAGTTTAAGAAGGACAAGGTATTACTGGAGGGAGTTCAGCGGCAGCCTACACAGATAATTAGAGGGCTAAAGCATTTTTCTTATGAGAAGAGACTGAGAGAGCTGTGTCTGTTCAGCCTGGAAAAGAGAAGACTGAGAGGGGATCTCATGAATGCTTACAAATATCTGAAGGGTGGATGTCAAGAAGATGGGACCAGACTCTTTTCAGAGGTGCTGAATGGTAGGAAAAGAGACAATGGGCACAGATAACCATAAGATGTTCCATCTAAACATGAAGAGAAGCTTCTTTACTGGAGGGTGCCAGAGCACTGGAACAGGCTGCCCGGAGAGGTTGTGGAGTCTCCTTCTCTGGAGACTTTCAAAACCCACCTGGACACATTCCTGTGTGATCTGCTCTGGTGAACCTGATTTAGCAGGTGGGTTGAACTAGATGGTCTCCAGAGGTCACTTCCAACTTCAACCATTCTGTGATTCCATAATATTTTCAATAACAACTGCAAGCACAAAAACAAATACAAGTATAAATGCTGGAATTTCAAACATTTGTTTAACACAGGAACAATGCTTTCAGATAAAGGTAGTTAATTTGTAAATTTAGTAAAGTTCAGGCAGGGAGCAAAGATTCACACTCTAATAGGATGTAAAATTTAAAAAGAAAAGATTAAGAATAATAATAAACACACCTAAAGCAGGCAAAACCACTGTGGTACCTTCCTGCTAAAGGTTACCATGATTTTTTTGAAAATCTAAACTGGCTTCTTCTGTGCTGCACATGAAGATAGCTAAAGCAATGTTGCTGAAACAGCACTGGCCCTTCAAAGTGTCCAGTTTGTTAGAAGAAATAACATACACAAAGAACAGGAGTGAATAAGGACATGATAGATAAAAACATCTTTGTGAAAGTCACAGAGCATACATGTTGGCTAAGCAGTGTGATAAATACTGAAATTTCAGTCAAGAAGCACATTTATATAGACTCAAGTTATTTAAATAAAACACAAAACTGCTCACTGCTAAATGTCTGCAGACTTGGCAAAAGAAAAAAATTAAAAATTACAGGTAAAAGACCTAATGCCAAATTCCAAAATAAAAAAGACAGATGTTGGCAAGTATTCTTGAGTAGAAAAAGTGGCTACCTCACCACATTCTTCACAACAAAAGTGTATTTAAATTGTCTGAGGATGCTTCCTGGAATGAAACATAGTCTAATTATATCATAGTTGACATCGGACAGTCATACTGTGGTACAGTGTATAGCAGCCCACAGTCATAAATTCCTTTACCTGATATAGGAAACAGGGAAATCAGTAACAAACTGTGTAAGTACAAAATTACTTCATGAAGACCAACACTCACTGCTGTACAGGTCATATATAACAGTCTTCTTTTTTCCCAAGACCTTAAATCTAAGACAGTAAACACAAAGTAAGAAATGCCCGTACTTGAGATTCTAATTACTCAGAGGCTACTAGTAATTAGAAAACACACTTATGGGGAGTGGGAAAACAACCTGTGTGTGCTGAAAGAAGATGTCATATGACAATTAGTTCAATAAAACATAGTTATTAGATTTATCAATACAGGGATGTGAATAAAGAAACTGTTGTCATTGTGATGCAAGTGAGATGGGACACAGGGTAGCATTGTTACAGAAGAGACAGGCTGAAGTTATCAACTCCAGGGTTACTAGCATCACTCAAATCCAAAAGAGTCAAAATTGTAAATCAGTTTCTTGTAACAGTGTTTGCATGCAAAAAGTTTGAACAACATGGTCAAAGATAGAAAAACTATCTCAGTAGGAAGTACCCATAAATCACTGGGGAGTGCTTTTTGAAAAACACTGTCAGTCACAGAAAGCCTTTAGTGTGTGCTATTGGAACTGCAAAGTGCAAGCATGAAAGAGACTGACAAATACATTGCTGATTTCTTATCCAGAGCAGCCTTGCAGTGCACAACTATAGCAACTTAACAAGAATGTGAAATCTCTAGCCTGATATTAATGCAGAAAATTCAGAGAGACAGAAGCATCAGCTAAGTCTGTTATGTGCCAGTTTCAAGGTAGGTGCTGCAAAATATCTAAGAACAAATGATACAAGACATAGATTTACAAGTGCTTGCATCCATCACTCTGTCACACTCTTGTCAGGACAGACAGACGCCATGGGAGAAGCCTTGTCTGCTTCCCAAGAATACTGGAACTGCCCAGATGAGCTGAGAATCCAAGATATTATCATATATAAAGGCAATTGAATCATAAACCCAAGGTCAGTAAAAATAAATTCTTTCAGCTATACATTGAAGCCATACAGGGATAGTATCCCGTTCCTACAGAATGCAGTGACATTGAGTTCTCTGCAGCAGTGCTGCACTAAGCCAAGATATGTGAGACCTCAGGAGTAGCTTTATAATGCCTATGATGAAACAGAAGCTAGGCTGTAGGAAGTTTTTTATTCTAAAGATGAGAGTTGACAAAAGGCAATTAAATTATGCAAAATCCTAACAGCCTTTGGAACACCCCACAGTCATAATTATAACTGGACATTTTGTTTGCATGCCAATAGATTATTTCTTCATTGCAGTGTGCTATTCAGGCACCACTGGCAAAATCCAAATTCTCTAAATTCTGTCATCTGTAAACGTGAGCATCTACATGTGACTTAGAAGTGTAAGATAATATTGTCACTGGAAATATAGCCAACACAGCCAATGAAATCCTTAGGACTCTTCAGCCAACCAAATATATCTGCATACTTTACAGAGGATAACAACTTTCCAGTCTCCAGACTGATGTATCGACAGGCCACTGCCAACTATGATGGAAATTTAGATGCTTGGTGTACATATAGATATAGAGCTATATTACACATAACTAAATTTAGATTTTTTAACTTGAGCTGAGTCCCACAGTAATGACATCAATCATATCAATTAATTTTAGTTATCTATAATTTAGCATTCAGCCAAAACACATTGCCAGCTTCTTTCTGTAGTCAGCAGAAGCTGGAGAGCTAAGCCCTTCCAGAGGATGATTCATCACACCCACTAAGGTACCTCTCTTAAGACACCTTACACCTATTAAGAGATGTTCAGAGACAGTCTACTGAGGGAGACTAGGAAGAACTAATGTGAAGTGAGACAAATCCCACCCTAAGAAAATACCATAGTCACTGTCAATGCTGTAGTGAAGTATTTTAACAGGCATTGCATGTTATATCATATCTAAATATATCAGAGCAGGAGTAGAGCAATTTAGGTTCTCTGCCATCCTCTGTGCCCATGTGCTCTCAGGTGGGACATGAGGGCTTTACCCCATGCATTACATTTTTCTAAGAAGCAGAAGGAGCAGAGGACCCATAAAAGGTTCCTATCAAAGAAAAAAATAGAAGGAGGAAGAAGTAGAAGAGAGTGTGCTATTGTGCCTTGATGGCATGAATTGTCAAGCTCATTAGGAAGAGCGGTGCAGAGCAAAATGTTCAGGGAAACCACATCAAAGAGAATCTAACATTCCACTCCGGGAAATCAGGCACTTAGAATTTACTAATTGCAACATTCATTCATTAAAAATGGATAAATAGTTTGCAAAGATTTATTAACTAAAATGGTTAGTAATTTTTTAAAGAATCTAACGAACTAGTAGAGAGTTTATATCTATCAATAATAACTTCTAATGAACAGATTATTGCCATCTACAAAGTATTTATTAATAACTTACCAGTATATTATGGACATTAGTATCATCTGTTGCAACTAGTTATAACCATGTTGATAGGTGTTTGAACGGATTATAAAACACATATGACTCAGTTAGATTTTATTATAAATGATTAATCATTTTAAAGAATCATTTTGTAAACTCATTATAAACTATTCATAAATAAATCTTTATTTAAAGGATTGCAAGCTACATTTGTTTTTCAAGATCAGAGGATACACATCTAAATGCATGATTTACAGTTCAGAAAGGCTGTCAGGTTAAACAATAGCCATTTAAAATATATATTAGGGTAACACATTTAATAAAAATTTTCACAAATACACATAAAAAGACTGCATTATGGAGTAGCCTTTCATGATATATGCAATCTGGTGTGCCATTCATTTAAGTGATTACCATGACTAATTTATGTTCACATCTAGCTTTTGTTGGCATTCTGAAAAATATGCTATTAAAAAATTACACAAATCAAAGGCATAAAAAATGTCTAGGCTGAGACTGTATATGCCAAGCTTTGTTGTGAATTGAAAGAAAAACCACCTTAAGTTAGAATCTTCCATTCAATTACATCACAAAAACAGTAAGAAAATGAGATTTTATGATAAAAATACTGATAACAATGACAGCATAAGTGAACACCACTAAAATATCCCCATTTATGCAAGAAAATGTTCATGTGCAATATATGCCTGTACCACAGATGGACACGGCTTAGCAGAGACATGCTCAGTGCTTTAGTTGTTTACTTAGGCAGCAAGAGAGTTCTAAGAAATAGTTGCTATGCCAACCCATCACAGGACTACATATATACATTCATGACCTTGGCTTATTTTGAGAGCTCTGTTACCCTTTCTTTCAAAAGTTGAAATACACTACTGCTGTATTGTTTCCATTAAGGCAAAACTCTGCAGTCTGTGGACAATTTGCAGCCCTGATTTTTTTAGCATAGGGTGTAGAGTATGTAGAATAACTCGATGAAATTTCAAATAGAGAGCAGAACAGCCTTTTGACGTCACATTTTTTTTTCAATCACTGAACAGACTGTTCTATTTTCAAACCTCTAAAGAGTTGGTGTTTAGATGATAAAGGGCACTGCTTTTTATAATCTATTATTAACTGTCATGTGTGTATTACCACAGGAGTTCTCTCGAGAGAAAGCAAAGCATGTTTTGGTGGTGCGATGATGAAGTGGTTTTTTGTACTGTTTACTAGAACAATTTTCCATATTAACTCCATCCAGTCATTCTTCTTTTTGTAATACAGAAACAATACACAGTAATCTGCCTTTGAACCTTAGAAGTGATGTTTTCAGATAAATATGCATTTAAAAGAAATAGAAAATCATAGAGGGATCTCTTTAACTACCTTTTTGTGTTTGTGTTACTTTGGGGTTGTTTTTTTCAAATGCATTTGAATTTTCACTCTATTTATTTCATAATTATTGAATTACTACATGCAGCACTGCCATTTCAATTAGATTCTGATGCCTGATAAAACTATTGTTGACAGCAAGTGCGCAAACGAATGAAGGGAAACCAGATTAGAAATGTTTGTGTCGTTGCATTTAAATAAAACTAAATGTTCTGGCAGCAATGCTATCAAATCTGAAATCTGAAGAGAGAAGAAAAACATTGAATGAGACAGGAGGGAAGGGATCAAGTCAGAGATAATCACCTTTCTTTAGACCTAGGGTTTTCTGAAGAAGAGGTGTTTCCTTTTGAGACATAATTTTTATTCCTGGATAGTGTAGCCACCTCTTTTTCAAGCAGATTAGAAACCCCAAAACGTTTATATAATGTCTTATGAAAGGAGGTTTGCAACTTGACAGACTTCTGAAAATGTGAGAAAAGCAAGAAGATAGGAAAGATCTCAATGCAGATACAGAGAGCTCAACCCATTAGAATTGATAAGGCAATAAAAACCATTGTGATAAATTCCAAAGTTTAAGACTTTCTGTCTATTGTAAAGATCAATATGAAAGGGAGAGGAGAGGATGAGTGTGATAACACCTTCATATCCATTTAAGAATGACAATATACATGCCAGATGAGAACCTGCAGCAGACAGTTTTCTTTTTAAGAAGAAAACAGCGTCATTGAAGAAATTGTCTCGTGTCTCACAGACTGAAATGAATGACATATTTTGTATTCATTCAAATGTCTACAGAGAAGAAACATGAAAATGAGGGCAAGGAAAAAAAAAAAAAAACACACCACAAAACACAAAATTAAATGCTCTGAATTAAATTTGATACAATAGTCTGCCACAGGCTGAATGCAGTTTTCTGCTCAGTCTCAGCCTGATTCAATTCAGTGCTTTTTAGTTGCCACAGCATTTTAAAAATATTTCTCTAGGAAGCAACAGATTAAGACCAATTTTCAGTGAACTAACTTCATTTTAAAGATTAGCATATTTTGATTATCAGAGAAATCTTACATTTCTTGTTGAAAGTCTATATACAAACCTAAAATTTCTTAGAATTAATTTGCTTTGTTTACATCTCATACAATTTGCTTAAGTTCTTGGGTTTTGGACTATTTTCTTCAAACATTTTCTACACAGTGTTGTTCTGTTTCTTGCCCTCCTTCCATAAGGCGTCTCTTTGCAGTATCTTACCCATTGACTAAGATAGGCCCATACTGTATTTCACATCCAAACTTGGCTGACAGTCTGTGGCAGAATGCAAACCCCCCTTCTCTCCCCCTCCCTTCTTTGATATGGAAGGAGTAGACATAACTCCTCTCTCTGCTGTTTGAGGCTAACAGCTTCTTTTGTTTGGCCCCAGAGCACCCTGGCCAGGGCCATTAGGAAAAGGGAATGCCGAGGCACCAGGGAGCCACTGGGCACCCGAGGCCAGTGTGGGAGATGTTTGGAAGCTTCAGGGGCACCCCACAGCCAGTGTGGGAGTGCAGAGAAGCTTCTGGAACGCCCACAGTCAGATCTGATCAGCCTATAAAAAATGGGACTCTTGTGAAGGCTCCAGCCCTTGTCGCGGATCTCTTGGAGCGCAAGCCAGATGCTGCCGCCAAGAGCGCCCCCTGAGATGAAGACTGCACTTGCCTTGCCTCCACGGGTGTGAGTAAAATTTCCCCTTGCAGGATTGCGAGTGTATTTATACTTTCTGTGCACATTTGCATGCGTACTTTCTGTGCTTAATACAAGCACATGTAAAATTAACCCTCGCAGGGTTGCAAGTGTATCTACTTTCCATGCACATTTGCATGAGTACTTCCCGTGCTCAGTACGATCACGGGTATAAATTAACCCTCGCAGAATCGCGAGTGTATTTTCCTCCCGTGCTTCCACATAAGCACGTGTAATATTCTATGCACATTTGCACGTGTATGTCTCCTCACAGGATTGCGAGTGTATTATAAATTTACCCTCGCAGGACTGTGAGTGTACACTTTCCGTACTCAATATGAGTACGTGTATCCCTTTAAAATAATCCCACACCATGTTCAAGCAAGTGTGTACTCCTCCCAGACTCAGAGATGGCTCCAGTATTGTTTTGAGTGAAGCCATGTGCACGCACTCTGTGGACCTCCTGAATTATTAGTTGCTGCCCCTTAATAATTTTCCTCAACTGATATCCAAACCTGTATTCAAGTCACTTTTGGAGTGCTAAGACCCTGTTTCTCACTGGTTTAATAAAAGTTGTTTTGGACTCTGTTGTCCCTTAAACTAACCTCGAGGTGCCTCCGTGACACAGTCATAATCCATAGATGTGCCTCCTCACTTAGAAATGGAAATAACACAACTTTGAGGAGCACTAAAGAGAAAACATACAGAAATACTCATATCACCAGCATAAAGTGTGAGCTTACTTGCATGGTAAAATGACAAATACTCTTGAAGGTTACTGAAGTTGACTGCAGCACCACCACTACCGAATCCAGAGTCTTCATTTGAGATCCATGGACGTAGTCTGTCAAAGGGCAAATAGAAAAGACAATTGAAGGCTTGCTGTTCAAAATCAACATCCCAGGGAACTTGCAGCTACAGCTGTTCCAACAGTAGCAATACAGAGAGCAAGGAGCTGGGTCAAGGAGCACATCATCTCTCATCTGGCCTGCTAGAGCCAGTTCAGACTGTGCCACAGTAACCAGCCATCCTCCAAACATGCAAATCAACACATGCCCTTGGCTATCAACAGCATCATGGTACTTTTGTTCAGAAAAGAGCATCCAGTGAGAATTTCTATTGCAGAAGTGTTATATGTCTTTGAGGTGATGAACAGACAGTGTAGATACTGAGGTATTGAAGAGTGATAAGGTGTTTTTATGACTAGACTTGACCTTGAAAAGAATCTTAAGGTCTGGATGACTCCGGCAATAACTGCAGAACAAGGGAAGAAAAGAGGTGTGACTGCTTCTGTATCACTTTACAAGATAACAATGGAATAGATTTCCATATTTTAGACAATATCATCAGAATGTATATATCCATCCTTAGTTTCTACTTGATCTTTGAATTTCTATTAGAGACACAAACTAGTAAATATATTTGTAAATTTCACATGTAATCTTAAAGAAATGGTTTCTTTTAAGTTTCCCACTATCATTTTATCAGTTAGAAAGTAATGAAAATTTTCCATGCTTTTTTTCTGAATGCAAAGGAAAAGAATTCCTCCCCCCAGTACATTCCATCAAATGGGCAAATTCAAAACACTGTGCAGGACCTCATCCTAAAGCCAGAATACAGTAAATCAACAACAGAGCAGAATTACTGCAATACAGGAAATATTGGTTGTTTTTTTTTCTTCTTTTTAATTTTAATATACCTGACTTTCCTAAATGATTTATGGGGCTTGGAGTCCTGCCTCTCTTATCCTTTCAAGAACAATCATAGTAGGCTGGAATGGTTTGAAAGGCTGAGCTAAGGGAGTATCTGCATCCTTTTCCCTATAACATTCTGGTGCTCACTGATCTGTTTTCTCAGACTCCCATTTACAAAAAAAAAAAAAAACACATGCTGATCTTCAACCAGCTGCATTATTTCTGTTTTAGTGTTCAATCTGTAAAGAGAAAAACATGAGAGATTAATGAGATCTTTTACTTCTCATGTTGCTCTGTTTATCTCATAAAAACTATTTCTTGAATCTTTCTTTCAAGATCTGCCTGATATCTCTTTGTATCCTCCAGCACATCTCTCCAGTTTCTCATTTTCTTTTCCAATGCTTCCTCAGCAACTTCTCAAATTACAATGTTATGGGAGAAAAGGTAATAATTAATCTCACATTTTCTGATGTATTCTGGAGTCACAAATATCTATCCACAAGCTAAAGATGAACTAAAAAAAAATCTACTGGACAAATACACACAAAAAAAATATTTATTACAATTAACCATTGTATGTCATTATTTGTTGTTAGTTTTGGTTTTGTTGGGTTTTTTTAGTTACTCATAAAAGCAGTGGAATCGAATTGAATTGAACTGAATTGAATTGAATATAAAAGTTTCCTCAAAAACTCTTAGATGTGTAAAGGACATCCTAACATGAACCTAAAAATAGTAATATACAAACTTTCTATTCCTCTTTTTTATTATTCTGTTATACTGAAAAATTGATAGCATTGCTGAATTATACTAACTACTGTGATCATCTATAGTTCATATGTTCCTGTGAAGTAAATACCAGTGAAGCTTATTGCATCATTGTGTAGAGAACCTCCCATGCTACTGTAAATAAGGGAACAGTACTTAAAGAAAAAGTAAATATACACACACAAAACAAAGACAAACCCCAAAACAAACAAACAAGCAAAGGAAGTAGCAGTTCTACTCTGGAAGACAATATGTTTGAAGAAATCTGTCTCTGGTCCCCTCTCAATGTGCAGAAGAAATTCCCAGACACTATAATCATTACATTAATTTCAGCAACTGTCATTTCCCATCCACTAAGGGTTTGCTTGATCTTACTTCCAATCACTAATATCCATAGTATCTCAGGCATGAATTATACAAGTATATGCATCTTCTTAGATCAAAAAACTTCAGATAATTTTCCACTTGAAAGAAAGGAGTGAGAATAAGATGTGACAAACGCTACTCACATCTGTTAATGATCTTCCAGGATATATTCATGTATTACGTTGCTGAGGTTTATGTAAGAACATAGGTAGAAGAGAGCAGAAAATTTGAATCTAAGTAACTACATTCAAACCAGATTCCCTGTTACAGTTCTTCTATTAGATATAGTAAATCTTCCATACTCCCCACTACGCATTTTTGTAGTGGTTTTGTGTGTTGTTAAGCACTCTCTGAATTTGTAATACAGATGTGACCATGGGTCTGCAGTTTGTCAAGCTATTTTATATGTTCGATTTTTTGCATGCATTTTTAATCTTGCTGGATGAAAAGTATGTTTATACATGTAAGTCATTCTCATTCCATCTATCTTTAGAATGCCTAAAAGTAAAAATAGTGTGCAATACGTTATCTGTACAGATTTTCGTGTAAAGCTGAGAAATTGCATAATCTATTTAATAGAGTTGTCACAAAGTGCATCCTATCGTCCATCCCAACACAGTTTTGGGGCCATTTTGGTAAATTAAAGCTGGGTTCCAATGGCATAAATGGTCCAATCCATAAAATCCAAGCAGGACTTCGACTTTAATTACAATGCAGCAAATCATAAACAAAAATGTTGGGGTTTTTTTGTAAAGTAATTCTAGATTTTAAGTAGCATAGCTTTGCTACAGTTAGAATCTGCCTTTATGCTTTTCCACCCAAATATGTGTCAGTGCTGTTTTATTTCAACAGTCAAATGAAATTACTCTCACATTTCAGCTGTGCATCTACTAAAATTGCTGCTGTGAAGTCTTCCCTCAAAAGCAAATTAAGGTGATTTTGACGTGTGGGGAAACCTCAGTTGCCACTATTTGAGTTTCATATGAATTAGTGTATTTCACTTATTTGATTCACTGAAACAAAATGGATTTGTTTTCTTTGATGTCACTCAGAAGCCTAGAATTCAATTTTAAAGAAATACTGAGATAGAAACTGCATTAGCCTGCTCTAAAATACTTACTGAAGATACTTCTTTGGTAAGCTATGCTCATGTCAATAAAAAAAGATGCACTAGAACTCACACACTCAGCAACAGGAACAGAAGATGGAAACCTGTGTTTCAACTGTCCCTGTAGGTGAGTAAAATTTTATTACAGAAATCTTGCAAAGCAACTGTACAGCTAGCCCCTGTTGGCACCAGCAAAATCTTGACTTGTAAGGCATAAAATTCCTGTCTTCTACAGAAGTATGTGCAGTTTTACCAGCCTATGAAGCCTTTGAATGTCAATACAAAAACTTTTGGGAGTTGCTTCTGATAGCTGATTAGGAGACTAGTAAAATGAAAATCCTTGTTTTATTACTAAGTGTGATGTTTAAAAATATATGAACTCAGGAGATATTTATAGGTACATACATTTTCTTTTTTTTTTCTGCTTCTATCTTCTGTATTTGAGCATTCAAACTTAATAGTTATATGCTTTCTATACATGGAAAATATTATATAGGAGTAAATTCAGTTTGGTCTCCATGATGAAGAGTGGAAAAGATAGTATTATATTTTCATCTATCTTCTGATGGATGGCAAGAGAATCTTTGGCAGCAGGCTGGCTGATTTGGTGATGTGGGCTTTAAAATTTAGGACTCAGGAAGTGGTTCCAAATTTGCAGCCAGCTAGAGAATAAGCCAGGACAACTAGAGCAGTGACAAATTTTCCTTAGCTGCCTTCCAAGATAAGAACCAAAAGAACAACCAACCCAAGGGTATGTATACCAATGCACACAGTCAGGGGAACAAACAGAAGGAACTGGAGCTCTGTGTCAAGTCAGAAAGTTATTATATTGTAGAAATAACTGAAACATGGTGGGACAACTCAAATGACTGGAAAATTGTGTTGGAAGGGTATAGGCTGTTCTGTAAAGACAGGCAGGGAAGAAGAGGAGGAGGAATCACGGTCCATGTTAAGGAGAACCTTGAATGTATGGAATGGGAGACCTTATCACCATGTTGCAGTATTTAAAGAGTGGCTACACAGAAGATGGAGACTCCCTTTTTACATGGAGTTACATAGAAAAGACAAGGGGTAATGAGTACAAGTTTTTCCTAAGAATATTCTGATTGGACACAAGAGGGAAATTTTTCACTATGAGAGCAATGATCCATTGGAATAATCTCCCCAGGGAAGTGGTGGATTCCCTAATGCTGTACAGTTTTAAGATTCATCTAGACAGGGTGCTGGGCCATCTTGTCTAGACCGTGCTTTTGCCAAGAGAGGTTGGACCAGATAATCCTTGAGGTCCTTTCCAATGTGGTATTCTATGATTATATCACATAAATAGAAACCAATCAGAATTGCTAGGTGTATGGACTGTCCCTTTGCTCTTCCAGGAGCTCCAGGGCTCCTAAAGGAAGAGATATGAAAAAGACAAGCATATAGTTAATTTTCCAAGCCCCCACCAGTGAATCCTACCTAAGTGAAGGCAATAGTCACTTTCAAAGATGTTGCAGTCGCAGCCACATATTCTGTCCACACTGAAAACTGTGAAGAGTTTTGCCTTCAAGCATTGCTCCTAAGGTGGTGTGGGTCAGTATTGTTTTTTCTTTTTCAGTGAGTTAAAACAGAGTCACAGTGACATTAGCAGAAACTACACAGTGATAAGAGTGAATTAATGGGAGAGTGGGAGGAAAGAATTTCATCATGCTCCTGAAGAGAGTGCCTTTGGCACTGTACAATAATTAGCCTTAATTTGCTACATTGCCAAAAAATGTCCTGGCTTGAATTTTGAAGCTTTAGCCTATTTTGCTTGTGTCTTTCTTTTCATGCTATTTTCTTCATAACAGACAAATGCAAGTAACATTATAAAGACAAATTTAAGTATTATAATGTGTATTGTGGCCCTAGTCCCTCATGCTCAGACAGGATGCTTGCTGAAGGAATGAATGAGTGAGCCCTTAGAATCGGCACACCAGTGGTACTAGACAAGCAGAAGATAGCCATTCATTAGAAAGGCACAAATTCTACTGGGAGGCACTCTGTCTAAACCAATTTTATTTCACGGTTATTACTGAAACCAATATTAAGCTTACTGTCTTGTTCTAACAATTTTTTACAGTACATTCAACGGTACCTTAGAATATCTTGAATGCAGTTTACTAAGAAAAAAAAAAAAAATCTAAAGGGACTGAAGCTCAGTTTCCATTGAAAAGTAATAGGACTTTAAGATGTTGTGAAGTGCTCCTTAGCGTTCTACCCCTGGTTGATAAATCTGAGGAAACTTTTCCTGCACCAGTTGTAATACTGGGAGAAAAACTCCTGACTGGGAAATTATGAAGAATCTTAGCCTTGGAAATATGGATACTTTATTGTGGATACATGCTCAAAGAGTAGTTCAACTCTTCCTGAGGAACAAGGTTTCTCACTTAGCTGTAACTGTCTGGTAATTACACATCTGACTGAAGTTTGATTTCATAGTCAAAGAGTATTAATGGAAATAAGCATTATTAAAGAGGTGAAATTCATCATTCAAAATTAAAATCAGAACATGTAGTCTAAACCTGTTAGGATGGAAGAAGACACTCCAAAGATAAAGTGTGTTGGCTACAGAAAATGGCATCGTGCTCAGACCAAACATTGAACTTTAACCTGTTTGAAGTATATGAGATGAGTAACACCTGTTTTCAAGACTTTTTATCTTTGTGTCTAAAGAACACTGGGCTAGAAGTCCTAAGCAGCTTGAAACGAACTGTAATGAGGTTGAAGATCACAGAAAGATTTGAAGGTGCAATGATTTGCAGTTTCCAAGTATATGAAGTTTGGTCCTAACTTTACTTTCATAGGGGTCAATAAAATCACTTTTGTTTTCCAAAAAAAAAGCGCAATCATGACAATGACTTCCATTTTGGAAATTTATATGATAGGAGTAAAAGTGTTGTTGAAAGAAAATACAGGCAAATTAGATTTTAATAATAATAATAATAATACTAAAGTAGGAGGACTGACTGAATTAAGACTGTTGACAAGATGCTCATGTATCCAGGTTACGTTACAGGACTGCTAGAGCAACCAGACCACAGTGCTGTTAGATGAGATGGGTGTGTACATTAACACTGTTGCATTATTGATTGGATGGATAGTTCTGAGTGATAGATTTGGTACCTATTTTAATAAAACATTTCTAAAAGAAACCATTTGGCAGCTTATTTCTCACACTTACCTTTTAGGGAACTTTAGTCAACATTATGACCTCAATATAACAATGAGATTGTCTGCCTTTCTTTCCCCTTCCCTGACTGCTAAAAATGCTCCGCTTAGAATAAACTAAGAGGAGGAATCAGATAACATAAGTTCTTCCAATACATCCCCTCAAAAGAAATGGAAATCCAGCCTTCTCTCTAGTACTTCCAACCTCTGTTCTATTGCTCTCTCAATCTTCTGTGTTCCAACTTTGCCGCTTACACTTCTACCTTTTTTGCACTTTGATTTCATGCTAAAATCAATGCTGAATCTACAGAAAAAGAATTGTCTGCAACAGATTGGGGAAAAAAAAAAAAAAGAAAAGCCTGGGGACGCTGGCATGGCAGCAGTGGTCACATCCCTGTGGTCCCTTAGCAAATCAATTGACATACATCTTCAGAATCCACTTCCTTATTGTCCTCTCCTGTTTTCTTCTCTCTCCATCAGTGTATATGTATGTATTGTTTTCTCCTATAAGGAAAAGTCAGATTTCAAAACAAAAAAAAAGCATAGGAACTACCCATTTAAATTAATTCTATTACTTTCTTCAAAATGTCAGTCAAAAAAGACCACATTTCCCTAAGCATACACCAGACAGAGATTATATGTACTAAAACAAAGCAATATAATGAAAATTTCTTCGTTTCTTATGTCTTCAATATAGTATTAATAATAATTTTATATGTTCAATATAATTTTTCCTTGATATCATGTCAGACAATGTCAGTGCTGCTTGATATAGACCACTAACAAACCACAAAGGAACTTTCTAGGCAAAGACATGGAAAGAACTCTATTTCACACAGAGGTTTATCAACAGACAGAGCAGGACATTTTCATTAATTGAATGATAACTCAGTCAGTCCAAATCTGCTGAGGTTCATGGAAATGGCTGAGCTGGAAGAAGTTGGCTTAGAGCTTAATGCAAGTCACAGCTCAATGAATCTTACATTATTATTACATCACTTCATTTGTACAGTTACTCTAACAGGTTTTGGATCAAAGCAAAAACACAAAGATTGATTATATATAAACAGAATGTTTTTATTAAACTTGCCTCAAGAATATGCAATCTCACAAAAATCTCTAAATCATCGGAAGAGGCTTTAGGAATTTGTGGCAGCCAACACAGAGACATTTTGTCAGCTCCAGAAAAGATACAGCTTTCAGAAGCTTCTTCATGGAATGTGTTTAAATACAGACTCCATCTCATGGTCCACCCTCTGCTTACGTTGACCACTAAGAACTAATAGTCACATGCAGCAGCAGTTATTTGCTTTGTTAGGAAATTATCTACAGAGCTTTTTTAGTTCTTTTGTTTTGGTTTTGGTTTGGGGTTTTTTTAATACAACTTATAAGGAGAGAAAAAAAAAAGAAAGAGGGTTGGACTATGCGATCAACAACAATTTATAGAGACAAAGCAAGGCTTTTTTTGTAAATCATAAGGACTCTACAAGCTACAGTTTAGGAAACTGTTCAAGCTGATCCTTTGATACAAAGCATCATTGCATTGCTCCATTAGATGAAGCAAATGTAAATTGCAGCAAAAGCAATACAGTCTGTTCTGTGAAAAAAAAAATGTTATAGCCCATGCTGAGAATCAAAAATCATCAGTGTGTGTATTTTTGCCCCAATATACTAAATAAATGTGTTTTGGGAAAATTAGATCTTCATAGCTAAATTTTCACATTGGTCTCTGCTTCTGTCTAAGAGACTTTACATGTACAGACACCTGTCTGGATGTTTTTCCAGTATCAGTTCTTTAGAGAACTAGATTTGCATGCATATGCCCATATATGTGGGTATGTTTTGCAAGTGGAAATTCTAACTGCAGAAATTGTCAGTGTTGACATCCATCATGCAAAAATATTCATTCTGGAAATATGAGTACACAAAATTCTAGATGCATGAGTGAGTGCTACACTGAAATTTTCTTTTAATCATAGTCTTAATTTCTATATACTGTAGTCCCCTTTTGTCTAGCCATGCAAGCTTATTGTTCTTGTACTGATAAAATATAAGTGAAAAAGAAAAATGTATCTGTAGAATTAATTACTATGTAGAATAAATTGGTTCTTGTTTTTTATACTTATATATGTGACAGCAGCTGATCTTGGAACAATCACTCCTGTTTTGGTTTTGACATACATTTCTTGAGGCCTGTTCTGCTTGTGTAAACTCATCCAATGTATTGGTAGACTCAGAATATATTCCTCTCATCCTCTGCTCCACCTTTTCCCTCCTCTTTCCATAACCATTTTCAGTCTGACAAGAATTTTTTCTCCTGTTTCTTAAGCTGGTTTTTTTTTTTTAATTGGTCTCTTCAACTTCTCTGATTTTTAAAGACAAGAGAAATGAAATGAGATATATAATCAAGACAGTTTTCACTTCACTTGTTTCTCTAAGAGACATTTAAAAAGAGATTTTGATGAAGGAGAAAAACAGCTCTGCTATGTAATGATCTTTTCTATGGTAATCCACCCACTGGGGCATTTTAAAATGTAAATCACGTTATTGTCTCACACATGACAATCTGATGGATTTTAAATTCCTCATTTGTTAAAGTATAATGAACAGCACTTTTGCTGTTTTTATTGATGAAATAGCACTTTGTTCACACAAGAAGGTATAGTTGTGCCAAGCTACATAAGGTGATACTATTAATGAATCATTTGAGAGCCAGCAAATCTAAATAGTAAGAAGCTCATTTCCATAGAAATATGCTCTAACCCCATGCTGGCAGCAAAGAGGTACAGAGACATTTTCACGTCAGCAAGCAGGTGTCCTCTGGCCTGTCCAAGCAAATTAATCCCCTTAATATACACACATAAGTAAATATGCACAAAGACATATATTCTCATTGTACAACACTTTTTAGAAACCTCAAAGTAAAATCAAAACCAGGCAAAGCTCTATGGACTGATGAATAGGCATCAATGCTGTGACAACAGAAGCAAACTCTTCTTCCTATGCACTGCTCTCCCTTAACAGCTCCCAGGTATGTATATGGAGACACAAAATAATTATTCTAAAGAGGAGATAAAAATAACTGGAATATCTCTTAGAAAGATGCTGCAAATATACTTTGGCATGTATGGCATTTTCTTTGCCCTCTCCGTGTCTTTTGGAGAGTATACAGCATATTCTTTTTTAAGGATGTAAACATGAAAAACTTGGGCTCAAAAATCGTGTGCATGTTATATTGTGATCTTAAAAACCCACCTCTATTTTCTGTAAAGGGCAGAAGTCTCAATACTGTTAATATCAGCAGAAATGAAGGGATACAGAGTCAGAACAAGACCTTATTGACCTTATATTGTCTAAACCTTCAAACACTAGAAAACAAAACAAAACAAAACCCTCCCACCAGATCACTGAAACTGTGAGACTTATTTTAGAAATATCAAGAACATTTAAAGATCGTGAATAAAGGTCACTTCTTTGTATTATCACCACCTTTTCATATACTACAATTGACCTACAAAAGATCCTTTAAATGGTTTCAAAAGCCACAGCATTTCTTTCAGGTTCCTTTTCAGGCTAGTAGGATTTGCTTAGAGATGGATGGAATGATAATTCACCACTGCTTTTGTATTTTTCATTCTCATTTTGAAGAAATGTGTGAACATTTCTGCAAGAAAATGGAAAAAGTGCCTCTTTTTCAGACTAGTTTAAAATGTTGTCATGGATTTAACATGAAACAAGCGTCCTAATAAAGTATAACTCTGAAGAACTCTAATGGAAGTCAAAAAATGTCAGTCTCAGAAGGATTATAAAACTTTTTGCACTCTTACAGAGGAAGTGAAACCACTAAACAACTGCGGAAAAATAATGTTTTAGTAAAATTATGACTTTGCCATAAGTATCAGAGAAAAGGGCACAAAATATCATTTTATTGTGCTCTTAAGCAACATGTAGCAAAAGAGAATTGGTCACCATCAGGATAGTACTGTACAAATGTTAAATGAAGAAATCAACATACATCGCAAGAGCTGGATGGCTCATTAAATAGCACTACAGAGTTAAGATTACTATCTGCAGCTAGTGATATTCAAACATTTCAAACTATTGCATCACCACCAAAGCTTAAATTTCCACTGGATGCCACACTTATCCTCAGGCTGTTTATTTGAAAATGCTGTGAATTTTCTTGTTTAATTACAGCTATCCACAAATTGGTACGTTAATGAGAGGGAAAAATGTCATTCCAGGAGCAGCCAAAACCTGGCAACTGTGAAATTATTTGTACCCTAACATTTTTCAAGATTATTTCCTAATTGCATATTGCACGTACAACAATCACTCCACACCAGTAAATGTCTTCTGCTTTACTGCAGTCTTGCATTTCTTTCTTTTTTTTCTCCATGCTTGCAATTATTAAGCTGAAGAAAGTCGGTTTCTTAATAGATGTTATATTTTCAGATGGGCTCCATCTATAAAGTAAGTAGTGCCAACTGTCCTGTATGAATTAAGGATTTCATTAAAAAAAACAAAAAACAAAAAACAAAAACCAAACCTACCCTTAGAAACTGGACTGAGCTAATTGATTATTTTTTCTGCTCTGGGAAGCTAAGCAATTTTCATACTACCCTGTTCTCAAATACAAGGAAGACCTTAAGTGGGATTCAGTTGACCAAATGCAGACATCTAGAATGTAAACATTTATGGGTATGTTCAAGGTGAGAAACCATGGCCTCGCCCCCAAGACTAATTGACACTGCCTAGCTCCTATTCAACTATGTACAGATAATCACTTCTCTGGCATGAGACAGATAGCTGGAAGGGTCCAAAACAGGGCCAAGAACTGAGATATCAACAAATTTTGCTCAAAGGTTTGCTCCTTGGATCACTTTTGGCAAGTTGCCTCATGACTGAGACTGGCATACTAAATTTCTTTCTAATGAATGACAGTAGGTACTTCTCAGGAGTAATTCATCCAGCAGGAATTTAATATTTGATGTTAATAATGCCTTGAATCACTCATTTCTCACCACTGCTTACAAAGGAAGGCTATGGCAACTAGCTGAGCTACAGAAAATTGCAATGGTGACTTCTAAAAGTTAGGTGAGATAAGTCTCATCTCTGTGGATGCTAGACAGAGAAAGGTTCTTTGAGGATTCTCTTTGCTCCCATTCATCTAGGTAAAACTGCTACATGGAGAAAAGAAGGAGGAGGTAAAACTTCAAATATGTTTCTTCTAAAATTAAAAAAAAAAAAAAAATAGACATGCCCTGTCAAATGTGTGTTCAAGTTTAATCAATTTCAGAAAGAGTATTATGGTACATATACATACAAGTTCTACGTTTGGTCTTTTGTCAAATGTGGGAAAAATTCTTTGTACCATAGATAATGACTAATGTAATAATATTATTAATATAATAATTCACCCACTCTAATAATTTAAAATTTTATTATGTTAAATAGTAATTCTAAAATATGTTATAGTTTTAGCGTAACAGAAATATATTAGATATACTTAGATATATGTGTACGACAATATGAGATGACAATACAACTTCAGCTTCATAAAAGTATTTTTCAAATGGGCAATTTCATTAAAAACATTTTAGGTAATGTACTTTTCACCTCGTTTTAGACATCTATGGTGCAGACAACTACAGCTGAATCATTCACCTGAAATTGCATTTTAGCACAAGAAAAAAAAATAGGTATTTGAAGATACAAATCTTTTGACCTATTTTAGAAAGAGATGATTCATGCACTACAAATGCTTATTCCCTTCATAAAGGGAGATTAAGATGGCTAACTTGGATGTAGTCTTTCACATTCTAAACTTACATTAAATGAGCTGGCTCCCATCCCTTGAAGAGTTTCTGAAAATCTTGGGGGTTTTTTTGGTTTTTTTTGTTTTTTTCTTAATGTGGCAAATTAGAGAATATCTGAAAATTGAGTACTGTGGTTTTCGTTACATATCACTAACAAATGAGAGGGACTATTTCCATATTCTGGGAGTGGGGAGAGGGCACAGGGGGTATGCTGTATATGTAATCATTAAAACTATAGGCTTAAGTATGTTCTTTACAACCAACTAAAACCATCTAGACCTGTCATATTTCTAAAAACCAGACTCTTTGTCATGAGTCATTCTTTAGCATAAACAGACCCTGCATACACAATAAAATACAAATTTAGGTGGAAATTAAAGGGACAACCTTTTTTATTAAAAGGACCATAGGGTCAGTACACTACACTGCAGACAAAGAACATAGCTAGAACGAAGTGTGCAGAATTCTACCATTTTATCATGTGTTTCTCTAGGTTACATTTCAGTTTTCTGCTTAAACCAAAACAAAACAAAACAAGTCTTCTATTTCCACGGTAAAGAAGATAGTCTATCCTTTCCAGAATAACACATTCATATTGATACAACCTCGTACACAGGATCGGTTGTCTGTGACCTTTTCCTGACAAGCACACTTCTCAGGACTTTATTATCTTTTCATATCAGTTGTTTGTTTTGCCTTGCAAACCCCTACCTTCTCCTGAAGTCTGCTTGAATTTTGACAAAAATTTGGGGTGATATAATTTTGATAATTCCTTTAATCAACTGGGGTGCATTCTATTCAGAAATAATAATTTCTATGTGTTTAAATTTCACAAGTACTCCTTTACCTAGGTTTTTTCCTATTTAACTTGTCAAACTCTTTTTGTATGTCTGGTTTTGTACAGATCATACTTTTATTTGGGGAATCTGCTCTCTTCTGACTTGACAAAATTTATATTTTTTTCTTCTTCAATGTGAAATGTCTTGGACTCACTTAAAAACATTCAGTAACATTTTCTCAAAGTATTCACACCACAATGAAAGAACAGTATCATATTCTCAGTCAAGATCCTAGACAACTGAATGTTTTATCAGGATTACTACTTTTGGTACATAGAAGAGGATTTTTGGACTTTCTCTCTTGTACTCCTAAAACCATGAGTGCTGTATTAGACTTGGTACAGCACTGCCATTAAGTACTGGAGGTGCACCTAGTGTAGTATATGTTAAATAAGTACCATTTATTACTTCCCCACAGACAAGGAATTTAAAATCCATCAGTTCCTCACATGTGAGGCAGATTGCGATTTCCATGTTAAAGTGCCCCTGTGAATTGATTTGCATAGGAAAGACTTCTGGGACACTGAAACAAAGGATTAGTGAGCATGACAAGAGTGCTATTAGCATAGAGAATACAGATTCTCCTACAACACACCTTTCAAACAATGTAAATATATTCATCATGAATATATAGATAGATCTTGGTGGGTTTCCTGGCCAGGAACAAAACAAAGGTGTTGGCTCAAGAGCAGCAAGTCTAAAGACATACACACTGGGTGAGCCTCTAAGCAGAATCAGAGACAGGGATCTGCGGACAGACCTTCCTTACACCAAACTCAGCTGGACTTTTGGGTTTGCTTCAAGTGGTAGAATGCAAATATTTACATCTAAACTAATCTGCCAGATTTCCTTTTGTTGACAAGTGTACGGAAATAGGAACTTAGTGGTATGTTTCATCTTATTTTAAGGCAGAACTCTAAAAAACTCAGAAGAATTTCCTCTTACTATAATTACATATTTCTCTTCACTTTTTCAGGTAATAGTGAACAACTATAGAGACAGTTACCTAAGCTTCTATTATAGACAATGCAGAACTCATTAACACAGGCACTGGAGCTTTTGTGGCTATTCACCCTAAGACAGCTTCATGTAGGTACCCGCAGTCCAAACTTGAACCCCTGTATTGTAGATACCTCTAATAAAACTCAAATGCCTAAACAAAAACTTGTAGCATTATAGGGCTCTGTGGAGTATCCTACCTCAACACTAACTCCATCAGGGAGCAGGTTTCCTGCATGTCCTATCTGTCTGTCTTTGATGCTTGGGGAATCTCAAATGGCATTAGGTGTCTGTGTTATGGTACCTCACTCAAAAGTTAGAATCACACTTTGCAGTGAAGTTGTACTGAGGAAGTCTTTGAACTGTTTAAACTGTTCTAGTTCACTTGAGGAATAGGATCATGTATACAGTGTGCAATAAGGCTCCTTATTATTTGTAGAGTTCAGTGAAGACTGCGAAGCAAATCTAGATGAAAAAGCGGCCAACTTCTAAAGTACACAATTTCAAAGGTGTGAATATTTTCCTACAATTCCACATGGCTGCTCAGTTCAGTGGACAGACGTTGGCTATGTGAAATAATCTGTGAAATATACAGATGATTACTTCTCTGCAACAAAACTGCTGATCAGGAGTGTTTCTCCTTCCCTTTTTGGCCTTTATTCATGTGAAATAAAATACTACTAATATAGTACTTCTCGATTAAGTTTGTTTTAATACAATTTTAGTGATATTCATCTGACTTTCTTTCTAAATGATTTTATATTTCACCTTTATATGATGGTAATATTCTAATAAAATGTTCTATTAAAGTGGACTTTCTGTGTACTCCACAGAGAAGTTACAGTGCCCAGTGTAGTGGCTGTATATTTTATATGTGTTGTTCCAGTCTTGCTCATTCCACAATGCTTTTTGATTTAAATGTGTTCTGCTTCTTTTTATTCCAAATTTATGAAACATCTGTCTTGAAAAGCCTTTATAGGTCAAGTATTTCAAGTGTTTGAAATGGTAAATTATTTTGAAGGCTTTCAACGGCACAATGAGCACTTCCCTGCAATAGATAATACACCAGCACAGAGTAAATGAAACCCAGACCTACAGCCAAGGCACCCGAATTATGAGTCTTAAAGAGGAGACTGTAAAGAGTATTACAAAGTCTGTCTTCAGTAGCTTGTGTAGACTTAGCCTATAGTCAGTAAAAGGGGAGGTTTCTCCTGCAGTTGGTACAGTGTAAAAGCTCAATTTTAGATGTTCATCATCAGCCACATCAAAATTGGTCCACACCACTGTCTGTAAAAGTTAGCCTTGGTAAAATAGTCTCTACTCACCTAAATCTAAACTTCAAAAATATTTCCATTTGTCTCTCCTCAGATGATTTGACGCATTATACGCAAGTGGTAATGAACACCTATGCCAAAATGCTAGCAACTCAATGTCACTAGAGCAGATTCCAGTTCTGGAATGTCTCCTGCAAGTTCTAGTTCCACCTTCTACTGCTTTGGTCCCTGTTGTAGATGATGCACAACCATTTAAACCATAGAGCAAGGAATATGCTATAGCTAAGGTAAAGGTATCTCAATCATGGTCCCTCCTTGGTGACTTAGCCAGGTGATCTCTACTTGGTAACCCAGTTTTAAAAGAGGTGCCTTCCAGCTCCCTTATTACTTCTCCTAGTCAGAGTGGCATGGGTGGTAAACACAGGACTATGCAGGAGCAGGGAAGATACTGGACTGTTCCTTGACTCTTTTGAGGAAAAGGTGGCCAGAGAAAAGTAACCTTCAGGCTGTAGGCTACTAGTTGTGCGGAGGCAGAAATTAATTCAGGGTGTTTGTACACTTTCATGTTATGCTGATTGAAAGTTCTTTCTGGACTTTACCTAACCCAGTTTCTGCTGTTTTCCCTGCAGGAGGTTTGAGTATTAAATGGCATTGATTCTTCCTATGGAGATAAAAGACTGGAAATAAATTAACATTAAAAGGGATATGCCCTTGAGAAAGCCATTGTCAAAACACTGAGCTAAAGAACATCAGCTTTAAAAGATCTGGCTGAGGTTTGTGTTCTTGATGTCTTAGTATTGTGGCACTGACTGAAACTGTGAATTTCTTTGTCTTGTGTAACATATTGCCCAAGGCACTAATGCTACCAGGATTTAGAACAGAAACATTGTTATACACATGCATAATCCCACTAAAGTCAGGTTATTTCAGGGTTAGGCCCTAGTTTTTCTTCGTTTTGAAATGATGTTGCATATCCCTACATAGTACTGTTGTTCTCTTTAACAATAAAAACAAACCACAAAAGTGGTTATCTAATGGACATTTGCAGATGTTTCACAGTAAATGTTTTGACTATTAAAGATTCTGCTATTGAATGTGCGGGAGGAATTGAAGAAAACCTTCATATTCATTAAGTTATATGAATTGCCTATTGTATATGGAAGATTTTTAGCATATTTATTTTTATTAAAATCTGTTCCATATTGCTTTTTCTCCATTTAGAACACAAATTAATTGAGGTCATGTTTCTGTTAGGGGAACACAGTCATATTTCTAGCGAAAACACCATGAAAATTTAATCTGTGTCTGAGAGACTTTTGACCTTTCAAAGTTGCAGGGTATTTATTATTCCTATTTTATTTTATGTTGGCAGTCCTCACATTCATCTATTCTCTTTAAATATTTACGTTGTAACTTCTCTGGGTAAAGTACCAGGTGCTTAGCTTATACATAATGCTCATTATTTGTGCTGCTGCTGTCCTTGACCATTTTCCATTTTGTCAAGGGATCTTCCAAAATTCCAACTAAAAAATAAGTTCATCTTGACTACTGTTTATTAATTACATATTATAAATTATCATAAATAATTACTGCAATTAACTATGAAAAAAACCCTTATTAAATGTAATCGCAACATTCAATTTTTAATATATTAGTCCCACCTCCCCACTTTTCCCTCTATGATTATTCACTTTCCTCTTTCTCAGGAAATAAATCTGTCTTCTAATCTCATTTATACTTTATATTTCATATTTTATTTATAATCTTTGTTTCAATTGCCTTTACAGGTAACTTATTCCACTTGTTCATTTATCTTTTTGTGAACTACATACATTCTGTCTAAGATTCCTAATTTTCCTGGTTTGTTTATTATTCTTGTTATATCTTCTAGATTTTAACCTGCTATTCGTATAAAGAAATGTGTCCATGCTCTAAATTGTTCCTTTCTTCTCTACTTACAGTTTTGTATTTCCCTTTCACTGATTTGTATTTTATATGCATGTATTTTCCAGTGCTTATTGGATCACACTGAACAACAGTGCTGTAGTGTTACAAAACTGGTTAGTTATGTCAGTCATGTAGGGGATGACTTGAGCAGATTTCTTACTAGTGACTTTTAAAATATTTGAAGTTCTAGAATAGAATATTGTTCAAGCTCTGATTATTTAAGTAGGCATGTTCTTTAAAGCACTGAAATCATATTTACATATAGTTACTAACATAAAACATTATATTCCTGATTGTTTTTTGAGATGCTGTCTTTATTCAATAAATAAAATTGTCATATAAAAGTTTTTCTTCATTTGTTTTCTCTTACTACATATTCTTTATTTCTTTCTTAGGTTTCCTACTTGGCCCAAGACAGAGTACATGAGAACAGGTTTTCACATCAGTTTAGCTAAAAGACTCTTGTTCTCTTTTTTGAGGTCCTGTGTGGATCTTTTGTGACAAGGAGGTGTAAGATAACATCTGAAGAAAATATTTTGAACACAATAAATATCTGTAGGAATTATATTCAGATCCTCTGGATCCAGGCCTCTAAAGTACAGGTAAGTGGTCTGTCCTGGTTTTGTTAAAAACAAGTTTCTCTTTTAGTGAATTTGCCTGTCAGCTAAAGCCTTCATATTAGCTGCATTTTCCTGGAGAACCAGACACATGTTTTGGTAAACCTAGCAATGGAATGCAAACTTATTGATAAGCATGGATGGACATCTCGCAAGAGGGGCGACGAGAAACCGGTGTCCAAGAAACTGACCAACTGTGTATAACATTCCATTCACATGAATACTTCATATAAAAGTGGGAAATCACGAGGATCTCGTCCCTTTTTCCCTTTTTCTTATGGCCGACATTAGGAGAGGACCTTGCTAGTCATCCCTGTGAACTGAGGTCTAGTGACAGACTGAATCCAGCTCCGGTTGGCTGCAGAGTCTAATCCAGGACTTTGGTTGTCGTCTCTGCAGTTGCTGAGACTTTCAAGATTGGTTTTGTATATTTTGTATTATTTTCTCTATTCTTATTAGTAGCATTAGTAAAACATGGTTAATTTTTCCAAGACTCTTTTCTCTGTCCTTCTTTCCCTCTCGCCTGTCCTGAGTGGGAAGGGGGGAGAGGGAGGGGCCAAAAGGGGGCAGTGGGGGGCAGAGGGGGTCAACAATACATCTGCCAGGGTTTTATTGTCACTCCGCAATCTAACCGTCGACAGTGGTCCTAACTGGCCATTTATAGTCCTTCAATATTGAGTGGAAAAAGACAGAAATTTCCACACCCAGACTGAAGTGTTCCTGTCCCAATACAGATGACGGAATTGGGGATAGGTATATGCTAACAAAGTAAGCAATATACAGGATCCCTTCTGGGCAATGGAACCAGACCATCGGTGGAGTTAACCTACTCCACCTTTGCCTGGCATGATTTTGGACAATGCCAATTACAGCTTTTTCAAACAGCTCCTGGGCACAGTTCAGAAACATGAGTTTACTAGGAACTACCCTACTCACAACAGGTATGTCACACATGGGCATGTAGTTTTGGGGCCACAACCAAAGATGAAGGATGTTATGCACCAACCTGTCCTATGTCCTTAATTGTGATGAATATTTTGACAAATAAAGCCTAGATATCTCAACCTTAAATTACCTGAGAAAAAATATTATCTCATGGGCAACTTTTGAATTACAACCACAATTACACAGAGTTCCCTCTTCATGAAAATAATTGCTAAAGTGACAGCAGGACTTTTTTGAACATTGTATTTTTTGTAATTAAATTTAATGAATGAAAACAGAAGTATCAGCAGGCAAGGCTCAGATTCACTATACCTGGCTTTGTTTGCTAGCTGAGCCATTCAGGATAGAAGATGAGTCTCTAGAACTAACAGGAAAAAAATGTGATGAATTATTTTTGGTGACTGCACTCTGTAGTCAACTTTAGCCCATAGACCACCATTTCAGAATATTTCTATTACGGTAGTTTTCTTTTCTATTTTTAATAACTGAACAAAAGGAAAAAATGCACCAAGCACAGTCTCTTCTCTTTGGGGACATCTTAGAGCTGGCTGTAATGTCCTTTCATCATTTAACAATTGGTAATAATATTCAAATAGCAAGAAATCCTCTTTAATTTTCTTATTTTGTTATATTTGAGAAAATATCATCAGCCCTGGAAAGCAGATGGATCAAAATTCTTTACCAGCTTTTTTCTTTGTATTATAGATGATAACTCACAGCAAAAGCTGAAATGCATGGAAAGCGTTATTGAATTTAAATAATAGCAATTCTACCCTGCCTATGTAATTTTTCAGACTCTTTTACCATGTCTTAATAATGTTTACTAATGGCTCAAAGTCTTTTTTTTTTTTATTTTAACCACTTTATTGATACAAATATCACAATACCACATGGAAGGGGGGAGGAATAAAAAATATACTTTTCATACAAAACTAAATTTCACTTTTCATAATTCACAAAGAAGTAAAATATATAAAAAAAAATACAGGCAAAGGGCCATACTTTCAAAGAGTTCAATACAGAGCATGTCTACCTGAGAAAAAGATTTTTGAAAAGCCACTTATTTGAGTGTTTGTAGTAGTAGATGCCATATTTGAAGTATTTTGAAACTCTGGGCATTATTAATGCTCTCTGTAAGTAGATGAGAAATGCCCTAATACACCAAAGTCTCACCTCACCCAGTTGTCTCCCTGACTGTGGCCAATAGATTTGCTTAGGGACTAGGATAAGAAACGGAGTGTATACGATGAGTGATCTCATCATAACTAGGTCTTCCTAAATGTTAATGATTTAGGGCATTCCTGATAGGGGTGTTATTCCATAGGTCCTGTAGCATGACAGATATACACAAGGCAATTGTTTTTACAGCAGGAACAGTCTATGCTGCAGCAATAAGAAGTTGTCCAGAAAAGGAGGATTCTGAGGAGAAATATGATATTGGTGTCAGCTGCAAATACACAGATTTCTAGATTAGCTGCACTGTTACACAGAAAATACATTATTTTGGTGCCATTTTCCCTATTTTCATTTATTTTACAAGTAACTATACAATTAGTTTGTCTTCTTATTGTATAAATGTAAAGGAATCTTTATATAGTTTCATATACAGTTTCAGGTTTGTATGAGGATCCATTTCTTCTTTATTCTATGAGAATATTTATGAAAAAAATCTGGGTTGTTAAGTGGGGTATTTGGTGGTGGTTTTGGGGTGTTTTTTTGCATTTTTGTTTGTTTGTTTGCTTTTGTTTTTTGGGGGGATTTTTGTTTGTTTTTTGCTTAGGTTTTTGGATTTTTTTTTTTTATTTTGGGAAGGAAATATGAAAAAGTTCATCCAAAATTAATTGACACAATAAAGAACAGATTCTTCTGTACAATGAGGGAGATTACAGGGTAACTGCCTTTTCAGTCAATTATGACCAAAGTTTCTTTGTCAAGAATCAGAATTATAGAGGAGAGTTGAGGGAGTATTCATGTAAATATGGACAGTATTTTGACAATATTCTTCTTTTAAAAAAAGAGGAAGAGCAAATTTATGCACTCCAAACACAGCTTCTGCGATAACTCAACAAGGGACTAACTCTGTTTTCCTTTTACTAGCTCTTTTGGGGTACTTTATAGACCAGTTCTCTCATCTCAAGTGTCTAATCCCAAGACATAAATTAATTTTAGATGCATCTTTTATTCTTTGTGGCTGCTAAGGCAATACTCACTGTTTGTTTTGGTTGCCATGGAGATAATTGACTTCCTGTGGTGGCAAGAGCCTTCTTTGGGGTATTAAAGGGGCTTGGGTCCAGATATTCTTTAATTTTCATGCAGTGAATAAAGTAATTTCATCAACAAAACCTTTGTAAGATTTCTCTCCCTCATAATTTGCATCATTCTTGTTATAAACTTGTGCATTTTTTGGAGGGGTTTTTTCCTTCCATGTTCATTTTATAGCTCGGCCTGCACACTCCATAATGCTGACTCAAAGCACAGGGTAGAGCAGATAGTCTATTTATTAGTGTCATACATTGGTCAGACACAAGATCCCAACAGCATATTATCTGATAGAACATCAATAGAAACAAAGACAATAAAACATTTGATTATAACATAGCCTTCAAGATGAACTGGTTAGGATTCAGAGAAAGAAGTTTCAGACAAACAATCCTTTACTGAGGCTGTCAACGAAGAATAAAAAGCAAAGACCATTCAGGTTTTTTAGCTGTCTTTCTTACACTGCACTAAAATCTGGGCACCTCGTATCAGACTTTCAAGCTAGAGACTTCAGCATCTGTATATTCAACAAGCTGAGTAAGGCATGTTCTAAAAGTACAGTCCGGTAATCAAAAAAATGCTCAAAAGTACCTTCAAGGAATTTCCAAAGGTAGAGGTGGTGTGTAAGTCCTTTAAGTAAGTGCTTCCAACCAGAAAGTACAGCAAAAGGCTTCGTGCAACATTCAGTGGAGTTTGGGTTGGTTGGTTGGTTGGGGTTGGTTTGTTTGTTTAGTATTCAAAAAAATGATTCTTTACTAATTTGGTTCTGATCAAGAAAGTACGAAGTTGGAATGGTTAACTTGGGTGAAATTATTGTATGTACTATCCATCGTTTTCCTTGCATTATTCACAACAGTTTTTGTCCTTCTGAGTTCAAGCATTACCGTGTTAACTACAATCAAAAACTTTAAATGAGCAAAAAGAAGCTGCATATAATGTTAGGTGTCCTGTTCAAATGGTGCTGAGCCTATGTACGACTGCTCAGGATTTGCACGCTCATCGGAGTAACTTGGCGCAGCTCAGCATAACCCTGTGACAATGGTCAGGAGGCAGGATAGATGGCAGCATGGGACTGGTGGCAAGCACTGCTCTCCGCATCCATGTATCCAGCTACGGTCTGGTCTGCATCAGAACAGAATGCAACGTGGTGTGATGTATCAACAGATGTGCTCCCGCCATGCATATCTTGAACTTGAGATGGTACTGCAAGCCCCTGAGGAATAAAACCTCTAAGTCCTCCAGCTGCAATGGCAAGCTTATGCATTTCCCAAGCACAAGGCTTCTACTGAAGGCACAATAAAGCCTTTGGACAAATCTTCATTAATAACAAGAATTAAAAAGGGATTTGTCCTGTTTCCACACTAACAGTGGATAAAAGCATATAAACACAGGAGGGATTATAAATGAAATCTACATTAATCCCACGATTAGCTCTCTGCCCTCCAACCCTAACCTCCTATATTGAGGGTTATGTCCTTTAAAGCAGCAGATCTGTTAGAGTTAAAAAAAAAACCAAAAAACCCATACACACAATAGTCATTGCAGTTCTTTTCTAATGCACTGGGCTTTTTGTTCTGCTTTGTTTTAAATTTGGTGTACAACACCAAAATGTTCACAGGTATTACATCCAGGAATATACTTTTGCTCCATGGAAATAATGTCATTTGTTCCTAAAGCATCTCACAGCAAAGAAAAAAAATTAAAATCAATAATAAAAATGGAAATCTTTCAGAACAAGTAATAGTAAAACAAAACTTTAGAAATCTCCTTTTAAGTGTACAACACAAAATCAATTTGCCATGACCCTGAGAGTCAGCTATTCTTGCCCTTGTGACAGCAGAAGAAAAAACGAAAAGAAACAAATTAAAGCAGTACATAAAAGTCTTTTGCTTCCCAAAGACTTTGGAGTGTATTTGAGCTAGGAGCACATTTAAAGCAAGCTTTTGAATTTTTATCAATACCATCTTATAATATTATTTTCGTGTCTGACATAGCATTAGCCTTCTAGTGTATTTGTCACTTTGCTTTTCTTTGCATGAAAATTGTTCTTTAGTTAGGCTGTAATCTGAGAACCACTATTGCTCCTGCAATTATCCCACCTCCTGTGTTTCTAGTTGTTCCACGTCATTATTGTTTGTATATTAAGGTTCCTTTTCTATATTTATCAAAATCTGCATCTGAATAATAACTTAAGATCTAAACTGGAAGATATCCAAACAACATCAAAATACTCATACTAGAGCAACACAATGGATTTTTTCAAAAAATACAGAATAGCAATGTAGTCTCCAGCAATCATGAAAAGGCATTTTTTAAGCAACTGTCTCAAGGTTTCTGGGCTGCTTTTGTGTTCAGCTGCAATTTCTATTAATCTCTTTACTTAAATTAATCGAACTGAAGCATTCAGGGATTTTTTCACACAATGTTAATTTCTCTGCAATATTACCAAGAGAAGAGCCTAGTACATGGCAAGCCTAGCACATGTGAGGGATACCAAGAGGAGACAAAAATAGGAATAATTAATTTTAGTTTCCTAAAAGGAAAACTTAAATACAGCTTCCTTACCAGCACTGCAAATCTAGTTACTGTAAGAGGTGTTTAAAACACTACGATGTCTCTCTCTCCACATCTGCACTGATACTGCATTTAGAAATCCTGAACAGAAAAATTCTATTTTTCCATTATAAGGTCAAGTTACATCAAGTTCTTGCCAGTTGGAATGTTAATATACCTAAAACCTCTGAGACTCAATATTGTGATCTTTCATGATGATTTACTGCAGATAAAACTCTGGTGCAGTTCCAGCAGCACTTTAAAACACAAGATTTTACTAAATAGAAAAAAGATTTTGCAGCTAAAGTGACCATATGAAAATCTTCATTATAATCTCTCCAAGTTCGGAAACCTGTGTTCTAAATATCCAACATGCAGAAAGTGTTCAAATATAATATCAGCTCTTACCCACACAAATATGGTAAATGGGAAATCCTTGCATCTTAATATGATTCAAAAGCACAGTACAAATTTTACAGTTGCAAATAAGGTACCCAATAAAAGAAATTACTAAAATCTCTAACCCTTTTTTCCACTCTACCCACTTCATACTTATTCATCATCTGCTCTGAACTGTGAATACAAATATCAGGTTTACAAACTGCAAGCAGAATTCCAATAAAGGTATGGGATTCCCATATTTTTGACCAAATAAAATATGTGCATAATTTCTGCAGTGAAAGATTAAATTCCCCTTCCAACAATGCAAAGTTTGAGCCTGGTAAGGGACTAAACTAGAAGCAGTAGCAGGTGTTTGAAATCCTGAATCTGTTAATGCTGAGGGTTAATAACCGCAGGTGGTAAATACATTAAAAACCAACAACGAAGCAGCTATTCAAAATTGAACATTTCCAGTTCTTTTACTGAAATATTTTGAAGAAATTGATGATTACTCAGATTGTTTTCAGGTATCACAAATACGTAATTTTAGGCTTAGAATACAAACACAGGGAACCTGACACTTTTCTGATGAACAGTGATATTACAGCCTCATGGATTTTGGAAAATGAGTGATTGCATTTTCTAAAATAAACCTATTTTGTGAGCAACCTTTAGAATCACACAATCACACAGAATCACAGAATGTTAGGGACTGGAAGAATGCACCACTTTGCAAAGCTACCTCGTTAAGGTCTGCTACTTGTCTTATTCTCTCTTATTAAAAGCTTTATTAACTCAATGGATGTTGGAATACATTCTTTAGGATTATTTACAAATGATTTCTAATGCAGCTACTACTGAATTCCCACACAGAATCACAGCAATGAATCAACAGAGAGGAGCAAATTCTTGGTAGTCAGCGACATGTTGGGATTTTTAGTGTCAAAATTTTATATTTAGTTTCAAATGTGTTTCTGAGGCTTGGTTAAACAGGGAACTGCTGGGCAAACTGAAGTGGAAGAGAAGAGTTTACAGATCATGGAAGGAGGGGCTGGACACTTGGAAAGAATATAAGGCTGCTGTCAGAGGGCGTAGGGAGGCAACTAGGAAAGTTTAGGCCTTCTTAGAACTGAGCCTTGTGAGAGGGGTCAAGGACAACAGAAAGAGCTTCTTCGAATACATGGCAGATAAAACTAACGCCAGAGGCAATGTAGGCCTACTGATGAGTGAGATGAGTGCCCTGGTGACAGAAGATACAGAAAAGGTAGCATTACTGAATGCCTTCTTTGTCTCTGTCTACTCTGCAGAAGGCTGTTCTGAGGAGCCCTGTATTCCTGAGGCCCCAGAGGAAGGCAGGACAATGAAGGAGTCTGCCGCAGTTTATGAGGACAGGGTTAGGGACCAATTAAGCAATCTGGACATCCATAAATCCATGGGTCCAGATGGGATGCACCCACAGGTGCTGAGGGAGCTGGCTGAGGTCATTTCTAGACCACTCTCCATCATCTTTGTCAAGTCTTGGGAAATGGGAGAGGTGCCTGAGGACTGGAGGAAAGCAAATGTCACTCCAGTCTTCAAAAAGGGCAGGAAGAAGGACCCAGGTAACTACAGACCGGTCAGTCTCACCTCCATCCCTGGAAAGGTGATGGAACAACTTATCCTTGATGCCATCTCAAGGCATATCAATGACAAGACGGTCATTAAGAGCAGTCAACATGGCTTCACCAAAGGGAAGTCATGCTTACCCAACCTCATCATCTTTTATGAGGATATAATGAGGTGGATAGATGATGGCAAAGCAGTGGATGTGGTCTATCCTGATTTTAGTAAAGCATTTGACACAGTCTCTAACAGCATCCTCGCAGCTAAACTGAGGAAGTGCAGTCTGGACAAGTGGGTAGTGAGGTGGACTGGGAACTGGCTGAAGGAAAGAAGCCAGAGAGTTACGGTCAATGGGGCAGAGTCTAGTTGGAGGCCTGTATCTAGTGGAGTGCCTCAAGGGTCAGTACTGGGACCAGTACTATTCAATATATTCATCAATGACTTTGATGAGGGAATAGAGTGCACTGTTGGCAAGTTTGCTGATGACACCAAGCTGGGAGGAGTGGCTGACACTCCAGAAGGCTGTGCTGCCATCCAGCGAGACCTGGACAGGCTGGAGAGTTGGGTGGGGAAAAATTTAATGAAATATAACAAGGGAAAGTGTAGAGTCTTGCATCTGGGCAAGAACAACCCCAGGTTCCAGTATAAGTTGGGGAACAACCTGTTTTAGAGCAGTATAGGGGAAAGGGACTTGGGGGTCCTGGTGGACAGCAGGATGACCATGAGCCAGCACTGTGTCCTTGTGGCCAGGAAGGCCAATGGCATCCTGGAGTGTATTAGAAGCAGGGTGGTTAGAGAGAGGTTCTCCTTCCCCTCTACTCTGCCCTGGTGAGACCACATGTGGAATATTGTGTCCAGTTCTGGGCCCCTCAGTTCAGGAAGGACAGGGAACTGCTGGAGAGAGCCCAGCACAGAGCAACAAAGATGATTAAGGGAGTGGAGCATCTCCCTTATGAGGAAAGGCTGAGGGAGCTGAGTGTCTTTAGCATGGAGAAGAGGAGACTGAGGGGTGACCTTAGTAATATTTATAAACATATAAAGGGTGAGTGTCACAAGGATGGAGCCAGGGTTTTCTCGGTGACAACAAATGGTAAGACAAGGGGCAATGTGTACAAACTGGAACACAGGAGGTTCCACTGAAGTATGAGAAGAAACTTCTCAGTGAGGGTGACAGAACACTGGAACAGGCTGCCCAGAGATGTTGTGGAGTCTCTTTCTCTGGAGACATTCAAAACCCACCTGGATGCCTTCCTGTGCAACCTCATCTGGATGTTCCTGCTCCAGCAGGGGGATTGGACTAGATGATCTTTCAAGGTCCCTTCCAATCCTTAACGTTCTGTGATTCTGTGATTTTTTTTTTCAAGCACACAGATTCGAAATCATGTTTTCCCTGTTTCCTTTCCTATACATTCAAATAATACTGTGGCCCAGAATAGGTAATTCTCTCTATTCCATAAGTAACATGTTTAAGGGCCAATATCTTCTAACCACATAAGGCTATAACTATGAGCTTTACACCATTGAAAAGGGGCCTCAGCTCCTCATAAGGGAAGGTCAGGCAACATCAGGCCATAAAACAGTGACATTATTATGTATAGAAAAGCTATTTTACAGAAGGTAATTTTTAGAGCCTTCAAAATTTATTAGCTATCATTTTCCACTCCCTGTGTATCCTGTGCTCTGGAGTGCACGGTAAAAAAAAAAAACAACCTGACTCAAAGTAAAAGCACATGAAAAATAGTAATAATAATTCAAAAAGTGAACTAAAATATTTCTAAATCTTTCTTCTTCTTTTTTTATCCCCCAAATGTTCAGCATAAACAATGTGTATAATCATATAGTGTGGTATGTAGGATTTATACCGTATGATAATAGAGTAATAAGAGCAACTAATTTCTCAGCAGGTAAAAATAGTCATAACTCTTGTAACCAAACTATACATACCAGCTCAGGATCTGATTCTTTTTTTCTGCTCCCCACAGATATTCAAACTATCAAAACTGTCAAGAAATGCTAGCCCTCTGATATACATAGATTAAATCACATTAGTTATTTATCTGCTTATATACATTATTTTTTATTATTTTTATTATTAATTTCCTATCTCCTTCATCTAACCAGAAGGACACAAGGAATTGGCAAGCTGACTAAATACTAACAAAGATCCACAATGGGACTTCTGCTTCATGGGATTTAGCTCTAAATCCATAACCATTAAATGCTATTTTATATTCCAGTCTTTTTGTATGTATTCCCAAATCACATTTATCATGCATGATTCTTTTTAATTTTCTTTTGGACATTGTTCTTGTGTTTCAGAAATTTAAAATAATGTATCTTCAAAATACAGATTATGCCATCATCCAACCGGACCAATAAGCTAAAATGACATTTAAGATTTGCCTACACATATCCTAGACTGCACTACTGGGAATGTCACCTGGTGCAGATGCCAGTCCAAGCCAACGAGCTCTCATGTGTACTGAAGAGTGTATGGAGGCTTGAAATTAGAAAGACTCCCTCTCTTGCATGCATAAATTGTTTCCAGAACTAAGTTGACACATCCACACAGCACAACACACGTGCCCATCAATATTTTTTTGCCACACATGAAACAGCTAGAACCTGATTTTCTATGATCAAAATACAGCTTCTTTTGATTTCACTTGCAGTTGTAGGTGTTAGGATTTTGCCAGTCATTTTCAAGATGGAGAATGAGAGAGGTCAGGGGGATGACAAACTAGTAATATCTATTCCTTTCCGTTGTCCATAAAGGAAGATAAGGTCAGTCATTCAAAGTAAATTAAAAGAAATCCATTCCGTGTACTCCGAATAGGCAATGAATGAGAAACATTTATTGCATCATTTTTCATTTAAGGGCTTTTGTGGCAGAAGTATGTCCAGGGTGACATTTGACTGCCTTAACCACAAGAAAAAAACCTCTTATGATCCTCAGTTCCCTGTTGAATTCATGACACAGACACCTGTCTCTGCAGTAAACAAGGTAGGGGTCTTAGAGGCAAACCTCATGAATTTTACCAGTCTGATTCTTTCAGATAGCCTCAACAATATCCAGCTTTGTAACAAATGAAGTAAGGGAACCACCTGAAAAATATTATATGATCTCTTATCAAAAGGGTACACTGAAAGAGAGGCACCTGATTAGTTAGGCATCTGAAATAATACATTTGATAATTTAAGTGCTTGACTTCGCAGCTCTGATATTCTGGTAGTTTGATAACATAAAAGCTGTAAAAACAACACTGTAAGATCAGGAATAATAATTGCCATTTTCTAGCAGAATCAAATTTAAAATAAGGTCTATTTTCCACTACAGAGAACTGCACAAACCACTCAGAGGAGCCAATAGGAGGGGTGGAATTTGTAGCTCTGCAGTGCAGGTCCTAATGACCTAATGGAATAACCACAGATGCCACCACACACAACCATCCTTCATTTGGGACACATATCCAAAAGGGAGAAAGCACATATTTTGATTATATTATCCGTTATAAACAAATCTAGCAGGAAATGACAAGATTCAACTGAAATAAACAGAGAGAAAAGTTTCTTTCAAAACTTACAAATTTTTCACACAAGTAAAGACCAAGTATACGCTCTTCAATCAGACAAAACTGAAACTGATAGGACTAAACTTGAAAGAGAAAATCAAGAGGAGACCTTAACAGCACACTGCACTATAGGGAAATAAGTGAAGAGAACTGCTCATGGGATGTTTAAGATTGATATATATGATGGGATTATTCACTGATCTTTCTCAATAACCCTTTGTTACCACCCTGCCCTTCTTTGTTATTACAAATATTTGTATTTATAAAGGTTATTCACGCTGAAATCAACTTAAGGCTAATGTACTCTGTCCAGATCGAACTTTTCCTGAGATTGAAGCTTTTAAATATATCTTCATATTTTCTTGTTAAACAATATGTTTATATTCCTGAAAAAGAGTATCTTTCCAAACACTACTAACATGCTTTATTACACTGGTTTTTTACACACATTTTGCACAAATATTACCTATACTTAATGTCCAAAATACTTGGAAGTATGTTTGTGTTAGAGCATCATCTTCTTTTTAGGTGAAAAAGTCTTACTAAACAAGCTGACTAGAACATCATTAAAATTTCTTCACTTTTTAAGACACTGTGTGATTGTTAGATATATCATTTTTTTGCAATACATTTAAAGAAAAAAAAATCCACAAATTTCTTCAGTATAATTCCATGAAGAGTGACCATCTGTTTGCTGTCATTATTTTTAATAATGTCTATATAACACTTGGTGCTGAAATAATATCACCAAGCCTCAAACCAGCTGGCTTAACATGTTATTTAGAAATTCTCCTGCTTGCATCATCTGTCTTCCTCAGGCTTTTTGAAGAAACATGGCCAGAGCACTTTTGGACTGACACAGCACCCCACTACTATAATGGTTTCTCAGGGCTTTCTGAAGCTGTTTTGCAGGACTGGCCTGATGCTTCACAACATTTACAAACATATGTGCATAGACAAAACGTTGAGATATGATTCATTTCCATTCCCAATATAGAATATTTGGCTTGAAGAACTGGACTTCAAAAGCATGCAACCATCAGATAAGAAAAATATTGGGAAAGCTATCTGAACGTGACTGATACAGTTTGTTGGAAATTGCAAAACTGCTAACTTAGCCATGTACACATTCTAAACAAAAGATTGACAGCAGAGTTGTTCTACATTGTCAGCTCCAAACTCACAAATATTTAAACTAATAATAAACAATGTATTTGGTTAAGAATTCAGGACTGAAGATGACCCCCTAACTCTGAATTTATTCTCAGGCAAGCAGCAGTTACTCTACAGAATCACAGAGTTGACTGGGTTGGAAAAGACCTCAGAGATCATCAAGTCCAACCCCTGGTCCAACTCCAGTCCATTTACTAGATCATGGCACTAAGTGCCCTGTCCAGTCTCAGTTTAAAAACCTCCAGGGACGGCAAGTCCACCACCTCCCTGGGCAGGCTGTTCCAATGCCTGACCACTCTCTCTGTAAAGAATTTCTTTCTAATATCCAGCCTAAATTTCCCCTCACAGAGTTTAAGCCCATGCCCCCTTGTCCTATTGCTGACTGCCTGGGAGAAGAGACCAATTTCCACCTGGCTATAACTTCCTTTCAGGTAGTTATAGAGAGTGATGAGGTCACCTCTAAGCTTCCTTTTCTCCAAACAACCCCAGCTCCCTCAGCCTCTCCCCATAGGTCTTATGTTCAAGTCCCTTCACCAGTCTTGTTGCTCTTCTCTGGACCCGCTCCAGCACTTCAATGTCTTTCCTGAACTGAGGGGCCCAGAACTGAACACAGTACTCCAGGTATGGCCTCACCAATGCAGAGTACAGGGGAAGGATCACTTCCTTTGTTCTGCTGACCATGCTATTTTTGATACAGGACAGGATACCACTGGCCTTCTTGGCCACCTGGGTACACTGTTGGCTCATGTTGAGCTTCCTGTCAATTAGTACCCCCAGGTCCCTTTCTATATGCAGAGAGGTACATATGAACTAGCTGTCTACATGGGAATCTGTGGCTTAATTCAACAATCCGTACACAAGGTCCAGTGACATTTAAGCTTCTCTATTATTTCCTTTCCAGCCTTTCAGAAGGACACAGGTTTACCTGTTACTGCACCTGTTTTACATAATATCTCTTAGCCCCATGCGAATATCTCAGATAACCTAGGGCACCTCAGAGACTGAGATATTTATCTTGCTTCTGGTCAATACATTTAGAGGAGTCTGCCAAACAGATGACAAAAAGTACCCAGTCAGTGTAGTATAAACTTGTATGTCACAACATAGTTGCAGACTGAAGTCTTTCACCTTAATTCTCCATTAGGGTCAAGCACAGCTCTATATAGTACTAGTTGTAACCATGGTCCTAAGCCAAGTATTGCAGGTGGACATAAGAACAGCAGATTTAGTCCTCTTTATGACTATGTACCCTCTCTTGTGGAGATTACATATAATGGGCTTTGGTTCCTGTGTGCCCCCTCCTTCCTCTGAGGAAGGTCTCAGCATCCTTGACATCTACTGCTTTCACCCTTTGACGCTTAGAAGAGAGACTGGCTTGGTCACTGGAATCATAAATGTTCCTTTTCAGGAAGGATGATCTTTCTTCACTATCTTTTAAAGTCAGGAAATGCAGTATGCAGTAGACCTAGTGAAGTGGAAAATCCATTTCTATAGGTTCTGTAGAAAGAAATACAATTATCAAAAAATTCCTCTGCAAAGTTAAGAAATTTAACAAGAAATTAGTTTCTTTCAGTTGAAGGTTTAATCCAGTCTATAGAATTTAATAGAGAATTACAGCCTTGTGATAGAAAGGTTTACAGTTCCTATAGAAAGGTGATTATTCTATATTTAATTCTCCAGATCTTTTTCTGTAAGGGTAATTTCAGATTCATTGAACTGTTATGCTTCTCCTGCCACCTTGGAAATTCTCCCACTTTCATGAATTTGGCATGGATCCATCAATAGAACCAGAAACATGAAATTTCCATTGCTAATATAAAAGTGCAATTCTATACTGTTTCATAATTTCCCACTTGATAATTCATATGTAGCAAAAACCTTCCCTCCTTATGTTTTGGCAAAATGAGTTTGCATGGCAAGGTTTTAATAGCGAGGGGGCTACAGGGGTGCCTTCTCTGAGAAACTGCTAGAAGCTTCCACAATGTCTGACAAAGCCAATACCAGCCAGCGCCAACTCAGACCCTCCACTGAACAACGTTGAGCCCATCAGCAGTGATAGTAGCATCTCTGGCATAACATATTTAAGAAGGGAGAAAAGTTGCTGTACAACAGCAACTGTGGCCAGAGAAAGGAGTGAGAATATGTCAGAGGAACAGCCCTGCAGACACCAAAGTCAGTAAAGATGGAGTAGGAGGAGGTGCTCCAGTCACCAGAGCAGAAATTCCCCAGCAGCCCATGGTGCAGCCCATGGTGAGGTAAGCTGTCCCTCTGCAGCCCATGGAGGACTCAAGCTGGAACAGTTAATGAAGAACTGCAGCCTGTGTGAAGAATTCATGTTGGAAAAGTTTGTGGAGAACTGTCTCCCATGGAAGAGACCCCATGCTGGAGCAGGGAAAGAGTGTGAGGAGCCCTTTCCCTGAGGAGGAAGGAGCAGTAGAGACTAAGTGTGACGAACTGACAACAGCTCCCATTCTCCACCCCTCTGCACTGATGCAGGGGGAAAAGGTAGAGAAATCAGGAATAAAGTTAAGACCAGGAAGAAGAGAGAGGTGGGTGGAAGTTGTTTTAACATTTAGTTTTCATTTTTCTCATTATTCTTCAGGGATTTTGATTGATAATTAATTAAATTAGTTTCCTCAAGTCAAGTCTGTTTCGCCCATGATGGTAACTGATGAGTGATTTCCTTGTCCTTATCTCAATCCATGAACTTTTCATTCTATTTTCTGTCCCCTGTCCAGCTGAGGAGGGGGAATGATAGAGTGGCTTTGGTGGACACCTGGTGTCCTGCCAAGGTCAACCCATCACAAATGCCATGCACATAGAAACACATAAATAAAAACTAGGAATTCCCTGTGTGTTTTGCTCAATACACAATGGCTTTTATGAAGAGCAATGTGATTCAGTCAGTAAAATGAAATACAAGGATGGGTGGGGGAATTACATTTGGACAATCAGGAATAATTTCTCACTAACATTATGAAAGTCTTGTTCATATGAAAAATATTCACATGTATCTTCTGTATATTTTAAAATTGGTATCAGTTAGTAAATATATTCTAAATTCTATAACCTGAGAAGTATAAAAGCATTGAAAACTGATAAGACAGGGGCCACTGGATTAGTATACAATTTTAACTGCATAGACTGTAACTGTAATCCTGGGGTGCAAATGTCACTCAAACAGGACAAAAGTTATATAAACAATGGTAAATAAACAGTGAAGTGCAATCATATCATGTAATATTCAGTGTTTCTGCTTGGGAGATCCACCTCTGAGCTAATGACCTTGTTTTTTTTTTTTTTACTCAGGAGAGACAAATGCACGTGTTAAGGTTTACATCAGAGTCATGTGATCTAATTAGGATGAGAGTGTAGGTCCTATATATATCTATGCATAGAATCACAGAACCACAGAATCACAGAATCACAGAATGGTTTGGGTTGGAAGGGACCTCTGGAGATCATCTAGTCCAACCCACCTGCTGAAGCAGGTTCACCAGAGCAGATCACACAGGAATGTGTCCAGGCGGGTTTTGAATGTCTCCAGAGAAGGAGACTCCACAACCTCTCTGGACAGCCTGTTCCAGTGCTCTGGCACCCTCAAAGTAAAGAAGTTTCTCCTCATGTTTAGGTGGAACATCCCATGCTTCATTCTGTGCCCCTTGCCCCTCATCCTGTCATTGGGCACCAAAAAGAGTCTGGTCCCATCCTCTTGACACCCACCCTTGAGATATTTATAAGCACTGATGAGATCCCCTCTCAGCCTTCTCTTCTCCAGGCTGAACAGACCTGGTTCTCTCAGTCTCTCCTCAAAAGAAAGACACTCCAGCCCCCTAATCATCTTTGTATGCCTATGTACACCTACCTCTCTCTATTAATTATAAAGACAGTCTATGGCAACTGGTTCACTGCTACTGTAGAGGTCACCCTCTGGACAGATAAGTAACACCCTCTGTGTTTAGTTTAGTAAAAATAAACAAAATAGTCATCACCCAATATCCATTCTTTCCAACTTATGTCCCTAAAAATATTTTATGTGAAATCCAGAAGAGCTGATCATTTGCATCATATATCATTGCTCTATATTAATGTAAAGGAGGTGCTGTAAAGCTGGTCCTTACTAGCTCCAGTGAACTGTATGATATTAACCAGAATTTTTCTGTCAGTGTTTGGGAGATTTCACTCTTAATGAATTAATACAGGGACATGCTCTGTAGTTTCTAGAGCAAATATTTCAGACTCTGCCATATCAAATTCAATCCAGATAGCAATTAATAATAGCTTTCTGTAAAGTCAACTCTGATTCTAATAACACTCACTCACTTCTGTTAGAGATAGCGGATTTCTTCACAAATTGGTCTCCAATAATTTCAACAGATTTGTTGTTATACCTGTATGTAAAAGTTTCTGTGAACTTGCAATCTATTCAGTTGTAGATTTTCTTCCTTTCTCAGGGCACATGTGAAACACACATCCTTCCAGTACTGTGTTCCTTTTCTATCTTTAAGTTTCATACTATTCATTTATGGTGAATCTCAGGTAACTATACAAGTGCCCTCAAGGAGAAGAATTGTTTAAATACTTCTAAACAAAAAACTCAGTTAAAGTTTTGCTAAGACTATTATGGAGCCTTTGAGTGTCAAAACTTACCTGCCTTCACCTAAACTTGTGCCAAGTTAAATTTTTAAGGTGCTACTTGAAATTTAAAATCTGAATACAGATTTTGATATTTCCAAGATACTTTATGTTTTTAAAAATAGCTTTAAAACTCATTATATTATGTCATTTCAATCTGTGTTTTTAAAATTTCTTATACTTAAAAAATTACATACTGCAATAAATTCACATTAATTGAACAAAACAGGGTATTGCTAATACCATAACTACACAGAATTTGTTGCTGTAGATGCTAGGGAATGAAAATAAATAAATAAATAGATAAATAACTATTAAAAATAGCAATAAAGCTAAAATTTAAATACAACAGTACAGAATTATCCAGAACTATGTAAGAAGAAAAAACAAGCAAAACAAAATAAAGAAACTAAAAATACAACAACAGAAATTGAAAGACTGAATTGACCATCTCCTTAACGTATATGGCAACCAATCACTGGAAAAATTCAGTACTTGTGACTTGGGTGATAGAAAATTCAATATTGTCAGAAGAAGGAAATTGAAGAAATACAAGGGAGAAAAAAAATCATCTGGGGATACCAGCTACAGTCCAAAATTACTTGAAGAAAAATTTGGTATAAGCAACAAATAAGTGTGACTGTTTACTAACATGTCTATATGTGACATTTTTCCTCAAGTAACAAGCTTCCGTAACAGTATGTGCATGTATGTGTTTTTTATTCCTGAAAGATGAAACCTACAATGAAAACCAGAAGTTAGTTTTACTGCTAACTAAGTGCTAGATGTTCACTTTGCTGAGAAAGATATAAAGACAATGATGCTAGTGCTCATGGAGGATACATTCCCTACCTAAAATATTTACTCCCGAAAAATTCACATTGGTATAAATTGTAAACATGTTCTGGGAAGCCAAAGCCTTCATAAAGGCGGGATTTTGCCTTAAGGTTCACATATGGGCAAAGAAAAAAATAGTAGAAATGAAAAATATTTAATTTTGTTTCCATTTAATAGACCTGAGGAATTATCTTAAGAACAGCCTTAAAACAAATATGCAATTTGTGTCAACACTTTATTTTTATTGGTTTTTTTCCTGGACAATGCACTTTGAATGTGTCCTGATACCCTGCACAACTGCTCATCGAGATGGCAAAATCTCAGTGTGAACATTTATTATGAACAGCCCTCCCTGTTTCAGTAGGATTTTTTTTTCCTGCTGTAATATTTTCTAGGCTATCAATCATAGCGTATAAAATAATCAAGTCCATCTTAAACCAAGAAACATTTAAGACTGTTTTTTGCACAGCCTCTAGATGATTTTTTTTTTTTTTAATGTATCCTCTTTATTTGGATTAATATTGTACTCTATGGTTTTTAAAAATGTATTCCTCTCTCGTACTAAAACACCTGGCTTCTGGTGCAGTTCTCTGTGCCTACATGTAGTCTCACTGACTCTCCCAAAAGGAGGGATTCCAGGCCTGCAAATAATTGAAAAAATAGATTCATAGTCTGCATGCTAGAATATTAATTTACGGCTGAGGAAAAAAAGCACAACAAGTATTGCCTGCTACAAAAATAAACTAAAAGGAAACTGAAAATAACAGTCTTGCCGAGTCACTAGATAATTGCTCTATATCCTCTGATTTTAACACAATTGTTCACGAGTTGTGGAAAGAGGAAAACAAACAGATGAAATTAGAACCCCAAAACAACTGCTATTTAATTTTCCTAAACCTAAGAGAAATTGGTAAGTTTTAAACTGCTTCCTAAACTACTTAAAAACATTATAAATCAGCTTACAAATGTATGTGTCTTTCCCTTATCTTATTTAGCAATTCCAAATACGTTTGCTTTTCATTTCATGTAAAGTGCTGTTATTGTGTTATTTTTATGATGTCTTAGATGGTTTATGCTTTGTAACCCAAATAAGAAGTATATGTGGACATACGTGATATTTAATGAATAAATTGAATCTGAGTTGATTTATCTGCTCTGCCTTTGTTTTCCAATTGCCATTCTGCAGAGTAAGAGGATAGGGCGTGTGCTGCTTGTTTGCAGTAAGTATTTGAGAAGCAAGCCTTAATTTAGAATAGCTTCATTTGCATGGAAATCTATCTAAACTTAGTGCTATTAAAAAAAGTTTAAATGAACCAAGAGTGAGGCTTTGGCAACAGAAAATGGTAAATCTCCATGAATAATTTACATTGATTTTGTTTATGCTAATGAACCTCTCATTTATCTCTATTTTGTGCAATTATTACACAATTGCAAAGATTCAAAGACAATAAAACTAACGGTGAGGATCTGGAACATTTTTGTTGAGCACTGTTTGGCGGGTCAGCAGCATTCAAGGTTATCTTTTTAGCAAATGTTACAACTCAGCTGCAGATTAGATTTGGGTACCAATCCCACATGGAAAGACTGTGTGATGACCCCAAGACACACTGTCAGAGAGAGAGTGACAGGGCACAAGAACATGTTTGTGTATTCTGGGATTCAAAGGCAGGATTGCTGAGAGGAAACAGAACATTTAAAAAGAGCTGATATACTTTAGGCTATTCTGTAGCATATATATGGTATCTTTAATGAGATTTGTTTGCATTAATAGCTAGACACTGAAGCAAATAAAAAAACATACATTATTTTGGATTAAATTTATTAACATATTTCATTGGAACAGCAAGCCATTGCTGCTGCTTCTACTTTTGCTAAAATGCTGTAAAGAGAATGGAGGATGTGTGAATCAACAAGCTGATTTCTAGGTATGTACTTTTGCTGCAAAGTTCAGATCCAGAGCTGACCTGACCAAGTTTCATGTACAGGGTATACTAGTTTCAATAGAAAAAAGTGGTTCCATCTTTCGTGGCTATGGAATCCCCCTAAAAATACAAATGAACTATCACGATGACTCAAAAATCAGTACATCATATCAATAAAAATCTAAATGTATTCTATTTAAAAAAAAAAAAAATGTACATTTAAAATGTCACATTTAATTAATTTCTTTTTACGGTATTAAAATGTAACTTCTGAAAACCTGGGTGGTAGATATACCTGGACACCCACATTTCATTTTCAGTAGGAACAAAACCTTAAATAAATCTATTTTAATAGGGGTTACATGTTTAGACAGCAGAGATTTGGCACAGCTACTTTTGAATGTCAAAAGAAAGTTTCTGGGGCATTTCCATTCCTCCTTTTATCTTCTGCCACAGAGATCAGAATAAAAAACTATCAGGAGGACCCAGTGCCATATAGGTCTAAATACAAATGAGACAAGTGAAGCCTAAAACAATACTGACTATTTCAGTTTTCCCTCTGGCTTTATTCTTCCTTCTCCAGAAATATTAAAACAAAATGGGATGTTTTTAATGGATTGTTGGCAGCATTGTTTTTATTAACAAAAGGGAACTCAATCAATCGCTCTGCCAAAACTCTCTGTCTTCCCTTTGATGGGCATGATAAATGATGCCAAGTATTGTCAGATCCTGCCAGATTAAATTAAAATGATAGGTGTTCAAAATCTTTTAGGACCAAACTTAATGTAATTTTGATTGTATTTCTTCCTGAAAGAAAAAGTATGGAAAAAAGTAAGCAAGAAAGACAATAAAAGCTTAGAGATAAAGTAGATTAACAGAAGCATTCTATCATTAAATGTTACTTTCCAAGGCAATGATAGAGACTGACTGAATCCGAAATACATCTATTAACATATGACTGCCAGCACTAGTAAGAGCTAGATGAAAAATCGTAACTCACAATAGCATCCCAGAAGCAAAGTTTAAAGAAGTGACATAAAACTAAAACATGTTTAGTGAGTGATTTAAAACACTCCAAAGTTTATCAGGCTCTCAACTGACTACGTTAAAACAGTAAAATTCTGTCTGGGATTATTGTCAATCCTAGCAAATAAGGAGAAAATGCAAAGCCTGTTTTAGGGAACAGGTGGTCAGTATTTACAGATACATGGTTAACAGCAGTAATAGTTCTATTTATAATACCATGAAATATTCAACTAGTTTTAGAAAGTAATGTGCTTTAAAAGGTAAATTCCATCGAATCTTTCAAACCAGCAAATTTGTTCTTCACACAACCACAAGTCAAACCATCTGGGATCAATGTATTCACTCCCCACCTCTTAAAATTTAGAAGCCTGTCCTGCTGTCCCACTTCATTTTCAGAAGAGTAAACATCCTTACAACTTTCAGTGTGAGTGCAATATTACCTGAATTCGCAGGTAGTATAGTCCAGATTGCAAAAAAAAACCACAAACCACTGTTACTACAGTAGTGACATTTCCAAATCCAAATTTCAATGACAGAAATCCTTGTTTCACATAATGACTTTGCATGGCTGCTGTTCTTGGCAATGAGGGAAAAGCTCTGGCCAAGTGGCACGCCCTGAAAGTGGCTCTTATACCAAACAAAACATTACAACAATGTGCAGGATTGTATTTTGCTTAGAACTGAAGGTTGGCAGCAGCTTTATAACAAGTCTTCAGGAAGTGTTGTATGATTTACCACTATTATATTTATTGTTGGTGGTCTTGTGGGCCAGTGCTGGATAATATTGAAGACATTTATGAAATATTCTTTACCTTTCTAACTCTATTTTATGTCAGTAGTTCAGGCAATTTATAACTGCTGTTATCTGTGCAACAGTACAGTGAAATGGAGCTCATTGCAGGAGCTCCAGGTCTCATGTCTCCTCCTATATAGTATGTGTCTTTTTAATTTGCAGCGCTGCTGACACAGTATGCTTGATCAGGGACCAGTATTGAAGATAACTCTGTAGGATAAAATGCTTGCTCTCTCAGCTGTGTTGTTATATAAATTCTGCCATGTATACATGCCGAGAGAGAACTTGAGAGACATAAAATGTAGCTTGATGCAAGTAGGAATACCTCTATGGCTTTTAGTAGAGTTGTACAAAAAAAAAACCCCTCTGGGGATTTTGACCCATGGCAGTCATGAAATTAATGCAGTAGGATGATAGAGGGTATTATATATCCTCCGTTACTCATTATGTGACAAATCACTGTTATGTTTTATGCTAGGACTGAGGCCTTTGTAAGTAAAGGGAGCAGTCTCATAGCTGGACTGAAACACAGAATTTCCAACATCTTCTCTAGTGAAGTAAACAAAGACATTTCGAGAACTGGGGGGGTTTTGTTAGGGCAAAAAAGGCATATGTTTTAGCATGGATATAATATAGATTATTCCACAGCATGCTCTTTAGAGACAGAAGAGATCAATTATAGCTAAATTGAGATGTGATAGAAGGAGAATTAGTGATATGAGGAAGCTTAAATTAATCCCTCGTAAGGCAGTATCGACAAACGTTACTTGTTGGTGTTGTCAGTCTAGTGCTTTCAGCAGTCTGTGCCAAAGCCAAGAGCACTGAATCACGTGAAAGGAAGGAAATAATTCATCCACAAAACAAACAATAAAACCAAATGAAAAGCTCCACAAAAACAACAACAAAAACCCCAGCTCACTACATTCTCAAAATCTAGAAAGAAAACATCAATAATAAACCCCTAAATGCTGATTGGCCTCAAGGACTGAATATTTGCTCTTGTGTGATTGCACCTGAACTCAATGCCTCGTTTTCATTCAAGGCAAAACCAGAGTGACACAAACCCCTTTCCATAATACTCTCCTCAAAGACCCACCACATGGTGGAACAGCTGAAGCTTAAGCATACAGCCATGCCTAGAGAGATGCCTGAGTAGCCCCAATAGTGGGGGCATCAGCCATCATGGCTTCTGCCAGCATTGAGCCTCTCCACAGACACTGCCTACCATGGAGGCTTTCCAGGTGACCCAAATCTGTCTGACAACCAGTGATGACATACCCTGAGCCAGCTGCAGCCAATCATGGAATCATAGAATTATTGTGTTTGGAAGAGACCCTTGAATCATCAAGTCCAGCCATAACCTAAATCTAGCACTAAACTACATCCCTAAGAGTCTCATTGCCAGGCAAGCCTTTCACATGGAGCAGGCTCATCCTCCTCTTAGCACTACACCTCAGAAGTCCCCAACATGCTCCATTCCCTCATCCTACAGTGTCTCTCCTCAGAGCTGGAGATTGCCGGTGAGAAAAGGCCAGGCAGGCACAATCTTTTGGTTTTCTGTTCGCTGAGTCCTGTCCCCTGTTTCCTGTTCCTTACTTCCCTCCTGGCCCAAACTGGCGGTAATGAGGGGGAACAAGATGGCTGCAGCTGTACCCCACCTCGCCCTTCTCTGAGAGTGCCTTCTTTATCTGCACCTTTGCTACACATATTGCTGTCTAATGGCTAAAACTTAAAACCAAGCATTTTCTTTTATTTTTCCACAGGGAAAATAAACTGCGGAATCTCAGCATCCTACCCTATGTGAAAGACCGTTCTGCTTTTCACATATACCTTGATTAAACACTTGTTCTGCTATTACTGTGGTTCAGTTTGTTATGTGATCTTCAAAGGTGAAACCTAAACTCCCTCCAGCCCTCTAAATTCAATGGAACTCTTCATCCTTTGATGATACTCCACATAAACCACTTTGAATATGTGGGACTTTAATTTGGTCTGATCCTAAAAGCCATCATACTAGAGCAGACCAAAGGTTCATGTAGTCCCCCGCAGCGGCCAAAGGCATTATGGCTCTCAGTGGATTTCTCTTTTTTGCTTGAAGTCTCCCCTTGAACCTGCTTGCTCTCTAGGTAGCCTGGCAGGATGGCATTGAAAAAATTGTCCTGTCCACAGAATAAACAGCGCCTTAATAAGGCAAGACATTTTTTGAGAGAGAAAACAGAGGGAAAATGCAGAAATGATAGATTGTGGAACATCGGATATTGACTGGAAAACATTTGAAACTGCATTCATGAAAGTTGCTAATACAGTTCAGGGGTGGCTTGAGAGAAGGGAGGAGAGAAAGGAGCTGCTGTTCATAAACTTCAGAGAGAGTGCTAAAATTAGAAAAATCATGTTTAAACAGTGGCACTGAAAATAATAAATTGAGCTACCTTTTAAGGGCAGTAAAATACTAATCCCAGGGGACTGTGGGCAGAACCTGACAGACTGTGAATGGCTAAAAGAACATTTTCTCGAAAGAAGCAATAAAGCTTGTATGCTGCTAGTTTACAGCCTCAGACAGGGAAAAGGGGAAAAAAAAAAAATCTATTTTAGCAATTAGGAACTGTATTGGAGCTATGAAATATAAAACAAAATAAATTTGTGAACTCTTTGAAGATTTCTATTAACACCTTTTTACTTGCAAGAAACAGGTCTCTGGAGATAAAAGGTCAGATTGTGAAGGCTAATATGTCTAGTTACTCAGCAGAAAAAAAGGCCAGGTTGGACTGTCCTTTTGAAGCTAAGGAAATTCAGAAGTGATTTAAAAAATATGCCAGAGGAAAAACTTCAGGGCTTTTTCAATTCCCTTGTGACTTTTCTTTTTATATTTTCAGAATATGATGGTTAACACACATAGCTTGGAGGACAAATTTGCCTTTCCATTATGATGGAGGCAATTTTTATGCATTCCTATAATTCATAAACACATTATAAAATGTAGGTATTATGAATCCACTTTTCTGTTTGTCTAGTAGAGTATTTCCCATTACTACAGCCACAAGAAATAGAAATTGAGTTTCTGCACAAATGTTTGTTGAGATGTGCTTCAAATCTGGTAAATGCAGTGAATTAGATAAAAGTGGTAAATTAGGAGAATGAACGTAGGAAGGAAACTGGATATTACATGTCTGAGCTCAGTTTAAAGGTGGGTTTCATTTTTTTTATGTGGAGAGTCTGAAGCTACTGACTGCACAAATTCAAAGCTGAATGTGTTGCTTTTGAATGTTGTGGTACCTTGGTTCATCCAGTCATACATTATCCAAAAGAGGCATCAAGACTGTTCCAACTACTGGCTTCCACAGTGGAAGGTTTTGCCTTAGCACTCAAGCTCAAGCAGGCTCCAGATTGACAGGTTTGTAAGCTTACACAGTGGGCTCCCACCTATCAGTTATGTGATGTTGCCTGACAAAGCCATTTGGTATAAACTGTGCTTCCTGATCTTGCTCTTTCTTCCTGCCTTCTGGATTCTGCATTAAGACCTTGCTGCCACTTTTCAGCAGACTTCTGACTACAGTGTGATCTTGCCCAGTTGTTTTGGATTTTCCAGATTCTGCTCTCAGCCTACCCTGATCACGGTACGTAGATCTAGCTTCAACCCCTGACTCTCATTGAACCTTAACACTGCTCACATTCAAAAATGCATACCATCTCAAATCTTTATTAATATTATTGCACTTCAGATAAGCAGCAGAACTACTTTACTGAGGCCGGAATTTTGTTAGTTAGTAAGTTAGTTAGTAAATTGTAAGTTAGTGTAAGATATAAGGGTTTCCACAACACACTAAGGATAAGATCCATTCTAACATTGCTTATAGCGCAGGGACATTATAATGATGTCACAGAATCACAGAATGAACCACAGAATGTTTGAGGACAGAAAGGACCTCTGGAGGTCATCTTGTGCAGCCTTCCTACTCAGGCAGGGCCACCTAGAGCAGGCAGCCCAGTACTGTATCCAGGCAGCTTTTGAATATCTCCAAGGATGGAGACTCCACCACCCCGGTGGTCAACCTATGCCAGTATTCAGTCACCCTCACAGGAAAAAAATAAGTGCTTCCTGATGTTCAGATTAAGCTGCCCATGTTTCATTTTGGGCCCATTGCTTCTGGTCTTATCACTGGGCACAACTGAAAAAAGCCTGGCTCCACCTTTACAGTCTCCCCTCAAGTATTTGTATTCATTAATAAGATTTCCCCAAGTTTTCTCTTTACCAGGCTAAATGGTCCCAGCCTACGGACTAGGAGAGCTACTTCAGTCCCTTAATCATCTTTGTGGCCATTTGCTGGACTCTCTTTCTTGTACTAGGGAGCCCAGAATGGGACACAGTACTCCAGGTGCGGCCTCAGCAGAGCTGAACAGGGAGGAAGGATCACCTGTCTTCACCTGCTAGCAATGCTCCTTCTAATGCAGCCCAGGATACTGACAGCCTTCTTTACTGCAACATGACATTGCTGACTCATGTTCAGTCTGGTGTCCCCCAGGACTCCTGAGTCTTTTTCTGCAAAGCAGCTTTCTAGCTGAACAGCCCCCAGAATATATTGGTGCCTGTGGTTCTTCCTTCCCAGGTGCAGAACTTTGCATGTTCCTCCGTTGAGGATCTTACAGGAGACAGTATTGATAACCTGTCAGTGGAATTCCTTCATAAGCGTCTTCTCTGGAGGCCTATAATGTGACGTTTGACTACTGCTGGCCCTATGACAGATTTAAAATATGGTCCCTGCTTTGTTTTCAGCATTCTTTGTATATTGCTATGTAATCTTTATATATTTGTGTTGGTCACTTCAGAATTAACTTAGAAAATGAATCTTATTTCATTGTTGCTTGACTTTAAAAGATCATATTAGGTTCGCAAAGATTGAAAGATTGACTGTGTTTCCTCTAATGAAAGCATGTCTTTCATACCTTTAAAAATTAATTTATTACTGTTTAGAGTTCTGCATTGATTGCTCTCTAAATACTGCTGGCGTTAATAAAAATCTTTCTCACTCAACCCTAATAAATGTTTTATCAACTTGGGATCTTCTCAGAACAGATGACTTTGAGACTGACATGAATAAAATTCAACTATTGAGAAAATATCTGTAACAGAAAGATGCAAAGTTCTTTTTGGAGGACCTGCTAATAAGCTGTTTGCCTTACCAGAGGTAGCAACTCTTCTGCAAATTAAAACTACTCAAAATAACTGAAATTTAATATAGAAGTTTATTTCAATTTTATTCTGTATAGTATATCTTCCTCGTGCATTTTCTGAAAGCTCTATCCGAGGATATTAAGGTTTATGCAATGTCCAGTAATGTCATAGTGGAGAACTCTTCAAACTCAGATGTCTTCCCCTCCAGAGAAGTCTTCACATTGCAAGGATACAAAGGTTAGCTTCTTCCTTTTTCTCTCTCTGATGCACAAGTTGACATTACTTTTTATGCACTAGTGATGGAAAATTATCTGGATATCACAGAATCATAAAATAGTTCAGATTAGGAGGAAACTCGGGACGTCATCTAGTCCATATTCCTGTTCAAAGCAGGGTTAGCGTCAAAATAAGGTTAGGTCGCTTGGGGCCTTGCCCAGCTCAGTTTTGAAAATCTTCCAGGAGAGAGTGTCCAACAGCTTTTCTGGGCACCTTTTCCAGTGCTCGACAGACCTGACTGTAGATCATTTTATCTAGCTTATCCAGCCAAAATTTCCCTTGCTGCAGGCTGTGACTATTGCCTCTTGTCCTTGACTGTGCACTTCTGAGGAAAGTCTAGCTCTGTCTTCTCCATATTTTTTTTTCTCCATAACCTTCATCTCCAGGAGGCCTTGCTGCTCATTTATGTTTCATTTATTTAAGAGTACTTGACCTTCTTGACCAGTCCTATTCTGCATAGTTATTGCCTGTCCACTCAGGCCCAACGTATTCTACGTGGGCTTATTCCATCTCAGGTGAAGGACTTTTAATTTGCCTTTGCTGAGCTTTCTGAGGTTCTTGTTTGTTCATTCCTTCAGCCCGTGGAGGTATCACAGCCTTATCGTCCAGTGTATCAGCTGCTTCACCTTGTCTAGTGCCATCTGTGGCAAAGTGACAAAGATGCTTTCTGTCTCATTGCCCAAGTCATTGATGAAGACATTAAACAACACTGAGATGGTTGATAGTGGCTCAGCTGTATGAAAAGCTTGCAGAAGTAAAGTGGAGGACGGTTAACTGCTCATTTCTGAAGCATTCAGATACAGTAATAAGAGATGCCATAGGGAATACCCATGCAGGAAGTAATAATTCAGTCATCAGACTGACATTTGAATAGTGTGCAGCAAATAATGCCTGAGGCCACACATCAAATACTAAGGATAAAAGAAAAAAACTAGCATCTGCTCACTCTTCTAGCATCATCTATCTTTCCCGTTGAAAGAGACAGGGGTTTCTTGAAAAATAACCAGTGATCATGTGATCATGAAAAATAATCAGTGGTCGTTTACTTAGGTGCACAAGGAGACTCAGTTCAATATTTCCTAATTTATGAATACTTATCACTGCAATCTCAAAAGTAATATTTTAACAAAACCATGCATGTATGTACTCAGGATGGTGAAATGGCTGTATCCTGTAGCAGAGAGCTCCAGCGAAGGAACATGTGTTCCTGCAGCTTGGTCAGGTCTGGCCACTGAAATCCAACATGAAACCACTGCTCTGAACAGTTTGCAGGTTAGTTGATCACTTCTACAATATCATGAGAGGAAAGGAAGAGATTTTGTTAAGATGAGGAATAAGAGAAAGAGGAAAAATGTGGCAGAAAAGAACTAGACATACTGGTTTCATATTTTGTAGAGAAATTTAGTTATCTAAATTTAACAAGCTACTGCAAATGCATTAATTTATAGTCATCTTCTCTTGTGAAGTGTGCACACTGCTGCTACCACCAGTGTACTGTTCATTTTGCACATTAACTGTCTAGGATTTTGGACCAAATTCCAAACCCACATCTGTCTTTATTCAGTAGCTCTTACTGAAACCAATACCAAATGTACCTTTGATTATTGTTTAAATATCTGGAGGTTGAAATGGGCTGCTGTTACTGCAAACTAATAGTTCAAATATTTATTTGCACTATCTGCCAAAGGAAATGATGTGAAGAAAGTCATGTTTAAGATACTTTAAAGACCTCCCTTTCAAACCCTGTTAGTGCATTCATGTCCAGCGCACACAAACATGTATTGACAAGCACTAGGCTGAAACTGGAAGGCAAATAAATTATTGCTGCTTGTATATTATTACACTTAAATATTGTTTTATCAATCAACTATTTTCAAATTCTAGTTGAAAAGGCACTGCAGATCATATTGCATAGATGTAAAAATACAGCCCTGTAATGATATGGCTCTGATGTGTGCTGCATAGCTTATGATTTTCCTCTAGTTGGCAGATACTTAACAGTTATTAAAGAACTGCACATAATGAGGGATGTGCAGAAACCTGAATGTATTCAGATGCTGAAGAATACATGGCTGCTCTTAGCTGAGTGAAAATATGATTTATACCTCTTATGATTTCTTCTAAAACAGGAAATCCACTAACTTGCTTGAGAAAACAGGACCTGCAAGGTTCCTACTTGTTTGTTTTTCAAGCAGATTAGTGGCTTTTCTCTTTTACAAGAGAATATGAAGGGCACAATAAAGAATGTCAAAAGAAAATTTGTTCCATTTGAAATGTGCTGAAACAATTAGTTGAAATGTCACTAATATAATGAGGCAATCATGTATTAACAACTATTACTTTTATTAATGATCTGCAGAAGGCTTTATTTGCAGCTAACTCAGGTGGACTTTTTACTCCTGAAACTTTAAATATCTCCCTGTTTCTTTCTAAATAGTGCTGTAACTTGCTCGGAAATTTAATTTTCACCTGAGCAGTAGAAAAAGCGTTATGTTAATGACAAATATATTAATAAAATCTTTGAAGAATCATGATGTTTCCTGTACAGCTGCACTCATTTATTTTACTGTGCAGTCCCCAACCTGGGAAACTTTAATTCTCTCTTCTATGAAAAGATATGAGTTGGGGTTTTGAAGGGGGTGGGGAGTGTTTTGTTTGGTTTGGTTAGTTTTTTGGTTTTGCTTTGGTTTTTTGTTTATTTGGAGTTTTTTTGTTTTCTTTGGTTTTCACTGGACATTACAATTGTCTATATAGGTATATAGGTGACTATGTTTTCATAAAAGCGCAAAACTTACAAACAGTTTTTTCCAGCTATCACATCTAGATATATGATTTTTTCTACTACTTCATCACACTTCCAGAAGAGTGTCAGTGTTAAATAATGCATTTTAAACAACTAGTAAGCATAAATTCTAACAGCAGGATTTTCATTCTCTTTCAAAAGACAAATATTTAACTGATGGCTTAAAGCTAATAGTGGGAAGATGCTCAATTTTGACAATGAAAGACACTTTTAGCCATTTAAAAGAAAAGGTCACATTTTGAGGTTATATCCTGAAAGAGTGGGAGATACTTTTTAATTAAAGAAATAAAATGCCCATAGTTTAGGTTTTTTGGAGTTTTTGGGGGTTTTTTTTGTTTTGTTTTTGTTTTTGTTTTTGTTGTTTTTTGCTATGTAATTAGCTTCAGTGCTTCACAAATCCTCTTGCCCAGGTCTTTAGGAACTGACCTGGGTGTCTCTGGCCTGTTAAAGATAATGTAGAGTGCCACTTCTTGACCTACTGACCAATGCCACTGGTTGGCACAAGCATTTGACAAAGGCAGACAAATTGGTGCTTCCCAAGGAAGCTTCTCAAAAAATGGACATTAATTCTAAAGTTTTAGTTCTACAGTTGGCTTTCAAAGTCTTCTGCATAAAGCATCTCAGAAAGTTTTGCCTTTACTCCTGTTACACTGCTGTACATTTCTGATGTGAGGTGGGACTGTGGAAGCTTGACTTAAAAGATGCAGAAATCCTTGGCTTGCTTCTTCGAATCCAGAAGCGTACAATGCCAAAGTTCAAGCAAGGTGTGAGTGGAAGGTTTCATATGGATGAATAATTAAAATGTATCAGATATGATATAAGAAAGCATTTTCCAAAATTACTGTGAAAGAGGTTTGTATTTTACTTTTCAATTTTTAACTAAGCTTATTATCCATCACACAAGTGGTTTCATGTCAAGTAGGCAGAGGAGCACTAGTGATTAAACATAGAGATGTTAAACCTTGTCATAGCCTGGTGTTTGTCTCTGAGGCTGTCACTATAGGAGGTACCAGCTACTGAGGCCTGTCAAAATCTATTAAATGTGAACTGCTGCTTAATGCTCTGCATCTGAAGACAGGATAGGGAAGCTGACAATACAATAGGAGAAGGCAAACAAAACAGTGCTCATAAGAGAAACCCTGCTGAAATGCGTAGACGTTTTCATCACCAGTTTCTGAAGACCTTTTTTGAATAAAAAACAGTGGGGAATTTTAGAAAGGGAGTGGTTCATAATTGGAGAGGAGACACTGGTAAGATTCTTCTTTTCCTCTAAGAAACTAATAGGAAATACCTATCTCATTCAAGCTAAGCAAGCTGGAGAATCCAAATCAGGAGAATCTAAAAATTTTATCTAATTGGGAGTGTCCTAGCAGTCCAGATCATGAAGGCTGTGGATAAAAATACAATTCCCAGTGAGGGCACAGAGATGGAACTAGCAGCCAGGAAACAACAAGGGACAAACACTGCACCACACTGACATTCACTGTTGTTGTATATAAATAAAAGAGGAAAGAAATACTTTTTCCAGTAATTGCTCAATGTTGATTACTCCCACCAGGGCAAAACAGAATTTGAGCCATCGCCTTCAGGTTTTCTGTTGATTCAGTTGCATTAAGATTTATGTGGGCAGAACAAGAAGTGGGAATTACACAATGCCAAGGCCCTAGGGGCCTGCCTGTCCCTGCCCACCCTGCAGGGCTCCCCCACCCTGCCCATGCCCCAGTACCCCATGTCAGCCCCCAGGGCCATCAGCTCCTGCCCCAGCATTGCCACAGGAGGGCCAGTTTCCAGCTCCCCAGAGCCCTGCCCTGCCCAGCTGTGAGTCCCCCAAGCTGGGACCACCCATGGGCCTAAATCCCAGCCCAGCCTCGGCATTTCCATGTCCCCATGGAGGTGCCCAATGCCTAGGACCGGGGATGCCCCGGTGCACCCTGGCTACCCTGCTCCTGACTGGGGGAGTGGAACAGGCTCGTGAGGACACCCTGCATCTCCATCTCCCTTAGCAAGCCACAGGCCCTTGCTGCATCCTTGACTTTGAGAACATGAATTATTGAATTTGCTATGAGGTGATCATGCTTCAGTTTTAAGTCAGTCTGTTTCCGTGGCTTCTATGTGGAGATTTTACACAGTCTAATGAGCCTTCACTAGTAAGATCACTGAAATGAAGCCTTCTTGGTTTGCAGAGGTTCATCATTTGACGGTTGTACCCTTTGCTGGGGAAAAAACTGTCAGGATGGCCAGGTCCAAAGAGTGGTGGTGAACGGAGTGAAATCCAGTTCACAGCCATCACAGGTGGTGTTCCCCAGATCTCAGTAATGGGGCCAGTTCTCTTTATCAATGATCTGGATGAGAGAATTGAGTGCACCCTTAGTAAGTTTGCAGATGGCACCAAGCTGGGTAGGAGTGTTGATCTGCTGGAGGGTAGGAAGTCCATACAGAGGGATCTGGACCAGCTGGATCAATGGGCCAAGGCCAGTTGTATGAGGTTCAACAAGACCATGTGTCATGTCCTACATTTGAATCACAACAACCCCATGCAATGCTACAGGCTCGGAGAAGAGTGGCTGGAAAGCTGCCTGTTGGAAAAGAACCTGGGGTTGTTGATTATCACCCAACTGAATATGAGCCAGCAGTGTGCCAAAGTGGCCAGGAAAGCCAAAGGCATCCTGGTGTATATCAAGAACAGTGTGGCCAGCAGGAATAGGGAATTGATCGTGCCCCCGTACTTGTCACTGGTGAGGGATGAGGCTGCACCTTGAATACTGTGTTCAGTTTTGGGCCCCTCACTACAAGAAAGACATTGAGGTGCTGGAGAGAGTTCAGAGGAGGGTGATGAAGCTGGTGAAGATCTGGAGTACAAGTCTTATGAGAATCTGCTGAGGAAACTTGGATTGTTTAGATTGGAGAAAAGACAGAGGGGAGACCTTATCACCCTCTACAACCATCTGAAAGGAGGTTGTAGCATGGAGGGTGCTGGTCTCTTCTCCCAAGTAACAAGTGATAGGATGAGAGGAAATGTCAACAAGTTGCACCAGGAGAGGTTTAGATTGGATATTAGGAAATTTTTCTTCATAGAAAGAGTTGTCAGGCATTGGAACAGACTGACCAGGGAAGTGGCTGAGCCACCATCCCCAGAAGTGTTTGAAAGACACATAGATAACGTACTTAGGGACATGGTTTACTGTTGGACTTGACAGTTAACAGTTGGACTTTTCCAATCTAAATGATTCTATGATTCTATGGAAAAAGTCTTACACTGGGCCTTTCTTCGGTCAAATCCAAGCAACATATTTCAAATTCATTATATACATCCAGGCACATTAAGAGGGGCCATACATTAGATTTGAACTGGAGTGACACCTTTGCTATACTGAACGTTTACTAGGTGGCTAGAACATGAGGTGTTTTCCAGCACTCACAAAACAATTGTGCATCCTGGGTCCTTCTTGGGTTTTTATTTTCTTGCCTCAAAAATACTAGTTTCAGAACTGCTATACCTTTTTTGATACGTACTGGACTATTAAATCTGCCCTGCTTCCTGAATTGATAAATATACACAGAAGTACACAGGAATGTTAAAAACCAAGGGAAATCTGTCCCTACAGAACATATTTTTATAGCCATGATATACTAGTGTTTTACACAGGTCCGTAAAGAATCTCCTAGGTCATCAGTCAAGAGCTCTCCTTTTGTAAGCACCCACATACATTACTTTATAAAATTATCAAGTGCCGTAATAGAGATCAGGATATTAATCTCATTACTACTACTGATTGGCTGTTCAAAACCTCACTTCTGTAAAAATTGGAAACAGTTAACTAATTCACAGCTTAACTGTGTTGACACAGTTTTTGTTCCAGCCTCATCCTTTAATTTAAATAGTTCTTGCATCCATTTTTCCCATACGCTTTTAAAAACAGGTGATGTCTCACAGCTTTCATCTTCCTGGACTAAAAAAAGCCAGTCTTTATTGGAAGGGTTTGTATTTTCAGTCCTTATCCTAACACCTTATGTCCAAAACAGCTGCAGTTTTTCTTGATTACAAATGACCAGAATAATCTACTGTGTTCTAGACAATAACTTTGTATTTGGTTTGTTTGGTAAGGTTTTTGTGGTGGGGGGCTGCAGGAGCTGCAGGGGCTGCAACTTCTGTGAGAAGTTGCTAGAAGCTGTGAGGAGCTTCCCTTGTGTCCAATGCCAGCCGACTTCAAGATGGACCCACTGCTGTCTAAGGCCAAGCCAATCAACAATGGTGGTAATGCCTTTGGGATAACATATTTAAGAAGTTTGGGGTGAGGGGGGAATACAACTGCAACTGCAGCCAGAGAGAGGAGTGAGAATAGGTAGAGAAAAAATTCTGCAGATACCAAGGTCAGTGAAGAAGGTTGGGAAGGAGGTGCTGCAGGCGCTGTAGCAGAGGTTCCCCTGCATCCCGTGGTGAAGACCATGGTGAGGCCAGCTGTCCCCCTGCCACCCATGGAGGTCCATGGTGGAGCAGACATCCACTTGCAGACTGTAGAGGACACCATGCTTTAGCAGGTGGACGCATCCAAAAAAGGCTGTGACCCCATGTGAAGCCTGTGCTGGAGCAGGCTCCTGGCAGGACCTGTGGATGTGTGGAGAGAGGAGCCCATGCAGGATCAGGTTTGCTGGTAGGACCTGTGACCCTGTGGGGGAACCACACTGGAGCAATCTGTTGCTGAAGGAATGCACCCTGTGGAAGGGACCCACGCTGGAGTGATTCATGAAGAACTGTACCCCATGGGGAAGATTCACACAGGAGAAGTTTGTGGAGGACTGTCTCCTGTGGGAGGCACCTGACACCGGAGCAGGAGAAGACTGTGAAGAGTCCTCCCCATGAGGAGGAAGGAGCAGCAGAGACAACGTGTGATGAAGCAACGACAATCCCCATTCCCCATCCTCCTGTGCTGCTGCATGGGGAGGAGGTAGAGAAAATCAGGACTAAAGTTAAGCCTGTGAAGAAGGGAAGGTTGGGGGGAAGGTTTTTTAAGATTCAGTTTTTATTTCTCATTACCCTGCTCTGATTTGACTGGTAAATAATTAAAATCATTTTCCCCAAATCAAGTCTATTTTACCCATGACAGTAACTGGTGAATGATCTTCCTGTCCTTATCTTGACCTACAAGCATTTTGTTATATCTTCTCTCCACTGTCCAGTTGAGGAGAGGGAATGATAGAGTGGCTTTGGTGGACAGCTGGTGTCCAGCCAGGGTCCACCCACCACAAACTTACAGACCACAAGAAAATATAAATCATTGATGAAGCATATTCCATTTTGGTAACACACTCTCATTAGGGGAAAATGTGGTCTTCTTCATGGTAGTTTGGTAGTTTGGTAGTTTGGGTGCTGACAATATTTCAGCTATTCTTTTCAGCAGATTAAAGAGTCATGGACACATCCCGACATTTTGCGAGTAAAATAAATCCCTTTAATTACAACAAAATGTTAAAGCTCCACAAATGTTCTATGGATATTATACAACTGGGAAATGAGGCAACTCTTAGGAAGAAAAACCCAAATATTTAAACTGAAGAAGAGGTGGACTGGGGAATAATATTGCTCTCTTGATAAAAGTGATAGTGGAATTTTATTTCTAGTTCTTCTTTTCCAATGCTTCCAACAACTGGAGGAGCTATCTGGTCTTAACGATAGTTGTTTCTTTGGCCAGTGCATGCATCCTCTAAGCATGCTGTTTGGACTAAGAAAGGCTGTGCATAACTACACATGTGGCTCAGGTAGTAATTAGTTGCTTGTAGTGTTGATCTAGACTGAATAAAAGGTGACTCTTACTTGCTATATATCAAGTTCATCTTTCCATCCACTCCAGTATTTTCAACTGTTACACTGTAAGTACCAATCAGTAGCATCTCAAGAGAGCTGCTGTAGATCCAGAACAGCCGTAACCTTTCTCTTACTTGTTTTACTAACCAGCTGCTAGCCTGAGTAATAAAGAACCATCCTGAGACACAGACTTCAGGAACTGATAAAAATTAGCATTATATCCTGGTGGCATCCTGTTGTGTGTCTTTTCTTCAGTAACTTCAATATCAAATTTAATTATGTAGGTTGAGCTTTTTACACTTGTCTTATGATATAAAATTAATTCCCACAAGTCTCATGCTCTCCTCATTCTGATCTGTGCAGAGATTAGTGAACAACTGTCCCCCTTCCTTGCTGTTCAAGTGGGCTTTCAAAAGAGCTGTAGTCTTACGCACAAATATTACTTAAAGACTGACAGACTTCTGCAAAACTAATTTTCCTGTCCTCTTATCAATGATCTGTAGACAAGCATGCACCTAGAAACTGCTGTTTAAAAGCTGGACAGCGCAGGTTAATGCTTCTAGATGGAATTGACTGCCTTAGGTATACTTATTTGTTTGCCTATTCCTATCCAGATTCATTTTCCCTCCTCTCTTCCCCTGGAGTCTTAACGAATAGTTGTTCACTTTCAATTGGTTGAAAAATAAACCAGCAGAGAAGATGAAATCTCACCACAGAGGCATTAGGAGGAATTGCATTGCGCAAGTTTTCTGTATACTTACCATGTCAGTTCTTCACTGTTTTGGAAACTTATCCCTCAAAAAGACATCAGGAGATAGACAGTGTCTTGCAAGTGTTAATCTGAGAGTTAACTATCCCCAGGGCAGACTAGGAGTGTACTTTCAGGGAACTGTTATCACAATTCTATGTATTTTACAACTTTTAGAGGGCCTTCATGCACCCAATTTTTTGAAAGACTAGAGTAATTGTGTGGTATACCACAAGGATATACTCAATGGCAGTTTCAAGTATTATCTCTAGGAACATTAAGAGATACAGAAGGCATTTGCAGAATAACATGAGAGCATAATGCACGTCCAATAGTCTCCACAGTGCATTTTAGTAACATCTTACAAACAATGGACTTAACTCTGCACTTTTGTGTAGCATAACTTGTCAGCACAATGTTAGTCTGTTTAAAGTATAAAGCAGTGAGGTTATAGTTGTCATAAATAGAACTGGCCAGTATTTTTCCATTGGGAAATTTTATTTGATGTAAAATGTTATTTGTAGCTAATAACTTTTAAAATGCAGGAATACATATGTTAGATTCAACAGTGGTGGAGCTTACAACCAAAATAGGAAAGACCTTTATCCACTAGAAGAGCTGATATCCCTTAGTTCTTGAGGATGCGGTAGGAGAACAGCATGAAGATGTTGCTCGGTAGGATTCAGAAGAAGAATCCGAAGATTTTCCAATCTTGGATGAGTGGCCTATTGTCATACATTTCAGCTACTCTGGATGTATCTTTCCTTTTGGAGATGTTCCACTTCATATTAATAATGCATTGAGGGGGAATGGAATAGACTAGTTTCAGCATCGCTTTCGGGTATGGGAAGTGAAAGACGAGGTACCTGTTCTGAAGGATATCCATTTATACAGCAAGTAACAGCTCCAACAAGAAATACTTCAATTTCCTCACCTGCTTAGTAGCCTAGTGGGTTAGGCATTCATCTGTGATGTCAGAGATTGAAATTTCAATAGTTGGACTGGACCACCTAGAATAAACACTTGAATTTTAGCCTTTCTTATCTCAGGTGAACACACAGATATGAGTGTGTACAAACCTCCATATTTTCTGGTCTTAGCCTCAACCTCTTCTGTATCAGGAAGTTTCATGGAGCATAAGGAATCCACGGCTTTCTGCATTTTACAGATCCTCACTCTGGTGTTTGAACCCACAGTACATATCGATAGCAGGGTAGAAGGGGCTTCCTTCTCAGTGGTACCATCATTTGACTGTATCAAGTGATGTTCAAGCAATTGCCTTTCTCTAATGGTACACCAATTGTAAATGACAGCTACCAGGGCATATTTTCTAGTGATAAAGAGACAACTGTAGTAGCCTTGCAAGAATTCACCTCTTATTCAATCCTTCAGGCATGTATATACTCTCTAATATCCATAAATTCCCCGATTTTGTCAAATAAATTACACCTCTACAGCATGAACTACTAGATATAACTTCTACAAACAGCTTGAGGAAACCTGGGGATTAAAAGATGTTTCACAAAAACGATTTTCATTCCTTTCCATGTTAGGAGGGGTCTATGCTGTTAGTAACAATAAAAGCATAGTTGTGTCAGCTGGGTTTTCCAAAGATTGGTAACTTTTATATTTCTTTATCGTAATCTCAAAGCGTCAGAAAATATTTACACTTCTAACAGAAAGAAAAAAATTCACATACCTAAAGCCATTTACTCTGAATCATCTCTATTTTCTTCTCCTTTCTCCTTTCATCCTACTACATTTATTGTTGTTTTTCTTGTCAGTGGATAGGCATAAATGCTGTTGCAGGAACAATTGGAAAACAGGAACATATATTTGTGTAAACACATATTGATTCAACTTGAAAAAAAAAAAAAAGAAAAAAAAAAAGAAAAATAAAAGGAAACTAAAGCTTTCGACTCTGTGTTGCAAATCATTATGACCAGGACTGCCTATGCGCAAAGAATACATGAATGAGGTCTGCTGATAATGCTTAGGTCTGCTATGAACTTAGAGAGTCAAAAATTGAAATTGTTACATGCTGTTAAAAATCTTTGCACAATATTCATCATCAGATGTAGTTCTTTGTGTTGTTTTATCCTTGGTCTCAAAAAACAATAATGGCAGTTTTATTTTTTTGTGCAGCACTCTGTTCTATGGTCAACAGTTCCACACTTGGGAACATCTAAAAAAGAGGTCACATGACCTTTCCAAACACAGGAAAACTCTGTTGTTCTCAAGATGACCTGAAATGTTCTAATTATTGGCTATTCCCTTTAGTTGGTGATGCAGCCAACAAGCACGTAAAGTTCAGTGAACCCACAAGTGTACAGCTGTTATTTTTGAATTGTGGCCAAAATAAAAATTGGAACAAAATTTACTCAGACAAGTATAAAGTCTCCTGTTTAAAGCAGTTATTTTCTAAATCAAATAATCAGTTTAAAACTAAGGAGGAGTGAAGCCTTTTTCTAGAAACTTTGATTCAAACCACGGTCAACATTTTAGAGATGAGATGTTAAAACAGATTACTGACTTGACTGCACAAGTCTCCCAAAGAACACCCAAGTATCACATCTATTGATACATGTGCCGTTTTACCTTGTGATCCAATTGTTCCAATTTCATCATTTATGTCATTTTTGCTTACAATCAGCTTTAAAATAAGTTGATTATATTTGTCTCCTGTGTAATCAAGCTGAAGATTGAAAGATGCCTGTGACAGGTAGGCTGGTATAACCTTTGACACACATCAGTGAGTGATATCTGTTCTGATGTATCAGTTTGAAGTAGCCAGAAATGAGAAAGAAATAGTTCCCTACTATCTTTGCCATTAATATTTCCTAGGAAATTTCCAAAATTAACTAATCCAAGTCTTCTTACATGAGATCAAAAAGGTATATTAGAGATCAGAAAAGTAACAGAAATTGTACACACCTCCTCTTCCTACTGCTTATCCAGGCACTGCTGTCTGATCTGCTCTTCAGATCAATTTTGTGTTACTGAAGGCTATGGAGAAGGGAGACAATGTAATCAGAAATAAAGTTTCACGGTGCTTTTCATAGCTGTGCTTGCCTGTGTTGTACAGCAAGTGGATATAAAAAAAAGCTGATTCCTGAGTGTATGTAAGTCACATCCATAGTAAGCCAGAGGAGAGAGGTCTTTCCACTACAGTGAATGTGCATATCAACTCATCCGAATGGATATTTGATTTCTGTTGAACTGTATCATGAGCTGCAAATCAGCTTCTACTTTCCAGGTAGTATAGTCTGCTTGACTGATAACAAGGTTTAATTAATGTGCATCTGAAAAGCTTCTTCCTCCCTCTTTATTTTGAGATGAGACACATTTGTAAAGGGAACAGTACAGGTCTTACTAGCAGATGTAATCCTATCCAGAATTTTCCCTGCACGATCTGTTTGTGACAATAACAGAAATGTAGCAGTTCACTGAGATAAGACTTTTTTTTTTTTTTTTTAATAGAAAACACCTTGTTACACTGGCTGACAAAAGCAATTGTAACTACAACTTCTTACAATGAATTCTAAAACCGTTCACATTTTAGACGGTCAGCAAAGTAATCAGTGATCAGACAGCTTTCAGAAGTCTGTTGAACAAATGGATGGATTTTCTCAAACTTACATGCATTGTATAACTCAAAAAAAATAGTAGCTGGCTGTTCAAATAATACTTTAAAAGGACAGGTTTGAATGTGAAGTGGTTTTAAAGGAGTACGGGTTTTATATTTGTGGGAAACTGGATTTTTCATCAAACAAAAAGGAGATATTTCAAGGTAAAGCTTGATAGACTAAGTAGTAAGGGACAACTAATCAGTTGTTGGACAAATTTGCCTATAAACTTAGCAGGCTATGAAAACATTTCATTGCATCTGTTGTGCATTTTAAGGGGAAAGGTGCCAGCAAAATTCATCCTCTCCTACACCGTCTGCTTCCTGACTCTAAGTGACCAATAACTTTGTAGCCAGGAAATGGATTTTCTCATGTCTTTTTTCCTTTTAATAAACATTTATCTGAACGTATTAAGCAATATTTCTGCCTCATTAAGTCCTTACTGAGATGTCTCCCCACTTTGTGACCCATCCACATAACAAAAAAAAATGCTGGATAGACAATATATAAAGCAGTCACCTCCAAGCTGTAGGTAGTGAAGCAGACTCGGTTCTTCGCAGTATTCCGTGTATTAAATGTTTTATTTCCTGTTTGACTGTTTAATTGTGTTTCCTCCCTTCTAACAGGTGCTCTTTTTGTCTTATCTATCTGATGTTTTACTTGGGTTATTTAAAGTACGATTTTTCATTGAAGACAAAGGGATAGGAAAGCTATTTCCAGGAGGCAAACAAGATGGATTAATTTCTATGCGATCAAGTAACCAGATTTCGTGATAAAACCAGAAGAATTACCATGCAATATTATGAGACACACACACACACTACACACAGGGAAGAAAGACAATCACACTAGATTATACATATTTAAATAAATTTGCTGCATGAGTCATTTGTCCTTTTTAAAGTACACATTATAAGTAAAAAGTATACCAACAGATTATTTTAAGACCAGTTCCAAAAAAAAAGCCTCGTGTCATGAACTGATTTTTTACCCTCAGTGTTGACTAAGGTTTCTTTCTCCTGAGATCCCTCTATTCCTTTTTGGTGCAGTGTCTTTAGTCAGCAAGAGGAGAGAGGAAAAGTAAAGTTTTTTGGTTAGGGAATGAAGGAATTTCTTGCTGCTTCATCAGAAGTCAGTACTAGTGGGAAGGATATCCAGATGGGGAAGCTTGGTCTGTTGCCCAGAAACCCTGCTTGTGCATGACATGAGTAAGAGTTTGACAGCCACAGAGAATATCAGGTTGCAGCTCAGGTAGGTGTGTAGCACAGTCCCACCTGATGAGCCGTTCAAACAACCTGTCTGGATACTTCAAAATTTGGATCCTACAGACCTGATGAGAATTGTTATGTTTTGAGAAGAGAAAGGGAAGGAGATGCCCATTAGGCAGATTGACAGGGAGCTTAAACATTATCTGGAAGGGATACTGGAGAGGAAATACTTATGAAAGGAGAAAAGATAGCATGGCTTAAAAATTTGATGAGACATGGTGGGAGACATAGAGGAAAAGTAGGCATAGGAAGTGTGTGGATAGCCATCAGTGAGGTGGTGACAGAGGAGAAAGGTTTGAGCACATAAGAAAGACTTCTAAGGTAAGGAGAGGGTTAGGTGATGGCCATACCAAATTTTTACGGCAAAGGAGAATGAGACAGGGCGGTTGTGAATAATCAAAAAGGTAGTTCATTCAGTGGCCAGGAAGAAAAGAACCTGTTAGAATGTCTGTAGAAAGATAGGCGTGGTGATGTTGGATAAAAGTTGGAAAGGGCAGAGGCAGAAAGCAGACACAAATATTGATGGAGGATAATGAAGTGATGCTTTAGGAGTTCAGAAATTACATAGGAGAATTACAAGTCAGGAAAAATGGGTTGAGGTGGTAACTGGCACAGAAATGAGTGAGAGATTTATGGAATAATCCAGTTCAGGTATCTAGTGACATGCAAGACAAAATGTTGATGCTGAGTGGAGGTGCATGTAATGTGTGCTCAGCTGAGGTAGACTTGATGCTGCTGTTTCTTATTGCCACTGAGATGCTCACTGCCAGAACAATTCTCTGGTGGAGAAGGGGATTCATTAATAAGAGCCAAACATGAAGATCCTGTCTGCAGCTCTTTTCTTCATTGTGCCACATCAGCCTTAGCTAAACAAGTTTAAGGAGCTTTAGTTACAGTCTGAGAAGTGATTTTAAACCTTTAATGTCCTAGACTCACAGTTACTCTCTGCAACAGTACAGGACATCATTAAGGTTCATGACATCAGACTGTAAAATACAAAACCTTAGAACTGCGTGTACAAGAGGAAGCAAAGTTTGTTAATTAAAAAAAATATATAAGCAACTTTAGGGGCTATTCTGCTATAAACTATGGTAAAAACAGGATTGTTGTTTATATAGTATAGGTGTTTGTTAATCAGTTAAACTGTACTCTTATTTGCACCACCTACAGGTAAATTATTCTGTATTTTAAAGAAAAAAAGTATCCATAAATGCATTAAAGAGGATATCTATCACCATTTATCATCTGAACAGGGGGACAAGGTCTACCGTACTTGTGACATGAGTGCAAAAAGATCATGTTAGATTTATTAAAATCTCCGCCAGAGAATGAAACTCTTCTATCTCCTGTCCTGCAGAGCCCCCTATCTATGGGCTTTTTCTGTGCAACTCGATTAATTTGAGGATGCCTTGTAAACTCTTTTGATTCCCCCTCACATAGTGAGATTTTCCTTGCCAGAAAACAACGGTTTGCCTTCTATACACAGCAGCTTGTTAAGTTTTATTTGTTTTGCTATTAAATAGAAGGTTTTCTTCAAACATCATAGAACTCTGTAGTTTGTAAACTGATGCAGTTACATGGCAAGGGAGGGAGTTTAAAATATATAGAAATGTAATTCAAAGGCCCTTTTGAACAGCTCGAACAGCATGAACTTAAGTCAGTTAGTATACAGTGCTAGAGTTCTATAAGATAAAAAATATTTTTAATGAAGCTGAGAATGAATGCATGTTAGTATTGAGATGAAGCAAGTCTATTTCTTCTAAATGTACCTGCTCCTACTTTTTGGCATATCAATTGTCAGCATATGTGACACAAAATTATGCCAAGAAAAGCACCAACAAAGAACTTCATGGAGAAGTTTCTCTCCTGGCTGAAATGACAAAATGATATTTTCCCCTTTCTATCTACATTTTAAAGTGTGTGGGGGGAAAGGGGACTTGTACTTGATAAATTACTGATGCAGTGAGTGATCTTTGTGGGTTTTACCTCCTTTTCTGTTTCAGATCTTAGGATGTGTCTTTGCGGCAGGCAAAAAGGCAGTGCAACTCCTCTAGATTGCCAACTCTACTACAATCAAACATAGTAAAGACAACATAGAGCTTAGAGCTTGCAGAAGAAACCTGTGTAGACCTCAGGTATATAACTAGGAGATATGATGTTGAGCTCCCATCTGCCCTCGTGACACTGCCAGCAGGACCCAGCTTAGCTAGTGTTAAAGCAGTCTCTGATACATCAGTATGAGCCACTCATAATTTTGGAGGTAAAAGCATAGTCACTGGGGCAAAGTCATTCTTGGTGTGGTCCCATTTCAGTGGGTCTGGTGAAGCAACCCAGTGTCAGTGGATGCATCTCTATTGCTATACAAAAATGGGCCAAGGAACAAGCTTGAGCACTGGACATTGATTGTCATTGTGTAATTATTAACTTTTCCTTTTCTGTGCATTGGACTTCTTTCACCAGTTCTCTCCAAGACAGACCTTACAGAATCATTTGTAGGCAGATGCAATGTAGTTTCACCTGTAGTCTGAGTCAGATAAGCATGAACCAATGTCGGTATAAGAGCCATGCTGTGTTTTAATTCAGTTCTGTGCTGGTACCACTCAATATCACCAGCATTAGCTGTATTTGTTTTTAATTAACTCAGTTCTGTCAGCATCTGTTGCATGTTTTCCAGCTTGGGCATCTACGAGTGTGTATGAAACTTAACCATGTTTGCCTTGGGCTTTGAGACTTAGGCAAGACACTGGTACCTGTCTCTCAAAGAAGGGGACCTCTGAGCTGTATCTAACATTTGGGTGCCAAGACAATGCTTAGAATGACCGGTATTTTGTTTCTGATAGTGGTAAAATGAGATGCTTGCTTGGAGAGCACATGGGCCTGGCTTCTTTCAATGATCATTCCCCTTATACTCCCCTGCCATCCACACTATTGTGTTGGAGTTGTTAAAGAGTGCTTTGCTGCCTGGTCCTTTTAGTACCCCTTAACAGATGTGCTGTCTCTGAATTTATCTAACCTCTTTTAAATCCTGCTGATACTGTCTGCTTCCACAGCCTCTGTGGTCAGAATGCTATCTGCCACATAAAAAAAAAAAAAGCCTTCTTTATAAAGTTCAAACTTAACTCTTAGAGTTCAATATAAGTTTAGTATGTAAGATTTGATAAATAAGAGTTCTGCATTCATCTTATCTATTGTCTTCATTATTTTGCAGACTTTGGTCATAACCCCTCTCCTGCTTACCCTCTCTAAACTGAAGAGTCTCAAATTCTGCTCCTCATAAGGCAGCTACTCCTTTAATTAGACCATTTTAGTTATGCTTTACCATCCCAAACTCCACTACACTATTCTTTGAGATGCAGAGAACAGAATGACACACAGACTCAGTGTGTGCACAGCGAAGCTTTACTATAGCAGCAAAATGACATCCTCTCTGGCTTGTCTGCAGCACCCATCCTGGTGGTGACCAAGACTTTGGGGGCTTTTTTGGCTGCACACTGAGATAGCGATTCAGAGAACTGTCAACTCTTTTACTTTAAAATCTCTTTCATGAGTTTGAGTATCAGTTCTGAACTCCACACCATGTAAACAGGGTTTAGATTCTCTTTCTGTGGATGCTTTACTTTATGTCTGTCTACACTGAAGCTCACCTGCAAACCTTTTTGCCTTAGGCGGCCTTTCTTTCTGCAGACTAGAAAATGTCAGTGCTTATTCACTTCTCCAGGACACTGCTGAAGATATTGGTAAAATTACTTCCCATGCTGATTTCTACGAGACTCCGCTGGTGATTCTTCTTCATTTAGAAAATTGACCATTAACCCTTCTGTATAGCACTTATTTTTAAAATAGATTTCAAGCCATAAAAGAGTCTTTCCACCACTTCCAATGGCAACTTAGTTTCTTCCATAGTCTTCGATGTGGAATCTTATCAAAGACTTTTGAAAAAAAAAAATATATAGTCCACGTTTCAGAAGCTGTGCTGACTCTTTCTGTAGCAGTCCTTGTTCATCTGGGCTCTCAGTGATCTTATTCTCTCTTATAAACATTACCATATTAACAGCAGTGGAAGCCAGAATTGCCAGTCTGCTTTTGCTCTCAGGATCGCCTTCAGTGCCATTTCTGTAGGTGAAGGGGTTACATTATTCTTCCACCTGTACTTTGGCACAATGACTGTAAAAAGAGACTTCATGACTTGGCCAGCACCTCTTCAATTTCACATTTGAACAAATAAAATATGTACTGGTGGAGGGTCAATTAAATATTTTGGTACCCAGCTAGACATCCAGCTTTGCATGTACAATGCGTTTCTCTAGTAACATACACAGTGCACATCCCGCATGCCTTGGAGTCTCTGTGTAAAGCTGACATTGCCTTTGGCAACTACAGAACGTCTCTCAGTCTCAGCTTCCAGGAGAGTGGAAGATGCTAATACACTCATGCTGTTCTTCACCTTGTACTTGCTGTTTCACTCAGTATGTCAGTACTTGAAAAGTGCCAGGCATATGTTGGTTGCTGCATGTCACTCTTGCTGTCTTGGAGTCTTGAGACGCATACATTAGATATGTGACATATGCTAAGAGTGAACTGTTAGTGTTTGAAAAGGATTTCCATTGCTTAGCATTAACTCTGTGAGTGTTAGCACTCTGGCTTGTCATAACTATTTTTGTTTGTGTCACCTGACTCGTTAACTCTGTGCTCTTATGAGCCTGTGCAATACATGGAATTTACAACATAACTATTCAGTGAATTTAATCAGTTGCTTGTCAACCCTTTCTTCAAGCTCTGCTTTGTGAGGATGAATCGGCAAATGCAAAAAATCCCATTCTTTCATCTTTCAACTGCTTATTTTCTTCTTACCTTTTAATTATATTTTAATTCTTGTTTATTTCTTTTGTCCATATTTCCCCTCTTCTTTATATTTAAATAAGTTTTAATGTATTTATTGACTCTTTTCTGCTTGATCCTTTTTTCTTCTCTGTCTTTCACTCTTTATTTTCTCCAACTCTTTTATTCAGTCCCTCACTCTACAGAGCTTGGCAAGCTGATATTTCCAGAACCAAATGAATTAATGACTTTGGTCAGAATGTCTTTAGCCTTATATAATCAGGGAGAGATGGGTTAGAACCATTTGGCACACAAGAATACAGTCTGATTTATTGTTAATATGTTAAATCGTGGATATCATATCTTCAGTTTTGCTAAACTACGGTTTGTATGGACTGGATCGTTCAGTGGCATTTAAACCAGTGAAGAATGTGGCTCTTGAATATACTTTAGTGAATACCAGCTGTGCTGTGTGCTGTGCTTTTGGTTCACTCAAGCAAGTAAGAAATCTATATAATTATCTAGTGCCTGTAACACAACAAAAATAATTTTCTACAGGTATTGCTCATACCAATTTCAGACCTAAGTATAATCTTAATGAAACCTCAATAAAGATCATTGAACTCCTTGCTGTCATGAACATGGTTGAACACAGAGTCATTTAACTTAATTTGAAGTGTTGGAACTGGTTGTTTTACGCCATCAAATAGAACTTCAAGACAAAATAGAGAGGTATTAGGAAGGATATACCAGCTTTCATCCAGGGTGAGCAGAAATGCATGGTTTGCATGTAGAAATAACATCGTAGCTGTGACAATTCAAAGGTTATAAATGAGGTAAAATTTGCAAGGATTTGTGGTAAGTTTGATTAAATATATTAATCTAGCTTGGAAAAAAAAATGAATACAAGCTTGATGAGTATTTTAAGGTGATTTAGAACAATTTGCATAGATGCTGAGTATGATCCAGGTTTGCTTTCTTTCAGTAACTTGAAATATATGTTTGTTCCCAGTCTTGGTGTATTTTGGGGGGAGATTAATAGATGAAGAAGGCATTTCTTGGCAGATTCTCTTTTGTAATAGTCTGATAATCACGGTTGTGCATGATATATTTTCTGAGGATGATGTCATATTTTATAAGCCTCCAACAGAGATGATACAATCATTTCACAGAGGGAGCTATATGATGTAATTGCCAGCAGCACCACATGGATCAGCAGCCCAGCAGGTTGCATTCAATTCACATTTCATACAAGGCTAATGTGTCTTTTTTTTAGGTGTTTTTCCATCTGAATGTGTCACAGTGAATATTTATACATATATATATAAATATATATTCCGATGTTTTATTTCAAAACCAGTTTTTTCTTTGTTTGTTTTGTCTGTTTGTTTTATAGACTCATTTATAATGCCTTTTAACTTTTGGGGTTTCTACCTCCTTTCACCACTTTATAATCTGATGCTACATTATATAGGTTCTAGGCATAAAGATACTTGAAGATTTCTTTTCTCAGTTTTCCCAATTGTTAGCAGGGCCCTAGGCTTTTCCTCAGTTATGTTTGTTCTACTGATCAATCCAGTAGGTAAAGCATGGACATCTACTTTAAAGAGTTAAAACCTTCCAAGAATTTGAAGGCTAAGAAAGAAACTCAGATATTTAGCCAATAAACATATAACCCACCTGGCATTTCCTACTAACATTGCCTTCTGCTGTGTTGTTTCAGTCTCATAATATAATTTTGGTGGGTATACAATTCCAAGTCAATGGAACATGTGCATGTGAGAAATTTATAGCCTCTTCAAGTGCCTTGGAAAAACCCATTCTGAAATGTGAAGGTGCCCTACTAGGAAGGCCCCAGACCCTCCTGCCAAATGATGTCCTCCTACCAGTTTCCAAGCCATTCTTTGAGCAAACAAATAACGTCTCTAGCTCTTTGTGAAAATAAGTTATTGCAACCAAAGAGTGAGAAGAGGATAGCAATGAATCATAGAAAAAAAACACATACATTTTTTTTTCTTTTTTTAAAGATTGGTTTCTAAAACAGGGACAGAAAATGTATGATGGTGCTCCTAAGGTTCACAGCTGGGTGTGACATTAGTTTTTATGCTTTTGTATTCAGGTTTCTTTTCTACTGATAACAAATTGGGTTTTTTTAGAAAGCTGGCACTGGTAAAATTATAACCTTCTCATCCAGATATCTTAGTATTTAAATTTATTTCTTAACTCTGGAAATTTTGTTTTTAAAATTGTTAGTGGGTGCTTGGTGTCTGACCTATGGATGTAGGTAGAGATACAACATTACATGGAAAAAGATTTCAGTAATTCCGAACGATCTTTCTGCTGGAAGAAGAAATGGGAGGACATGCCAATTATTTCTTTGCTATCTTTGTAAATGCTGTCTGTCCGTTTATTTTTCACAGATAAAAGGGAATTCATTGTAGGAGTCTACCTGAGCTTAGTTAAAAAAATATTAATTCTGGTCTCAGCAGATTCAGCATTCATCTGGAGAGAAAACATTCTCATCCTTAGTCTGCTTGATCTGAAATTGCAGATGGTGCCCTGTCCTTTTTCCACTAGTTGGTTTTGTGTGTGCATTGCCCAGTGAAACTCTCTTTCCATTGTATAAAACTTTTTATTGCTTAATCATCCTAGAACCTCTCACACAAGTTATTTTCCTTTCCTCTCTAACTTTTGGATTAATTCAGTTCTCATGAATATGAAAAGCTATGGATACTTCTCTGTGCCATATGTGGGCCAAATAGATACCATGAAAACATCTCCACACATCTCTGTTAATGCATGGCCATTCTGTTTCATTGCCTTCCTTCTGACAATTAGACACTACTCACTAGTAACTAGTCATAGGATGTAAACAAACATAAGACCACATCATTATTTCCTTACTCAGTTCTTATGGAGGCTAATTGCTCTTTGAAATCTTTAAAGGTTTTCCCTAGATAAAGATTGGGTTAAGTAAGATTCAATCCTCCGGAACTAAGAATAATGGAAGTAAAATTGCTTCCACATGCAAACAAAGTAGAGATTGAATTCAGACTTTTACAAAATTGTGTTGGGACTTTTATTTTCTGGTGCTTCCTTCCAGTCTTACCCCATGAAGAAATGTAAAAAAATTCAGTTCTGCACTTCCAACTGACCCCTCATGACCAGCTTTTCTCTTATTTCCAGCACTCCTCTTCGTGTGCACGTTCAAATGACACCAATACCTCTTCTCTGTACATATTCAGTTGAACTCGTCTATTTTTTTTCCTCTTTTCTTTCTCTGGTATTTGCCCCTCTCTTCCCCCGTCTTGTTTATTTTCATGCTTCCAAGCTTCCCTGTTTCTGAGATTATGCAAACAAAAACATAAATCATTCAGTCTCTTTCTCTGAGATTATTGCTGTTGTGATCCTCTACATATTCTTTTTCAGGTTCTAAACCACAGAGGCCTAGAAAACAAATATCTCGTTTCACATTCAACACATGATCATAAAAGAGTGCACCTGTGCTCTCTGGGCTTTAAGAGTAGATAGAGGCACATTTTGACTTCTCATTACATTAAGAAAAAGATCAACAGCATGTCCCAGTGACATCTTTCAGTGGTTTACGTAAGCTTTAAGTGCCCAGTCTCAGATTAAGAGGCTTAGCCCCCGATGTCCACTGTGGTTCCCTTCTTCTAGTGACTAAACAAAAATGGAGTCCTCCCTTAATAGACATCTCCCTGTTAGATCATACCTGTGCCACAGGACAGTTCCCACCTTCTATAGCTGTCATTAAAGCTTCAGCTGCAATGGCTAATGCCAACACACATTTGCCTAGCAAGCCAATTTACTATAAACTCAGGAGTAACACTGCTCTTGTTGCATTCTTGCTCTCCCAGGACACACAGTCTGAGTACACAATCTGGTTCCGGTTTAGTGGACTAGTGTGTACAGCTTTCTGTAAAGTCTCCTTAGATAACACATGTATTCTCTGAACCCTGAAATTACTGTCCAGCAGATATGCTCATGCATTTTGGGCATGAGAATGAGATATTTTTTTGGCAGTTCATGCTCTGAAGTACAAAAATCAGAACTAATTTTTATGAAGTGACCATTTTCCACTTAAGTCTCAATGCAAAAATGCTGTAGGAAGAGCTGTGGAAACAACCATATCCACTAAAATACAGATGCAAGCTTTTTATTCTTCTCACTTACAGGAAGAAAAATATTGTTTTTCTTCTTTTATTTGGATATATTGGAAAGATAAAAGCATTACTCTGGTCAAATTATATATGTATTCAAAAGATCTAGATCAAACTAGCAGATGTTGAATCAAGATTCAAGTCAAGGAAATTCCAAAGATACAGATAAAAAGATACAAAGATAGAAAAATAAATTATAAATTAAAAATATAGAAATAAAGTGGAAAAGTAGACAATATTTTTGAAGTACTGCCATCAGAAGTGCAAGTTGTGAAGAAACTTAATTTACAAAATGTCGTCAGCTCAAATTATTTTGAAACAGAAATAGTAATCCAGCTATCTTAGTGTGCACAGTATCATCCTGTTATTCAAACTGTACTTACTGTTTGGTAAACTTGCTCAGTTATACTCAGATGTGAACCTGATTTGACATCCATCTTTCAAAATTTCCTTTCTGATTTCACCTACTTGTTTTGGTTGTTTAAAATTACATTGGGACCAATTTGACACTTCACTTGTGAGCATATTTACTCAGAAGTAGACTCATTTTCTTACTTGTGATTCATGTCTGATTGGTCACATTTAGGTGACCACTGTCCTTTATGAAGTAGCTGGTTTTCCTGGATAATATACATAAAAATACTGGGAAAAGCTGACATCCAGATCTGTCTTCATCAATATTTCTTGATGATATTTCTGGATATAAATCTGTTCATTGTTTTCACCCAGGGGTTCTTCAGGCAGCTACTGTCCATTACCTTGGATGAAGGTATTGCTTTAGAAAGTGATTGTTAATCAGGTGTTTTAAAATGCAATTCATTTGTTTCCACATTGAATAAAGAGTTATCCTGTCCATTTCTTTCCTATTTTTACCTTCTGCAAACTTTTGTGTTCATCTAGACAGTCCTCTTTTCTTGCCCGTGGTCTGTGCACTCAGTTGCAGTGAATTTCTTCTTTAATGATAAGAAATAAAAATGGCTTACTCCAGAGCAAGGGGCAAGAAGAAGAATTAGAGGAATGTAAGGGTGTTGTATTCCATTTGATTTTTAGGATGGAGTCTCTGATTTCTTTGGGGGTGATTGCTCAATTTATGCTTTTATAGGACCTGAAATCAAGTGATTACTTTGAAAATATGTCTTGACAGATACAGTTGTGCAAAATGCAGTCTCCATCATTTCCTCGCACCTATTATCCGTAGTTTGTTCTCTTCAGAAGAAAAAAAAGGCTATCTTCTGTTTAGATAATGACATTTTTTTACTTCTGATCTCTTTTTCAAGCAGAGACCATCAAATAGAGAAAATGGATCTACCTGTACCTACAGACCTTCAGTTCATGAAGTTCAATGATACAGAGCAGTGTGTGTGGTATGAAATTTTCTGGTCAGGTCTGAACATAAGAGCTAATATAAGGCATTTAATAACTTCTGAGACATTTTCAAAATTTCTTAAAATAGTTTTATTATTTTGTTACAATTAGCAATTTTAATAGTACTTATTTTATTGCAACATACTTTAAAGTCTTATTGTTGCCATCTTGTTGAAGTTTCTGGTCATGGTACTAATTATAAGATAGAGGCATTTTTCCTTCATTCAATAACTTGCAAGAAAAAGTGATTTAAAGAGAGACACTTAGCATAGAAAACTCATAAACTTCCACCTAAATAAGCAGTTAGAGAACAGCAGATGTTTTTAGATTGCATTGGTAAATGATGCTGTGTTATAGACGAATCAATACAGTTAAAGCTAATTGTAATGCACTTTTGTCAAAATGATGGTTTTTCTTAAAGTTTATTTCTGATTTATTTCATTTTGCATAGGCTAATTCTGCAGACCTGGTGTCTTTTGCAACCCATGACTGCTAATGGAAAGCTGGATTCATTTGAGTATTAATCTGGCTCAAGTATATTAAAACAGACTTTGAAATGCTTGATGGAAAAGCATATCAGATATTTACAGAAGACTTGTGTTTTGCTTTTTCATGGTATTGTGTTAAGTTACTTGGCTTGGTATAAACCAAATAACATTTAAGAACTTTCAAAGTCTGAAGATCTTAAGTTTCTAATCTTGTGCGCTTCTAGTCACATAATGCTATTGGCTTTGGAAGCTTAACTGTTGAATTAGAAAACAAATTGGATTTTTTGCTATAGAAAATAGCATGATTTTTTGCCATTTGATTTCTGAAATGCTTTATTTAAAGTATGTGTTTCTAATGTGTTGTTTAAGCTTTTTCATAAGGTCTTGGGGACAGAAGCAGTGCTGTATTTTCATTGTCTACAGTACCTGGGAGAGTGGAGCATTTTTCAACATGAGAGTGCTGCTGCAATATCAATTGTAGCTGTTCTGTGAAGTAAAATGGTAACTTTTTAAATAGGTCAGTTTATCCTACTCTGTTCTTCTGGTGTCTTGAATGCCATTTTGTAGGCCATTTTTTGTTCATAATACAATATAGTACAAAATGTGGTAATATAATATCAGGGCTCATATGAAAGACAAAAAAAAAAAAGACAAAATAATCCCTGAGACAACTGTGACAGTGAAAGCAAAATGGCATTAATTCATTGAAAATATTATAGAGCTCTTAAGCTTATGAAGTATCAATATTTTCCTTCATCCACAACACTGAATGTACACATAAGCCACACAAATAGAAAGCGAGTTTCTCATCCCAGTTGCTCAAATATAAAAGAAACCTAAATTCAGTTAGTCTGTGCCTATATCAGTCTCATGCTTGGCCCACTGATTTAGCACACCTGTATTTTATACACACACTTTTACTTACATCTGCTCAGACAGGTCTCCCACTATTAAAGTCTAACATTTCACAACCTGCATAATAGCACATTTTTTTTTTTCTGATAAATGCTTGTTCAGAACACTTCCTTTTCTGTCCTCTTTTCTTGGAAGAAAATAGTATTATGCAAGTGCCTACATCCATACAGCAGTGACAGAAATAGAGAATATTGCTCTGACTTCAACATAGACCCTGAAAAATGAACTGAAAATGTTGTCTTTGTGAGACTGCCAGTCTGACTTTTTACTGTTGCTTATACGAACACTGGCTTTGACCAAAGAAGGCTCTTTCACATAACCGCATCGTCCATCTGAAATCATCTCATTAGCCTAATGAGGGCAAAGATGGGCAGGAGTTAACAGAGCTGATTTGATCAGCAGGCATTAAAGTTGTTCTTGCCTGGACAGTGGTGGACAAATACAGACTGTGCACTGACAGGCAGGTCACCTCCCATTTTCAAGATGAAGGAAAAGAAAGGTTCAGTTCAGATTTTCACCTGACTTTTTAACACTGCAGTTCTCTGTGTTCCCTTCTGAAATCCTTCTTAATGTATTTTGGTACTATTTAGATTAAAAATGTCATTCACATTTGGAAACAGCTAAACCTCCAGTGTCCTCTTCTTCCAGTGTTCAGTTATCACAAATATGGCTCTATTGACTAGGATGAAATGGGGCTTTCGTATATTAGTAGGATTATTGGTAAAATGACCCTCTACTATTACTGGAATTGCTTCTCTTTGAAGTAGTGAGAGATACAGTATAAAAGTTTCTGAATACTTGAAATTTACAATGCATTGATAAGTAATTTTTCTCTCTCTTTGGCTATACCATACACTTTAAGACAGAGAGGGGCTATTTTGTCCTATACTGGGACTTCTGGGCAGGCAAAGATGTAGGGAATAGCAGATGTCGAGTGAGGTGAGACAGTGTTTGCTTGGAAAGTTTCCAGATGATTAGTCTTACTTTTTTAAAGCCTGAGATCATCCAACTTGAGACCAGGGCTAAACAGAGCTCACTTCTCTCAGACAGTTAAGTACAAGTTCTTCTTCTGTGCTGGGAGAATGACTGAGAGACAGACTGCCCTTTGGACTCTGGCAGCTGGGAAACATGGCATGAAACTGTTTTGTTTCCCTGACGTGGCCTCTGGTGTAGGAGGGAATTGAGAACCCCTGACCATCTCCACCTCACTGTACAGAGAGATACTGGTGCAAGGAGGGAAGGTGGGGAAGTAGCTGGGTGTGAAAATTTGCTCCAAGTGCTCTATGTTTGAAAGACTTCCCTGAAAATCTGAGTGGGTCTGATAGGAAGGAGATTAAGGGCCAGGTTTGAAAAGCTAGGTCAGAGTTGTGTCTACAATTCTGAGTGTCTTTGTTACTCCAGGCCTTATTTTACTGTAGGTCGAGAGGCAAAGGGGGTTGTAAGTCTTTTGATCACAGAGCATGTTATCAGTCATACAGCTGTATGCACAGTCACATCCTGCCAACCTCATCTTTTCTCCCTTACTCATCTCTCTACCAGTATATTCCTATGTAAAGTAATTATTTGCCATGATCTTTTCTGGAATGGGCAGAGATCCTGAGCACACTTCCTTGAAGTCAGAGAAACAATGTTGCTACCATGAATTTATCATTTTCTACTAACAAAATTGGTTTCTGTGCTTTTCCTCAAGACTTCCTGGAGTATTTCAGGAATCTAGAGGTTAAATTTATCTAAAATGATAGAATGTAATAGAGAATTGCACTCAGTGGTGCAACCTCACAGCAGTCAGAATCATTTTGCTTGGAAAAGACCTTTAAGATCATCGAGTCCAACCATCACTTATTTTCAGACTACTTAGGATTTTTCAAAAACCCTGAAATGTCTGCATTTTAAAATAGTTTTCTGAAATAAGTAAAGATAATACACAGGACATCAGTGACCTCAAATCTCCATATGAGTCTTTGTCTACTGTCTCATCATGGCAAGATGGTGACAGGCTGCTTCATTTTTGACCAAGTAATTAAACATTGTTCCAGCTTTTTTGAGCTGGAATAATGATAGATAATTGTATTCAGGAAAAAAAGCCTGTGTGGGAGCCTGTCAGAGATGCTTTGCTTGATTCAGGAAAGAGCTTGTTACAGAGAAGTTCTGCCTGCAGTGCAGAAGCACTCACACAGTGCTTGCACCTGCTGGTGTTCCTATTCTGGCCAAAGGGGTCCAGGACTGCAAAATCCTCATGAAGGTATTTTCTATGAAAGTACCCTGAGGAGAGTGGGTAGGGAGAATTTTGTCAGCGTCAGCCTCCACTATTGTTCCTTCACGGATATATATGTCTCTCACAGTTGGAATTTCAGAGTTCAAAAACATAGTAATAGTAGGAGAAACTGATGTTAATCTTCATAGGCCCCATTAGCTCAACAACTTGCTTAGTCTCTAATGTTCAATAGCAGGGTGCAAGAGAGGTTCCTATAGTGTTAGCTTGGCTTCCTGTGTATCTTGTAGTCCTAGTAGCTATGCAGAAATGCCAACATAACTCAAAAGTAATTGTTGCAATGTGATAATCAGAATTGTTGCACTTTGTCAGCTCATTAGGAAGGCAAATATATGTCGTTTAAAAAGGAACATTTTTGGCTGGTGATTAAAGTACAGGACCAAAAGACCAAGATCAGGTTTGCATCTCTGTAGTGCTTGGAGGTTTTTTTCTGTGTTGTTTTGTTTTTGATTTTTTGGTGTTTTTTTATTTTCTGTGAAAACTTTGATTAATCATACTGTGCCTCAGTTTCCTTTCAGGTACCAGAAAGATAATATTTTGGAAGCTTTTGACTGACAAATTTAATGTTTGTTAAGTACTTTGAGGTGTTTAGATAAAAGGGTCTCTTGAAATGCAAATTACAGAGGTAAGGTAAGCATAGCTGAGGTGGAAGTATCCTATTCCTATTTTGGTGTCAGCAGCTGCCAGTCTTTTAATTGATTTTTTGCGAAAGCTTGTCTGGCAGCACTGGCTAAGGTTCTGTTTCATTTCAGTTATAGGGAGTCTTGTTTTGCTAGGAAGCCATTGATTTGTTTGCTTTTCCCCACGGGAAACTTATTTTTGTGGAGTGTTTAAGGAAATCTGTAAGTGGAACATATAATACATATTGTATATGAGTAGTCTGGGTAAAGTATTGATATTTATTGAGGTAATTTTGCTCCAAGGAGGTAAATTTCAGCTGATTAGGGTCAACTAGTTAACATTTAAGCTGATGTGCTTAAAGTTCTAACTATGCCAAGTCTACATCTATCTACACGTCATTAAAAAGTCATTGTAATGATGACCTCACAATGTACAGTTAAGGTGCCTTTGTCTCTCTTGAGCCATCTCATTTCTCAGGCCACCAGCTGTCACCCTTATTGGGTGGGTCCTCTTTCTCCCTTCACAAAAGAGGTTTAGGGAGGAAGATGTTCAGCAATTGCCTCTTTCTGACTTTGCCAAAGTGAGTTTAGCTGGATGTTTGCCGCTCTGCACACACACTGCAGGAATAACAGAAATGTGTCAGGGTGCTTGGCAGTTAAAGAATTTATGTTCTCTGATCTCACACCAGCATCTGTTTCATGGGTAGATTCCTTTGGTGTTACCGCAACACAAATGAATACGCATATAACTGCAGTAACTCTTGGAAAACTGAAAAAGTCTGATATTTCAAGGGGAAGGTCTTTATTGGGCTTCATGAATGAGCTCTTCATTTCTAGAGTTTACACAGAATTATAGGACAAAAAGACTTTATCGACCAAAAAGGATTTCATATCAGGGCAGAGGATATGTAAATTAGTCTTAGCCTGTTTTATCAGAGGCTTTTTCATCATATCTGCATGGTGTTGTTAGAGGTTGGCAACGGGGGAAGCTATTAATCTTGCACTGTTTTCACCGTACCATGTCTATTTTTGAAAAATTACTTTTGATTTAGGTACATTACTTTGAAGAAATAATTATAATTTATTAACCAAAACCTTTTCCAACAATCCACAGTGATGAGCATATAAGTGTGCACATTTGTGTGCCCATACAGTCTTCTAGCTATAAACTAAACATGCTTATAGCTTCTGCAGGCCTGAGTTCAACTATGTGGACCTCATGTGCCTCCTAGCTAGAGGTCACCACCTTGTAGGAATAAGTGAGTAGGCCATCCCGCAAGTTCACAGGTCATTTTGACTTTTCACTGCCATATCTGAAAGGTGGTAAGTAATATTTACAGTGTTAAACTTTAAACTGTCCATTGAATATCACTGTGTATAATAATTACTGTCAGTTTGCAATATCTCATGGAATGCAACTAGTGATTTCCTGTTAATTATCACAAAACCTTGCAAGTCTTCTAGTTTTGTATTGCTAGAATTTGTTCAGTTCTCAGGAATCTGCCTTAACCTCTAAAGATGAGGCAGGCTAGGGGTCCAAGAACACTTGGAGGCCCCTGTATTTCAAAGCAAACTAGGAAAAAGATAGCTTTATCAGCAGCAGAGATAAGGAAGCCTGGTATCCAGAGGAGTTTGGGATTCTCATTGAAATATTTGATCTAATTAAAGTGAAGCTTTTTACTAGTTGGAACATTCCTAATGCGCTTTTTTGAGTGTAGAAATTTGTTGTTGCTGAGTAGTATCTGTAGATTTTCCTTTGGAGGAGAGGAGACAGCAATGAAGATCCTTCTTTACTTGGTAACTTACTTTTGTAAGCATATTTTGCTGAAATAAATGTCTATATTCAAAAATTGTAACAACAAGGACACAAAGATGTGTGTGCGTACCTACACTTGCATATATTCTGATCCTAAACGCCCTGTAACCTAAGGGATTCAGGCTAAAAATTAAACCTGCAGCATTAACAAAAAGTGTTCTAACACAACAATAAGGTCTTTTTGATGGGAATATGCTTAACGTGTTTCTTGTAATCTCTGCTGAAAACCTTTCAGTTGGTGTGAAGATAGGAAGCACTTCCACCTTCCATTGTCCTTCCTTGCCTTGAGAGCACACAAGACCACAGAAGAGAAGATTCGGTCAAGTACTCTCATTCTACCAGGCCTTGTTCAGAGGCAGAAAGTTTAAGAGTCTGTTGTTATTCTGTTTTGCTTTTGCAAACTCTAGTAGGAAAAGTCAGCACTGTTATGAAATTCATTATAATCACAAGTGTCAGAGTGCCAGGAGTAGCTGTGGAAACTGTCGAGTCCTCTAGGGGATGTTTATTTCAGTTGTTTCATTTGTTCTAGCTATTTAGATTGTCCCTTGTCTGAATTTCTTTCTGTATTTGCTGCACCTTCAAAGCAAATACATATCTCAGAGCCTTAGCAGCTGACAGCTCTCTTGGGCTTAACAGAAGAAACATATTTTTTCTCCGCCGCCCCCCACCCTGTGAATAACTTAAATGCAGTGATATGCTCTCTTGGGGTTTCACATTTCTAACTATATATAAATAAACCAGATGCAAGTTCTTTAGAGCAGGGTTCCTGTCATTTTACATTTGTCTGTAAAGTAACTTAGTATTTATCTTTGGAATCAAACAAACAATTCAGTCTTGTATCTGATAAAGCACAGCAAATAACAATGATTAATCAAAAAACTGTAATCTTCAGTCTAGCTTTAAGAAATATCCCCAGCTGCCTCAGAATTACTAAAAGCTGTTTCTTCTTTCCATGTAAATGAGTTGTTTACAGATACTAAATTTAAATCACCCATGATTTTAATACAATTTTTGTATGGGTCGTTTAATGTCCTGCTTTAAAATGATCCCAAATCTTCTTGTAGTGAGTAGATGGATTTTTGTATTTTTTAGTCAGATATTTATTTCCGAGTTGCATTCTGATGTCTTTCTGGGTTGTTTAGGATTTTATGTTTAGTTATACAGTTCAGTAATAAGGATTTCCTTGAAAACTTCTCTCTTCAGGCAGTACACACATTCCTTCAATGTTTCCTTATCAGCCCCTGAAAGTGTTAAGAAAGAATGCTACCTGATTTTTATTTTTGCTAGCTGTTACATGGTCATATTTCCCTCCAGTACATCAGCAAAGGTTGCAAGAATTGCAGAATACTGAAATTCATACATCTAAATAGGAGATTTAGCTCAGTTTGTCAGCGACACTTTCATTTTGCTCTTGTATTCTCTAATAAAAATGCTATGTGATTCAGAACATGAAAACAATGTAATGAGAGATAAAATTTGCATTTATAAAGCTTTAGTTGGGTATCGTTTCCACCTTTTACCTGATAGCTCCATATCATATGAGTACATTCTTACAGGTGAATACATTAATGCTATTCAGAGTCCAGTGATAAGTTGAGAACAAGGCTACTTCTGCCAGTCCAAAACCTGAGGACAGAACCAAAGTTCGGTGACTGGCACCAAACAACATCACATATCCTCAGGGTCACATAAGCATCCTGACTGCAAAGGGTAAATTTCAAATTTCATTTCCAGCTAGTAGACTCAAAATCACCCTTGTAATGTGTATAGTTCTTGAGATATTGTCTGTCTTGTTAGACATTTCTTCCAGACAGGTCCAAATACCCTTCCAAGATACATGGCCCTCAAAAATGTGGTCCTTCTGTAAGTAAAATCATGCAAGATTCCTCTGTCGGTTTAACATTCAAGTCCAGTCCTTAGGAAGAAAGGCAGGGATAGTCATAACTTCTCATTTATTGAGATATGAGAAATGCTGAACAGCATTGTTTATAGCATTTTCTTGTCAATATGGGAATACATAACGATATAATTTTTGATTGTTTTTTTCTCAGCTAATTCAATTTTTAAGCAGATGTTTTAATTTACTTTAATACCTGAAACATTTGGCTTCTTTTTTTTTTCTATTTTTTAAAATATCTAATACTATTTCATTCTGGTGTGTGCCTTGACAAGTAAAAATTACCATTATACAATTGATAGTTTACCTGCTTTAGAGAAAAGAGTGGGAAAATACTTCCAAATTCACCTGTAAACTTTCATTTTTCAAATATTAATATCCCATGATTTAGGTGACCCAAAGATAAAAAATGATCTAGAAAGAAAAATGGAGGTTGATATTCAAGGATTTGTGTTTGCTGTTATTAGGAGAAGTTTATCAGACTCCGTCATATTTTACTTGCATAAAGCATTGCTTGACTGAAGGCAGCAAATTTGAATGAATCTATACATACAAATTAAAAGGTGATGGTTATTTTTTTGCTGCCAGTGGCTGGCTGCATTCCAGCATGCGAGCAGGTTTCAATGTGTATCGACAAACATGGGAATTAAGGCAGTTTTCACGTAACAATGTTTAATTTTCTGTATGAGGACAAAGCTCCAGTTTTCAAGCAGCTGTTCATTGGTTTAGCATGAAAGGTTGGTTGTTCAGGGCCCTGAACTAAACATGGGAGCTCTGCACTTGTTATCCAAGCCTGCATTGTCTGTAGAGTTATTAGGCCAGGCTACAGTCACATAGGTGGTTTTCCAGTCTGGCAGTTCAGGGAGATCACATGAACTACTCTGATGGACCTGAGAGCTGTGACATCCCTCTCTCATCAGCCTGCTCTCCTTATGATGGGACAACAGAAGCTTTCTTGCACCAAGCCCAGTCCTGTGCTTACCCCCCAGCTGCCTCCTGCCAGCCCCAGGGTGTGAGGTGCAACTCAGGCAGTGTGGCAAAATGAGTCGAGATGTGCAGAGACTGGCTCTCACTCTCTTGCCCTCTCTTGCTCCCTCTCAGCACCTAAGGACCTAGTGCTGACCCGAGGCTAAGTGCCACTGACAGGGTTTCCAGCCCTTTCCATCACAGGGTTGTCCTCGTGAGACCCAGCTGAAGAAGTGTAAGGCAGAAGCATGGCATGAACCAAGAGTGGGGTGACGAGGGGCCTGCTGCTGTGCCTTGCTCCTGGGACATCTTTTTATTTCCCTGTTTTTATTTGTGTCCATTACCTGGAACTTTTGTGTGCATTCCTGCGAAAAAGAACAGGAGGGTACAGACTGTAGCATCTTAGATAGTGGCCTTTCCTAGAAACACATTTTAAAGTGGGTTTTTTTTGACAGTTCAGCTTTGCCTACAGAGATGAGAAGTCTTGCACCAGGTATGCAGAAAGATAAAATCCATAGTTTGTTGTGAGTAAGCAGAAGAGGTTAGTTAGTATTAACACTTCTTTTAAAACTTTTCAGTTTGCTCCTGCAGGTCATAGGAAAAAAACCTTATAACAATCTCATTGGTTTTCACTTCAAAATCCTATTCTCAAAAGTAATTTCAAACAATACTAACTCCCAAGAAGACTTCTGATTCAAAATGTCTGCCCCTTTTGAAAATGGGATTTAACTTCTAAACTTGTTACTTTTCAGAAATCTAAACTAGGCAGAACAGGTTACAAGACATTTTTAGAGAAATACGAGATTTTTAAGACTACAGGATAAATGTATTAATAAACCTGTATACATGTTGGTAAACATCCAAAAACATTTTAGTCTTTCTCACAGCTGTCTGTGGAAAAGCTTTCATTTTTTGAAAAAGAACATAAAGTTTTCATCAAGCAAATAATAACCAGGTTTAGGACCCTTAAACATGGAAAGGGAAAAATAATCTGTTACTGAAAATGTTTATCAGCAATTAGTTCTGAGCACTTTTTGTATTGTATGTATGTCTTATCTACAGTTATTGAAATTATGCCCACCCAGGGTCTATGGAAATAACAACTTAACAGCCCCTGCAGAGAGGACTTTTTTTTTAAGGAAAAAATAGGCTTCTATTTATGCTTTTCCTTTAACTCAAAGACTCTGGATAAATAAGGGAAAGACATATGCCTCTTCATCCCTGTACACTTCTCAACAGTTTCCCCAGTTTTTTGAAACTTTTCACTGGAAAAAAGGCATTACCAACCCAAGTCTCTGTTTTTCGTAACAAATTCAGCAGCAAAGATTGGCAAAGCTAAATTCTTCTTTGTCCTGCATAACCTATAGTGTGTGCACTAGCGTGTCTGTTATCAGTGCAGTGCACTATGCAACTGCAAACAGTAATACAATCAGGTTTTCATTTATATTAATGTGACTAAGCTCTATGTTTGATCATGTTAAAAGATACGCACTTTCTAAACGTAATTCCCATATATTAATATATTACCTACAAAAGGCCATTGTCTATGTAGTGTGACTCACATGAGGATTCTGAATTAAAATTTATCAGTAAGATTGGTAAATATTCTCATTTAGTTTTAGATTGGAAGAATTTTTTTTAAAAATAGAATTCACATGTAATCTGCAGATTACCATCAACAGCAGATTTACAATCAGCATTGCAAGACAAAAGTCATCATTATGTATAAAGCCAAATCCCACAGTACTGTTCGTGAATACATGCATTCTTATTGAGTTAAAATTGAACTTTGCGTTCCTGCTATGGAGAAATCACCTTCCTTATGGATGGGAAACTTTGGCAAAATAAAATCCAGATCCCAGCACTGGAGCCCATCATGATCTTTATATTACAATTAGGGCTGTGCCAATAATTGATTTTCCAGCAGCTGATATTCGCAAAGCTGAAAGTAACCAACAGCCTTTTCTTTGGTAAACCAGTGGTTAGCAAACTTTCTAGAAATGCAGAAAATCTATCTCTGTTCCTTCCTTTCCCTGAAGGGACTTGAATTCTCATTCCCAAAGAAGTCCATTTTGCATTTTTTGTTGAATGAATGAGAGCTGGAACAAAGGTTCAGATGCAAGTATTCACATGTCCTACTCTCTGTTACCAAAATCTTGTGCTTTTCCTCTCTGGACAATGTTTTGTAAGGTGATACCAACACTGGCTTCAGATCCCTTCAAAGAAAGGAAGGAGTTTAACCCAAGCCTAACCACATCCTAAATAATTGTGTTCCCCACTGAGGTATGAAGTAAAAGGGGATTATGTGCACATACTTATTGTCATCTAATTCTCCTAAGAACACAGGAAATTGCATTCTTCTCTATACCTGCTTATGAAATCTTTTCACACAGTACAGGTGTTGAATTAGTAGTAACTGAAGCCCTGTTAGTAAATTAGAGCTCTGTTCCCATTTATTTCAAAAACATATCTGAACAGCATTTTGTACTTGTGTCACTTGGCAGAGAATGAAAAGATACCAATCTGATTGCTTATCAGTACCCTGTACACCTCCATTTACAAGCAGAAATTATCCTGCCTGCCTAGACAGAGTTAAAGGTTTTAAGAGGTAAAACAAGGAGAACAGGAAAAGCTAATGAGAGATGGAAAAGACACAGTATTACACTATGGGGTTTCTCTCTGAGAAGTTAGTTATGGAGGAGTGGTTTAGTTAGGCTGGGAAATTTTAGTCTGCCAGGCTAGACCTGGTTTTGGAGGAGATAATGAATTCTTCAAGACAGTAAGATTTACTGGGAATTAAGATTAATAATAAGTTGTTACCAGCAGCTGGGTAAGATTCTTTGACAAAAAAAGGGGTGCAGGAAATGAAGGAAGCAGATTGCATGTACTGGGCTGACTGGAATATATCAAAGCTTCAAGGAAGTTCACACAGAGAGAGAAAGCGAACATCCATAGAAGGTTATTTTATTTTTAACTCTCTGCTCTGCATGTGTGCACCTTTGAAAAAGGGATTGCTTTGTCCTGAAAAAGCCATTCTACAAAAGCTTCCGTCATCTCAGTAGTCACAGATCCCTGAAGGAAAGAAGGGTTCACAGATGCCAGATGCACTTGTCATGCTACCAGAATGGAGGAATGGGAATGTCTGGCTGGTGATCCATTTCAGGTTTCTTCTTTTGAGAGAACGGCTTGGTCACTGACTACATGGAAGAAAGCTGGAAACAATCCAACGGGAAGCTCTGCCAAAACACGATTAAGTTCAGTACTGTTCAATGCAAATTTTTAGCCAATGACAAAGACAACCGAAGGAATCTCTGTCCCCACGCACTTGTTCTGCAGCTTAGTCGCCCATCAGTTTTACGAACATTATTTTTGCTGGTGCTGCACTGTAACCTGAAGCAGCAAAACCATAAGGCAGAAAAGAAAGCAACCAACGTGGACCAAGAAATTTAAATCTCAGCTGCTGATCTGCTGACCACCACCTCAGCATGGCCACTCAGAAACACTTTGACATTATAAAGTGGGAGAGAGTGCGCAGTGTTAAGCTCTGAGGGAACAGCTACAAATGGAGAACAGGGTGGGCACACATTGAGCCCCCTCAACCAGTGCAGTCTACACATCCCTGTGATGCTGACATTGTGCACTAGGGCTGGCCATGTATTGCAAATTGTTTGATGTGTTTCTAAGTTACAGCACATGTTGGTTGACAGTCTGCCGCAGATTTGGGAAGGTATGGCTAAATGAGCATGGGATCAATGTGGACACATCTTTGATTTGTTAAGAGGGTGAAGAAGTTTTCTTTTTCTGAATGTACATAATGCCACTGATTTCTTGCTTGCATAACACAAATCAGCATTCATTTACAGAAAAGCTAAGAATAAGAAAGCCGATTAGCTTGGAGGCAATTAAAATCTTATTCTTATCCATGGGTAGGAGAATGACCTGGGGTGTACCTTTTATATTATATAAAGTACAACATAAAACCACTGAAGCAATATCAAATGGCTCTTTGACAACATACTATGTGGTGCCACCACATTACTGAAAAACTACTGACATTTTTTAAAGTGAATGTTGTGGTGCAGTTTTCCATCAGATACTGATTAATATGCTATTGAGTCTATAAATAAGGTGGCAACCAATGACAGTTGTGACAGCATTTCTGCACTTTGCTAGGATGGGACTGAGATCAGTAACTCAGTTCACACAGGCCAGTTATCTACTATCTAACAGTAATGAATGGTGAAAGGCAGGATATGAGTTGCTATTTAGAGAGAAAGTGTTCAGAAAAAAAAGACAAGATGAGAATTTTCTCATACAACTTTAGCCATGTTACAAACATGCTCAGACAGAAAAATGAGAGAAGTGTCTAAGTGCAAAACAAGCAATAAATCCAAAGATAATAAAAAGCAGTGACTGACAGTCCAAGGCCACACACACACCTCACTTCACCATATGTACAAAAAAGAAAAAGAGGAAAAAACAAAACAAACAACCATCTGATCTTTGGTTTAGGCTTAAGGTAGTTAGTCCTGTAGGTCTGTGTCTTTTATTCAACTCCATTTTTGATACAGCCTCAACTGATTTACAATTGAACACATAACAGTATTAACTTTTTTTTTCTTTTTTTTTCTTTTTTTTTTCTTTTTTTTTTTTTTTTTGGTGTTCTGGGATAGATTCTAATTTTGAAATATCTTTGTGGACCTCTGGAGGTTTGTACTATGGAAACAGCAAGGCTCCAGCAGAAACATCAATTGAATTAGAGGAACCATTTAATGAATGAGATCCCTGGGATGCTTTGCTTTGGGAATAACTCAAACACATGGGTTTGAGTAGGCGCCTCTCTGTGTGTGGTTTGTAATTTCTAAACTGTTTTTCCTAGGAGATTAATGAAAGTCCATGCAATCTTTTTGTCTCCATTGGAAGTAATGAGATGGGGTAGTTTCCTTACAGTTACTTATAGTAGGAAATCTAAAGCCAATGGAGACTATAAGCAAAACAAATCTCACAAAAATCTTTGATACAGACTACTGAAATAATAATATATTCAGTGTCCTAGACAGCGGCGTGTGACTACTGGTACATGTTTTTTAATGGAAGTTTTGTATCCTAACCAACACTAGTTTATAAAAAAACACTTATTCATATTTCAACAATCTATATCAATAATTTATGTGAGATTTATTTTGCTTAAAGTTTTGCCCTGAACCTTCTCTTCTTCAGGATAATGATCCTCAGCTCTTTCAGCCTCTCCTCCTATAACAGTCACTCCAGTCCCTTAATTACCTCCATGGCCTTTCACTGGACTCTCTCCAGCATGTTCATGTCAGTCTTGTACTGGGGAACCCAACACTGGACCCAGCACCCCAGATATGTCTCACCAGGGCTGGGCAGAGGGGAAGGATCACCGCCCTCCATCTGCTGCCAACTCTCTTCTTGCTGTGAGGACCTTCTTTGGTTTCCTTGTTGCTTCAAAAACACCACCTTTTCTGTTGACAGGTCTTTGAGAAAAATTACATTTTATGCAAATATCAGGAACAATAGCTTGTAAACTGTAATGGAATGTAGACACAGCATACTAATTTAGGAATTGTCATACTGAGGGTACAGACTCTGATTAATTTTGGGCACTAGCATGTCTGTATTTGGAGGTTAGTCTGCATTACATAGCAGCTAGTACCAGTCGCATGTAGGATACCAAATGCTGGTAGGATATCATATGGTTCTGAATATGTTTTCTCCTTCCTGGTCATCCCCAAACATTAACTTCCACCTTTTAATTTTTGTTCAGTTTTGCTGTTTGACATTATAGCTGCTCAATTATTTTAATAGGATTATGTGTAGCCTTGCTTTAATTTTGCTGGTTTATTAATCTCAAGAGCATCCTGTGACAATCTGTTCCACAGGCTGGTCACACTTTTTTGTTTTGCCTACTCAGTCAATCCGTTCTTCTTTATTCAAATTTGGATTTACTGTCTTTCAGTGTATCTGGATGTCATTTTAGTCTTATCCTGTGAAAAGAAGAGAGAAGATAGCAATTATCTTTCTTTACACTATTCATTATTTACACTCTTTTTTTTATTTCTTGCATCCCTTGTGATTTAAATTCTTTTACCTGAAAAATCCTATTATCTTTTTGAGATTTTTTTTTCCTGGACAGATCATTCTTGTTGCCAAAAGGGCTTTGTTTTTGCGAATGATGTCAGCCAAATAATTTTATGGCATTTTAGCTTTATGCTTAATGGTTGTATATCAAAGTATATAATCACTTATGTCTGATGATAGACTGATTACTGTTCTACTTTAAACATGCACACAGGTATCTCTCTTGGTATTTCATCTTGCCAATAAAAACAGGGGTAATTTTCTTTTTGTTAAAGAAATACAAAAACTGTTTTCTTGGGGTTTTGCAAAAATCCCATTCTGCATTTTGTGATTTCCTCACTGTTTACTAGAGGGATATCAATTAAAAAGATCAGCCATTATGAAAAGTCATTTTTGCTTAAAGACTGTAAAATCCATGCCTTTGTGGCTCCCTTGTTACCTATTTTCATATAACCACTTCCAAATTTGCTACGCTGATACGAATTGAGATAAATTACATCATTTTTAGTCTAGTCTTCACTGCCAAATTCAGATCAGTAGTCTGTGTACTTCACTGTGCAGAGCATGGCATTCTGTGCTGGGTTCTCTTGGAGGATGAAATCTCTGATTCACTCTCAGTCCAGACAGTTATTCTGCTTCCCCAGCGTAGATCGTAGTCATTGCTTTCCTCATTTTCTTTCCACAATTGTCAACACTCAGCTCCTGTGTGCTGGTTTTGTCTAATTCTTTCTGTGCCTCACAAAATGCCAGCAGGTCTGATTGCAGTGTCCCAAAGCTCTTTGCATAGTTTGAAAAATATATAGTTTAGAATCCTTCTGCAGACGCTCCTAGCTAGCATTCTCTGTTGCATAGCAAGTTACTTCATTGCACTCACAGTTTTGTTTTTTGTTTGTATTTGTTTGTTGTTTGTTTGTTTGTTTCACAGGGAAGGTGGGAATCCATTAATCTTAAATGACAATATTGGTGAAATCTTGTTGAAATATTACCTTGAAATGTTTTGTGCCAAACAGTAATTTCCAATTTGAGCATCTAATTAGACTCACACAGGGGAGAACATTTGTACTGTGTGAATTGTGGTTGACTCAGTATTGAAACAAGTCCTTGATTCAGGAGTCTCTAGACCTCAATTTTGGACTTATAATACACCTTTTCTTCTTTTAATAAGTATGTATATTGTAGAGTTCAGTTCTGCCTGTCACATTCTTTGAACGAGTGGCATTTCTGAAAAGTGTAGTTCCTGTAGAGCAAAATTCATTTGAATTTTTATCTGATACTGACAAACTACAGTGGTTTTGAATAGAATCTGCCTTAAAAATGCCCCCAAGTTTGGCTTTGTAACAGTTGACAAGATTTTTGAACGGGAGAAAAAAAAAAAACCTATTGTGCATCAAACTGTCCCTCTGAAACCTGGTGAGTGTAGATTTGGAGAGCAAGGTTGGGGTTACATGAGTCCTGTCAAGGTGCTGGGTATACTTACAATTTTGGAAAATCAAGTAACTTCCATCTCAGTTCAGAATTCAGGAGAACAAAAAGTTGAAATTGTTTAGAGATGTGGTCCTGGGCTCTGTTTGCCCAAGACTTCACTGACCTGCCTAAAATGGTAAGTCTGGTTTTAATTACAAGACTCCTGCCTGCATCCAAACATCACAGGTGCTCCAAGGAATAGGTGTGAATGGATCACCTGTGATTCAAAATGCTGTTAAAGCTTAATTAATACAGATTCTTCTGTGAGTTGTCTGGTAGCATGTTTGTTGAGCAGCTGCTTTAAGGTAGGTAGATCATGGCTGCAGAGGCCACAGTTTGGAAGTGGGTCCCACCTGAGGGACTAAAGTGCTGCTAATAACCGGCTTCTGCATTAAGGATTGGTCCACAAGCAAAGAACTGAAGTATTTAAGAATAGGATTAGGAATCACATACTGGCCAGCAATGATTGTGGAGATCAGTTGTTTCACCACAAGCCAGCTGTAGTTCACTGGTCCCATAAGCAAAGTCAGAGGAGGAGGTGGAGGAGCTATTCACATTGTGCTGGAGCTAACCTGGTTAACAAAAGCGCTAGCATAGCCACAGTCCTGGAGCAGTACTATGTGGTTGCATTCATATACATAATAAACAAAACAAAAAATTATTTTAAAATTATGATTGTGTTTCTCTGTATTGCTATTTTTTCCAGTCTTTTGAGTGTATTTTGAATATGATTCAAGTTTGTCTTCACACACACAAGCTGTGAACCTGCTCTCTACTTCGATTAGGAACTTGGTGTGCACTAGACTGACAGGCAGTTTCTCATCCTCACCTCCTCTTCTCTCTCCCATCTCTTCACTTTTTCTGGTAGTTGTCATGGATTAAACAGCTGGTGACAACACTCTGTCTCTCTCTTTTCGTGTGCTACTTTACTTTTTGTGGCTGACACCCCACAGCAGGCAAGGGAGCCGATGGGCTAGAGGATGCTCTGAGGACTAAGAGGAAGGAGAGGTGCGGCTGCACTACCAGCGGCAGCAGAGGAAAATCCAGCAAGACTCAGAAACTGCAGAAAAGGCAATAGCTTAGATTGTGATAGCTTCTGCATTATGCTGGCTGCAGTATTTAGGGAATTTCAGGGAGAATGAAATGTGGGATCCTCCTCCAGCATGTAAGCTATCACCACAGATTCACCAGCTCCACATTGAGGTGTATTGTGCTGTGCTGAACACACCTCATCAGTGACATGGTGGTTGAGATGGAAAAGCAGTATAAAAATTGTTAGCATAAAGGAAATATTGTAAAATAGATTAATCTGTGCTATTTAGAAATAAGAGTATTTTTGCACAGTAGCTGCTAGAGAGGAATATGATCTGTGCAGTTCTGCTTTGATAACAACACTGGAATGGAGACAGGGATAAATGGGACACTGGAAGACTTAAGCTTTACAGTGTCTGCTCATAGCAGGTTGAACTGATGCAAACAGATAAAATGGGAAGACTGGATGACAAGAATTCAATGTTTTGACGAGATCATCCACTGCAGATTTTGGAACCAAAATTAATATCTGAAATACCTAAAAATTGGATAGCTTGGGGGTGAGGGAAAAGAAAAAAAAATTGCAAAAATATCTTTTGAACACTTTCTGGACCCAGGTTGGAAGAAGAATAAATCTGATGGCCTTGAGGCAAATGAAATGTGCATGTTGTGTTGCTCAGAGAAGATAGAAGTGAGGCATTATCCTGTACCACATGAGCTGAACAATCACCAGAGCAGATGTGAGCTGCTATGATCTGTGAAGATGCACTGTAACAGTGCAGAGTAGGACTGAAACCTCTCATAAATAGGCACTCTCCACTTTTTATATATACATTAGAAGACTTGTTGATACATGCAAAGTTCTGTGCTTTCCTCTGTGTAATAAAAAAAGGCAAAAGAAAAACATATCTGTCTTGCTACTACAAAGGGAAAGGCAGAGATTGGTTGAAGAAATGAGAATTGAAATGTGATCTTGTTCACACTCGCAGTCTGGAAGCAGTCAGTGCCAGTTTATCCATTCATCCAAGCAAAGTTATGGATCTCACAGGATGTAAAATGCAGAGTATATATCCAGGAGGAGATCTAGCCACAAGGCTGAGTATTTTTGTCCTCAGAATAAGAAAGAAACTTGAAGACCTATTTAGACCAGCTGAGAAACAGGGTATCACTTCCCTGGATGGCACTTTGGTGTAAAAATGTTCATATTGTTAACTGGACATGAGTTCCTTCATTTAACAAGGACCCTTTCGGGGTACCAAATGTAACCAGTTGGTGAGACAGGACCACAGAGGATGCTGGGGGACTGCTGGGAGGTTTGGATCAGTACAAACTCCTTGAGGTGTTTTTATAAGTCCTGTGGAGTGCCACATGTTAAATTAGTGAGGTTAATATAAGTCGGGAAGTGTGTTCTGCTTCAAGTTCTCCTACTCTGAGGAAGGGTCCACCATACTTGGACTACCTTGCACTGATGTTTGTCTAAGCTTTTCCTTGAAAATCCTGTTGATGGGTATCATGCCTGGGGGCTGAAGGTGTAGCTGTTGCCCACTTGCTGTCTGAAATTTTTCATCTTGAAGAGTGACAAATGGCAGCACAAGCATCCTGTGCTAGCTCCCTGTAATGTGTGCTTGCCAAACCCTGAAGCTCTTCAGGATTCAGATCTCTGCAAACAGCCTTAGACTGATCTGTCATTTCCACAGAGTCAGCACATCCCAGTTTATCATCTCCACTGTGGTTCATTCCAAGACACTCAGCTCGTCCCATGAAACTAGGCTGTCTTTTTAATGAAATGAATTACAAGTGTAATTATCCAGGCCTCGTATGTCAGAGGAATAGATACAAAGGCTGAAAATGAAAAAAAAAAAACCAACTTACAATTGAAGTAAAATAGAGCTTCACAATGAGATATGTCCCTTGCTGCAGTACTGGCCTGGGATGTAGACAGCCTTCTATTTCCTCTCTTTCTAGCCCAAGACCATTATGTTTCAGGATACACTTCTCTGCCACAGAGAGCCATATATGTCATTAAAATGTCTAGATTTACAGCAATCCATGCATGGTGCATTGCCAAATTGTTTGTTGTAAGTATGTTCAGTTGTATCACTGTCCTGCAGCATGTTCTCGGTGGGTTTTTTTGTTAAAAAGGTACCACAGGAACAGATACTCTCTCTTGACTTGTCTCTAAAATCAGGCTGTTCCCTTGCCTACTCTGTTGTGGGGGCACAGTGAGAACTCCACTGTTTCCAGCATAACCTAATGATTTGGTGGTTCTCAAATCCACTTTTTATGCGCTGTGAACTGAGGGGATTGGACCATCCTTCCTTTTGGTGAACTGGGGCAAAGGCTGGCATTTGTCCCGTTGTGTGTGTACATGTGTGTATGTACAGGAAAGCATAAGGTATATCCATACATAACAAGTCTGTGTGTGAATATATACATAAGCGTATATATACAAGCATATATATATATGTTATTTTCCCTCATTCTTTTCTCCAGGACAGAGAGCCCTTTAACCGTTCCTTGTAGATCTTACGTTTCCACAAGTATTGTCTCTGTCTGTTTTCCACTGACCATTCTGCATTCTTTCTACCTGTCTACTGAAGTGTGCTGAACAAAGCCAGACATGGTGATCTAGGTGGAGTGTTGTCAGGGTACAATAGATTGTGTACTGTTACATAAAGGTTATTGGGAACACATCCCAAAATGCAAAAAAGGGCAAATCACAATGGTAATTTGTTGTCTCAAATTAGCATTGCTTGGCAGTACACTGCTGGATTAATCAAGGTCTCCACATTTTTATTGTTATATTAATTCTTTTATGTATTGTCTTTTGTTGTTTACTGAATAGCATCATGCTTATTTCATACTATGTCTCCTATTTAAAGAGTAATTTAAGACTTTAATCCTATTATCCCAAATGCTTGCAAGGCCTCATGGCCAGGTACCATCTGTATATTTTCCAAATGTAATCTCTTCTGTAATCCAACCAGTTCAAAAAAACCTGGCACAGAACAGGATCCATGATCAGTCCTTCAGGACCTGATGGAAAATATTCTCCCCATTTTACCAGTGAATTACGTACAACTACTCACTGGGTGACGCCTCTGTGAACAACTATGTAGCTACCACATGGCAAATTAATTCATTTAGATAAAATTAAGAGGATATGGTAAAAAAAAAAATAAAAAAAAATTCTGAATTAAGGTCTGGCTACCCCTTCTGATCCACCAGAGCCCATCAGAAAAATGACACAGATCTGCCATAACTTCTTCTTCACAGCTCTATGTTGGCTGTCCACCCCAGCCCCAGTCCTTAGGCCAGCATGTGTCAAACTGCTCATGGTCCAAGAGGCTGCTGTAAGAGGCCTGGAGCTGGTTCGTGGTTGGCATCTGCTCCTGAAGGGGCCACATTAGTTTACTGTTCTCTTCCCCTGCAAGGTTTCACATCAGATCTGCTGACTGTGTCTAAGGAGGTAACAAGGGTCAAGAATGCTTTCAGTGCTTGTAAATTGCTACGTAGGAATTTGTTCTTGTGTGTTACCATACATAAAAATTAAACAAATTAATCTTGATTGCCCAGTTTCTCTTTGTTTCATCAGAAAAAGGATATACTTACCTTCCTCTTGGTCACTTGAGCCTTCCTTGTACCCATACATTCTTGAAGACCGGGAAGTCTCCAGAACATATAGTTCAGAGACCGCTTTGACTTACTTCTTCAATACCTTGGGAGACATTTCTTTGAGGAATGCTGACAAGAATTCAGCTAAACAATTTAAGCATTATTTCTTTATTCTCTCTCTCCCCTAGCCTAGGTGTCTATCTCCTTGTAAAAACATTGCTCTAAATAGCTGATCATATATACTTGTTTTTATGAAGACTGATGCAAAAAAGGCATTAAATTCCTCAGACCTGTCTGTATCATTAGTTATTGCTCTCCTCTGATTTGAATAATCAGTCTATATTTTCCTTTGTCTTTTTCATATTTCCATTTTATCTGTTAAACCCTTCCCAGTTTCCTTTTATGTCCTTTGCTACTCATAAACCATTTTGGAAATGACCTTTTCTGATTTTATCCCTGCATGCCTTGCTGCTTCCATAATACCTGTGTGATCAAATAAAGTAGTAGGCTCTTGCCTGTAGTACTACAACTAAAGCATTACTTCTTGTTACCATAGGCAAATGTGGGAGTCCAGATCTAAAATCCCATCTCTGCAAGATGTTGAGATGAAAGTCTGCAGCCCCAGCCTGTTCTCAGGAAGCACCAAATGTCACAACTAGTGTGATCTTTAATGCTTAAAGAAAATTGTTTTGGATCACCTGGAAATTATTTATTTCCTACAGTTATAATGTGGACGTACCATACTGTAGTAAATTATTATTATTATTATTATTATTATTATTATTATTATTCATAATATAATATAATAATAATAATAGCAGCTTTCTGAGTAATCTTGGAAAGTCAGCTATTATATATGAAATTGAATAATCTTTACAGTATAATTTTCTTAGAGTTGCTGTGAGTTTATACATTACCTTTCCAAAGCATACAAGTATAGCACAACTGAAACGCAGCCAATTCTGCAGTGAAGGGCAATAGCCAGGCAGGCTGTTGAGGAGGCAGAGAAAATGTTGGTGAAGGACAATGGGGCAATCCTTCTTTTCATGAGAAAAGTGTCACTCATTCCTTAATGTCCTTGCAGAGCAGACAAGTCCTCATTTTTTTGCAGTCCTGCATTATCATAATGGCTCTCTGCTATACACTGAGTAGTTGCTAACAAGGCTACCCCTGCCCTTTTTTTTTTAATTATTTCCAGGTTAATGCATCACGTTTCATTTGCCCAGGCCATGTTTTTCCCTTCTGGATGCCCATTCTGGCCTCTCTGTGCCTCAAACACTGACAATATGAATATCAGTCTCAAAGCAAAAAATATCTCTGCCTATCAGACAACTCTGTAATTTACATTTAGATTTATTTCATTTCTCAGACTCTGCAAGTTACAGAGCTGGGAACATTTTGGCCTGCAAAACCTTTTTTAAATAGCTGAAGCTGCATTCTCATCCTCTTTTCAAACCATCAGACATCAGGTGCTGACCCAGTCCCTTTAGCCAATTACTCATACGTCATACAATTAATCTTTCATTGCAATTCGATCAAGTTCATTCCCATCTCCATATTATTCTTTACAATTCCACTGTGTAAAAACTGCACATTTTTCTCACTGTTCATTTCACCCTGGTCTGTGCAGCTTCGGGCTGGGAAATGAAGTGACTGTAAATGTAATTTATAGAATCATTTGCGATATGGAAACTCCTTTCAGGCTGACCTGATACGACAGGTTGTAATCGTTTCTTTGGAACCACTCTGGTTTGTCAAGTAGACAGGCTTTTTTCTTTAAATATCCAAAATAACAGATTTGTTTGAGCAGGATTAGGTGGTGTTCAGAGCTCTATTGCTGTCTTATCTTTTGTCTCTTTTGTTTCACATAAACCCTTTTTCTTGCAGCTTTCTGCTCATGCTGAGCTTTGGAAAGAAAAGGAAAATAATTCTAGCAGGCAAAAATTAGGTACGGAAATTGAAATCTCCACCCTCGCTTTCAGGTATTTGAACTGAATTCAGCAAATGCCTTTGCCATAGCTGGAGTGCAGAACCATGTGCTGCCTCTTCTGACAGAAAGAGACCTCTCTGTTCCTATTTCCTTCCCAGTATTCACATGCCAGGGACAGGGCTCTGCGTCAGCATTACATCTGCTCAGCACAGAGCGGTCAAATATCACGGCTGGGTTCCAGAGGAAGAACAGCGTGTGGGCCACACGTCTCGGTGTTAGCACTGGCAGATCGGCTTAGGTGTCAGAGGATTACTGTGACTACTGTGTCACAAAGGAGGAGGATAAAAGTCCTGCTTTTTCTCAGATGGACAAAAAAATTACAGGGCAAGAAGGGATCTTAAGAGATTCCTCACTTAATCCATCACCCTGCCATAAGGCAGGTTCAACTCTGATTATGGAAATCCTGATAGATACTTGAATAAGCAGTTAAAAGCTGAGCGGTGTGGGGACTCCACATCCTCTGCCAATGAGAGGTGTATGCAGTGGAAGCAGGACGTATGGTGGAATCACTGCCCTTCTCTATATGTCGCAGGATGTATGGTGGAATCACTGCCCTTCTCCATATGGAGCAGGATATATGGTGGAATCAGTGCCCTTCTCCATATGGTTAGGAACTTTTCTTTGTTCTCCGTCTGGATCACTGTCATTTCAGTTTGTCTGTGACTTTCATCCTGGTCACAAAAGGCATCAAGAACAGAGTACTCCTCTTTGTGATCCTTTTCCCTACTTTATTTTGTAGCCCTCCTCATTTTTCTTTAGGTAAACAACCCCAAATCTTTCAGTTGTTCCTTCTAGGTCATGTTTGATAGATCTCTGATTGTTCTCCTTGCTCTTCTCAGGATTTATTCCTGTATTTATTATTGAAATGCAGTGCTGGAAAACGGGACACAGCTTTCCAGGGATGTCTTACCAGAGCTGAATAAAAAGGCTTGGTGACTTTAAGGGTGTGTTGTGCTGTACAGGTATCTATAAGCCCCAGTAGGATAGTTACCTTTTTCTTTGAAACAGTCTGCTGTTGTTCACATGAGCTTTCTTTGGTTCTATGAAAATCCTCACTACATATTTCAACATAGCTACTTGGAGTTGGTTTTTTAAATTTTTTTTTTCTCTTTGTCCAACAGATTATTTCTGACTACAGCAGGATATATTCTTCTAATCAGCTTCATAAGCATTTGGGACTGTTTCTTTTAGTCCATGCTTTCCTGCGAGAAAATTACAGAGCATAGTGTGAAACGCCATATGGATGCCAGAGTATATGACATTCTAAGGTATTGCTCCACATATTCTGTCTTTTTTTCTGGTAGGCACCATGATTGCTGTTTCCTACCCTCTTCGCACCTCCTGAACCCTCAGGAGTTCTCAAGCGTGGTCACTGAATGAAATGGAATAAAACTTCTGAGACTCAGCTGATGGGAAAGCTTTTAGCTTCTTCGTGCCTGTAAAGCTCCCTAGTCTAGGTAACCATATTCAAAAATGAGGTCTGGTCCATTACTCACACCTCTGAACTGACAGCCATTTGATCACAGTTTCTCTTTTCAGTAAAGGCATGCAAAAAAGTTAAAGAGCTTTCCTGTAGCTGTCTCCTGATAGCCTCCCTTCTTCACTGAATATCAGACCAACACTTTTCTTGACCTTTATGTTAACATCAATATTCTTACAAACCAATTTCTTGCCATTTTCCATGTTCCTTGTTAGTTGAATCTCATGTTGCACTGCTGCTTTTGTGTGTGTGTGTTTGTGTGTGTGTCTCAGTGTGTTTCTTTTTGTCTTTGGAAACCTGTGAAATTCTTCTGTCTCTCAAATCCGACTTAGTCATGTTTGTATCTGACAACCTTTTCCCCTAGAGATTTGTACCTTTCCCCATGGTTTGTTTGGTTTTGCTTTGGTGAGATAGTTTTTTAGAAAATGCCATCCTTAACTCTTATTTTCTCTGTTTATACAATCATAGAATGGCTGGAGTTGGAAAGGATCTTTAAAGGTCATCTTGTCCAGCCCTCTGCAATGAGTAGGGACATCTTCAATTAGATCAGGTTGTTCAGAGCCCCATCCAGCCTGGCCTTGGATGTTTCCAGGGCATCTACCACCTCTCTGGGCAACCTGTGCCAGCATTGTACCACCCTCATTGTAAAGAAATTATTCCTCATGTCAGCCCAAATCTTCCCTCTTTTAGTTAAACACCATTACCCCTTGTCTTAATGCAACATGCCCTGCTAAAAAGCCCATCTTTCTTGTAAGCCCCTTTAAGTACTGAAAGGATAGTTTAAGGTCTCCCTGGAGCCTTCTCTTCTCCAGGCTAAACAACCCCAACTCTCTCAGCCTGTCTTTGTAGGAGAGGTGTTCCAGCCCTTTGATCACTTTTGTGGCCTTCTCTGGATCTGCTCCAACAGGTCAATGTACTGACAACTACAGAGCTGGATGCAGTACTCCAGGTGGGTTTTCCCTCCTTTCACTATCCTTTATTAAATGCAAATGCACACCTAAAGTTAACTTAATCCTTTCCCAACTGCTCATTAAACAACAGCAACAGAAGAGAAAGCCGGCACCCCAGTGCAACCTCCAAAAGCTAACACTGTTTTTACCTGAAACACAATTCTTTTCAATTGGCACATGCAAGCTTTTCCACCTTTGCTTTGGTTCCTTGCAGTCACTTTTGGTCTGCCATGGTCATTCCTGTCAGTATTATTAATACCATATGGATAAGCAGTAGAGGGTAGCAGTTGGTGTTAACTTCTACTGGATGTGATGTCTGGTTGACAGATACATTCCACAGTTGCCCTTAGGAAAGAGGCAGCAATCATCACTACTGCTCTTTTGCTTGTTTCTGGAAATTATGATGAATTGCCAAGCTTTTGGACTACGTGGCTCTTCCTAAACAGGCAGCGAGGTTGGCGCTGTACCTGCAACACAAGAATTAGTGCCAGCACGTGGCATTGGTAGGAGTCAGATTCAAAATAAACAAAAGGAGATGCAGTGGGGGAGTAAACGGGCTGAGTTCCTTGCCAAAGGATGCTGTCTACAAGAGACATTTACATGACTGGACAAACAGCAAAAAGAGAGATCAGCTGGGTGCTAGACATGTTTACAGAACCAAATCGTTTCCATAGTATGTAATTCTTCCTGCACAGGGGTATGTAGCTTGCTAGACACTGGTAAGTCCCTGCATTCACCTCCAGGGATCAGGGATAGTTTGTTGCTGTTGTTACACTCCCTTGACAGTACGCCAGTTGTCTCTGGAAAATCTCTTTTTTTGTTGTTTTTTATGTGAGTTGCTGGATTAAAGGTTTTCTGCCTTCAGTAATACAAAGATCTTTGCTTTGTCTCATCATTTTTTGTCTTGATGACATGTGTCTGAAGCAATCTTGGAGGATTTTGCATTTTACTTTTCACATTATTAAAAAATAAAAGCTACATGAGGTATTTTGCTACCTGATGGCAGCTGTGCCTTTCAGAAGCCCCTTGTGCAAAAGTGTCACTCTTCAGCCTTTTGGAACATGACACTAGACAATTCCCCTTTGCTTTCCCAGAGACGGTGCAAATCTGCCACAAAGCCAGAGGCTTTCGGTGTGTTGCTGCAACTGTGATCTATGAAGCATCTCAGAATGCCGTGGCAGGGGATTACGCAGTTCTGCATGTCGATATAATTAGGTGAGATAAAGGTGAAACTGGGAGGCCAGCATTCTGAGATGTCCTTGTTTTGGTGAGCTTAAGTAATTTATCCTGTTATGTTCACAGGGTTTTCTGAGATAAAGTCTCTAAAAAACACAGGTAGCAAGTCCTTTGCTATGTAACACTTAAGCTGTACCATCTTTTAATTTTTATAAAGAACCTAGAGTCATATTATAAACCTCCAAGATGAAGTTCAAGGAGTTATTCTCATCATCAAAAGCCTGAGGTGAAAATACAGCCTTGCGCTGTACATTGGACATATATTGTTTTTAAGAGAGAATTTTCAAATCTATAGGATATGAGATGGCAAACAGGTTTTATAGATGACTTTGTGCAGCTGTGTAGCTGAGGCATTTGCAGAAGTTGCGTATTATAAATACAATCCAGGCCATGAATAACTGCTATACCAGACAAAGGCCAATTCAAGGCATACGTACACACAGGAGGAAGAGCAGAAGAAGACACCTCCTTGCCCCATGGTTGCTTCAAAGTTTATGCTGCTGTTTTCTTCAACTTGCAGTGTCTGCTGCTTTGTTGGTGGATTGGTTTCAAGTGAATCATTGTTTTGCTATAGGCTTAATAAGTGAGCATGGGTGGACAGGTTGAAGGTGGCCATTTAATTTCAAGGGCTGAGCAGAAAATCCAAGAGACAGCAGACAACACCATAGTGCTAGTGTGCAGATTAAAATGTACCCTATATTGGATCGTGGTTAGGGCTTCAGCTTTTGGGTTGTATATCCAGCGTATTGTCAACTGCAAGGCAGACAGAAGGACCTGGCGAAAAGTGTTGTCCAGGATTTTTTTTTAGGTTCTGGAAGGAGAAAAAGTTGTACTGATACTATTCAAAGAGAGAATTTTCTAGCAAGAGGACTCAGTTTACTTCCTCCTTTTGAGAGCAAGAAAGACTGCTGCAGTTTCAAGTCTGACAGGAAAGAATAAAGCACGTGAAGTTCATGACACGATGCTGAGCAGAGGCTCCATCTTTTCTTTATTCTAGATTTAGGGAGCACGGTGGTTTCTCTAATCATTTGCAAATGTTCAGATTCATCTGCCCACATCTGAGCTGTTCCCCTCAGGCTCTCTTTCTAGTCAATGGAGGGAATAGGGATGGCTGTGCACTGGTTTCTCTCTTCCCAATGTATGCAGTCAAAGAGTTCAAATTTGCCTGTTCTAGATGGAAGGAAAGCCAGCATGAGTGATAAAGTCAAGATGAATGATTGTCTCTGTTGGGGTTTTTTACATCAGCAGCATCTGAAGTTAGGGGAGATGAAGCCTGTGGAAGAGACTCTGTATTGTTCCATGAATCACAAAAAAAAAAAAAAAAAAAAAAAAGAGCTTTCCTTTCACTTTTGTTATTAGCAAGAACAATCTGTATGAAATGCATTATATCTGGATTGTGACAGGGACCCTAGACTTCAGTGGCAGTGCCCTTCTGCAGCCCTCAGTCTGATGTTGCTAACAATAAGCATCTTCTTCTTCCATGCATGACATCTCCCAGGGAAGCATAGAGAGGTGTCATATCACAGACTTATGGGCCTCATTTTTGTATAATTAACTGGTTTGCCACCTGAAATGCTGTAATTAAGTTTTCATGTATAAAGCAGGAGCATATGCCGCTGTCAAATGAACGTGAATGAGACAAGTCAGCATTTCATGTTAATTTAACTTTACGGTGATTAACTTTCTTCCACTTGTTAGTGGTGACCATACACACAAACTACGGGGGGGGACTATTGCTTGCAAACAAATTTGACAGGTTTCTTGGTAAGGTTATGTACTGCACTGTGCACTAATGTCTTGATACATGTTAAAGGCAGGAGTTAGTTCTGTCCAGCATGAGTAATCTCAGTGATAAAGAGAAAATTTCACATAGAGATTTCTTACTCCTAGTCAGTAATGTACATCTGAGTTACCATGGGATAGAGATATGTGCTAACGTTGTTTGTTTTTATAAGAGTGCTAGAGTGTGGTTTTCAAGTTCACAAAATATCTGACTGTAATAGTATTCTACGAGGGATCATAGCATGGGCTGAGGCATTGGCCCATGATCACCCATACTACATAATTGTTAAACTGTCTCTGAAACAAGTTCCACCCACAAGAACATGCCCATGCACAGTTTGTGTGGCGACACAACAGGCAACATGGAGACCATGTGTTCTGAGACGTGGCCCTCAGAACTGCTTGCCCATTGCTTGGTACCTCCATTGGTTCAGCCACTAACTGGAATGCTGCCTTGTAGACCATGCGTCTTCGTTTGAGGGGACTTAATGGCTGCGTCTGATTTAAGGAAAATTAGAACTGTACACAGGACTCATCCTGACTCTTGCTTAGTATTCTTTCTTTCCTTCCCTTGAGAAACCAGTGTGATGGCAACATAGAACTGTTATGTGAAATCTGATTGCAAGATCATTTTTTTATGGTTAGAATTTCAGGCAGGAATTCAGCTTGACTATTCAGTGTCATATTTATTGGGCTTGCAACTAGAAAATAATAATTACACTTACCAACTGCACAGATTGGAGCTGGAAGCAATGAGACTATAAAGCCCCACAATACCAGCTGTATAGCTGCCTCCAGGCTAGAGCTGCACTTTGAGTCATCCCATTTAGGAGCTGCCTCCAGCAGCCACTGAAGTCAACAGGAGCCTTTGATTTCTTCTCAGTGGGTGCTGGATCAGATTGCTATAGCCTCCTTTTAAAGTCTAAGAACAAGGGGGCAAAAGACAAGTTTAGTGAGCTACAGTGTATGGATAAAATAATATCATTTTAAGAAGAACCTTAACCTTTGGAGGAACATTAAATCTCCAGGTGGATAAGAGTTCAGGGCACTGCAATTACTACATAATAGTAAAATTTCATCAGCGAACAAGGACAAAGCTGATTCCTAGGGTAATGTTTGATGTGCAGCATGGGAGAGATTTGTAAAGAACAAATCTGTGGCTGGAAAATGGACATCATTTAGAAACAAAAACATAACAATTAACAGTGCAGTTTATATGCAAGGTGCTTCAAGTTAAAAAGGTATTATACACTCATGTGAAACTTTGCAGTGATATGAGATGTATCTGCTGTGATGTGAGATATATCTGCTGTGTAGATGGACAATTTTTATTTTGTACTAGTGACCTGTGCAACATGCCAATCATTTGGCAAAAAATTGCACAAAAGTTCAGTTGGATGAATTGGTTAGTTAGAACATTACCCATTCCTTTCTCAAAGCCAATCACACAGGGGTCAGGTTGTTCTGCCAGGAAAATGTCTTAGGAGGAATATTTTATTTTTACCTTTGTCAGCACACTGGGGAGGATTTTACTCAAGTCACCTTTGTATATTTTATTCATTAGGGCATGATCCCAAAAGGCGATAGGTACCCTGTGCTCAGAATGATTTTGTGCAATCTGAGAATGATGAGTACTTAGGAGGACATGGATGGGACCTCATAGGATTAGGTCCTTATTTTGACCATCTGTGTTCATATATTGGACTTCTGTTCTGAGTTAAAAACCAGGACAGGTTAATTCTTTGAGACAAGGTGCTGAAACTGTGCGAATCAAAGCATCCTAGTAAAAGGCACAGAATGAACAGTGAATCTTCTTAGTTTTATCAAATTCTGAATATTCTTGGTTTTCTCTAATTAAAAACAATTCCAATTTTCTTTTAATATAGATTTGTGTACAGATATTGGAGAGGGAAAGAGAAGTAATGATCACGCACAGCCTTTCTCAGGAAGGGCTTAATTTGTTCTTGCCTGCTGATTTTGATGCTCTGCCTAGGTGCTATTGAATTAAAAGCATTTATTAGTTTGTGAAAAGATTTACTATGGTGCAGTTCTTCCGAGAAAAAATAAAAACTTCTCATCCCTCTTTGGGGATTTGGTAATAAAGGAATAGAAAATTGTATGCTGGAGTTAATGAGAACTCATTCGGTTCTTCCTGGACAGGGTGCCCCTCATTCCCTGCAGAGGAGACAGGGAAAAATCGGGTTCTTCTCCCATGCCATCATAAAGCTTCAGCAGTTAATCTGCAGTGTGGGTTCACAGGTTGGAAGCTCTTACACCCCAAGTAAAAAAAAAAAAATCCTGTTCTTACTTTGGTTACTCTTCCCTGTGATTCTCCATGATCTCAGTGGATTCAAGGGTAGATATGAAGACAGGACTCCAGCTCTCTTACCATGATGCTGCAGCACAAAATGGTGAGATGCCACCAACTATGTGGTGGGATCATATTTTGATCAGTCTAAGCATTTTTGATGCATTGCCCAGACACCTTGGAGATAAATTCGTCATAATCAACTCCACTTTTAAAGTGGTGGAAAGCTCTTATCCCATTTTTCATTTCAAACCTCTTTTTGTGGTTCCTCTGCCCCAGAGATTGTCTTTCAGGAGCAATGTTGATGCCTTGTCTCCAAGGTTCATTACTGAAGAAGTTGTGTGCACAATTGATGGGTCTTGCATTATACTATCAAGGTGGCTTGTTCAATTGGATTGCTTTGCTTTCCTATCCACTAGCAGGAAGTACCCTTCATTAGTAAAAAATCTGATCAACAGACTGCATAATTGCCATTTCTGTCTTAACGGAAATAATCTTGTTGCACTGCATGTTTTCAACTGTGTGTAACAACCTTCACATTAAAAGGCAACAAATTAAGCAGAGCTTTCACAAAGCCATTTTTTTTTTACTAACAGTAATAGACTGCAAAGTTTATATGGCTCGCTTTGGACTGAAAATTTCAATTAGAGGTTGAACTATATATAACAAAGAAACCTAAATAATTGAGAATTAAAAAACTCCTTCTGAATGTGTAGCTAGTCATCAGACTTAGAGACTTGGTGTAATAGCTGTCTTTAGGAGACATCAGGAGCAGGCGCATGTTCTGCTGCTATTTTGACACCTGAACATTTTAGAAGACAGACTTTTTTGTTATGTTTAATGTGTGGCTGCAGAAATGTGGGGCTTTTTTATTGTGACCCCAGTATTTGAGCCCACATTTGGTGGCCATAGCCCTTGTGGCTTTCTTCAGAGTCTGAAAGGCCATGAGGGCAAACTGCTGTCTGTGCTACCTGCTGTGTCAGACACTGTAGTTACCAAGAGCAGGATCTGAGCCCTCAGACCAGAAAGACATAGACCTGTTGGAGACAGTCCAGACGAGGGCCACCAAGATGATCAGAGGGATGGAACACCTCTCCTGTGAGCACAGGCTGAGACAGTTGTGGTTATTCAACCTGGAGAACGCTCCAGGAAGACTTTACTGTGGCCTTATAATACTTCGAAGGAGAAAGATGAAGACAGGCTTTTTAGCAGGGCCTGTTGCAATAGGACAGGGGGTGACGGTTTTAAAATAAAAGAGGGGAGATTCAGACTAGATCTGAGGAAAAAAATGTTTACAATGAGGGTGGGGCAACACTGGCAGAGGTTGCCCAGAGAATTGGTAGATGTCACATCCCTGGAAACTTCCAAGGTCAGGCTGGATGGGACTCTGAGCAAACTGATCTGGTTGAAGATGTCCCTGGTCATGGCAGGGGTGTTGGACTAGATGAGCTTTGAAGACCCCTTTCAATCCAGACCATTCTATGATTCTATAATTGTCCCACGTGGCATCAGAGAGGCATGACCATGATGTGGACTCCTTCCTCATGCTCTTTAGCTATCCAAGTGCACAGGAGCAGGCCTGATACTTGGATTTAAGATTAAAATATTATCAGATTTTATGGAAGCTCATATTTATCTCTGTCAGGCTTTTGCTTCCCTTTATTCATTCCAGGGCTTTGAGAACTCACAGCCCAGCAGCATTGCTATTCTGAGGATATTCTGATATATGTCTTTGAATAGACAAGACACCTGTGGCCATACCAACTATGGATCACCCACCATCATTTTCTTCATGACCTTTAAGGATGTCAGATGAGACTGTTCCCCCCCAGCTCCCCGCCCCAGTTGCTTCATTCTGCACTAGATGCAATTTCAGGTCCCAGAAGTGAAATCAGGCAGCACATTAATCAGCTCTGATTCCCAGTCTCTGCACTTCTGTCTTTCCAATAGCTTATTTTTCTGGCTAATACAACACAGATTTAAAAATAGGGGTATATTACCCTCTCAAAATACATTCAATTCTGGTATCAGCAGTGGAATAAGCTCATTTAGATGAAAGAAACTATTTTATTTTGGTGGAGTGAAATACCTTATTTGCCTCTGTCTGGATTACATTCAAGTGTTACGCCTCCTGTGGTATCTGGGACTGATGTTGCATGCAAGCTCAGTGAATTTTTGGTATGTTGCTGGAAAATATTTACATTAATAAGTCTTCAGTGTATGCCATTGCATGGATCACAAAAAAGCTGCATTACTGAAACAAAAGTACAAGGGGATTTAAAATGTACTCAGCTAACATGAAATAATGGCTACTTCTGCAACTGGGAGTGAGAGAAAAATTGTACCTGAACCACCTCTTGCTAATTCCTCACTGGTGTCAGAGTGAGCAGAATCTTTTATCAACATGGTTTTACTGTATAGACCTGATGTTAATACTTCAGGTAAAAGACACAACAGTACAATGCAGAAAGTGTATTTGGAAAGGAAGAAAATGTGCTTGCTTCATGTGCCAAAAAAATTTAAATCAAATTGATTAGTTGGCGGTGTAGTTAATTTAATAGCAGAGACTAATTTTAGAATTTCTTACATACAGGAATGTTGGTATAAAATAAGACTGAAAACTGATACAATCTGGAATTGGTCAAATAATTTCTATTTCATAAACTAGACAAACAGTTCCCCAAAACTTTTAAATGAAGTTATTTTTCTGCTGCAGCTCAGTTGTGTAAAACCCAGACATCACATTAAAAAAATAGAAAATGGTATAGTAACGTTTTATTTTGTTCTGGAGAAAACAATGTTGTCATGTAATTGCTTTTTTTCCGAGCTCTTTCACTTGACCCTGGTTGCTTATTATAATGTTTTAGGTGCCATAGCTTGGGGTTTGTCAACCCCTTCTTGTTGTCCATTTGTTTTATACTTACCAAGTATTGTAAGTCTTGGAAAGATTAGTGTAAAAATTTTAATTTGGTCCTGTTCATTAGAAATGGATGCGGAAAAAGTGTTAGCAGTAAATGCCTTGTTTTTTCAGCTTTTATTATAAAAGCTTAAAGAGCTGCAGTACCTCAAGCTGCTCAGCATTAACTCGTTCAGTTCTGGAAAGTGTGACTTTGGATGGGCCAGGGTGAGAACCGGTCACATGAAGTAAAACAAAGAAAATGATGTTTTGGAGGAAAACTGTTTATAACAACTGCATCTTGGATTTTTTTTTTCCAACCTATGGTCTTTTCAGTCTCCTAAGCAGTAGCGTTGCTGTAATTAATGGGGAACCAAAAGCAATCACAATTTTTTCAGGTTGCTGGTCCTAGTGCCTGATTCAGAGCAGTATCACATCTCACGGCAGCCACCACCTCCTGGTGCTCTTGTAGTAGTTTGTAATAAAGTTGCTACCATCGTTTTTCCTTCTGAGTTCACAGGGACTAGTACATTACCCACGGTCCATAAGCCCGGTGTCAGGCTTGGCTACGTGCACCTTGAAGAGACTGATCGCAAAGGTTCTTATCTTGATAAGGTCAAAACATTAGAACGCTGCATATGAATTTAGACCACCACCATGAATAATACAGTGTATACAGAGAGTAAAAATTGATGTAGTAATCAAAATCCTTCTACTGAGCGAAATGAAAAGTCATCCAAAATGAGCGTGAGGAATCAAAAAAAGATGTGTTAGACCTTCACAGTTTCACTGGTAAGAAAAACCAGGGGTGTTTGTGCCTTGTGTCTGCTGCCCAGGGACAGAAGGAGCAGTGGAATGTACCTCCAAGATTATTTCAAATGCTTTTATCTGAACAGTGATGTTTGAAGACATCCAGAAGCTCTTTTCATAAGGATTTGATTTTCAGGTGTGAATTACAGAAAGACAGGGTTTTGCACGGTATGTGAAACCTCCTTCAATATCTAGCACAAGTGGTATCTAGCTCAATCCCTCAGCTCAGGGAATAGACTTGATACTTACTAAAAGATGGCTTACTAAAAATAACTAGCACGCATCATTAAAGGTCTACCCTAAGTATTTTTAGATTGAATTAACTTCAATTTTTAAATTGAATAAATGAAATAATTTTAAAATTTATTACAGTAATTTACTCCATATAATTGAGAAGCTGAGTGTTAAACTTTAATAAAAGCATAAAAGCATAGAAATAGAATACAAAAGTAATACTTCCAAACTTATGTTTACCTGAACTCATTAGGTAACACAAGCGTCTTTTTTCCTGTCAAAAATGTCCTGTGTATTTGTTTACTTCTAAGGGAAGTTAAAGAAAGATGAAAAGTAGAAAGAAAACTTACTGTGTACTTCAACCGGACTGTGTACTTGAACTCTGAATACATTAAGTAATGATGGTGCAAAGAAATACTTAAAGGGAAAAAAAAAATTACATGCTGTATTTACATGAATTCTAACAAGTTGTATGGCTTTTTTATTCTCCTAGTTATACAAAAGAAACAGTGAATTAACTTGACAGCTGCTTGAAAGTATTAATTCAGAAACAGAATATCTTAGAAAGATTAAAAGCCCTGGAATACTTTTCTAAGAACTTCTCAAACTGTAGGAAGAGGTAGCTTAAGATCTATAATTTAATTGTAAATATTTATTTTAAAATCAGAAGACGCTAGGCTGCTAGTAGCATTTTGTTCATTGAAATTTTCAGTAGATAGACAGTTTTGTAACTTTTCTTTGCTCTATGAACTGCACAGTACTGTCCCGGACTGTCAGTTTTCTCTTGTGGACTATTACCCACTAATTCAAATGAACAAGTTTACTGTGGTCAGGAAAATGAATTTGAAATGAATTTGTACTTCCAGCTTCACTTGGTAAGTTATCCTGCTAATATTTCACTCCACTCCTACCCCTTTTATTTTAGCACGTTCTCAGCAACGGAGGACATCTAGTGAATGGCTATTTTATTTTTCCTTTAACATACATTTTCTTTGTGTTTGAGACCCTTTTTTTTTTTTAGTCAAGCATATTGTACTTTGCAGATTGTAATTTGAACCTCATCCTGTAAACAGGATTAGTAAGTCTTAATAGCTGAGGTGCAGATGACCTTAGTGGAACAACTAGTAGTAGTAGTATTTCTACCCATCCACTAAAGGTGCATTAAGCCCCGATTCTGTGGTTACTCCATGCAACTTCAAGTTACCAAAGGCAGCCCTTGCATGACAGCTTTGCCCATTGTTTGCAAGGAGAGCTGAAGAAATGACCGTCTGCTAGGCTTTCTCTGCGTCTTTCTGTTTATGCCTCTTATTTTTTTCAGCTAAGGCGGGAAATATAATTAACGTGTATAATGACAGTTACAACAGCCTCAGAAACATGAGATTGATTCCCATGACGGCTGAAAATCCCTCCATGCGGTATGTATTAACAGGCCCAGTTTCCAAGTTCTAATTAACTTTATTAATGTTTAGTGCAGGAAGTACGAAGGCAACGTTAAGAAGGATATAAAAAGTACTGGAGCATTGAAACACGGGTTTCATGTAACTGACTCTTACTGAAAGACATATTTTCCAGCATTTTGTAAAGAAAAATAGCGTAATTTAGAAGAAAGATATTAGATACATAATACTCTCATAATAAGGAAGCTTTAAATAATGGAGCAAAGATACTAATCGTAGCTTCCTACTTGGTAAAATAGGTAGCAATTCTTTATGATGTGCAATTAATAAATAGGATAGTGAACATGTAACAATGTACAATGACAATGCGATAGAAGAGATGCAATTATGTGCAAGATTCCTATTGTGCCAGCAAATACGACTTTATGGACTACTGGAAAATGAGCTTGTGAACAACCAGTTGTAAAAACCTTTTCCATTACATGTTCCTTTTATAGAAACATATTAACTCACATGTGAAAAGATAAAAAAATTACACTGGTAAATAACTGTGAAGACATTTTCCCCCACTACGGACACAATTGCAAAACCTTGCAATCACAGAAATGTTATATATTATTTTGATATAATAATCATAACTAAGCTTAAGAGCGGTGATATATTAATCACACATAAAGTATATTACTTGCATAGATTTTGTCTACTGTCCATGGATTTCCATTTTGTAAATACATACATAATGCAGAAAGCTTTGGTGCTCTTTGATGAACTCAAACTGGAACATGGCTGATTTATACAATACCTATTTCCTATTACTATAATTGCAAAGGATGTTATAACAAGGACTTTTTAGGTGCTAAAACCTCTTATGTATATCAATTGCAGTAGAAAATATAATACCTTTGGTGTTATTTAGTGACTTATTCCCAGGCATGATGATTTCACAATGTTTTAAAGATATTCCTATTGTGAGAAGCTCTTAAAACATGTGCTCAGCAGTTTGTCCACTAAAAGGATTGTGCCTTGGAATAATTTAGTATTTGTTTCTTTTGATAATTTTCATATGCTCAGTAAGTAAAAACATAACAAGAATCATCTTGCAATTACGCAAAACTGTAGTATCATTTTGTATGGTCTTGCAAACAGTTTAGAAGTAGAGCATTCATCCATAGAGAAGCTGGGAACTCAGAAGTATGTAATGTCAATAATAGAAAATTAGCACATCTTTAAAGATGCAGGCCATTATAGCTTGGTTTTAAGCTTCGATTTAATCCTTTATATTATTGTTCTATAGTGCTCGTAGTCTTGCTAGGAGAGCATCTACTTCTGGAATGGCTTCTCCCTTAGAAGGAGACCCGATACGATCTATTTTCTTGTCGTTGTTGCCTTCTCCATGACAGGCTTCCTTTCTCCCAACAGCCTTGTTCCACACTGCAGAAGAACTTGTTTCCACATCACACGTAACCTCTTTGGTGACCGGGCTTCTTGTCAAGTTTAAACTGATACTGTGGTGTGAACGTGACTTCTCTAGTTGTCCTTTCTGGTTCTCTGCAGAAGATAAAACAAATAAACATTGTTTCACTATTAAAATATTCAGTTTCAATATTTTGTTATATAAAGAGGCCTCTTGATCAGACAAAATTTTGCATGCAGATGACATACTAGAAGGGGTAACGATTGCCAAGGATGCAAGACAAAAAATATTATCACTTCAAAAGCAGTGGGCTTGGTCCCTTGGAAGTGATACAGACTTCACATGACTTCATTAGATTAGCATCTATATTTAATACAAAATCACACATAGAGCCTGACAGGGTCCTCCTTTCTAACTGGAGTCAAAGAGAAAACAGAGCACTCAGCACTGCTCAGTGTCTTCCAAAGTTTTATGTGGTTAATTACATTTTCTATCTATTTTTTAGTTGTTCAAATTTTAAAATGTATTAAAAAAATCTTCTTCCATTCAATAATCCATTGTAATAATTCTTCTTTCCTTTGTGATTTTTAGACAGCTAAGTAATTTTAAGAATTTGCATAACTTGCTACTTTTTTGCAAGACATTATTGGCATTGACTGTCTCAAGAAGTTCCACTCAGTTAAAAACCAGGAGCTTTGCTGGATCGATATGTGTTAAGAGACAGATTTGCTTTTTGTTCCCCTGCTCCAAACAAGTGACTGTTCTCAAAACCAGCATCTGAGTGGTCCCTCTCACAGATTAGTTTTCAAACTTTTTTAAAAACAGGCATGCTCAATATTCATATAACCTTGAGCAAGGCTTGAAAACGGCTTCAACAAACTTGACATGACATTTAAAGTTTTTTGGTTATTCGCTGAAAGATGTTCCATCATCCCAACAGTAATGACTTTGGAGCACAGGCAGTCACTCATGACAGCGTGTTTTATGTGAGTGCTGAAAATTCCCACCGAAAACAGCTTGTACATTAAAAGGCAGCTGCTGAAGATATTTACTGCACTGTCATTCCCTGACCAGGGGCTGTCGGTGATGGATGAGGATTTTACACACTTTCTTGGACAATCTCAGCAAATTTTGTAAGTAGGATCACCTTTTGGCAAGTGGAGGAAAATAAATACCTTCTTTCTACCACCTCCTAAATCAGATAAACAATTCTTAATTACAATTTGCTAAAAGCCAAATTTCGTATTTAGCTGAAAAACGTAATTTCTATTTTATACCATACAAAATAATTTGACCCTGAAGATGCAGCAGTACACATTTCAGTTTTCCTTAATCACAGGAGGCCAAAGATTGAGTATAAACACATCTTTATAATTACATAGAATAAATTCATCATATGTAATTAAAATACCCCTGGCATGTACACTCTTAAATATCCTATTCTACTTAATTGTTTGTATCTATTGATTCTGAACACACATTTGCAGGCTGATTAAAGCATGCTACCTGTGTCAATATAGAAAATACTAACTGTGCCATAGTGCTTTTTGTTTACATTCAGGGCAGCAGGAAAAATGCATGGTCTTCTGAAAATCAATACTATTATTTTAAGTAGAAGAAAACATATTGTCATATAACCAGAGATTGTATATAGATGTCGGACTTTAGAAAAGGCAAAAATAAATTAGGGACTGAAAGTAAGCTTCTCAAGTGTACTAACAACCGAATTTTAACTACTGTGCAGTTCAGTGGAGTCTTTGCCCCAAAATCCTCAAGCATGAGGATCAATTAGGTATGATGAACTAGACTGAATAACAGAGGTGGTGAACATTTATGGATCCGGGCCTCAAAGTAAAATCCAGCAATATTTTCCCCAGTTTTGGGCAGAGTAAGGTGCCTTAGAGTGAGATTTAGAACAGCAAATAGTCCAAGAAGGGATCTGTTGCTCATTAGCTATTAAGATGTTGGGACCTATCTTGTCCCTATTTGAATCCTGGTAATGGATTTAGCCTTGCAGAAAGGTGCGTCCCATAACTTGCTGCCCACAATCTGGAATTGTTCCACGGGGATAATGACAGAGTAAAGCTGAGGACAGCTGTGTCTTCCTCCCGCCACCTTAAAACAGCAGCAATCACGTTGATGTTTGTGACTTTCTAGGCATAGACTTGTGAGTGGAGCATTCGACTTGAAGGACCAGGGTCTTTCAGTCTGAGGGGTCCTGCAACAATGGGAAACGGGATTAGGAAAGTGCCTTAATCACTGGCCAATTTCTTGTTTCATCCGTTGTAACTCGTCTCCAGTGAAGATGCCACATTTCACTGCAAAAATCACAAAGTGTCATATTCTTAGTACATGACACTTAACGCTAATGATTAGCATTACTTCCTAAATAATGAGGACACTTTGGTCTCAGCCATGCTACCAAAAATACTGAGCAGCTAGTGTCAATTACAAAAAAAAAGGAAAAAAAAAAAAACCAAAAGGGTTTGGGCACACTATTTAATCTAAATACAGTTTTATTATCTCAAAGTTATTTATTTCAGCTGCTTCCTAAATCAGGTGGCATCTTTACTGTGAATGTTCTTCCAGCCAAGGAAGAACGGCTCCATGTATCACTGCTATGCCCAAGTACATGTCCAGTATTAGCAGATGTGTAGGCAGGAAGTTCCCTGCTTGGTAAACTGGCTGTTGTGAATCTCACTTGGAAATACTCAGCTTTGCTAGGCCTGCTCAAAAAGCACAAATATTTACTTACAGTCTTAGATTTCACTGTGGTAAATAATGACCTAAAGAATTAACTGGTGCAATACTTGACGTATATATATGCAGCTGGTGGCATTCTGCTTATCAGAGTGAAAGATCACCTCTGTGTAAGTTCAAGTATAAAATTAGTTAGGTACTAGCATGGTGAAAAGTCTCACTAATTCCTCAGAAATATTAATGTCTACCCTGCCAATTTTTTATTTTAATCAAGCAGGAATTAATTTGTATTAACCCCAAATGCTTAAACACCCTGTACTGCTTCACACATCTATTCAAAACTTGCATGTTCTGGTGATTTGGTACTCCATCCATTTCACTGTCTTGACTTGGGATTGTGACTGCACCTCCTTCAAATCCTATGCTATAGTGGTAAAATCAAAGAAGTGCATTTTCAACCTACAACTGCTGAGATGGGTGTTTAAAAAAACAATGCACCTTGCATATGAATTTAAAACTACACGTCTACAAGCTGCTGCAGGTTAGCATGTAACTTTGATCACAACAGTAGAAGAGCTGGACTTCCTTAGTTCAGTGTGATAAAGGCTATAAAACATATAGTTATTTACTCTCAAGAAAAGCCCCAAGTTGAGATTAACTGACAAAGTAAGCACAAGAATAAACAGCCATGAATAGATTTCTATTAGAAATTAAAACCTTTTGAATCATCAGAGTAATAAAGTTTTGGAATGCACATTTATAGAAAGAAGAGCAAAAACCCATGAGCAGTTATAATCAGGAATTTGATCTGTTTCTGAAAGCAATATTTGATGTGGCTGCCTGCAACAGCAAGGAGATGGTTAGTGACATTAGCCACCATTTTAAACCTATGTTTCTAGAACAAGAGTACTCACAGAAACTCCACAAACCATACAGATATTATCAGACTTTTCCTAAACTACTTTGAACCATCACATCATAGACACACAAAAATTTGGTTTGTGCTTTTAGCAGTAAACTATATTTGAAACAAATTGCAGAATAAAATAAATGTATTTACGCACTTACACACCTTGGTTTGAATACACTTTTAAAGAATTGAATATAAGTAAGTTATAGAAGGTTAAAATAAAACTACTAATGAAAAGGCACTTCTACATGAAGTCTTGTTTAGAAGAAAGCTTACATTTCTGGAGATGCACTATTTGTCCACCTACTGTAGTAAGATGTACCTTCCGGCAGTAGCAAGACAAAAAAGAAACCAGACATTAAAAATCACTGGATAAAGACAGAACTTATGAATTTCCTGTATATATTAGAAGTAGTTGAGACAAGTTTTGAATGTTTGGTCGCTTCTATCAATCAAAAACCGTCATTCACCTGTATCGTAATAATCACTACGCAGATTAAAAAAAGAGCAAAAACTTTGAATTTACATGTAAGTTTTCTAAAAAATGGGGAGAGAAGACATTTACTCATAACAGTTTTGACGTTACTGCTCCTGAATGCTTCCAGGCACAGATTAGGCAGAGATCGTGTTGTACACTGAAGTCTCTGTGTCCAGATTTCATGACATTTAAATCTTCTTTCGCTTGTTCAATATCTAACTCTTGTTGGTCCTTCAGATCTACTAAAATTCAGTTTTTGCAGATATTAATTTCCTGAACAGGGCTGTTAATCAAAACCATTTCAAAATCATCTTCATATAACCTAGAGCCAAACAGCTACTATCACATAGATACAAGTCTTTCAAAATTAGTTTGATTAAGAGCAACGGTCAAGAAATTCCCTTGACAGAAAATTGGTTTCCATAGTTTGAACAGTGTCCTAGTATAGAGTAACTTAAAATTACATACTTATATCTTTAAATGATATAATATATTAATGGTTACATACTTTATATTCAGGAAAAAGAAATTGTGCACTGGCATATGAACAAAAACAACAACCCCAGTAGTATGAGACTTGCCTGCTGTGAACTTGGGGAAACAAAACATAATCAGCTGGAGATTTTTAAATCCTGCATAATCCTGTTATATTACCTTTAACAGAGACCAAAAATGATTGCAAGAGACTCACTAAAGCAGAGATACAGATTTTTAAAAAATGATTAATAAATATTTAAAATAAAAAAGTACTTTGAAAAGCTTTATTTTATGGCATAGTTTCTCAATAGAAGTCTTGAAACTAACGACATATTTAGTTTTTATGTAAACACTTGTAAACCGATTGAAAAATAAAGTTGCAAATACAATAAGGAGAACTGCATTACATGGCATTATATGCTTGTATTACAATCATAAATCTCAATGTGGGGCATGACAAAATCATAACATAAGAAAGAACAATTGCAGTTACAACCTCATTACATCTTTTACCAAGTTAACAGGGAAAAATGCTCAAAAACCCAGTGGAATATTTCTGATCTCTCTGCCTTGTGCTCCACATGCTATATCACATTCCGGAAGCTACATCTATGCTGAGATTTTCCGAAGCCTGCACATACCAACCTCCCCACCAATGCAAATTGTTTTTATACTGCAAGCCATGATGTGCCTGTGCTAGAAGACACTCTGAGGGCATGTCTCCATGCCAAATGGCTTTGGTTTGGAAAAAATAACAGCCCAAGCTACAATCCCCATCACCAGCTCCCCAGTGAGGTGCCACAGTTTGTCTCTGGTTTCCTGTCCCTGATGCGTGGAACTGAAAGTCAATGTAAAGCCACACCACCACATTTGTGTTGCGCTCACGCATTTTCCCAGCAAAACAGCAGAAACGAGCATGGGTTTTTTGGCAACAGTGGGGTGTGCTGGTTCTGGATGCAGCTGTACAGCATTCCCACAGCTGGAATATCTGCAATACTCCAGTCTCTGTTTGGAAATCCTGTCCATCTTCCTCAAAAGGAGTGTCCATCAATTCCTGAAAATTTTCATAAATTACACTGACCGCACCATCATGCACTTCCCAGTGCAACCTTACCAAGCATATTTGGATGATGGTCACATCCTCATGAGTGAGGATATCAGTGTGCACCCCCAAACACTGCACCTAAATAAACAGAAGCCCTTGATAAGCTAGTCTGAAGTTGTTCCTAAAGGTTCTTTGCTGACACCAAAGTATTAACATAAAGCATCCTTGGTGCTTTTGCTGGAGGTATGAGGAAAACAGCCAAACAGTTTCTAAGCTTGAACTGATGTTTCAGATGGCTGAGATTTACTCAGACTCTCATTTTGAAAGGCTGAATATGAGCACTGCTGGTAGATGTTTTGAGGACTCCTGTTTTTCAGTTCAGGACAAGGTGGAGGCTCTGATTTCCCACTTTAGCTGCATGTATCTTCAGCTCTAAAGTAGACAGTTGGATTGGGTGTAGGTGGCAAAGTTTTGGTAGCAGGGGGGCTGCAGGGGCCTCTGTGAGGAGAGGCCAGCAGTTGCCCCATGCTGGACACAGCTGGTTCCAGAGGGCTCCAAAAGACCCACCACGGGGCACAACCGAGTCTGTCATCCCTTTATGCCATTAGCTGCCTCAGTGATGGGACTGTCACCTGCTGTGATAATAAGGGGTGGGAGAGGGGCGTGGAGTGGAGCCAAGCCTCAGAAAGCAAGAGGAGTGTGTTTTCCATCAGTGTTTTGATTCTTTTTTGTTTTGTTTTGATTTTGTTTGCAAATACTCAAACCAGTAGTTATGTATATATACATCTTAAAAACTGGCAATAGATTACTTTTCTCCAAGTCAGGACTGTTTTGACCCATGAGCATCCTGCCCCTGTTGTTCCTGTTCCCTTCCCTGCCCCAACTGGCCAAAGGGCAAACTGAATGAGAGGGAGAGCAACCCGAAAACAACCCACCAGAATAGCTTAGAGATAAGACGATTCATCTGTTTTTTTAGCATTCCTTATTTTAAATTTTTCAATTTAAAAACTACACCTACTCTGAAAATCAACATTTTTAACTTCTACATTGCAAACTCTTCACTTTCTACTATCAGCAATACCAACAAGAAAATAATTAATTCTTGTTTTCCTCTCAAGTATGAAATGAGGGCCTCATGTCCTGCACTGACCCCCATTTTTCTCAGAGTCTAAGACACTGGACAGTTGCACGCTCTGAGTTTTTTCAGGCACCCATCTTTCCTTAATGCCTTTTCTACAGCCCAAAGCTGGCCTTCTGAAATCCATTCCCAGACCTTGGCACTGGTGTAAGAACAGAACAAGACTTAATCTTCTTTCTTAAAAGCCTGCCTGACCACCCAGAGGCAGAATTTAGACATAATATGAGAATCTGCTACTGCTAGAAGGTCTGTGTCTATTACATAGCATCACTCATGAAAAATGGGATAGGTCCTTGCTGGATAGTATAATGGAAAATACTTTAAATACTTTTTATTGCTACTTTTTATTAGTTTCATATTTTTTCAACAATTTCTATGACTGACAAGGGTAGGATTGAAGAATGTCCCTGAAACATTAAAGGAGTGCTGTGTGTTGTTATGATTTATTTCAGTTAAACCCTGCAGCCCCAGCCCTAACACTTAATGGAGTGGTACCTGTACTCAAATGATCTTTGCTTGATAAGTAACTTCTTATACCTTAGTATTTCAGGCTGAATGCTCACAACTTGACTCATCTAAAGCAGACAATAATTAATGAGGCATGGAAAGGTGTTACTGCTTTTTGGAACATCTAAAAATATATTTTTTATGCACATTTCATTTAATAGTTGCTGCTGTTCTTCACTTTTGTGTTAAATATGGTGTGAAACACAAGGAATAAACACTAATCGCTAAGATCAATTAAGATTAAACAAAGTCTCCAGAAACAGTAAATAAAGTTTTATTTTGTCCATTTCAAAGGCAAGAGTAGAGAATGTCAGTGCTAAGATTAGCACAGAGGAATTAGAGAAACTAAATTTCAAAGATAATCAGTTACAAACTGTGAGCAAAGTAATTTGTGATGAGAGGAACTATGCTGCTCCAGCTCCTTTTTACTTGGCCCTAGAGCAAAGCCTTTCAAAATTCTTCTAATCCCTTAACTACCCACATCTTCTCAAATGCTACTTTAAACTCCTGTTGATCACTCCATTCAATCTTTTTCCTGTCTTTTCCAAATGTACTTTGCATTTGCTTTGAGTTGGAACTAATTTCTCTGTTTAAACTTACATATTCTCACTTCTAATACAGCAGACTTTTGTTACAAGAGATGCAACTTTAAGTTACTGGGATTTAAATGGAAGTCTTGAGTGCCTGTCAAGATGAAAAGAGAACAAAAGCGTGGATCAGAAATAACCCAAGGTTTTTATGTAAGTGAGAGAAGAAACCTCTGAAGGTGTTTGATGGCTAATTCAGATTTAGGAGTTTGGTATCCTCCCTATCTCACACTGAATTACAGTGAATATTCTGTGTCTTCTCATGCATCTTTCCCCAAGTGAAAGCACATTTGGAAGTTTCTAGAAAAATGCAAAATGGAAATGTCTAAAATAGAAACCTATTGGTCATTTTTTATTTTTAGAGCACATGATTTGAATAATTCTTAAAAACTGAAGTGTGTCTCTTAACTTCAAAATTGATAAATAATTATAAATTAATCTTCTTATTTATGTTGCAATGAAGGGGGTTGAAAAGAGAAATATTGATCTACATGAGTACCCAGTGGCAGTGGGTCTTCAGGTAATGCTCAGAAATGTTAGGCAGTCTATGGGATTTTTCTCAAGGTACTAATAGAATAAACATCAACTTTTTGTCTTCTTGAAGTCAGGAAACCATCAGGAAATTATAATGATAAAACTGGAAGGTAACATATTTAGGCTATTTTAAATTCCTGAAATTATGCGGTTTCTTACTTTTTTTTTTTTTTTAACTTTATTCACAACTATTTTGTATCTTGCCATTGCAAATCCTCTTTAGAATTAACAGAGACTCAAAAAAGATGACTATACAAGTTAGTGATCTGTGACAAGATACACAGAGGTCCATAGTGTAAAACTATCCTCTGTTCAGCTAATGATAATTTATGTAGATCCTACATTCTAAACTGCTACTAATGCCTTTGAGCAGTAGACATATTTTGTCTCCAAACCTGTCTGTAAAGCACCTGCTTATAGACGAATATTGCTTTCAAGGTACACTTTCATAAAGAATTTCAGGAATATGCATAAGGACTGCTGTCATCAAAGGAAAGTCACTGGCAGCTGCTATGGGTAATGATAAGTAATATGCTGATGAAAATAACCCAAACAGAAAGGAAACACACAATTTGTCTTCTTTTACTAAAGCCTCCTACTTTTGGAAAATAAAAACCCCAAGAAGTCCAAACAACAAGGCAAGTCTTAAAGACTGACCTGATGTTTATGAGATTCCTTTTACTGTGGTTATAAATAATGTTGTTGTCTCTCTTAAGTATTTACTATTTAGCATAAACATTGAAAAAAAAACTAAACAAAACCTATGTAACTATATTTAGTAATTGCCTTTAAAGTTAAACACTAAATCATTTAATATAAAGAACAATGGATCAGAAATGTTTAAAAGCTATTCCCTAACTAACCTAATAACTGCTACAAACCCGTAGAATTCGTATTTCCTATTTTTACATCAGCAATTGCAGTATTGGTAGTTTGCATTGCCTGAAGGTAGAGCACAAATATTTTGTAATATCAGATCAAACTAATGGGAAAAAATGTCTTTCCCTCATCACCTGTTGCCCTTATCTCCTAAGGAATCAACCTGCTTCTAAGGGAAAGGGGGATCTAGGGTCTACAGAGTCCCGCAAATGTTTTTGGGAGCAGCATAAAGATGAAAGGCTAGAGCAGTAAGTAAATTTGGTGGGAGCTGGGTTTAACCATTGAGCAGACATAGTTTTCTCACATTCCTGTGATAGGTACTGGACCAATGTCCTAGGGCAGTTCTGTCCCACACAGGTCACAGTCACAATGGGTTGTCATTCAATGTTATCCAAAATATTGCAAGAATAGCATAGGGCTCTTGGGCTCCTCTTATTTTAAAACATTTTTAAAGCAAGTCTCTGGAGGGAAGCAGGGCAACAGAGAGCACTGCAAGCTGTTGTTGCTATGACAAGGGGGAGTGTAGCGACTTACTAACCTGGAAAAGTATTTATGAAAACTCCAAATGCTAAGTAGATTGAAAAAATATTTACAGAACACTGATGTCAGCTTAAAGATATCCATGCTTCTTTATAGAATAACAGAACAGTTTGGGTTGGAAGGGACCTTCTAAGGTTATCTAGTCCAACCCGCTTCACAAAAGGACACAAGCAAAGACCTGACTGAGAAGTTTAATCTGTTTAAACTAACATCCAAGATTGCCTTCATAAATACACTGGAGGTGAGATGAAGCTAAATCATCTTAATTCATGTAACTTCAAATATTGAACCATTACTATCATGGTCCTTTCTTCCCTCTGACAAAGCTCTGCAGAAAACAGTCAAAAGCATGCTATCAAGGACACCAAAACTCCATAGCAGGACATAGTAAATATTCAAGAAGATGCTCACACAAAACTAAATATTGGGAAATAAAGGCAGAAGAAAAGCGATTCATCTTCCCCTTGCTCTGCAAGAATGCAGTTTTATATTCCTTTGACAATTCTTCTCTCTTTGTTTATATGAAGCTCTAATTAATACTATGTGCTTTCACTTAATTATTTCCTTTCTTTGGGATGGACTGTAACTGGGCCTTCCTCATGTGTGGAGAGAGATGGGATATAAAAAAAAAAACGTTTCTACTCCACATTTCATCCCGCAACAACTGTACTTTGCAAGAGTTACAAATTGCTTTGAAAAGGGACCAGGATTTCAGAGTGTAAAACAGGAATTATTTTTTAAGGATGGCTTTTACTGACTCTTCTTAATATCACTGATTTATCCTACAAGACAAATTCAAGACACTTTGTCATGGGTAATTAATCTAGTCATTCTGAATTCAAAATGCCCTCTTTAACATCATTAATGGTATGCATTTTTCATGTGATGAACATATTTACTGCAGTATATTCTAACAATTAGACTCTTAGCAGCTACTTTGATATGTAAAAACCATCAGAATCCACCTGTAGCATCTTCAGCTTCCTCTTTCCCTAATCAATTGCTTGCAATTACTATTTAACGATAACCAGCTAAGAGATGTTAATTTTGCTATGTAAGAGAGGATTTTTTTAACTTCAAGAAATCTAAGACACAACAGATCTTTGTGCTTACAGAAGAAACCTCTCTCTCACTTACTGAGGAACATGGAGAGAAAATTTTAAGCAGAATACGAAAAAATAAGGGAGGCTGAAAAACCGAACTCTTTATGCTCACTGAGAAATCAAGGCAGAAGGCAGTAGGACCTCCCAAGCCACTGAAACAAAGGATTCTTACACATAGACTTTATTTTCCTTTGTCTGTTGTGACTTACGAAGCAGCCTTACAAATCTGTTTAGCTCAAAAGGTGATATTAAAACCAAATGGTTAGAGATCATCATGGTATATTAATAATGCGAAAGAAGCCAAACCGAATTTAAGCAGAAACGGTAGACTCAAAACAGGAAAAATATATTTTTTTGTCACAGACAGTTAAGAAAACATTTATGGTAATGCCAGAGCATCTGCTGATCACAGCCAAAGCTGCAGGATGCCAACGTTAAATCACCGAACCATCTTGACAGCTTCTGGCTATTCGACTTTCATTCTAATAATAATTTGCTGTGAAATTTACCCAAATCTGAAAATTAGCCATAAAATGTTTACAAGTAATATAGGCAAGAGTAAATAAAGCATACACAAAATTGATTTGCAACTGAAAAAACATATCTAAAATGGATGTTCAGCACTCAGACATTTCAGAGCTGCATGTAAACTGGTAAATCTCCAAAAAAGACTAAGCACTTTAAGAACAGGATATAATTTTATCATCCATTTCCTATTGATTGTGACCTATCACTTTTTTGTTTAGAATTGTTAGCATGCTTATTTGTTTAACATAAACACAGATTAGCCGTTTGAAGGCTGCCTGCACCCTTTAAAATCAATTTTTAATTCCTGACACCTGAGGATTCTACACAGAACAAAATACTTCATTGTAAAGCTTTAATTGATGCATCTATGTGCTGCAGAGGGTGATTACTTGAATAATAAGTATAAGAGACGTGTGATCTGGTTGCTAAGCAAATGTAAGAGAAAAACCCCAAGAAACAACGTAACAATGAATCAAGGTGTGATGACAGGATAATTATTCTACGAGCTGTCATGTTGAAGGACTCGCAGAACATTGACCTGCACACAATCACACATCAGACGATTGCCTGAGGGGTAATTAAAATAATAACACACATGTCCAGTCAGTCACAAAGAAAAAAATATATGCGTAACTTATTCCTCCGTAGTATTCACAGTCAAACGCATTTTCATGCTAAATGCAAACGCTTGAACAGTGCAAGAATTTAGAAGACAACAGAATACAGCAAAGACCACTGAAGTTTATGTGAATTAACATCAGTGCTTTTCTTTCAATTACTCTGGGTATTTAACAAAATATTCAAGCTATGACACACGAAAGCATAAAATCTGGGAACTGACTTCCTGAAGGAAATTGGGAAAAAAATTAATCCCTTCAAAATATGTTTAAAGCTGTAATGTAACAGGCTAAAAAATAATTGCTGTTGTGGTGAGTTGACCCTGGCCAACAGCCAAACATCTGTCTGGCCTCTGGCTCACTCCCCTTTTCCATGGGGTGTGAGGAGAAAATGGAAGGAAGGTGAGAAGACTCATGAACAGAGATGATGACATTTTAGTACCGACAGCAAAAGCCGTGTGTGCTAGCAAAGCAAAATAAAGAGTTCATTCACTATTTTCCATTGGCGGGCAGATGCCCAGCCACCTCCTAGAAAGCAGGGCCTCCGTTGCTTGGGAAGACAAATGCCATAATCACAAACCTTCCCCTATCCTCCTCCTTTCCCTGAGTTTTTATTGCTGAGTGTGACCTCATATGGTACAGAGTACCAGTTTGGGTGAGCTGTGCTAGTTATGCCCCCTCCCAACCTCCTTGCTGTGTGTGTTTTGGGGATGGAGGGAGAGCAAGCCTTGGTGCTGTGCAAGCACTGCTCAGCCATAGCCAAATTGCTGGTGTGGTATCACCCACCCCTGTTTTAGTCACTAACACAAAGCTTCAACTCCAGCCCAGGCACAGCCTGTAAAACTGCAGATATTGTCACAACTCTGTGCTCACTCAGCTGACGTTGTATATCTAAATTTGATGAAAGCTGATCACATAATGGTTTTAAGACCATCAAGGCAGACTTTAGCACAATTCCTTTTTTTTTTTTTTCTCTTTAGGCTTTTGATCAGTTGTTCACTGTATCAGTTTACATTGGCACACACCCCTCTACAAGCCAAGAGTTTAGTTCCAAGCACATGGAAAACACAGACCTGTAGGAGAGGGTCCAGAAGAAGGCCATGAAAATGATCACTCCCAGAGAGCTCTAAGGACAGGCTGAGAAAGTTGGGATTTTTCAGCCTGGAGAGAAGGCTCCAGGCATACCTTATTGCAGCCTCTCACTTAAAAGGGGCCTATAAGAAAGATGGGGACAGATTTTTTAGCAGAGCCTGTTGTGATAGGACAAGGGGTAATGGTTTTAAACTAAAGGAGGGGAGATTTTGGCTAGACATAAGGAAGAAATTGTTTATAATGAGGGTGGTAAAATGCTGGCACAGGTTGCCCAGAGAGGTGGTTGATGTGCCATCCCTGGAAACATTCCAGGCCAGGCTGGAGGAGACTGAGCAACCTGATCTAGTTGAAGATGCCCCTGCTCATTGCAGGGGAGTTGGGCTAGATGATCTTTGAAGGTCCCTACCAACCCAAACTATTCTATGATTCTACCCCAGGCTCCCATCTGAGCAATGCATTCTGCATTTCCTTCTCAAATGTAAATGTTCAGACACACTTGAACTGCCTTCAAACAAGCCATCGTCAGTCTTGTTCATGGCAGAAACATTCTTTGCTCAGTCTGTGTTCTTCAACTTGCTTTTTAGGTGAGCTTTGCCAATTGTGTGGAATCACTGATGGCTAGTACTTTGCAACTATATGGATTATAGATGCCTACTCAGTGTAGACAGAAAAAAATCCTAAAAAACAACCTATTTCCAGAACCAAGCTAGTCTGTGATAGAAACTGCCTGATTGCTCAGAAGAGGGAATTCAGAAATTGCCTCATTTTTTTACCTCTTTTTATTCCCTGTGTAACTGAAGATACTGGAAGATAGCAAATTAGGAGAAGTTCTGTGGATACTCTTAAAACATTTAAGACCATTGAGAATACATGAGAAGATTTTTTGGAACACAAGGTAAGCATGCAGTTTACATGTACATAAATTCATACAAACTAGCATGTCCACACATTACTCTCATGTCATATATAGGCACTATCACGGCACAATTCTAAAAAAAAGAAAACTCATTTTCTGCCACCATATTCTAAAGAGATGCTAAAAACACCTTTTAGGAAACACACTACATACCATATTATCATAATGTCAGTTATTTCTACAGCAAATTTGTTCTGTAAACACATTGCTAGCTCATCAATTAAGTTACTTGCTCATACTAAATATGCTAGAGTCATATTCTCAAATGTCTTCTAGCATCTTCATTAGTGCTCATTTCAAAAGAGTAATGCTACACCCAACTAGCTTTAAATGCTAAGAGGGAAAACTAAAGCTATTGAAAAACGTCCCAGTGTTCATCAGCTCACTGTGGTCTAAGTAAAATTTATTAAAATGCAAATCTCAAATATTTTAGTATTAATTTCAAAGTATCATCCTATGGAAGAAATAGAATTTTCAGTTTGTGTAATAAAATAATACCACGTACAAATCTAGATTTTCAACGTAAGCCAGCAAGGTTAAGACTAACAATTCAGCAGACCAGACCCCAAAGACATTTGTAAAAATTTTGGAGCAAAAATAGTAGGCCAGATATTTGTATGTTTTTACTCCAGAAGCATCTTAACTGAGGAAAACTAGGCAGAAGGGAGTTGAGAAGGGAGAACATCCTCTACCTCTAAGAATCCAGCTATTGCAATCAAAAATTCGACATATTCTCTTAAAAATGTTTGCTTTTTCTGAGGTTACTAACCACATGGATTTTTTTCCATAAGTTAAGCTTAAAATCAGGACAGTTTCAATATGCTGAAGTGAATTTAACTCTTTTGTTATCTAAGAGTATACAGCTTGACCCAAAAGTTTGGTTACATTTGTGTAGGTGCACTTCCCTTTTATTTAAATTAATAATTTTGGGGAGGTTTGGTGGTAATGAATACTCTAAATTAAATTAAAAAGTTAAATTTCAAACCTGAAACCACAAATCTAACTGGGCTTATTATAACTACAGCTATGAAATACAGATAATTCATTGAGTACAGATACATATCTATTGCAGCTACAGAAATAAAAGCAGCTCTTTTCTTCAGTGTTACATAAAATTATACGAAACAAGGGCGTGCTTAGACCTGTGTGTCCTTGTGCCTGACCAAAGGCCCTTGATCCCAATGTGAGATTCACTGGACCGAATGGATTTGTGCTGGTTGCCTTGGGCTCCCTTCCAGTCAATGAGGAGAAACAAGCACTTCTGAACTGCGCTTCATTTCACCCTAATGTAGATACTTTAACGGGTAAAGAGATCTTCACTCACACGTGAATGCCTGAACTCCAGACATCTAAAGGTAACTTGTATATCTGGAAGCTTCTGACATTGGATTGCAGCAGTATGTTCTCTACGAGGGAGGACAACGTTCAGACTCAGCAATTTTAAGGCCTGATAGAACATTATGGGTCTCCCTCTCATCATCTGTTTAACACAAGCTATAGAATTTCAGTGTTTTCCGGTTGCATAAAGCAGAGAATTGAAATAAACTATCTTCTGGTTACTACAGTGAATGGTTTGGATATAAACAAGGAAATTCTGTTTTGTATATTACAGATCAACATGAACACTAGTTGTGAAAGTTGCCATTATTAGGCACACTGCTCAGCCATTACCCATCAATTTTTTTTCCTTTTTAAATATACTTCATGTTCACTAAACTTTTTCTTAAGTAGATATAGATCTTATGGTTGTTTAAGTTCCTATCTCTTACAGATTTGTGATACCAATACTTTTGCAAGCTTCTGACAGGCTTGAAACATTCTGCATTTAAAAACAGAAAAAAAAAACTATCCCTACTTGTACATTGGTATATGGAATCCTGTCCTTCACATGAAAATAATCACTGCTTTAAACTGAAGATAGCTTAGATTTAGTCCTGGCCATGCAAAACTTATAAACTGCAAGAGTGTACATTCAAACTTAAGAATCTCACATTCACGGAGTACTAAGTGTTGGAGTTTAATATTTAGGGATGAAGATGTAAATATGATGCTTTGTATGGCTTGGCAACTCTGTGATTTTTAGATATGACTCAGTCCTGTGTGTTTTAATTTTTGTTAAGTAAGATAGCTAGCTTAGTAGATGAAAGAACTAAAGGAAAAGTTATTTGAATCCCATGAAAATTTTTACGAACTCTCAAAAAAACTAGTCCTGTAACAGTTCTTATGTAGTACATGCAGCAAGTTAAAAAAAAAAAAAGGATAAAAATAGTATGCAGTGATAAAAACTGTAACAGCACCTGTTATTCATCACTACCTTAATTCATATAGTCTCATTGCCATTCAAAATAAGTAGTAAACAAAATATTTTCATTGGATCTTATAATCACATTTTATGCATATATTCAAGATTATTTGCATCTCGCTTGTAAACACACTAAATATGATGTTAAATTTGAATTATTCCATAAAACATAAAGCTAAAGAATTAGTAAAGAAAAGCATAAAGGTTCCAACATGGGAAAGGCAAGGATAAAAATAAGAATAACACACAAAGGTCTTTTTTTTTGGAACGAAATAAACACATACAGTTATTTCAGACTTGGTCTTTTGAAAAGACTATTTCGATCAGCCTTTTCACCATGTTTAATAGACTTTTGCACTGTATTCCGTCTTTCATTCAGAAACAAATTCAAATGACCTACACCCATCAGAATTAAAATAAAAATGCCATTCCCCTCACTGGATTATGCATGGCCCCGTATTATTTCATGCATGCAGGAATGACCATGATATACAAGAATCCGACTGAAATGCATTTCAAATTTAGGAGACACCCTTTTTTACAGGCAAGTACATAAATTATTTTAGGTGGCTGAAGTTGTTTTGTACTGTACTGACTACTCAAACGACATAATTTTTAAGTGCAACGCAAAGTGTGGGATGTTCTCTACAGACCCCACTTGCGCTGTATTTCACTAAAATAAAAACTTTGTAGCGTATGGTCACCTCCCTGCAGAATCATTATGCCTGACTCTACAGGACAATAATAGTAAGGAGATTGCACTGTCAAGGGACTAGTCAAGGGAAAAAGGCAATCTTCAGAGCACAATTAAAAGCACATACTTTAGATATCTATTGCCTTCTTTCGATTACAGAGTCTAGCTTAGATTAGTTTTAAACAGATAGTGAGGGCAGGCAAATCAGACCCCATGTAATTAAGTGGAATATACCTACACCAGATCGTCGTGAACTTTACTTGCTGTACGTGGCTAAACCTGCCTGAGAAGTGCCAAGTTTGAAGGGCAATTTCTGACTGATATTCTTTAATTTATTTTTTTTTTTTTTTTTCCAAACAGGAGTGGTGTAAGTTGGCTGAAGAGAAGAGGGCTGAAGGAACTAAACGGAGTGTATGACAGCCAGAGGCCACTGGGCTTGGGAGTCCTCATGTGCCATAGGAACACACTTTGCTCTTCAGAGAACAGCAATTCTTGGCTGCCTTAAGGGTGACATGAACATCGTGAGGAAGAGATCACACTTGTTGCGTTAGCTCGGTAACAACAGACTCATTTCAGCTGTGATGTGATCCTTTTGTGAAGATTTAATTCTAAATCTGGTCACAACAAGAAGATAACTTGCCTCTTATAATATATCATGGTCATTCCTGCATGCATGAAATAATACAGAGTCAAGCATAATCCATTGAGGGGAATGGCATTTTTATTTTAATTCTGATGGGTGTAGGTCATTTGAATTTGTTTCTGAATGAAAGAGGAAATATAGTGCAACATAGTGCAGTTCTAGTTTTAACTGACTGTTTTCATTTGTAGTTTCACTTGGTTTTAAATAGCGTTTAAGACTCGTTTAACAAGTCAGATTAGTAAAATAGCTAATGGTAATAAAATTATTGTGACATATAGCTAATTATATATTTATATGAAACACTGACTATATCTCAATCTGCATTAGATGTAAAGCGTCTTGGAAAGAATTAATGTAAACACTCTTGATATATGAGAGAGTTGTGGAAGATTATTTTCAGCTGCACCTGAAAGCACATAGGGGAAATGCAAGATCTCCAAACTTAGGATTATACAAATCTAGGTCTCAGTACAGTACTTGAATTTTACACAGGCTTATTTGACTTGGAAACATGAAATCCACTAAATGGGAGCAGTTAACAATAGGAAGTTAAAATACAGTAGGATAGTGGGTCCAATTTAAGAAAACATTTGATCACCTGCATTTTCTAGGTTTGAAAAAACATTGTAGAAAAAATGTAAATGAAGAAATGACACAATTATGAAAAAATGTCTTTGATGTTGTATATTTTTTGATTGATGCTTCATATAGCTTCTCTTTAAGTCTAAATAAATGTCCTTTATTATTACCAAAGCTTGAGATTTTTTTTAAATTGGCTTGAGATAATACAAATCTAGATATTACATCTGTTCAATATTTTATTGTCAAAAATAGATTATTTATATCTTCTTGATATATTTATTAAAATATAAATATTAAAAAATAGCTGATACAGGGTACAGCAGAATGTTCACTAACGTGAAATCACCATTCCTGGAACTATTTCTGTTTAAATGTAAATATTTAATGTTAGAAGCTACAATTATACATGGGTTATCCAAGAAAATATACTAAGTCTGGAGAAAACCATTAGCTTTCTCAGACAAATTTTGAAGTCTATTTCAGTAAAGTCTTCATGTAAGAGGTTTCATTGAATATTTGCCGTAATATTTCAAAAAATAAAAATTAAATGCAACAGGTGATTGAAGATAAATATTGTCATATTTCATCCTCACAATTTGAAGTAAGTTGTATTTTTATTTTTGTAACTACTTTACTAACAGGTTTTACTCCCAAGAACAGGAAACATTACGTTAGTCCTCATTGGAAAATTTGGTCTTCAATGTTTAACATCCCGCGTTTGATAATTGAGAACTCAAGTACAAAGTACTGTCCTTTATAATACAGAGAAACACTGGTTATAGTAGGATGTATACTGTTGCAAGTAAGACTTTGGGAGCTGTATTGCAATTCATTGGTAGCCAGAGTTTTCTTACAAAAGCAATTGAGTAGTAGGAAGGAAAACATCCTTATTTAAGACAATAAGGCATACTCTAATAGGCAGAAGCAATTAAAAAGTTATGCACTAGTACATCTTTTAGAAACAGCCGTTGGGAAATGTCTAGTGTCCAGTGTTAGTTAAAGACATTAGACATCTTCTTATGGAAAATAACCCTCCAGAGAAATGAAAAAAACCCACAAAACAGACCACATTCTGGATTATATTATATATGAAGAATCTTCAGTTCTTTGAAGATCAACTTTCATCACTGGCCATACATCACTTTACTGTAATTATCACTGTGCTAGCTGATGACTTCCTATTCGAAATAAAACGACAAAATAGTTTTCCGAAGTAGTCAAACCCATACATAACTGCTCTCTTCTTTTCCCCAAAGCAACAGTAAAACAACTGCTCATTTAAAAATACTTGATTTTTTTAATATATATAGCTTTTAGTTGATTTCTGTTAAAAGAAATAATAGACACTTATTAATGGTGCGTTACTATAATAAAAATTAGGAGCAGTCTAAAAACCTGTCGCTTGATGCAGTTACTTTTTCACAGAGGGAGGAATAATTTCTTGTAGAGTGACATGTTCCCTTATGTCACAGCTATTCTTCCTTTACAAAAGCTGTTACTTTGATGGGGAGGACAAATGCCTGCCATATATTACCATGCAGTCCATTACAATGGGTTCATTCATATTTATAATACAATCTGTGATGTTGATGAAATCACTTTAGACTTCACTGTTATTTCAAACAAATCCATAACTGAGAAAAAGGCAGGCTGTTGACAGGAGTTAATGTGGGTTTTACTCTGTTTACAATTGCTTTCTAATCTACTAAATGGCTGTGAAAATTGATGCACTGTTAGAAGTGCTTTTATACACTACTACAGATAAAGGGCTGTTATACTGCAGTAATCTCTGTAATGCTAAATTGAATTTTCGACAGGTTTTTTTTTTGTTGTTTTTCCAGTTTGAATGTGACAAGGTAGGATACTCAATTTATGGTAAGCTTAATTCCACCAATGCAAAGCATTTTTCCATTTTTATTAATTGAGATCACTATTATTGCTAGAAAAATAAAAGAGATAAAACTTCTAACTATCACAATTCGTACTTTAGGGAAAATCTCTTAGTGGCCAAAGTATGGGCCAGAGTTGCTGAATTTTGCAATCAAATTTGTGATCTGTTGAAGCTACACCAAGTGAATCCTCAGCAGGTTAAAAGTAGTAGTACAGTTTGCAGAACTGCTCAGCTTGCCAGGAAGGTAAACAGATTCTACTTAAACATGACGAAATAAGATTTAGGATTAGATGATTTGCCAATAAATAACTTTCCAGTGGGATTTTAGGGAGACATATAAAGATAGTCTTTTAGTTACATGACCAATGAAATCACAGTCATAAAAAAGTCCAAAGGCTGTATAGTTTAGTTTAGCACCCTGGAAAGGAAGTCAATCAGGAAAAAATAATAAAGCTTCTAAGCTTCAGGTTTCCCTGATAAAGGTGTAAAGAAATACCAAAGCTGCTGCTGATATGAAACAGAAGTACAGAAGACTTCGGTACTTTAGAATAGATGCCCTAAAAATATTCTTGACACATTTCTCTGAGACGTCTGGTGTCTCATTTAAACCTGAACTTGAGGAATGCAAGACAAAACGTCTTCTTATGTTAATCAAGGAGCTGCTAATTTTTATATGAACATAAAAATATTACTAAAAATTAATGAACAGAACTTTTACATGGCTTCCATTGGAAAGAAATCCTTTATATTCGAGACATTTGCATGTCTAGTAACTTTAAAATTTGCTTATGTGTTTTAATTCTACCATATTTAATAAAGAGACACAGTTCTTTCAGCTAATAGAATAATTTACGTTGGAGGAGAACTCTCTCAAGGTCATCTGGTTTAAAGCTCAGCTTCAAAGTGAGATACAGTTGTTAAGCTGGATCATAAGGGTTTTTTTTCAAAAAATAGGCTGTTAGATATAAAGACTCAAACTTCACAATTCAACCTTGGTGATATTTAATCACATCAGCTGAATTCAGTAGTCAAACATAACACAAAAATGCTCATACATTTTGTGCAGGACAGTATAATTAGTCTAAGCAGAGTAGTAAGTAAAATTCACTTAAACAGTCTAACAACTACTTGGCTTCATGAACAACAAATATCACAGAGCACTTTTATTTGTCATGTTGTTTTTTTTTTCTATATGACTTATTTCTCTTTTTTTTTTTTATTGAATGTTCACTTTTTCTTCTCTCCATTTTCAAAAGAAAAAAGCTTAAGAGTGAAATTCTGTAATTCTTACTAACACAGACGAAGAAGAACTGTTAAAGTTAAGTGCTACTGAATAAGTCTTATGGATTAGGCAACATAAAGAATAAATACGAGCTTGGTATGTAAAGACTGGATGATTTTAGAAGATGACAGAATCGTAAGAAGGTACTTCTGGAGTTGCTTTAAAATGTACGGGGAATGGACATCACTTATAAGCTATCACTGATTGTTTAAAACTACCATGTTGATTGAAGTTGCAAATGGAATTTCTTCCCCTATCAAATTAAGTAAGATATTACACAAAGGTATTCTATAGAAAAGTTACTATTTTGCTTGAGTGGGGTTAAGAAAAAGGAAAATTTGCTGCACAGCTGTTATTCTCCAGTATTATTTTCTTATATTAGATCAGCTAATACAACCTCTTAGGAACAAATATGTTTCTTCAGATAATTAGTGGGCATCTTATAAATGCTGTTAAGCATTGTTTCATCCCAATTTGTAGATACTGTGAAATACATCCAAAGAAGCCATCTACTTTAGCAGCCCTGCTTACTTGAACTACTGTCATTCTCCACAGCAATACCACAAAAGTTGTTTATGTTATGTTCAAGCCTATGATTTCACTAGACGTTCTGCTCAGCAACGCTGCCTTATACAACATAGCTTTCAAATTTTCAAATGTCTGAAACTTTCCTTTAAAACTATATCAGAAAAAAAACAAAACAAAACAAACAACCAACATTATTTTAAAAGGTAGTTTTATAATTTGTAAAAATTATAGAAAATAAGTAATCAGTATTTGGAACACTAATTCAGATTAAATTTAGCCTTCTTTAGTCTGGAGAGAGTGATATCTCCTTTATTTGTCACAAAGTTGAGAAAAGTTGATATAGAAGTGTCCTCTTTGGTGTATTATAATATATTTACCAAAATATGGCTGAATGAGCTATTCCTAAATATGACAAGAGCTTCAGTCCAAGCTAATGTGCATATTGCATGCTTTAGATATTTCAAGAATCACTTTTTTTTTCTCCCTAGAATTAAAATTGAAATCAGATTTCTAACTTAGAATTGTTCTGCTTATAAGAAAACATTTGAAAAAGCTCAACAATTACAATTAGAGGCATGCTAATATGTAATCTAGCAGATCACAGGTTTCTAATAAGTACAGCGGCCATAGAAGTCCCAGTACAAAGACATGCTAAAATTCTGGAAGCCTGACTCATGGCAGAAAAGCAGGAATTAATAAGAACATCCTGCATAACCTAAGGGAAAAGAGATGACGGAGAATGAACAAGTGTATGCCTGTAAAGACGACACATATTTTGGACAGCTGGCATAATGAAAGCAGTAACAATGGAACATGGAGTTATTACTCGTATGGAAAACTCTATGGAGTATCAGGATTAGCTGGTTATTTAAAGCATCAGAACTTGCAGCATGATTCTGGAAGGCTGGATTTCTCATTTAAGTACAAAAGTGAGGATGACTTAAGAGAAAATGCTGCTTCTGTGAAAACATAAGCATCTCTGCTCGAGCAGGCTGATGTGCATGAGACAGACTATATGTACTTCTGTAGAACTGGACTTACAGAAGCTCGGCCTTACTATGCACTAGTAAGAGATCCTTACTAGTAAACTGTTTAAAGCGGTAATAACCCTGGCTGAGTTGCAATTTGTGGAAATTAAAATGACCTGCTTTGAATACTGTGTATAATACAAGGGATTTACTCATCTGTAGCAGAATTTGAACATATTCAACAAAAATAGCCATCGACAATCATAGAGAAGTTTGACAGAGTATGTTATAAATATATCTACTTGTATATCTCAGAACAAGATTATGAATGATCCAAGAAGTTTTGAATTTTCAGTTAACCTGCCAACAAGAAACAGGCCTTTTCTTAAACAGGACTCTCATGTAACTGTGAGGTCCTACTTTGTCTAGGAGAAGAGAAGGTGGAAATACAGCAGTCAGGTAATTCAGATCATTTGATCATTCTTCTATTCTGCCTCCTATAGAAGCAAACTATAGTTTTGCTGTCTGTCCATACTGTAATCAGTCTGAAATATGAGATTTCTATTTAGACACTCATATGAACACACCGTATTTAAGAAACAAGTTTGTCTTCCAAATGGCACTAAGAAAAGACAGTTTCATGTCTGTTGCCATAATTATTCACTGCAAATAAATTCCTAAAGTACTCTGTAACAGGCAGTAGATCTGAAGATTTTGTTTCACAGAAATAAAGGCCTAAATCTTACCTGGCCCTTAGATACGTTGCAGTTAAGAACCAACTACATAATATGAAACTGAAGATGGGTGTAGACAGTCATCTTCCACCACTCCTATGAGTCTGTACAGGTTTAGGGACAGGGAATGACAAAGAGTAACTGAGACAGTTAAAAAATTGTAGGTGTATACATCTTTAAGGAATTTCAAAATAAATTGAGAAGGCATCTTTGGAATCCTAAACTTGGGAAAGCATCTGCAGGTGGCACCATGTCTACTTCGTACCATTAAGCAGAGGAATGACATTTTTAGATAGTGATGTTCCAATATAGGAAATACCATGCAACAGATGAGAAATCTCATTAAAGATCCCATAAAGCTTTTTTCAAGACTTTAACATTGACTTTCGTCATTCTACACAAACAGTATTAAAATACGAGGAGTTATTTTTTGCAAGGCCTGATCAGATTTTAGAAAATGACAGAATGTTGGATGGTGACAACCCAAGTCCAATGCTACATCTTTGCGATACCGAATGACATTGCAGTCACTGGCCAAAATTCTACCATCTATTCCAACCTCGCACTCATAATTCACTATGGAAGGCCAATTCCCTTCCTTCTTTTAATGTACTATTTTTACTAGGCTGCATATTCCCTTTATTTTTATTCTAACACGAAAACGTTACTAAGAACATAAAAGGTACTACTAGCAAATTGATTATCTCATGCAAACAATCAAAGTGGAACCTCATCTAAATTCTGATGCAATTCAGTGTAAATAGAAATCTCCTGGTTTTCATACCACTCAAGTTGCTTTTGGTGTGTTTTGTAGCCAAACCCCACAACTGTTACCTTAATAGTTTTTGTGAAAATCTGAGCTTAGGCAGCACAGCTTTGATAGCTAACTCTGTTTCACCTTTCAATAAACTACACTTCCTGAAATGCTATTCAATGAAAACATAAAGGAAATAATGTTGTATGGGCAAATATAATTAAAATCACAGTAAGATTTCAGCATGCCATTTTTACTGTTTAATGACATTTAAAGTTTTGTCACTAGTGCTGGGTAAAATTACTTTGTACAAAATGCTATTTCAAGAAGAAATAAAACAAGTTGCTTTGTAAGTACTCATATCTTCTCTAAGAGGAAGGGGGCTTCTCAAGAGAATAGTTTATAATAGTCAACTCAGTTTCTTAAAGTATTATTCTTTATTTTGGCTTCACTATTTCCAAAATAAAATATCAGATTAAGCCCATCTTCAAAAGTATAAAGCTTATCATTTAGCTTCTGTGACAGTCATTCTTTCCTCTATATATCTTGCTTGTACAAAAGAGAAAAAAAACATTAAAGACGGCTTTTATAATTTCTATTTCTTGTAATCCTGTATTAAAGATACTAAAATGTCAAAGGAAAATCAATCACGAATGTCAGCACTGTATTTTTAGACATACATTCATAATATTACAGAAGCTATAGTTCAGAAGCATATAATTTAAGTCTAGATTGCCTGATTTACATTACTGACTCCCTGATCTAGCTTAGTTGAGCACTGAATTTAAACAGAGATGCTTGAAGTCAGGAGGGACTTAAGTATGTGCTTATACGCTGTGCTTAAACAACATCCCATCACAGCAAATCACAAGTACAGTATGTTTAACAAGCGTAACAGAGCAAGAACATTTATCTATCCACAATAAAGCCAAAAATGACATCTCCTCTATGTGTTTTTGTGAGTTAGACGAAATCACCAGGCAACAATAATGTTACTTACTACCTAGTTTTCCTTAGAAAAAATTATTTAGCGTAATAAACCAAAAGCAGAGTATATATTTTGAAGCTGAAAAGGTCCAAACTGGCATGCTTTAGCTGTTTGTTAACTGGTTTTCTCCTAATGAATTGCCCTGTTGCTCTGCATCACTCTGATTGCTTTCATTAGCCAGTATAAATACGTCTTTGTGCCATGTTATTTACATTCTTATTGCAAATAGCTAGAACTTCACATTACAATAACTCAGGGTATTTCTGCACTTGCTGAAAAATAATCTGGTAATGCCTAATACACGGTTTTACCTTAAAGAACCTTAAACCTAAATCTAAGTTTTTGTGTTTGTGGGTTTTTTGATACAACTTTGCCACCAGTGTAATTCCACCATGGCCAAAATTCTTGCCAATAACAAGGCTAAGGGAATCGGAATTTCACTGTAATTAGACTTTGCAAACTGGGTTTCTCTTTTGGTAGAACTGTCACAAGGGGAAACTGATATTCAAAGCTTGAAATACGATTATTGCTTAAAAATGAACTAGCACTGTAAATATGCATTAAAATGACCTTAGGAAAAATCTGAATCACAAATGTGAATGATAATAAATATTAATTAGTAATAGGATGGTTTTCATAATATACAACTATTTTCAGTTACATTTCATTAAAAGGCTTCATTTTCTTCTTAATACTTTAGCAAGTCAATAAAGAGGACAATTCTTACCCAAAATAGTTTGATCGTAGAGACACTTTGTAGAATAGTTTTTTTATTAACTACATTATTTTACTCAGGTCAATCTGAAGTCAATGAATTTCAGGTATAACTGGCCTGCTTTGAATTCTAGTGAGTGTTTTAGGTACAAAAGTCAGTGTGTTTATCATCTAAAAGTGAAAAGTTTCACAGTTTTTTAAGGTGTTTTTTACTTCCTAAAGTTGAAAAACAAAAGTAACAACACCTGTATCTACATTGAACAATAACTACTACAGAGAATATTTGTCGCTATTAGTATTCCTCAAACCCATGACTTTGGTACTACTGACACTAATGAATATGTATATACATACACAGCAAAGTAATGATGTCTATATACATTTTATACACACATGGATATTACATTCAGCTTTTTTGACTCAACAGGCTTTAGTATAACAATACTAATGCAAGTTTTATTAATGATCTATGCCAATACTTGAAGCAGTGACTCTTTGCAAAATCCCAGCTGGCAATCTAAACTCAGTTTCAAAAAGGTATTTCACCTTTTAACTAATTCTGCCAAAGAAAGATTTATCAAGTGCATTACAATGATTCCAAAATAATATTTACATAATATAATGGGAAAAAGTATGAAGACATGAAAAGATGTCTATAAATGAGGCTTAGTCAACAAAAAGGAAAAATATAAGATAATAAAGTCCTTTGAAAGAGGAACTATGGTATTTTTTAAATTCATTTTGAACTTTCCAGAATAAGGAATTAAACTTCTTTTGTCCATATATTAAGATCTTTTCAATGAACAGATAAACAAATTATCCTCTATTTAGCATATTCCTCTCTGAGTAGAAAACCATTTTAACTTGATGGATGTGATATCAAGTATATTTAGTTTGTCATCTGGCCACTTTTTGTCCAAATTACACATTGGCAACACAATCCTCAAAGGGGCTTCTTTCCCCTCCTAACCGATTATGAACCATACATCGCAAATGTGGCGCCTACACTACAGCGATGTAACCTCTTTGGCAACATAACTACTTAATTCCACGGTAAAACATGTTCTGAGCAGTATCTTTATGTTCTTTTAAATATTTGAAAAGTTTTTCTAACATTAGACTTCCAGACGCCACCTACAGACATTCTCTTGCATGCCCAGTGAAGATGAACAGTTTTAATGCTCATCAGCTGCTGTGCCTGTGAAGCTCGTTACCTGCTAATTTATCAAAGTCCTACATGGTAACTTCAATGGAAATTATTACGTCTTCTTCTCTAGTGAAATTATTGTGTAGTCATTGCATAACAGATTCTAATACTTTCCACTAACAATGAGATCAATTGGGCACCGCTATACTTATTCTCTAGCAGCAGAGGATTACATATAGCTCAGAAAAGTAACTGGCAAACAACCTCCTGCCACCAATGAACTGCACATATTCTAGAATACATAGGACAATAACTGTAGAAAGTTAGAAGAAAAACATACAGAAGGGGAAGTTTTCACTATATTCAAGAAATACATTGAATTTGGTATGCTGAAGAGCACGCTGAAGATAGCTTCATAATATGTCAAAATCAAGGAGAGCTTAGTGTCTTTTGGTGTGTACATTAATCATTAACTATCAAGTGGTCTACAACTCAAGTCAGCTGAAACATTCTGCATTTCCCAAATGCCACAAAAAATGCATCTTTTCTCAATTTTTCATAGAATCATTTCAGTTGGAAGAGACCCTCAGGATCATCAAGTCTAAACATAACCTAACCTAACTCTCACTAAACCATGTCTCTAAGAACCTCGTCTAAACACCTTTTAAACACTTCCAGGGATGGTGACTCCACCACTTCCCTGGGCAGCCTGTTCCAATGCCTCACAACGCTTTCTGTGAAGAATTTTTTTCCTAATATCCAATCTAAACCTCCCCTGGCATAACTTGAGGCAACTTGAGGTTTCCTCTTGTCCTGTCACTTGCTACTTGGGAGAAGAGGCCAACCCGCTCCATGCTACAACCTCCTTTCAGGTAGTTGCAGACAGCGATCAGGTCTCCCCTCAGCCTCCTTTTCTCCAGGCTATTTGAAATCTTTTAAAAATCTTTTTAAAATAACTCAAAGGTACACTAGCTATCTTCAATATTGGTCTAGCTGAAGACCAAACATATGAGTATGAACAGCAGCCTTAACCACTTAATGGGGGAGATCAGAAATTTTACCAACCAAAAAATCTTACCAGAAAATGGACTTTGAAATACTCCAGAAATCTGAACTGATGTCAGCCAACCCATATATTCTCTTTTCTTAGATGTAATTAAAGAATAAAATTAAAACCGTTTTTCTCTAGAAGAACATATTTTTCTTTTTAAAAAAAGAACATTTTCAAGTCACTGGATATAGCACCTTACTCAATCTTTAAGAATGAAAAATTATTACTTAGTGCTACTTATTAATAAAAATAGGTTGGAACACCAACATTTTAATTTAGATTAATGTGAGAAATATTTCACAGTGAGAACAAATAGAGCTAGGAGAGATAAGTCTAAATTTAATTGTTTAAGTATCTAAAGTATTCAAATAACTCTTACTTAAAACTCATTTTTCTGGGAGGTTGGACAGATATAAAACAAGGGCATAAGAACAGAGTTGTACTGCAGCAATCTAGTGAAAGCATGGCATTCTTTGTTGTAGAACAGACAAACACAGTGATAGTCTAAGAATTTATAAATACTCCAAATCAACTTGAGTTACACAAGAACAAAATAATATATTAATTTTATTTGGAAATTATTGCTATGGTCACATAAGAAGTCTGAATGAGCTCAAAAAAACCAGAAAACAAATTAGAACTATGAAAGAACTTTAATCACAACAAGCTTAAAATGTATTTATATGCAAAATGAAGTACAAAATGTACTACTGTTCCAGTCAGGCTCTGTCAGAGCTGATGACAACTCTTCTCCCTTTTTTCCACCTGCAGTTTTCTTCCTGGCTACTGGATTTCCTTCTAAGTACTATATTTACAACCTGTTTCATTAGATTTTTTAAAATGTAAACTTCTGTAGTGATGAAATATTCACACAGCATTTGGTAGAAGGCTTTAATGTTAGAATAGTGATTGACAGATCAGGCCAAGTGCTTGCTTCCTTTCTCAACTCTAATACTTCAGTGTTCAGTTTCCAAAATAGTTATTTTTTAGATGTCTATGACTGATCCATAGTTTAGGATTACCTATCCTAGATTAGAATTACCAGTCTCAAACTAAAATGACAGATTATTTTCCTCACTCCGCAAAATTCCCAACAGGTTGACTGAGAATAATTATCATCCCTTTCTGATAGGTTTTCCCTCAGCTTTCCTTCCTGAATTGGGATAAGACTCTAAATTTTAAATTAGCAATAGTTGAAGTGCCTGAGTACCAGCCCTTCTCTTTTTGTTTTTTTTTTTACTACCCATAGAGTACAATTGAGACCCTTTTCTAGCAACACACAAACACACATAATATACATTAATCTCAGAGCACTATTAGGTACCACAACCTACAACACTTTTCTAAAGCTATTTCTTTTCACTTGGAATACATCTTCCCACAGAGACAACATGCATTACACTAAAGTACTGAAACTGATGTGGGAGCAGATAATATTATAGCCACATACTTGTAATATTCATGCAGAGACATCTTAAACTACAGAAAATTTGGCACAGCTAGGGCGGATTTTGAGATATACACATATATATAATGCAATAATGTGCATTTTGAAGTGCTACAGGTCTTAACACATTATAAGCATACACATATACATGTGCATGCATACAAATGATGAATGGATGAGTAAAAGTCCATTGTCTGTCCTGGTAAAATGTCTTAATACAAAACAATTGTGATAGGTGATCACCATGTCGCAATTTTTAGGTTTGCAAAGTTTCAGAACATAGAATCTTAAATAATGTTCTAAGAATGAAGCAGCATTTTTTTGTATTCTCTTCTCTGCTCAAGAAAACAGAAAAAATATGGTGAGAGGAAAAATCAGAAGGTTTGAGGAAGATAAAGAATTATGGAGATTGTTCAGTACCTCGGTAGGGTTTAGTTAGGCATCAGTATCTGGTTAAAAGTTTGCAAGTGCTTTAGAAAAAGGACACAGCCAACTTAAAAATCACATTTGCCCAACTGCAGTTCAGAGAAATAAAATAAAGGAAATAATTTCCCTTCTATAAAGGAACATTCTGCATTATTTACCTTGCTTAGCTTACCAATTTCCTCTTTTGCATTGGGCTTTCACAAAGCAATAATGGACTGACACCCATGAAAAATATAATAATAAAGCCATGGAAAGTAGAAATGGAATACATGGATTAGGTATAAATGCATACAATTAAAATTTCAAGCTAAAATGTGTCCACTGAAAACTCCTAACACAAAGTATTAAGCTGTAAGTTATAAGGTACTGCAATATAATGCGGCCTTACCCTTCAAGGTAGGAGAATGGGGAGTAAAATTAAAAAGATAAAGAAGCAGCTAAAAATAAAAATCTTTTATAATAAAGAAATAAAACTTAACCTAAAGATTGATGGACCATGTTGCAGAGGCAAACACTGAAGCTTTCTTTGCCCCTCTCCCCACCCCAGGTAATTTTAAACACCTTAAAGTGGTTCAATTTATCTCAACTTACTGCTAGGTAACAGCATTATACAGAAAATAACTATAAAGTTTGCTGCATGGATGCAGTGATGTCCATTTTGTGAAACAAGCACATCAGCAGGGAGGAAGGTTTCCTGTTTACCATCTCCTGACCATTGCAGAACAGGTGAACTTGAACATCCTGGACATGGGAATATTTGCTTCTTGCTTGAGGAAATAATCATGGTCAGCTTTAGCTAAGTTTCTTAATGCAGGATGGAAGGGGATGAAGGAGAGATGCACATTTTCAGAGGACAACGAGGGTGGGATAGAAATGGGTTCTGAAGATTTTAAGGTCATCCAGCTCACCCAGAAGTTTTGATTTTTCACTACAAAAATAATTATTTTATATTTTTTAATATTCTTATATAACGGGAAGATAAATATAGAGCCTTTGGTGACTTTTTGTACACTTCCTTCAAAGCTTTGCCTGAATCGCAGTCTCATAATTGTATTCTAATCGAAAAACATGCAAGTTCCCAGGGCTTTTGACATGCCAGCTTCAGAGACAAGAAGCACCTTGGGAAATCTCAGAGGTGATTTTGGTCTCTAGCTATATCAAGTCAAAGAACGGTCTGATGAGATACTATGTAAATGTTAATGAAATGCTCTCCGAAATGTTAATGGTCTAATGCAGGTGACCAGAAGGAGAGTCTCTGAATAAGTACACTAAGAAGAATTGATAGCTATATATTAGTCTCGTAACAAGTTGCCCAAGTAGTTAAATTATATTAATGAAAACAAGCTATTCATTTGATCCATCTGTAAGTAAGCTCAAATGCCATATCTTATTTATCTCAGTGGACATGTAAATTTAGATTTTACCTTCTGATGGTTCCATATCTATTTACTATAGGTTTGGTTGGGAATTATTACTATTATATGGCTCATGTTAAAGAGCTGTACCCAAAGAAGAGATGGCTCACAATATCTAAGGAAAGATGATGAACAATTTGTACCCTTAAGGCTGGAGTACCGATGTTGTGTTATAGTGACTTGCTTTAAATTTTAAGAGGACACAGGAGTCTAAAAACACAAGCAGAAAACAAAACCTGTGGATTAGTGGCAGAGAGAAATACCAGCTTAGTAAGTGAAGTGATTTTTCAGAATTTTTTCTGGGGGAAGGTGGGAGGTAAGGGTTAGAAACCGAGAGCATAATGAGCATATCATCAGCGCAGAGCAGCCCATTTTAGCTCTAAGACTCAGTAAGAGCCCTCGGTGCAGTGCCAGCTCCATAATGAGCAAGTATTCCACTCAACTGGGGAACTTAGTGTATTAAACAAATCACAGGATATAAAAATAAACTGCTTGTGGAAACAAGCATAAAGAGATCAGCCTTAATGACAAAGTGTAGCAGATAAAATAGTGAAACAAGGAGACAGAAGCACCACTAGTTTAGATACATCATTAAGCCAAATCACCTTTGACACAAGCTGGTTTGATATTTCAGTACTCCACCTATGTCAAACCCCATGAACTTCTGCGTGTTGGAATGGTGTCTTAAAGGTTGCAGCTAATTAACCCAGATTGTCTTCTGCAAGTTCCAGACCTGTTACTTGTGGGATAGACCTCCCAGGGTTTTTTTACAGCTTAAATTGACGGGATTTACAGTGTTACTCTTTAATATAAATGTGGCATGAAAGTAGAAAAAACAATTGCATCATTTTCTGTGAGTTGTGTAAGGTCGTTGGTCAGTATTTATAGACTTATCGCAGTGGCTCAGTAATCTGAAGTAGCGTATTACACCGGTGCTCTGCTGCCTTGCTGTGGTTGCGTCCAGGCAAAACGTAAGGTGATAAACAGACTGCATGAAGTCCAAATAATTTAGACTCCAATTCTTTAGAAACTCTTTCTTCTCACAGATTTTTTTTGGTATCTGTTCCTAAAGTAACCTCTGTAGGTGCTGCAACAGTGATCTCACTACAAGTTTTTTCAGTTGTAGAAACTCAAGTTCTTCAAGATTATACCCATAATCTTGCCTTTACCTACATCTTTAATCCTAGTTGTTTCAATTTGCTTTCTCTCTCCAGGTTCCTTGCAGACTTCAATACTCCTTTTGTGTCTTTAAATCTCAGCTTCAAGTGTTTTATCAAAACACGTAATTGAAGCAGATTTCCACTTCTTATCCACCTAACACCCTCTTTAAACTGGATTTTTATTAGAAGCAGTATGAAATATGATCTCTCTTTACCTCCTTCAGTTGTCTTTTCTCTCTTCATCCTATCTATAACATTACTCTGAAATGAATATCCCTTAGCATAAAACAAAATGAACACTTCTTTTTTTTTTAACATGGAGGTGTTAATAATGTTGAAATAATTTAGGGAAGATATATATATTTGAAAGATCTAGTTATATTTCATATTTGGAGGGCAAAAAACTTACAAACAATTTTTCTTTTGCAATACAAACTCAAAAAATGCCCATGTCTTTTTGAGACAATATTTTATCCAAAGAAGCTGAGCCTGTTGAGTGTGCATAGACTGGGAAAGATTACAAATAAGCGTGGAAAAATCAGTTACAAATATAAGTCTTAAGAGATTCCAGTTCCCTTTTATATTCAATGATGATGCTAACTTACTTTGACTTGTTGATTAATTGATGAAATTTTAAAACATTTGATCAGTCACCCATCCTACTAAAATGCTATTTATAAAACTTGTTATTAAACTCCCTTTGCTCTTGTGTTCATGCTGTCTGCTAATTCAACATTTCTTCTCCTGTATTTACTCTCCCACACGTATACAACATATATATTAAATAATTATAATTCTATATAATTATATGTTACATATTCTATATATTCTATACACATCCACATGCATATATGTACACACACACTTCTTGCCTTTTTACTGTTAGACTAAAACAGGTTGTTTCAATCACGTCCTTTTAAATAGCCTCTGTATTTCTGCGGTATCCTACAGACCTGCTCGACATTTACTCTAGTTGAATTAATTATTTTTGAACACTGTTGAATGGCATCGATATTTCACCTTTTTTAATTAGAAAAATACTTTCCATGCTCCAGTTGAAGAATTTCTGACTTTTCTTACAAAATAAGTCTGACCTTTACACCTACTTACCTGTATGAGTCCTTCCTAGCTCACGAATCCCCATCTCTCAAGTTCTCACATACATAAAATAATTATTGAAACATAGTTAGTTTGGGAATAAAGTCTGTATCTAATTGGTACACTTCACACTTACAAATGAGGAAGAGAGGGAATGTATCTATGACTTCCATGCAATTATACCAAAATATGTTTTGAATATTTCTTAAGATAATTCTCTGCAGTGTGTTTTCTAATTCTATAATCCTTACTCTTGTAGGGAATGGTGAAGAAGACAATCTGTCTTTGTTAATTAACTCAGTTGGAACCTCAACCAGGAATCAAAAATTCACAGAGAAACAAGTGAGGTTTTTCTGGACATTGCACTACAGAATAATTGAGGGTTACCTCAGAATTAAGTCCCAAAAGTCTTATTGAATAACATTATTAGGTCTCCAATAGCCATCATTATCTTTCCTTTTTTTTTTTTTTTTAAATGAAACCAAACCAACCAACCAACCAAAAAAAAAATCCCACACCCGAACAAACACAAACTCCAGTCTATTACAGAGGCTCAAAGTGTCATAGTGACACTTTACAGTCACAGTAGGCATAAATGGGACAGATGCTATATCAGAGGAAAAGCTTCATCAAAAGACTAAACTGAATGAAATAATGTAAGCTGCTGTTCAAGGCAAAGAAAAAAGAAAGAAAGAAAAAAAGTTTCTTTACCCATGCAAATCCTTTCAGGTCACAAAACATCCATTAAATTAATGCCACAACATACGACAAACCCATTTCCAGACTAACCTCAAAACTGTATGCTATCAATAAATTGCATCTCAGTCTGAAAATTCTGATTTATAAAATGTTTTGACAAACATTCCCCTTTAAATCACACAACTTTGCCTCTGAGGAGTCATGTCACTTCCTTTTCATGTCAACTCTCTGCACCGCTGCATTGCCACAATCTGTGGTGGCCACTAGAGCACAAGTCAGACGGAGCTATCAAATCAATTATAACAGCCTGCCACTGTCTTACACCGACAACAAATGATTGATAACAAAACCTACCTACTTTCAGTTCTCATCTGACAGCAACAAAACAGTCCCTGCCTGCTTTTACTGGCATTTGTCATAAATCAATAGCAATTTCATCACTCAGAAAGGTGCTGTCAGCTCTACTCAGTTCATCTGGTTTCACTTTACCGTTATAATTTTTAACGCATAAACTATTCAGGAAGGTTAATGTATAAAACTGGTTTCTTTTAAAATCTCCTGTACACTGGCATCAGAGCAACACTTACGAAATATAAAGCATCAATCATTTTTAAAGATGGGAGGAGGAACCGAGAGACTCATGCTCTGTAATCTTAACAATATATCTACACCTAGCTTTGCCGGTAATTCTCTCTTTATTAGATAATACTATCATTTGATCCAAAAAGAAATTGCTTTTTCTGACCTGTTATTATGGCCTTACAGTAATTATACATGCAAGTTAGAACAGTGAATCATTTAAATGAAACTCAGACTTTCAAGCATGAGGTGATAGATAAGCTCTGTATTCTTCCTACCATGCTCAGTTAGAAAGTCAATACTATAAAGAAAAGGCAGATCTTCAATATTCTACAAACGTGAAAAAGAATAATTATAATATTTCAAAACAGCATAAGTAGTTACAAATATAAATTTGTATTATATTACAGAATTCACTGATCTATTGAGTGGCACAATGAATTGTGTAGCAACTGTGGTGTTACAGATCTTAACGCATGGATCTACTTCACATCAAAGTTTCCAGGGCTGATATGAAAATCATTCTATCACTAAATGAATTGTAATCTTCATTTGCTTAAAGCAGTTGCTGAATATTTCAACTTTACTGCAGTGTGTGAAGCACTGAACCATGGTATTTATCAGGTTATAGTGTACGCTTAAGAAATAAAGTCTTTCACACTCGGTTTTCCAGCAAACCTCTGTTCAGATGTTGCCGGGCAAAATGTTGTTTTAACAGTTTATATCTGCATTTTGGGACACAAGCCATGTTATATTTCCACTTCGAATAACAATGATACTTCTGTAGTAGTACTTTATAGTAATGGCAGCACTTGGTTTAGTAATACTTACATTGATTAAAATAAGTCCTTACTTAAATCACTTAGAAAGTTTATTTCTCATCTATAATATTAACAATAGGTAGTTAAATCAGCAGAAAATAGCTCCGTTAATACTTAACTCTTCTATAAGAGAACACTACAATATATGCGCTCTTCTGGGGGAGAATATTGATTAATCAACAGACGATTCTGCTCTTTCTGTAAAGAAACTAACTCTGTCACAGACATTCAGAGGAATCCCTATGTTAACTCTAAAGGATTTCTGAAAGAACACAGCAAAACAAGTCTAAGTAACTCAAACTGATTCCTGGCAGCTTTGGGGCATCCAGCTTTACCAAAAGCCTCCAAAACAACCAACACCAAGCCATGTGCATAGGCTGCCTGAAACTTCCTTTCTGATGTTCTAGAGTGCTGCCTTTCTATTTTTCTTGACTGAACGTCTTTCGGGATCTTCCACTTGTATTTTTAGCAAGGCTAAGAGATTATAACCAGTTTCCACATGACTTGTCTCTCTGAGTTTCCTTCCTGGGATACTTAGGGCAAATGATATTGACTAACAGCTTTCTCAGATATTTTCTATTTAACAGGTAGACTAAGACATCAAAGAACCCATGGGTTTTAAAGGAACAAATGATGTACAAATTTAGAAAGCTGCAGATGAATTGAGCAAGAGGCTGCTCTTTTATATTATGGAAAGTCAGAAAACATCACCTGCTATTCAAATGAACACTTATGCTCAAAGTGTTTTATTACCATTGCCAAACACTTACTTGAACCCTTTGTGTGTAGCCAGTCCAAAAGAGTAGGGTTTCTTTTTCATTATGTTTCACTGTGACAGATATATCAAAGTCTAGGAATTCGTTTCGAGAAATGAGTGGGCTGATGAGGTGATGGAAGACGTTAGCACTACAATGCAAAACTTAAGAAAGAATTGATTCATTTTTTCATGAAATGTACAGAACAGGAAGGACATTTTTGTTTGGGATGAAAGCCTAACTGAAACGCTAACTTACATCCTTCTGTTAGTGCAGGAAAATACGGCACAGACATTAGAAACATACACTGTGCTATTCAGCATTTATCTTAACCGTAACTAATGGCTAAAAAAAGTAGATAAAGAAAAAAAAAACATAAAGAAATAAAATATCCAGGAAATGACTGCTTAGTGCTTGCGCACCAGAGCTTAACCCATATTGATGATTATTTGAAAGAAAAATGCAAGAGACATTTTCTTGAAACTGTAGAAGAATTTATGTTGCTACTGCCTAAACTGATGAATCATCTTTTAAAAAACAATTTCTCTCATGAAGGACTCAGAAAAGGGCGATGAGGGAGACGACCTGGAAAAATATGAAGTGAAATTAGAACAGCAACTTTCCTCAGAAGTCACTACATTCATTTGAATACTGTAGCAAAACACGAACCTCCAAAAGAAAAGAAAAAACAAAACAAAACAACAAAGTAGTAACATTGATCTTACGATCTACAGAACTATGTCAAACACAGTATCTTTTATTCCCAAGGTGTTCAGGGAAGGTGCTTTGGGATTGTGTTTCTCCAAAGATGGATTAAAAAAATTGTCATTTATCACAGGATATTTTCATCAGTTATTATAAAGAAGGGTTGTATGAGAAAGGGGAAAAGAAAGGCTGCAGGCATGTGCTCTTTTGATTTTACTAGCAGATCATCCACACAGAAAACCCTGCACCTCACAAAACAGGCCCACAGATCAATCTATATCTCCTCAGATTTTATGCCTGATCTAAAGGTTATCTAACTTGTAATAAGTGAGGCTATAAACCCTGCAACTTCAACTAAAAAGTCAGTTGATGATCCAATGCAGTGGCTGGATGTCTTGATTAACTCTGTCAAACCCATTTCTCATTGAGACTTAATTTAGACTCTCAGCCCATCAGGACTGTTCCACTTCTCCTAGATATGCAGAGCATGCACTGACTGGAAAGACTAGTTTACCCGGTGCTAGGTGACTTGTTTATTTCTAGTAAATTCACAAATATTCTTAAGCAAAGGAAATAAACTGGATCTGTGTTTCTCATACCCTGGCTAAATGATGAAGTAATCTCAGTGTTGAGCAAAGGCAGTAACATCCATCTCCTCCTTTCTCTATTGCTTTTCTTCCTTTCGCTCAGAAAGCAAATATTTCATGCCAAATGGAAAGAAACTTCAGTTTTCAAGACAATGTAGAAAAATGGACTTTTTTTTTGTTTTTTTTTTTGTTTTTTTTTGTAAAATTTATTTTTGCTCTTTGTCTTTCCACCAGAAAAAGAATAGGTATGCACACCTCTGTTGCAGACATTTCACTCAGGTAATCCGTTCACAAACTCCTCATCGAGTCACTCATTCCATAACTCCCCCCTTTCCCCAAACATTTGGAATATTGTGTCCAGTTCTGGGCCCCTCAGTTCAAGAAGGACAGGGAACTGCTGGAGAGGGTCCAGCGTAAGGCACCAAAGATGATTAAGGGAGTGGAGCATCTCCCTTATGAGGAAAGGCTGAGGGAGCTGGGTCTCTTTAGTTTGGAGAAGAGGAGACTGAGAGGTGACCTTATTAATGTTTATAAATATATAAAGGGTGAGTGCCACGAGGATGGAGCCAGGCTCTTCTCGGTGGCAAACAACGATAGGACAAGGGGTAATGGGATCAAGCTGGAACACAAGAGGTTCCACTTAAATTTGAGAAAAATCTTCTTCTCAGTGAGGGTGACAGAGCACTGGAACAGGCTGCCCAGGGGGGTTGTGGAGTCTCCTTCGCTGAAGATGCTCAAGACCCGCCAGGACACGTTCCTGTGTGACCTCACCCAGGCGTTCCTGCTCCAGCAGGGGGATTGGACTAGATGATCTTTTGAGGTCCCTTCCAATCCCAAACATACTGTGATACTGTGAAATGCATCTACAGTGGCAGAAGTGCTGCTTCTTGATGGCAGCCAGTCTGCTGTTCAATGACAGACTCACTTAAGGAAGAGCTACCTTGTTTAACTTCAGCCTAGGATTTCTAAATCTTTCTGGGTATCCCATTACAACCTAACAAGAAAGTCCCTTATTCCCCCCAAAAGAACCCAACCCAAACTGAAACAAAAAAATCCCTCATTGTACAGGCAGTTTCAATCACTTTCCTAGAGCTGAAGAACTGAGAGGATTGGATGCTATAAATAAATATATGTGCACAGACAAGAAAGAAAAGCAGAAAGACAAACATTCTGCATTTTAAGCCAATTTATGTGGTACAAAGGGAATACAAATCTCAGTCACCTGAAAATTCAGTAACCAGTTTTAACTGTGAACAAATTTTCACCTTTCAGAAACAAACCCAAATGATGTCTTCCTTTGATTAAGTTTTTCATATAACTGGCTATTTTAACGTTTCTTTCTGGTATGTAAAGACACATGGTTTAAAAACTCCATTTAAAGCTGAATAAGTACAATACACATTTGAAACTACAGATATTGCCCATTCGTGCAGGAAATGTTACGTGACTGTGTTACTACCACCAAAGCTCATTGCTACGCATTAAGAAATAAGAAGGGTAATTTCATTTTTATGGCATTTTCATGGAAGGCAATTAGAGTGTCTGTGCTACTAGTGATCATGTGCATTCTACATAAATACTAAAAAAAGAAATGAAATTAATTGCATCATCACTAGTTTCCTGGAGTAGTACCAGTGTACTGCACGGTCTTTGTTTTCCAAATTTGCCTTTTAAGCAGATTTGATGATTTCTGAGGTCTTTTCCAACCCAGTCGATGCTGTGATTCTGTGTGATTCTGTGCATCCCCAACCAGCGGACAGAAACACCCACAACTAGAAAGTTTTGCTAAATGTGCAACAGCTTTGGAAACTCAGCAGCAGCCTTCGGCTGGGCCTCCCTTCGGCCAGGAATGAACCTGTTTTGCCAGCCAAAGGTTTGGAGGGTGGCTGACACCCAGCTGGCACCCATAGCTCTGGGAGGGCCCGGGCGGCAGCCGGTACTCACCCCAATGCCGCGGTTGCCATGGCAACTTGGGTTGCCCTGGCGACACGGGGGCATCTCACAGCTGATCCGCCCCAACACGGCAGCTCGTTCACCTGCGCTTTGCATCCCCTCCCCCTTTGTTTCCCACCTTAATTCATAAGAATCTGGTTTTCTCCATCTTATCTCCCCAGCCCATTGTATACTCGGGTCAATTTTAATAACCAGGAACAGCTGAAAGACCTTTCTTACTCCTTTCCTTATACTGCCATAAAAACATCTGGAATACAGCCAGGCAAGGAAATGCAAGAAGTCCATCCAAATATGTTAATTTTTTTCGCTAGTGGTTTACACTGCTTTCACAACTGATGGGCAGAAGAAAAGATTTATTCCTAAATAACAGAGCTGCTGTAGCAATGGAGTAAAGGCAGCTATAGGGGTGGGCAATAGTCTGCATGGTGAGCCAAGATAAGAGGAGACTGTAATTTAATTATCCCAAAGCACATGGAGTTGTTAATTTGAGCTGAATTTGAATTAACTGAAAATATTGTACCAGAAAATAAAACGTGTAAATAAACTGTTTCAGAAGTACTCTTCAAAACTTTTAACCCAAACAAAACAGAGGACTCCATGCTGCTTTTTCCTGTTGGGCCATGCATTTAAGTCAGGAAACTGCTGTGAATTTTTAAACCTTTTAAAAGAACTTAGACTTAGTATTTTTTCTGATAACACTTATGAATTTATCAAATGCAAACTCCACTCTGAATAATGGCAATAAATGGTCCTTCAGCTGACTCTTATTAATGCAGGTGGGCCAATGAACTGGCTAGTAATTAAATACTCCCCACAGGAAACTAATACACTTGAAGTCTTCAAGAGTCAGTTTGGCTACGATGTCAGCTGTCACATTTTTAACAGGTTCCTATATGCAGGAAAAGAGTAAAAATGAAGATACTTTGCTGATTTCTTTCTGCAAAATAGGTGCTTTCTCTTCTCTCTTTTTTTAACAGGTGGAGAATGGCTATTACCAGAGCAGATTAAAGAAAAGTGACTATCAAAAGATGATTTAAAAAAAAAATCCAATTTCTAGCACCACTGTTGCTGTGAAATAATTTATTTCCTTTCATATTCAAACATAGCAAGGAAATGGGCACAAAACAATCAATTTCTAAAAACCAAACAAGCAAAAAACTATAAACACTTTTTCCTTAAAATAACAGCCTCCCTGCCCCAAGTTCTGCTTACAAGATAATAATTTCCATTGCATTACAAGTCAAATTCTTAGGTGAACTCTGATTTTGATAAAGAAATATGCACATTTTTATTGTAAGTGCTGATGATGGCACTTGGATAATTTAGATGGTATCTTTTTGCTGCTTTGGAAGATAGTCTTATTTACTTGCTTTGAGCTTTAATTTAGTTTTGCAAATAATATTGGTTATAACATTGAATTTCTTGTTTCCTTAAACTGCTGAAAATGTAATTCGTCAACAAGAAATAAATAATATTAATTGGAAATAAGCAGTATCCCAGAAAAATCACTGCTTCTGTTTGATTATTGCACGGTGATCCAGTGAGTTTCAAGGTTCACTCAATTTCTGGTTAATAATTAATGGATTTTTATTTATAAAAATGTAAAATGAGAGCTAGTACAGATACTTCCCATGAATAGAAATTAAACCAGAACATCTCTCGTGCATTGATCAGTAATGAGGTATTATATGAACTCCAACCATCACTCCCAGTGGAAAGTTTAACTGGTAGAAGTTCTGTTCTTAGGTTGACTTAGTACCCTGGACTGATTTACTGAGTAAACTGAAAGATATTTCAACGTTCCTTGGGTGAATTAGTTCACTTCCACGCGCCACTTCTAAACAAGTATAATTAAATCCAACACTGCACTTCTCAGCTTATATACCTCAAAGATAAGAAACTCCTCCAAAGCGATGGGTAAAACATCTGTTAAAGTATATGCTGCTTTCATTAAGAGAAGGAGGAAGGATTTTACTGAAAATGGCATAGGTTCAAAGCTCAATTTCTTTGATACAACAAGCACCATGCGAAAAGCACTTGAAATAGCAATTATGATATTTTTAATATTACGTGGTGGGAGAACCACCAATCTCTTTTTGTCCTGAAGAGGCACAACAGAATCAGATACTGCAGATACACTGTGCTTCACCTGAATGAAACAATTAGAGGGCAATACGTTTCCTCAGTTTTTTTTTTACTTTTTGCCAGTATCCCCCATGCAAGTGTACCAAGTGTACCATTAGCTCTAAAATCTGGAAATCTTGCTTAGTGCAGCAATGCTGCAGGGTTTTCTGAACATAAAGCATCTCAAAGTGGACTTCTTCACTAGCTTGCTCATCATATTCCAGGAAAACTGACAGTTTATAAAATTTTACAGCACTCAATTTGGTTTTTGAAAGTGGACAATTTCACGTAAAGAGAATTCCACATTAATAACTAAAAAAAATTAAGGCTGAAATCTGCAACTGAAGCCAAGAGGATAAGGCAGTGGAGTGTGCCCTTTACTAACATACACATTGCCAGCTTAAAAAGAGCTTTCCAGTTTCTCATATTTTCCTATTGTTCCCCCTAACTTGTTCAGTTTAGCTTTGACAAAACCAGACCTTGGAAGATTAATTTTAGCCAAAATTTATTTCCATATAAAATGCAGTTAGTATTCTTGTTAAAAAAGTGTTCTTGACCAAATAAGTTTTCTTATCACTTGCAGAAATGTATTACTTATTGCGAACTTTTAAATAACTTTCACTATGTCCATGCAGGGTAAGGTAACAAAGATTTGCAAACTAAAAAGAAGTAACTCCTGGGGTGTTTTTTTTGTTTGTTTTTGTTGCTTTTTTTTAGTGGCCTAAATTAAAAGCAGAGAAGTGCTAGATATAAGAGAAAATACCCTGCAGCTACCCAATGTACTAGCACTGTAGAAGCACAGGTGAAGAAAACCTTGTTGGATTGTATGGTGCAAAACCACAGCTATAAGTTTTTAAAGTGCATCTTATACCAATTTCTGAGCAAGTCCAGATTCTGAGTGACACACAGTTTTAGATGAGATGTTTGAAACCCGTCCTGCCACTTTTCCCCCAGATCCTTAAAAGGATGTAAACAGTATGGCTATTTAATTTAAAAGCACTTTACGAAGTTTGGACAGTACAGTACTCTCAGTTATTGCTGACCTTTTTCTCATTTAGCTTTCTTTTAGGCAAGCTAAAACATGATTTGTTAATGCATCCCTGTGCACTTTCAGTTCTTAGTAAAACAGCAATCAAAATTATACTGTATTTGGTGTTGCTACAGCTTTCCCAGAAAAAATGAGCTGGAGATCCCTCTGCAGCCTTTCTGGTTGCTTAGTTCCTTCAACATGCACAATTTTGCCAAAGCTTTATGACCAGTGTGAGCATTAGAAGATTTCTATAATAAGTAGTATTACCATTTAGGCCACAGTACATTTTATAGTATATTGGTACAGGTCAAAAATGCCCTTGTTATTAGGCTAAATCTGCAGTTACAGACTGAAGTAGGAGTAAAATGTTTTATATACTACAGTTAAGTGGTAATGTGTAGTGTTCTAATGTACTATAGCACTGATAGATAAGTAAGGAAGATGAGCTTAGAACAAGGAAATGACAAGATGTGGCTGGGAACAAGGAAAACTATCATTAGGTAGCACTCACAGGACTTCAGAAATAACTAGAAAGGAAGAAAAAATATCCACGAAGGAAGATCAGACCCCAAATCAAGAAATTAGGTTATAGCTAAGCTTTTGCTTAACAAAAGATGTGGTCATTTACTGTTTATTTTTTAAGTCTTAATAATGAAGACAAACCTTTTTTAAATTGGCTGTCATTGGAATGAGACAAAGGAAGAAAACAATTCCACTTCAGCATACTTCGTTTTCCACCCCATAGGAAGTGACTATTCCAAATAATATAATATCCAATCTTAGACGGTAAGATTCATGCTTTTCTGACCCCATTGAAACAAACCCAACATACTATAATAGGAGATCTCACTACATAACAAGTTTTCAATAAAATTATCTCAGCGCAACTGTTGTTAGGTGGATAAACAGCGACTGGGTAAACTCAGCAGAGAGTAATTGGCTGTGTCCTGTTTTCAGTCAGCAGCTGGCACCAGAGGAAGAGCAGAGTTAAAGCATCGGGGCTGAAGCCTGGAGACTGATTAGTCAAGAAGCTGTTGCTAAAGGCAGCAGGAGCAGGAGCCATCCCGAGAGCTCTCACAGCAGTTTGCTCTGCCCTGTGAGAGACAACTGGAAATCCCTTAATGCACTCTGCCCTTCATTTATTTTTGCTACTGGACATTTGAGAGCATTTAAGAATGTTTCTTTTTTGAGTAGTTGCCTGATGATGGATCACACAGAATTAAAATGATTTTAGATTTCTTAGGGATAGGGGAAGACTACCATCTACAGTACAATTATAAAACTAGGGATTACCTGATAGTGAAGTATTTTTTATCCAGTGCTGAATAGCCAGAACAGTGTTGGCAACTACTCACATATCAATCCTTATTTACTCTTTATGCTGAACTTATCTTGCATACAAGGGAAGCTACGTAACTTAAAGCCGGGGTACCGATTCATTTACTTTTAATCCAGCTAGTCTAATGAAACATTAGTTGACTTAAAATACTATCATTGCAGCTAGCAGTATAATATAAATTACACAAACACACTCTGTATTAAAGGGAAAGAGCTGAGTATGAAAGTCCTAGAATTTGGAAGCATGAGAAAATTGCCTAGCCAAATTTAATGCAAATGTTTATGTATATGCACTGTAAAAGATTTATTTTTTTGTTTCCTTACAAGAATTTGTACTGTTTGTTGCCTAGAACAGAATATACTACCTTAAAGAGCAGCTATTTAAGCTATTGTTTTATCTTCAGGATTGAGTGCACGGTGCCATATTTTATTAGCTTTATTATAGATAGAGAATTGAATTAAAACACAGAGAAACCTCTTCGGGTCTATCAGCCTCAAGTACTTTAAATTAGAGGCCTGAAATCACTGACTATTAACAATTTATATACGCTAACTACCGTCTAAGATGGGTATTGTCCCCCTCTCTGGCCAATAGAATAAGCCTAACCTCCCTAAATTGTGTATCTATATTTATGAGGTATTTTATATCTTCAAGAGATTAAATACATATACTAATTTTGGGGGATCAGTTAAAAATGCTTAATACCTGATATCCCAGAGTAATTAACTTTATAAAGCACTTTACATGTACAGTGCTTTGATCCTACTGCTTTCACAGCAGTGTAGATGTTTGGTACATCTGTAAAGCAGACCCTGTGGATCTCAGCTTCAGAACCAAACAATGAAAACCCGGAAAAAATCCAAACAACCCAGACCTGAAACTAACAAGCTCCAGCTCTACCTGGAATGGTTTAGGACCAGAGGAAAACACAGGGCACTCTGCCAGCTTCTAGCATTTCCTTTGATGTAGTTCTCATTTCATGTCATCTCATTTTTTAAATACTGACCAAAATCTAACAGATTCCTCTCCAAGTTCCTCCCTCAGCCTAATTTCCTCATGTGGCATCATGTTCATATGAGTTGTCTGCAGGTTTGGAATCATTAGATCGACTCAGTTCTTGAGCTAATGATAGTGAAGTGAAATATTAGACATCATAATGTTTACTTTCTCATGGAAAAGATGGATCAAAAAAAATTATATTTTAGCATAAAGGAAGAAAAGGTATATTAAATCTCCCTTCTCTGGTAACGGCAGCAATAAAGTGTACCCATTGAAACAAGAATAGATCCTCAGTTAAATTTCTCAAGAGACAGTTCTTATGGGAATAGAAAGAAGTAATTTTGGCAAGGGATTGACGTATTTAGGAAGGAATCTCTACTGTTGAAACTAAGGGAACGTAAAAATCACCAAATGTAATTATGACCACAGTATAAACCAAACAAAACTCCCTTATACAAAGCTATAAAAGCAACAGAAGTAGGAGACTGTTTTTGTAAGATGTTTCATTCTATGACTTAGTATCTTGGACACTGTCTCTGTTAATAGGGTATATATTCTGATCCCTTCTCCAGAGGCTCGAGAGAAAAAAGGAAGATCAATGCAGCTCTTGAAGACTTATTTCTCTGGCTAACACATCTGTAGTACCTCAAACAGCCACCTCTCAATTAAGATACACAATTCTGATACTAGTTTCTTCTTCTGTTAATAAATTCAGCTATGAAATTGAAAGACCAGTAAAATATAAGTAGCAAAATTCAGCCTGGGTAATGAACACCCTCACGCAGCTGTGTTTAATCCTCGTTCATCCAGATTCCATTATTCCCTCAGGAAGAGGAATTAAACCGTATTTTTCGTGTCCCTGGAAAGTGCCCTTCTGTTCATTGGCCCCTCTGCTCACAGGGTTCCACCATAAATATCAAACATCACTGAGTCTAGTGAATCAAATATTCATATTGAATGGGGAAGGATGACTATGATTCCTGCCACAAAAATCCAGGAACTCAAGTAAAATGCTGTCCATGATATAGAAGCTCTAACGATGAAAATACCAGCCTATCAACTTGTGTCACATTAGGTGTTTGCCAATAAATAGGTTCTCTCTGCTTCTGTTAATCTCTTTTATCCAAGATATTCATACCAAAGCAGTGGTGATTTCACTGAATTTCATGAAACAATCTTCTCCATTTCCAACTATTATAACTTATTTTTTTGTGAAGTAGAAATTAATACCATGTTTTAAATATCAAGGCATATCCTGTTTTCAGATTATTTAAAATGTTTTTCCTCTTTCTGTTTATGAAGAAATTATTTTAAAAAGATTAAAAAAATATAAGCTATTATCAGAAAATATTGTGTTTCTAGCTGGTATAGGTTCCCTAATGGAGACAAAGAAGCCAAGTGACAAGTGACTGTAGATATAAAAATATATACCTTATTAAAGTAGCTAATTCGATCTTACAAATATAAAAAATCCCCACCAAACCCTACAAAAGTTTGTTCAGCAGTGCATTCTACTTTTAAGGCTTTCAAATTTCTTGGACATAGCTCCTGAAACTGCCTCTGCATTGATTCACTTGGTGCCATACACAGACAATCAAATTTGTTTTGAAACCCCAAAACTGGGTTGTGATACCCGAATTTGTTCCTGTCCTAAGATCTCTCCTGCCTCAAGTAGGCAATGTAGTCTGTACTGAGCTCATTCAAGTATCTGTATGTGTACTGTACTGTAATGTAACATGCACACTCATCTCTACAAAGAAACTGGCTTAAAGCCTATGAAAATAGATAAAAAGAAAAACCTGTGGAATAAATATTTGCACATGCTGAATATCTGCTGAGATTTCATTCCATTTCCTTGTTTATGACACTAAGTATTTTCGATGTTATCTTTTCAATTTCTCATTTTATCACTCTGCTATGCGACCATGAGAAAGAAAAATCAATGACTACAAGTTTTAATACAATGCAGAATAAATTCACTCTTAGTTTTCTAAACCTCAGGTTCTAAACTTTTGAAAACCTAAGGCAAATATGGGCAAACTTGTAGGGTCAGATAATATTTTTTCTTTATTTCTTCTATACGGAGTTAAAGAAATATCATGAGACAATAAAGCATGAGGAAAACTATTTCCCCTGAAAAGTCTTATTTTCAACATACCATGACAAAATATTGTAACAGAAAGACCATGCCTACTAACAAGGTATTGTTGTAGCTTTTTGAAGAAACAAAAAGTATATGTTAGCAAACACTGCTTTTTTCAAATATTGAGGAAGTAAAATCTGCTAGGAAATCACACGAACTTCAAGTAATTTTTCTGTTTGGTTAAAATTATCTTGCTTTAAAAAGTTGTTGTTTGTTTTTAACTCAAAAAACATTACCATGCCAAGAACAAGGGTCGAACTACTTACAGTGTATGCTGAAAGTGAACAGATTTTTGAACAGCCCTATATCCTACAAAATCCAAATATTCTTTCCTGAATCACTTAAACCATAGCTTCTCATCTTGGATTTGTAAGCTACCTCAACACAAGAGAAGAGGAATCACAGTCCAGCTTCAACAGTCACACTACTTCAGATTATTCAGTGTAAGCCTGGCAATCACCTTTCCTTCTGTCATTCATGGGAAAGCTGTATTTGCCCCCTGTATTTCCTTCCTTTACCAGTCGCAATCTGTAAGTCTGAGCCACCAAGAAAAAGTCTCTTGAGGCTTCTGATTATTTTGCTGGGTGATTGATGCAGATTTTGCCTGAGGCACGTATGATTGAAATACACAGGACTCATCTATTTTTGAAATGAAAGAAAGATGATAGTGCATTTATCGAGCAACTCACAGACACAACCACGAGTTCTAGTTCAAATTTAATGCAAATTTCCCTTTAGAGTGTTCCAAATATTAAAAGTAAAGATTCCAAGTGTTCCTACCCCAACAAAGGGAAGAAGCTGCAGGATACTCTTGCTTTTCCTGCATCTGTTTAATGTACTTTATTTATACCTTTGCAGACCATTGGCTTATAACGAAAAAAAATCAGGTAGAAACATAAATGACACTAAATTCTCCCAAAAGAGGAAAAAACATCCCAGAACATTAAGGAAACAAACTCACTTATATAGCAAAGAAAGATGAAGTAAGAAGTGTAGTTAAAGAATTTCATGAGTAATGTTTTGTGTTTTCTCTATATCTTTTGAATAACCAACAAAACCATGTTGCATTAAGCTGACATCAACTGAGTCACAAAACAGACTCAGGTGAGGGTTGATAGACTGTTTTCATCTCAGATTTTGTCCCTAATGGAGTCTTTTAACCACAGAAAACTCATTTCTAAAGTCTCACTGATGAAATTTCCCTACCCAATATTTCGCCTTTTTGTTTTAAGAACAAACAATAATCCCTGATATATATATATATAAATATGTATATGTAGATAAACAATATAAAAAGCATTATGGCTCTCATTCAGCTGATAGATACATCATTTATTCTATTTGGATCAGAGTTCTTAAAGTCTTTGAAGAAAGAGGCAGGAGTTTAGATGCTACTAGTTCTTAGCATTCAGAAAACAAAAGTGAAGGAGTCTGGTAAATTTATATGTAAAATCTTGTTTAACAAATATGGAAAAGACTTAAAAAGTACTCTGAGACACAACAGAACCTCTTTGCTATACAGACCAAGTCAGTAATTGTCTTCAAATGTGAAGTTCTGCATGACTAAACAATGAAAAGACAAATATGGGTAAAATGTTGGTAATTTACAGCTCCCTTCACAGATTTAAGATTGTCCACTGATCCATATTCAGAAGACTGCTTTGAATATATAACTTGCCTACCATAGCTTTCAAAAATCTGGTTACCTAGCTAGATGATTATGAAGCTGACATTTACTGTATGTGCAATTACAGAATATACAGTGTCACTGCTTTCAAATGTCACCTCTTCGCCAGAATTCTTACCTTGCCTCTTATCAGAGCAGCGGTTTTATTCAACTACTACCAATAAACACTGGCAAGGTATTTACAAAAGCAATTAGCTCTTATGAGTGCCCAATTTGACACATTCAAAGGGTCTCACTTTAGGAATGAACTTGTCAAATGTCTGGAGATTAAGCCCCACTGTTAGCTACAACTTGTCTCAGGGTGGCACCAGAAATTTCACTCCTTAAAAGCTTTGGTTCTCTTTCTTATCTATATTATGTTCGCATATAATTCTTTATGATAAGACATAGAATGGTAGGATATGTATATCACCCTACTCATGAGAGGTGATAAGGGAAATCTCACAAGACTTTATAAGAGGAGTAATAAAATATACAGAGACATTTTTTGGTAGGATTCAAATTCCTCATATAATTTTCTAAATACAGGCAGTGCTAAAGTTGGCACTGTGTGTTCGCCTTAAACTGAGGGCAAGTTAATGACATTTTTTTTCTTTCTATACCAATACTTTCACAGTAGCACTGTGCAATGACTTTTAATTTGAATTATCTTTTTCCATTCTTAACAGAGTTTGCATCCACTTTGCAGCATCTGTTGCTTAAAAATAATTAATTAGTGTTTCATATACCTCTCTTTATCTCAGACTTTATTACAGAAGTTGATTTTGTTAACTTTGTTGGAAAGGCTCTGAAAGTAAAAAAAAATCAAACTTTATCATTTGTCATACCAAACTCTTTTTGCTGTCTGCCATCCCTTCTGGCTTGAATGCTTTCTCCACTCCAACATTAAATTATGAGAGGGAGATTACTAGAAAAAGACTCTAAAACCTTCACACCAAAATTAATCTCATTCCTAGATATTTTGGAATGTAAATTCCACACGGCCAGCTCTGTGACAGATGTATGTTTATGCAACTGTGGCAATGCAGAAATAGTTCTAAGCAAACAAATAAAAATGAGTAAATTCACTTCCCTTGTCTGGATATTTTTTTTCCTCACATGCAAAATTGACCATTATGGTCACAGTTTCTTTGAACTCTACTTCTGCTCTAGGAAAAAAAACTATTATAAACAGTGCAGATGGCTTCAGGGGAATTATTTCTGTTAGAATAAGCAGCAATTTTTCTTGACCTATGAAGTCAATATTGAAGTGATGCTTTTGTCTTAAAATAGGAACAATTGAGAACTATGTTGTTTTGGTTTGTTTTTTTAATAGAAATCCTATTAAATGTTTTTATTTCTTAACAGTCCCTACAGATATTCTAAGTCTTCCGCTAAGGAAACTTGTCTATTGAGTAAAACTTCACAAAGCCTTACAAGAATTTTCTCCCTCAGAGGGACAAATACTAATGTTTCAGGTCACATACAACGAGAAGACCAGGTGAACACGCATAATGCCTTCAAACAGTATCTACCATGAAGAACTGGTAGTGCTCAGGAATGCATTTTCACTACTAACAGGTACTGGGTAAAAAGTTATCCCCACACGTTTCATTGTTTGGCTAGTGTTAGGTACTTCCTAATGTTTACTACATACAGTTGTGGAAATGACAGCAATATACACAGACTTAAGAAGAAAGGAAGGAAAAATTAGGCTGAAATGTCAATCATCATTTGCTGTCATATACAGTAATGATGAAATAAAATAGTGACCTCTAAGTGGTTGCACTGCCGGTTTTAAGAATTCAGATGAGCCTGAGCTCATTGTCAAAAATAAGGTAGCAGAGACACTAAATTTGAACCTTGGATGACAGTTCTATTATGAATAAGAGATTAAAAAACCCCAACAAATGTGAAAAAAGGGTTTTCTTCTGCTTAATTGGGACCAGAATGACATTGATTGACAAGAATTTTATTTAACAGTAGTGTTTAAAATGCTTCAGACTAAATGTGACATGAAAATTATTCTATTGTTTATAGACTTACTGAACAAACAGCTATAGTAATTATGACTATCTCTTACCATGGAATTTGATTTACATATAGAAACAAGACCTTATTGTTACCTTTGGAAGTATAGTCCACAACTCAATTACTGATTGCAACAGAAAGATTTCTTTCAACCTTTGTAGTCACAAAAAGCAACCTGTATTTTTTTTTTAATTTCTATTTTATTGTAGCTTTTCTTTACTCACAACATTTTGAATACAATCTGCTTTAAAGAACAATACTTTCTGCTGCATTTGAGGTATACATACATGCAATCAAAGCTGCATTTCAGATGACATTTACCTTGGCTAATGTTACTGCAAATAAATACGTAGCCATAGCAGCGGAGAACTTGATGCAGGCTGCAAAGCCTGACCTAAAACTTAGTGAATAATACGGCTTTCTGTGCTGCAGTGGGCTCTGTGCTGCCTTGGATATGCTGATATGTGTATTTGAACTTAACTAGCTTGAAATAAATGTGCAAGCTGCAAATATGCCTTGACTATTGTTGTAAATAACTGATAAACTCATATCAGCCATAGCTATTAGCTGCTTGAAATGATCTTCTAATGTGCAAAATCCTGATCATGGAAAATAAAGTGCTTTTTTCTGCTCTAAATAAAATAAAAAAGCTCCCCTGTTAGATGCTACTGAATCAAAATCTTACCAAAGTATAACACTAAAACTATACTAATACGCTACTTGTGTCAAACAGTGCTCTGAATGGGAATTATAAAAACAGCACCTACCACAATATCACTGCAGTTTATGGCTCTTTCCAGTTAAAGCAAACTGTAACCTTAACAGGTAGTTGTGAACATACATGTAATTCAGTCATTAATTTAAAAATACAAAGCACAATGAATGGAAACAAAGCAAATATCTGCATCAACAAAAATCTAGTGAAGATGATTTGTATTCTTATAGTGCTAGAATATTTCCAAGATCTAGCAGTTCCAAATGTATATTATTTCCATTAGTTATGCAGCGAGGCTTTTCCTCAGTAAGAAATTATCTGACTTGATGGGCCTTGTCATAAGCTGAAAAAAAATACAATTGGTAATTCCGATCACAGAAATAGAGTAGATTTAAACTTGGCAAAAATCACATGCCATGTTAGAAAGAGGCAATCTGTTCAATAAAAGAGTAGTGCAGTAGGACCGAAAATAAAATAACACACCTGAGAGGATACCCTGGGATGCAGTATGAGAACTATTACTCTCTTTGAATCAGAAATATCAGCTGAACAGTACCAGAGCTTTCTAGGGAGTTCAAGAGATCACAAAGAGAAAAATGGCCAACCAATGGCTAGCGTTCTACTTAATGTACTTTTTTTTTGTTTTGTTTTCTCAAATAGTCCATTTAGTTAAAGGAAACAATTTTAGTTCTCAATTATAGAGCAAGCATTGGCTTGCTTCTCATTAGTCATTTGTTTTATAGGGCTTGGCTCAGCTTCATGAGCAAGTGACAGCTTGGTGACTTGAGCTGCATCATATAACAATGGCAATGATTAGAGAGATTTTCTTCCTGCTGCCACTGATATCACAGTCATGGACAAAGCGTGGATTCCAGCTGAATTTCTCTCCCCTGCCATCTCCTATGAGACGTGGAGCCACTACTCTCTAGTTCCCATCGATGCTTGTGTTTGATTTGTATTCCACTTTTTTAGATAACTATCTAAAATTATAAAGAGCAAGCTGTTATTTATTCATTTGCTTGTTTTTTGCTTTGTTTTGAAACAGAAGAGATTGTCTAGAACTTTATGGCATCTGCCCAACAGAGACTGCTACACTTTGAATGATTCAGAGGACAGACATTTAAAGTCATGGCTTGTAATTCTTTCTGACTGCATAAGTCAAAGAAATTCATCCTAGGTATGATTCTGCACTGTGTATTAATAAAGTATACCTACTGTAAGTGAATCTGTTTGTCTCTGTAGAAAAAAAAGAGTAACCAAACCAGTTACCAGTTAACCTAAACAGCCAAAACAAAAGCAAACAAAGAAGGTGCTTGAATTGCTACTCAAGGACTTCATTTGTTTCCACATATTTTAAGCCCACAGTAAGCCAGGAACTTTTTTGCAATGATACAAAATTCAGCACACATTTGAAATCTGAGGTTGGGAAAAAAAAGCAAATCAATGACAGAACAAGCCAATACTTCTGTCTAATGACATATGACAGTTTTTCTGAAGTGGGCTGAAATCAGAGTCTTCTTGCTTATACATGTATATGTAATAAACCATTATATACATTATATACACTTGTTATACACAAATACATAGAAAGAATAGGTTATTTCATGTGTATCTATATTAGATATAAAGTTTAAGAAAAAAACATATATCGCATAATATTAAAAAACCCCTGACATTATACATTGTTGAATACAGAAACTTAAAGAAACTTTATCATTATAATTCTTGCTTTGAATGTCCATACTGTTAGCTTTAGTGACACTATTATCTAAAAACAAGCTTTGATATTCAGGGTCTAGTGCTCATTCTAGACAGTATGCAAACTGATTTCCCAATAACAAATTATTAAAAGCAATTTCTCAACTTACCTGCACAAACTTTGAATAGCAAAAATTAAAAAAAAAAAAAATCATCTCAAAGATAAACTCAGAAATATATAGTCATAGGTTGCTCTATCAAAAAGCCAAAAAGGCTTTGATAAGTGACGTCACCAATATGTACAACATATTTAGTGCTCTGCTTGGTTCAAGATAGGAAGACTTAACATGTAGATATTGTGACAAGTGTCAACAAATCAAAACCATACCAATGAATTTCTTAAAAGCAAGCTCAGAGTTGTATTATCCTCTTCCTGTGCTAACAAGACAGGTGAAAGAAAAACTGAATTCATTTTAAAGTATCTTAGAATCAGATTGTCTCAAAACACTCTATGCAAAAACTGACTTTGGTAAAAACAAAAATAAAAATCCAAGAGTTTACTCTTCTCTCCAAATCAAATGTCTGAACTTCAAACTTCAGTATCAAATTATATTCCTCCAACACACAAATCAGTCCCTGGGTTAGATCAAGATCTTGCAGAATTAAGAACTTGTGTGGGGTTTTTTTGGTGGTTTTTTTTGTGTTTTTTTTTTTGTTTTGGTTTGGTTTTTTGTGGTTTTTTTTTTGTGTTCTTTTTTTAACCTGAAACATAAAACATGGCTCTAATGTTTGTCCAATCCACTTAATTTGAAAACTGGAAACCATACTGTCTGTCCACAGACAGCTAGACAAATACGGACAGAATGGGCTGAAAAGAAGTAACAATCAACATAATTGTTCCTACAAGCAGAAACACTTATAGGATGAATTCAGATGTGCTCTGTAGTCATTATTCAAATATCAGTATGTTGTGTGTTAGACAAGCACCTGCCAAATATACTTGATTCTTCTTTGAGTCAATTCCTGTAAGTGAATTAATTATCTTTAAATTGTCCTTCTAGCTCTATTTTATTTAATTTTGTATTTAATAACACCAAATTCTGTACATTTTTTCCCTATGGGCATTTACGAAATAAACACTTAAGCATGAGGTATAATTAATATTGTCAATTTGATGGCATGTGCTTTATACACTCTACAGTGCATTTAAATATCAAAGGATAATGCATTCTGCTTACAAAACTAAGAAAGGACATTTTTCTATGAAAGTTTCTATGAAAGTTGTCTTTAACAGAGGTACTACATATATCAACTCTTTCTTGAGACCATTAATTATGAGCCACTGAAAACAGTCACTCTGGACTCCTCAAGCTTAATTAAAACACAACTAATATAATAATATTCTGTACATTGTCTAACAAACAGAGATAAAAAGCATCCATGCACTCATTGTAACTTTTCACATATGAGCAAGTCCTACTGATTACAGTGAGATAGTTCAGGAGTTTATGAATAAACATGTGCAAAAGACTCATGCTCAAAATTTGGAGAAATATTTTGTCATGAAGTAACAATAAATTTACTATTTCTTTGCTGATATAACATTGCTTTTGAATTATACCGGTAAATGATAGCTTGAACCATTCCAGCTATTGTATTGAGAAAATCATGACAAATAGAAAGAATACAGAGAATTATCTGATTTGGTATCATGAACACTTAGTAGCATTTAAAATGTTCTGCAATCTCTGCTTTCTATTATAGTACCCTAATCTATTAAAAAATCCTTGCATAATTGTTCTTAACAATTATAAAAGTACTACATTTAAAAACAAAACCAAATTTTAAACAAACAAAAAACCCAGAAAATAAAAAAGAGCTTTGCAAAGTAATCAATAAGTATAGTTTCAAGATGTAATATTCAGGTGATTCTTAAAAAGCAGGTTCCAATACAGTTTCAGTGTTCTACAAAGGTAGAAAACTGAAAAAATCACAGTAGTCTTTTGAAAGCACAGATCAACTACATAAGCTATGAGCATGCAATTCATGAATATGGTTCATTACCATGGTTACAAGCTTTCAGCACAGGCCGCTGTGTGTTTGGACTGAGATTTTGTGGTATGTCTGCAAAAGCGAGAAAACAATGAAAATAAAACACAAAAATAAAACACACCTCTGACAGTGGAGTATTGTAACAACATTATGAAGCAGAATTATTTAGAAGCTAGATACTTCTAGAAGTAAAGTGACTGTTATACACCAATGTAATAATGACTTTTACTTCCCTCATTCAACTATAAACCCTAAACAGTTAAAGTACATGTGGCTGTATTGAAAAGCCTTGTCGTAATAATCAGGCTATGCTGAGTCCAGTAAATTAATCTCCAAAGTGCTACCGACATCAGTAAAACAGTCTGAACATCCATTAAAGTTGTCATTGCAAAAAATAATTAAACTAAATAGCGTATCAGTTCTAGAGCACTGGACCCATAGCGCTTTTAACTTTCTCTGGAAAATAAAACGTAAACAGAATATTCACCTTTAGGCCTTGGTATCCTTTTCCTTCGGTCTCGAAAAGCTGCACCTGACTGCAAGGCCTCCAACAGGCTGTCCATCACCCCAGTCTCCTCACCTTCTGTAAACGACAGAGAAGGAACCCTCTAGGTTACCATATCAATACTGAATTGTAAATAATAATAATAATAATAATAATAATAGTAGTAATAATAATAATAATAATAATAGTAATAATAATAATAACAATAACAACAACAACAATAACAAAAACATTAATTAAAACAAAATATTAATGGTATTATTAAGATTATTTACTTCAAACTTAAATCGGGGTTTTAACATTCACAAATTGCTCTTTTGCAATTAATCACAACAGATTTGGTTTTCTATACATTGAACTAGGCTGAATTTTTTTCCATTCATTTCACATTCCTCTTGCTCTATATGAGAGAGTCAAGCATAGTTTCAAGTGAAATGTCATTTTAGTCATATTTTCATTTCAGTACCCTTTTGCAACGGCAAATAATCAGTTTCATGTCAGCTTTCAAGAGCTGTCCCTTAAATGATTTGCTATATTAGACAGGAGATCATTTTAGTTATTGTTATAAAAAGTTGAAATTGTTTCTCAGCAGGAAGCTGACTGAACAATATCGGACTGGATAGGATGCACAATGATATCCATAGGTAGCTTTTATCAAAAGCCGTTTTCCCTTTGTATTTAATCACCTCTGGCCAATATTAAATAATGGATGTAATTCATGAAAATTCTACCGTCGTATTATGCACATATGTATAATATCTCCTGCAAGAATTATGAAAATTTCTGTGAGATTATAATTAAATGCAAACATTAAACGCCCTACTTTTATTTCCTCAAATAAACACATCAGAAACTACTGGATTTTTGAACCTTGTTAACCTCTTGTGTCTATGTCTGGGAGGAAAACTAACACACTCCAGGGATTTACTATATGACGAAAAATCAGCACAGAGTAATAAGGAACTACATGGTAGAAATCTCATCATGCTTTACTGGTCAAAACTCCCTGGATCAACACACACCTTGGATACAGTCAGACACATCACATGATTCTGCAGTTATTGCTAAAAGTGAATATTCAAATCAGGACCTAAATTAGCTGATGAGTATAACGAGATGTGACATCACTAATTTAAGGAATTCTGAAAGTGCTGGACTACAAGTAAGGAAGCAAGGCAATCCTTTAAACCTGAATATGGGGGAAAACTCTTATGGGAAATGATGATTTCCAGCACTGTTTCTGTTTGTTTTCTTCTAAAGAAATTCTATCTTTCAATAAGCTTTAAAGAATTCTAGCATCTTTCTGAGGCAAGTGCTTCCAAGGGCAACAAAAATCATACTGACAAAAAACCTCAGAGTTGTAGACAGGAAGGTCTGGCAAAGTACTGTCAGATAAGCATGGACTGAATCATGAAGTTCTAGAAACAACATTTTTACTTTCCTTATTCTACTGCTAAGTCAAGAGTTGAATCTAATTCAGTTTCCCTAACCCTGGATATCATTTAAAAGCAGAAGAGGAAAGCATAACAAAAAAAGGTACAAGATTTGGGGAAGAAAAAAAAAGATATGCAGACTGTTAAAAAAAAAGACAAAACAAAAAAACTAACACAAATTTATAATCTCAAAATTTGAGCTCTCTTGTCCACAAAATAAAAAAAAAAATGTCCTTCAAATATAACTTGAAGTCACACAGTAGTAATCTCCTCACAAAATAACAAGAGTTTATATATTAAAAAATTCTACAGAAATCCATGTGCTGAGTACAGGAGGACAATCACTTCTCCAGTCCTGCTGGCCATGCCATTCCTGATACAAGCCAGGATGCTGTTGGCCTTCTTGGCCACCTGGGCACACTGCTGGCTCCTGTTCAGCTGCTGTCGACCAATACTGTCAGGTCCTTTTCTACCAGGCATCTCTCCGGCCACTCTTCCCCAAGCCTGTAGCGCTGCCTGGGATTGTTGTGACTCAAGTGCAGGACCTGGCACTTGGCCTTGTTGAACATCATACAATTGGCCTCAGCTCATTGATCCAGCCAGTCCAGATCCCTCTGTATGGCCATCCTGCCCTCCAGCAGATCAACTCTCCCACCCAATTTGGTGTCATCTGCAAACTTACTACAGGTGCACTCAATCCCTTCATCCAGATCACTGATAGAGAGATTAAACAGAACCGGCCCCATCACCGAGTTCTGGGGAGCACCACTTGTGACTGGCTGCTGGCTGGCTTTGACTCCATTGCCTCCATCCACCACAACTCCTTGGGCCCGGCCTTCCAGACAGTTTTTACCCAGCAAATAGTAATCCTTAGTTCTTATATCTTCCTTGAACCCCGTATTATCAGACTAGTAAACTCAACTACCTTACACAAAAGAGCTATATACAAAAATAAATAATGCAAAATTAGGAAATATTTTCTAAATTTTCATAACATTCAAGTACATTTATATTCTGTACAATACATGGCAGATTATAGAATAAACATAGAGACTGAAATAAAGATTGTTCTCTTGCTTTGCATTTGGTTTAATGTGTTTTATTACATTGAAGTTTGTTCATTTGTGACTAAAGGACTATCAAAGGTATTAATAGGGTTTGGAACATACTTTACAAAAAATTACTCAGATAATGCATTCATCTTCCTGGTTATTTGGTGGTAGTGGTGTGGGTAGTTTAAACAAACAAACAAAACAATAAAAAACAAAACAAAACCTTTCTCCTTTCTTCATCTATTGTTGCACAACTCTCTAAAATACTCAAGTTTGGAATGAAAACACTCAGTGAACAGTTTCAAAACATAGTGATGCCTGAAGAAATTTTGAGGCCAAGCCATTAGTTACATTAAGGTACATGAATGTTGCTATAAGGATTGTAACATGTAATAGTAATGCAAAAAAGACTGAATACTATCCCAGTCTCTGAAATGGTACCATAAACGTTTATGGAAAACAGTTCATAAGCTTTGTTTTAGGAAGTAAGAATAAGAGAAGAAAAATTTCAATCCTATTTCAGCGTGTCATCTCTTTCCTTTTAAGCCTATTCCAGACTACTATTGATTTCATAGCTTTTTTAAAAACCTAACAGTTGGCAGTAGAAAAAATCCTGGTGCATAATCTGCTGTACTAAAAAAAAACCCCTTCAAATAAATTAAAAAAATGTTTTAAATAATGGAATAGAAATATTGAAAAAACAAAACTTTTTGTAGCATAGCTGTAACATATTTATGGGTGCTGTTTTTCATACTTATCTGAAAAATACTGTAGTCACAAAATGGATTATAGATTAGTGCATCCATTGATATGCAAAACAGTTAAGAGAAGAATAAAGTATAGAGAAACTTGAATTAAGAAACTCCTCTAGTAGCTTTTCTGTATGCACAGATGTATTGAAAAAAGTTAACCACTGCAAATAAAAACATTCATAGTTAATAATCTACAAACCCAAAACACACAGAAAGCCCGTTTTTCAAACTCCTACACATCCAGCTATGTTCAAAACTGTTTTTTGATGCCTTCATCAACAGGCGACTGTGACGCCTTCTACGAAATTACACAGTTCACTATTGGTATCCACACTATCTATAATATTGTCCAGGTTGCTGTGACGGAAAGTTTAAGAAATGAAAGTGTACCATGCAGTATTTTAAAAATCTCTTAAATTGACCTGGGGCACCTGCATACAACATTGCTGCACTGAAGGTATAAGAGTTGCAAATATTGTTCAATATTAACACTTCCTATGGGAACTTTAAATCGGCTTTCACAAGCTGCTACAGGTGGCTGCCACCAGTCCCAGCTGGCTTCCTAATCAGTCAAGCGTATCAATCTTTTGACATCCTAGAACTAGTAACCCCAGTTGGCTTGTAGATAGCTACACAGCCCACAATAATTCCTTTGAGAAATACACCCTTTTATGATCTAAATAATCTTTTTTCCTTCAATTGCAGAATAGGAGATTTAAATACTTTTTAATATCATACCTAATTAAAACTGTCTTTTAAATACCATCGAAAGCAGAAGTAAATTTGCCAAAATAGCTGATAAGTTTTGCCCTTGACATTTCAGTGCCAAGTCAGATATAAACTAATTTCATAATTATGTCTTTAAAAATGTTAAGAATATTAGAGATCCTTCTCCTTTAGTGAACTATCATAAGCTTTACAGTACAACTTTAATATGTCTTATGATGATAGCAACAGATACTGCAGTTAGTAATGACTGCTACATTGTATGCACTCATTAAGGAACAAATTATATATATCACTTTCAAGAGCAGTAGTGCAGACATGATACAATCACAAATATCATTAGTCAATATAGTTTTAAAATAAAAGTCATACAACAAAACTACTTTGGATGAAAAATGTTTCATTTTTACAGTTTTCCTGTATCTGTCTAATATAAACTAGAACATAACGCTCAACACTAGGAGTCCAGAAGTTCACTCTAGCAGGGGAAAAACCTCTAATAATATGTCTATTTCCTCTTCGAAAGAATCAAAGCTTTATTCAGCTACTCCCTCCCTTCCAAAATGAAGAAGAAAAAACTGTGGAGCATACTTGCTGTTGAAATTGACTTCTGAGTCTGTACATACAAATCTAGATTTGTCTACAGGGTTTTCAACTGTCCGTTTCCACAGGGATACAATTTATGGCATTGCAATTACATACAGCTTTTCGTTAAACTGTGGGTCTGCACTTAAAGTCTTCTGAACACTAAGCCTCATCTGAAATTAAAATTGCATGATTTAGACAAATATATACATTAAAAACAAATCTTAGTATTTCATAGCTGTAACACAAGGGGTGAAAAACTTGAGGGCTACTTAACAAGTTATCTGAATTAACAAAGACTCTAATTAATTTTATGTCATCTTTGAAGTAACTCCATGGCAGCACTCAAGCTATTACACAATTTAAAAACAAATTTGGAGTGCTGAAGCTATTGGATTTTTCTACCTGGATTTGTGCAAAACATTTGACACTGTCCCACATGACAAGCTGGAGAGCCATGGATTTGATGGATGAACCACCTGGTGGATAAGGAACTGGCTGTATGGTCACACTCAAATAGTTGTGGCCAACAGCTCAATGTCCAAATGGAGATCAGTGATGAGTGGCCTTCCTTAGGGGTCAGTAGTGGGACCAGCACTGTGTAACATCTTTGTTGGCAGTATGGACAGTGGGACTGAGTGCACCTTCAGCAAGTTTGCGGATGACACCAAGCTGAGTAGTGCAGTTGACACGCCTGAGGGACAGGATGCCATCCAGAGGGACTGTGACAGGCTTGAGATGTGAGCCCATGCAAACATGATGAAGTTCAACATGGCCAAGAGCAACGTCCTGCATCTCAGAGGTGTTCAGAGACAGGATATGAAGCAATGAGCACAAAATGAATTGCAGGAAATTGCTTTCAAACATAAGATTTTCCTTTTGTGAGTGGTCAAACACTAGAACAGGTTGTCCATCTCAAATCAAAATTCTAAACATGGCTACAACAAAAAAGAGGTTAGTTTTTCACTAAGTCCACTGAAAGAGCAACTAACAGGAAAATGAAATTATTTATCTGTGTTTACACTTACTCTGTCACCGACTCAACAGTACAGGATATTCTAGTAATGTATTGCATATTGCCTTACCTGTTAATACTTTCAAAAAGACAGTTTACAGACATGATCTTCTGATAAACCTTTTTCTATTCACTAGGAATATTCGGCCTTTTAGTGGAAAAATAAACCACTAAATTAAGCAGAATGCTATGATTTAGTTACTTATATTTAATCACTTGTAACTAAAAGAGATCAACTTTGCCTATCACTATCTAAGATTAGGATTTGATAGCACAGCTAATAGTGAGAACTGTCAGCTGTATACAAAGAAGTCAGTCAGTAAGTTTTACTGTCAATTAATGATTTTTCTGTTTTCTTTACACATCACAGTTCCAACTCCAACACTGACAATAATGGAACCAATCTGTTTTTCAGATTAACCAAAATCTAGTATTTCCATTAGTATTGTTTCACAGAGGGTAAAAAAAATAATCTATTATTGAGATATATCAATTACAATTTCATTTAAAAAGCAATTAGAACCACTCTAGCAGCATTCCTAATTGAACGTAGATTCTTATAAGAATATATGTAGCTGCATATAATATATGTGTGTGGGTGTGTATGAACATTTTGTCTCTTGGTTACCATGTGCCTCTGAAGGAGTTCATTGAGCATAGGAAAAAACATTAATATTTCCACTTAAATTTATAAACAACTGATAAATCAGAAAAATATACATAACGATCACTCATACTGACAACCATGCTACAGAGATGAGGCGCTGAAGGAAATTTAAAAGTTATATGATTTCTCAGTTGTGGAGTGACAAAGTTCTGACTGGGTTATATGGCTGAGCTTAGTCAAAGGAAAGCTACCGGACAGCTTTGGGTGGTCGAGACCCTTTTTGTTTGGGTGGCTATAAGTTCACAAGAATAGCTGGGAGGATCAGATCAAAGGTCCACCTGGCCCTGCATCCTCTGTGCCCTAGTAGCCAACATCTATGAAAAGGACAGGATAAATATGTAATGACATTTCTAGAATAGTCTCTTGGTCTCCAGCAGTTTGTGATTCAAAGACTTTGTATTTGCATTTAATAGCTTTCAATGGAGAGAAGCTGCCAGAGAAATCAAGTAACTTTTGTCAGCAAGCTTCAGAGCAAGAATATTTTGGTATGCAGTAACAAGACTGTACTTCTGCACAACCACTGAGGTATTGCTGACTGAAGATAAGCGTCACAGTGAACAGTACAGAAACAGAAGCAGCAGCAGACTCGGTTTGAAGGAAGAGTCAGAGACATGACCTTCTCTCCTGCGAGCTTTCCAACAATGACAGAGGAGGTACTTGGCTCTTTTACAGCCTTAGACTAAGGAGAGTAAAAATAAGCATACTCTCCAATGCTTTGGTATTTATCCCTCTGCAACTCGAGAGAAGAAACTTTTGATGATTCAGAAAAAAACCCCAAGCAAACACAAAGAATAAAAGCCTTTACACATAGCAGGAGTGAGAGTTTAAAGAGGACTCTGATGTCTACCTCCTTATGGAGATGTGAGGTAGTATTTGGAGTAGGAAATGCTTACTCAAACCAAACCCTATTCTCTGGATTAATGTTAGCACTCTTATTCCCAAAGATGGCTCTAGGGATTGTAATTTTTTTTCATGGTAATGCCATTTTAAGGTTGTAACATTCTTTTCACATTTGTTTAGGATTTTTAATGCTAGAACATAAATGACAAGTCTTATGAGAATATTTATCTATGGATATTACTTCAATGACCCTTCATTTTTTTCAACAGTTCTGTTTATTTTGACTACTTCTCTCTCTCCCAAATATGGTTGCGGTTTATTTTTTTCAGGGGCTTTGTGTAAACCTCAGTTTCACAACTGCCTTTCAGCTACTATCTCCAAAGGTTCCACTTCAAAGTAAAATTTTCAGAAAGGAAAATAATTGTTTCTTCTAAACCTCTTGTTCTTTTGGAGTTACTACTTAGTACAAACAAACAGCAGCTGCAACATTCTGAGCCCATGGGTTGCCAACAAGTACATGAACTACACCTCCATGCTTCAGAAGATTTAGCACCTTTGAGATCTTGTTAGAACATGACTTGTAACTACTAGTTGTTGGGTTTTAATTAATACACATTCAGATCAGCTTTACTTTTTTTTCCCACAAAAAACATCTAATTCCCTAAACATCCTACAGTGTGAGACTTGATAAGGTTTTGCTGCGTCTCATCTTTTTCTGTGGTTTCTGAAGATGTATCCCACATTGTTTCTGTATCATTTTCAAGTACAAATGTGACAATTATTCTTGAGGGAACATCTGTTCTTAGTAATTTACCCAGATTTATACTTTACTGTCAAAACAATAGAATTGCAGCTGAAAAACAACCTCCATACTTAGTGACATACCAGGTGACATCTCCTTTCTGGTGAAGTTGTGATTAATGCCTGCCACAACTCATTCTTCACACGTAGGACTTCGGTTATTTTTTTTGTTTGGTTGTTTGTGTTCTTTTGTTTGTTTGGGTTTTGTTTTTTTGTTGTGTTTTGTTTTTGTTTGGGGTTTTATGGGCATAAAGCAAAATTAGATCTACTCTCCAAGCTTGTCATGAGCTTACTGTCAACTGATCACTGATTAACATGAGTAAGTACTGAGTGGGCAACAGGTTACTTGATATTCCAAGAAGGGGAGCTCCCTGGAGAGCCCTTATACAAAAGACTTGTTGGATATTAATTTTATACCCTCAGGATTTCTATATATATAGTATTAACAGATTTTTTTTGGCCCCTTCACAGTAAATTTAGTTGCACAAAACATATACCTAAATGCCCAAAATCCAGCAATAAAGCTACTCTTGTCCAAATCATGTTTTTTTTTCAGAAAAGTAGCCCAGCAGACATTTTAAAACAACGAAGTATCACCATGTTGGAAACTACTGATGTAATCTCAGTTGTAATGGAACATGAGCAGATTTTTATGATCTGCGACATATGCGGTCCTTCACTCCTCTCAGAGGAAAGCAATACTATTAAGAAGTATTGATTCTCCCCTCCCAGTGGGAAGAAATTAATAAAACGGAGGCCTTACGAACTTGAGCTACGCAGGGAAAATAGGGTCTTTGAGGGTTTGGAGATTTTTTAATTTATTTCAAAGGCAAGTATTTTATCTGTTGGAATCTGAATTTTAATTACCTAATTATGTTTACTATGTTCATTGCTTAAACTGTCAGTGCTGGGATCTATGGTGTCCTTTTGTTCTGAAGAACACTACAGAACTGATGAAAATATTCATATCACACAACTTAGCAGAGAGTAATAAAGTAGTAAATGTTTCAAGAATAAAAACCTAAGATGTTCTTACCAAGTTTGTGAGACTTTTTTTTCCAAAACCAGATAAAAAATATAAAACGTCTGCAAAAATAAATGCTCCAAAATTGACTGCAAATAATATCGTAACTGTCTAAATGAGTTGAAACATGGATTTAACACCTGTTAGCTGTGATAAAAGTGAAATTGAGTAACATAATTGAAAACCAACTAATATTCTAGATTGGAAATCAGATGTTCAAGACACCATTTTGGCATCACTTCATTACTTTTGCATAAGAAAGGGCAGCCTTTGTAAATAACCACTGATTAAAGTGGCTTGTTACTGAAATAGTATTCAAAGCAAGACACAATGAAGATGCCACAATGATGGAGTTCTCAATTATATTACAATAAATTTAGTTGGTGTTATCACACTTATAGAATTCTTTACACTGTGATAAGATCAAAATAATTGATTGGTGTGTTTTCTACTGAGAATCAGAACAGCTTGAGAACGTATGTATCTGAATGTTAATAGTATGCAGACAAGTGGCATTTACATAAAGATCCCCTTTCACTGGCTATTTACCTTTGGAATGATAAGCATGTGATAGTTTGAACTGGCTTCACAGACGCAAGTAAAGTAATCTTATTGACAAAGCAGCTCAGGATGAATACCACATTGTAGCCCAGAGAGTATTTAGGGGACAGATTTAATTATCATAAATTTCAAAATACTAAATATCATTCACTGCTTAGACATTCAAAATCTTTACTGAATTCCACTCACTTTTCAAGTTAGGCTGGAGCCGAAAGGAAAATATGGAGCTGATATTTTTATCATGTAAAGTTAACGCTCTTAACCTGTTGTATCAGTGAACCATTTGACCAGTGATCGTTAGGACATGTTAAGTGTCGTTATCTAAGACGTAAAGTAGAGATTTATAATTTTAACAAATTACAATTTAGACAGATCTAAATTTGACATTGGCTTCAGGTCTAAACCTCAAAAAAATACTTTCAAGAGAGAAAGTCAAATGATTCCATTTGATAACAAAAAAATCTATGGTCTTATTAGAGGTCCAAATTTATATTATAAAGCTTACCTAAAATTCTAAGTTTTTTCTAAAAGATGCTCTACTGTATATTCATAAAACACTACACATTTCAGAATCTACAAAATACTGAAGTAAATTTTTGTATCTGAAATATATATATAAAAAAAGAAGAAAACTTTATGAAGATTTATCACAGAGTCAAAGACTTTTCAGCCAGGAGACTGGAGATGCACAAGAAACTGGGAGGTGGCACAGTCAGGACCATTGACCTAAACTGGTCAAAGGGATATTCCATACCTTATGGTGTCATGGTCAGCATATAAACAGGAGAAAAGTTAGCTGGAAAACCACTGCTCAGGAGCTGGGTGTGTACTGATTCGACAAGTGGTGAGCAATGGCATAATGCGTCACTTGTTTTATATATTCTTTTATTATTACTAATAATATTATTATTATTTTCCCTTTCTGTCCCATTAAACTGTCTTTACCTTAAGCCAGCAGCTTTGCTTTTTTCCCAGTTCTCTCCCCCATCCCACTGGTGGGGGGGCAGGGGGTGAGCAAACAGCTGTGTGTGGTGTTTAGCTGCCTGTGGGATTAAACCAAAACACCTACATACACATGTGGGTACATAACTCAGAAGCCCGTGACATTGGCACCTGTATTCTGGAAAGCCTGAACGTGACATTATGAAGAACAGGACTTGTTAGGAGCTTTAATTTTCACTTAAAGACCAGCAATTTTCCATCTAAAGCACTATCAGTCATACATACAACATGTGGGAGAGAAGAATATCTAACCCTCTTTTCAAACACTTCCAATCATGCATGAATACAGATACCAGTTTTACCCTTTCTTAGTCTTCTGCAGCCTCCTCTGTCTTCTGTGAGCTTTAAAAAGATTGTCACTGGTAGTTGTCTGATTGGGTCTTGAATTTACTTCTAAAGAATTAGAAATTCTGTCTTCAGAGGGCAGCAGCCTGATTTCCCATCTTAAGAGAAAGCTTTAGTCTCATACATCAAGACATGGATGTTCTTATGAAAATAAATCAAAGACTTCTGGTTTGAAGAATCTCTGAAACTAAACACACCTACTCTGGCTATTAGTGAAACACAGAAGAGACAGAATCATTTATGTCAAAGGTGCTGACCAGGGTTCGAGTGAGCAACTGTTTAACAAGATCTGCTCAGAAAAAAAATGAGAGTAGCTCACAATAATTTACACAGTAAGTCACGTATCATTTGGAAGTATTCTGGAAACTCCATCTGGGATAAAATATAGCAGTACAGAGGATCATCAGACATCTCTTTTAGTAACAGAGAACTCACAGCGTCTGCCATCTCTTTTGGTACAAAAGACAGCACAGCATAAATAACTTTAAAAATGCATGGCTGAGGTTTCTTTTAAGGTGTTTCAATGGGAATCGATCAAAATAACATGTGATATACTCAAATTAAAATCCAGAGAACTTCAGGAAAGGCTTATTCTCATAAAATAAATAAATAAAAAAAAAGAATATGTAACCTTAGTTAAAAGAAAGAAAATGGCTTTGTGATTTACAAAATGTCTGTTCTCAAGTAAAGGGTTCTGAGCATAACTGAACTTATAATTGGTCACACAAAGTTCAATATATTCTAACAGAAAAATACCAAGCAACATTACAAGTTCTAAAATAGTGTGAGGAAAACAGGTACTTAGAGAAGCTCATTAACAAAACAAAATGTATAAACCTCTTCGCTGTGAACTTTAATTGGAGAAAATAATTCATTTATTCTGTCTTTTCTCATAGCACATTCAGAAAATGAAAAAATAGCAGCTTTATTTCCAGTAAAACACTAGATAAAATGCATTGTATATATTACTTACCCGTTTTCATTTCTAACAAGCGCTTTTTCTTTTGTTGTCTCTCTTGTTTTTCTTTTTCTGCTTTCTCCTTAGCTATTTTAGCACGTCTCTGTTTTTCTTCTGCTTCCCTTCTTCTCATATTCTCCTTCACTGCTTGCTATGAAAAAAGTAATATAGTTTTATTTGAAGTGAAGTCTTAGCAAAACCAAAGCTGAATTTTAAAAAAAAAGAAGAAAAAAAGCTTTAAAATTGCATCTTCTAACATTCATTTTTCAAGCAAAATAAGTATTTTGATTTCCATATTTAATACATTTTATTCAGAAAAGTAACCAAATTCAGAATAAATGCATTACAAACATACTAACTGGCCCCAAATAGGGATTACAAATTCTGCAAGAAATGTAGCTTAAGAATATACACATTAATGTAGGAAGAAATCAAAATATCTAAACCACCTGGTTTCACAAAACTGTAAGTATGTATTTGTATTTTGTATTTCTAGAGTAGTTTTAAGATTTATTCTTTCTCATGTTGCTACTTGACCAAGCAAAATAAGGCTACTTGGGTGACTTAGTTTTGTATTTTTTTTTAATTCTTATCCACATATGCAGTAATTCACTGGGTTTATACATTTTCGACTTCTGTTTAATACCTGCAAAACATTGTTTATTTTGAAAGATAAATAAATACTCCAAAGCCTCCAATGAAGCCAAAACAGAACCAAGTTTCAGTTTTTAAGTCATTATTTTGCATATTCAGACATTAAGCAAAAAAACCTGTGTCACATTCTATAATTTTTAAACTAAGCTATTTTAGGATTAGGTTTTAGTTATTTTAGTGTACCCTGTAAATTCTGAGTACTCCACATTAGACTGCATTAAATGCAAAGTGCCATGCACCTGTTCTTCATTGCAGAAAGTTTCTCTTTTCAGAATGCAGTTACACAAAAAATCCCATATTTCACAGTAGATCGAAGTGTCCCCTCCTACAAAATGTCCAACATCTTCACAAGGTCTGAGGCAGAGGTTATATGTTTGCAGGGATAATTACTGTCTCATCTTATTTTTAGCAAGAAAATATCCAGCCTGCACTCAGGAAAAAAAAATAGAATGGACTGAATAAGTACTGTAACGCACTGATGAATGTGGATTACACCAGTATTTGCATGTTGCACTGTTTGTAGCATCACTGCAATAGAGAGTGACCAAGGAAGGCAAAAAAATAAAATCACACAAATCTTGTGAGGAATTACCTGTCTTGAATAACTGAAGAAGAATATGATTTCAATGATGAAAAATGACAATAGTATGGACTTCTTAAACAAAGCAAAACTGTACTTCCACAGTGTCTTCTCCAGAGTCACCTCTGGCAGTTTTCTTGATACTGGAGAAGAAGGGGAGAAGCCTACTACTAAAAGCTAAAATTCTGAAGTGAATTAATTTTCAAAAATGATTTGCTGACTTTCAGCCTGGAAATTCTGTAAAATAAACTGCTGGGCAAAACTGAAGTGGGACTTGAGCACAAGTACAATTTTGGCAGAAACTACACACTTCTCTAAAGAATGACGAAGGAAATTTCTACTTTGCATCTACTTTTTCCCCAAAAATAATACCAGTAGGACTCAGCCTCAGACTGCAGTCATCCCAATGTACATGCCTATTCCTTTCTAACCACATTGATCAACTGGGCTTAATTTAGTAGTTCAGACCTTCACACCCAGAGTAAACTGGATGTTTTGGATTACTCTGTCTCACCTCCAACCTTTCTCTAGCAGGATACTGGTCTTTTCTATCTTCTGTGTCATAACTTAAAATTTCAGGCTGATAATGGTTTTGATATCATTTAAGACACGACTCCTGTATACCAGGCACTTGCTGTTGACAGGTCTTCTTCGAGACATCAGGTAGACCACTCTCCAGATTCGACTAACCATATTGAATATGCATCTCCCTTGAGTAGAACACTCAGACACTCAAGCTCACATACAGATGCCAATGCTTAGAGGTCTATGCCCTAGAATCAAATCCTATCCTACATTCTGCGTTTTCAACACAAAACATAGGTGTCTAAAGGTCTGAAAAATGTTTATACCAAGAATTGTCACAAACTTGACTGAGACAAACACATATTTGTTTCTCACACTGTTTCCATTTCAACGATTAAATGTCTTAACATTTCCTTACTCAAAAGGCCTAAAATGTTAGGCAGGGTCTGATGGCAACTGCTATGTATGAGCAGCATTTCATTCAGCACATGACATGGCATGTAAAGTTAAATCTCAGAAGAATCACCAAAGTATACACCTTTTGCGCACCACGCCACAGCTTAGTTTCCGAAACGGAGGCATTCTTGAGTTCTCTTGTGCTCTCCAGGACTATTTCTGAATTTTATTCAAGTATTTGTATAACATAAAAGAAAAATATTCTAGGGCTTAGGGAACAGATTCTTACTTGGTTGCTCTTCTTCTGGTTCTTTAAGTCATGTTTCTGCTGTAGAGCAACCTAGTGTTGATGGGAGCAAGGGGTTTCTATAGTCCTACAATTAGCGTACCGCTCTGGACATAAGAGTTGTGGACACAAGGCCTCTTCCCTCCCTCTCCTATAACTGCAAGAAAACTCTACCCAGCATGCAAACACAAGAAGGGTAAGTGCTATAATTACTTCATGTGATTTCAGAAAGCTATTTTTCCAAGGAAAGGAATGAGCCTGTTAGCAGTAGCTCTGATACTGTGAAAGCACAGAAGGTCGTTAACAGAGATGTCCAATACCTAAGAAGTTTCACTGACTGTACCAGGAATTTAGCTTTGGGAGTCAAAGCACTGAAGGGAAGGTGCTTCAACCATTTTTTGGATGTAGCCAACTAACTGTGCTCTAGATTTGGCGCTCACAGAATGTGAATGTCACAGCGACCAAATAACACTGAAGTACCAAGTGCAATACAAAGTTAGCTGTGGACATTTTTTTAAACATCTTTTAAACATTTTCATTAATTGAAGACCAAAAAAGCCTTATAACTAGATAAGTACTGTACGTAAGTTAAAAACTTTGACAACAAGGACGACTGAACTTAACCTTCCCACACCTCCTGGTGACTTTGGTCTTTTAGTTTTGGACTTTTTAAGTATCTAATGATTTTTCAGCACTAAGTTTAGAAGTCTTTTGAGCTAAGTTTTCTGAGATACCAACCACCTCCAGTTTCTGTCAGTAATCAAGACCAATGTTAAAAAATCCTGAAAATCAGACCTCAGGCGTCTCACACTAGGCATCTCAAAAATCTTTTCCAAAAAGCCTCAAAACTGAGTGCCTATTCAATACTTTGTTTAGTGTCATTGAATGATAAGTGGTTTCATGCCTTATCTACACATCTTTTTCATATAGCCTTCAAACTGTGCTCTGCAAGACAGGATTATTAATTTTCCTAAAGGTTTCTTCTATCATGCTCATCAATAACATCTAACTGTTTCGAAGCATTAATTAATCCGTCTTTATAACACTGCTGTGAGGCAGAGGTTAGTATCAATGCTACTTTTACAAACACAGAAAAGAAAGATGGGGAAATTAAGGTAAAGCACAACCACTTATTTGTGTCTCCAATTCAAGATGAATGTAAGCATTTAGAATTCCTGTGCTACAGCATTTAAATGGGATGCGTGGCTTAAACACCAGAAATTAAAGTAATGCAACTATTTCATTACATTTAGCATTTTTTAAATCAGACTCCAGAGTTTCAAATTAAGCACTGAGAAAGTTAGGAAAACATAATACTCATGTTGAAAAATCTGTCATATGTAACTTGCCAAGCAAAACTATTCTGATGGAAAACTCAGTCTTCTAGGTTTTTAGCTGTTAAGCTCTGAATTAGCAGAGGCTTCAGAATCTTTACATGTTCTAATAACTTTGCTAAATATGGGTACCATTTTAACTCCTTTCTTTACAATAGACGAACACTGAAATTTCAAAGCCATTGTTCAATATCTACCAAAAGAAGTATTTTTCCCTTACCTATACCCTCAGACATCTGAAATCATTTAAAAAATCCAGCCAAGCAAGACCAAACAAGACTGGAGAACAAGCAAGCAACTTAAATAAGAATGTTATAATGATAACCATCAAGTTGCAATGAGGAGTAGATGGCAGAATGACTAATTGGTTCTTTCTACAGATCAATAGGCATGAGTTGGATTGCTGCTCCAGACTGGCACAAGGCTCATGCTCAGATCAGGTTCCCGCAGAAGTGTAGCCAGTAAGTTATGTCATCATAAGTATCCAGATGTGACATAAGTCACCATTTCCAAGTTATCCAAATGAATAAATTCACACACAACTGAGGACCTGACTTCTTATTCTGCCGCTTCTGGAGAATGAGTTGCTTACCCACCAAGTTTGCAGAATAAAACAACAACAAAAACCAAACTATTTTTGCAAAGAAAGCTCAAAGAAAAAAACAAAACTGAAAAAAAAAAAAAACACAAAACCACAACCCCCACAGAAAATCAACAACCGCTTCCTGCCCCCCCACACTTTACCAATCTGAATGTACTCATAAATTACCAAGATAGTGAACCCCACTAATCCTCAACAAGAGCTCTAAAAAAGTATTTCAAACTTATATAGCCATCAGTTTTCCTGAAGTTGTCAGTTTATTTTAATTTGAGGGATATACCAGTCTTGCATATGTATTCTGAAGTACATTCTCAAGTACATTATCCCTCTTCCAAAATAACTACGTTGACAATGGTAAAAGAACGTGCAATAATTTGGAAAACTACTAATTATAATGAAATTTGCCAAGAAGACCGTTTCTATGAAAACACTTTGGTGAGAAATTTCTACCTTACTTTTCAGAACAGTCTCTAGTAAAAACTCTTAAATCTTATTTTGGTGGAATTAAAAACAAATGTACACCACCATCACCAAAATACCGAAGTTAAAGAATACCTATCTTATTATCAAAATTTGTAAGCATAATGGGAATTAGGTTGGCCTCAAAGAACATCTAAAGAAAAATAGAATTAGAATTCCGAAGTAGCTCAAGCTTTTAAGATGAGCTAGTATGTGCAAATGTTTGAATACACAATGTGAATGCTGCCCTGTAATGGAAGGACTGAGTTAACCTCCACATCTGTAACTATTTTAGACAACTCTAAGCCAAAGTATTGCTGAGTTTGAATTATGCTTACAACTGAGCACTACGCAAAAGGAGCCACCCAACAACAGCTTGTCTCAGCCTAATTAATGTCTATTTCTTAAATGTAATTCAAACATTGAAAATTATAATAAAACAGCAGTTCTTAGCCTGTGCCCACCCCAATCATCCATTTAAAAGGGAAAAGAGGAAACATTTAAAATGCATAAAACCAAAATCCTAGATGATCTACTGTCACAAAAATTAAGGGTCCTTAGAAACAGCCTGAGACTGAGGAAAATACACTAGTTTATTTAAACCAGGATAAGGAGCTTTGAGTTCCCATAGCAGGGAACCTGCTTACAGATGTAAACCTTGACACTCATCAAATGCTGCAGGCACAAGAAAAATCAAATGAAATAAAATTCTGGGTCTGGATTTTGCATGGGAAGAGCATGCATTACAGATATAGAATAATTGTTAGAATATTTATATTTAAGTAAATAACAAGCATCCTTTAAACAGGAAATGCAGTTGTATTTTAAAAAGTTAGTTTCAGATTTTTCCCCTTCAGGTTATGCACACACATAAGAGGTTCAGTTTTAAATTATATCAATGGCTATTAGGAATTTCCAATTCTTTCAGAAAGAAATAATCCACAACTAACAACTCAAAACTCTATTATCCTTAGGATATCCTAAGAATTTAGGATGTGCAAAGTCCAATTTCTGATATGAGTATCAGACGTCATTTAAGGAGGAAGAAAATTACTTTTAGTTTGTTCAGTAACTGAAATATTACAAAAATAATTTCTAAGAAACATTAAGCAGAAAATAAACAGACTATACCATAAACATTGTCCTGAAGTTGTTCAGATCTGTTAAAAACTCCTCCACTGAAACCTTCTTCAGATCAATGGCATAATATCCCATCACGTTCTGATAGAGTTTTTCCATGTTCTCATGCATCCGTGAAAGTTTCTGAAAATCTTCTTTGGCATGAACTAGAAAGCTGTGCACTGCTGTTAAGGCTGCAAAAATACTCAGTAAATCCAGTCAAGTCCATGGTTTTTACTTAACATTGATCTGTATTTCATACACATTTTTCATTTGCATCAAATGAAGTATCAAAAGAATTCCTTCCATATCACATATGATTTCTAGTATTTACTGTGCATATTCAGGCTCTGAACAAATCAAGGTGCTTTCATCAAATTTTCTCAGGCACTTAAAGATTATTCCATTATCATATAACTTTGTATGCAATGAGATGTATGAGGCTAGTCTAACTTCAAGGACCTATGTAGTTTATTTAGTCTCCTTATTGAAGCTAAATGTTTACTTATATAAACTACAATTTATATGAAATTTAGGTACAGAAACCAATAACTAACCTAGACACTTAAATATATAAAGAAACAGTATAGTTCCTACTACAATTAGAGTAAAAATAGAAAAATTCATAACAGTATTAAAAGTAAAAATCATGAATGATTAAAAACTTTACCTTAATTATTTTTAAATTCTTTTGGAGCAACAGCAATGCCTACATTTCTGTTACTGGTGGCCAAATCAGGTATTTATGCTTTTTTCTAAGGCTGTTTGCAATGTCAACACAACTTAATTAGAGGTAAAACAATAGAACTACTTCTGCACCAAAACACTGTGTAACATAAATGGAATAAAAACCTCTGTGTTTATTCAAGACTTTTGATAATACAGTTTGTCAAAGAAGCTCAAAGAAGAAATACTGTGTGTAGTCATTTCCTTATGTAGGACGACTTCATAAAGTGTTTACTTTACTGGAGTGGTAGCTAAACAAATATTTACTTTCCATTATTTTCCTGCTGCAGGAATGACTACAAAAGACAAGAAATAGCAATTTTACCTTTACTCCCAACTTCCCACCCCAACTATTGCAGAAGAGAATTTGTATTTGTATACTTTATACTACAGATACATACACTATGGTCACTTTACTTTATGAAAAATGGGATTTTTAAACCAGTGCATTAAAATGTAAACAAGTAGAATTTTTGTCCAACATTCTGTTTTATATACACAGTAACAATTTACTGCTGGGTGAATGTTTTTACCCTTCAGGTTTTTTGCAATGCACTCTTCTTTTAGTTTTATTCAGAGGCTGAAGCCAATTTGAATTTCTGTATTAAATGTCCTTCTGTTTTGTCAATGTTGCTTTTAAAATACCAAGTAAGCAGTTAATGGTTTTATATTTATGATTTAGAATTCATGCTAGAAAGTCATCCAATGATGTTCTCGGACACAGGCAGGAAAGGAGAAAAAACGCACTTCCACAACATTCAAATGTCGCTATTATAGAATAATGGAATCATAGAATAGCTTGTGTTGGAAGGGACCTTCAAAGGTCATCTAGTCCAACCCCCCTGCAATGAGCAGGGACATCTTCAACTAGATCAGGTTGTTCAAAGCCCCTTTCAGCCTGGCCTGGAATGTTTTCAGGAAAGGAGTATCTACCAACTCCGGGCAAAATGTTCCAGTCTTTTACCACCCTCATTGTAAGAAAATGTCATGTCTAAGCTGAATCTCCCCTGTTTTAGTTTAAAACCATTACCCCTTGTCCTGTCCCTTCTAAAAAGTCTGTCCCCATCCTTCTCATAGGCCCTTTTTAAGTACTGAAAGGCCACAATAAGGTGTCCCGGAGCCTTCTCTTCTCCAGGCTGAACAACCCCAACTCTTTCAGTCTGTCTTCATGATCAGAGGGCTGAACACCTCTCCTATCTTGGTAGCCTCCTCTGGACCCTCTCCAAAAGCTCCAAGTCTTTCCTGTACTGAGGCTCCAGAGGTGGATGCAGGACTCCAGGTGGGGTCTCACCAGAGTAGAACAGAGGGGCAGAATCACCTCCCTCGACCTGCTGGTCTCTCTCCTTTTGATGCAGCCCAAGATACTACTGGCCTTCTGGGCTGCATTGCCAGCTCAAATGGAGACGGCTATTAGCTGGGTCTGTAAGGGCAGAACAGTCTCCACTCCGACAGTCTTGTACAAAAGGACTAATTAAAGCCTAGATTTCAATGATTTGAAATGATACATCTCCCATCACCCCCCAAACGTTTGATTTCCAACTTTCTTTTCCTTTAACAATTCTCCTTAGCTAGTATGAGCTTCTCTCTATGCCTCTGTTGACTTCCAAGATGCAGCTCGTGAGCAGCTTCAAACTGCCTGTGTGGACTGGTCAACAACAGCTCAGAGAATTAATGCTGCTGGCCCACTTTTTCTTCAGCATCAATCTGAATCCCTCTCTTCTTCTTAGCTCTCAAGATGCACACAGAGCTTACAGGAAACTACCCTTCACAGTTGAGTTTCTTTAAAATTATTAAGGATGTTCAAAAGCTATCAGTGGGACAGCAAGGAAAGGTGGTAAGAGAATTTTTAAATCCTCTGATTTGTTAGCGTTGCTTTTAAAATACCAAGTATGTACCAGCTGCCAAATACTAAATAAAAAAAGTAAGATGAGAAACTAGACATGACAAAACACAGGTTAGGACCATCAAAAGAAATGTCAGCAGTTCAAAAAAATCCACTAAGTGAAACTAGAAACAAACATTGCTACATCCTGTCTATTTTTGATCCTATTATTTAGGATACTTATTTGTGATTCTTAACATTTCATTAACAGGACTTAGTGAGAAATAAACTATATTTTGCAATTATGAGGTTGTTTATTTACACAGAGGGTAAAGAGAAATTAGATAAATTTGTTTTGTTGTCAGTATGTGCAATGCCATGTATCAAACATCCCAGTAACTTAGTTCAGTTTTCTAGGAAGGAAAACAAATTCAGAAAAAAAGCACTAGAATTATCAATAAAGTATATACTCAAGTTTGTAAATAAAGGATATGCCAGAGTATATAGAGAAAAGGAAACTTGGGGGATAGAGAAGTGAGAAAGAAGAAATTTCTGTGATATTCTGCAAGATGCAACTAAAGTTACAGCTATGTAAATAAAGTAAATAGAAATATATAGTGTATAAACTGCTTAGTTTATACTGTGAAAACTGACTCCTCTTGCATTTGAGATACATAATTTTAAACCAAAAATATAGCATTCCAGAAAGATCCTTTACTATCCAGTATTTTAATATCAGACACGATGAATCCTGAGATTTTTATTTTCCATTTGGTGCACCATGGGATACCTTAAGCTCTTGGCATTCTATTGAGACTGTGCTTCAATTTAGGCATTTTTAATAAGTCTTCTTCCTTTTTTGCTTAAATGTGGCTTTTGTTAGCCAGCACTAGCTAAACAGGAGTCAACAGGGAATACTACTGAGTAGAGCAGTCTCAACTGTAATTATTATGAACAGGTTGATATATATGCATTATCAGCTACACAATTCATTTGCTTTGGATGAATGAAGACAGAAATATAGCAGAGCTGCAACACAGGTGGGAGAAAAGGAAATCAAGAAGTTTGGTATTTGTTAACTTTTTCTGAAGTTGCTTCACTTCACAGACTACCTTTTTGGACTCATAGGACTACAGATCATCATACTGCTCATTAATAGAACAGGAAAGCAACACAGGGCTGAGACGAGTCATATCTGTGGCAAAAGTTCTAACTGCTCTATGTTTTGTCTCACAATATTCACAGCAGCTCTTTTCATAGGAAATTGCTTGTCTGAAGTTTATACTGATTGTAATATCATAGAATCATATCAGTTGGAAAAGACCCTCAGGATCATCAAGTCCAACCATAACCTCACCTAACTCTGGCACTAAACCATGTCCCTAAGATCCTCATCTAAACACCTTTTACACACCTCTGGGGATGGTGACATAACCACTTCCCTGGGTAGCCAGTTCCAATGCCTGACAACCCTTTCTGTGAAGAATTTTCTCCTAATATCCAATCTAAACCTCCCGTGGCACAAATTGAGGCCATTTCCTCTTGTCCTGTCACTTGCAACTTGGGAGAAGAGACCAACAGCCTCCATGATACAATCTCCTTTCAGGTAGTTCTAGACAGCAATAAGGTCTCCTCTCAGCCTCCTTTTCTCCAGGCTAAACAGCCCCAGTTCCCTCAGCTGCTCCTCATCAGACTTGTGCTCCAGACCTCTCACCAGCTTCGTCACCCTCCTCTGCACTCTCTTACATATGTTATGCTATATAAAAATACTAATGTATTGCAGGGTAACTCCAGCCAAATAAAAGCAGCTGTAACCTTAGAGCAGATCATGAATAATGTGAACCTGTACCAAACACTTCCTTAGAAGACCCTATATTTACTGCTTGTGACTTTTTCACAAATTAACCTACATATTAAGTGTAGATAATTAAAAGGAGCACTATTCTGCAGAAGAACAAAAGATGAACAAGTGCCCAGATTCTGCGTACATTTTAGCAGAATCTTCAAAATCGAACTCAGATTGCTGCTATATTAAGCCAGTAAGTGCCTCCATAAAAACATGGCAAATTTTTGAAGACTGGTGTAAAGACTTTGAGGTCACTTCAAGCCAGGATTTCAACAAATGTTTTCCACTAAGGCTAAAAGGTGTGAATGTTCTAGGGCTCTGTTAAGGATTTCCCACATCAAGTTCTTCTGAAATTAACTGCAATTGTCTGAAAAATGTGTCATAGGGATTTCCTTTTATATACATATACCAGGTTCAACAGTAAAATTCCATATCTGAATATAATAGTCCAAGAAATACATAAAAATGTTTAGATTTTTAAATTAGCACCTTCTGAGGAGTATTTGTCAAATAATACCTTTTCCTTGACTCACTCACTCCTACTTGCATCTATGCTATAATACTAAAACAGATTGACACGTATTTGTACCACAAAGAGCTGCTGCATCCAGTGCGTGCACTCCATATATTATGAGCAAAACCACCACTGCTAGCTGTAATATATATCTGAGGTCCAGATCAGATATTAAAGACCTGTATAAAGGATTTTTTTTTTACTTACGTTTACATTCTTTGCAAAGCCCTATCTCACTACCCATCCACACTGTTAACATCTTGACCCTCTCCCAAAGAGCAACATACAATCTTTTTTCACCTAACAAGGTCAGGTACTCTAATCTTCCAAAGTCCTTAAGATGTGATGACATCTTACAGACTTCAGTTTGTTTATGTTGCACAGAAGGAAGCTCAAAGTATGAGGCCTATTCAGTAACCCACAATTTAGAGGCAGCAGGTAGTCTCTTTCTCACAGCTGAAATGGGTTTCTTCTACCTCCCTTGAATCAGACTCTGACTTGGGTAAGCACTGCTCCTTCCTTCTCTTTTCAAAATGTCAGCAAATTAACTTAAATAACAAGGAAAGAGGAACAGAGAACTGATCAAAAAGAAAGGACTCTGTTCCTGTCTGAAAGGCAGCACCCAACTCATTTTCTCTCAAGTATTAGTTCCATAAGCTTCTGTGAAAATCACCGTTAATGCTCCATTGAGTGGTAGGCTGAAACTTGTCAAGTTTCCCAGTTGCTATTTAGAAAATCATGAGATGAGAGCTGGGCCGATAAAGAGCATGTTGACTAAGTTACTTAATTAAGCTATTAACATGCAATACTCTTCATAAACCCACTAAATTTTTATTTTGAACACGCAAGTGTATCTTGTTCACTATGCTTTTTATTGAACATTTCACTCAACAGATTGAATACTCAAAATCAATATCAATTCAATATTATTTGATTTTCCTAACGAAAGTAAACAAAAGAACTGCAATAATATTAAAAACTATAACTTCTTTTCAGCCTCTACACATGACTGACAAACTAGCACTATCTAATATATAAGAGAAATATTCATAATTCTAGACCTTGTCAATAAAAGAGTGCACCAACTGTGCATATATCTGACTTCCTAAAGAAATAAGAATGCTAATCAGTTCATTAGGGGCCTTTGGGTTGTGATATTTAGCGACAGGATGTAATAGCCTGCTTGTCCATGGAGCCTAATTGTACTCAGGATGAAAAATTATTTCCAACAAAGCACCATCCTTCCTTTTTCAGGTTTCCTGCTGGTTTCTTTTTATGAGCTGCATGCCTTTCATGGCATCAGCATCATTCAGCTTTGCTTGTCATAGGAATAAAAGTGAAGACAGGTCCAGGCTTCATCAAGCTGTGCAGGATTATCTAACCTTTACATCAAACATTTTTTGCTTCGTAATTTATTGAAGTTCCTGTTTTTCTAAATGGGAGCTTCTTTAATTAGTGTGTTCACAGACTTTACTGGAAATAATATGCAACTTCACTGTTCTGAAATTACTGCACGTCTGCAGGGAGAGGTAGTAGGTGAGGGCAAACTATTCCCGTTCATGATATTTACTATTCAAAATATTGTCAATTGTACAGTCTAATACCATGAAATATGTGGTATGGCTACTTTTACCTGTACCAATTTATTCTGAGTAAGACCAAATATTCATCTCACCTGTTTCTGACAGTAGTCAATACCCAATGACTAGGGAAAACAAGAAGGAAACTTGGTAAGCATAGTGTGATCATTCAGCTGATCTAGTATTTACTTTCTAACAGTCAGCACCCTAGTGAATTTTCTGAGCTAAAGCTACCTCTGGACTACTGTGTTTAATAGCTCCAAAAGTACTACTTTTAGCTAATTATCTAAGTCTTACACAAAATTCATTTACATTTTCAGTGTCTACAACATCCTAAAGGTAAATGCTACAGTTTAATTGTCTGTTGTGTAAGAAAACATTTCTGCTATTATGTTTTAACTTGCTGGACAGTATTTTGCTTGGAAGGAACCTTGGCTATTAATAAGACACAATGAATATGCTCCTAACTTTCCTCTTGTATGGCATACAAAATCACAAGTATTTTTACTATATTTTCCTAGCTTTTTTGATTTTCCACTTTCAGAGTGCTAATTATTAAAATATCCCTGATGCAGAAACTATTGCCTGCTGCTGATCATTGTCACCACTCTCTGCTCCACCAGTAAGTATACAGTATACTTTTTGAGATGAGGTGATGGAAGCACTCAAAATACAGGAGTATTATTGATTTTTAAAGCAACTTATTTGTTTCCTGCTTGCTCTTAACTATATTTGTTCTCAATTGCTCTGATGTAATGTTTTTCTTTCAAATCTATTACTCCATCATTGAAGTTGACTTGTTCTTTTGTCAGCATCTGCCAGTTCTCCTTTTTTGACGTGAGGTTTTTCTTCTTTTTTTTTTTTTTCTTTCTTTTAAGATAGTAATCAAGAAAAAAATCGTTCCACTTTTGATCTAAGAAATTTATTTTCTAGCAAGTCTTTATTAATACACTTTGGAGAAAGATGCATGGAATTTCAGTTGTGATCTACTGACTGTCCTACCTTTACTGCTTGCTGTAAGAAATCTGCGAGGGATGGTTTCTCTTTACAAAACCCACATTGACTCTCCCCCATCATATTATATCTCCCATATATAGGTGTTGATTCTCGTTTTATTCAGTCCTCATCAGTTTTCTTGGTACAGAAGCCAGACTTACTGCTCCACATCTCCAATCCTCCTTGCAGCCCTTTTAAAAAAACTCAGGTGCTTCTTTTCAGCTTTGATTCCTTTAGTGTCTTGGGGTAACTTAGTTCTTGTAGGAATCTGTAATCCAGCTTATATTTGAGTTCATTTTAAAATCTTTTCAAGTCTTCTGTGACCACTGGTTACTCCTGGGGATTTATTGCTATTCATTTTAAATTCTCCTTTAAAAAAACTTACACTGACTCCTTCATCTGAGATCATCCTTCTCCTCAAAATATTGCAGAGTGGGGTCAACTGAAGTTCTCCCCAGAGAAAACTGATGCAAAGAACAAATTTAGCTTTATGGCTATGGCTTATCTTCTTGGTACACATTGATAACCTAAGTCTTCCTTGGCAGGACTGTAGCTTTTGAGATGCTTGAGAAAGATGACATCTATACCACCCTTTGCATTTCCTAAGATGATCGCTATCCTTAAAGCAATCAGTAAACTGCTTTAATGCTCTTCATACTTGGGAATGGAATTTCAATCCCTAAAAAAGTTATGTTATTTATTGACAAGGTCTGCCTATTTAGCCGATCTGACTTCTATTCTATTTTAACTTTTCAAACTATTTCTCTACAGCTGTGACTTAATCTTCCTAAATACAATTTATAACCTTATAGCACAATATTCTATTCCCTGACAAGAAGTTTCAGAAGTGCCCAATACATCAGTAACACAAAGGGAAATGAGGCATCCCACATAATATTTTTCTTTTTATTTTAGATCTTTGATATTAGCATAGAAGTACCTATTTATTCCTCAGCTTACTTTTCCCATGCTCTCTTTCTCAGGTGAAGCTAATTTTTTCAGAGTATTCTTCATGCATTCTCAACTGAACTTCGCTAATTCCTTTCATGTCTGTTTTATAGGTATGGAAGTTTTATAACCACATCTCCAAAGAACGCTGTATACTAAATTATCTGTTACTTCAAACTCTAGTCCTCAGCTTAAAAATGAAAGGTTATAGGGTATTTGAAGTGCCAGCATCATGACTATTTTGGATTAATAATAGTCTGTCCTTTTTCACAGGTTTTATTTCTCAATACGTGCTTTTCATTCCTAACTTATTAGACCATACATCATTTTCTTACCCAAACACAGACTTTGCATAGTCCTAGCAACATTTCTGAGAAAGCTATGATGGATATGTTTTCCTTTAACTTCCTAGCAATAGTTTATCTCTTGCCTTCAGGATCCCTTCTCCTAGTTCTGCTGTTATGCTACTGGCTTCTTCAGGGACAAAACTTACATTTCACACTATAGAGACACCATGCTGGTGGGCTGCAACATATCTCTCAAAAACACATTGAGCTGGAAAAAAAAGCGAGCAACAAAAACAAACAGAACAACCTCACCAGCTTTACAAAAAATCAGTAGCAACATTGCAAGGTTACAGATAGCCCACAGAGTCCAGAGAAGGCCTAAAGCTAAGTTGTGCACACTTTGCTTGCTGCTAGTCTACTAAAGAAGAAACTGGCCCTAATGCAGCAAGAGCCAGTACATCCACTTGGCCTCAGGGTCCCTTGTCATCTTTTATTTAATGGTATAAGATTAATCAACAGAACTGTCTCCTGAGTCCCCCTGCCTTTGTACACAGCAAAGCTGTCTTCCAGCTAGGGAGCAACCTTACCATGCCTGGAGAGGAAATTTCTACCTGATTCTCTATCTGCTGATATTTCTGATTCCAGATTAGTCTTAGTCCCCAGCATATACGAACATCATCTGGTAGGGAAGTTTAAGTAAACTAATGTGTTTTTATCTTCATTAATTAAGTATCTTCCTGTCTCAAAGATTTCTTATGAGGGAGGCAGGCAGGCAGGGAAGTTGGCTGCAGGATTTGGAATAAATAAATGGGGCAAAGTCTAGTTGGAGGCCCATACCTAGTGGAGTGCCTCAAGGGTCAGTACTGGGATCAGTACTATTCAGTATATTTTATATATATATATAAAATATAATATATATATATTCAATATATTCATCAACGACTTGCATGAGGGACTAGAGTGCACTGTCAGCAAGTTTGCTGATGACACCAAACTGAGAAGAATGGCTGACATGCCAGAAGTCTGTGCTGCCATCCAGCGAGACCTGGACAGGCTAGAGAGTTGGGCAGGGAAAATTTTAATGAAATATAACAAGGGCAAGTGTAGAGTCTTGCATCTGGGCAAGAACAACCCCAGTTTCCAGTATAAATTGGGAAACGACCTGTTAGAGAGTAGCATAGGGGAAAGGGACCTGGGAGTCCTGGCGGACAGCAGGATGACCATGAACCAGCACTGTGCCCTTGTGGCCAGGAAGGCCAATGGCATCCTGGGGTGTATTACAAGGGGGTGGTTAGTAGGTCGAGAGAGGTCCTCCTTCCTCTCTACTCTGCCCTGGTGAGACCACATCTGGAATACTGTGCCCAGTTCTGGGCTCCTCAGTTCAAGAAGGACAGGGAACTGCTGGAGAGAGTCCAGCGCAGGGCAACAAAGATGATCAAGGGAGTGGAGCACCTCCCTTACGAGGAAAGGCTGAGGGAGCTGCATCTCTTTAGCTTGGAGAAGAGGAGACTGAGGAGTGAACTCATTAATGTTTACAAATATATAAAGGGTGAGTGTCATGAGGATGGAGCCAGGCTCTTCTCGGTGACAACCAGTGATAGGACAACGGGCAACGAGTGCAAACTGGAACATAGGAAGTTCCGCCTAAATATGAGAAGAAACTTCTTCCCAGTGAGGGTGACAGAACACTGGAACAGTCTCTGGAGACAATCAAAGCCCATCTCAACACACCCCTGTGTAACCTCATCTAAGTGTTACTGCTCCAGCAGGGGAATTGGAATTGGTCCCTTACAATCCCTAACATTCTGTGATTCTGTGAAATGAGAAAAGAAATTTTTGGTTCTGCGGTTGCATATACAAAAACAATCACAGTGGAAATGCATACATCAGAAAACAAACACAGGGTGACAGAGATCTTTTCCTAAGATATTCTCACATTAAAAAAAATCATTTAACACTAAAGTGAAGTGCTTAACATTCTCATTATAACTACTTCTCACTAAGTTAAGAAACTTATACACAGTATAAAATCTGACAGTAAGCACTTTTCTCCACAGTCTATCCACTACAGATGAATCCCTTAATTGGACTGTTCATGTATTTAGTTTTGAGGGGAAAAATTACATTTTTTCAAAAATAGATGCTGCAGATTAGACGGAAGTTATGAAAAGAAATGTAAAGTTGAAAGTAAAGCAATTAAATTACTGTCTTTTTTTTTTCTTTTTTTCCCAAAAGTACTCCAAAGGATATTGACATTTTTGCTACAAACTTATCATGCTTATCTTCAGGAACTGGAAAAGTCTGCAAATCCTTCTCAAGCTGTTGGAGTTGTCTCTCCATATGCTTCAGGCTCTTCTCCAGGTTTTCTGCTGAGACTAAAATACAGAACATTCATTCTGTTAACACCTTAAACAAGAAACATTGTTTGTAAAATACATGAGTTAAAAGCTCATCCAAATCAGCATACTACATTTTAAATTCTGAAATAAAACCACACTGAACAAATAAAATACAAGATGGGGGAAGGGGAGGTGTCATTCTACAATGTTCAGCTCCCTTCACTTATGCGGTTGCCTTATTCTAATTACATGTATGCTGTTTGAACACTGCATTTTGTTTTCTTTTTATGCTTAAGGTTTTGCACTGCAATTAACACTCTTTTAAACATCCTGACATACACGTATGCTGGTCTGTCTTCTGATTAACCATAGGACAAGTTTTGAAGCTACTCCAAGAACTACTAAGTTTTCTTGCATCTCATTCTGCTAAAAGAAGAAAATAAGGACATTTGTATGGAAGGTCATAAAGAAAATAAGACCCTCAAAACACAGAGAAAATGGGGCTATTAAACACCTATGCATGAAACCTAAAACTCAATTCCCTAGTTTGAAAGCATGATGCCTGGTAAAAAAAAACAACAGAATTTGTCAAAGCGAAAGAGCTTGACAAGCTGGAGGGAAGCGCAAACACTTGAAAGAGTTTGGCAGAGCAAAACACAGACCTAGGAAAAAGAGTAGAGATGAAACATCAGGGATTTATAGAAGGATGGAGAAAATGCGCAAATTTTCTGTATCAGAAAAAGAGAAATGCAACTTTCATCCATTTGAAGCAATAATATTTGATCTGTAAATAGATTATTAAAATACCAAGACCATAAGTAGCAACCTGAGGATATCTCCTGTTAGCATGTATTCTATGTTGGACTTAGGTTACTGAAATCAGTTAAGATTTATTTCCTGATTGTTTATGAACTCAACTTAACATGTAAATATGTTCCATAGGAACAACATATATAGATAAGGACATACTCTGAATTTTAGTCTAATGACATGATATTTTTTTCCTTTTCTCCTTTATTTATTTAATTCATAATATGCTGTACCTACAATGGTAAAGCTGCTTTAACCTTTATCTAAAAAATCTTGAAAGAAAGTTTTTGGCCCTGTGACCTTACTACTAAGATCCATAGTGGATCCATGAATTCATGCTCTGAGTAGAGTTATGTGATGGAAAATACAAGATACACACACTGAACACAGCTTTCTCTCATAAAAGTCTGACAGAGTGACTAGAGTAAAACGGTGCATAGCAACTACAATGGCATTCATAGCAGAAAGGTTAACAAAACTATGAAGTGATCTATGGCAACCTGTTAAGATGGCAGTGTAAACTTAAACAAACAAACAAATGAAACAAAAACAAAAACCTCCACAATTTGGAGACAACTTTTCTAAAAAGAATAAGGGAATATAAATGTATGTTCATATTATAATTTATAACTCATCATTTGTTTTTTAAAATCCACTGTTTTCTCAAAAACACTGTTTTCCAGTTGAATGGTAGAGGTGGCAGATCATCACCAGGTACGTCAGTTGGCTTTGGTACTTAAGAAACTGCCTTCTTTGGGAAGCAGAGCTAAAATTAGAAGCTGACAATGTTGATTACAGATGTGCTTCAGTCTTCACAGGTTCCTAAAACAAACCTGATTTTAATATAAAGTCATACTTCTGCTGCCATAAGAAGCCTTTGAGGTTAGGCACACAATTTTAAGACACTGATTTACTTAGAAAGCTGCCAAGAAACACAGACTATAATGCCTTGTGCTTAATCTCTCGATAGGAACCTTCACAATGTAGTTTGTCTTGCATAAAATGAGTTCACAGCATAAAATTAAAGTGACGCACTTGCAAAATGTCAGAATTATGAGACTTAGCAAGTACACAGGTTTAAAAAAATAAACAACTAAACAAAAAACACACCATGAAAAAGCCTTCTGTATCAATTGCAGGTAGCAGCTGACTAATGGCTGCATCCTTTTACCCACCAACTCAGGGCCTACAGTTGATTAACAGGTTGTAAACAAGAGATTTTTGAATTCTTGCTTCCAACAAAACCAATTTTATATTTCTATTCCTTCAGTTCTTTTGACCTTGAACAGTTATATATTTGATCAAGAATCTTTACATCTCTACCTTGTTCAGAAGGGTTATTTTACTCTGTCATGATCTTAAGCTGTTCCTGAATACAAAAATTCAACATTCCTTTGATTTCAGCAGTGCACAATTGTCAGATATGTTTACCTTTAGGGCTGTATTTCTGGTGACAGCCTCATGCAGAGGCTAGCTCACAATATGCTGATATTACTTTGGGACCATTGTCTTTGCAACTTCCAATTTAGTGAAAAACAGATGAAAAAAATCTAATTTGTAAACATGAGCAGCTATTCAACAAAAAGATCACATGAAAGAGCTGCAAGTCTTCCCTCGTGCCCCTCTAGAAGACATAGAATAAAATCTGAAGAGACACAGAAGAATGGCAGACAAAGGAAAAAAAATCTCTAACTTTATCCCCTAATCCTTGGAGGATTCAGATATAAACCCAAGCCAAACTGAAGTAAGCAACTCATATAGTAGTTTGGAAACAAAGACTAGGGATTTGAATGTTAGTGAGCCCATAAACCCAAGTTTTTCATTGAATACAACACATGTGTACCTGAACACTCTCACATCCTCTGATTTTTCATACTGCTATTTCAAAAAGGCTCTTGATATTTTTATAGGCAATAATTAGATTTCATGGTTAAAACAACTTTCTTTTTCAGGTTTCCTCTCCTGATTCAGATTTTCCAATACCATGATTATTCCAAAAGTGTCTTCACCTGCTCCTGTTTTAAAACCTTTCTCCATAGTATTTCAGGTGATGACTCACATGCCCTTTTAATGTTTACATTACTATTTCTACATTTCTACTGGAAATACCTTATCTGATTATCTTACAATAAAACAACATTTTTTTCTTGACCAAAGCTCTTATAACACTATCAAGATGCCTGATCTTGTACTTCATGCTATCGATTTTCATTTCTTTTACCCTGTTTTCTCAGGATCATTCAGTGATGACAACCCATTCACTGCCTTGGCTGGCAAAGCTATCTAACCCTTTGTCAGATATGCTCATTGGTTCAATAATAAACGTTTTGCAATGTTCCTTTTAGACAGTACTTTAAGCTTCTTCCACTTTATATTCTAATGAATATTCTCCACTTTTACAGAATACCAAGTGCTTTCCTGAAGTCACAACAGATTTCACGTGTTGATAAAAAAAAAGAAACTAATAGTCAAAGCTAGCAGATCAGTCTACTACCAATAAATTCATTTTAATTTTATGCCACTCTCATTAACCTCCACATGTTTGATTATACTTTCCTCTATGAACTTTCATATCATTATGGTCAGACAAAAAGATGTGTAATCGTCCAAATCACTCTTTTCTCCCAGTTTCTTAATTATACTGTAGTCACACAACATTACTAAAGCCACAGCAAAACTTGATAAAACATACACTTACTAAAACATGTATATATTAAACTTTTAGTTCTATATCTCAGTTGTCTCAGAATGCAGAAATGGAAACTTGTATTTACAATATGAGGATACTGTACTCTGAATTTTTATTTCCAACAAATTTTTATGGAGGCATTTTTCTCTCCTCTCCCCCATCCCCAGATCACTATTCTTGCTTAAAATTAAAGCAATATTTCATCTAGTTTTGGGACTACACCTGTTTTATCTCAAAACCTAGAAATAATTTTCCAAAGCAAAATGCTACTACTGTGCTCTCTCATTTATATTGCTATAAACCTTCTGCTACTTTTTGCAACGGATATTTCAGAAATCCTACATGCTGCTCACCCTATATGACAATTTTCTTGAATAGTCACAATCTCCATATCAACAGAATCTTCCTCTGCCTATAGACATTTTGCATCCCTTGTGCTATTCTGGTCCCTATATTCTGAGGAGAGTGACAGTAACAAGTCTGATACAGAAAACTATATCATATTATGTAAAAACCAGAAATCTGAAAATACATTATTGATTTCGCCATTTGAACTTCATACTGGCCTGATGGACAGAGTTTACTGATTTTTTTTTTCTTTTTTAAATTGCCAATGTATTATTGATGTACCATTTAAAAATAAAGTTAAATGACAAAATATGGCCCAAAAAAACTCCCAAAAAACAATAACAAAATCCCTGTATTGTTAAGATGGTTTAGACCACTAAAAGAAATATTCCAGAGGCAAAATATTAGAAAGTGGAATAAGGTCTGGCTGGATACACTCACTGGGTGTCACAGAACACTGAAAATAGCATATTTATGCTTTATTTCTCCCAACGTGACGCTTTCTCTTGCCTTCTACAGACATTTTCTACCTTTTTGCACCCCCTACCTTTTTCTTTTCTTTTCCTTTGGTGTGTGTATAACAGTGTACAATACTCTTGATGAAATCCAATTTTCCCCAAAACTCCGATAATGCCATTGATGCCTGAGCCCTTGAAATTGCTGTAGACAAAGCAGACTCCAGTTGCACACATGAAAGAAGCAGCTCTCTAAGTAGCATTTAATTTATTTTGTCCTATTTCGAACTCAAATTTAAATATAAGCAGTCTAATGCAGTTTGACTGGTAAACAAGGCATAAGCATTTTTGTACCCAGTTAGCCAGTAACCATCATACTATTATCAGTAGGAATATGCTTCAGACCTTATCCTAAGTGTTCTCTTTACTACCTACACAAGAGCTCTGGCCTGCTACACATGTAATAAACTTCTTTTGGGAACCTCTTGGGTGAAGTGCAGCTTGACACCACATCTTTCTTTTTACAGTGCACAGTTTAAGTTCAGAACTTGAAAATACAGGCAAGCTGAAAACAGAAACCTCTGAATGACAAACAAGTCACCAATGGTCAGTTATTCATCCTTGGACTGATATTGAAAGAAAGAAACAGCTGCAAAGGCAAGCGGTAAAAATGTCCAAGCAATATCCCCCAGTATTGCTCAGCACACAGTGATACGGTGCAGTGGTGGACCAAAAGCTGCCAAGAGACAGAATCTTAAAAGAAGAAATCAAACTGGGAGGAGGGAAGAGAAAGAAGACCTTCACATCAGTTGCACCTTCCCTCACTGAAGAGCCCTTGAGCCCCATCACCTCGACTCGTGGGGACCGGCATCACAAAGCACTGTGCTGGCTGCACTGGATTCTGTTCCCAGCTAATGAAGGGTATGATTGTTAATAACTAACTGCTTGGAATACACAGTAACAGTGATTAACAATTATTAAGAAGGAACAGTTAGCATGAAATGTCAATGAATAGCAGTCTAGCAAAGTTTAAAACGAAAGTTTTAAATCAGCCAGATTTATTAGCATTCTCCACAATCCCATCACCACAATCTCTGTCTCCCTGAGATAGATATATAGGTAGTGAGATACACAAACCCACACATACATATATGTATATATGCACTTGCCACACTTCCCTATTCATTAAATTTAAGCTTTCTCGCTTTCAAGAATCTATACACCTGCACAATGTATTCAACTTTTCTATTCCATTGCCCTTTCTGCCATTTTAAAGTTCCTTTTGCAACTGATTTCTCCATAACCCATTTGATATTTTTCTTTGTCTTTACTAGATATTTACATGTTTCCTTTATAGATTATCAATAAACTTTTATTTGTCTTAACCTCACTGTCACTTAAAACGCTATACAGCAATGAAATCTCTCAGTATCATCCAGATATTTATATCCAGTTGAATAAATATGAAATTAAAAGCATTGTACAGCTTTAGGTGAATCCTGGTCTGTCTGCATGTTTTAATAACTGGGTGCTCAAGGACTACACCAGGTATTGACCATGATATTTAACTGTTGGATCACTGGAAGATGATAAAAAAGCTACTTCCAAGGACTATTGACATACTTCAATATTGTATAACAAATTTAAGTGTTGTTTTGGTAAAAATGTGCAAATACTCAAATGCTTAATATTCGTTTTGCTAATTCATGGTTGCAAGAGATGCAAATACTTCCATACCCTAAAGGAACTAGAATATTTCACTCATATTTCAGCAATTCACAGCATAATTGTATCTTAAAATTACTTGCCAGATAGCAGAATTGTGCACAACTTAAAGCTACGAACATTAAGACAAAAAGTAATTTGCAGTAAGTATATAACAGTATTGCATATGTTCGATCATCTTTTAAAAACAAAATGTTTATATTGTGAAATGTACTCAGACAAAGAAAACCCAAAACAACACAGAAGGTGAACTTATTTTCAATAAGTTCAATTTATTATACAATAATAAATTCAGACATGAATATGGAAACTCTGTAGTATGCCAATGTGTCCCAATAGAGCAAGAATTGTTGATCCATTACAGATATAGACAGGGGCGCAAAAAACATGAATAAACACAAAACTGTAGAAATATTTAAACATGTACTTAAACCACACCACCATGAATTTCCCTTTGCAAATATTTAATGCTCCTGGTACGTTATCTCAAATGCTGAAGCGGGACATTTTATGTCTTAAATGGTACATTTCTGGTAAATAGACATAAATTTTTAGCCTAAGATTTTCAAGATTAAAAACCAAATTATCTTCAAATAGTTTCAAAAAACACTAGCCACAAAATAATATGCTATTTCGGTCATGTATAAGAATCTCTTTCACACAATTTAGAGCTTGAAACACTTCTAATCTAAGTACTGCATTCATGGACAAATACTTCCTTTATAACTTCCTCTGTTGCTTAGTGCTCTATAATATTGTAAAATGAATTGCTAAAAACATCATGTTTTCACAGTCTTCACAACAAAAAGCAAGAAAAAAAGATCACTTTAACAAATGGTTTTGTTCTTTTTAAACATTTTTATCTCAAAACCCTTTTTCCATACGGAATTCTTTGTCTGTCATTAATTTGTTATACTTCAGTATCTATTTTAAGGCTGATACCATCACTTTACAGTTAATATGAGTCTTGTTTGAAAGCCAAATCGACCCAAAACTTCAATTCCTATTACTGTTTATCTCTTGAGCCATAAAATTTAGTATTTTCTATTTTGAGTGCCACATTTAAATAATCATTATTATAAGCAATCTAACTCCATCTTAAAGCGCACAGTTGCTTTTTTCCACCAAGGAAAACAAATTTCAAGAAGGCACTTCTGTAACCTTATTCTTTTGATAGTTAGGCACATTGATCTAATTTTCTAAACTAATTTGCATTTGTGGTAATCTAATTAAGTGAAATATCTTTCTCTTCTTTATTACCCCCATACACATACTTTAGTGCTCTTCATGACTGTGGTTTTCTAACCCTTTTCTAATGACAGCTGCTAATTTTGTCTCATCACCTCATTTTACTGGGGCATTTCTACTCCTAGCAACAGCAAATCTTTAGAAATCACAAGCACAACTGTTCCCCAAATAAGCAGGTTCTTTTACAAAATTAAATATTGCATTCTTTTTTATATAGTAATTTGACTAATTCGCATTTTGTTCAATTTTGATATCAATTTTCCATGGGACATAAAATCAAATTCTTTACTATGATAGAATTCCCCTAATTAAGTCCATATTTCTTTTAAGATTTTTTCACTTGATATAAGGAACACTTATAGACTTATATGCCTCTAGACTAACTTACAAGAGTATTCAATAGCTCTTATAAAGCACACATTGGCTTCTTGCCATATAAACTACGGCATAACATAAGTTTGATACCTCCCTTGGGTCATGTCCTGATATGCAACCAATAGGATCACATACCTAAGAACCAGAGGTTCTAACAGGTACAAGTGATAGAGCGAATTTCACTCAGAAGATAAACCTTGTGTTTTGACTGTTATGACCATTCCTGAAACTTTGTGACTATTACCATTAGATTTTGAGCTACCGGCCTGTGTGTACCAGAAAGATGCAACATGAGCCATTTGTCACATTACTCTCTGCGATTCCTGGAAATCTCTGAATAGCTACTTTCAATTGTATTCCATAAACCTACATATAAAAAAAACCTAACAAAAACACAGATGAAGTGTATACCATAAGTGAAGCTACGTAAGAGCTGAATTAATTAAATTAACATCTGAAAATGAAGAAGTATACAGATCCTTTTTCAATACTCTGAAGAACTCTTTTTACTCTCTTTCTGAAAAGCCACCAAAAAAGAAAATTCAGGTAACAGATCCAGATTTTTAAAAATGGCCCTCTAGAAATGGCTTTGATTAGTAGCAAGTCTCCTGGTTATTCTTCAGACCCATCAAGCTTGAGAACTACTATTTAAGGCAGAGAAACATTCCATACATAACAAAAAAAAAACCACCAAAAACCCCACAAAAAACAAAACCCTTGGCATTAAAAACAAAAAAAAAAAAAAAAAAATCAAAAAGAAGCATAATTAAGATAAAATTGTTACCATGTTAGTTACAAACTTTTTCCAAAGTAAATCTCTGAATGGGCTAATATTCCACACTATGAGTCTCCTATAAGAACTTGGAAACTTGTGTAACCTGCAAGATACTGAAACCATCTATTGATTTCAGTAGTGACTGAGTATAGTACAGTATAGAATAGCTCGTGAAGTTTGTAATGTTTTCTGAAAGTACAAAAAAACCCACGCAAACAACACAATAATCCTGACTACCTGAAAATACACCCTGTGAATTTTGCAACCTAAAACAAAACAATAGCCCAAGCAATGCATAGCAGAAAGTATGTTATTTAATATTACTGAGAAATTTCCCATAGACTTTTAGAAATTTTGTAACAGGAAAAAAATAGTGTTCTCTCATGCTGTTCTAATTTTTAGATGTTGTAGGTGGGAGTGTCCTGGTTTTTAATGAGTATAGATTAAACTTCACATTTACAATTTGGTGCCTAGGTTAAAAAAAAAAAATAAAATTAATTATCTATGAAAAAACCTGAATAAAGTTTCAAAAATGAGAAAATGGTTAAGTTACTTGGGTTAAGCTACTTGTAAAGCAACAATGAGTTAATGACTTTTAAAGGAAAGAAAACCTGCAGTTTTATATTGTTATTACAATATGAAAGGAAGACTGTATACACTGTTACCAGTAAGGTATGTGTAAATTAGAGTCAATTAAATAAAACAGCAGCCTGCATAAATCAATATAAATCATTAGAATACCAGAAAACAAGAAATTAGTAAAGTGGACTAAATTAACAAAATATTTCTTGTCTGGAATGCTAACAGAAAAGCAGGAAAGTCATTATGTGTAAAAGAAGAGACAGCTTCAATTACATGAATCTTCAGGAACTGTCATATCAGTAAGCTCATTAGCTACAATGAAAGTCTCTCCTGCTGATCTAAGAGTACTTAAAAAACAGGATTTGTTATACTTCAAAGCAAAAAGGTATCTTTAATTCATGTACTGTAACAGTGAATTAAGCCTACCTCTAGTATTACAAAAGCAGAAACTAAAACTTCAGCACATAATAGACAAAAAAAAAACCCTCCAGTAAACTACAACTGCATAGGTCACATGTCCCTTGCTGCTTGCTTCTAATAGCTATATTTGAAAAAAATCTATTTTATTCTAATTTGCATATGGTGAATGATTTGTCATTTATAAAGTACTATAAAATACATGTTAGCTGCACAACTTACAGACCTTGTCACTGCCTTTAAAGTTTTGCAAGCTATGTTAGCAGCTTGCTGTACGACAGTTACCGGACAGTATCTAACACAACGAAAGGAGCAAGAATGTTTCTTTTAAAAAGGATAAAAATGAGTTGCTAAACATTGTAATGTTCTAATGTTCAACATTTTAAATCAGAAATAACTTGAGAGTGAAGTTTTAAGAATGAGCTAGTATAAAAAAACCAAAAACAAACAAAAACAAACAAACAAAAAAACAATACCAGGTATGCTACAAATGGGTTGGCTCATACAAATGGGTTGGCTGATACAAGGACAGTCATATCAAGGAAGAATTCTAAAAAAGCATATTTTAAGTAACTTGTTTTAAGCAGCTGGTAGAAGACTCAACAATCACTTGATGGTGATTAAACCAAAACCAATAAATGTATAGTATAGTTCCATTTTTATACAGTATGTCCAACTTAAATTTTTCTGTTAATTTTGATTTATGATTTAAAAGGCACTTGCAAATAACTTTGTCACATATAAAACGTGAAATTATTGTATCTGAAGAAATAAGTGTACAGACAGGAAATAAAAACAGCTCAATAAAAAAAATAGCTTGCAACAAAGGTATGGGAGAAACAAATATTCTTATCAAACTTCATTGATTTATTCTTGGGAATTACTTTTTAGAATTACTTCAGAGAACAAAGTTCAGTGAAACCATGAAGTTAATGGTATTCCACCACCTCTATAAGACCCTAACCTTTGCTAGGATCAAAGGTAGAGAAAAGGATTTAGAAACAAAATACTGGAATAAAATACAATCTATATTGTTCACAGAAAAATCTAACATTATGTTAGTATGATACAAAACCAAAAATGAATGATGTTTCTCCTCACCCAACAACTCAGAGCAACAAAGTAGCATATATGTAAAGAGAACCTTCCTATTAGATGACAGGAAAAACCCAGACTGATGTTCTTCCGTCTGTAATATCAGCAGCCTGTTACCCTTAGACATAACCTTTGGATCCAGCAGTTTTCCAGATTCCCTGAAAGTCTCGCCTGCCTCCAATAAATACAATCCAGGATGAATTATTCTTGTTAAGCACTAAGTACAGTATCTTGGAATAAGCCCTCGATACCCTAAATCTGTTCTAATACACCAGTATTTCTTCTGCAATAAACATATTTGACTAGATGATCATCAAGATAAAAGATTTTTTATGACATCCCCTCTATCACTCTCCCTAGCAGCGGTAACGATGCCCTGCAATATCTGCTGTGTTTCCCAGCTCACTATAGAAACCTCAATATGAACCATTCTTGGTCAAGTTGTCTTCTTCAGCCTATCAGTAAGTTACATCAAGCAAGGTGATTCCATTATGTTGGACATGGCTGATCACAACCACAGATTCACAGATTTTTTTGAACTGACCTTTTGGAAAGCTGAAGTAAAAATATCCACTTCATCAAAAATTTACTGTGCAAAAAATGGTGCACATAAATCAACTTGCTCCATAAAAATTTATTTCTGCAATAGTACAAAAAGTTTTCAAAAAGACCTCATGAGCTGCAGTCTTTGGGATCTGCTGGATTTTCCAAAATTCCAATGCAGGAGGAGTCTTCCAAGACAAAATGGAGTTTTGCAGGTAGGAAACAAGTATAAACAATCACATTGATATACTAATCTGTTAAAGACATCCTAAGCCTTTGTCTTTTTCATACAATAAAATTGAAATGCAAAATAAACCTCATAATACACTGAAATAAATTCTATATATCAACTTGAAAATTTAGTCATTGATTTGCATCCTACAACATACTGAATGAGGTTAAAGATTTATCTAGTCAACAGCAGATATCTAACAGAAAACCACCACCAACAAAACAAAACACAAAAAACCAGAAAGCCTGGACTAACTGATAATTTTACTAGCTACTCTTTCAATGGTCAGTGTTTTATATCTCAGAAGCTTTCCATAAGACAATCAGCAGCTTCATATAAGATGACTGTCTACACTGAAAATAATGGCTTCTAATAATAAACATTTCAGTTCTTCTGGCTGATATACAAAATTCAACCACAATACAGTCAGTAACGAAGTAGTAATAATAATAATTTTTTAAAAAGTCAGTGTCTAGGTAACACTGAAAATAACGCCTAAAATACTAAATTTATACACAGCAGAAACTCCTATTACCAGTACAGTTAGATGAAGGGTTTGACACATCTGACAGCTGCTTAAAAATACTTGAACTTTTAAGTGGCTATAATGCACCAAGTAAAATTGGAAACTTAAAGAACTGTGCCAACAGAAAGCAAACTCTATGCGAGTGACCACTATCTCAAGTTCTCTATCAGACACAGGTTTTGCAAAGCTGTAGTTTGTGGCAGGGAGACTGATTGAGGCATAAGAGTGACACTCTAAAAAGCAATACAGATAAACAGTGACATTCTCCAAACTCACAAGAACTAAGAAATGATTAAGTGAGACAGCCCATGCAATGCTGAGGTGGCATCAATTTCTAACTCCATGGTTAGTCAGTTTAAATTACTTAAGCTGTGATAAAATATGGAGAAGGCACTCTTAATTAAGAAATCAACTGCAATAAGACTGCTGCTGCTTACACTGAAATTTGTCGTATTTTATGCTGCATGATGAAGCCATAAAAAGAAGAATTTGTTTTTCCAGACTTGCAACACTACCGTTGCATGAAAAGTATACAGACAAGGAAGACAAAACTGTTCTGATTCATGTTTAAGAAAATAAAATCAACTAATGGTATGACAGCCTTTCTGAATTAAAAAGCACCAAGTGATAGTACTACATTTAGCACATAAAAAATTGAAAATTGGAAATAAATTAAGATCTAGTAACAGGAAATAACTTTCAAAAGAAACCTATTTTAGACAATGATTCTAGAAGATACTTTAGAAAAAATGTAATGGGAAATCCTGTAGCAAAAAATGGAGAACCAAACAATAAATATCTTCAGAACTACTCACAGCAGCTCAAATTACTGATCTATGATATTAATGTACATTTTAAAAATAACTTCAGTAAAAAATAAGCATCATCTCAAATAGAAGACACTCAGAATCAAAACTTTTAGTGAGTTATACACACCTTTACTAGCTTTATCTAAATGCTGAAAATCCTCGACAAAATTCAGGACATCCTGATAGTTTTCTTCACACACTTCTACAAGAAAATGGAGCAGTGTTGTTTTTTGATCTGCTGATTTCGTATCCTTCAGCTAGAGAGAAAAAAAGAAATGTTAAAACACTGAGATAAAGATTACTTCTGACTATTTTGATAAATATATATTACTAATTATGAAACCAAGAAATGGTACAGCTCTTCTAAAGAAAACCTTAACAGGCTGTTTAATTTCCACCCTTGCTAAAAACTTTGACTTCCAAAATTCTTAAGCTCAAACTCTTCTTACTGAGCCCTTTATATACACAAAATTATTTTAAGCTCGGCCATTTTAAAACTTGCAGCTACTTGTGTAAAAACACTAACATTTGACAATTGGCAAACAGTTACAGGTTTCTGTTACAGTGTCTTGTTAGAATCAGTCTTTAAACTGCCTGAGATATTTTCAGAAATAGGAAATGACATCTTATATTGAAGTGCTTTCTCATTACTTAAAAACTAGCTCTGCACAAAACCATTTAACAGAAAAGTACACATGTACATAGGCACATACAAAGCATGCACACATACTGAGGGGCTATCACAATCACACACGAAATTGTACATGTGAATATTGGGGGAAAAATCTTTAGTTGCAGTTTTACTAGCACTGAACAAGTAGAAAACTCCAGTTAGTTTGTTTCAACTTCAAGACTCTTCTTTAGATCAGCTACTGTGAAAAACACAAGTGATCAGCAGTTCTCAGTGGTGTAAGAGTAGCTACAACAAGGCATAAAGGAAAAGTTATAATACCTCCCTTTCCAAAGAGGGTTCAAAACCAGAAACAGAGCTACATGAGGATTACTTCTGAATAAGGAAGATCGAACCAAATTTAAATATACATACACATTTATTTATTTTTATAGAAATTACCACAGTTTTTCCCATGGTTGCAAGTTTCTTACAAAGATATTTTTTCATACTTCTTCCTCAGAGATCACTTGTAGGGCATTTTATTGATCTGATTTAAAAATCAGAGTATATTATTTCCTTTTTTTCATACTGTATGTAAATTAAGATAGAGAACTTTGGATGGTTGTTATCATTGGGGTTATTTCATACTTCACTGTAAAAAGTCAGTGATTATTTTCAAAGATCAAAATGATACTACTTTAATAAATATGATGATATACTCTTCCAGAATGTACAAGTTTTCCTTCAGACAACTGTATTAATAATAAAGTGAGACATTATTTTCAAAATAAACAGAAAATAAACAAAAAAATATATTCTAGGATCATTACTGCATGCAGTGTTCTAGGTTCCTTCTACTGTACTGGGAATCTCAGTGAGGAATGTCTCAATAACTGAAACATCACACAAAATTTCTGCAATGTGACACTGCTTAAAATACATGTAGTTAACAAAAGTTAGTTTTAAAAACAAACCAGTGTTATAAGCATTCAGATAATTTTAATATATCAGTATTTAATACATGATTGAGTATTAGCATAACAATATCATATCTCTCTTCTGAGAATATGCACGTATGTTCTCTGATGCAGAACAACTATTACAATTCAATCCTATGTGATGCAGGTAGGGGACAAGGTATGGAATAGTCTTCTGTAAAGTGGACAGTCCATATAGTACCCTACGCATAGTTGGGCACCAATGAAGAAGAGCAGATAAACTGTATATTCTTCAAATACTACATAAACCATCTTTGAAGAACAGAAGACACCGCAAATTTCTTAAGTTCTCAGAACCTCTACTGAAAACTGCTGTGCAGACAACTAAGCAGTCTGCAATTTGCAGCTTTGTATTTTTGGGCCTTGAAGGAATATTGCTTTTGGTGGTGGGTTTTTTTCTAGTTTAATAATAATATTTTTACTACTTGAAAAAGTTTATTATTCTCAGAACAGAGGAGATTAAGCATTAAGCAAGACAATACACATAGTTAGGAAAATCTCCAAAATTGCACATACATAGTTTTACCTCTGTGTTTCCAGACAAAGTGAGCTGTCTGTGTAAGACACAGTTTCATAACCAGTGAAGGCCTGGGGCTTCCTAAATGAGGCCACAATTGGATGAGGTAAATTAGGAACTGGCGACTAGTACCCTGATACACACAGGAGAGTAAACGCAAACTTGACCTGATTCTCTCTGAAAATCTATCAAGCTCCAAAAGAACAAGTAGTTGACTGTAGATCACACTTTTCCTGGGATATCTAGAGGCAGAGATCTGAATTTTTACAGACAATCTCTAACGCAGACATAACTGCTCTGCCTCCCAGCACAATCTATAATAGTTGGTATTTCTTTCCTAATCATAGAATGTTTTTTGGCTTGGAAGAGACCTTTAAAGACCAGCTAGTCCAACCTTTTTGCCAGGGGTGGGGATATCACTGTACTCATATCCAACAACAATGAAGGTGACATTATTTTCTCCCTAGAAAGGTTTTTAAGCACCATGGTCTGGTATTTATAAACTAGCATGAAGTGATGCTAAACCAAATATATACATATGAAATCTTTGTCATTGGAATTTCATTTTTTTACTTGCACATTTCTTACACGAATGGAACATACTGAGTACAAAACTGAATGACATCCTGAAAGGAGTAAACTAGTATCACCGCATCTAATCACATAGCATGATGCAATGTCAAAATTACACTGTACTAAGCATTTTAATAATAGGGAGTAAATTGCCTTTTTTGGTCCTTAAAGCTTTCTATCTACTTCACCCACAGACTATTGGTAGTGATGAGCGTTTCTCTTGAGCAAGTTAGACAAGATGAATACTGACATTCCTTCCCACCTGAATTGTTCCATGATTCTAAGAAACATGCACTCACTTCCCAACTAGTTAACTAAACACCTTGTTCAAAATATTCTGTATTTTAGCTCTTAATTTGGCCTCATGGAGACTCTTGGAAAATTATTAGTACACTTGAATTTCAAAAACTTCCTATAGTCTTCTTCACTATCAAGTTCTTAACTATTTTTCAGGTAGAAAGCTTGCTTAACTTCTAAGCAAACTTGTTTTGTTACAAGCAAAGACAATTATTCCATCTCCTGCCCTAGCTACATAGAAAACAAATGTTCAAATGACTGCTTTATAATAAATTAATAACAAAAGGACACTGCCATGTCCTCCTCATGTTACTCTCATTTCTTTTCTAAACTAAATACACCCATATTCTTTTTTCTCACTTTAGAAGTATTACATGTTACTATCAGCTGGATTCTCACCAGTCTATATGTTTTCTGCAGTAATTCAGGCAAGACTTCACTTGTCAGACCCTTATCAGCACCAAATAACCAGTAGATAATCACCATCGTTATAATACATATAAGGTCCACTAAAAAGAGATTCTTTTTTTTCCTTTCCAACAGAATGTTGTAACCTCCTCTAAAGCTAAATAACCTGTAAGTATGCAAATCTAAGCAACTATGAGATCCCAGATTATCAGAGCCTTGTAGAGTTAGCCAGGACTTATAGCCTGGTTTAATTATCTGTGTATGTCAGTTTCCTTTCCTATGTGTAGTACTTCATAGTAGTCTTCAAAATTTTCATCTTCTAGATCTTAAATTATGTCTCCAAGATTTTTTTTTAATTTTGATCCTATTCTGCAAAGTGCCTGTAACGATTACCTTCATATCGTTTTCATAAATATATTGCTTTTTGTGTTGCTTTGTGAATTAAAAATAGAGAGAATATAACCAGACCTTGTGAAATCATACATAAGAAATAAATGTACCTAATGGGAGAGAAAATCATTAGTATCTTTCTTCTGAATATGTTTCTCAACAAATTGTACATTTAACTCAATAACTTCACCAATGCTATTTTTCTCTAGGTGGCTAAAGCATGCTTAAATGTTTACTTTAGAACAGGGAAGGTATAGCTTATTGTCTATGAATATTTAAGTTACAGGTATTGCATTAAAAACTCGAGAACCATTGTGAAAGAATTCTTCTGAAACATGGCAGAGTAAAGGTGATTATTTTAAAGAATATAAATCTAACATATTGTATTTTCTCCATTGTGTAAAAAGATAAAGAAGCTGAGAGAAGACAAAGAGCACACACAAACTTCCAAATAATTCCTTTCTCATAAGGACTATTATACACATGTAATCTGTGAAGATTTTGCAGTGACCTTCCAGAGGGTACAGGAAAAAAAAAAAACACAACGCTAAACAAAGGGAAGGCAATTAGGATAACAATCAATTATAATTTAACACTCAGGAAAGTATAGGTGTCTTTTTGTATATACCTCATATAAAAGTAAAAATGTAAGAATTAGAAGAAACAGGACACTGATGAAACTGAGCAGGAACAAAAGAGAATAAGATAAGGAGAAAATGTATGTAAAAGGGAAAACAAAACTGTATTAAAACAGATTAAAATGTGACAGTCTTAGTAGAACTTGGACATGTAAGACTACAAAACCACTATGATCACAGTGTTATGGTCCTTCCATAACCATATTTAGATGGTTTCTTTGGGTGTTCTTTTTGTTTTGTTTTGTTTTGTTTTATTTTGGTTTGGTTTTTGTTGTTGGGTTTGGTTTTTAATTATTATTATTCCCTCAATATGGCATCTGCTAAAAGTTTAAACGCATGCCAGTCTCAAGATGACTGTACACAGATTAGCTGTATTGTTCAAACCATCAACTAATGCTAAGAATTACAAAACCAAAAAAAAACTGCAGGAAAAACATCAAAACCATATACTTAAGTAGCATAATATAAACAAATAAAAAAGTGAATGCAATGCTCAACATGAACCTTTCAAAACTCACTTTACATAGGGAGCTGAGATTATATCCAAAGGTCTGTGCATTCCGAGAACCTGCATTCATGTAGTTTCCCATTAACAGTACTAGTTCCAGCAGCTTGCTAAAGCTTTTACTCTTCTTTATCTCTTCACAGGCAGCACTGACAGCCATGATGTCAGGTCTGATGTTGTTCACCTGCTCCTCAAACTGAAGCTTAAAAAGAATAGCACTGAGCCGTGGCTGTAGTCTCTTCACGTTGCTCATCTGATTGAAAAGAAAATAGGAGATTTCCTTTAAAATTCATGCTACACTTCGGCACTGTACAAATGCTTACAATCTGTAATGATTTATTGGTGTGACAGGCTTGAAAAAGCAATATATCTGCTATAACTGATAGCAAATGAACGAATGAATGAGAGACACTTGGGTAAGCAACTGAAATCCCATCTTGTGGTTAATATGAACTGTCCCCATCCTTTCCCAATAACTAGTATGTGTAAGCAATAGAAGATAAAGTGTCATCATATATCACATCTGTCAACTCATATACCAAATCCTATAGAACTAATCCAAGTTTATAACCCAGTAGTTGCAAAGTAATGAAAGTAGTTCACAAATTTTGTATAACTCTGGATGTACCAAAACAAGGCAAATCTAATTTACTGGTGCGAATATTTAACAGCTGATTTCAATAAGAGCTTACTATAAACTTGCATGAAAATAACAGTTTTGAAAAATCTCACCTATGAAACACTTAATATAGTGTACATTAATATATAGCTTATTCATAGCCCACTATAGTCCTGGACCTCATACAGTAATTTAGGCATAGTAGAATACTCCCAGGAAAACAGTAGCCTCTGTAGATCATAAGCTGAAGACTTGGCTTTTTCCATGGTTTACTGGTCAGGGATTTTCAACAGAAGTTTCAATCTTCCCATGTAACTTAGGTCACTGATTTCCCATCCCAGAGATACTTTGCACATTATTTATTATACCCAAACAACAGGACTCAAGATTTTATTGCTTCTTTAAATCAAGGAACATCAAATGCATTCAATAAATTAAACTCCTCCACCTCCCAAGTTTCCAATGTACTATTTATCCTTCTAACTCTGTCACAGAAATCTTCTAACATTTTTTAGGTTTGGCATCACATACAATCCCAGAAGCTTTCAGTGTTCCATTCTTGCTTGTCTTCTCCCTACCAGGCATAATATGTTCCTTGTTTTTCCCTTCTTCCACAGCAGAAATCATGTTTTTGGGTTTTTTTCCTCCCTGCTCTGTGGTTCTGTTTGCATGTGAGAAACACTAGTCTGAAATTCTTCCATGATCTTATTCCTTCACTTTTCCCCATCCCTGTTTTCTCATCAATTTGATTGATTCACAAAGATCATCTTCCCCATACTTTTATCCTTCCTTCTCAAAGCAAGGTTCAAGCCAATAATACTTTGACAATTCCTGAAATCCTAAACTAGGGGGGGTTTGTTGTTTGTTTGTGTTTGTTTGTCTGTTCTCTTTTTAATAAAAAACCCATATGTTATGGTTTCCAGCTATCAGTACTTCTCAATGCAAGAAAGGAAGCAATAATATTGACATTTATCCTACAAATTCATAGGCTTCACATAGTGGCCTTAAAAGTTTGGCTTTAAATTAGAAGTATCCCACTTCAAACCACAGTGATACCTAAGGTTTTACAGAGTATTTCTCAGCAGGTATCTAGTCTATCAATGTGAAAACAGCCCTGACAGTGCAATGTTCACAAGTTGTTTGGTGCTGATTATCCCACAATAGACTCAGTGAAAAGGATAATGGCGACACTCTTCATCCATTTCAGTGTGAAGTCAAACAAGTTTTCCTAAACTGATAATGAAGGCTGCCTAGTCCAACGGGTTTGATACAGAAGCAGAAGAGGATGGAATTTACAGTCTGTTTTATTGGTTTTATTGTGACAGTAGGAGAAAATAAAATCGAGTAGAGTTAACATGGTATGCTACTCAGCCACTTCTGCAATGCCAGCTTGCCAGTGTAAACCAATTGAAGTAAACCTTCCATTTGCATTTTAGTTCAGAAGTAAAATAAGCAATCCTTTCCACTAACCACACTTTGGTTTGCCTAACAGAGCAGAACCCATAAACAGGTTGTCTTGCAGATGAATGTAGGTTGAAAAACCAACTCCACTAGGGAGTTGTAGTCCACAGACTGACTCCAGCCTGGTCCTAAAGTAAAACACTAAAATATGTATCGTTTGAACATTAGCTCAGTATTGACTGTATGAAGATATTCTGTACTCATCACACACTAAATAGTATCCAATAGTTTAGTACAATTCTTACTTAAGGGTAAGTAAGAAAGAATAATGGGACTTGAATTTAACTATGACTTTTCACAGTGAAATGGAAATAACTTAAGCCCACCTAAAATGAATATAGTGCTCTACAACTTCACACTTAATTTAGGAATAAATACCTAAAAGAATATTAAGGTACTGGACAGAGGCAAATGTCACAAAGTCAGTCTCTTAGCTGCATCAGGAAGTATCAGTATTAACTCTTTTACCTCAAACAATTTACCTTCTCCATTTATATGTGTACTACAACTTCTCAGCATATTGAGAATATTATTCTTAATGTTTCTTTTTTCTCCGTTCAGGAAAAAAACTGAGACTAGTAAAACATAAAACACCTCAGAAATTATCCAGATTTTTAATATTTGTCCCGACTCAGGTTGCAATAGAGACAATCATTAAAATCAACCCATGGGAACTGACAAAGTGTAAATTACATTGATTTTAAATGGTACCAAACTCAAGAAACAACAGAAGCAGCAAACGATGCATCATTTATTTACTCAGCTTCTCAGACAGGAGGATTCTTGAAACTTAAATGCTTAGGTACTTTAGATCACAAAGATGTGTTGCACAAAGATGAAAGATGCAAAGTTTTTGCCAGAACCAGTTGAATTACAACAAGTTAAGAAGTTCCGTATGTAAGTCTTAAGGATGGATACAGAAATACGTAATCTAAAAAATCATGAACAAAAGCACATGCCAGAAGCACAACAGAAATGCCGCTGTGCTTTTTAATTATTGTTTTTTCAAACACACTGAAATCCTTAGGTCACGTACAACATATGTTGTCGGTACTATTTGTTTACCTGTTTGCTGACTCAGTGATTGAGAAGGGAGGAGATAGAGTTCCCTCAGCAATATATGGCTTTTTTTGTGACATGTAGTCTACAAATATATTCGAACTGTAAAATCCATATACCTTATCACAAGTGATGCTCAGAATTTAAGTGTTGTGATGTTGAGAGGCTTATGTTCATGCCCTGTACTTTTTTATACTCAGCATATAAGCACATGTCTATTTATGTTCTTATACTGGAATCCTGAAAACAGACAATCTGAATAACTGAAAAGGCAAGTTGAAATAGAAAGCTAAAGAGTGAGTGCACTACACACATCAGAGAAGTCAGTGCATGGGTAGGTAACAAACTGTTCTGTTTTTCAAGTAATAGTCCACAAGGATATACTTACTATGTGCAAGTCCAAAAATGGGAATTGACAACTGAGTTGAGCTATCTGGTAGTAGCTCTCACAGCCCTTTATCCACCAGCAAAAAGAGACTTTTCTCTCAAATACAGTATATATCAGAAGGCACCTGCAAGAGTGTGCTATCTGGTAAACTTGTGCTTCCACTGTCTGCTTTGTTGATATCAAGTAAAGGAACAGAAGTTACACTGACATTACATTTTGTTCACTGAATGTGATTCATTCTTGCAGAAAACTCGTAGAGAAAAACACTGCAAGGGTTGTACTTTCACAATACACCTTCCTGAAAGGACCAAGAGTGCCAAGGCTGTCAGACCACCTGGAAGTGTTCCAATCCAAAAAATAAAATATCAGTTCCAGCCAAGGCAACTAAAAGAGTAAACTGGAAGGGCATAGTTACCTGTGAAAAATGTATGGGTTTTCATCACTGCAGCATCTGTGAACTCCACAGACCACACAAGTAAAAAGTGTTATGTTTCTGACGGCATTATGTCCAACAAGGATGGACCGGCAAGGCCCGTCTGCAGATCTCAGAAATAGGGGTATTCCTTTTGAATACTCCAGAAGTCACCTGTTTTATGAAATAATCCATATTGCCAATGGGGACCACAACACAGCTGTGAAAACAATCCCAAGTTTACAGTCTTCATACTGAAATTCACAGATAGGTATGTTCTACTATGAAAAGAAAGGTGATTTTTTTTTTCTTATCCAAAAAAATACAATTAGATTTAGTAACATCCTGATCAGAATGGAAGGCAGAGACAGCTTTTGTTTATCCAAGTTGAATTTGCACAACAGTATTTTCCTAAACAGGAAATACTAAAAAATGGGAGGGTCTGAATTTCCCAAATTCTTCTATTTTCAGCAGACCTAACAGATGTCAGAAAAGCTATTTTCATTAAAAGGTACATATGGAGCAGACGCCACTAGACTGAAAAGCTTTCCTCACGGGAAACCAAGTCAAGAGTTCAATATAGGTAAAAATCCTCTGTAAAACTTCTAATTCAGACAGGTAGCATAAATATATTTATACCAGAAGTCAAGGGCAGAAGTCATTGAGAAATATAAACTAGAAGAATATAAGACCAAACCAAATGGATAATATGTGGCAAAAATAGTCTTGACATGAAGCGTCACATAACTGAAAGCTGTGGAGGACAGACTGCACATCTTGGTGAGAGTTTCCCAGTTCTACAAGATGATTACAGGAAAAGTAAATTCTAAAGCACTTGGGCTCCATAGGAGCTCCACTGAGCTCTAAAATCTGAAGCTGGAACAGGTGTAATGTCAGCAGAGTCATTTCAAGCTCCAGGGACCTAAGAGGTACAGAGTAGCAGCAAGATTCTTCCAGCAGAGCTGCCCTACATTAGCCAGTCATTTGGATGCTGCACTTTATTTAGGTGGCTAAATTCCAATAAATCCTCGAAGGTGCTGAGAGTCAAAATGGCAGGATCATGTACTGATCATGGTCTTTACTCAAAACAGAAATCTTTTTCTTAAGATGTTCAAATCATAACATGAACATTAGAGGACTGCTTACATTTCTGGTGAAATAAAAGCACCAAGTCAGCTTCAGGACAGAAATTTAAAGGAATCTGCAAAGTGAATTCCTGGAGGCAAAAGCGAGGACTCTTCAGACAAACAACCTTATTGATCTGAAATTGTGTAGAGATATCTGACAGGAAGAAAACCAAGATACTCTATGTGTGTGCCAGAAGAAACAATAACCAACCACTTCCAACCATCTGACTTAACATCAGACAATAATAAGACTTTTTTAACCTACTGTTTAGATTACCTACCCAAAAGAGTTTCACCAGAACCGAACAAGGATAAAAGTGAGACCTGCTGTTACTGAATCTTTTAGAGGAACATTTCTCTATGATTCAGCATCACAATCTTTCAGTGATACAGACAATTCAACCAAATGGTAACAGCAAACACTCAGATCAGTGCAGATCATGATGGTCAGTTTTAGAAGATATGTCTGGAGCCTGGTTCTCCTCCCTATACAGGTCCAAGCTTTGAAAGACACCAACAGTAGAAGAATTAAGGATATTATCCCCCTAAACAACATAAGTAACTTTACTGCAATATGAAATGAAGATTTTTTTAACTGTCAAAGTTATAGCAGAAAGTTAATCTTTGGCAAAACTCCTGGAAAGGCTGGAATTACTGATAGAGAACACTGACAAGGCAGAGCAGCAGATACGCGTGACTTATAGAAAACAACAGAAGAAGTAAAGGTTCATAGGCAGAAATTAACACAATCAAAATATCTCACAACACAGATGCACCTCACCATTTCAGGATTTTAAATAAACTGAAATGTCCTGGGGTGTGGCTGTGTCCAAGCATTGAGGATCAGGAAAGGCAGAGTACACCCCAACAGATATAGTGATAGTATGATACTTCCCAGACAACAACGAAAAACCTTAATATATTCTGAGTTATCCTCAATGAGGACACACAGTTGAAACCATCAGCTGAATATGGAATTGATCATTTTAAGTGTCTGCTGAATTATTTAAGACAAACTAGCCTTCATCAAGCCTCACTCTAATCTTCAATTTACTCTAGTGAAATCTTTTGCTTTGGTACAAGCTCATTAAAACACATCCATCATGAAGAAGCTGTGAAGCCATGTGAGGATTGCTTGCCAAATTCTATTTGGGTTTGCTTTCACTGTATTTCACAAGGTTTGGACACTAATTATTTCTGAAACAATATTTCATAATTCCCTCAGTTTTATCTTGGAGTAAATAAAAGTGATCAAGGAAAAATCTGTTTCTTTTTCTTTCACTCCTGGACAATATGGGGACCTATTTCCAAATACCTCAAGTTTTAAGAAAATAAATAAAGCAGGAGCTATCTTATCACATGGGGCTCTTGAGACACTATTCTCAGCTGTGAGACTGCTAATTCAGTTGCCTACAACCAAGGTCAAATGTCCACTAATAGCATCCTGGCAAGCACTAGCAACTTTTTACATTAAAATTGTTTATAAAAACCATCAAAATTATTATTTGCAAAAAAACCCTGAATTGTACTTACGGATTTAAAACAATATTACCAAATTAAATATATCTAGGACTATCTCACACCTCTAAGCATTACAGACATGGAAGAGTTTACATGCTTATTACTGGATTCAGCTCCCTCAATGCAGCATAACCAAACGAGAAGTACTTTTGGGAACAGCTCCTGGTGCAACAGGTTGTTAATGTATGTTGGCATGGATAAGCCTGAAGCCTTAATACGATTGTGTGTGCAAGAGAATGGGGAGAGGTGGATGTGTGCTGCTGGGGAGCTGGTGAGGAACTATAGTTACACAACATTCTTAGCTGGAGCAGAAAGAAAGCCTACACAACAACCTGCAACTCTCTAAAGAATCAATTATTTTTCTAGTATTCTGACACTCATGTATATAAACTGTACCCCAAAATAACTTGGGGAGTGTGGGGCCAAAGACCTGGAGGCACCCGATACGGGACCAAACATTGCAATGTACCTCTGTTCCTCCAAAAGCATCCTGATATGTCAGGCCTGAGAGGTGCAGGGATGCCTGGTAGACATCCAAGTTCTAAACAGCTGGAATATGCTCGTAGCCAGCTTTCCTATGATGTGCTGCTCTGTCTTCCTCATCACAGTATCACAGTATGTTTGGGATTGGAAGGGACCTCAAAAGATCATCCAGTCCAATTCCCCTGCTGGAGCAGGAACGCCTAGGTGAGGTTGCACAGGAACATGTCCAGGTGGGTCTTGAATATCTTCAGCGAAGGAGACTCCACAACCCCCCTGGGTAGCCTGTTCCAGTGCTCTGGCACCCTTACTGAGAAGAAGTTTTTTCTCAAATTTAAGTGGAACCTCTTGTGTTCCAGCTTGATCCCATTACCCCTTGTCCTATCATTGTTTGCCACCGAGAAGAGCCTGGCTCCATCCTCGTGGCACTCACCCTTTATATATTTATAAACATTAATAAGGTCACCCCTCAGTCTCCTCTTCTCCAAACTAAAGAGACCCAGCTCCCTCAGCCTTTCTTCATAATGGGAGGTGCTCCACTCCCTTTATCATCTTTGGTGCCTTACGCTGGACCCTCTCCAGCAGTTCCCTGTCCTTCTTGAACTGAGGGGCCCAGAACTGGACACAATATTCCAGATGGGGTCTCACCAGGGCAGAGTAGAGGGGAAGGAGGACCTCTTTCGATCTACTAACCACCCCCCTTCTAATACACCCCAGGATGCCATTGGCCTTCCTGGCCACAAGGGCACAGTGCTGGCTCATGGTCATCCTGTTGTCCACCAGGACCCCCAGATCCCTTTCCCCTGCACTGCTCTCTAATATGTAATTTCCCAACCTATACTGGAACCTGGGGTTGTTCCTGCCCAGATGCAGGACTTTACACTTTCCCTTGTTAAATTTCATCAGGTTATTCCCCGCCCAACTCTCCAGCCTGCCCAGGTCCCGCTGGATGGCAGCACAGCCTTCTGGTGTGTCAGACACTCCCCCCAGCTTAGTGTCATCAGCAAACTTGCTGATGGTACACACAATTCCCTTGTCCAAATCACTAATGAATATATTGAATAATATTGGCCCCAGTACTGACCCCTGAGGCACTCCACTAGATACTGGCCTCCAACCAGACTCTGCACCATTGACTACTTTTCTCTGGCTTCTCTCCTTAAGCCAGTTTGCAACCCACCTCACTACTCTATTGTCTAGACCACACCTCTTCAACTTAGCTGTGAGGATGCTGTGGGAGACTGTGTCAAAGGCTTTACTGAAGTCAAGGTAGACCACATCCACCTCTCTGCCATCATCCATCCACCTTGTTACATTCTCATAAAAGGCTATGAGGTTGGTCAAGCATGACTTACCCTTGGTAAAGCCATGCTGACTGCCCCTAATAACCCTCTTATCCTTGATACGCCCTGAGATGGCACCAAGGATAAGCCGTTCCATTACTTTCCCAGGGACAGAGGTGAGGCTGACCGGTGTATAATCACCCAGGTCCTCCCTCCTGCCCTTTTTGATGACAATAAAGGGAAGATGTGCTTTGTAACCATTATAACTTGACTTAAAAAACCTATCTGACTCTGTCTTGTTCTTGAGTCCTCAACTATCTGACTGGATTCTCAGCTCATTCAGCTCTTGCTGTCTCACAAACTGTGCTCAGAAATTGTTTGGCAAAGCACAGTTCTGCACAGGCCCAAAGCATACCCATGTCTACTAACAAATTAGCACTATGGACAATTGCAGTTTCATGTCCAAAAAGACACTTTTTGTCAATTAATACAGACACAGCCTTAAAATGTCACTTAGTGGTTTACCATCCCCACAGCTGTTAAAAATAGTGGGATACAAGACGATCCAGAAAGTTGTTTTCGAAATATTAATTAATATTCAAAACCAACATAAAAATGATGAGAACTGAATTTGGACTTTTTTGTCACTATTATTATCTGAATTATTTTAGTACAAAAAAAGGAAAGGCCACCAAGGACATGAAGAACTGCATACACGAAGCAACACTTATAGATCAAAAAGAATGAAGGATCTCAGGGCCTCATACAAAATGCAAAAGCTATGCAGATTCTCTGAATCATCACCTGCAACAAGCTATTTTAATCAACCATTATTTTGTTTCCTCTTAAATACAAATATATCAAAGAGTATGAAAAAAATCCACCCACCATTTGCCTCAAGCATTTTCAGCATAAAACAGCAATGAAGACAAACTCAGAAAATCTTCATAATTCCAGAATTTCTCTCTTTTTTTTTTTAATCTAAAATTGTAGCTTGTGTGGACAAAACCTGAGATAAGCACAACTCAAAAACCAGGATATTATTCTGTGTTACTGATTCCTTACCATTAATCCTCTAATAAAATCTCCCTTACCAGGTTGAGATTAATTTCCAGGTGGCTTGCTTAGTAAAGGTAGAGATCAGATAATCATGCTATGACCTGGGCTGTCACTGTGATTTGTGATACGATATCCTAGGTGCAAAATGTTTATTTTCATCAGAAAGGTATTCTTAAAATATGCAATCAAGTAGTCACATCATACTAATGGCAATGTTTATATGCCATAAGCTATCTGAAGCAATACTGTGGACGTTTCGGTTAGTGTACATCTGGAATAAGCTGGGAATCATTCTGCACTTCATTTTGCTTTCCTATGGGAGAATCAGATATTTATGTCACCTAAAAAAGCTGCTGGCTCAAAAAGATGTCTGATTACAGCCTCTTATAGTCTATCTAGTTGGCTAATTCCATTGTTTTGTTATTCTGACTATTAGAAAAATATTCCCATTATCTCATCTGTATCTTTTTTGTCAGAAGTATAAGCCTACTACATACTGCCATATCATCCATCAGTATTTAGGATAAATTATTCTTTCCTTTTTCCATTTTTCCTACACATATTCTTGGTCTTAAGTTAAAGAACTTACAAACAATATTTCTTCCTATCACATGTTCCTATAGCTATCATCATTAGTCATCTCTGGAGTCTCTGTTTTGGTCCACACATTTATAACTGATGTACTAAACACATTTAAAAAAAAGTAATATTCTAGCTGGGACTTCAGCAGTGGTGAACAGAGGAAAATTCAGAAGTTCTACAGGCTATGTTTGTACTTCTACATTTCAGTTTCATGTGCATTTGTTGGCTGCAAAATAATGGCACAACTGATTCATGTCTGACTGACGATCCACTACAATCCACTGTTCTTTATCAGAACTGCTCTGCTAACCGCAGACTTCAACTCTACAATCACTGCCATTTAAATATAGAGTCACCGATGTTTCAAAATTATTTTGCACTCTCATTAAGCAACCTGTACTTGTTAAAAAATCTTTAGTAAAAAGAGGTACCCAGCAAAAAAAGGAAATTATTCAAGGGTCAGTTACAAAAGAGCAATGTAACATGAGGATGGTTACTGGAAACTGAATTATGATGCTTCTGACACAAAAAACCCCACCATAGTATTTCCAACCATCCCCTGCAAAAAGTATAGTTTGAAATGTAAATTACGAGAACATATCTGAAACAATTAGGAGGTACATTTCTCATTCTCCTGTTCTTTCAAACACCATATTTACTCCACAAATAAAAAAGAGAGTTGTTTGTCAACAAGTTCTTTTTCAAGTGCATGTTCCTTGCTGAACAGACTTTTAGAAGTGCGTAAAAAGAGTTCAACGTCTTCTTTTTCTCAGTGGCACTTCCTGTCTGCAGGACAGACATTCACAAAAGCCCTTTACACTCTGGCTACATCATTAGGTTAATGTGATTTTTTTCCTGTTTTATCATTCTTAACCAGAAATATTAAGGTTCGTATGAATAGAAATGTAAGCATGCAAAATACACAGCAGCATAACAGTCAACAGAATGAGCTGTGTTTCTTCTCAGGACACCATTCCCAGCAGGTTGCAGTGGCAAGTTGAACATGAGCCAACAGTGTGACCTGGCAGCCAAGAGGGCCAACCATGTCCTGGGGTGCATGAAGCACAGCATTGCCAGCCAGGCAAGGGAGGTGACTGTCCCGCTCTGCTCTGCACCGGTGCAGCCTCACCTGGAGCACTGTGTGCAGTTCTGGGCACCACAGGATAAAAAGGACAAACTGTTAGAGTGTGTCAAGAGGAGAGAGAACAAGATGGTGAAAAGTCTTGAGGGCAAGACTTATGAGGAGCATCTGAAGTCACTTCGGCTGATCAACCTAGAGAAGGCTGAGGGGTGACGTCAACACAGCCTACAGCTTCCTCTAGGGGGAAATTGTAGGCCAGGGCAAACTGGCCAAGATTTTCAAGAAGCTGAAGTAAGGAGATTTTGAGATAAAGACAACCTCATGGCAACTGATGACTTGTGACCATACAAAAGATCTGTCAAAAAAACCCTTGCTGTCGTCGATCAAGAACCACCACAGAGACATAATACAGAATTGAGAGGGTACCTTGTCCGCTGTGCTGCACATCAGCGACCCTGGCCAGACTGCGTGGACACGCACATGGCGCTGCTCAGAAAAATGTGGGTATGACAGCGCAAGTGAATTAAATCTATAACAGGCTGAGCAGGTAGAAATCAATTTACATCAAAATTGTGCAAGTGAAAAAAAAAAATCACTCTTGCTTCTCTGTAAGACCTCACATATAGTTTTTTCTCCATGTTCATTTTTCCATGCAAGTTTAAAACTTAAAAGCTTTGGGTTACTGTAAACTTCTCTTTTGTATTTATCCTTCAACTTAGAAGAAAATTCAGAAAGTCTACTTCAAACAAGCAAGTAATAAGATGCCCTTATCTGTTGCTTCATGACCCTTACAATTTTAATATCTCAGAAAAAAAAAAAAACTCACACTCAGATCTAATTAATACAAATGAACAAAGATAGGAGTTAATCTTTAGTACTTGAATATTTTACATTCAAAAAGAACTAACAAATGTTGACTCACACATATCTATTCTAGGTTTATTAAAAACAATTACAATAAAGAATGGTTTCTTTCTCAGCTCTCCAGCAGTCTTTCAAATAAGGACATCCTATTTATTTTCTCACACTATATTTCTTAAAAGGCTGTAAACTTGCTTGTCTGAAATTAATACCACTGTATTACTGGATCATTCTTAATTAACCTGTATTTGAGTAACTGATCTCCACTACTTCTTTTTGTTCTTATTTTTTATAAGTTCTACACAACTATTAACCATAACTCAGAATAGCATTTAACTTGGACTTCCTATCTATTTACAAGATAGTCTGTCATTTAAAAGGGTTCATAAGAGTTCTTGTTGAAAAACTACTCTATAGTCACATTTCCCAATAAACCAGCCCATCTAGAAACTTTTAGTTTCTGTTTTCTTCAACATACCTATATTTTTCTTCTATTTTGTCATCTATAAGTTATTTTCCTGTGAAACTGAATTGCACCTCCACGGTCCAAATCTGTTTATTTTAACTATTCTTTATACTTAAAATTACCCATGGTGGAGTGTCTCCTTTTAAGTTTCTCTCAAAAGGATATCTAAACGAACATTATTTTTCTGAAGTTATCAGAATCTTCACTTGGCAGCCAAAAGGGGGCTTTAGATGTCCTAAGCAAGAGATAAGAAAAGCAAGGCTGTCCCCAGGTGAGTCAACAGTGGACTCATGCCAGAACACTGTCAGTGCCTGGAGTACAAAGGAAAAACATACTCTAATGGAGCGGAACTGAAGCAATGTTAGATGTTAGCTTAGCTCACACAGCCAGAGAAGGGCTCTGCTGCTCCTGGAAAGCCACACAAGAGGAAAACAAAACAAACCCACAAACAAATAGAAGCTCCACCACAATAAAGAAATAAACACACAGCTAAAACAGATATGCATATTGGTTTCTCTCTCAGCTGTAACTGGACCCATGTTGCATAGTCACCAATGCTTAAGACAGACACTGTGCTGTGCCACCCAGACAAAACTCTTGAAGTCAAAAGGAAGCTGAAACTTGAGATGACCAAATAATAGCTAGCGGAGGGGACAATATAACTAGGGGCAAGTAAATATGAAACACTCTTCAATTTCTGGCAGGAAACTGTCCAGTATTTCACAGAACTAGGAGAAAAAAACTGAGGCAATGAGGCTGTAAGGGCTTTAGTATAAGGACACAAGAACAGCGCTGATAAATACACTGAGGGCTGTAGGCCTCGGTCTTTGAAATAAGTGATTGAGAATTCCACACACAGACAGGACCACTTGTTTGTACAATGCAATTTTGAAAGAGACCAGCCTTTAAAGAATTTCACACAATCAAGATAAGGAACTTTTACCAGCTGAAGAGTAAGGGAGAGAAGGAAATTTAAATTAAAAGAAAAAAGGCAGAAAATTTGTTTACATGTGGAAGATGGAAGGACAAAAACCAGCAATGAGCTCATCATCAACAGTGGAATACAAGGAAAATACAAACTGTCAGTGCTGTAACAGGAATAAAGACAGGTAATAACATCATTAAACTTATATTTGGATAAGAGTCCTTGGATAGATTGATACAGTAGAGTGAATGTCTAAATGAAAGGTGAGATGTATTCTAAAGAATATGCAATTGACCAAGTTTTGAAGTAAAAAATTCAGAGAGAAAAAAGTTACTGCAAACATGAATGGAGATAACAGTATTTGGTGTTTCTGCTTGTCCAAAAAATTAAGGAGATAAAGGTAATTATCTGGCAAAGACAGACAAACTCTTTGTAATAAGAAAAAATAACTAAAATTTTTAAATCTGCCTGACAACAAAAATCTATGATCATCAAAAAAGGGAAGATGACAAAAAGTAAAAGAAAAGCAACTGCTATACTAATCAATGATCATAAGTGTTGTCTATTAGGTATTTCAGACAGAAAAATACTGCAGGTGGTTAAAGCATGAGACGTGTCCTACAGAAAATTTCCTCCTGAATCTTTATCATACAAAAGAATTACCTTACACTGCTTTAACAGTGCAGGAAATTTCTTGATACACTTGCCTAATCCTCTTTTACAAACTTTTTGCAAAAAAATATATAGCATAGTTTAGTGCAAAAAGTGCACTCAGGTAAATATTATTTCTTTACCTAATATACTTTCAGAAATGCCAGACACAAAGAGCTACAATAAAAAAGGCTTTATTTTAATAAAGATTTCCAAAGTCCAGTTAGTTATTCCAGAAATCTCATTTGTTATTTAGTAAAAATATTATCTTAAACTGGAATAAATCAGCGTTTAGTTCATACCTTTTATTTTTCTTTTAAAAAACAGATCCTAAACTATTGCTTGACATCCCAACATTTCTTGTTTCTGTGATTCCAACTCTCCTTTCACTAGAACACTCAAAAAACTTGCAAGATGCATAACATCAGTTTAATTATCGTATTCTGACAATATTCAAGACCTCACCAGTGGTTTCTGGTTCACTCCTTGTCTGCGAGGAGGAAGGAATCACAGATTGGAAAAGGAATGCAAGAGTGTTCTCCAGTGTTTTGTCATCTTGTTCATGAGGCAGAATGATATTTAATTGCTATACTTCAAGAACTCAGTTTCTTCTTTACCACATGAATTTTAGCAAAAATAGTTCATTATTTCAGCACTTTATAATCTCTTATGCAAAAAGACTCAAGGAAATAGGCTATATGGTATACATTAGGTACAATTAAATAGAAGGCTGGATAAAATTATGTAACCACGAAAGTCTTTGGAGAAAGATGTCTGAAATGCAAAGTGTCACTGTTGATGGCAAATGCTTTGGGTTTTTTTTTTCAGGTGAAAGCCAAATATACAGCTGTACTCAGCTGCAAGGCTTGAATGGTGGTACGGCAATAGTTTATCAGTGGAAATCCATTAAACAGGTTACTGCATTTAAAGTATCAGTCATGATTAATAAACCTAACTATTAACTATTATATCAACTTCACTGAAAACAAATGAGATGACATTATTTAATTATCTACTCCTTTATTTGATACAATGACAGAGACTACATCCAAAATTAGAAAATATTCTGTAAATCAATATGTTTTTCTCAGTAGGAAAGAACTACTTGCAGAATAAATCAACGTTGCTAAATGTTTGAAGTCCTAAAGCAACATAATACTTATATCGCCCACCAGAGAAAGGACCAGGAAAAAATATTAAAAAAAAAATGAAAAAAACAAAGAAAACAACCTTCTGTCAACAGTCACCTATGAAGATGATCATCTAGCTGAAACCCCATTCTTAACAGATGGGTCTTGCACTGAAAGTGTGTTGTCATATGGCTACTCATTTCTAAACACAAAGATAACCTTCATCATTCACACGTTTTATAGAATATATCACCCAATATCAGTCGTAATCACTGTGATACTGTGATACTGTGATAAACCTCCAAGAAAATAAGATGATAGTTAGGCTGCTCTAGGAGGAAGTTTATTGCACTAAAACCAAGTACAAGGCAATAACCATAGTAAATCAAAATGCAACTGAATATCTAAATTTCAGCAAGCACAAGCATACTTCATCAAGAATTTGACCAACGAAATACTGCATTCAAACCAAGATCAAGTTAAGATAAAACTATTATATGAAGTTAAGTTAAGCATTTAATAAGATGAACACTTTTAATACAGTTTTCATAAAATACTTCATGGATGCATGGAAGCTCCCCCTCCTGCCCCCAAAAAAAGAAAATAAAAGTAAGCCAAACTCCACAGTAATAGTTGATAGTATCTATGTTCTGAGACATCAACCTGGAGTAACTGAAGGAAAGAATGTAGAGGAAAATAAAGTAGTTTATCTAAGGAAAACCTAAAGTCTGGAAAAGAAGATAAGGGTAATAAAGGATTTACTTTAAACTTACTGCTGAATGAACAGAAAACATAAAAGTGCAAAATAACTTAAGAATAAGAGGATAATTGCAGAAACCACAAAAGCAACCTATTGAGTCACTACAAAAAGAAAAACAAAACCTCAAGCCACACTCATGAAGGGACGCTGAACTGTTTAAGAGTCATGTCCTCAAAGTCTTTAAACCAAAAACAAAAGTTAATTAACTTGGGTTGAAGTGAAACCTACAGTACTGTAAGTCACAGCACGCCAGTTTCACAATAAGTGTCTAGCTGTTTCTTGCAGAATACCAAATCTTGACTTTGAATTCAAAGTCAGAAGGACAAAAGAGGGCTCCATTATAATTATCAGTTTATTCACTACTCAGGCTCTTCCTTGGAAGTCAAATAGTTTAGTCGTTCCCTTAATCATAACTTTAGACCAAATTAACATGGGATCTCTGAATTCTCTGAAATACCATTGCTACAGGACATTAATCAGCTAAAAGACAAACCTGAAAGTAATGTATAGTATGTTTGTTTGATTCTCCTCATTTGAAGAGATCAGCAAAAAATAAGGCATAAACCAGCTATTTTAAGGAAAAACAAACAAAAAACAACAACAAAACACAACAAATACACTTACAAGATTCATATTTATGTCAACAGCAGTACTTAAAAAAATTAGTATAAGTTCTCAGCCCACTGCCCAGCCAGACTAAAACACAAGATAAAGAGAGCCAGACAGAGATTGAAGAACTTTGATGAAACACAAATACATAAGATTCCATTTACAAAGAGTAAAACAAGTGGTTCCTTCAAAACTTCCTGCCTTCAAGAGAAATGAAAAATATTTCATGTTAAAAACTGATTGTAGCTTGTTCTCTAAAAGAAGCTCTACTGGATGAATAGAAGGTATGACACTAGAAAAATGGTAACTTTCAAATTTATTTGTACTTGAATACTACCAGATTTAAAACAACAACAACAACAAACACACACAACAAACAAACAAACAGCAAAAGGATGGTGAAATTAAAAAAAAACTATTGTGTAAGATTTAAGAAAAGTGTGAATTAACTTGCAGGGGTGCTTTAAAATGTATCTTCATTTACAAAATTATTTACAGGTACTGCTGAAATGGAAGTAATTAAAGGATTAATGCGACTGAACTAAGTAACACAAATGTGTTCAGAAATGTTATTACTTCCAGATTCCAGAAAGGTTTGCTGGCTATTAAGCAGACACCATTTTACTTCCCAACTGAATTACCATTTTAGACAAAATTGATCTGGATAGCCAATTCTATAGTTGTACAATAGTGAGGATACTGTTAGCGTTACAGAGACAATAATATGGTATTAAAACCACTGCCAAAAAAGTGCTCAAATACTACAGAAGTCTTGATGAAAGAATGAAGACTAGAGATTATTCAATAAAAATAGAAAATAACACTTGTTATGACGGTTTGATGAAAGCAAAAAAAAACCAACCAAACTTTTTTCCCCATAATCCAATTTGCTTTCCAAAAGACATCTATTAAGAAGTAGAGGGCTCCTGATCAACTGCAAAATGCTGATATCCTAAATTTCAAATTTATTACTATTGTTAGTATGTCCAATTGCAGTAAATCTGACATTTTTAAAGAACAAAAGACAGGTTTGTCAGTTGGGTATCACAGTGTTCTAGCTTGATCCCATTACCCCTTGTCCTATCATTGTTTGCCACCGAGAAGAGCCTGGCTCCATCCTCGTGGCACTCACCCTTTATATATTTATAAACATTAATAAGGTCACCCCTCAGTCTCCTCTTCTCCAAACTAAAGAGACCCAGCTCCCTCAGCCTTTCTTCATAATGGGAGGTGCTCCACTCCCTTAATCATCTTTGTTGCCCTATGCTGGACCCTCTCCAGCAGTTCCCTGTCCTTCTTGAACTGAGGGGCCCAGAACTGGACACAATATTCCAGATGGGGTCTCACCAGGGCGGAGTAGGGGGAAAGGAGGTCCTCTCTCGATCTACTAACCACCCCCCTTCTAATACACCCCAGGATGCCATTGGCCTTCCTGGCCACAAGGGCACAGTGCTGGCTCATGGTCATCCTGTTGTCCACCAGGACCCCCAGGTCCCTTTCCCCTACACTGCTCTCTAATATGTAATTTCCCAACCTATACTGGAACCTGGGGTTGTTCCTGCCCAGATGCAGGACTCTACACTTTCCTTGTTAAATTTCATTAGGTTATTCCCCGTCCAACTCTCCAGTCTGTCCAGGTGCCGCTGGATGGCAGCACAGCCTGCTGGTGTGTCAGACACTCCTCCCAGCTTAGTGTCATCAGCAAACTTGCTGATAGTACACTCTATTCCCTCATCTAAATCGTTAATGAATATATTGAATAATACTGGCCCCAGTACTGACCCCTGAGGCACTCCACTAGATACTGGTCTCCAACTAGCTAGCTATCCTAGCTGCCTTCCTACATCCTCTAACAGCAGCCTTATATTCCTCCCAAGTGGCCAGGCCCTGCTTCCATGACCTGTAAACTCTCCTCTTCTGCTTGAGCATACCCAACAGATCCCTATTCAACCACGCAGGCCTCCTGGTTCCCTTCCTTGACTTCCCACGTATGGGGATGCTCTGATCCTGAGCGTGGAAGAAGCAATCTCTGAATGCAATCCAGCTATCTTGGGCCCCTTTTCCTTCAAGCAGTCTTGCCCATGGGATTTCTTCCAGCAATTGTTTGAAAAGGCCAAAGTTAGTCCTGCTGAAGTCCAGGGTTGCAATTCTACTTGCTATTCTGTTCCTGCCACACAAGATGCCGAACTCCACCATCTCGTGGTCACTGCAACCCAGGCAGCCCTCAACCTTTACTGCTTCGACCAGACCCTCCTTGTTAGTGAGGATGAGGTCCAGCAGTGCACCTCTCCTAGTTGGTTCCTCCACCATCTGCATGAGGAAGTTATCATCAATGCACTGGAGGAACCTCCTGGACTGTGGCTGGCTGGCTGAATGGTCCTTCCAGCAAACATTAGGGAAGTTAAAATCACCCACAACAACCAGGGCCTGTGACCGCGAGGCCACTCTCAGCTGCCCATAGAAGGCCTCATCAACTTCCTCAGCCTGATCTGGTGCCCTGTAATGGACGCTCACAACAGTGTCACCCCTGCCAGCCTGCCCCTTGATCCTGACCCATACACTCTCAACTCGCTCCTCATCCGCTCCTGGGCAGAATTTAGTACATTATAGCTGCTCTCTCACATAGAGAACAACTCCACCACCATGCCTGGCTGGCCTGTCTTTCCTGAAAAGGGCATAGCCATCCATGACCACATTCCAGTCATGTGAACTGTCCCACTATGTTTCTGCAATTGCCACCAGATCATAATCTCCCGACCAAACATAGGATTCTAACTCCTCCTGCTTATTCCCCATGCTGCGCGCATTGGTGTACAGTCATTTCAGGGAGCGAGCAGAGCACACCAATTTCTCCCTAGGGTCATAGGAGGCCACCCGGTCCTCATCAGTTTCGGAACGCTGCCCCACTGGGACAAGCCCAGCTACAACCCCATCCCCCTTCGAGCCTAGTTTAAAGCTTTCCAAATGAGCCCAGCTAATTCCTGCCCCAGCACCCTTTTGCCCCTACGAGATAAACCTTTCCCACATAACACTGTCCGGACTGGAGTCTTATAAAACCAACCATTATCAAAAAATCCAAAGCCCTGCCTGTAGCATCAGTCCTGGAGCCCACCATTTAGAGACTGTATTTTCCTATTCCATCCCACATCGTCACTTGAAGGTTGAAGGAGTGAAGAGAAGATCACTTGAGCCCCTGAGTCACCATCCTTCCCAAGACCTTGAAATCATTCTTCATTCCCCTCCGACTATGGGAAGCAGCTTCTTCCCCATCTGTCTGGAAGACCAGCAGCGGGTAGTAGTCTGTTGGGTGCACCAGTTTGGGGAGCTCTCTAGAGATATCCTTGATCCGGGCTCCAGGTAGACTACAAACTTCCCTAAGATGAGGGTCAACTCTGCATATTGGGCCCTCTGTTCCTTTCAGAAGGGAATTTCCTATTACAATCACCCTTCTTTCTTTCTTATCAGAGGCGGTCTTAAGTTGTGAAGTCAACCGCCTCTTCCTATGTGATCTTGTAGGCAGGCTTGGCACCACCTCCTCCCCTACTTCTTCTTCAAGATCCAGGGCCTCAAACCTATTACAGAGGGGCACCTGGGGAGGCAAAGTAGGCAGGGAGGGGGGCTGCCCATGATGCCGAACTGGAATACGCTTCCAACCCTCGTCTTCTTTTAGGTCCCCTACCTCTGCCCGACAGCGACAAGGGTGGGGCTGTCTCAGGACTTCCGCCTCTGTCCGAGAGGGCAGGAGGTCCAAGAGTAAGGCTCAAAATATGAAATAAAAACAGCAAAGCAAGCTTTAACCAATGTGGAATTAATTTTTAAATGTCTTATTTGAAACAATGTCTATTCTTGATAATAAAGTTAAAAATACATTTGCTACTTAACTTTGTATTTTAATTATTCAGCTAAAATGCATAACCTTGCAAGAAATTGTCCTATATAAGTATTTCCCCAATGAGTCAGTTACATAAATAATACTGTTAGAATGATTTGGCACCATCAAATAGGTGTCTGCTCCTCAGCCAGTCCAGTTCATGGTCAAATTTACTGGTGTAAATCTACCTTTATTGGCATTTTGCCATAATCTGTCAGGCTCAAGTGAACCTGCTGAAGTTCAGAAATGCTTATCTCTGTCATCTTGGCAGACATAATTTGAAACAAGGTTATCAGGGAGCAGCATCGTGCTCAAGCTACTTTAATTCAGCACAGGACACCTGAATTTTTCTCAGTAAGCCTGACCCATATGAACCTCTCCTCCACGTCAACAATCTACCCCTTCAGTTTTCTAACATTAAATTTTCCAGAAACCCACGAACTTTTAATATTACCGGACAAAAGTGCATAGAGCTGAATTCCAGATTAGATTCAAGTGTTTCATTTTTTTTTTTTTTTTAACTAAAAATTAATGTTTGATGTTTACATAAAACTTAAACATAAAACCCAAAAATGTTACCATAGAGTCCAGTTCTGACAAGCACAGAAAGACTTGTCATCTGTGGCATCAACTGAGCCAGGAACTCTACCAACAGATTTTATTCATTACATAAGGAAATTTCATTCCCACCTCATACATGATTGAGACATGGGCCTATGCAGAAACATATTTTTAGGAAACATATGTATTACAATACGTTAAATTTTGAACATATGCGACTCCAGACTAAATCTAGTATATCTGATTTTTAATTTCCTCAGATTCTTTAACAGCATTTAAGATGAAGACATATTTTTGAGAATAAGGAAGAAGTTTGGAGAATCTAACATAGCTGTTTTACCCTACAAGATCTGAAAAAAAATTCTGGAGAGAAGCTGAAAGTGAGAGGATGGAGTTAACTCTTCTATAAGATAAGAAGCCTTCCATACCATACATCTGGCTGTGTATTCCAGGAATGCCCAATTACCATCCACTGTATATTGGTTGCAGTATGAGTTCACATTCAAGGATAAATAATATGCAAGTGAGAAAAATAAAAGTTCAAAGCCCAGAACCATGGAACATCTAAAGAGAATTTGACATGCCAGAATGTACAATTAAAGTAAATGTAAATTATTTCTTAAAATTATTAAAGTGATTCTTCACAGGTATGGGGTTTTTTTGGTTGTGGTCTTTGGTTTTGCTTTTTTTAAATGCGACATTAATATATTGATGTATCTTAGCTTTACATTGATTACCACAACTGGGTAAATAAGCGTAAGAATGCTCATTTATAAAATTAGAGATTTAAAACAAATTTTACAGCTGGAGAACTGATGCAAACATAATAATCATTTTCACAGCCTTCTCCTAATTCTCACCACCAAAGGTTAAATTCTGTTAGTTATGGTGGATTTAACTGTCAACCTGTTTCTCTCTTTTTACAGGTCTGTAATATAAACTAGACTGAAAACAAATCTAAAACTTATTGTGAAACCTACCTTTCTGAAACTACTGCTATTTAATGAATTGAATAAACAAATATTATAAGCAAATAAGTGAAAAGGTAATAATTTCTTTGTCTTTAGATCTTCTGCGTTCTTTCCAAGCAACAGAGATGCTGAAAACATTAGTTTCACATCTCATAAAACAACAAAATAGGTTTTGACGGCATTTTTTTCTTGGTTGAGGGAGGATACTCCTTTTAAAGGATCTCAGAGACCTATTCAATGACCTCTTGAGATAAGTGGTGTTAATTTAATCAAATAAAGTAAGGTTAAGATAAAGATGAACTATAAATAGATGCCTTGAATGTCTGATAAAATTTCAACAAGAAATAAACCACAAAAAAATGTATTAACTTTTTAACTAGACAATTCGGACCAAGAGAAATTGATAATTTGGCTTCAAACAGAAAATCATGTATTAAAATCTTGGAAATAAATAAAAGCATTAAAAACAGTGGTGTTCTTCCTCTTTATTTTCTGCAGTTAGAAGACTCCCAAGAACACCAACACCAGCACTACATTAGATGTACAATGATTGTTAAACATGGATCAAAAATGAACAGCAGCAACAGCTTTCAGTAAAAGCATGACTTCAGAACTAAGCTGGTTTTTTGTGTGTTTGTTTGGTTGGCTTGGGTTTTTTTTTATTATTGTTTTTGTTTGTTTGTTTGATACTCAAACAAGACTGTGTCACATCTGCAACTGGCACCAATTCAGCATAGTGGTGTTTCCTGACCAGACCAATGTTCTTCAGCTGACTCAGAATAGTGACCACTGCTCTTATATTCCATACCTGTACTCCATCTGTTCCAATATTTACTACAGGTATTTGATATCCGCACAGAAAACTATCAACAGCAATTGCCTACTCTTACAAAGACAAGATACTCCTTTTCCTGAAGCCCACAGATACAACTCCCAACAGGGAAATCCTCCCAGATGAAGCTAACAATGACCATCTTAGCTTGAAACACTAGAAGTGGACAAGAAAAATGAAAGACTTATATAGGTACGTGCACCTAGGAAAAGAAATAGCCTTATTCTGTGTTTGTCTGGATGAAACCAATTATGAATTATGTGCTATATAGAAATTTTATCCAAACTATATTTCTGCAAAAAGCATCAACTGCCAGCAGGGAACTAGCAGTATTTGCTTTTATCTCTTCCTTTCGTCCTTTGTTAATTCAACCTGAGAGATATGAGGTGTATTTACCCGCAGGAATGGAAAAAGTGACTACAAGTACTCATGACAGAACATACTATGAAACAGAGAAAGAAGGAGAAAGAATACATTAACATGGTGATAACTACAGTATTTTCTTCTCATTTACATGGAGAACAGAAAGAAAAAGATCAGTGTAGAAAACTTCACTGAAAAAGTTAACATTCAAACAAAATTAAAGCAAATGTATTTTAGCTATAGAAATTCAAAACCAAAACTCTGTATCTCCCAGTGAAACTTTGGCACAGAAAATACCAGTGTTGGTTTGGGTTTTGGGTTGGATTTTTGGTTGTGTTTTTTGTTGGTGGTGGCGATGGGTTGTGTTCTTTTTGTTGTTTCTTTTTTTGGGGGGTGGACGCGGGTTGTGGTTTATGTTTGGTTGGCTTTGGGTATTTTTGTGGTGTGTTTTTGTTGGTCTTGATTTGGTTGGTTGTTTGGGGTTTTTTTGCAGAGCAGGAAGGGGGATTGGTAAACTAAATCAGCTTTTTAAAGAAAGATAATCCCACATAATTCCAGCTGTAATATTCCAACATTCAGGCCTTTCACATTCATGGATATGCCCACTAAAAGTCAGATTAAAAGGCAGCACTTGTACTCTTCTCCCAGTCTGGAACCCTCTCACATTTAGGAAGAAGCAACTGGTATTGTTTCTATAATATATTAAAACTGCTTTCCAGGAAAGGACAAAAATAAAACCGTAACAAAACAGAACTCACCACAACTCCAAACTGCTCCGGCTCAGACAAGTTATTATACTCGTTCTTGAACTTGGACAATGCATTCAGCTGTTCTTGTTCAGGAAGATGTTTTATTAAATTCTGCCAAGAAAAGTAAAATAGGCTTTAAAAATCTCGAATTCTATGTTGCTTGAATTATTGCAGGCAAATGGCATTACACACCCATCATTACCACACGCTTCAAAGACAACACTCTGCCCTGAAGACAGTACCATATTTCAAGAAAGGATCAGAAAGGCTAATTCTAGCATTTCCCCATTACTTGATGGAAAAGGCAGACATTTCAGTTCAGTCAAAATCTGTTTTATTACAATGCAAGTAAATAGCTTTCGTGATATACAAGCAACAGGCTGCTTCATGATATTGCTGAGGACCTAATTTTACTAACAGACTAAATTCTCACTGTTGAAAAACAGTGGTAAGGTCAAATAGCATGAGTGTCTCAGAGCAAGCATGGACTATCTGAGACAGAGTTGAAGCTGAACGTAACAGCATAGCATATTCCATCTCTCAGCTTTTCATGTTATTTTAGACCATTCCTAGTTTTATTCCAAATAAAACAAAGATACACATCATGCTTCTTTTGAGCATGAAGAAAATCTTTAAAAAGAAAAGTGACCTAAGTGTAAACTAGAATAAACAAACAGCTTAGAGGTATAAACTGCTCTGTTCATCTTAATAACCTTAAAGTATTAATAATAGTTTCTGTGCCAGTATTAACTGTATCATTGAATGAAATAGAGGCTTATACCACAATTATATGCACTGTCACTGAAGATGATGGCTCATGTTTGATCCTTCAAAAATTTCTTAAGAGAAACATTCTTCAAATCAATAAATCAATCAGTAGACAAGCTCCTTTTAAAGGAAAGTGAGGTCTAACTAGATCAACAGAGTTTAAAGATGTTAGAAATCCAAGCTTGAACAAGTGAAGGCCAAAATGCATGCAGAAAGGAAAGGAGCATGCTAAACATTGCAGAGTCTCCTCACTAGGACCTTATTTTGACTTTCCAATACTGTGGAAATTTATTTTGCAAGCAAAGTGTACGAATATAGATTTGCCTTGTTTTGACCTTCGCATACAAATTGCTGTGTGTTACAGTATGAGTCACACATTTGAATATCAAAGAGCCTTAATGCATTAGGAAATAGAGACTGTCTTAGTCTATGTTCAGGCCTCAGCTTATTGACCTATGTGGTATATTGCTTCTTACAGAACTTGCTTAGCACAACCCACTTAGCATATGTAACTAAGTTTGCTTAGGCCATAACTGTGAACTTTTGAATTTTCTGCCCAGTTGAGAAAAGAGGGGCCCCAGAGTCAGTTCAAGTCAGAAGACAAGGGAGCTTTGATCACCAGCAGAAGCTGCATCCCTAGAGATAAGTAAAGGAACAGAACAGTGTGTCTGAGGACAAGAAACAGCAGAATGTGAGAACTTATTAATGTTCTGGCTTTTTAGCTACAAGTTTCTATTTAATGAGAGGCTTACCCTGAAATAATTGGATTCCAAGTGTCTTTTTCCTTACCTGAATCATGGACTCTGATAGCTGTGTTTCATCTACTTCCAATATCATCATTTTGATTTCCTCATAAGGCACTCGGAAAGAGCCAAGGAAAATTGCTAAAACAAAGATTCCACACACAATGAAGAAAGACAACAAACTTTTTCTACTTACAAAACACAAGTTAAACAGGCTACAGCATCTACAGGTTAATAAAGACTATGCAAAGTAATACAGATTAAAAAAAATAAAAAATTAAATGTATTTTTAATTACTGTTCTGTAATTCCAACCCTCTCCATCCATTCGTTACGCACAACATCGAGCATCACAGAAAACCTCCAGAAGCGGAGAGTGACAGTCTACTCTGCAGGATAATCTTTGCTGTTATAGTATTTTGCGCTGAAGTGACAATTACACTTTTTTCCATGGTCTTGTAAGAGCTTTCTCTTAAAAAAAAGCATCATGAGAAACCAAAACCATATAAACAATTAAAAACCAAAATGTTCTTATAAACACTGTTTATTCGTTCACTACAATCCATTCGTTTCTTATTTTATCTCTGCTGGCATTTAGAAACCTATTCTTTATAGCACTCCTCTCCACCAAAACTTCATAATCTTTATTTGCATACGAGCACATAAAAGTGACTATTGCCTTATTTCTAGAAAGTACATAAGAGATGGCCACACTTCTTGTAGACATTATTGTTGTTTTGCTAGGGGAGCATGGGGGGCGTAGTGGGACAGGCAGTATTGCTTGATGCATATGTTGAAAATATAGATAGATAATTAGATATATAGCTGTATGCTTGTACTTCAATGTATACAAAAGATAATAATTTCAGTCTTAAACAAGGGAAAACCTTTAACTGTTTTCCGGGTATTTTGGAATGTGTTTCAGTTGTATCAGCTCTAATGTCTGGGTTTAACACCAATGTGCACGTATTCTCACATGCTTTAAACAAAAAGTGGTTACCAGGCAGTCAGACAAGAGAGAAAGACATTTTTATGGAACATCTAGACAACGTTACTTTGTCATAAAACCAGACTCTACTTACACAGATTCTGTGCAATCTTTGGGTCCAAGACTTTTAATTCTTTGATTCGTTTCTTAATGGATTTCTTTTCTTCAAAGTCCTCCTCCTCTTTTTTTACTGCCAAAGTAAACAAAAATACACTCACTGTTTACTCTTAATATTTAGAGTAAACATTAATGAATTCAGAAAACGTATTTGCTATCAAACACAGTTCACAAATAACATATCATAGAATATACAGACAAAAAAATACAGATGTTTTGCATTTATTCCTTGTATTCACAAAATTATTGCTCTTCAGTCAAATTTTTCAGCTTGTCAGCCTTCTAGAAAAATATATATATATATATTTTTTAAATAGAAGCTCAATAAAGATGTTAATGGTAATTGTACAAATGGTCTAAGGTCATGAAAGTCATATTTAAAATACTATGCAAAATACTTCAGTCAGCCTGGCCAGGTCACCATTCTGAACTGGATTTTACCAATAACAATTTTTAAAGAAGATATGTCAATATGTCTCAGAAATGAGCAATAAAGAACTAACCCAAAATTTAATTATTTTTGTGACAGCTTTTGTTTAAATACATGCACCAAAATTATCAAAGGCGACCAAATCATTAAAAACTTAATATTACTTTATGATATAAATGAGTGCATACCTATTTTCTTATCTCCTCCAAAAATATGTATTTTTAAACATAGGATGTAACCACCATATTATAAAATACCACAAAGTGATTGTATAAATGTACATTAACACTGTTGGAAATTTTGGTTTATTCTTTCTTTTCAGAAAATAATTCATAAAATAGGATCTCCGAAATGCATTATATAAGCTGAATTTATTTCTCATTATTCACACGTTGTCATAAGAATTTCACTTAAAATAACTGCATAGGCATGATAATGTATTAGTAGGAAGCATTCCAATTATTGTGCAAACAAATGAAAATACCAAAATCACACAAATCTTTCCTTAAATCCAACTCGGCTGTCCTTTTTTTATTTTCTTACTTTTTTTTTTTTTCCTCTTTTTTTCCTCTCCCAGCACAAATCTTCACCATAAAATGTTATTCACCCTATGCATTACTATTTTTTATCTGATTATCTATACTCTCTCACAAATGAAATTAGTTTCCATGCTTTTACAGCATGATTGTTCCATATTAAGTTATACGTGCTTCAGATATTTGAGAGTAGGGTAGAATGCTGTAATAAAGGTATATGATATGTATATATATGTATAAACGTATATGCTACTGACTTCCAAAGGAGATGGATATAGATGAGTGGTCTTGTCAAGAAGGCACAGGATTAAAATTTCTATCTCACTGATGATTCCTGACAAAACTAGATGTAACATGAATTATCAAGAGGATTTCCCTAAGCTGAAATGACTTCTGTCAATTTAAGCTTTGAGAACTATGTCATTCTTAAAAAATGTTTTTCTAAGCACAATAAGTTTTGCCTAGGATTGGGACACAGACTGAATGAGCTCTTGAGGTCTTTGAGTTTTGTTGTCTGGGATACTACCACAGACATAAGAACTAAAAGACTTCACACAGTGACTGAAGGGACTAGATTCTATTCCCTTTGGAGTTGGTTGAGACACACATTTGAATCATCTCCTAAATCACTTCTTATACTCTACACCTGCCACGCAGCATGATGATCCACTTGAGGACAAATCATAGAATGTCCTGAGTTGGAAGGAACCCACAAGGATCATCAAGTCCAACTCCTGTCCCTGCATAGGACAACCTGATAGTTCACACCATGTGTCTGTGGGCATTGTCCAGTCTCTTCTTGAACACTGTCAGGCTCGGGGCTGTGACACCTCCCTGGGGATCCTGTTCCAGTGCTCCACCACCCTCTGGGTGAAGAACCTTTTCCTAGTGTCCAGCCTGAACCTCTCCTGGCACATCTACCTGCCATTCCTTCAGGTTCTGTCATTAGTCACCAGAGACAAGAGATCAGTGCCTGCCCCTCCTCCTCCCCTTGTGAGGAAGCTGTAGCTGCCACAAGGTCTCCTCCAGGCTGAACAACCAAGTGACTTTAGCTGCTCCTCTTATGGTCTCCTCACCAAACCCTTCACCAACTTCGTAGCCCTCTTCTGGATACTCTCCAGTAGCTTTATATCCTTTTATAAATGGGTTACAAAGCCACAGTCCTCCTCTTTTCTTTTTCTCCTCAGCCTACCCACAGCAACCAGTTGGCCTAGAATTTCTTTTAGCACAGATTTAACAGAAAGGTTACCATTCTCCTGTCCCAGGAAAAACGACACAGTGCTTATTATGCATGTGAAATCAAAAGAAGTAGGTTTTAACCATCAACGTGACAACTCAATATCCCATGCTCAAAAGGAAGAGAATGGCATTTGAGCTACTGGATAAAAAGGAGGCTAACACTAAAGCTTCACTTTTATCTGGTTATGCTTTAAGAAGAGGCCCTACAGAACCCAGGAGGGCATGTCAGGGGCTAAAAATCTCAACATCATGCTAGTCTTTTCTCCTGCAGTTACACACCTCAATGGACCTCTCAGATTTCTTATTGGCTACATGCTGAAAACAGTCAAAACAGGGGGCGGTTATGCACAATGATACAGCAAAACTTACGGCATCGTAACCCTACGGAAAAAATGTATAAGCATATGTCCTGGTTTTGTTAAAAACAAGTTTCTCTTTCAGTGAATTTTGCCTGTCAGCTAAAGCCTTCATATTAACTGCATTTTCCTGGAGAACCAGACACATGTTTTGGTAAACCTAGCAATGGAATGCAAACTTATTGATAAGCATGGATGGACATCTCGCGAGAGGGGCGATGAGAAACAAGTGACCAAGAAACTGACCAACTGTGTATAACATTCCATTCATGTGAATACTTCATATAAAAGTGGGAGATCACGAGGATCTCGTCCCATTTTCCCTATGGCCGACACTAGGAGAGGACCTTGCTAGTCATCCCTGTGAACTGAGGTCTAGTGAGAGACTGAATCCAGCTCCGGTTGGCTGCAGAGTCTAATCCAGGACTTTGGGTGCCAGTTCTGCAGTTGCTGAGACTTTCAGGATTGGTTTTGTGTATTTTGTATTATTTTCTCTATTCTTATTAGTAGCATTAATAAAACATCTTTAATTTTTTCCAACTCTCTTCTCTCTGTTCTGCTTTCCCTCCCGATCGCCTGTCCTTAGTGGAAGGGGGGAGAGGGAGGGGCAAAAGGGGGAAGTTGCGGGGAGAGGAGGTTAACAATACATCTGCCAGGGTTTTATTGTCACCCCACAATCTTAACCCTCGATAGCATAGAACACATTTACTCTAGTTACTCATGCAGGAATTGTATGCGAAGTTATACAACTATACAACAAACTAAATTGCTGCAAACTTACGTGGAACTTCTTCAGGAGAATTCAGGTCACATCCTTACATAGTTGGCAGCAATAAGAAGCAGAGGATACATATTACTTGTCTTCCCTACTGGAAATGTTACACTTGCCAATGAAAACTCTGATATCCCCTAGGCACCTGCAGACATTTTTACCTCACTTACTTATTAACATATAAGGGAGAAGGGGAGGGAGAAAAAAATGAAAAAAAAAAAAAAAAACAGAACCAAACCAAAATAACAAAAAACAAAAAGCAAACAAAAAACAAAAAGCAAACAAACAAAAAACAAAAAGCAAACAAACAAAAAACAAAAAGCAAACAAACAAAAAACAAAAAGCAAACAAGCACCACCAAGAGACAAAGCCATTATCTATTTCCAACAAGAAAAAAGGGAAAAAAGCCCATTGGGAGCGGGGGGGTGGAAGAAAAAATATTAATAGAAAGATGTGAACAGGTAAAGTAAATACAAAGAAATCAAATAAAATAAGCAATTAGATTTTCATTTGGGGAGGGCACTGGAGCAGGGAGGAAAGTATACAGAGGACAGAAAATGGGAAACATTTGCTTAGATTGGCAAAGAGAAAGCAGCCCAGCGAGAGTGGGCAGCTGCTGCAGAAAGGAGGTGACCATCAAGGGAAAAAGATGCAAGATGTTGTCGTGCTAATGAGAGAAGAATCAAACCAGGGAATCTTAAAATCCACAGACAGCTCTCATGTCTCCAAAGCTGGACCATCATACTAAAACATTAACTTTTTCAAAATCAAATGTCTTATTTCAGGTATTATACAACTGGAAAGTAATGCTACATATAAAGAACCACACAATCTTTTTAAGTTCTGTCGATATGTTACATCTGTCACACTGGGGGCATACACGTGGGCCCAGCATCTGAACTGGATAATTTTTAGTCAGTAGTACCTGATGTGATGCTCTAGCTCTACCCTCTCAGGCTTGAACACAAAGCGCTAGAGCACTTCGAAACATGTGGAATTCAACTCACACCCTTCACAGTTCCTCTTTTCTCCAAAATCCCACATCCTCATTAACATGACTCTAAAACTAACAGATGTGGTTGCCAGTGTACAGACGGACAAAACCTCAAAGGAGTTTTAGCTATTGGAAAGATTGCTTTTAATGTCTCCTTCAAACATGTGTCCGTATACTAATTCAACTGTAGTCAACTACCTCCACCTGTGGTAATTATCTGGCTGAAATCAGACTCCTGATAGGAGTGGTGACAGGACTGTTTTACAAATATAACATCACAGTTGGAAGCCTGCAGAGCAGCATTTCATGGAAATGTGGATTGAATCTCACATAGCTGCTCCGCATATCTACAAAAGAATAACAGTCTTAGTATGTACCACTGAAATAATCTGTACAGTCAAGAATTGCTATCCACTGTTTCAATTTCTGCCACAGGTCTTGACTTGGTCTTCCACCCATTATCTTTGTGTAGGAAAATCCATGTCTGTGCATCTGTATTCTAAAGGTTTTTTTTTTTTTTTTTCTAAAATACATCATCTTACTGAATAAAAAAAAAATACTTTTGAAATACAGGCTTTAAAAAGAACATGCAGATCTGAATATTTATTTTAAAAGGTCTGAATTCCTAGTGCAGATGAAACTTGAAAACTACATTACACAGAAATCTACAGAATACTCAGTGGAGTTATTTTGTCACTAAGTAACACAGTGTACAGAAAATTATACAAGACCTTGCACCTTTCCTACCCTCTTAGCTAAGGCAACAATCATCTTGCATTCTATCTTCACTGAAAAATGAAAGAACAAGCCTGGGGTCACAGGCTCAAAGGATGTGCCCATACCAATTCTCTTTATGAAAGTAGATGCCTACCTCATCTGTTTAAAAGTCTAACCCTTAGAAGTAAATGACAGCTTGTGCCCCATATAGTAGGATATTCAACTGAAAGACCTGCATTCTTCATCTCCAAAAACTTTTCTGGAATCAAAGGAATAGATGTTTAATAGAAGATGAAGTTGTAGCTAAATAACAGATGCTGCAAAAGTTCTTAGTTATTCAAAGCAAAAATGTGGAATAGTCTGCTATAAATCACAGAATGACTGAGTTTGGAAGGGATCTCTGAAAGTCATCCGGTTCAACCCCCTCACTCAAACAGGGCCACCTACAGCTAGGACTGTGTTCAAGTAGCTTCTGAATATCTTCAAGGATGGAGGGAGAGTCCACAACCTCTCTGGGCAACTTGTGCCACTGCTCAGTCACTCTCACAGGAAAAAAGTGTTTCCTGATGTTCAGGAAGAACTTCCTGTGTTTCAGATTGTGCCCATTGCCTTTGGTCCTGTCACTGGGTACCACTGAAAAGTGCTCGGTCCATCCACTTTGCACTTTCCCTTCAGGTGTTTTTATACATGGAGAAGATCCTTCTCTGAGCCTTATCTTCTCCATGGCAAACAGTTCCAGCTCTCTCAGCCTTTCCTCATAAGACAGATGCTCCTGTCCCTTCATCATCTTCACGACCCTTTGTTGGAGTTTGCCCAGTATGTCCATGTCTCTTTTACAGGTGAGCCCTGAATGGGGGACAGAACTCCAGGTATGTCCTCATCAGTGTTGAAATCAAAGGCCTGACAAAAAATACTTATCTTTTGACTGACATAACACAGTCTTTTGAAGACCTGGATTGTCTTAACAGCTCCACAACTACTGTCCCACAATACGACATGCAAAGCGGCAAATAAAAGTTTAGTCTCCAAAAAAGGACACCAACAAGCCTGTTTCCTAGATGCTGATGCTACACAGGTGCAGATTCCATAGTGAATTGCAGAGTTCACCAGCAAAGTTATTTGTGAAAATCTGCTTCAAAACAACAACAAAATTATGAACTAGATATAAATCATTCTGCAATATCACTTAAGACACTTATTTGATTTTTAATAAAAATAAGGCTAAAATGAGGATACTGGGCACGACTCACAACAGTGGGAAGAACAACTGAGGGCTGAGAGGCCAGGAATATTCTTCTTTCCAAACAGAGCGACCAACTTAAAGTTTTATCAACACAAATGTAACTCTCAGGAACTGTTCATTACTCCTAATAGCCTAATCTAGCCCTTTTATGTGGTATAGACTATTTTTCAAGTACTATAAAAAACAACTTTCACACTCCATCTTATTTCACATCTACGTATATCTAAAACTGGAAAATCAGAATGAGGTTATTAACTACGGTAGGAATATAAATAATGTTCACAGTTTTATCTGTCAGCTTTGAAACTGAAAATGTTTCCATCACTTTACATGAAGTTGGAGTGCAGACTCCTAAAAAGTATGGGTACTTGCTATTCTTCTTCATGTTCACTACAATAGATATGTGGAAAATATAATGCAAAGGTGCCAATGTATTCAGTGTTTCTGTTTATTCAGGCCTCCATCCTTTCTGACAATTTCTATTCATCAGTAATGCATATCTTTGGAATGGCAGTTGCTACAACAGTGAATATTTCTTAAGTTCTACCATTTGTTGTCTGAGCAGTTTGTAATAGATTGTCACTTCATAGCTCCCTCAAAACTGTTCGGTCATGCACACGTACAATTTTGCTCCTATACTGACAATGTTGCTGTTGAATTGGCTTTATTACAGAATCACAGCATGGTTAGCGTTGTAAAGGACCTCTGGAGATCAACTAGTCCAACCCAAATTCATGTATACATCATGACAACTCAGTCATGCTTCATGATAACTTCAACTCACGAACCATGATCTCATTCATAATAGAACATTTTACCACAAATAATTACTCAAGGGTACATAAGAACTGGCATCATTGACAACAGCAAAGATACAAATATAATCAGGCATTTTATCTTTGCCAGGCTATTGCAAGGTAACGCAGAAAAAGTAACTTAGGCCGTTACAATCAGCTATTAAATATATCCAATGACTGACTTTATAGATACTTTCACACAAAGCTCCTCTATGAATCAGCTTATTTTTTCAATATTTTAATTTACCACAAAACACTCACCCTATTAAACTTGTATAACTATATAATCTGCATGAGAGAGCAACTGAAGCATATATAATAAGTACAAGAGTTGGAGAGTAATATGTAAATTTTCTTATGGCTCTGTACAAATTTTTTTTAAAATCGTAACATCTTTTCAAATGGTTTTAGCACCTTTTATATTACTTAATACAGTCTTTAACTTTCTGTGTGTACATCACATTAAATGCATAAAAATAAGTACTTCAGCTTAGAAACTTGATAGTTGCCAGAACATGCTTACTGCCCATTGAAGTACAGTGCAATCATTGCATGAATAGGTGGACCAAAATTTTAAAAAAAAAAAAAAAAAAAAGGTAGTTAAGATGGACATATAAGGTCCTTACTTGCACAAAGTAAAATGGACTTGTGTAAAACGGTTACCATACTGGCTAAATAGTTTCTAAATAATGTTAGTTCTTTCGGAAATTAAAGACATTAAGCTGTCATGTTTTTAATAGCAACTGATAAAATTCTGAAGAACAAAAAATAATCTACAAAATCCTTTTTCTTAAGAAGCAACTACCTAAAATACTCTCAGAAATATGGCATATACAAATCAGAAGAATCTTTTTCTTAGTTACAATCTGAACACCTGTGTGGCTCCACACTAGAACTGAAAGTTTTAGCCAATATTGATTCAACTCCTGGAAGGACTGAAAACTTCACTAATTTTCCTGGGATGGGAAAAAAAGGGGGGGAACAAGATGAGCTTTCTCTGCTATATGAAGTTTGCTCAAGAGATAAAAGCAAAACATACGATGTTCCTAGCAGTCAAGTCATTTAGAATCCAGTGGACACATAATTCTGCAGTTTTCAGACCTCCCGATTTTAAGATATTTTCCTACCATCAAGACTTAGCTGCTTGGGCTCACAAGGCTGATCCATCACTTGACAGAAGGTATCAAAAGCAGACTAACAGGACCTGGGTGCATGTGCACCCAAGGTGAGCGTAGATGATCGAAGAAGCACAATAATGCTCCTTATCCTGTGAAACTGAATGACAACTGTTTAACTCTACTTTTGGGGGTTCAGTATTTGAAAGAAGGTAGATAACCAACAAAAGGATTGGATAAGGAGCCAGCACAGGTCAAGTTAGGTGGGATAAGGCAACAGAAGGAGCAAGATCCAGTTAAAAAGCAGTTGGAATCATAACTAAACTGCTGCCTCCAGAAACCTCTTCAATAATAACTATGCCCTGTTGGATCAAAATTCAACCTCTTCCAGGGATCAATAAGATGCACAGGAAAAAGTGAAACACCAAGTCAAGGATACATGTGCTTGCACATCTCCATATATTTGCCTTTCAGAGGCTGTCCAATTCCAGAGCAAAATCTTTTCATTTAATAACCCTCGATAGATTGTTCTTCCATGCTTTTTTGTAATTGCTTTTTACACCTAGAAATGTTTTGATGTTAATTAAGTCCTTCAGCACAGAGTTCCCATTCTTAATTATGCATTGTACAAAAAAAGACCTCCATTATGTGTTTTGATAACCTTCATCATTTTTGCTGTACCTTTTCTATATCTTTTATTAGTAAGAGGAAACAAAACCACACAAAGTATGCAGGATGTGAGCACAGCTTGAACTTGCACAGTGACACTTTTTTTAATTGTTATTTTGGTTTTCTTTCCTAACAATTCCCAAAATCCCATTTGCTTTCAGCCATTACTGAGACACAAAAGGTCTTGCCAGTATATTAGTAATTTATTAAAACAGTAACTAATTCTACCCTTTATTAATGTTTATCTACAATATGCACCATAGGTATCAACTTTGCTGATCATAGATCCTTAAACCCCAGAAATTGTTTTAAAATCTGTCACCACATTTGTCACCTTGCTTCCTTTCCTCTGATCCTGGCATAGACTCAAATAACAGTTTACACAGCACAGTTCATAGCTCAGCTGTTTCATCCTTCAGTTCCCTCAGAAGTCCAGGGTGAATACCAGCTGGTCTTAGCAATCTGTTACTGTCCACTTTATCGACCTAATCTAAAACTTCCTCTACTGACCATGCAAGTTGGGATTCATTCTCCAATGCACTGTTCCCTTCCCAACAAAGACCAGTTTGGAAGCAAATTCACTATTGGATTTAAAAAAAATAATAATAATTTTAAGCTTTGGCATTTGGAAGTAGAAAAGGGGTGTTACTTAAACTTTACCCTCTGCCCCCTTGGAAGACAAATAAGAAGCAGTAAGACTGACTTTTGTACTCTGTTCTTATTAAGTCTTTACCCATGATCAAAAATCACTTGTAGGAAAATTTTAACACCTTAGCTCTAACTCAGCAAAGCAGTAAGAAGCAGAACACCATTTGAAACACACTGAAGTCCCTGAAATTTAAATACAAGTATACATTCTGAAGTAAATTCTGAATGAGAGACACTCCAAGATGTGGCTTATGCTGCTTACAGACTCCTATGTTAAATATCATTAATATGCTGTAGTATTTGTATTTCACACACTATGCTCTGTTGTTGTTTACCAGAGTAGCAGTTATTTTTTTTTTATCTTCTAATGAACAATTCATTACTATGCTTGATCTCAAAACTCTTTCAAATTCACTAAATAGCTTCTAAAAGTCGGACAAACACTTATTTCTAGTTCAAGGTACAAGCTAATTTTAGATCTCCCTACTGTGCAATTTTTCAAATTGTTAGAACTATTTATCATTTTTTATTTACAAGACTAGGTAAAATATATTTTTCCCATTTGTACTTTAATTGACTACAATGTCAAGTTGCTTCGTGATAATCTATATTTTCATTTTAAAATATGTGAGTTTTAATATACTTGAGTTTCAAAGATGGAAAGTCTGGACCAGAGATAAACCAGTTCAAGTTTTTGCATCTTCAGTTTCTCATACAACCACCACTTTCATCCAAGTTAGGTTCTTAATTCAAAAGCACACACTTGAACAAGATTGATTTGATGACTACGGTTCCCTTTAAGCAGACCAGAAGAAAAATCTTCGTAAAACAGAGTACAGCAACTAAAGATTTAGTGGAATTGTCCTCCATTTCCTGTTTAAAGCTTCCTCCTCCCCATAAATTTGCAATTCTTAAAAAAAACTTATCAAAACATACACTAGTCTGCAAAATCATCACTGAAAAAGAATCTCAATTATTCACTAAATTGATTTAATTAGCATGAAAACTTGTAACTGTGCTTCACACATATACCGTGAAGTACAAAGGAAAGACAAATCAGAATACTTTTCAAAATAGAAAAAAAATAGACTGACTTCAGATATAAATAATGACAGCATGCAATGACCATTGATTCCATTACTTTCAAATGACTTATCTGCCCTCAGAGGTTTAGACAGAGTTCATCTGATATATTTCTGTTATTATACATACTACATACATTACTGCTTACCAGTTAAGACATAATAGATACATTTATGGACACAAAAAAGTATATATCTCTTTTTTTGTCTTGGTTTTATGTGGTATATACAGGACATAAATGAATTCCCGTCTTTGTACTAGTGCCAGTCTTTAAAGTCATGCACTATTCCATTCTAAAAGATGAAAAAAATTCAGAGGATTACATTGCTAGAGAGTTCTGGTGGAGTACTCAAGAAGTTCACTACATATTTGCAGTCAAAATACCTTTTTGTAAATATGGAATGCATGTATAGTTCAGATAGCAATGAATGACAGAAAAAGCTGAAAGACAGCATCTACTTTGAGATTTAAAATCTTACTAATGAACAAGGTATTTTATGTAACAGAAGTGAAATAGTCTGTTCAGTGTACATCAACTAAGAAGTCTTTTGATTAAAATACACAAACACAGGTTTTACGCTGAGAAAGATGGACTGTTTTCCTATCTAAGCTATGTTAAGCATATCTCACTAAATCTAAAAATGTAGACCATCAGACACTAGGAAAAAGATGCTATCTTAACCATAGATTTTTTTGTTCTAAAATATTATTTGACTCATGTAATTTTTCCCACGCATTTAAAAATAAATATTTGTTTCAAATGTGTAAATGTCTACATAGAAGGAAAAAAAAACAAACGAGCATTAGTTTGTACTAAGAAAACTACACAAATCACCAAATGAAATACTTAGGCTATAGCATCATCATTCCACAAATCACAGTATGCAGACATAGCAGAGGACTGCTCATAAAAGAAGAGAGTCCATTTGTCTTCACACACGCAGCTTTTCTCATGGCTGCATGTTCCTGCAATTTCTGAAAAAGCCAACACAATAATGAGGTTGCTTCAAAACCTTTCTCAATGCACCAAAACGGCAGAAAAATGACCAAGCAAAGAACCAAAATTGGGGTAGGTTTCTAACAAAGTAGCAAGTTTGATCAGCTTGTGGAATAATCTAACAAGCACCAGAATGGGCAAGACCATGTACCAAAGACCATGTAAGCAGGAGCAGGGCAGGAAACATCAGTCAGGCCTCTTCCCTTCAGCATCAAAGAACTGATGCGGTATCTGTTCAGTTGCTCACAGATCATCATCCTGTGGTCCCAGCTGAGCAGAAGCTGGCACTGCATTGGAAAGAGGCTGTTCCACCCTTTTTCCTGACGCTTTACACTGATTAGCATACTTTTGTCAGTGTAGTGGATGCCAGAAGCCAGTGTTAAGTTGTGCTAGTTCCCTGACCCAGTTCACTGCGTGGCCTCAAACACTTGTGTCAAAAAAGAAAGAGATTTGGACCCCCCCATCCAGCAGCACCCAATTCACCTGTCACTGAAATAAGGCACAAAACAAATCTATGCAATTCAATACCACATTAAAATGTAAGCAGAAGTTACACATTTTCAATTAAACATTTCTTTTTACTTAAAGGTTGTTTCTCTCAGAATGGTGCACCTTAATAAGATAAATATTTTTTCATAATTGACTTGATCTTTGTGATTGTTAAGATTTAAAGTTAACAAGTAACATCTATATCTACAGCCAAATAGAAGACATATTCTGACAGAAAAATGATTCCATTAAAATCTCATATCCATCCGTTAAACTACGGTTTTAATTTAACTTCATAAATTCATGTGGTGTTGTATAGTCTTACCAGCACTCAGTTCTCAAAATCAGTGTTTTACTGCATACCCCTACAGATGAATGATACCTCAAGGTACTCACAAAAAGATAATTTATACTAGTTATTATGTAAAAATCATTTCATCGCAGAACACATATTGCGCTATACAGTATGCTTTGGTAAGTACAGTCACTGAACACAGATTTTTCAAAGGGTACCCTGTGTTCTGATGTTATTTTTAATTCTTTTATTAACCTCTGATCTCAATGTAAAACAACTCAAGGTGTTTCCAGCAGGAAAACACTGGATCAAGCTTTCAATCTCACTCATCAAGCAACTGCACAAATAAAAAGGACATGGCAGGAAAAGAGATTGGGGAGTGCAGGGGCAGGAATGAATGACCTGACATGAGAGGGACAAAAAACTTACTAAAGCTACCACTGTCACCTCATAGCCCTGTCAGTGCCTCACATAGCAAAAAGGCAAGGGCAGTACTAACCTGACACAGGACTGATCATTAATCTATGGGAAGAAACAGCAGTAAGTGGGACTCCAAATTGAAAGGCAGAAGGGAAAGAACAGCAAACTGGGATTACTAGGGAGGAGCTAGAACATCTTGAATGAAACTGAACGAGACCATCAGAAGGGGGCTGCAAAAGTACACAGGCAGTGGGGAGGCTGAGGACATCAGAGGTAATAAATAGCGCTTCCTCACACCTGTCCTTGAAGTACACCAAAGAACGTGAAGTATGCCTATAGATCTGGATGGGTTGCTTCTACCAACCTAAGGTATCAGACACCAGTACATAACCAGGCAGCGAAGTATCTCTCAGTCTCCAAGATGAATGTTGAATGGCAACCTGAAAGTAGCAGTGAACTTGCAGGTCAAATACTTGGCTTTGAACCTCCAGAGCAAGACTGCTTACTCATTGTCACAGTTCCTGGAAGCGGGGACAACTGGGAGGCAAGCCAAGAAACAGCAAAATCACTGGAGATTTCCCATCCTGCAATCTGCAGCCCAGCATCTTCCTGACACACTATTGCTGCACCTGCTGCTCAAAAACATTTACCTTGTGTGGTATTTGGGGACAGGGGAGAGAAAATGTAGGAAAGTAAGTCTATTCCTTACTTGTAAACTTTTGAAACAGTAATACTAACTATAGTCTCATCTAGTAAATATAAACTAGGAACTTCCATTGTCCAAAGGCCAGGTCACTCCTATATGAGAGCACAACATGCATATGTTTCATCTTTTTATTAAGTCTACCTTCAAAATACTGAGCTCTTTTTCTTTAAAGATGTATTTACAAGAAAAGTGTACCTGAACCTCTCTGATCCAGTTGATTGGAACAAATCTGCAGTTTCAATTTATTCATGACTAGTTTATACTGCTTCTCTTGGTTTAAACAGTTATTTTCCCTTCCTAACGCTCTTCTAAAAGAATAAGAAAACAGTGCTACAACACGATCTTTGCTTTTTCTTAATTAAAGATTTCAAATCCATTTAATCTCTTCACCTGATCATACCGGCAACTTCTATGCATCTGTGATTTAATCTGTCATGAGTCTGGGACAGTAGAACTGAAAGTCACATTACAAAGTGTGACTTGTAAACACATTAACAACAATGCTTCCCTACTGGAAACACGTCTGTGAAATCCCAGATTTGTTCTGCTCTTCTTCGCTTACCTCTTTTTCTGTGTTTGTTTTTTCTTTCTGTGTAAACAACTGATACATACATATACATACATACATGTGTATACATAAACCCAAATTAAAAAATAAATAAATAAATAAATAAAATCACAGATTCTAGGGGTAACCTAAAGTTTGTGTTCACACTGTTAAAATTCAGGCATAAGCACCTCTTTTTTAGGCTCTGACACCTTGACCACAAGGCAAGGCAAGTTCTATTCAATGCTCTTATATGAACAGGCTGTAGAAATGTTACTTTGTTTCAGACAGCTGCTTTCTAGATTATTATTACCAGGTTTTCTGCTGTCTGGTGACACAGGTACCCTTGCACTCACACTCTCCCTTCTTAAACACCATCAATAGGCAGCAACTTTGCAGTAGTGAGCTACTACAGGTCTGATAAAGTATTAGCAGATGGATGCCAGCAAGGCTCCACAAAGATAATAAGAAACATTTTAATGACTGCTACAAAGTGTATAATAAAGGTTACTAGTTGCTTTTACTATCTGGAAATTTGCATTCCTCCCAACCCGGTATTTCAACTCCTATTCCCCAACATCAGACACAGGTACTTTGGATATAGTAGCATCCTGTTAAATGCCACTTAGGGAAATACAGTAGCATTTAGCAGTAAGAACAAGGAATTGAACACATTGAAATTTCTTTGTTACAAGCCAAAAGTTCTGAGTAAAAACAGATCAGTGATGTCATATTAAGGTTTGTACAAGTCCTATGGTTCTTACTTTGTATATCATACATGTAGTACAAATAATTTGAGGTAGCTTTAAATGTATTTAACTAAAACAAGTTATTTGAGAATTGATGGACTTAGAAGTAACAGCAAAACTGCCAATTATACTTAAGTGTCTGGTTTTGTTCCCAAATTTAATTTGTGTTTCTACTACTTATCTAGTTTCTTACCTGTGACATATCCTAATCTCCTTCAACTTGAGGATGCCTCCAAACTCTGCCATCAGAAAGTTCAGCCATCTCTTAACATGTGTAACAGACTACTAGGACTATTTAATAAATAATTATTCCCAAAACTGATGCTTCAGAAACTCTAGTAAGGGCCTCTTAGTCCAATGCATCCTCTTTGGATCTTTCACACCCCCTCTTCAACTTACACGCCTGCAGATAATCCCATTTTTCATTAATACTGGCACAGATACAATCCTACTGCAGTCCAGAGATTAAATCTATCACATTTACTTTGGTTAGAAAAATTATCATCTTCTCAAAAGAAATAAAATTTTGTCAACCGTGTGGCATAATTTACTTTTCATATGCTGAATCTGAGACACACAGCCCTTAAAAAAAACAAACCAAAACAAAATATCTCTGTATCTTTGTTTATAATTTTGTAGAAAAACAGTTCCATATTTCTGCATACCATTGATATTGGACTAATGAATCTACAACACAAAGTCCTTTGTGATTTTTAAAATGAACTTACAGAAAAGGTACTAGGCCTTTTTTTCCCCAGCAAAGATAAATATAAAAACCCCTCAGTACTCCCTTGCTATAACCACTAAATGATGCATGATTCCCTTGTAATCATCACTAAAAGTTGCATACACCATTCCTAATAAAAGCAACAAAATGGATGTACACAATTGAATAACGAAAACACAATAACACACACTCCATAAGTAAGTTAAAATCAAGGTCCTTACGTGCACAAGCAATCTGAATATTAGGCTGAAACAAAATACGGCTTCAGCCAACACTTTTCATTGCTAAATCAAGAGCTGTCAATCAGCACATGTTTGTGTGGTCTCATTAGAGTACATCGCCTCAATCTCAACAGTCATAGTAAAGAATGCGGAAAGCGTAACTGTATCTACTTAACCTTCATCAACCAGTATTCATGCACCCTCATTAATTTTTTTCATCTTACTTTCAAGCATGACATGGCTCATACCAGAACAATAACTTGCTGATAATTGTTCGAGACAACAGCTGGACAGGAACAGTGCAGAGGTGAACTTTCTTATAGATTATAGAGTGCCTCAGTGAATTACAATTAGTTTAAAAAGTCATCTGTCCTGTTTAGCAGCTTTGAAAAGAAGACATTTCATTAGCAGCTAAAGAAATTCTAACATATTTTAGGCTTTCATGATCCAATTGCATTGTGTTTTCTAAGACAGGAATTTCTCCAGATCACGTGACAAATATGGAAATGTGTGAGCTCACAGTAGATGTAACATTTATGAAATTGCTTTGTGATATAAACTGAAGTTTAGCTTGCCATTCATTATTTTCCAATTTAAATGCTAAGAAAATAAGAAGAATAACTTATGCAACTCCCAAATTACAAACCATCATTTCAAAACTCTCTGATGGTAACTTTACTGCACTCTTTTGAAAGAAAATCAGTGTCATATTTAAGAACATAACAAAAGAATTCAGATTGAGTACACAGAGCTAAAACAAACCACAACAGAAAACAAATGTATATATAGTTACATAGTTGCATTCCATAACAAGCTAAAGGAAGACAGAGCTCTTTTCTTAAGAAAATATTGTTCTCTCTCTAAAGTAAGAAAAAAAGCCATCCCCCAATCTTCTGGTCTCCCCCAAAACTCCAAATATAATTTGCTGTAATTGAAAAAAAAAAAAAGGAAATATCAGTGGAAATCCAGTAGATATCTGCGCTTCTGTGATGAAATACTATATCCATGTATTGCAGATTATGGTTATTATAGTGTACTGATAGTAAAAATAACTAACAAGATTACTTATAAAAAATGCTAAAAAAAAAAATAAAAATCTTTCAGATGTCTTTGTTAATGAACTGCTGTGTGATGATTATGTTCCGTGTCTCTTTTACAACAATAACTTCAGTGCTGCATTATCTCTTGCTTTTCCTGCCCCAAAACTCAAACTTTTGAAAGTCGGAGGATAAATTTCTCTAAATTTACCTCTAGTTTCTGAGGAAGTTGTTGAAATGGAAGTGCTCCATTTCAGCAACAGAAAAATCTCCATACTTAGAGAAACATTATTTCTTAAAAATTATTCATAGTTAGAAGGCTGTCTTCATGATAAAAATATGGGGTTTTTTATTATTGTTAACTGACAGATATCTGCAGAAATTACAATATTATTTTTTTTACTATTAAAAAAAAATGGGTGATGAAAGAAGAGCTGTAAAAAGAAAAGTGGATATTCAATAGCAAGTCTAGCTTCAGATGCAGAAAAAAACTTGCAGCTGAAGGTCCATTAGGAACCTATCCTGCCCAAATTCTTCACTTTGGAATAAGTTAATACATGAGACCGCAGCAACAGCTAATGACATTAATTTATACAGAAAGTAATTATTGAAGAAAAAATAAAAACAGATTTGAATTAAAACTTCTCATTGTCATAGGAAAGAGCATACATACTGACAGCATGGGAGACAGAGCAATGTGCCTCTTCCAAACAGAATCTTGGATAAGTATCATTAAAAACAAACAAAAATAAGGAGAGCAAGCACAAGACCTAGTTTTCCTTTCTTCATCAAACGACCGGTAGTAAGCATTAGTCAGGAGGCAGGAAACATTTCAGATTTAGTTTAAAATAAGTTGTTTATCAAGGAATGGTTTTCTGCAGTATCCACCTCCCAAAGGCAGCATTGAGTAAAAAAAGCACATCAATACTGAGATGCCAGCATTACTCGGAGAAAAAAAAATGGTCAGTAACTCAAATTGAGATCTGTTATCCAGACATGTATGTACAGTTATAGTTTCTAGCATAAAAGCACAAGTATACCACAGGTTTTTTTGCCATTGCCGTTTCTCAAGGTACACAGTAAGTCACCATGTGCCCCAAACTGGGCATGTTGCCATACAAATGTGGTGCATGATCTCTACTTTCAGCCCCACAAATTCAGAAATAGAAAGATTACATACATACACATAGATAACACATCTTAATGAATTTCATTTACTGAGAAGTAATCTCTCTCTCTCTCTCTTTAATAGTTGTTTATATAGGCATTGATACTGTGGGCATCATTTACCTGGAATAGCATCCTGGAGTTTAACAGCCTAAATACTGCTCTTTCAAAAGCAATATGAAACTTAGAGATATAGCAGCAGAGGAGCTGATAAAAGCATAAATGCACTTGAAGGAACTGACAACCACATTATTATCATAAAGATCTCTCCATGTGGCAATCAATGCTTATTCATCCTAAATCCCACCAATTTTCCTTGTAACTCTGCCTGATGCATCTGTAAATGAAACTTTCTGGGACATCTATAGTCCAGAACTTGACACGCTCATGACAGATGGGTTGAAAATGCACTGGTTTGTTTTGGTTTAACCTGATCAATGTAGAACAGGAAGAGAGAAGTATTTAGAAATCTTTATTTTAATTGTTAGTGGTGTTCTTCTAGTTTTGTTTTTGTTGGGGTATTTTGTTCTTGTTGGTATTTTTACTGTTTGGTCTGTCTTTTTTTTCTTGCAGGGGGGTGAGGGGTGTGTGTGTGTTGTTTTGGCTTTTTACCTTTGCCCTTTATAAATATTTTACTGTCCAGTTGGTCATTGTTTATCAATACTTCTCACACTTCCCATGCTTCCTCTGGAAAAAGTTCAAGAGGTTCCTGCATTTCCCATACTGTGGCTGGAAAATGGGACTATGAACAAGTCAATGCTAACAGAGTTTTATGGAAAAGAGAATCTCTGAAGAAAAAGTTCTCATTGTCATTTCCTTATCAAGAACAAGCTTTAGAGAATTTGGCTCATTGATGCTAAACTTAATCTAAGAACAGAAGAAGAGATACAGTGTCATAACAAAACACTTATCTTGTCACATTTTATAATTTGGACTGGGAAGTTTAGAAGAACAGACTTGATTGATATTCAAAATCAGGATGGTCATTCCAACTTGTATCTTTTCTGTCCACTTAAAAAATTGAGCCTTTATTTCGCAGAAAGAAAATAGGGAGCTGCTGCCTTTTCAAGCTTATTCACCATTTGGATCTAAAATGTCTTGTGCCCGGTCAACCTGAACAAACCTGCAGCTGTGTTTACAGTGCCCAATAAAATGAAGGAGGGAGGCTATACAGCAGCTTCCCACCTCAAAGCAGAACATCCAATTTTTTATGAGTACTACCTACGTAGTAGGTAGCCAGAAATGTACTGTACCAGACATAGAAGAAATGTAAAATTCTACTTCCAAAGCTTTCCAGTTCTTCTTGCTATATTTCTTTCCATAAATCTTCAGGTATTTGAAACAGCCACTTGGTTATAAGTCAAAAAGATTGACCAATGTTTAAGAAGTTAGGTCCTCAAACACTTGAGACATTGTACCACTGCAGTTTCCAAAATGAACTATATTCACTAACATCTCAAACCAGATATTGAGAAGGGATGTTTTTCTACACTATCTGCACTGAGACTGGAAATCCATGAGCTTATTCTAGCTCTGTCATGCTGATCTTGTTGATATTGTTGATTATTGTACCAAGATAATTCATGCATTAGTAAGGCACCTGGGACATGCACTTTACATCTAGAATTTGACTTACTATCAATCCACTTTTTCAGTTTGAATGAGATCTAAAATATACTGAGGTTTTACATTATGATTGTACTTACTAAAGTTATCTCACCATAAAAATGATTTACAGAGTTGCCTTCTTGCATCTACTTTCTGAAAATAGATGCAAACACATCAGTCACAAATAATAAACAAATAACATGGCTCTTCAATGTTTAAAATATTCCCTTTTTTGTCCAGTTAACTTTAAATCAACACATACATCTAGATTGACTACATATGGCACTCAAAGACATAATTTATTCTTTTGTCAACAGATAATCAAAGTTATTAATGTAAATGTAAACAAAAAAACCCTATGCTTATATAGAAGCATAATTATTTCTAAACTAAGCCCTTAGCTGAAGGTTGGTAGAAAAGAATATTTTTTTATGCTGTCATGGATGAATGAGAAATCTACAAAACATTACCTTATATTTTTATTCTTAGAACTATCAAAATAAAAGCCTTTCCTGAGAAGAACTGATATTTTGGTTTAAGACGACTTTGCTTCATTAGAAAGTATAAAAGTAGTATTTCTGTAATTCTCTCTGAATATACTTAAAACCAGAAGTTAACTAAAATAGAAAATATATCTTTAAAAACTGTTACTGTTGCAGAGACTTGGAAACAAAAATCTATACCTAAAACTGCATAGTCATTACTTTCAACACATACTAAATGTGAGATTTTTTTAACCAAATATTTGAAACGAGTCTGAAATCACAGTTCTAAACTGCAACAGAAAGAGGGAGGAGAAGAAAAAAGGCTTCCTAGCTTAATAGTCTCTTAAAAAACAACAGAGGTTGCAAAAGCAGAGGTTGCAAGGTTTACAGAGAACCATCAATTAGTAAGTTATTAAATAAGACATTAAGATCTGTTTCTAGTAAAAACGTAAGATGAGTAAAGTTTGGAATCTTTTTAAAATATACAAAGGTCAAAGTAATACAAGACATAATATAGGCTGAAAAAAGATCCAAGAATCTGGTTGCTATGGTGAAGACAGGAAGAAGCAGAAAGTCAAAACAGCATGCATAAATACTTCAAAAAAAGTATTAGGATATATAACAAAAAAGATGTAATGCAAGAATGCAACATGAGACAATAAACTGATTTCACATAATATATGTGAAATTAAAAAATCATATATACAAAGACAGAAATATACATTGAAAACTCACTGAGAAATCTGAAGAAGTGCACAGCCAGAGATATTTAACTGACCATTACTGTTTCTATTAGCAAACGACACTGCAAACTAAAGTTCCTGATATTCACTTATTTTTTGTCAGGAGAGTAATCCTGCTGACTGCAAAAGGATTCCTTATATAATATTTACAAAATCATCTTACTTTCATATGACATAGTCAATAATCAATAATTAAGGTGACAAAATGTTGTACTGTTTTATTTTAGGATTTAACTTAATTGAGTTAAATTAATCTCAATCATTAAATGATCAGGCAGATTTAAAACAATGCTAAAACCCAGAAAATTTACCATCTTAGACTTAGGTAACTGAACTATCACATTTATGTATTAGTTTCAGATCAAATACCAACAGTAATAGTAAGTTATAATTTTGATCTACCTATTCTTGCAAGTATATATAATCTCCTCACAGTAAGAGACTGAGGTTTAAAATAAGCTAGAATTAACAAAACAGTGATGAACAACAGAAGTTATAATTATAATAGCTCATATTTAGTAACTATAAAAGTACTGAGATTTATTCTAGCACATAGAACATAGTTTCATCTAGCATAAACTTGCCTTCAGGAAATTGCCCCAAATATTCCAGAGGGCAAGGGAAGGCAGGTTGTTTTGTTAGGGGTTGGAGAGTGTTGTTTGCTTTACTTTTCCTTGGGGATTCAGGGTGTCAAAGAGCCCAGAAAAGGTTGGTATTACTATGAGCCTTCTACAGGCCAAAAGGCCTGACTGATCTCATACACTCAAGCTGGAAACAACTGGATTTACCAAACATATTCTAGTTCAGGAAGTTTCTATTTAACACTCTACAGTTTACATCAAATTGTAAGATCACTTTAGACACATTTAAAGGTTGCCTAGTCCATTACCAGTGGCTGAAATAGGACATTAGGAATACTAAATGAGGTTTTAGAAGTTTCAACGCATAGTGTGTCAAACAAAAGATTAGGCTATTACAGGGGTATACTGTCTAAGCATGTGAGTTACACCATTAAGAGTCCACATGCTCACCATATTAAACACTAAAATCTCATAGTCTCAAGCCATAACAACACTGCAAGTAAAGGTAAATGGAGCATACCTTAATTTAGATTATATGCTTTAATATACTCTGTAATAAGCCAATTATTCAAAGCTGTTCAGAAGAGTGCCCATTTTAACTATTGATTTTGGACAGGTCTAATGCAGAAAAAAAAAAACCTAATAAAAAGTGCTGAGAAAAACATACAAAATGAGTCAATGATCATTTATTTAATTTTACGACCTTAGAGAATGTCTATTAAATTTCTACTTTGCTTGAAGAGAGCCTTGAAAAAGAAGAAAACTAACAAAGCAAAAAACAAGGCAAGTACCATCTAGTAACTGTAGCCACAAGTTCATTTATCAGAAAGTCATTCAGCTACAAACTACAACAGGTAAAACCTTTGTATTCATAATACAGTCACGAAAGTTTCTACAGTGTGAGGAAATTGTATCACATACCTCTAGATACCAGATTGCTCAGATATCAAATTGTTTTATTTTTTGGGGGATGCAGGGACTCTCACACACAAAGTTCAGTAAATAAGAGCTATAGCTTCTTATTGTTAGACTTTTAAATACCAGGAAACAATATTTTTCAATAGCAATCTCTAGCAGAAACAAACCATTAGAACTCCTCTGATTGATTGATTGATTGATACTAATGCCTTTATCAATGCATATCTGAATGTAACACAGAGAGAGGGTTTTAGGACGATGTGATTAACTACAGAAAAAGCCAACATCTCTCCTTTACATTTCCAGCTGAAAAAAACCAAAACAGAACATATTGTTCTCAGTGCTGACAGCAGTGCACCTTTCTAACCGTTCAGAAGATGCAAGCAGCTCGGAACTTCTTTCTCTCAAATGAAATCAACGTGAAAAATTGGTTATATACTAAAAGCATTAAAACTTGCCTGATTGCTGCAAGTCTGATATCCTGTAGTACCAGAACCAAGGTACTGAAACAAAGTATGTATTTAATTCTCAAAAAAGGCTCAGTATAGCATTGCTCTCACATATTCACAAGCTGATTTTGTGCAAATAGTCTTTGCTAACTCCTGTCTCTATCCAGAAATCTACATTACAATACTCTGCAATCTAAATGAAATACTATCTTCATGTAATTTTTCTAAGTATTGCTTATCTTAAGTTGCTGTATTCAGAAACACAAAACCACATGGTAAAAATGTTTCCAAGAAACTTGATTGTTTTCCATGTTTGAATTTGCAATGTACTTTCCCTTTGCATCAGTTTTCCCATATTTTGAAGCATATTTTTCATGATTGCTCATAACATCACAGGTACGAGCAACAACCAGAGCCAAGAACAAGCTTTCTGGGAAAACAGAAAATAAATTAAATAACTAATAACACTAAAATACCATCAACATCTTAAAGAAACACTATCTCCAGTGTAATTGGAGATTATATTGGAATCCACAGTACAATTCTCCAAATACACATTGGTGTTCTGATCTTAAAACAATATTTCACAATTTGCACACTAAAAAGTTCTAATCACTACCATTAAAAAATAAGACATTAAAAGAGTGAAGTTTGCTAATACAGGTACATGATTTCTAACCCATAAAAGAACCTTTCCTACTAATTCACAGCCTAAGTAGTTAGTAATATTTAAATATACTCAAAGACTTAATATTCAGCGTACTATTCTACAGAAACAGCTAATAAAATACTACAATTTTCTTTAAATAACAATACTCTGTTAAAAGCTTTCCCTAATAAGAAAGACAAATATAAGAAACTGACACAAACAGGAATCAACTAGAAAACAAGATTCTGAGTTACAAGATGCCACTTGCTAATTTCCCTGAAAAGAGACTTGCAGGAAATACCATTAACCTCGCTTTTCCAAAAAAAAAAAAGTCTTTTAGACTTTCAAAAGTCTTTTAGTCAAAAGTGTGCCCTATGTACCTGCCAATTAGAGAACATGTTACTTCAGCATTATTACAGAAGTAAAACAGATGTCACTTCCAAAGTTTGTACTTCTTATGAGTCTCATCTTTCACCAGATCTGTAATAGATATTCAGTAATACAGATCATTTACTGTACTACGACACACTCTTGTGGTACATTAAGGAATGAAGTGATCAACCAATCGTAAACAGAGGAAGATTCAAACTGAGAAAGCATCTATTGCATGCAAGCTTTAAATACCTAATTTCAGAATATTATATTAAAACATGAGTGGGAGAGAACTGTAGCATTTATCCTCAGTAAAACGCTGTTGTATCTCATGTACTGAGACTAAACGATGGTGATGATGGAATTGCAAGCGAATTCTTGTCTTTATTGGCTAGAAAACAGATAAATACCACACCATACTATAAAACTGAGCATAACTTCACTCCAAATTCAGATCTTCTCTTATGTGGAAAAGGGATACGTATTTCTGCATTCCAAATAGATAACAGGAAATCAAATGTACCTAACAAAGTTAGCATGTCAGACAAATACTGTGAATATACTTTTAGGCTAAATATCAAAAGACTCCCTAATTAGCATGCATTTTAAACTCCATCTAGAAAATTCTCATTCCTTCAGCAACTCAGGCAAACAATCTTCATATCATTAAAGCTTCTCGAATTCCTGCTCAAAGTCAATACTATAGCTTTGTGAGACTGAAGATGATGTAGATTCCATTATAGAGATTCTGAATAGTCAGTTGAGTATACAGTTTCATTTCTTTTACACATCTTTTATAAAGAAAAATACAATTTATTACACAACAACTGTGGAAGTATTTATCTATTATCTGGCCATACATCTTTATATTAGCCTCAAATTTTTGAGTGTTGGAGAAAGATAAGAAAGGAAAAGTAAGTCTGCTTTGTATCAGTTTAAGTCCTTCCAGTATTGATTACATTAAAATCTCTAAATGCTGTAGAACAGGATTTTATCTCTTTCTTCCCATTAGTTTTACATATGCACAACGGCTGACAGCTTGGTCACTAGACCTCACAGACTTTTGAGAAATTCGTCTAATCTTATGTGTATCAAAATTATTTATTATTTCTATTTGCAAACACTAACAAAGCATTCACTCTAATTGACCAGAATATAAAACTATTAGAAGCATCATTATCAGTTAATGTGATTCTTGCAGCAAAATCATACTTTAATTAAACCTATATGACTTTCCCCCCCCACAAAGACCGAATACAAATATTTCTCCGAGTAAACAGAAAAATCTGATTTGTGATCAAAGAAAAAGCCTTATCTTCAGAGACTGGAATCTCAAGTACCAAGAGCTACATAGCCAGTTCAGAATAAACACTGACAGTGCTACAAATGAACAATTTTTTTTATTATTTTTAAGGAAGTTTAATGTAATTTCCATTTCACCCTAAATGTAGGCACAAGTTCTAGCAAAATGAATCAAGTATTTTCTTGGCAAATCAGAGGCACAATAGCCCCTTGAAACAAGAAACCCTTTGTCCTTAATTTCTCTTACTCTTTTCAACCGTACTTATTTTTGCCTCTGTTGTTTCAGGAAGGCTTTTATTTCATTTCAAATATGCTTCATACTTTGAGTTTTGGTCCATACTCCCAGTTCTTCCCTTAATCAGAGTAATTTGAAGATTAGAAGTGGGTGCTTCTAGTGAGTATGGATACTCTGTTCTCAAAAGAACTATTTTTGTTCAAGTGGTTCAGATTCTTTATATTTATCATAAAGTGTGCATCTGCACAGCACACCTCAACTCAACATTTGCCCTCCCTTGCTCACTACCTCTTCCATTATTTTGCTGAATAAGGAACACTCAGAGGTGCATTCTGAGAGTCAGCTGCTCGCAGCAAACAGATTCTATCTCCACCTTTTTCAAGTTTGACCAAGTCAAATCCTCCATCTATCATTGCTGTTTCTCTTCTATAGAGGATTAAAAAAAAATCCGTTTCTGACAATATCTGACAAAATCACTACTGACAATAAACTTTCTCTCTTGGCTTTTTGCAGTTAGGATGGTCTAACCCAGTTTGGTTTTAGCTCTATCTATCCAGGTTTGTTTCTTTTCACAGTAGCATTATACATCTGTTGAACTTCACATGCCAACATTTCTCCTGCAATGTGCAAGTGAGTCTTGAATCCCAGTTTCTATTCACACATTCCAGTTACTTCTACCCGCCATTTTGCCAGCTTTGATAGCAGCTTTCTTTCAAACAACCTTACTGAACATTTAGTTGCTTTTTCCGTCTTCCTACTCTATTTCAAATAGGTGACCCAATACTTTAAGATATTACACTGAAATGCAGCAACAAAAAAACAACATTCTGCTGCATGTATAGCAAGTACATTGCAGGCGAATTTTAAGTGCTAAAAGGCATTACGCCACATGAACAAGGTACTGCAAAGATAAGCAGTTACCCTAAGTAGTCTCTTTCCAGCTTGTTATCCTTGCCAGCTATACATATGCATTTACAATTTTAGGAACAGGCATTTCTATATCAAAGGACAAGTCAGATTGCACAACAGAAAACACTCAGTCTTTACAATTGTTAAGTTGAATAACAGAACAGATAAGGTTCCTAAGTTTCATTACTCAGGTCCTGTTAAAGGTGAGTAAGGTTGTAGAAGAACTATCTCCTGAGTTAAAAAGTAGAGCCTCACTAACTTGTAAAAAATTGGAAGAGCAGTGAAGCAAAGCCATAAAACAGATATACAAAGCTGTTAAAAGTTACAGAACATGTTGTCCAATGTTTTCATTCTCTTAATTTAAATGAAACTGAAAGTAACAAACTGATCCAGAAGAAGAATGTACCTGAAAACTTAAATATTTACAGTGAAACAGTACTTAAATATTGGGAGAGAAGGAGGGAGGGAGGAAGGCAGGAAGGCACATGTCCTATTAGGAAAGTTTTCAGAATGCTGAACTGGATTATACCTTCTGTAAAAGAATATTTTGTTGGAACTCTGATTTGACTCCCCCAAAAAATCCAACCATTTCATATCAATTAATTTATCTCAATTCTCACACAACCTTCAGAACCTGATTGCTATTAATGAGGCAGGGAGGAACCCCATCTACAGGACATTTAGAAAATACACATCATTTATGGTGATGTTTGTTTCATAAAATATATTGAAAGAGCCTCATTGAATAGTTTGTCAGGACACTCTCAAGGCAACATACTTACAGACCAGAAGAATCTAGAATGCAAAAAACATATGAGAAAATTATTACATAGAGAACATGTAGAGGAGAACAGCAGCCTACAAGTCTGTTTCTCAAATGTTTACATCAAGTAATCGACTTACTATTTTTATATAAGACCTCATTTAATTAAGAATTTTTGTATAACATAAGGTAAGATCATATTTACCTGGAGCTAGAAAGTAAAGAGGAATATGTAATCTTAGCAGGTAAGGAAAGAAGATGTCTATAACCACTTTTTGCACATAAATAAAGTAAAATATTGTTCCAGTGGAATGAGATCGAATGCAAACAGAATCAAAGGCTCTGCCAAATATACTGCTATATTCTGCATGGCATACCAGTGTCCACCCAAGTACTGTCTACCAGCTGCCTAACTGGAAATCACTGGTCCATCAACACATCTTAGTGGTTTGGGTTTTTTTAATTAAATTGTCCTTGAAATTAATTTTCTCTGAATCAAACATTTCACTGAGAAACTAAATGGTAGATTTTCTAAAGGATGAAATGTAATGCTCATGGAAATTTAAATGCTAATAATTTTCATCAACAGTGACTTTGAAGGTTTGCCAAATAAGGTTTGTTAAACATTTCTTTTCTTGCATTTAAATTATTTTTCTCAGCTCACAATGAAAAAGGACTACAATAAAAGCACTGTTGTAATGAAGATTTTATTGCACTCAAATATAGTGTTACCTTCAGTCAGATATAAACACTTGTAACATTAGATTAGAAATTCATCAAAAGCACTTAGTGCATAAACATGTAACAAAACTAAAAAGGAGGTAAAATGCATGAAAATGGGGTCTGTTGTATGTGTATAGTATTTTACACCTTGTGTGTGATACAAACACTATCAAATTAATTCTTGCAAGATCCTTTCTGGTATAGAGACAAACACACAGGTTGTTACATTGAGTCTTTTCAATTAAATAAACAAAATTTTTAGTTTGAGCAGTGGCACTGTGATGATCTCCTTTAACTTTCATTTTAAGTTCCAAATCTGTTTTTCAGTTCCATTGGTATTTATGGTTTACAACTTACAACATGGAGCAGACTTTGTGTCCTCTCTGGATACATGAAAATATCTACCAAATGTGTACCTCCTCTAGCATTTTACTTATTCACACTGTAAAAACATTCTCTACTTGAAATCAATAAAGGAACGCTCTAGTTGCTTCTATAACAAGCCCTTGAAGGCTTTTTCTACTACAGTGTTGCAAAATGGGAGTGGAGTGTTTTTGTTAGCTTGAATATACTGTCATATTTTCATCAAACACGAGTTGACTGCAGACTAATATTGCATTCTAGGTAGAAATCAGCTATGAAAAAAAATTGTTTGAAAGAAAAATATAAAGATGAACTACAGGAACTACTCCTTCAAGGCACTTCACTGCAGAAAAAGGCAAGCGCTCAATCTGGTTTGAAGCTGACAGAAAATAAATAGTCTGCATGTAGAAGGTAAGAACCAATCACCTAATAATAACACAGACTGAAACTATGCCATAAAACAAAAAAAAGAAAATTAAAGTAAATTAAAATAAATTAAAATTAAGGTTAAATAAATACTTTGCTTAGATGGTTGTTTAAAGTGCTGTAACAAACTCTTCAGCAATACCCTTTCACTGTCTGATAAAGCATTTCCTTACTGCAAATAGAAGTCAAAGTACCTGTTCTAGTAACAAAAGTTTTTCTGAAACTATTTACAACATCTACTGACAGACTGCTGTTGCTTTTCTATAGTCCTACCAGAATACTCATCTGATGTTATGGAAGATTCTGACATACTCAAATTAGGGAACTGATGAGAATTTATCCTAAGAAATTGCTATAGAAAGAGACTAAAGGGGAAAAGATGCCACAATTTATAGCTCCAGAAAGAAACAAAGTACAAAATAAATGCTATTGTTAGATTATTCCAACCACTAATATGTTAACACCCTCTTCAGGTTTTCATTTTTTGTTGCTATATGTGAGGTTACCTCAATATAAAAGTCATGTAATCAGGAGTTATTCACATCCCACTTCCCTAAGTATAATTAACATCCAGATCAATTGAAGGTTTCTCCTAACTGTGGTAGGATATTAAAAAAAAATACATTAAATTAATTGTCGCAAATGGAGTCTGCCTTGGCTGTGATGGTAACTGCTAAGAAATCTCTCTGTCTTTAAGTCAACGCACAAGCTTTTCCATTTCATAAGAGAATGGTATTCTCCTACAGATATTCAAATAATATAAGAGCAGAGGTCATTCTATCCTTTAAGAATAAAAACTACTAATCAATTTACCTCTGATGGAAGTGTAAATATACCATCTCTTTCCTTGACGGAAAGAGAACATATTAAAATTGCAAGATACCATTGATATTTCAGTGTTTGTAATTGGTTGCTGTCTCTTGTAAATGCCTATAACTTACTCCTGCATTCTTTGGGAAAAAAAACACCAAAACACTTTCGTCCTTTTTTCATTGTATATGAAAAAAATTTTAGAATAATTTTAGAAGGTACTAGAATATGTTGTTGGCAGTCTTACAGGTTTATAATAATAAGATTCAATAAGAAGCACAGTTTGGAGCAACTTCTGTGTAATTCCTCCTTCAGCTTCTGTGTAAATCATCGTCCAGAGGAATAAAGTATGAGGACATTATGCTGCTCCACCTAATCTTTCAGGCTGCTGGCCACAGGTTCTATTGCTCATGCTGGGTAGGCTGTGGTATGTCAAATACAGCGCTAAACTAATTCATACGGCTGATCTGACCTTCTTGCTACCATTTACTCGCTTTTCTGGTTTAAAATGTTTGAGACTTGGTTGGCTCCATAGCAGTTTAGGCCTTGATGGTTTTTCTTACAGACTATAAAGGAGAGGAAGAAAAAACAATAGAACTATATTGACTTTTTCAAGACAAGTGCCAACAGATATAGCACTCCCACAGAAGTGCTTTACTCTGAATAATCAAGTCTGGCAGGAGCTCTGGTGTTACGGGATCAGACACTGCCATCTCCAATAAGATGAGGAGGAAAATCTGTCCCAGTTGATTAAAAAAAAAAAGAGAGAGAGATCATGCAGTCTTTCTGTCTCAAGTTTGCTAGATCAGTTCCCTTTAATATCTAGAAAAGAGAGAGGAGTAAATTTCTAATTTCCCATGTCATCTCCCATTAACTGCAGTTATCTGCATATTGTTGAAAATAAGGAAGAATTTAGGAGTGGCTTCTCGTGTGTTTCATCTGCAATTGCTAATCCTCATCTGCACTTTAACACTTTAAACATAAGAGTTATGGAAAAAAATTATTTGGATCAAATCAAATCAAATAAACTTATTAATAGGATATTTATAAACCCAGCACACTAATTATAACACATGTATTTCAAAAAACTACCACCTTTCTAATATTTTGCATACATGAAACAAATTTTCATTTTGTATTTAAATGCTTCCAAAGATTTCTTTTTGGGTAGAGGTTGCTTTCTTGTGCATTCCATACAACTTCCAAAGTCTTGAAATCACCTTTGGCAAACCACTTCAAGCACCCAAAGGATGACTCCAATCAACAGGTAGTTGGTTCTCTCTTGAGTTACCGTGAACACATGCCCCACTTTAATTCTAACTACTACAATATCACTACATTAATTATACTTATTCACAGAATTCTACCAACTTATTGTTATATCTTCTCCACACCAGTATATAAAAAATACCCCCACAAATGAAGTACATTTCTTATAGGTGTTACATTACTTTTCTCCTTTCTACAACAAGACCAAGCATTTGCATACAAAAACTTACCTTATTTCAGCGTTGTAAGTCTTAAACACAATAGCTTGAAGCTACTCTAAGCAAATGGGCATTCATATCCACGATTAAGAACCTAATATATGCCCTACTGAGTCTGACTAGTGATTCCCCTAGCCCAGCACTCTCTCTCCAAGACTTGCAGTAAGAGATGTTACTTAAAAAAAGACATCACACCAGCCTTATCACTACTGATAATCCATTCTCCTCACTTCCCATAAAAGGGACCTGCTCTTCCTTCCCTAGGAATGTTACATCCTTTACTATTTCTTTTGGACTTAATCTGTGTAAGGTTCTTTGAAACTGCTGAACTTTTGGAGTTGTCACCAAGTGGTCCCACCAATTCATTACCTAACTTCATTTTCAAACAATTAAATACACTTTTCAATATCAGGTGAAGTATCCTTTGCAGGAAATTAGGAATTCTAAGAGAGTATGTGAATAATGCTCTGTTTACATTTATCTAGCCACGCTTAATGAGTTTTCTTGTTATCTTCATTTGGGCACGTCTTCCACATTTTTAATGCTCTCTTCTTCCCTGCAACAACGCCTTTAACTTTTCTATTGAGCCACACGTTTTTTACCCTATAGCTTTAGTTGGGCTTTTTCTGAATTACATTACAAAGTTCATTCAGATCTTTTCAGACAGCATTTTCAGAATAGCCTCTGGGTTGCCAGTAGGCCTGGGTATCTTGCTTGGTTGACCATCTGTGTCTTTCATTCAGTTCTCTGTCCAAAGCTGAATACCTTTATAATAGATTTACTTGGATTTTTCCCTCTTGGTTAGACATTAAGATAGTGATCATCCCCTCCTCCTCTGACCTCCCAGGTCCTGTGCATGACTGAAGCCCATTCCCAGAATAGTTCCCTTTCACACTGGTTACAGGAATATCGAAAACAATAATTTGTCGCATCCAAATCTTTCAACTTCTCATAACATCCTGGTGAGGTTCAATTCAACCCATATGCAGGTAGTAAAATCTACCACTTCATTGCCACAAAATTTGCAGCTTCTCTAATCTCACTTAACATTTCCTCACCACAAACATCATGTGATTCGAGAGCTATTAATACAATATAATATTATATTATTAGAAGGAATTTCCATTCACAAGGTTTTGCACAGTAGGCTTTTTTCCCCCACAAGATTTTCATGCTGCTACACTTCATGCTATCTTTCATGCAAACTGCCACTCCCCTGCTGCCTGTGTGTCTAATCATTCCAGCAAAGCTGGCAGCATTCTCCTTCCATCGGACTTCCAACACATCTATTATAAAGCAGTTGTCATTTGATAACAGGCATTTTTGTTTGTTCACTTTATCTCTTAGGCTTAAGATAATATAACTGCACATATAAGGTTTGTTCCAGCTCTGCTGCTCAGCATTTCACACACCAGTTAACTTTAAGTCATATATTCAGTTTAACTTTTTCAAAGTATTAGAGTAAATAGAAGATTCCTTTGATATTTTTGTTGCCAAAAAGTCTTTTCACAGATTTTCTTCATTGATTTGCAACCAAGAGTATAATCCTGATAAATCTTAAACACTTGATATTTCTTATTATTTCTTTCTCTTTCAAGTCTCTAACTACCCTTTGAACCAATCCTCCTTTCTGCATTTAAAAAGTTATCAGAAAACTAAAGATCATTCATACAAACCATTCACATTCATCATCTTATTTTCAGAACTCCTCAATTACTTTTTTGTTCTTTCCCCATCAGCCAGGGACAGAGCCATAGAATATACCTTACTTTCACGCTGATGTCTTTAAGGCAGCAATTTCATTCATTCCTATTCTTTTAGATGCTGACAAAAAGCTAATGCTTTGAGGGTTCCAGAATCTTTTGTTTGTTTCTTGGGGCATCTCACAATAAACTCTCAAGTTTTCTGGCAAATATTTAAATGCATGTACACTTTTCAGTCATAATCAAATCTTTTCTCAAGTATTTACACTGAAAATATTCCCTCCACACACTCAGCTGTATTTCCAGATTCTGAGCTAATATTCTCCTCCCACATTCCCTGTGTAGCAGTAAATCTAAATGGTTTTATGACAAAGGAGTTGGTTTTCCATTATGCCCTTCCCTACTTCTTTCATAACTATAATGTTAGATTTCTTTAAGATTACAAATTTATTCTGAGACAAGAATCAATTCTGAGTCAATAAATAAATTACACTTTGTCATCGGTTGCTACAAGGATATTATCTGCAATTGATGCTTTGATAGTTCTCATTGTTCCAGCTCAAAGTTTTAATTTTTATATAACGTTTCATTCACAAAATGGTTCAGTTTCTGGAAAGTGACAAAAATATCTTTATAACAAGTAAAAGAATGAAGATACCATATACCAGCCACAAACTCATCATTATTGCCATCACCATCGTTACTATTACTGAACAAGCAGCACAGTGAGAACATTTCCTCCAGTAAGTTACCAAAACTGTTGTCAGCAGAGTAAAGCAGGTCATTAGTTCCCTCTGTTCTCTTCTTTCTCAGGAAGAGGTATCTGGAGTACTTTTTCAGTTTGAGGCTTCCCACTTCAAGAAAAATATAGATATAGAGGAACAAATACAGTGGAAAACCATCAACACAATTAGAGGGCTAAAACAAAAGATGCAGACAAAAAGGCGGAGAGAGCTGTCAGTATTGAGGATGAAGGTCAAGGTAACTCTTAGTGCTGTCCAAAACTGCCTAACAGAAAGCTACAATCGAGAGCAAATCAGATTCTTCTTTGGGGTGCACAATGAGCAAGAAGCAATAGACACAAGTTGCAACAAGAGATATTCCAGGAAGATTTTATGAAAGAAGATTCACCACAATGATGACAAATATGGCAACAGGTTGTCCACACATCTCCATCTTTAGGGGTATCTCAAACTCAGGAACTCTTCTTTTACAAAGCTGGTTGGACCAGATGACCTCCAGAGATCCCTTACAAACTACATAATTCCGTGATTCAAGAACATGTCTCTGACATGTCTCTGGACATCCTCTAGGAAAAGTATTTTTTTTTTCCTCCATGTACCATTTTGGCTCCATTTTACTATTCATTATTCTTCCTACACTCTGAGGCTCGTCTCTCTTTTACTTTTTTGTTCTTGCAGTAATGTTCCTTTCATACCTCTATAACACATTCAGTTACTTCAATTCCTTCAATACCCATTCAGAGTTAACACATAACTTCTACACAAACATCTGCTAAAGCTTCAAGTCTCTTCTATACTGTTATGTATTCCTTTTTCTAGTAGAAATTTCTCAATGGATTATTTACATACACATAAGACTTCCTCTTATGCATCAACACTGAAATACTTTCAGCACATCAGCTGGCAAAATGCAGCAACTGAACATTTGAGTACTTCAGTCTGATTTTACTTAATCAGAATAAAATTCATTTAAAGCATCATTGAACATTCTGGTCCCTGCTTGCACAACTGGATACCTCTTGTTACACAATGGCTTCGATGAAAAGAGTGCATAAGCAGATCCTTCAACAGAATGGAAAAGAGCTTACTCTTTGAATGTCATCATTTGGCTACAGAATCGTTTTCAACTTCTCATCTTTCTGGTTTTAGAGAGAAAGCTTTAGAAATAGTCAAGGACTGCTCCCAAATTGAGTCTAGTAAATGGCTTCCTCATTCTACTATAGAATGCACAGTGTTAAATCTCTTCAAGACTGAAAAGTGAAGAAAACTGGATGTCTCAAATTTATCTGGCAAGTTTCGTTATGATAGATGTTATGTATAAGCTAAAATGAAGCATCCCCTCTCTCCATGGTCATGAGAACAAAAGCAGTTACTTTGCTGCCCTTTGTACTAGAATTCATGCTCTTAAGAGACAACGAGATGCCTGATGCTGCCTACTTACATTCAGGTAAATTTCTGTAAACTACTCACTTGAACAAAGATGAAATTTAGTTCCAAGTTGCCCTTTAGATACCTACTCACTGTTCTAAATAAAACCTTCAGTGTCTCCACTTCCTTTGAAAAATTAAGATGATGTCACACTTATATCACCCATGTGAAATGAGAGAGATTTCAAATCTTAATAAAAAAGATTAAGCAGTAAGCTCCACCTGTAAAAAATATTAAATTCGTCCCTGCAGGCTACAGCTTTTTAATCGTCTCCCCATTCCTCCCCCTATTTGGTACAGAAGGGTACTTCACTGACTTTTCAACTGTAGATCCAATAACTCTTCTATTAGATTTTGTCAAAACAATGTATTCAGTTCATTCAGTTAAACTTTGAAGGGTTGTTAATCTTATTAACTCTAATGTTCTCTGTGTCTGTGGAGATTCACAGTCCTCTTCTGAGCCATTAACATGTTTGGCCTGAACATCATCTTGTCTCCCAAATTTTACTGTTTAATTACACATAGGAAACAGTATTTCCTCCAGTGGCTTTTAAACTTTCCAACCTATTAACTCAGGAAACATTCTTGGGAATTCTCCTAACATTATAAAGGCACTACAATTATCTTTGAGGCTTACTCTAACAGGTTCAAGCAAAAATGTCTGAAGTCTGTGAGGTTTTCCTTGCCTTTTTATCTCTGCACAACATTCTTAATATAATAGAATATCAAGAGTAGTAAACTGTTATACTCAACTCAGTAGAAATACTGCTAGACCATAAGGCCTGATTCGACAAAAGCAGAATAAAGTTCTTGGGTATGGTAATATACATCAAAGCATTATAAAAAAATTGAGAAACTTGAGAATGTCACACATTGTATTAAATAAAAATATCAAAGTGAAATTCGTAAAACAAATTAAAAATGTAATAATGCCTTTTCAATTTGAAAAGGAATTAATCATTGCACCCCTTTGGTTGCCCCAAAGTATTAAGTCTCTGATACCAATCAAGGAGGGATGGGGACCAGGCGGGGGGAAATCTGTCAAGAGATCACAGTGGAAATACAGGCATTTTATATATAGGGCAGAATAATCTAAACTACTTCCAGAAAGGGAAAAAAGGTTTTAAGTCAGGAATTTTGCTCTTCCACAAGGCTTAAAAAAGTGAAGAAGCTAAGCAAAATATCTGAGATCAATGTTGCTACAGGTTTATCCGAAAACAAAAAAATTCATTAGAAGGCTCTCCTTCATGGAACCAAAACACATCAATTACCATATGCATTCTGAGGGTAAACACATCATCTTACACTCTAGATTAAGTTGATACAGGAAACTGACAACTAATTTATTAACACTTAATAACTAACACTTAAAGAACTAACCCTACCCCACATCACTAAAGACACTTAGAGAGCTAACCCTTTAACCCACATCACTAATGCCTAGCCTTGCTTAGCTCTGTATAACTTATTGTACAAAAAACAGGACTTCACTGACGCCTTGCAAAAATAATAACCCTTGGTGCATCCTTGGGTGAACTAGATTACAGAAACTCGGGCACAGGACAGGAGATACACCAGTTTTAACCAACTCAGCAGTCTGAGACCTAACCAACTCACCACACTGGACCAAAGGTGACCGTGTACAGAGAAAGAGGACTTGGGTTCACCATCACTGTGCAGCTGCAATCAGGAGGAGCCAGAGGTGGAGACTATGGAAATGGTCTCCCAGAACTCACTGTAATACGAACCGCCTTCTCGGGGACAGGTTATGAATATGTATAGGCGTTCCTAAAACTTTTGTGAATATGTAACACTTTACTGCATTTAACCAAACTCACAGCTACTGTAATTTTACACACACATTAGGTGAAATGATTCCCCATGTGTCCGGCGTCGTAAATAAATGCATACCTTCCTTATAACTTCAAGGGTTGTAAGGTCATTCCGTGCCACAAAGTCACATCATTTTATTAAAGTATTCTGACAAAATTTTATGGATTTTTTTTTCTTCAAAGGTGACTGAATAAAAGTCTATATTATTTGGAAACATTTCTTGGGATTTTTTTGGTAAGGACTTCATTATAGGTCACACAATTTTTGCCACCCTTCAAGTAAAATAGTTCAATATTACTGCTTTAAACAGTCTGGGATTTTCAAACTTATTTCTTCACACATTTCACTTAAAAACAGAGCATTAATGTTATAGTCTGAATTTTTCATATGATATTTAAGCCCCCAAAATGTAAAAAATATCTACAAAAGCTGAAAATTAAAGCAACCCATTACTTACCCCTTTTTTGACAACAAAACGTAAGTTCCAATTTGCAAAGCATGTCAGCATTCTCATACTTGTCCTCTTCTGCCTTAACCCAAAAACAGGATTCTGTCATTTCCTGAGGCCTGATCTACAAGCAAGAGACAAAATAAAATTTTATTAATTAAATTATTTTGATACTATGCAGATATTGTGCTCTGTAGAGTCTAAAGAAATACATAGAAGCTCTGTAAAACACATGAACTTTTGGTATATTACTCATCTTTAGAATTATTAATATATTACTGATTGAAGATAATAATGTTTAGAGTAAGTGCTTTTGGACATACGATTGTAAGAATGCAGAGCAATACAGACAACATACTCTGCTATCCAGTGTCTAAATGTAGCAAATTATATTTGCTCTAGATTTAAAACCTGGATAAACTTAAAATAGTCTCTGAACACAGGTGGTTTAACTGGATATTAAGTGTCCTTTAAGTATACTTTTTAGATTATAGCTTTGATTACTTCACAAAACTCTGAAGAACGTTTTACAGACTTAGTTTGGTCTAAATAATTATAGTTTCAAAAATGCAGTAGATTGATCGTCCTAGTATACTTGATCCTGTCACAATGGAGAAGAAAAAACAAGCAAACAGACTGTATATTTTTTTCAATCAATATATTTATATAAACATATTTACACTTACGGCAAATGGAGAGACTTGCAATGCCTCTTCCCACAGTCCAGCTAGAGAGATGTAAAAGATTTGTTTGGAAACTATCTGGCTGTTCAGCTATCAGTACAGGGCAGTGACTGAACCAGGGTCAACAGTTTGCTGAAAGACATGGCACAGCAGGACCCAGGAGAAACACTGCTACCAAGATTGCGTTATTCTAGACCAGAAACGAACTTTCCAGACATCTCATAAAGTCGACAGATACTTGCCCAAATGATTCATGAGTCAGTGAAACACGGATTTTGGAAAACAATGACAACTAAAGGCAGAAAAGTATTAATATCTTATGGAATTTTAACTAATGTATCATGTGCTCCATGTATATATAATCTTACTCCTGACAATCTGTTTATCCTAAGCTCTACACAAGATTTTACATCAGGTGTTTGCCTTTAATCGGTATTACCTTGGACCAGTTGAGTCTCTTCATGGTAACTTCAGGTCTGAATTCTTTTTTCGGCTTCATTCCAAATGGCAAAGTACATGAAGGTGGAGACCACTGTGCTCCGGGCAGGCCTGGCAGAGGCGGTGGTGGCGGAGCACCACCAAAGGCCAGAGGAATTCCTAAGCCATTCAGAAGTGGTGGAGGAGGAGGGGGAGGTGGTGGTGGTGGAATTGCTCCATTAGAAGGCAGTGGCGGAGGAGGAGGAGGCGGCAGTTGATGTGGTCCTGCAGCGTCCAGTGGAACCACAGATGCATCTCCACGTGTTGATGGTAGAAAACCAGGTGGCAAGGAACCATACTGATAAGGAAAATGCAGTTTCACGCGTTTTATCAACAAAATGCCATATCAGTCACAGTTTATAGATTAAATCCAGCAAGCCAACCGAAAGTTAGTGATATTTTTCTTGTATAGGACAATCAAATATGAATTCTAATGAGGCCAACATGCTTTGATTTCATAACTGGAATTCTCAATATTTGAAGTAAATATTCAGACCAGGGGGTGCACACCAAAAATTAAAATTGAAATGCTATATTCTATTTGTCATATTTCACTGACCATGATCTAAGAAGTATCTTGATGAAATTTCATCTAGAGTACCACATTTTAGCTCAACTTAAAAAAAAAAACCACAACATCCTAGTCTCTGATGTTCTTACTTATCCTACAGATTACAGAGAAATATTCCAAAGACATAATAGCAGAATCTGATGAGATTAATAATTCTGTTGAGAAATAGATATTTTCCAATACAGGAGTGTTCTCTTTCTACAGAATCAAAGGCATAAAGTAATGAAGAAAAATAATTCTTCCAAAAAATATAGTTGTCTTACAGTGCTTCTTTAAATCTGTAGACACATAAAAGTAGTGGCTATTCTATCTGTTAAAATTGGAAACATTGCCCTATTATAACTAAGTGGACAGGGAAAGTAGTAACGACAATATTTAAGCAGTTTTGAAAACTGTAGCGACAATTTGTAAGATACCACACCAATTTCTTACTTCATATATTAAGAACAACTATTTTGTACTGAAATGGGCTTATTGGCACTTCAGTAAGTCTAAAAAAAAAACCAAAACATTTGTTTCTACTATTTGAAGAACTTCCATCATAGGCCTTCAAACATTAATAAATATGTACCTGAATACAACAAAGAAAGAATCAATAATATTGATCTAGTTGTGATAATGATTGATATAGGTGACAGTATTAATCAACTTTTCAAATAATGATTATGAGCTAAAACAGTCAATTTTATTTTTTAAAGAACGGAAGGGGATACAATAAGCAAAGGATTTAATTTTTTATAAAAGGAAATAGTTGAATATCAATAAATGCAAATAAATGCACAACAGTATTACTGTTTTGAATTTCTCAACATACACATTGCTTACACTGACAAGTAGACACTGAACAACTACGCTCTAACAACAAAGGAAATTCATGAACAAATGCCAAATACAACAAAAGAGTAAAGGAACGAGACCAGGAGAATAACAGCGCTAACAAGTAGAAGTAGCCATGCTAAGTAGCAACTGATGCCATAGGCAAACCAGAAATTCCTCTTAAGATGGATTTAAGAGTATGAGAACTAAGTTGCAGTAATCATTTACTTGGTATTTACAAAACATTCAAAGTAACATTAACAGTGGGATAATTCATGGTATGATAATTTGTTAGTAGGATATATATATGCTATGCTCACTGTCTGCCCATAAAAAGTTATATTTAATATAGTGAACAAAAGAACAAGTTAAATATAGACCTATTTCACTTAAAAAAACTAAGTATGTTTTCAAGATACACACATAAAAATACTTCCTTAATGGGTGATATATAGCTCTTAATAAAATTCGTTTTAGAAAGCAACAATTTCTGTAACTCCTTTTTTTTTTTAAAGCCTGTTTGACTTCAATGTTAACAGTTAATTCTGAAAAGAAACCTGAATTTGAATGTCATTTTTAAACAGACGAAAGCAGAGCTAAACTAGTTTTCATCACTAAGGAAAATAATCAAGCTGAAAAGTATAAAAAGACTCTCTATGATCAAACTTATATTTTATCAACTTCCTATATGTATGTCTTCCCAGTGCTGACTGTCTTTAGCCATTTTTAGATCATGCCTCTTATTCAAGGAAATAAGACATAGGAAAAATTACTTAGTCACACAGTCTGCTTATATAGATTCTAGAGCTGAAGCAGTTACAGGTTAACTCAAGTATTACTCTCAAAAATCTCAGATACTCCTCTCCATCACATTTTAAAATATCTATTTATTCTTGAAAATTGAAAAATTATCAGGAAATGTTCTTATCCAGCCACAGGTTATTTCTTTCACTGCTGGATATCCATGGTAAGGTTTTAGCAAAGCAAACTGGGTAACGAATAACTTCCTGTAGAGGGATAAAGATCACAGTGATGAATGTTAATCTGAAAGCATAAGACTTATTACCCTATGTGGTTAATTACTTTGGAAATATATGACACTGAAAGCAAAACCGAAATGAAAGCAAAACCCTTAAGAAACTAGTTTAATTAACAGAGCTCAGGCACAAAAAGGATCATCTGGGAACTCAAATAGCTAATTAATGTCACACTACAACTCTTTGTATAAAGTAGAAATAAAGGAAACTAACAGCCTATAATAATCGATAACAGGATTATTTGAAAGAAATCCTCAACTGTGCTATCTGCAAAAAATGCAAAATGAAGTCTACTTTGAAAAAAATATCTCATACATTCATTTAAACTGTCTTATACCTGTGATTTAAAAGCTTGTAATTCTGCTTCCAGTTCATTGATCCTTTCTTCTTTCTTCTGCAGTAGGGCCTGGGTCTCCTGATAAACTACAAAATCTTTTTCAAACTAAGAAAAAAAGAAAAAAATTACATTGGTGATACTAGTCACTCAGCATAGTTTCCCTAGATTTCAATTTTTTCCTTTTGTGTTTCTTGAAGTTCACATGTTAACAATACAAAGGACATATACAATATATCTTCTATTTTAACTTCCATGTATCCACTGAGTGGAAGTACCATCTCTGTTACCACTACAAGTTCTTACTATATGAAAAAGCATAAAATACTTAATATATTTTAAGTTGGAACTAGACTGAGAAGCTTGAAAAATTGATGTACAGTACTACAGAGTCTGTAGATACAAATAAGTAAATTCTTATTCTCCCACTGTTTATCTTGTCGAAGAAACTGTTCAAATAAAGTATTCAGCTGATTTTGAGATTTGCAAATGAAAACTTAAAATAAATAGTAGAAAGATTCTCAGTTAAAGTTAACTACTTTATACCACTTCTCTCTGCTTCCTAGTCCACAAGATACATCCAAAATCCTACTTAATCGTAAGAACTAATAGTAATTTGAGGTTAAAAGCCACGCCACTTCCAGTTAACAATATTCATGAAGCTATAACATAATCCCCTGCGTTCATCTTACAATCACATAACTTAAAAATTACTTACTTTTCTGGAAAGTTCAGAAGCCCTCTCTTCACACTCTTCCAATCTTGCTTTATCTACACAAATATCTTGAAAAAAATAAAAAGAACTCACACTTGCACATATACAGGGAACACAAAATTCTTAATCACATATACAACATCAACTTGTTTTTTTTTAACATATAAAGAAGTAAGTTACCGTGATCATTTCCAAGTATAGTACTTACCTACTAAGTGGCTGAAATCTACATCTAATCTTTTACGATACGTGAAGTCTGGGTCGGTTCCACTTCGATGTAACACTATCTGGGACACACACTCTTCAATTAATTTGAAATACTGTGGACTGAAGACAGAGATTAGTTCTTTTGCAACATGTTTATTTACTAACGTGTACTTAAAATCCTGTCTATGAATACAGTAACGTCAAAAGAATTGGACTGACTTATTTCCACAGAAGAATAGGTGCAAAGCCCAAAAGTCTCAAAGGACAAATATATCTGACAGTTTATTACACAAGAACAGTTTATATAAAGCCTGAAAAAAAACAATGGATGTAAAGATAAACCTTTCTTATATTATAAACTCTGCATCTCTCCTCCTGTGGAACTACAGGAAAGAAAGACTCCTTTCTGCTTCCTCCCAGTAAAGAGAAGGGTCTTCCTTCAACTTGATCCCTTCTGGCTTTGAGACTTCCGTAACTAAGGGTGCATTGCAGCCCTGCTGCAGTAAAAGGAATGAAAAGTGCCTTGTTCTAAAATGCCGAGGGGTATGAGAGATGGGTCACTTGTCCAGAACATGCAAGCTGTGAATTCAAACCCTTTCAGGTGGAAAGGATCTAGCAAAAGTGTACCAATGTCAGACAAACACTCTTAACCCGTAAGGGTAGACCTGTACCAGACTTTGCCTGAAATTCAGGGTCTTGTAGAAAACAGATGGCTTTTCTGCCCTGTTCAGTTCATATCTGGTTCCTCTAGTGCTTCCTCAAAAACAACACAAGCAGATTTTAGAAAGGAAAGTATTTGTGAGCTTCAAACACCTACGATTTTATTAACTATTTCCCTGTAATTCCTCTCACCAGTTTTCTAAGAGCCACTAACATGTTCACGCTGACCTACAATGTATATTGAGAATACTCAATTGCCAACTAAAAGTTACTCGAAATTGAGTATGTATTCAGATTCCTGCATAAAGTGCACTTCTGTGCATAGTTCGTTTTGTTCTTTGACTCAAATATACTACAAAATTACAATGCTACTACCATAATTTAAAAACCAATTAAGCAACTTGTCCTAATCACTTATACTTGCAGTAAATAAGTTTCAGATTTCAACAAAAATAGTTTTCTATATTAATATTTAAAATTATATTGTAAGTGGAAGAGACAAAAACATACAGATGGTTCTTATTCAAAGCTGATATTTTGGAACATGACTTCAAAAAGGAACACTTAGAAATTGCAGTCTACACAGGAAAATTATAAATTGTACATATCATTAAATGAATGGAAAAAAGATTCTATTAATGACTAAGTGACAAGAAAATCCATAATTAACATTTAATAGAGCATTAAACATACCGTATAAAATAATCATTTCTTATTAGCAAAAGATGTTGGAGAATAGAAAGAAAATATCCTTCAGCACTAGTGTCCTTAACTGTATTCCACACCATGTTGTAAACATCATTTACTTCGGTAAAAGAGTTAAGGAGAATAATAGCAAGAAAAAAAATATTTCAGTCAAATGTTGACTGATAACTCTTTTAAACAGAAGTTATACCAGAAAAATGACCATTATACACTTTATTCTGTTCATTTTCCTCTTGCTGATATCAAAAGGATATTCTAGTTCAGATCTAATATCTTCTAAACGATGAGAGAATTCGATCATGTCTTCTTCTTTATGTTCATTGAACACTTTCAGCTGAATATCTAGTGCTTCGTTCTTTATACATTTCAATCGCTGCAAAGAAGAAACAATAGAAAAGCTTGCAAAATTAGCATTTATATATGTAAATAAACCTTATCTTTTTAATAACTTCGTAAGTATATGTTATTTTAAAGTTTAAAATTACAAGACTTACATGATTTAAGTTAAATGTTCAAAAGGTGAATGTGGCTTTAGCCTGACTTAAGAAGACTGTGCACAGTCTGTCACATGTTCTAAATCAAAGACCTAAAATGCTGAGGAATCAGCATAAAGTTTAGAGTACACTTCACCTTTTCATCTTTATTTTAGGACTGATTCTCATATCTAACTGCTCATTCCCAGACTTAATAAAATGCCTTTGAGAATAATTTATTAGAATTTATTCTCCCAGTCCCCCTATCAGGCTCATGTAGTCCAATAATTTAAATAGTAATGCAAAGAGAGAGTATAAGGCGCTTACTGGCAATATCTCTTTCAATCCACTGCGCATAAATTCATTTCTGATGTGAAGCCTAAAATCCAAATCATCAGGGGATGTAACAAGAGCATTGATGAGCTGCATGCAAGCTACCTATAACAAAGGAAATAGCAAACTATTTTATTTCTTAGATTTCAATATGCACCACAGTCAAAAAGACATAAACTACTAATTTTAGGCATTATGTCATATCTAATTATCAATCTACTATAATCTTATAATTAAGATACTTCAATTTTTTAATCAACCACATGAGCTAGAAACACCAAACATTAGTTAACAAATTTCCATAAAAATATTTTCTCAATTGAATTTTGCCATTTCATAGACATGGCAGGTTCCTCTGGTAAATGAACTTTAGCACATAGTAAATACCTTGATAAGCACAATTCTCAACATATAACAATCAATGTAAATACACTTTTATCAACACATATATTGAAATAGCTAGAGACATAATAGAAATGGTAAAGTCTGTGTGAACAGTAGAAAATGTAATAAAAGACAAAATGTTGATTAAACTAAACTGAGCCTGAAGAACAAAATGGGCTTTGTCCCTTTCTTCTTAAAAATCTTCCCTCTTTCAATATACTGACTGTCATACTATATTTGATAAAAATCATTACTTCAGCTCAAAAGAAAGCATTAGGTCAACTGTGACGCCTATATCAGTCCATGGCTAACTAGCAAGTAGCCCCTCTTCCAAAGAATCAAGAGATTTATGTGGAAAACCCATAGCCAGGAACAGCTGAAATTCACTGTCCAGATTCACAAGCCTTTAGGAAAAAGGCAAATTATTATTTATCATTAAATAACAATGACAAGAGCCACTATTTCCTTTTTCTCTTTTTTTTTTCCCCTCTTTATTGTTTGCACATCTTGCTTCAATGCACAGGAAATGTATTATTCATGTATTTCCAGCATTTTACAGGGAGTTTAAAAGCATAAGTTAATTAGAATGTGTCTTCTGGCCAAACATACTATGTAAACAAGTAGAACAAACTGATTTAAATACTTTCTGTTGTAAAGCCTTTTATCATCTAGAAAATGATGATGTATTATGCCACTATCAGGCACAGGGTGATCCTGGAACATACTGTATCAGTCATCTTCAGTTACATATAATTCCAAGTACAGAATTTACATATGGTCACCGGAAGAAATCAATGGCCAAGCTACTTTGAGATAGAGTGTAAGAAACACAACAGTACTCATTAGGTTTACAAGAGGAATGTGATGAGATTAAATTATAACATAATTATAACCATGATCATACATTTATCCTACTGCAAGGATTATAAGTAAGAAAGCAGTTTCATACACTATTGTGGCTAAATTGTTATGAGGGTGCATGGCAGTCAGCATAAAGAAGGCCTATTTTACAGCAGTGTTAGCATATCTAGATTAACTTTTGCTAACACTATAGGAGAGAGGAGGAGTTTAGTTATAAGCAGGATGTAACAAATGTAAACAACCTGTTAATCAGTGTGAGAGCTTTGAACCTGTTGAGAAAATCAAGTTAAGCAGACTGTGAGCTCCAGCATGTGGTTAGGGACCAAGTGTTAGAATTACTCAATTAAGCAATTAAGGCATTCTCCACCCAGTCCTGTAAATAATGGTGTTTGGAGTCACCTGGAGAGAGACCCCCAGGAGCCCCACAGCTGCATAAGAGGAGTTGGGACCATCTCTCCAACTTCCAGACACACCTGAGAGGACAATGATGCTCAACGAAAGATGGTACGATACGGCATGGTGGGAACTGCTGTATTAACCAATCTGACACTCCTGGAGAAAAGCTGCTGTGGCAACATCTGTTCTTATATTACTCCATCATACAACATACCTTGCTTCAACAGTAAACTTTAAAACATCAATAGAAGGAGGGAGTAATCTTTGCTCCTTCCCCTTACTTGCATGAAGAATGGAAGTTCTATTCCCTTGGAACTTCGATGAAACTCAGCATGTGCAAATACCCAGGTTTGTATAATAATGAAAAAGAAAACAATTGCTTTCACTTTATTGATATCTATAGGACAAAGAACATTAAATTCAACTAATTAAATCAACTGCACAAAGATGTTGTAAAACTACTGCAACTTTCTCCAGTCTTAGAAAATAATTCTTGAAGTTATGACATCTAAACAAACTAAAACCATGTAGGGGGAGGGGGAAATAAAAATTTTAGCTAATTGAGCATGAAGTTGTTTTAAAGTAGGAAAAAAAAAACAACAAAAAACTTGAGGAACAACTTCACAGAATCACAGAATGTTAGGGATTGGAAGGGACCTCAAAAGATCATCTAGTTCAATCCCTCTGCCAGAGCGGGAACACCTAGATGAGGCTACACAGGAATGTGTCCAGATGGGTTTTGATTGTCTCCAGAGAAGGAGACTCCACAACCTCCCTGGGCAGCCTGTTCCAGTGCTCTGGCACCCTCAACGTGAAGAAGTTTCTTCTCATATTTAAGTGGAACCTCCTGTGTTCCAGTTTGCACCCATTGCTCCTCGGCTATGGGGTTGGTAAAGCATGACTTCCCCTTCGTGAAGCCATGTTGACTGCCCTTAATCACCCTCTTATCCTTGATATGCCTTGAGATGGCACCAAGGATAAGCTGTTACATCACCTTTCCAGGGACGGAGGTGAGGCTGACCGGTCTATAGTTACCTGGGTCCTCCTTCTTGCCCTTTTTGAAGACTGGAGTGACATTTGCTTTCCTCCAGTCCTCAGCCACCTCTCCTATTTCCCAAGACTTGGCAAAGAGGATGGAGAGTGGTCCAGCAATGACCTCAGCCAGGCTCCCTCAGCACTCACGGGTGCATCCCATCCAGATCTACGGATTTATGGATGCCCAGATTGCTTAATTGCTCCCTAATCCAGTCCTCATCAACCAAGGCAAACTCCTCCATTGTCCTGACTTTCTCTGGGGCCTCAGGGGTACAGGGGTCCTCAGGACAGCCTCTGGCAGAGTAGACAGAGACAAAGAAGGCATTCAGTAATTCTGCCTTCTCTGTATCTTCTGTCACCAGGGCACCCACCCCATTCATCAGTGGGCCTGCATTGCCTCTGGTGTTAGTTTTATCTGCCATGTATTCAAAGAAGCTCTTTCTGTTGTCCTTGATCCCCTCTCACCAGGTTTAATTCTAAGGAGGCCTTAGCTTTCCTAGTTGCCTCCCTACACCCTCTGACAGCAACCTTATATTCTTCTCAAGTGGCCAGCCCCTCCTTCCATGATCTGTAAACTCTCCTCTTCCACTTGAGTTTGCCCAGCAGCTCCCTGTTCAACCAAGCAGGTCTCCTGGCTCCCTTCCTTGACTTCCTATGTGTCAGGATGCTCTGATTTCGAGGTTGGAAGAAGTAGTCCTTGAATGCTAACTTGCACACAGCATCTATGATTAACACATCTTTTTTTCCTTGAAGGTAACAAAAGAAGGAAGAAAGACAAGCAGAGAATCTGTCCAGTCAGTAAAAGATAGTGGTGAAAAGAAGTACCTAAAGAAAACAAAGGCCACAGCAACACTTAATGAAATGTTCTACTGGAGTGCAAAATGAGTTCCCAAAGTAGAACAGATATATAAAAATGTTCAGGGGTTGGCAGAACAACTTACAAAAAAAGCCAACGATGAGAAGTCACAAAAGACTCTTTACTTGGAAGTTTTGAATAAAATTGAAGACAAAATAGTAATATGACCCTAAATAAAATGCAGCATACAGAAGAAGCGGCATGAGATGTAAGCAGAGACACATGTTAGTACTACTGAGAGTAATTTGATTAGAACATTAAGACTTGATTTAGACTAACAACAAATTATTGGCTTCAAATATAAGGTGTATTCCTGAGGCCCACAAACTGCACAAGTTGCAGTGTCACAATGCAGTGGAGAATCTGATCAGCCTGTCTGTAATTTGGATGCAAACAATGACAGAAAATGCAAGTAAAACAGGTAAAATTTAGTGCAAATATACAGTACAGGATGTATTCTCTTATTATCTAAGCATGTACTGTATTCTTTATTCTTAAACAGTTTTCTACTGGTTTTGATATGTGTCCACTTTACCAAACCATCCACTCTATCAGTATTTCTATTTTTCTTCAGCAGCCGTGATAAAAATTTTTACTTTGTCTAATTTTGAGCTTATTTAGTTGGAAGCTGTTATACCATCACCAATTTATCTCTCTGGAGTACTGAGTCTTTCATTCAATTGCATTTTCTTGATTCAATTAACTCTGCCATTCAAAACCAGTAATTCAGCACATTGACAGATGCCACTAACACCTGTACTCCTGTTAACATGAGTGAGGCATTTCAGTGATTGCAAATTTCATTGGGCAACACTATCATACAGTCAGCAATAAAGTGCAGTACTGCAAGGTTACATTTACATTTCAAATCAAGTCAAATCCGTGTTGTTTGATTACACTGGAATTGAAACCTTCATCATTGTTATCAGCAGCTTAAAACACAGTATATTTTCATGCAAAACTTGACGTGAATGGACTGCTAAGCAAGGAATCAGCATTTATCACACTTGATTTAAACAACCAATGAAGAAGCAATCAGAGACTGAAGAAAGTATGCTACTTTGAAAATCCTGATCAAGAACAAGCTACAGTTTCATCTTTGAGGTAACAATGCAATTTAGATGAAAATATGTGTACAGATGTAATTGCTGACCAAAAAAAAAGGTATTTTCTTTTAATTTGCCAGATCAACAAGGTACATGTGCACATATGCTATTCAAATAAAACAGAGACAGATATGACAATGAAAACAAGAAACATATCAGTAAAAACTATTATTCTAGCACTTCAGTCAAATTTGATCAAGTGGGGATTCCACTGCAGTTCATAACCAGAACGTACTTCAGCTTTCCTGGAATAAACAAGGCAAAGATCTACAGAATTAGTTAGCAAATGATTTCTATAGGAGTACAAAGCAGCAATGAAATTTGCAGACAGAACTCCACAAAAAGCAGAATGAGAAAAGGTTATACAAGAGGAAGCGAACACAAGTCTAAGAAAGGCATTGCTTATACATCTATGAGTAATTTGCTTCATGAAAACTTTAAAAGAAAATTGAAAAACTTTTCAAGAAACTAATGATAAAGACAACAGCAAGAACCTGCCACTAGATCACAAACATTTAAAACATGCTCCAAATGAAACTGTCATTCAATATCTAGCCGTTAGCATACAATACTTAAATCACACTTGAGCACAATAATTTGAAATTCGTTAATTCACTGAGAAGTAGATTGCAGCAAGATAGATCTGTTTAAGCAAACATAAAACTCATAAGGAAAAAATGTATTAAATTATTGTAAAAATTTTAGTAACACTGCAGCCTGGAAAGTTAATTTTGGGGGAAGGCTCCAAAACCAAGAGAAAGAGAAAAATACCCTTCTTCAGCTTGATTAACACGTAAGTGGCTCACTAAAAGAGAGTTTTAACCAATAACCTAGCGAATATTCAAGAGCAAATAAACTTTTTGCTATCCTAAACTTTGCAGTCGGAAAAGCAATGTATTAATATTACCCTATGTTTGACAGTAAGTCAACTAAAAAAAAGTAGCAAGCTTAGTTCAGTTAGTGTCTTCATAAGACACTAGAATAAACCCCAACAGAATTCTCTAGAGTTTTCCAAGACAACAGTTCGAGCTTCAGATACCTGCATTTAGATGCCTGTGTGTAGACAGATATCTATATGTAGCTATACGCATAGCTAAATTCCCATTCTTTTACTCAGTAGTCTACTAGTTCCTTCTTTAAAGTTCTTCTGTAAGATTCTAGACTCTAAAAGATCTTTACAACACACATGGCATGATCAGGACACTCTAGGATCCATTGTTTTTACTGACTAGGGATCCAATCCATCACCCTAAACATGAACACAGAATACACAGAGCACCATTACAGATGGTTCAGTGTGTCCCATCTGGCTTGAAAATACCAGTCCAGAAGGGTCGGAACCTCCTAAAGGAACCACATCATATCTACAGAGGTATCTGAAATTGCATTTGAAGTTCATGCATGGACAATTAAATTGGCCCTTGGATTTCCCACTGGTTACCTCAGAGTTTAGAAATCTAGCTCAAATGCTTGATGGGTTGACTTACTTGCAGATTAAATCCTATTCAGTGTCTTACATTGCTAAACATAAAGATCTGCCACTTACTTAGAAAGGTCATTTGTTTCCAATCTACAAAGTTTTAAATAAGTCTCATACTTCACCTCCATCAAAGATAGAGGTACATGAATTTTGTTTAGAAATAACAGATTATTAATTTATCATCTTAAAGTAGTCCTAAATCTCTGTAACAACATACTTTAAAAATTCTGAACTTTCAAATACAGATTGGTATTTAGAATTATTAAATTACCAGAAGACACTATTGACTTCAGATCTAACAACAGTCACACAATGAGTTTATTTCCTACTTCCAGAGTGTGGTTACTAATCAAAGAAATGAGGTAAAAATAACAGGGTAATTTCTTCCACAACAAGAGACTGTCCACTCTCTAATGCTGCTAATAAGGGGTCACACCAACAAGAAAACAGAGTTCAAAGAATTGAAATAACTTTTTAAGAAGAAAGGAAGCTACAGAGAAGGAATTATTTTCCTCAGGTGCTTGGCTTTGCATGCATTTATACTACATACAATACTCCAAGGAATATCCACACATTGGTCTTCAATGTTCCTAATTAAGAAAAAAATGAAGAAAAATTATCCCAAATGTAACATCATTCCCTGGCAATTTTTTAAGTACGTAGCACTTAAGGAAAATGCCTGTGATGCTCCAGCTGACAGCTCTATAAATGTCAGCTCTTGGGACACAGAACAATCAGTCAGTGCTTGCACTCCAGACAAGCGGGCCCTAACCGCATTCTTTTACACTCAGTTACCTTGGATAAGATTCTGTAAACAGACAGACAGCCTTTTAAATTTTCACGCACAGACATAATGTAGAAAGGCTGTGTCCATATCAAAAAAGATGTGTCATCTTCAATAAATGAAGAGGTACTTCAGCTGAGGTAGTATGAAGTTTAATGAAGATAGGTAAATTAGCTTCCTAGGAAAGCAAAAGTCATTGTGAGTAAAACATACTGCACAAATGGTCTCTATGTAAAGCGAGTCAGGAAGAGTTGTAGATTCTATAGGTGTCAGTCTGCCCTTAAGAAGATGCCTGAAGAAGTGAAATTATTTTAGGCTCTAACAGCAAATGACATATGGTAACACACAGCTCTCTAATGTACCTTCTAAAATTTTGTTCTGGTGCTGATGACTGCAGTTTCCAAGTACTCTTTCCTGAAGGACACCTCTAACACAAACAGTAATTACACCTTGAGAGTATCCTGCTGCTTACAGCAGGGATGCAGTGGAGGCATGCAGAAGCACTTTCTTCAGGGAAAAGACAAGAGTAAATCTTTCACTTCAGCTGACAGTCTGGTTAGATGCTTCCTTCCCTTCTTCATCCCTAAAGAACTGCAGCTAAGTATAGTCCATCGTGTTAGCTTTCAGAGGACTTTTCAGTCTGAGAGTGTATTCCATCTGGAACACTTAACACCCTGCTGCCACACGGTAGGGAAACCTACAATACTTGACTTTGCATGTTTATTTAAGAGATGGGCAAATACTGATGGATGCACACACATTATTTCTGGTAAGGAAGAACTTTGCATGGATCACAATACAGTTCACATAGAATATCAAAATTTTGAATGTTTTCCTCCATAAAAAATTAGACCATGTTAAGTGAGAAGTTACAGTTTGAAATCCCAGTCTTCTGTGATTCTAACCAGTGAAGTCTATCAAGTTACAAGATGCATTTTCTGAGGATTCCACAGTTTGTACTTTAAACTTGCATTTTTCCCAGTTCAAAGCCAGAAAGAATAAACCAGCCAGTCCTTTTCTGGTAGAAGACGTCAGGTACATCTCAGTAGCTCAGAGCAGCTTTTTCTTGCAAGAAAATTATTATTAACTATGGGGTAGATTTCGCCTTATGTCATATCTTCCCCATTTTAATAAGAGGAACTGTAGTAAGATTTTTCTACTTTTCTCACTCTTACTAAGAGTATGCATTTGTAGAAAAGTCTGTAAAGATTATTCATATTTAGTTAAATTCCGCTTGCCAGTACTAAACAGGCTGTAGATTTGTCTTTGGTACAGACACTATATTGATCTTCATCCATTATTTACCTTTGCTAATGACCAAAAGAAAAAAAAAAACAACTTAGTAATGACTTTGAGATGTACCATGCACATGCATGTACCTTTACACGCATCTGAAACACGTATTATCTAAATGTAGAGACTGATAATATTTGCTTTGCTCTGATTCATCCTGTTATATATGCAGTTATGGAAATGATCTCATTAGCACAGAACAATCAAGAATCACCAAGTGATTCAGCTAACCAAAATATCATAGAACATACCATTTCACATTCTCATAATATTAGGTGAAAAACAAAGATGAAATGGTGTTCCCTGACAACTGAAAATACTGAGAGAGCAATACTACTGATGAAGTTAAACTGCCTGCTTGAGAAACAGTGATGAAAGATGATGATTAGAGAGCAGAAGCATTAATTTGATTCTACAAGAAGAATGAGAACAACTGTGCAAACACACAGTTTGTTGTTGTCATTGTTTTAGATACATCAAAATGGGTTCTGTCAGAAGAGCTGCATTTCCTGTCTCTGTGACTTGAACAATGGAAATATTAAACTTTTTGCTTGTCGCCTTAAGTATACAAGGTACTGGATTGCCTTGTACACATTTTCTTGAGCACAGGCTTAAGATGCTGAACTACACTTACTTTAATAAAACCAAAAACTCAATATTACTCCTGACTGTAGTTACATTCTCAAACTAAATCAGCAATCTTGTCCTGAACCAACATTTAAGTATGTTTTCCATAATTTTGGGTTTTATGAAAGACAAGAGGAAGAATATCCTTTGCTTTCAACCAATGCAAAATGTAGATACATAGAGCTTTCAATAAAAACACAAAAATCATCATACTGAAGCTTTTTATATATTCAGCCTTCAAGTAACAGAAATGTTAGTCAATTCAAAACTGAAAAGGTCAGTTGTTAGTGTCAAATTGAACTGCCACAAAGCAAGCCTACATATATCAAGCAGATAATCAAGGCAAGTATGCCAAGTAACTGACAACTGTAAACTTTTGCCTCATTAAAACACTGTCAAATGAACTACCAGGTCAATGTCATTGTTATAAAAGTTTACAACTGATTCACATGAGAAACCTTGACTTTTCTGGTCTTAAAAAAAAAAGAAATCTAGCATTTGTGGAGTCTAAAATGAAAGAAAGCCTTTTAGCAGAAAGAATGTGTTCAAATTGAAGTGTAACTCAAAAAAAGAACTTTCATTAAATTTTCCATGTCTACAAAAGACACAGCAAATGAAACAGCAAAATGTTACCTATTTTCATGAACTTTAGGGTAACACTCTCAGTCAAGACAAATTAATATATTTGGCTGAAGTATTGCAATTTAACATTTAGATTAAATTCTCAGTTTTAAAAGTGCTCCTATGTCCTATATCAGAGAATAAAAAATACCAAATGGAAGTACACCACTATCCTGAGAAGGCATACAAGTACAGTTAACAACTCAGCTGAAGTTTTCTGCACTGATTCGGTTCTCTCATCAGTGGTGTCTCAGTGATGGAGTTGAGCATCGCTGCAAACAGTGAGTACAAAAGTGCTCATGTTTGTAAGTGGTCAGAGATACACAGCTATGACCTTTTTCCCCCTGCATACCAACTGTCTCAACTGCCATTAATATTGGTATCTATTTATTAAAGGGGCTGCTTACCAACAGCTGTTAACAAAGGATTATAATTTCTGAAGCCTATTCCCAAATGTTAATTCAAAAGAGCAACTATCTATTGACCTGCAGTTTAATCCATAAGATATATTTATAGATTCAGAGTGGCCCTTATACTTTTATTTAATTTTTAAAAGGGGGAAAATGGGTGAAATGCCCATTTGGGTACCCATCATGGATAAAGGGCAAGTATATCAAATTAGTTTAATTTACCTGCTGCTCCTAATAAAGTGGCTGCTTCTAAGGTAGTTTGTGCTTTTTAAACTGCATAGAAAAACAGATCTCTTTATTAAATCTAGACACATGCAAGTATATGCAGCTCCATAAAATTCAAGATTACGTTTGGAAGCCTTACACTCAAAAATAAATAAATAAATAAATCAATTTCAGGACTCTGAACACCTACAAGGCAGTAAAGAATAGTCAGAGAAGTATTGCTCTTGATACTATTAAAATTTAGGAATCTCATATAAGTGCTGTGATGGACCTGGAAGTCTCAAACCTTTATATGCACTATAGAGAACACAGAGTCTTGAATTCTTTTGAGTCAGATACAATAGCCTGAAATTGGTAAATATAATTTCTGTGACCTAAAGCATTTCTCCCTACTGAATCAAAATACTCTTAACAGTGTTATTGATATCCATATTCATGCCAAAGAAAGAAGCTGCTCATCCAATACAAACGTTGAACTACCACTATTCAACATTAAAACTAATTCCTGCATTTTGAGTTCTTTTTAAATTCTTTGACTGATTTATTAATAAAATTTTCTTAATATATATTAAAACAACAGAAAAAAAGCATAGCAGAAAATCACCACACTTTTCACATTGTTGTTTCTCAAGTTGATCAAATAACAAAAATATCCAAGAAAACCAAGCAAGCAGTACAAGCAAAGTGAAGACTAAAAAAAATAAGAAAAGCAGCAAGATCATAGTTATACTGTCCTGAAAATCTGACATGCCCAAGCTTGCACACCTGGCCCAAATTCATACTGCCTTCTATTTCAAGGACGCTAAAATATGGAGGAAAAAAAATCATACTGAATAGGAACTTGTTAACTGAACATCATTCACCTTGAAATCCAAATGAAACAGAGACCCCAGAGAAGAACAGAAATATATGAGATCATATATTTAAATTTAATACTGAAGAACTGCAATGATTCTTGCAAAAATACCTGAGGCAAGGATCTACTATGACAAGAAATTGATGTCCAATCTGGAAAATGCAGACTCAAAAGCCTTGAAAAACAGCAAATTTGTTGTCTTGTAGTCTACACTTTCCTTCTGCAGTCCCTTTCCAGTCTCACTATGTCTGGAACATAAAGGTTTTTCTCCCTCTCCTTGTGAATCTTAACTGCAGGCTAAGCCCCCCAGCCACTTCTCAAAGAAGAAATTTATTACTTAACAGTTGTCTTTATAGCCCCTTGCCAGCCCCACTCCAGCCTTGCCAATATAAGGTCTCCTTTTTGATCCCTAAAGGTAATTACTGTGATTTTCAATACATTAGCAAAATAAAAAGTCTGGGAAGAAAAAAAAAAAAGAGAGAAAAAAGACAAACCTTTGTACACTCTGGCAGAATCAACACCTTCTGTATGAAACCAATGTCGACCTGATAACTTTTAAAAATTTTCAAAACCAAACAACAAATAAAATATAAGAACAAACAAAATATTCTATACTTCCAGCCTTATTGACCTTCTTGACCGTGAAACTGGCTGTCTGATGTTCCTAAGCAACTTTGACTATCAACATTGGTAGTGGAGTGCAATATGCTTATACAGGCATTTAGAAATCTTCAAGGTTGAAGCAAAGAAGGGAACTACAAAATCTATAAAATCCTTGATTTTCATTCAAAATTTTTTAATTAAGTGTAATAAATCCATACTGAGATAAACTAACATATACAAGACTTAAAAAAAAAAACAAAACAAAAAGATATTCAGTTACCACCTCACCTGGTAATTACACCATCGCCATATGTTCCTACTGCCAGAAAACTGAGCAGTAATTCAAAGCTAAACTTGTCCTGTTATAGTAACCAATGCCCACTATGGCTATGACAGCAAGATTTAAAGAAAGAAAAATCTTGCTTTCGGATGTCTCGCTCAGGACAAAGAACACAGGGATACCTATGAACACTACAACAGAAACGGAACAACCAAAATAAATGGAAGGCAATAATTTCTTTGTCAAATTAAAGTAACTTAATTTAACCAGATAGTTATTTGCTATCTCCATCTTTTATATGATAGTCCCCTGATTTCAGTTGAGCACTCCTAGAATGTGTATTCTAGGACGCACTTCAGAAAATAAAGTGCTTTGGTAGCGATTTTCACAATACTGGATAAAAAAGAAAAATTACTTTGTTTACTCAACAAGTTATACTACAAATTACTTTTTAGACTACTAAAAAGGGTCAGAAAGCAACTTATTCAGAGACTACAAATAAAAAAAGGTGAATAAGCAACTGTAACTATAAAAAGCTCTGCTCTATAATGAAGAGGTATGAAATCACATAATAGGAAGCTGAGGATGGGAGCATCAAGGGATGCCATCCAGAGGGACCTTGACAAGCTGGAGAAGTTGGCCCATATGAACGTCATGAAGTTCAACAAGGCCAAGTGCAAGGTCCTGCATCTGGGTCAGGGCAATGACCAGTATTTGTGCAGGCTGAATAAACAGAGAGTAGCCCTAAGGAGAAGGACTTGAGGATATTCATAAATGAAAGATTAGATATGAGCCAGCAATGTGCCCTTATGGCCCAAAAAGCCAATCGTATCCTGAGAAGTTGTGGGTCCCCAATCCCTAGAAGTACTCAGGGTCAAGTTGGATGGGGCTTTGAGCAGCCTGATCTAGTGAAAGATGCCCCCCCTTATGGCAGAGAGGCTGGAACTACATGATCTTTAACGTGCCTTCTAACCCAAACCATTCCATGATTAGGAGACAGAAAGAGTAAGAAAGGAAGGACAATTTTTCAAAAGAGAATCCCGCTGGTACTGGCATAATTCAACTACAAACTATTCTCCAGCTTCAGATATTTCTTTATGGCTAGCTTTTCTGTGATACAGATGAAACAAACAGCACTCTTTACTGTCAGACATGGACTATTTAATCCAAAAGTTGACAGTGGAGTAACACAATCATATCTTCCAAACTTGGGATTCACCTTCTGCCATTTTTGTAATGTTCGTGAAGAAAGGCAATTACAAACAGCATTCAGTTCCACTGATGTACATGAAAATCAATACAAGTTAATATTTACACTTTTAAACCAATGATTTATAATAACCATTCGAATGCAGTGTAACACTTTGTATCTTTTTCTGTAAACTCTATATTCAACTGAGAAAAACTGAAAATTGAAAATAAAGTGCAGGATTTCTTTCTTCAGACTCTCTGGGTACAATTTTATGAAATCATAAAGTGGACACGGGGAACAGATTTCATGCTGGCTTAAACATTAATTATAAAAAGCACTTGCCTAAAAACTTTGTTTTTTACTGTTATTAAAGCTTCAACAAATATCACCAGAAGTGAGATAATATTTTTACACCTGAATATATATGACTAATGCTCTATTTTAGAAGGTAGTGTAAATATAACTCCCAAAATCTGTACAATTTGGGCAAACAGAAATCAACAAATTAACCTGCAACGCCTCTGTGTTTCTCACCACTGAGTCTTTCCATGGCGCTTTTTAAAAGATAACATTATAAACAACACTGCAAAATCTGACCCTTATTTGAAACTGTGTCTCTCCCCATTTTTATTGTAATGTCTTGTTCAATACAGAAAAATGAGCAATTTTATTTTTGCTTGTTGCAGAGATTTGTGCAAAAAATTTGCTTACTTGCAGCTGAACTGAGTTATCCTGAAGACCTTCTACAATAGGAGAGAACCTATCAACATTCCTTTCCTCTGCTGCTGCTGTTATAGCTTCCAAAATTTTTTCAAGGCTGTAAGAAAAGAAAAGCATTTCACTCAGGAGAGATATAATATTTAACCTTGCTGTTCATTTGTTATCTGAAGAGCCATGTTGCCGAAGTATTCAACTTCTTCAATTTCTTGCATACAAATTTAGTACGTATAAGCATTACTTCATTTCCTGGAGATTTCTGTAGCCAAAGAATGACTTACTGGATTACAATGGTTAAGATACTTTAAAAGTCATGCTAAAAATTTTTAAGTAAAAGAATGGCTGCTTCCATCTAACCAGTAGATCCACGCATCAAAAAGAAAACTCATATTGATATGACCATAATAAGAATCACAGACAAAGGTATTCTGAAAACTGGCAATATAGTACAGGTATTACTTTCAAACCTAAGCTGAAAATTTTAGCATTTATTTCAAGTATAATTAGAATTTTGGATATCCTAAAATTACCTTACTGTTTCAGGCTAAATACAGTACTTACATGTTTTCTTCTCCAACAATGCACATTGCAGAAAGGAGTTTAACTATATCCGTCATCATGTTAGTTTGCTTAGGATCAATTGCTTTGATCAGCAACAAAAGGCTTCTCTCTTCTCCCAAAATTCTTTCCAATCCATACTAAACAACAGAAAAACAGTTGTAAGAAGATTTGGAGGAAATCCAAATGACTGTATTGAATATCCAGTAAAAGACAGTGATAGTTCCCTCAAATGACATTTAAGTCTGTCAAATACTTAATTAAAAAAAATTAAGTGAGAGAAAAGTCCAAACTGGGTCACTTAGTCTGTAATAAGGGTATACACCAGCATCAGAAGTTTATACAAGTCTCTGAATATATTTCTGCAGAGGAAGTGGCAGCAGAAAGAACTTCAAACCACACCTGACCAACACAATTCTTCCAATTGTAGTCTTACACCCACTGACCAATGTACATTATCTGATTGAACTGTAGTAATTCAGATTTCTAGATTAAAGAAAATCCTATACCTTATTATTCATGAAGGCTCTCAAACACTGTATAACCTTGTGCTGACTCCTCTTCACAATTTTATCCTGGCTGAAGAAATAAAAAATTTAGTGTAATTAGATGTTGTTTACATACTAAGAAAAGCTGGCAATTTTATATGAAATCGTCCTTACTTTTTTGTCTCAACCAATCTTTCCAAAACATCCAACAGTAGCCCCAGACCTTCTCGACCAAAGTTTTCGACCCAGCTAGGGAGAAAGAGAAAAGACATTTAAAGATTGACATTTCAAAGAGTAATTACAATGAATTAAAATTGTCAGCATAACTAAAAGCAGTATAACTGGATCATTTTAAAATCCCAAATCAACTTTTTGCTCAATAGAAGATCAAGAGTCATTCCATTCACTCATTGAAGCACTGGATAACCTTAAATTTAGAAACATTAAAAAATTACAGTAGCCATTACATTTAGTAGTTTTTATTTTTATACATTCTTTGGCACAGAACTGTAATTAAAAAAACCTTGAAAAGGAAGTGAAGAAAAATTTCTGCTACATACTGTTCTAGGGTTTCCTGGAAAGGTCAGAATCTAACTGTAAATGACAGAGAATGAAGGAAAAGCCTGAAGGAATTGGACAAGTGGCCACCCAAGATATTAATCCATATGAATATCTCCAAGAGAACACAACAAAAAATTGAAATCTCAACTCTTCCCAAAGCTATCTTTTGGTGAGGTTAAATCTGGGTACGCTGTTTCCACATGAGACAGCGTTTCACAGCCCTGTTCACTAATGCTCAAAACTCCCTGATATCAAACACAAGTAACTGCACCTATCCCTTTGATAGTAGCTGTTCATCTTGCTGAAAAGATGATCTTTGATCAAGTATGTAAACCTGAAGTTCATGGCCAACACTGTAATTCATAGTCATAACAAAAGAAATATTTTGCTCTTTAGACTTCATTGTCTGTGTATGGCACAGATATTTTAAACTTCAAACTAACAAAATCCCACTGCAGGAAGGAGAAGTTGTCTGCAAAAGCAACAAAAATACAAATACAAACAGAGAAATTGTAGAGACTATTTGCTCAGGGAATTGCTTTTATAAAGGGTGAATTTATAATTCTTAATTATAGAATTAATTCACAAGTACTTGAATACTCTTCTATAAGAGGCAGGAATATTTCCTGACACCATTAGTCAACTTTCCATGTCATAAGACAATCCTTGGATCTCATATTATTGTCTTTGACCAACAAGACAGAAAATTATTTCATAATTTTTTCATAATATCTCTTCCATACTTTTTCTCCTTTTAGCTATTACTTTTACCTGTTAACTGATTACAAAACCATCTCCATTTAGAACACACATAGTTAGCATGATGAAGATGTAATACTTTTCACCATCTTCATCATCAAAATGATCTTGTTGTGCGTGTAGTACCAATAGCATCTGTGCATTCTTTAAATTATTACTTAAAAATGGCTTAAGCTGAGTAAATGCCATGTCATGTATTAACAAAATAAAATATTTTCTGTAAAAAGGAATCATCCATTCTGCAATGTCAGAAGTTCAACAACAAGTTGATCAGAACTAGTAAGAATATTACAAAGTTCTCTTTAGTTAGGTTATAGCCTCTCCATTATTTTCTTTGTTTTGTCTATTTAGACACCATTGTACACATTGAGTAAAATTTATCACCACTTTTGAATAGTAAACAGAATATTTAGATATTGCTATAATGGTGGGACTTTACTGGGAACAATAAGCTTTTCTATTGGAAATAACATAAGGGAGATGCAATAGCTTTTAGAAATACATAGTACTTCCAGTATCATAGTAGGATGGGATTAAACAGTTCTTTGTATCTGCTAGATATAGAACTGTAATGGACTTATCAGAAGAAAGAATCAGATCAGAAGCTTCTATGTTTTTCCCGTAAAAGTATATATTTATGAAAACAATTTTCTCCTTCCAGGATAAGTGTTTCATTCTGAAATAGATTAGGCAAATATCTGTCAATTATTTTTGGTATAACTGGCCATATCTGACCTAAAGATGATCCTATAAGATGTGCTAGGAAATGTCTAGTATGAGATAGAATTGTGTGGAGCCACTTTGTCATATATATCCAGCAACTGAGGATGCCGAGAATGATCAAGTGCCCAAAATACTGTTGCATTACTATTGCCCTTTCCTCTGCTTTCACAAAAAGAATACAGATTACTTACACTACCCAGAGCAAACACTCAGCTTTTTGTCAGTCTGCTAAAATACCAAGCTATCACATTCAGAAAGGAAGTATATTTTGTAAAACTCTCCATCAGAAGAACTTGAGTTAATGTAAAACATGTATCTTCCCATGTGAACCATTACATCTTCTAAATAAGACAATCCAATTAAAAAAAACAAGTTAATAGAAGGAAAGAAGCAAACACGCATACAGAAGATCCACATCAACAATTCTGTCAAGACAGATGCAGAAAAAAGAAAATTGTCTAATCCTTTCTTAATCATATCACATTTGTATTATTTTAAACTAAACCCAAAACACTTCCCCAAAATCATGTATTCAACCATTGGCTTAAATAGGAACTCTAAAGCAAAAGGTTGCAAATAAGGTAGAATAGAAAAAAATATAATTTAATAAAATAAAGCCAGAATACACAAATCAAGCTGCATGGATCAAATCAAAGTTAAACGTAAAGATCGATATCAGTGTTAGAGTTATGATTACTGCAGAGTTAGCCTTTGTTAAAAAAGAAAACCCAGAGGTAAACTAATGTTGTGGTCTGTTCTGTATACATAAGCCCCACAGATACAGCAGAAATTACTACAAGACCACAAGGAAGAAAGCCTTAAGCACAATGGACAGAAGAAGGAACACACAACTAAAAACATATATGTTTTCTGGCTCACAAACACCAAGGTGCCTATGTCTCATTATTGATCACTTTGACAAAGTTACAAGATTAAAGAGTTAAGAGAATATTTCAAAAACAAACATTAAAAAAAAAAAAAAGTTTGACTATTTAGCACTAGAAAACAAAGCGAACTGCTCTGCACTACACTTGTTTTACATTCTCTTAGCATTACCTTGTACAGATCAGTTAACTCTACAGAAAAATACATTGACGGAAGATACATAATCAATGAGAAAAAAAAAAAGGCACAGCCATTCACTAATGCATATAATGCATATACATTCATTAACTAGAAAACCTTGAAACATGCACATCTACAGATCCATTAATATTAATCCATTAAGAAATAAGAATATAATTAATCTTTGCAATATGTGTTAATGATGTTACCTGACAGGATTACTAGTTAAGGACACGCGGAGAGATTCTAAGCAAGTGACTAGTCTTTCATCTGTTGAACCAGATTTTAATTCCTGAATAAATTCTTGGGGTGAAATCTTCCGTCTGTTCTTGAGACTTCCCTGAAACACAGAAAACACATTCATTTTTTATTTGGCAAATTTAGAACTTGAACAGGTTATTACTGGTTAACCTTCTTTTCTGTTCTTAAAAAACAAACAAACAAATAAACAAACAGGAAAATAAAATGTATAATTTAATCCTGTTCGTTATCCATTTACTATCTATTCTAAATGCTGACTGAATTTTTGTCAATTTATGAACAAATTTATAATAAGCAGTCAAAAATCGTAGGCATCAAAGGCAGAAATGTATCATGCACACCTGCTGAAATACAACTTTTGTAATGAATGGATTCTGTTTATGCATTATAAACATCTTAATTTTCAGTACTGAACTGAAGAAAAAAACAATTCAGGCCAAATTTTGCAAAGATTCAATGATCATCTACTGACGATTCTGAGAGGAACCAAAGGGCTAATTTCATGCTGTTTGACCATGAATGTCAACACATAAAGGTGAGTAATGTATAAAACTCATGAAAGGGAACTTTTAATTATAGGTTAACCTTTCTGTGTGTGTGTGTATTAATTTTAGAACTGTTTTGTCTATTTGTCTTTGTGTGTGTGCGTGCATGTTTTTAGATAAGAAAACCCTGTTTTAATTTGTTTGAACCTTAACATTTACAAATGTTTAACTAAATTGCTATTTTGATTGATTAAAACAAATTTCATTCAATCACTCATTTGAACTAGCTGATGATTAAGTGCTAGTAAAAGTTATATGACCTAATCTGGTAATCTAGCACAAAAATAATAATAAATTCTAAATTGTTGCTAAATCAAAGCCATGCAAAAAAAAAATCTGTTTCTGACAGTTCCTCTACAGCTTTGACACAGCTAATCTAAAGAAGAATGAAAAAACAACTGGAGAGAATCTCCAAGCCAAATGTAGAAGATCCTAAACAAAACAAAAAGCATTCATAGAATTAAGAACTCAGTATCAGAGTTAATAAAACACGGAAGGTAAAGACTACTACACCATGAGTTGCCCAAAACACTGCAAATTCACTGGCTAAGGGGAACTGGCAACAAGGGTTTCTGTCTGGTTGTTCAAGAGCTTATACACTGAGCACATCCACCCTGTTACCATAATACCCAAACATTCTAAGACTAGACAGTATATACCCCTGAGGCATTATTAGGTGAATTTGAGTTACGGCTGTTATATAAGGAAGAAATTGTTACAATTGCAGTGTAAGAGGGGATCAGGGCCATGCCTGTATGCACCAGCAGCATATACAGTTCAGCATGTGACCCTGGATCTTCCCAGCTGGTCTCTGCATAGATGAGATAATGGACTGACTACAGACAGGGTGACCAGAAGAACTCCGAGCAGCCTTCATAACGAAGTGTTTAACTAAATGTTACAGGAGGTCTCCAGCTGGAAATTTCAAAAGGTCCCAGAAATTCTCCTGGCAGCTCTTGCTGTGCATAGACTGGTTGGTAAGCACTACTTGGATGCCTAAGCATATGGATTAATATTCTGGGTAGAAAATCTGTCATTTCCAGTGACTTCTCACAAAATTTCCTGCTGTAAAATAGACCAAGTTGGATATAGCTAAGATACTTAAAAATAGACAGCAAAAATGCTTTCTTTTGATGCACAGTCGTGCAGGGCAGTCATGTGGACAAGACACATAGCTAAAACAGTTAGAAGATATTTGGGAAGTAATTTAATACAAGCAATAGCAATGTGTAAAGTGGAAAGGTCCCATGGGACAGGAGTCCAGCCAGACTATAAGAATACACTAGAATGACATTTCAGAGAGTCTCATCTGACCCATCTGAAGACACTGTTACAAGCAATGGAGACTCACATCAACATCCAAACAGTAACCAGCCATCCAGAGTCAGGCTCAGTTCCCCACCTGAACACTTCCCTGTGCAAAAGATGCCAATTAACTGTCAATGTCTGTACAACACACCCACAGTACCAAGTATCACTTATTCATAGTTACACATGGTTCTGCAACACGATAAGAATATGACACATCTGCCAGTGCTTTAATAAAATGAGAGCTGCATTTGGTACCAATTGTGAAACTGATTATATTAGCTATATTTCTGCATGGGAAAAGCTGCTTAAGCTCAAAATGCTTGAGCTAACTGAGAAACAGGAAATATCTTGAGGCAACAGTGCCTCTAGAAATTTAATTGCTCAGCTGAAGAACAACTGGTATGTGAGCAGATGCAGTATGAAGTCAGCATTAATTAATTCAGTTAGAACATTACAAGGGAGTGAGCTGCACAACAAAACCAAAATCTTGTGAAGAAAACTCACTTTAAAAACCCAGTTTTGTGTGTGTGTGTGTGTGTGTGTGTGTGTGTGTGTGTGTGTGTATGTATGTATGTTCAACATACAGAACAGCAAAACTTATGGTAGGGAAACATAATATCAGTACTGGTTTTATTTCCACTTGAGTATTTACTCCCTAACATGGAAACTGATTTTTAAAACTTTTCTGGGCTGGAACATTTTTGTATATGTTGAATCATAATACATACAAACAGCTACAAAAACACAGGAAATATATTTGACATATAACAATCTCTAACAATAAACAGAGCCACACTGCTTTTGGTAGATGAGAATTCACGCTCATACAATAGCCTTTAAACACATCTGTTTTTCCCTTCTCCAACTGTTTCCTGAGAAATAAGACATGCCACCATAGCAGACAGAAATTTCATTCAAGATTTTCAAGTCATGATGGTTTAAACAATATATGATATACATTTCTAAGATGGTGTTTTTAGGGGAAGAAATAAGGCTTCATCTAAACAATATACACTGCCAGAAAACAAGAAAGTATTAACAGAATACTGAGGTACTTGAGCAGAATTCTTCCAAGCACGTAATTTTTGATATTGTTCAAATTGTCAGTAACTACTAGTATCCCAAACCCCAAGACTGTTTATTCTTAGCAATTCTTCTACAGGGAGCCCCTGAACATGTTATAAAGAGTGATGGTAACAGCATAGTTCCTTACAAACATATACAGCCATACATACAGAAGCATGCTTTCAGCCAACTGTTTAAGAATTCTCAAAGCAAAGTGGAGTGAAATCAATGAGTAATGGATGATGCATGTCAGTAGAACTCTGGTTACTTTTAAATAACTTTGGTTCCTTAAGTGAAGGATTCATTCTAAACATCTCATGCATATACAGAGGTAGGTCACAGTATTCTATACATAAATAAGTACCTAAGCATGGTCCCACCAAACCCAGCATAATTTCTAGGTGGATCAGTAACAGAGATGTGCTCTGTGAATGCTGGAAAGGAGTTCTGTATTTCTAAGAAACAGAAACCCTGATACTGGGGTCAATGATGAAGCTTTGACTATAATGAATTCTACTTTGATGACCAGAGGCTGCTTGTTTTCACTAATTCTTTCAAGGCTGCACCTCTGTTCTTAAATATAATAGTTTTTCTAATGATCATTTCTTTAAATGAAACCTGTTTAGTACTCTGCACAGCAGTTGCAAATGAGGATATTTGCCCAAACACAATATAGCTTAGTACCCATCTTCTTTAAATTTGAGAAGCATAAACTATTAAAAGATGTTACTGCAGTATCACTCATAGAAAGAGAGACCTGAGATGGAAGGGTTAGTTGTATGTAGTATGCAGGAGCTATAGAGCATTTCAGCTCTTATGATAAGGTACGACACTCATCAAATCAAGGTACACCAAAATCTAGACAAGTACCCTGGCCATTTCGTGTATATATTCTCTCTAGACTGAGAAGGCAGCAGGACAGTCCAATGCACTTGAAGTATGAAAAACCATGCCAGGAACAAAGAGTTTGCAAGGGCAAGGGAAGGGGTTTCCCCTCCCAGTAGCTCCTGCACTAAACTGAATTCATCTGCAGTACTACTGTATCAAACAGCTGAATCTATGCATCACAGAAACAGCTCCTCCCAGTTATACAGTGAGTGAATGCCATTTCCAGTAGGGGCACAAACAGCAGCAACAGCATTCAGTAAAGCCAGGAGTTGCCTTGTATGTGAATTAGTCCTCAGTGATCTCTCAAAACAGAAAGGGGGATAGGTGAGGTGGCAGCAGAAGGGAGCGGAACGAAAAGGAAAAAAATGCTGTTGGGGGCTTTATGAAAACATGCAAGACAAGAGTGTGTAGAAACAAGTCAGTACTCTGGGGAAGGAAACACAGCTATCCTCTTCAAAAGAATACCTTGCCTGGCTGCTTTGGGCATAGCAGAAGCAGCTCCATTGCCAAAACACAAGCGTCACGAAAACCAAATAGAAAAGAAAAAAATATTCACTGCAAATGGTACTCAGAGAGACGGATCAATTAAACCTACTCTGCTTTAGGCTTCAGTTCTCTGCAAGTATTAAGTGCCAAAACGTAAAAAGTTAACATGAAAACCTTTCTCTTGAGAAAGAGAGTCTTAACATCACCACCATCACAATGTTAAAATTCCAGCAATAGATGCTGACACAGCAATTCTGTACAGCCACACATGTCCTATTATCACATTACTTTTTAGATCAAACAACTGAGGTCTTAGAATGCATGTGGAGCCTAAGGGTGTCAACAACATAAACCTTGACATGCTGTTTTGGGCTGAGAAACTTCAAAGAATATTGTTCAAACTTAATAACCTGAAGTTTCCTAATTTTTCATGAAATATCTCTAAAAAAGAAAAACAGGCTAGACCTCCTAATCGTCTGTTACTAAGGAATATTTATGCTATAGAATGATTAGTAGCTTTGATAAGTTCATCTTAAATAAAACAGTCTTGAGACAGTTTAGTCCTATACTAGGCACCTCCCTTCCCAAAAGTGGTAAAGCATTACACTAATGAGGTACAACATTTAAAGCAGAAAATAAGATAAATACCTCATTTAAATTACTTAATGACTTCTTTTCTCAGTATTTAGTTATAATCACATATGGGCAATTTTTACTGATACCTCTACATGCATGGAGCAGTGAAAGTCAAAGAATCAAATATATGAATTCTAAAACAATCAGAAGGTCTGAGGACAATATTAGCACTGTAGCATTCAACAGTGGAGTCAGTCCCCACTTTTCAAAAATTAAAGCAGTTTTTTTTTTATGCCAGCTTAATCCTTAAACTGCGAAGTACACAACTTCTTGCACTTCTCTAAAACAACCAGTAATTATCAAGAAAATGGACACTAATGTGCAACACTTTCATTATCAACTTTTACATAGTGTCACAACATGAATTCTGTACTGAAGGCAAGTATGAAAAAAGCTAAGAAGATAACGAATTATTTTTAAATAGTGCTAGAAAACAGGTTCACATTAAACTTTTCCAACAAGTTTTCTGGAGAATCTTTCCATCTCGGCTAAAGCCATATCTTAACCAGAAAATCCTGGTTTGTGTACAGAGGACACACCTCAAGTAAAAGTGAATATCTGTCATTGCAACCTGTAAATGAATGAGATAATGCCCTTTCAAAATGTTTGTGTCTATGAGAAATAAAGTTAGTGAAAAGAATGTAGCATGAATCATCGCTTTTTCTCTCCAACAGGAAATAACACAAATATTAGGTTATTGTTGGTGTACTTCAGAGAAAATTACTTACAGACTTTGAAGCAGTACTAATATATTGCATCACCATTTCTTTTTTGGTATTAAAATCCTTTTCTCTCAATGGCATCTTCTTGTCTTCATTTAAATTCATATCTTCCTAGAATGGGAGGAAAAAAAAAGTTTTAAATTCCATCCAGCAACATAGTTAAGATATTGATTTAAAAAATAAAGACACAAAAATACAAACTTGAACAACTGAAAGCTGTTCTAAAAATAACTTTTGTGAGTTAGATGTTATTCAAAACCATAAAAAAATTTATGCACCTTCCCTAGCAACTCAGACTTAAAAAACAGTCAACTACGCCAGGATAAGAAGTGTATGACAACCATTAGTAGCATAATCTCTTCTTAGAAATCATCTACAGTTTCAGACACATATATGCACTAATAAGCATTATTTAACACTTCCCAAAATATTTATAAATGTACTCAAACCACTTTCTTAGAAAGATCTTTTTAATGATACATCCATTTGTTCTAAAATTCTGTTCCTCAGTTCTCAAATACTTAATCCTGGGCAGCGGGGTCTGCTTTGCCCTGAGAGCAGTTCACAAAATAATATTCACCTTTGCAATAGGTAAGGCCCAAACACTTGAAAATTCGATCATTAAATCAACACCTTCAACTGTTATCAAAACCCCATCACAATTCTTTCATTCCAACATAAACCCAGAGGTCAAAAAGTGTAGATGTAGAATCACATTCAAAGCCTCACAGCAGCTATTCATTGACACTTCTGACACAGGGACTTCTACTGTTCCAGCCTCAAAATGCTCTTATCGTTGTAATCAGCTCCACACCTGTGAGAAATTAGATTTCCTATCACACTGGAGGTAAAAAAAAAAAAAAAAAAAAGAAAAAGGTTTTAAGAAACAATTTGGGCACACACACATCAGAGCATATACAGCATTACCATGGTCACTCAAGCTTAGCAAGAATTACTGCTGTTATTTTCAGCTGAGACTCACAAGGTGAATCTCCGCCAGCTTTGGCAGAAGCAATTCTACAAAATCAGCGAGTAACCATCTTGATGCCAAAGCTCTTTCACCCAGTCAGAAACCAAAGTTAAACAGCAAGCAAACTCATAACCTTGGAACTTTAAGAAAAAAAAAACCCTAAGGACCAAAATTTTATACTACACTGAACCTTAAGTTTCCTTGTCTTTCACTAGTTTTCATATTGAATAAGATAGTATCAAGCACAGTTCCTAGAAACATGTAGAGTTTTGTATAAATCCGAGCCATGAGAAGACACTGCAGAAAATGAGTTGAACTTCTTCAAAGTAAAATTAGGGAAATTTTGTGTAGATTCTGGAAACTTACCCTCACAAATGTTGCTGTTTCCTTTCCTTAAGGACCAGAAAAAGTTCCTCACTTCAGTCTAGCACGCATTTATTATTTATTAAATTAGCATTTTTATTTATGCACAGTATTTTATGCACTTATTTACTAAATCAGTATTTTATTACATATTTGGTACTATGTAGTGTATTTATAGTATCGGATTAGTATATTTGATACTATCAATACACTATATTACTTGATAGTTTTAAATAAGTGCAGGGTGCATGTTGTAAAAAGTTGCTTCATTCAAGAAATTATAAAAATCTTTTGCCTCCTTGGCAGCTACCTTGCATACTGGCATTACTTCCTACATTTGAATATGAATGTAAATGCAAAACAGCTTTGTCTAAACAAGCTGGAAGGACAGAGGCCACACATACATAAATTTTTTCTCATAATTCTGTTCAAAATACTGCATTCCTTTGAACCAAAATTCAGAGAGAAACTATTTGCTCATGACCAAACCAAAATTCTAGCAGCGCATAAGGACACACATATTCCTGAATAGTTTGCAAGTTGCCACATAGTAAATAAAAAGTTGGGACATAATCCTGAAAGGACATGCTGCATTTTCTAGCTTTTCTTGAATGAAAACAAAACAAGAAACTACTATGATTTACTTAATGAAGGGAAACCTGTTGTAATCCAGAAATGCTGCACAGACTCAAATATCCATGCTAAAATTAAAACAAAATAAAATAAATTTTAAAAACAGGCTTAACTACACATACATTAAAACCACTGCTGTGATCATATTTTGTATGCAAAGAGGCCATTTTCTTCCAAGACAAGTTTTGTGTGTGTATATATCATTTGAAAAAAAAGTGAAAGATACTTAAAGTTACCTGTCTCTGTCAAAGCTTACAAGCTTAGAAAAGCTTCAAGCTTTGCAGCTTTTTTAAGATGAGAAAGAAAACATAATCAACCACAAAAAAAAAATGGTGTCTTTAGTAATTCAAATCAAAAACCTAGAGTAATCATTGGCTCAAAAGACAGGTACATGAAGGCTGTTAACCATGCTGTTAAATGGTCAGGTGGAAACCTACAAATTTAAACCAGTTACTCCAGAACTCAATCTAAATATTTTCATTTACTGGTCAAGCATTTTGCACTTTATTACATAAATAGCCAGGACTTCTACAATTTGTCAATGAATTCTGACATTGATATATGGGTTTGGAAGTAAAGATTTGGGGACTGCTAAAAGGCATTTAAAATAAGAACAGTTAAGGAGATTCTTTTCAATTTACTTTTCAAAATATTTTTTTAAATAACAAATGCTTTCAAAGCTAAAAAAATACTCCAACTTTAAATTCTCAACAACTGTTTAAAAATCTTTATGCCTTATCTAAAACATTTCCTTAGCTTAAAAATGCGGGGGGAGGGTGAAAATCAAGTCAGAATGTGAAAAATACTACAATGTTAGAATTCCCTCTAGATTTCCATTTGTTATCCTGTTGTAGGTATTTCTCATTTAATGCAGTATTTCAGTTAAACTAATTACTTTCTATTAAATGCACAACATATTTATGACTATTCTTATTACCTGGCAACACATCTGTTGAGATACGCACATGACAACTCATACTATAAATTACTAAAATCAAGTCCAGCTCGACATTACCAGATAAACTTGTTTTCTTCTGCAAGTTCCAATAAGCATCTTTGGAACACTGTGCCTCAGGATACGCTTTACATGTATATTTAATAAGGGCAGCTGTATTTTATTTAATACTTAAATTGTATTTTTAAATAAACGAAAAAAGCTTTTCATAATAGCTTGTTGCCACTGCAAAGTTCATTCTTCTGTTTAAATAAGTTTTGCACTTTCTTCAGACTAGCTCTTTTAAAATTTTCTGAAAAATAACTCCTGAAATTAAATAACAGAGAGAAAACAAAGAGAAACAAAGAGAAAAGGAAGTAAGAAACCTATCAGTATGAACTATATTCCATAATCCTAAATGTAACAGCAGGTTTATTGGTAGGAAATATTCCGTATCTGAAGTAAAAAGTAGTTTGTTGTTGTTTTTAAAAAATGAAACATCACTAAAGCAATTGATTTTTGCAGATTAGAAGTATTCAGTGGTACAAGGGGCACATCAGATGTGGCTCAGTTTATAGAATACTTAAACCCCATTCTTTTATTTCTTCTTAAATCTTTTAAAGTTATTCTACAGCTGAGCAATACCTCTTTGGAAAATAACAGTAAGTCATTTCACAGAGATATTTTCCTAATACCACTAACAGAAATGAAAGGAGCTAAATGACAATTCATTACTAGCTTTAACTGTCTGGTTTTATGAGCTCTTTCATAACTTTTGCCATCAAAACCACACATGACACCATTGCATAAAAGATCAGGAGAAAGAAGCAGTATGCATCCAGGAAAACTCAGAGCATAATGTAACACATTCAGTTAAACTTCAGAATTGAGAAACTGCTCCCCTCAGTACTAACCAATTGACTATTTTTATTTTGTGCAAAATTAGCCCTAAAAGCCTGGCTACAACATTCAAATTGTTCATCACCCTATTCCCTCAAATCACTGAGTTTGATCAGAACAGCAAACTAGAGGCTACAATATATAATTAGCTATGTAATCTACTGTGACTAAACTAGCTTTATTCCAGCTCATTCAAGTGTGGATAATCTGAAGAATCCTTTCTATATTACATGTTATAGCTAAAATAACACTGATAAAGTAGTTTATCAAAGAGAGCTTAAGTGCTTTGTTATTCAATGTAACTAGGAAAGCATTCAAATTACCCACAATGTCATCATTACTTTAACATAATTTTACAAAGTAGTTACAAAATTGGAATTAATTGCACCATGATCTGTGGATTTAAGCATTTCTGCTTACCTAGACACACAGTAGTAGGTTTCTGAGAAAAGTTTCAATTTTTTTGAAAGTTTCCATTTTTTATGGCATAGTCTCAACATCACACTCTATCATATACCAGAATCGCTGCAAGATGGTAGAGAAATACAACCTACACTTATGTAGCAGGGGGTGTGTGCAGGGAGGCATCTCTTCGAGTTTTATAAAAAAACTCTGTCTCATTTCCTAACATTTGAGCAACTACCATTTCTTCACAGAAGTAAAATATGCTAGACACTGCAGTATGCCAAGAAAACCAGGCCATGTGAGAACAAATACAAAAGTTCATAACACAGTAAATTAGTCCTCCCCTTCAGTCATATATCTCAACAGTTCTACAAAAGCATCTTCAAAACTAAACTAACATTATTGAGTACTACGAATTACAAACTCCATAAAGCTACTTCTCTCATAGCACGTTTAATTTCCTCCACATCCCAGGCCTTGGCAGTCCCTTTGTATTTCAAGAGTTACTTGTTACTTGCTGTGAGGCAGAGAAAAAAAAATAATAATTTCCTTGTTAGTGTCCTCTTGTGCTCTTCAGATTGCAGTCACTTTCTTCTCTCATGGTCATTCCGTATTTAGCTTTCCATTGCCCAAAATGTCATCATCATCATGACAAAAAACCTCAACCCGTTGAAGTGGTACCAATGCCACGAGATTTTTATGTGACTGCTCTTTTCTAGCACAGTAACCCTGACAGCTAAGGAAAAACACAAATGTGAGACTGCAAGTGCAGACCAACGCGGCTTTGGAGACCAAGAACCACAAGTTTTTTTTGTGCAAGAGTGACATGGCATATAAGCTCAGAACAAAACCCTGCTGTGACATTCAAGGGCATAAAATTCCTCGGTAAAAGTTTCAGGTAATCTTGAAAGCAAGCAGAATTCCCCATGTCTTGTTCCTCCTCAAAATCTGTAATCAGAAACCTTTAGTTTCAATTTCAAATATATTTGGAGCAAGATCTTGTCAAAACACTTCAAAGACTTCATTCTCCTGGAAATACCCTAAAAAACATGTAGTTACAACTCTACAACAATACTAATAACTTAGGTAAAGATCAGAACACCTGCACAAAAGAAGGCTCCACCTGTCAGACAGCCATGTTGTTATTTTAAGTTAAAGAAATGTGCACATATGACTTACCATCATTTTTTCAAACAGTGCTATGATTTCTCTTTCCGATAGGGGTTTTGAAGGAAAATCCTCTGCATCCGTAGGTGTGGATGGCCAATCTGTAGAATGAGACTGCTTCATATGTGGCAAAGGAGGTCTTTCCTTTTTACTTCCTGGAATTCTTATACTGGCAAATCTATCCAACTGAAAACAGAAAAAAATAAAATGTATCACATACTGTTTCCACTCTATGTAACCCTAATTAAGATGGGTGTTCTTGGAAGCTAAACAGCCTTACTTTTCCATGACAACTTGTCTATTATTTAACTGTCTTATTTTAAAGGGTCATCATAAAGATACATATAACGGTCAGTTGCCTTAGAACTTGAGCTAACAGACTAGAATCCCATTACATTATGGAGAAATCATGCAGAACATGAGAATTTTATGGAAAGTTTGGAGGAAAAGATATCTACAAAACCGATTTATGAAGAGTTCTTCAAAACTATTACATGTAGAATATGAAAAAGCAGGGTTATTTACCAAAAGGACAGTTTTAAAGTGTTTTTTGTTACTCTGAAACAGCTGTACTCCTGACATTGTAGTAGAATATACTGATATGCAAAGAAACTATTTCTCATTAAAAGACAGGTTAACATGACTAAGACACTGTTTTATTTATTTTTTATTTTAGCCAAAACTTAGTGCCTTTCTGTGCTCCAATTATTCTGAAATAATTTAGGAGATAGATAAAAAACATCAGCTCTTCTATTCAAGTTAAGAAGGATACACTCACAGTTTCATGGCTAATCCTTATGACTTCACCAACACAAGACCATAGCTACAAGACCATAGCTCTGACTTTACCCTTTCGAAAGCCAAAAAAACTCTTTAGAACAGTCGTTTGGGTTGTGATTTTTTTTTACTGTTTATATATTTACCAATTACTCAATAAAGATTTACTAAGTGAACTTTTAAACATTTTCATTGTTGGAACTTGTGTGTTTTAATATATATGTGCAAGGATCAACAGTACACAAAAGCAGCTGACATACTCAGTGAGATGCAATAAATCTTAATAATTGTCACAGACTTTCAAACAGATGTGAACAGCAATTATTACACTTGTCAACACAGAAGAAAGTTACGGTAGCATTTGATGCATAAGAGAGATTTTGGACAAGATTTCAACTATATCAATGGACTTAGATCTTTAAAATGCTATACAAAAATATTCTGAGGCTTCAATACATCTTGAAGATAAGGATCTTGAGATATCAATTAATAAGTACATCAAAGTTACCAAATCAAATGACAAGTAAAGTTATTATAGTGTCTGTGGAACGAAGATCAGAGAGAGCAAAGAAAATTAGTAGCAAAAATTGGGTACAAGTGTTCCACTCTAGTCTGAGCAAGAATTGACTATTAGACTTTCATGAAGAGAGGTTTAGAGAAAAAAACCAAAAAAAAAACCAAACAAACAAAAAAAAAAAAAAAACCACAACAAAAAGACCTTCATTCTTCCTTTTCAAAATTGAAAAGGAACAGTTTTTGGAACATAGTAATAGAATGTAAGCCACTCACATACAGATGGTTGTAGAACATGTAAAAGAAGAAAATTAATATAGCATAAACACAAAAGAGCCCAGCATGGTTGATAAGGCCCTTCAGTGTCACATCAAACCAGAAGGCAATGAGGAAAGCACACTCTACAGCAATAATTACATAGGCAAGACCCAGCAAGAAAGAGAATGCAGCAAAAGAGAAGGTAACATCATTGGAAGTGAATCATAGAGTCAGTGGCAACAACCGTCTTACATCTTGACCAGACAGCAATTTCCCTTCCTGTCACCAAAATCAGAAGCCTATGGCAAGCATGGGGGCATGAAGCCAGATTGAAAACTACCAATGACTAGACTCGAATCTTGAAAAAAAAAAAAAAAAAATATATTTCTCCTCAAACAGCTTTCACAGAACACTGATGAAAGGCTGCACACCTGCTCCAAAGAATGAGTTGGCCAGTAACTTCTCCATGACCCACTCTCCACTATCAAGTGTATAACCTAAGAAGACGAACCACCTTCTCCTATCTTGCATGTAAATGAACCAGGTTGTAAAACAACCTGACGTATGATACAGGTTGGCAGCATGTAAATCTTCAGTGGTTGACCTCCAGAGTTCGTCACAGGACCAATGTACCTGTGAAGTGGTGATATCTTCCTCTCCCTCTCTGTCTCTTTCTCTCTCTCTCTCCCTTTCTCTTTCTGATACCTTAGTTTTCCTCTTCTCTCTCTCTCTCTCTCTTCCTTTTTCTTAAACATATAAAGTAATACCATTGTAAGTTCTGCTGCTAAAGTCTTGTTAAGTTTTGCGTTACAGTTACTAATTGTTGCCAATCCACCGTTTTTAGAAGGGTTTTTGTTGTCAATGTATTGATAAGTTTTGTGGTACTATAACATACTTTTGCCAAGTGACTGATTACTGTAATTTGTATACCAACACGTGCTTTTCGTAAATTCGTAATTGGACCCCCGGTGTGATTGTCTGTCATCCACTTTGCATTGCCACACAGAATTACCTGGAGTTAACTCACACCTGATCTCATCTGTTGAGTCAGGGCGCGTGTCACTTTCAAAGTTAACTCATCCCTCATCCCATCTGTTGGGACGGGACAGGCCGTAACCTTCCTATTCCCCAAATCCTATCCCACTTGTCCTAGAGAAGGAAGGCACACTCTTGGAATTCACTTTGTCTTATATGTTCTTCCTGATCAAATGTGATACTGGTGTTATAAACATATTTAAATACATAAAATTACTTTAAATATTTCTTAAAAATGTGGCCTAAAAATAAGATATCCATAGATTAAAAAAAAAAGACAATGCACAACAAGACCTACACAGCAGTACAGTGTGGGTATTCTACATACACTTATATATTGATATTGAATTATATATTGATAGTGCTTCATAAAAGTTATTACCTCCCAATATTCCATACATGCAAATAATTTCATGGTCCACAGAAAGCACTATGCAGAAAAAAACAGAAATTTCACTACTTGGTTGTAATGATATCTACCACCACTGATGTTGCTGGCAATCCAAGTGCATAGAAGAGGAAACAGCAAATATATAGTTCAATAATCTTCCATGTTACATCAAAAATATTTTAAATCAGGCTAACCAAAGGGGAATATCTAAAGTTAGCTTTGATACAAAATGTCATTACAATTTAAAGTAGGTTTGAATTCTACCTTTTCTAAAGATGTCTGTCTTATTTTCATATTTATTTTACCAATAAACACATACAGACCCAAACAGGAACAGTGCTTTAGGACAATAATTTTCTGAAAGGGACAAACTTTTCTCTTAAGGTCTTTGTAGGGACAACATTAAAATAAGCCAAAGAATAAAGAGTGCTTTATATGGTCTCAATATGAAGCATTTCCACAGGAAAATCTCTTCGAAATTCTCCAAACTAACATCTGGTTTGAAGCACTGATGGAACTCAGAGCAGATTATCCAGAGTTAAGAGCTCAAAGGCAATAAGGAGTGAGAAGAAAATAAGAGTGCAGTTATATACTTCTGGGCCCTCAAAGGACAAAGCTACAATTTATTGAATACTCTATAAAAAAACATAATACAGAATCTCTAACCAGCTCATTAATTCAAAGAACAATCTATTCCTATCATCATAGCACAGTGTTACTGAAGATGAGGAAAACTATATTTCAGATACATAATCTAAAGAGAAACAATAGTAAAATAATTAAATCCTGAGTACAAAAACACTGTAGAAATATTCATTAAAAACTATTATCTTCTAAAATGTAAAAAAAAAAAAAAATCAGCTGCCCATGTAACCACAAAATGGTGTGCATAGTGGCCTTAAATTTAAAAATTATGTGATATTGAAAGCAGCAGTGAAAGTAACTAAAAAGAAAAGTTCACTCTGGAAAGAAAAGACCGTTAAAGGTAGGAAGAGTTTCCATTCCAAAGGTAAGACTAATTCTAGAAATAACACAGATAAACTACTATTTTGCTAACAAAAACTAATCAAGACAGCCCTAAGTCTTTTTTGGTCAAACGGCAGGGTTTTTGGTCTGGTTGGCTTTGTTGGTTTGTGGGTTTTTTTGTTTTGTTAAGGTGGGATAGAAGAGGAAGAGGAGGTAAGAGATAAACATTAACTAGGACAGCAGAGAAGCTATTAAAGTTATAATTCACACAGTTCTCATTCCTAGGACAAGATCCTCCAAAACGAAAGGCATGAGGAGTCTTTTCTCAAACTTGAATTTAAAGCAATGAGTTGTCTGCATGTATTTTAGCTTCTATGTCTTCATGCCTCCTACCACCAGAGACTGGAACACCTATAAAGCCATGTATTTTATTCTGCCAGTGTGCATTCTCCACAAAACAAAATCAGCAAGGCAACTGAAACAAAATGTTAACATCAGAACTGAAACAAAGTGAAGAGTAAACCAAAGTCAACTCATGAATGTGAGTTACCATGAGACTGCTTTTCAGTAGCATTTTACATTTATCAGCCTGAAGATTCTCATGAAGCCTTGGTAGAAACTCTATCAGGGTCCCCTTACACCGTCATAATATAAAACTGTGTTATAGTAGCGTTTCTTCCATTGCTTTGCTTCACCACAAAGCTCTGTGAAACTACAGCTTCAGAAGTTCGGCAACCAAACCCTTCTGACAAGCTTCAGTAGCATATCAGGTGCAAGGCAAGTTACTGAATGTACACAGTAACAGTGCTGACAGCATCTGCACAGAGAAAAGTTGTCTCAATAACCACTTGGCAGACACGACATGTCAGTGAGTTATGAAGTTCTCACATAACTTTAAATGAAAAAAAAAAGTGCACACCATGCCAAAAAGATCTAAACTGCACTTTTTTTTTAGTAGTAGTACAAGGAAGTGTGATCATTTATTTCCAAGACAGCATCATCAAAGCAACCTTCAAATCCCATGAAGATTTACTTCCTAATAAATATTTTTAAACACAGCTACACAACTGGATACAGGTAGGACGTATCAAAAATTTTCTTCAATACTCATTATCTGTATGAAGGACAAGAGGAAAGGAGATGCATGCAGTGGGATCAAGACTAAAGGAAAGGACTGTCTCTTAATGTCTCTTAAGGTCATGTGCTAAGAAGTCCTTTTGTATACAAAGGAACACAGAAAGACAATGGTGGGTGGTGGAACCCAAATAATACTTTCACCTGGCTCCTCCCAAGCCTATCACAGGAAGTCTTAACCCATCAAAGACTTATCTCCACAAGCCCAGATGAACAGAGGCACAATGGTAGGTGGCGGAACCCAAATTATAGATTCAGAGGAAGGGACATGCTATGCAGGCTCTTCCCAAGGCTGTCCCAGCAAAGTCTTTGCCTTACAGTCCAGGTCTGACAGCCCCCCATGAGTCTACATGATCAGCTCTCCAGAGCAACTTTCAGACTAAAGGGTGTTACTGCTTAGGGGCATAAGACACATTATGGGATGAAGTGGGAAAACATCAGTGAATTGTGCAAGACTTATTTTGCAATGTTTACGGGAAGAACCAAAGGCAGGGAAAATGATGGATCTCAGTGATTTGGAGAGGAATTACCATGAGAAAAAGATAAGGGGATAAATAGGGCCAGTTGTGTGTAAACAGTTTGCTGGTCGGTACACTTGTCTAGCCCTGTCCTGTACCCAACCGGTACAGTCAGTCCTACCTTATTAAATTCCATTTCCAACTATTTTCCTGGGTGAGATGCTCTACTTCATGTGCACGTGTGTACGGAAGTCCACATGTGAGCAACAAGATCAGACTGCGAGTCAGAGGGACCACAGACCAGCAACTGGAGAGACCAGAGTGAGTGAACTTAAGTACCAGCAACTTCAGTAGGACCTCAGCTGTGTCCATGGTGTCAGCAACTAGAATGAGTGAGGGTGGTGAGTCAATGATCACTAGCAACTATCAAGCTGGACTAGCCAGAAGGCAGGTGAAGTGGCCTGAGCAAGGGAATGGAGACTTTTGTTTGTGTGTGCACGTCTGTGCTTCTGAAAACGAGGCCACAAGACCTATTAGAGGGACCAGGTGAGCCCCACCACCTGCCAAAGAGCTCTCTCTGTGTATGTGCCCACACACACATCTGTCCCTGAGTGACGAGGTCTGTATCAGCAAGTGGAGCAAGCCTGCAGCCACAGGGTCTCATGCGACCCAGGTGCCAGCCACAGGGAAGTCTGGGATCTGGGGACCAGCAACCAGGCAGCAAGCTTCTGAGTCACCTGCAGATGGATCCACCCTGTATGTTTCCCACTAATGGATCTTCATCCTCATTAGCCAAAGAGTGTAACAGGATGACTGACATCCACAGTGCTGTTCGTGTTGATCTGTGTGGCCTGTCATGCATATACATCCATACATGTTGCATGCATGTGTTTGTGCTTACTGGGAATACATGCTCATCCTCACTACTGGTGGGGCCTGTGGGGCATGGAGCTATAGCAATCTCACCTCTGTGGTGTTACCAGATTCATTTTCCCCCTCATTTTCTTTCCCTCAAAGAACAAAGGAAAAAGTTCCTTTACCCAACAGGGGTCAAACATTCATAGCCACCTTGCCAGTAAGATCAGATATTCTTAGCATGTGTGGCAGTTGCACAATCGCCCTGAGATCTGGAGCCTTCAATGGGGCAGTTGATGGCTCTTTCAGCACCTTTTGTGCCCCACTGTACCTGTCCCCACATACACACGTAAGGTGATGGTCGCATCCTCCCCTATCCTGGGTCAGGGTGATTTCACCTTCACCAGCTGGTGGGGCAGGAGGGGTGGGACCCTCAGTCAATTGACAGAGTCGTCAGCAGAGGAGGTGCCCAGAGTAGCTGCAAAGCTTCTGGACCTTGTTGTAATGCCCACACCCAGATCTGACCAGACTACAAAACTGGGTTCCTGACAAAGCCCCCCTTGGAGTGGCCTTCTCAGAGTAGCAGGTCTGTGAACTGGAGCCCTCAGAAGAGGGATGCTATCTAAAAAGACTTCCCGGGATTGAGAGCGCCTCATCTCCTCGTTTAGATGAGTGGTTATTTACTGGATGTATCCTTGAATGAGTCCTTGCCTAACCAGGCAAGTGTGAGTCCTTGCCTAACCCAGGCGAGTGATTATTTCTTGTAGGCACCCTGAGTCAGAGGGCTATGGTTTTGTTTCCTGTGAGCGTGTGTATGCACGCTGTGGATCCTCATTATTCTTATTTTGCTGTACCCCAATAATCTCCTCAACTGATATCTGAAGCTGTATTTTATGTTGTCAGAGTGCTAACTAATTGTATAAACCCTGTTTCTAGTCAGTTTATTGGCTGCACGTTTCCGGCCAGAATAGTCTGTTTTGGAACTTCTTGTGTGCCTACAACTAACTTTGGGGTGCCCCTGTGACAGCATGTGAACAAATTTTACTACTTAAAATACTAGAATCGTTCACAGAGTCATTTGGGTTAGAAAAGACCCTTAAGATCACCAAGTCCAAATGGACTTAAAACCCATAACCTGCCATCAAGCATTACAGGATCATCTCCTGCACTGTTTGAAACTATTAACAGTGTTCTAGACATTCTCAAAATATATAGAAAGCCACAATACATAGTACTAAGGAAAGAGAGAAAATGACAAGTCTAGATAAGCAGCATTCACCCCCCCGCAGTGTTGATTTCAGACTGCCTGTAAATTAGTACAAGAATTTGAATCAGTGGTAGCAAGAATAATAGCTGTAAGAGCCAAAATGAAGCAAACTTCACGGAAAGAATGGTGAAGTTTTATTTCATAGGTTCTCTATAAATCCACTGAGAGCCTACGAAATAACAAAATGATTTTATGCACACACGATGGACCAGAAAACATAAGTTACAGAGAGATCCACAATACAAACCTGGGTCATCACAATGTCTGATTAGGTCTCTAGAGTACATCTATTTGTGCTGTCATTTTGATCTTAGTGAAGACTTCTCATAGCATTCTCTAAGACAACAGTATCTATTGAACTTACACACTTGATAATGCAGGAATCAATGGATTAGTTATTGTTAGACTAATTGCTGGCTCAACAGCTTATCGAGACAACACCTCCTAACAGAGCTGCTATGCATGCAGAAATGAAAGGTATTATTTCCCTGCCATCCCACCTCCCTCATCTTCTCCAGCCCCCTTCATTAACACAAGAGCATCTATTGCTATATTAAGAAATTCCTCAAAAATAAAATCCAACCACATTCATGATCACTAGTTCTGCCAGTGCTTCACTCCAGCCTTGACTCAATGCCTCTCAGCTACAGAGTACAGCCAGTCAGATGAGAATGAGAACGGGATGCCATCAGGAAAAGCTTGAAGGCATCAGCTACTATTGAGGAGACAAGACTTGCTAGAGAATTCCCATAGGCCTATCCATCTTTGAGACTGTTAACAACTGGATGTCATGTTTAACACAAAACTGACATATGCAGGATGTCTTGTCAGCCAGTAAATTCAGTAACGTTCTTTTAAACACAGATGCTCTATTTAAAAACAGAGTTGTAATTGCTTTATATTGTCAAATTTGAAATAAATGTAAAAAACCAAATACCACAATAGATTCTCCATCATACTTTACTTCAAGTTATTGCTGCAACTGTCAGAACCGTGGTGCTTACACTCAGTTGCAAGTTAACTGAACAATTTAAGTTGAAGGTGATTAACCATTCGCAGACAATAACTCCTAGAATAACCCAAACAGGAGAAAACAGTTATTTTCTGAGGAATGCTATTAACACCTCTGCTTTGTGAATGTTCTGGGAACCAACAAATCAAGCTGAATCGACTGGCACAGCTGGTCTTATTTAAGATCAGAGAGAAAGTGGGTAGGGAATATACATACTGATTTAGCAGCTGAGGCTACCTACATCAAGGACAGAACATTAGATCAACTGGGTCTTACCTTTCTTCTCCATATCCAGATTGAAAACCTCAGACACAAACAGGCAATGGAACAATAAGCACACCAGTTAAAAAAAAAAAAATAATAATAAATACCAGGAGGTTTTTGTAGAAAAACTTCCAACAGTGTTATTTTTCACTTGGCATATAAAGTGTTTCCTACTGCCCATATTTGGAAGAAAAGCTTGCGTGCAACATCTTGTAGGTCTCCAAAGTTAAAAGTTATTATGCACACTGTCCACATATTTAGTCAAGAGGATTTCATCTAAAAAAGGATGCTAACCATACTTAAAGTGGTGGACCTAATCCAACATCTCATCACTGGCTAAGCAACCTAATTTTTTTTAAATACACAAACACTATGAACATATGCTGTATTTCTTTATAAACACTGTTTAGACTGTATTTACTGTAGTGATTGGACACCAGCATTTAGAAAAAATAATAGAAATTGTACCAAATTAGCAGGTAGCAGATGGAAGAATTAGTTAGGTTTGTAGAGGATATGAAAGTTATGAAAGTGGGCCTGTCATAACCAATAGTAAAAGGAGTTTACAGCTGAAACATTATCTGAAATCATGAAAAAAATTCTTAGAGGAATTTACAAAAATCTATCCTTTTACAAGGTAAGCAGTAGCACAGTACAGTGGCTTTGCCATGGAAGACACACTTCATGATCTACTGAAAAAGAAACAAAGGACTAAAATTCCATCATCCACAATAGCCTTTGATTCCTTGACTTTTCTTTTTCATTCTTGGAGATGGTGTTCACCAGATTAGACATGACATGCCTTGGTCTGGACCCAAGCTAACATATTGGCTCAACAGCTGCACCATACCATGTGGATTTGATGTTTCTGGCACTAGCTCTGTGATTCCTGCACTTTGGTTTAGTGCAAAGAACAGTGATGCCTGGAACACATAAAGCATATAAATCAAGTGATGCAAAATCCTCTCACATTAAGGTTGAAGCTAACAGATGTAATGCCCTTGAAACAAGAACCATAACTGTATCTCTTCATACTCCTTTTCTCCAGCTGTACAAAGCACATGAATCTATACCAATTTTGTAAGACAAAAATAGTAAAATATTATCCTTTGTTAACATCCCAAATCACTGCGCAAAGCTCTGGAATGTTCCTAGGGCAGAAAATTACCTGAAAGGGTCCAGATCAACATGCTACAAAGTAACCATTGGCTTGGATCTTTGTTTTCTTCACCATAGAAACAGCAAACTTTCCACCCAGACATATTTATGGAGTATATATTACTAGAGGATGTTACTGCACTACAGGACAACCTTTATCCTAAAAGAGTAGGCAATTCAGTCAGAGAGAAGTCCTGGCTACATAAAGTGTGCTGTTTGCCACATATGAGGTATCACTACTTTTGATACCTAATTATGAAGAGACAGGTTTACAGAATTGTTCTGGTTTAGCCTAAACTACGTTACCAGAAGTACTAAACAGTCTTATTTCTTCCCTTCCCACTCCCATTCTCATGAAGAAACACACACACCCGCATATGGACCATCAAGACACCAATGACTATCACTAAGCACAACTTATTAGGAGAGTTCTGATATGGAATACGCAGGTATGAAATCTTCATTTCCTGGCTGAAAGCATAAAGACAATAGCATTGCTTATAGCTTTGCTCTTTCTCTAGGTGTCTTTCTCACTCCACCTTATGGATCTCTAGGACAAAAAGTACTGCCATCCTCAATTTTCAAGTTCACGTTTTTGACTGTCCACTACTTATACACTCACTAAACACAATTTTACATCTGGAAAATCTGCACAAGTACTACAGTATGACTCAATATCCCAGACATTTTGCCACTCACTTTAGTCACAGAAACCAACAGCTCAATCAACAAAGTCTGCAGTAACACCCTGATGTAGACACATGACAAAGAACTAGTATTAACAGAACAATAACAATGTAAGAAGAAAGGAAGTAGAATATAATGTTGAACAAATTCTGTGTCTTCATTTGAAATAGTTGTTATTTTTAGTGGATGGGGAACACATAGGGGAATAGGGTTGCATCAATTTCTTTCAATATCTTTGGAAGTAAAAGCAAATCAGTATTTTTCCTTACCAGCAAAAATACTTCAATGAGATCAAAGAAGTTACTTCCAACGATTGTGAATCAAAGACCTCTTAACATATTTTTGCTCAAAGCTCCAGAAGATTAAAAAAAGTATATTCTCTCTTTGACAGTCAAATTACTCTACAAGATTAACTCTTCTTACTATAAGAGAAATTCCACTGCTAGCAGTAGAGCTTTTAGTACAAGAAAGACTTGCATAAACCAAGATACTCAGAAGGAACCCTTTCATTAGATGACTGCTTATTCCTAATATTCACAACCTCCCAGAGCTGATTTTACCTTTCTTGAGAGCCAATCATTTAACTAATGGTAGAAAATTAACAGTTACAGAGGATAGGCCTGTGCACAGTCACATCTTGAATGCATAGAACATATTGCACTCCAAATCTTGTTTCGCTATATACCAGAAATTATACAGCCTTTCTTATCTTTAGAGCAGTTGCTACGAAATCAGTCAACACAAATCTGTGTTATATAGAAATTTAGTATACATTTCATTTTTGTCTGCATAATATATCTTTTAATAAAATTCTGTCAATATGCAGGGATTTTTTAGTCTTTATGAGCCTTATCAACCATTTGTTGGAATGTAGAACACTTGAGATAGAAAACAGGCTTGCTTCCACAGTGATCTTGCAGGTAGATAATGTCTCAGATACCTACTTGCCCCTCCTCTATGGAATAAGAATAAAATTCTTGGCTTCATAGTTTGTAAATAAACAAGCTAAAAGAAGCTTGTGTTGATTGTGTAAAAAAATAAGGTGTTTCTGAACTTAACAGGGATTCATCACTAAAAGTAGACAATTCATCAGCATCTCAGGAATAATCCAATACAATTCAAATATTGAAATGCAACCTGCATTTTAGACTCTCAATATGTTGCTAACTTACCTAAACATAAAAAATAAAAGTTCCTGGTCACTGTTACACAACACTGTATTTGTAAGAAACAGACTGGGAGTAATACAATATAATTATTTTATAAAGCATAGTGCAGCAGAGAGCAAGTTAGCATGCGAACGATTGCCCACAAGAAGAAAGGAAATACATTATTTCATTGAAAGCTACAAAATCAAATATAATCTTAAACATTCCATTTGTTAATCTTCTCTTACTTCAACTTTACCACTGGGTAAAAAATCCAATCAGTTGCATTATCAACCCAGACTCAAATTTCTTAATCATTTCAAGACTATGAAAACCTGCTAAAGAAATAGCAACAGGTGATTTAAATCAGTCTAGGAAGGACAGATGGTGGTTGTAAGCTCAACACTACTAACTGTGCACACCTCATCAAAAATGACCACACCACTGTTCCCTAAGGCAGGAAACAGCAGCCAGCATTTCTGAGCACAAGTGTGTTGCACATCATCCAGCATAAAACACTCTGTGCTTAAGCTCTCAGTTATGCCCAGAAGTACTTCAGCAAGAATTCTGTGTAGCACTGAAGTCGTAACAGCTGATCTTTAGATGCCTATAGAACATTACTTCCTAGGTTAAAGATCAAAGACTTCATAGAATGATCCACTTTAAGAAAAGCTATTCTTATATGGAAAAGGATAGTACAGACAATGAAACAGGTAACTTCAACAGCAAGAAAAAAAAAAAACCTGCTTTGTGATACAGAACTTCATCTCCTATTCAAAAGACAGATTAAGTTTGAGAAACACAGTGTTAGCATGACACTGAATACACCTTACGCTGTTTGAAGAAAGCATTAAAGAGTTTTACAAGCAACTGTTAGTTTGTTAAACAGAGTATTTTAAGCTAGACATGCAGCCCAAGTAACTTTAATATTAAACATGCAATCACAGATAACTGCCACATGTAAGCTGGCACAATTACTTGTGTCAATCTCATTTAGCTATGATTAGAGCATACTTCAAAGCCATCCATAGATTTTTTTTCTACTTGCACTGAGTTTGTTACAGATAATTAACAGTTTAGTGAGAATTTGCCAATTAACTAAAGTTAACTTCACAATTAAGAGAGATTCTTCTCCTAGTAAGGTTATTTCTATTGCATTAGTAATAAGGTTATTAGCTTAGCAAAGCCAAAAAAAACTTGGGTTGGCTTACCACATCATCTGTCAGTGTCTTGATATTTAAGTGCTGTAAATCAAACAGGAAACCAGTCATGTCACAATTGTGCAGTAAAAAAAACAGGCAAAAAACCCAAACAAAAAAGCAAGTGTCAGTTAGTTACAGTTACTCAAAATAAGATGCAAGTTAAACAGTATTGAATCATGGCACTTGAAATAAAGTAATAATTTCTTGGCAAGTTGTACTCTGCTGGCTTACAGTGTACAGCAAGTTATACAGGGAATACAGTGTAGATTGAAAAAAAAAAAAAAAAAAAAAGAAACCACAACTGTAATCTGACCCTTAGAATAACACCAGAATACAAACCAAGCACAGCTTGAAACAAGTTGTGGTGTATTATAATTCAGAGCTAAATACAGAAGACCTGTTCATAGTTCAGCTACTAGAAGCTGTGTCTTCTCAAAATGACTGCGGGGACACCACCAAGGAATCAATCCAGAGTTTTTAAATTCCTTAGAAGAACAGCACAGCAGTTCAAAACTATCTGCCAAGCTGCAACACTTGAGTAACTGGGATTGTTGACTGCTCTCAAGCATTGCCTATGTGGCAAGTGGAGCATGAAGTTATGTGTAGAAACTGCCATAAGCATATATTAGTAGTAACATCCAAAAATCTAAAGAAAATCACTCACTGCTGTGTGAAACAACAGTTCTTGAATCAACTCTTTCGCTCTCCACTGCACACTGACAAACGGGAGCAAGTACTGGGATGCAGAGCTCTTGCACAAAACTGAACAGCAGCGCTGAAGAGCAACATTGGTGACTGATGAGTCAGTGTTGCAGGGATACCATTTATAGTTTTTATTAAGAAGCTGAGAACTTGGCAGAGAAATGGGAAGAATGTGAGGTCACATACTTAGTAAGATAGACTCTTACCCTATTCTTAGACTTCCCTCGCTGCCTAGGGTACAAAGCTTGGCAGTAGCTATAGCAATTGTCAATGGCTACGTCTAAATTAATCGGATCTGGAAACACTTGCTTTATATTCAACAAGTCAACAATACTTGGGTGTCATTACTCATTATATCTTCTCTGGCTCGTTCCTCAGAACTGAAGAATAATTTTGTTAAATCAAACATTAACCTATGATAGCTCTACTCAGTATTGTCAAGAAAGTGAAGAAGCAGCATCTGATGAATGGTTATGAAGTTAAAAATAAAAAGCAAGTGAAGTGTGAGTAAACACTCAGTACTCAGTGACATTGTGTAAATTCTGCCATCAGTCATAAAAAAAAATTGCAGCTAGGTCAGTACTGAACTTTTATGACAATCACATTCCATGTTCTAATAGATGTGAATTTTGAATAAATGAAAAGAACAACAAAGTGAAAATATTTCAATCAAGTCAGGAGACTGAAGATCTGTATCCCAGTGTCCTAACTGGTGTTCTCATGCCACAGAGTCAGATCAGATGTTTGCCACACACGCTGCTGTGGAGCTGGGTTTTATGACTTGTTCCTCTCATTCTGCTAAATAGCTAAAATGGCAGCATAAGCGTTAATTTCCATCATTTGCAAGAGCTCAAGACTTCACATTTAGCAAGGTGTTGGTTATAATACCTCTATCCTTAAGTGATCAAAACTGCAGGAGAAAACACTAGCATATGGTCTTACACTGCAAGTTGGTAGCAAAGAACATAAAAGTTTATTCCTTTTTCATACACACAACTTAAATTGCTAAGCCTTAAGCAATGTACAGATACCATTGTGAAATTCCTCTAGCATGGTAGGAGACTGAGTAATCTGCTTAGAATGAAAATCTTCTGCATGATGTGCTTTGAGGTGGAAGTTTAAGACTCATGTCAAACTCACGTACATTCCACTAAACAGATACAGGAAGGACAACATCAGGTTCACTTGCACTTAGGAACAGATGTTGGATGTTCTGTGATTGCTCTGTACAGACATCATTATCATCATCCATGGAATCAAGGCAATATTTTCCAGATTCAGGTTTTGTTCTTCGAAAAAGACAAAGTTAATGGAATAGTTCAAGACAGTAGTTTTGTAGTTTTCAATTAAGGTCTGAAATTCAGCAATGGAATTTACTGTGGTAAAGTGGGGAAAGTTCCCCATTTTCTATATCAGAACATTTCACTGACCCATGACATCTAACTAATCAGTGCGAGAAAAGTCTACTATGCAACCAGTTCAGAAGGTTTCTTTATAAAGTAGGAGAAACCCCATACAAACTACAACCTAACATTCAGATCTTTTACCACTCTAATATTAAAGGGCTGAATGACTTCCAGTAAGACATCTCAAAAGACTTATTCTGAGAATTTTATGTTATAAGACTTTTCAGTCAGAGGAGCTGGTTAAAACATAACTAAAGTGATCTTTTCCCCTCTCCCTCACCAAGTCCTTCTCATCTGGCAAGGCTGTACAATGTAAAACCAGTTACCAACTTCTCTAGTCTTCTGTAGCATTCAGGGATACAGAGGTGTGGAACATTACATGTGATCTTAACAATAAAATCTTATCACACTGGATCTTTTAATGGCATGAAGCTTAGAGGAGTACTGTGACTCAGGAACAAGGGGTGTATTTTTATTCTTGCCAGGCCAAAGAAACAAAACAAACACATTTCTAGTAATGGGAAAAAGTAACTATATCACAGTTAGGTAGAGGTTGGAGTGCTTGACTACCCCGGGAAAGTATTTTTATTTTAAGATCTGGATATGTCAGTGCACAGAAGATCTATTTTCCTTAAACACAGGCCTGGAAGCAAATAAACCTGGCGTAATATTCCTGTAATATTAAATACTGCTAAAAACATGATATAAGCTTACAAAATACTGCTTTGCTATGGATGAAAACACTCATATGATATTCTGTGGCTTCCATGAACTACACCAGAATAATAACATTATTGCTTTTCAGAGCACAGGAGCTAAGTAATAGTATTCCTCTAGTCTGTTTATCATGTAGAAAATAGATATGCAAAATTGAAAAGCAAATTAATGATATTTTAAGTACATTGATATCCTGTTTTCTACTCAAAGCCGTACAAAACCATGAAGAGATTAGGAATTAATTAAGATACTTTAGAAGTCCAGATTTATTGGTAGCACCTACAGTTGGAAAAGCAGAAGTATCACCATTGGTTAGTGTTCAGGTATACAAATACATTTATAAAGAGCTAACATTTTGAAATTACATTTTCCAGGGTATCTTAGTTTTCAGTCTGGGATATGAAGGAAGAGGCTGTTTGTTTTGCAGCTGAGCCAAAGCAGTTCAGCTAAAGCTAAATGACAATTAAAAAGAAGTGTGTAGATATATCATTTTGAAGAAAGCAAGCAATCTCACATGGAATTACCCCTTTTTGAAGATTATGTCCCTCAGGCATACTGTTAAATAATTGATTCCATTGGACGCAGGATATACACATACATTCAGTGTATGACACAGCATTCTTGAAAAACTGCCAGAAGACAGCTCATCTCAAAACATCAAAGACAGTGAGAGCTTTAGAAAGAAACGGTGCTAGTGTCACCTGCTGTCTTCATCTCCCTGTTGAACTCTTCTTTAGGCCAAGAGACACTGCAAAATGTGTATGTGCAGAACTGGCTAGTTGGTAACATTTTTGTTGTCCTAGAAAAGAGTTGAAAAATTAGAACTGACTTCTGTAAAGTGGGGAAAACTGCTTTATCCTTTCATCCCTTCTCCTTCAGAGAAGGTAAATGAAGCTGATGAAGAGCCTAGACCACAAGCCTGTGAGGAGTGGCTGAGAAAACTGGGGCTGTTTAGCCTGGAGAAAGGAAGGCTGAGGGGAGACCTTACTGCTGTCTATAGCTACCTAAAAGAAGGTTGTGGCATGGAGGGTCTTGGTCTCTTCTCCAAAGTAACAAATGATAGGATGAGAAGAAATGGCCTCAAGTTGCGCCAAAGGTGGTTTAGATCGGATATTAGGAAAAAATTCTTTACAGAAAAGGGTTGTCAGGCATTGGAACAGGCTGCCCAGGGAAGTGGCTGAGTCACCATCCCTAGAGGCGTTTAAAAGACACATACATAGATGAGGTTCTTAGGGACGTAGTTTAGAGGTGGACTTGGCAGTGTTAGGTTAACAGTTGGACTTGATGATCTTAAAGGTCTTTTCCAACCAAAATGATTCTATGACACAAGAACTGAGATTCACAACACATGCATGGCAACAAGAAGGCCACTCAGAACAGAAAGAGTACTCTGTATCTTGAAAAGGTCATACATGATGAAAGCATTTGTGATGCAACTTCTGCACCACTCAGCTAGGGAAAAGTAAGGCAAATACTGTTTGGTCTCACATATATTCACAGTAAAGAATCTTATTGTCATATAGAGGATGATCTTATGTTGCACATCCAAACAGTAGCAATACTGGAGCTTAATCTGCAAGACAATTTGAGTCATTATCTATATAATTACCCATGACAACTCTGGGTAGAGACAGTGAGGCAAAGACATGAGAAATGCCACTTCATTCCATTAACAGTACTATTTGGATCTTTTGTGTCATTAGATTTATTTCTCTATCTTTGCATATGCACGTCTATAAACAAAATTATACTTAAATGCAGTATAACAGTCCAGGCAAACAGGACTAGAATGCAGGAGAATGTCGCCTTCTCACACAGGACCTTCAGTCTTGTGTCTTTGGCTTTTCTGCCACAAGCACTACAGCTCAGTGTGGCCTGGAAATGAAGAATATTCCAGTAAAATGCAGAGTATAGTCTGTATCATCTCAAAGTTTTGGCACTCTACCAAAAGGGGCAGCATCTCCATTCTTTGCAAGTGCACTTTTCACCATCACATAAACACAGAGTGACATTGCTCATCTCAGTTCCTGAATCAAAATACCATGTTTAAAAACAGCATGTTTGGTACTTGAACTCAAATTATGCCCAGAAGGAAGAGAGTGAGTTTGCCATCAGAAAGGCAGACAAGGTCTGATTTGTTGATCATAAATGGAATTAGAAGACAGACAATCACCCAGTCATACATCCCTGGCAGTATGAGAGGAGTTTCAGGAGTTTCAGTTCAAGAATTTCAACATGTGTGGCTTCCACCACAATGAAGTACTTCAAATTACAAAAAACTAAAAAAGTGACAGAGTCTGGTATCTAAATCCTTTATGGATCTTCATTTCTGCCTTCCTTGCAGAAGAAAATAAGCAAACAAACCCACATACAACACTCCCCCAAGCCACTGCATACACAGATACCTTCTCTGTTAAGAAGAGCTTAAAGCCTACATGTAGCTATAAGATAAGAACCCCCCCAAAAAAAAGAAGGCTTTAAGCAAGATGCAATGAGTTTTAGAAATGGACGACTCAAATTCAAATGCTGAAACTAGAGAAACAAAGACTAAGAATGTGCATATAATCACACAATCCCCTCTGTACCTTTTTAAATTAGTGAGAAGAACTCATCACACACTGCCCATTAATTCTATCACCAAAAAGATTCAACACAAACTGGTTTTCTTCCCCAAAGGTTATTCTCCAGCAGAAACACAACCAAAACAGTGAAGCAGGGATTGCAAGGAAATTTGTAGATTCAGTTGTAGAGATGTAAATCGGATGATTACAGTGAACACAATTACTTTAGGATCTCCTTTGTCACAATATTCCCTCAGTAACTTTGCTACCTCCGTCTGTAAATGCAATTTAGAAAATGCTGTGTAACTCCACAGCATTTCCTACTTTTAATTTCCAATATACTACTTCAGCATTTATTTAATAGCTTTATCATACTCTCTGTTGCTTGGAAAGCAGTCTGAAAAGCAATCAGGGGCAAAATTATCTTAACAAGACAGTTTCTACACTGATTGTGATGTTCTTTAGACATTGATGAGTTAAACTCAAAATCGGTGCTTACAGGTAAGATTATATAACAAAGTGCTAGAACATAGCAGTAAAATTTAATATCATAACCCACAGTGTTAATTCATGCCAACAAAAATAACAGCATGAGGAATTTACAATTTTACAAAGCTGCAATAAAGTGTTTTAGGTAACATCTGTTCAGCAATCATTTCTTTAAAAGACTAATTTAGATTCAAGGTCTTATACTGCAGCCTAACTGCAGCAATAATTCAGTCACTTTGTAATTAAAGATATTGACACAGATCGGTCTTACCTTTCTTCTCTATGTCAGAGAAATGCTCTTAACTACATCTTTCTTTGATTTACAGACACTGTTAAATGCAAGTGTTAATTTGTCTATTTTTAACAGATTGGTGCCAACAAGAAAGCCTTCTTGACTCACATAAATTTCATAAAAAGCTTCATCAAAAACGTAACCTGAAAGTCACTGAAGACACATCAATACTATACTGAATTTAATAGAAACACCTCTAACTTGAGCTAGAAATTGATCTTTTGAGGCCTAGGAGTCCTCAGGATGTAGTCCCAGAGAAATGAAGTTGGAAGTCACGTAATATAGCACTCTCTCTTATGATTTCCAAACACTTCTAAGAACAAAAAGAAAAAAAAAAAATCAAGGACAGAAAGTGGCAAGCAATGGCTTTTTACCCCACTCCCCAGAAGACTTCAAAAATTTATTTCTCAGTAAACGTATACACAGAAAACAGGTATGAACACTGTCATCCTTCAATTCATTTCCTCTTTTTACTAGGCCCTAACCCTCAAGGGTGAATTTAAGAGCTTTCAATAAGCTGAAGTATCACAGTACAATAGAGTATCTTTTATCCTTTTAAGAGTCCCACAGTTGCAAAACCTTGGACCTGCTGAAAAAAGCCAAGCTGGTATGTGCTTCAAAATTAAACATCACTCCTTAATTATTATTTTTTTTCCTGTAAAAGAACAGAGAGAACTTAGGATTTACAACTCATTCACTACTTCTGAGAAATCAGCTTGTTCAGAAAGGCAGTACTTCAAGATGATATTTGACTGGAATCAACCACTGTTACTGTTTAGCTCAAAGACTCTTTCTCCACTCTCCAAATGAAGTGATTTTTAAGAAACAAGAACTTTCTTTGGAGGTAAAAAAAAAAGGAAGGAGGTACATGTTAACGATGTCAGCTTTGCAAACAGCAATCCAATTTCACCTCAAGGTTTGTCAGGGGATGAAATTCTTTTTCAGATTAGCATATCTGCTGTGACAGATCAATATGTTGCATTGATTGGAATGGTCCAACCTGGAACTTATTTTCAAGCCTTTCACACTGAAGAAAATTAGACTAATACAATGTGGATGACTTGAGTTAACTGAATCTAAGAGCCAATTTCATCCACATTTGAAAAACGTACAAGAGATCAGAAATATAATTTAGGTGACATGAAGAAGTATGGCACTGTAAGTATCCCAAACACAGGAAAGGCTACATCTTATATCTAAGACTGGATTACAGAGAATTCAAAAGAGTAAAAAAAGTTTTATGTATTCTGACACAAACTAATTTAACTAATAAAGGTATATTGAAGACATATTATGGGAAGAATTAGATGTGAACAGGTCAACCCAGTTACACCATCTCCCCCACAATTAAAAAAAAAAAAAAAAAAAAAAAAAAGAAGGAGTTTGTCAATTTTAGATTTAATAGCCGGGTGATAAATATTCTGCATGGAGCAGCATGCTGCTCTTTAGTAACCGTTAAATTCCACAGATTACGTTTGTAAACTATACCCCTCATAACAGTTTACATGAAGACAGAGCCACTAAACTCTATTAATGAAATATTCACCTCTGACTCTTCTTGAGGTCACCCAGTGAGCAATCCAGAACACAATCCAGGTTTGGAGAACTAGAATTCTTCCATCTTGTATGAATACCCCAGGGCAAAACTGAATGCAATATTGCAGCTGGAAGTGACCTACAACAACTGTCTCATCCAACTGCCTGACCACTTCAGGGCTGGCAAAGTTAAAACACGTTACTAAGGACATTGTCCAAATGCCACTTAAACACTGACCGGCTTGAGGCATCGCCCACCTCTCCAGGAAGCCTGTTCAGGTGTTTGACCAACCCTCTTGGTAAATAAATGCTTCCTAATGTCTGGTCTAAACCTCCCTTGACACAGCTTTGAACTATTCCCACACATCCTATCACTAGATACCAGGGAGAAGGGATCAGCACCTCCCTCTCCACTTCCCCTCTTCCGGAAGCTGTAGAGAGCAACCAGGGTCCCTCAGCCACCTCTTCTCCAAACTAGACAAACCAAATGTCCTCGGTTGCTCCTCATAGGACATTCCTGCCAGCCCTTTCACCAGCTTTGTTGCCTTCCTTCTCTGGGTACATTCAAGCACCTTCATATCCTTCTTAAATTGTTGGGCCCAGAACTGCACACAGGACTCAAGGTGAGGCCGCTCCAACACTGACTACTGCGGGATAATCAGCTCTTTTGAAAGTTGCAGTTTGACAAGGTATTGTCATAGATTTAAGCATATTCTCAGTCATCCCTGCTTAAAGAGTTTCAGAAACTGGGCAGGTGGAACAAGGGCAGGACAAAATTTAAAAAAAAAAATACATTATGATCATATACACTCTACAAAGCTAGGTCAGATACCAAAATTTAACTCCCTTTATTTCCTGTAAGCTGCATCAAAAATCAACACTGTGACCTCAAGAAGACAGACAGCTGATGTCCACATCTACTCATGCTCAAAATCACCCTTGCCTAGCCTGGGAAGTCTAGACATGCACCAGACAAGCTCCTGCATCTAAGAGAAGGCTTGCTTTCACTAAAAAGTCAATCAAAGTTCATTTAAGAAAAAATTCTCAGTGGCTTGTACCACATATCTAGTAGGATTATGTACTAAATAAATTATTGTGTTTCTATTTTAACACACATGAAAAAAAAGTGAACATGATGGCAACACCCTATTTCTGTTTTAATACATGGTTAGGGAAAAAAGTGGAAAATTATTGCAATATCCTGTAAGCATAAGAACTTAACAGTTAAAGTATCGATAAGAAGTTTAACTTTTTGACTCAGTGCTTTCATCAGTCTCACACACAAATACATGTCTCCCATTTACCACAGCAATAATCCAGCCAAGTTATATACCCATAACCCTGTTCAGCCTTTTAGACTGAGCAGACCATATAGGTTTGTACTCAGGGAACCTCTTCTAAAGCACATCCAGCTGTATCACCTTCCTGACTAAAATGCATGCACCTCCAGAAGATACATAGCCAATTATAAAGACAAGCAAACAGCTCTTGCTCACACTGCTTCATACATGCCCATTCTAACATGCAAAAACAGGCACAAGGACCTGGATCCAAGAGCCATCTGCGCAGTCACAATATATAAAGGATTCCAGGAAACAGGAATGCTGGGAGCAAGTTGTGACCTTCCAGAACAGGTTTGGCCAGCCTACAGTTTGATACTGTTTTCTAGCTAACATTTTTGAACCTGTGCTCAAGTGCCAGACATTCAAGTCCTAACTATCGCACAAAGATGCCCTAGAATCAAGAATCTACTCTATGGTAGGTATATTACAGTACCTATTTTGTAAGCATATAATGCAGCTTAAAGCAGGTTGGCTTTAAACCCGCCTGGACGCCTTCCTGTGTAACCTCATCTAGGTGTTCCTGCTCTGGTGAGGGGATTGGACTAAACGATCTTTCGAGGTCCCTTCCAATCCCTAACATTCTGTGATTCTGTGGCTCAGAGTCGACTGAACAAAGACTAACACGTGCATCACCTAAATATAAGCATGGGATGCATCTGCTCCCTATGTAGTGGATACAAAACTGGTAGAATGTATGTTTGTGCCAGCTTAACACTTGGAAATCTCATGATGTCCGAACAAAAACTGGCTTTTCCTGGGTGCTTTTTAGTTAGAGCACATCTCACAGACACATTGTCTTGTGGACAATTATCAGTCATTTCATGTTCCCCAGTTTCTTGGCATGACAGCCAAAAGATTGTAAAAGTAGGGCTAGGGAGAAGAACTTTGCTATGTTCCTTAAATTCAAAGACTCAGTTTTTCACTGTACAGCTTACATCACCAAAATAAAATAAAACAAAAAAATCCAGTTCAAATAAAAGTAACATAATTTAAAAGCTAAAATTCCGTTCATCTTATACGCATAGCTGTCAAACAGTAAGATAATAAAGCTTTATGATGAAGAGGAGAGACCTGAAAACTTGGTACAAAATGAAGCCAGGTCCTTTCAGACAGGCAAAGAGGTGACCTGGAGGTGACCTGGAGCTGGCCGGCTCACCTTTCAAAGTCCGGTTGAAGACGACGGCGCCGGTTTGTAGCCCTCCTATTCCCACCAGGCCCCCCGGTCTCTCGGGGGGCTCCAGGTCAGTGACCGCCTCCCGGGGCGGAGGATGGACCCGCCGCAGGGTCGGGGCCCCTCGGCGCAAGCCCGGCAGGAAGGCCCACACCTCAGGCAGCCCCAGCGGGGGCAGGGAGTGGCTTGGGATCGACTCGTACTTACGAATTTGGGCTTCCTGCCGTCCGCCGCCTCCTCGGGGCCGCCGGCGCTGCCGGCCCCAGGCGGGCCCTTCCGACGAAGCCCCTTGTTCTCCCGTCCACCGCGACCCGGCGGCGAGGACGGGGCGCAGTATCTTGGCCGCCGCGGCTCCATGGTCGCGCCCGGGAGATGAGAGGAGGGGAGGGGAGATGAGGGAAAGCCGCTGCCCGCGATCGGGCCCAGGCCCGGCGGCCTTGGCCGAGCTGGGCGCCAGCGATTAGCGCAGCTTAGCTGAGTTCTGCCGGGCAGGACGCAGCGGGGGGAGGAGGGAGGCTCAGGGCTAAAGCCGCCACCGACGTCTCAGCGCAGCAAAGGATTTAACGAGGCTCTAATCCCGGCAGCGGCGGGGCAGGGGCGCGCGCTCCCAACGGCCGCTCGCTGGCGCCTGTCAGAGCCCAGGAATGTCCCGCCGTCCGAATCGTCCCGCCAATGCTTGTCCCGCCTCCGGCCTCCCCGCGCTAGCCAATCCCGCAGCGGCGCGACGGAAATGTCGTTTCTCGGTTGGCTGGCCTCCTGCCAATCACCGGTGAATCAGCTGTTCTCGGCAAAGCGCTGGCGAGCCGCCCCAGTGGCCGCACCTGTTTGCTTGCGCACCGCCCCCTCATCCCTCCGGACTACGCGTCCCAGAGGGCTGTGCGGCGGTCAGCCCTAGTCCCGAGCGGGCCAGACGCTTGGGATTAGTCCGGGAGCGGGGTCCGTCGAGTAGCGGGGTTTGTGAGCGCTCATACTTTGTTTGTTTGCTGGATTTTTTTTCCCCAGGGTTTGTGCCATCTTGCTTTGGCCCCTGGGAAGTTTTATGCTGCCACGCAACCGCGGGCCGCCCTCACAGGGCGGTTCCCCCGTCAGCAAACAGCGGGTGCGCAGCCAAATTAACGTCCCTTGGGCGGGGATGTGTCATTCCCCTCTGGCAGGGACAGTAAGATGTGCCCGCCCCCCTCTGCCTCAGCTCTGTGAAAGTACCGGCAGACATGGAGTAGATCCCCGTGTTTTAGGGCACAGTCGCCTCCATCTAAATCAGGGGTGTCAAGCTCGTTTATACCGGGGGCCACGTCAGCCCGGTGGTTGCCTTCAAAGGGCCAAATGTGATTTTAGGACTATATAAAGGTAACTACTACATTTATACAGTACTAAAATTATATTCCGCCATTTGAAGGCAACCGCGAGGCAGACGGCGCCCCCAGTGAAAATGAGCCTACCACCCCTGAGATAAGGGGTTAAGATGCACCCTCACCTCCTCAGGAAGGTTTTATTTCGTTGCCTCCCAGGCTTGGCCTTTTCTTCTGAGTGATCTAATCACCTGCAGCGGAAGGATGGGACAGGTCCCTCACTGGTTTGTTCTAGGATGACAATTTCCAAAACCTGGTTTTGCTGAAAATTCTGATTTCATGGAAAAGACCCACTGTTTCACAGGTGAAAACTAGTTAGTCTCTTTATAGATAACTTAATATATCTAGAGCCTTGATTTTTTTATATATATGTAAATACACAATTTTATATTTTTTATATTTATATGTATTTAATATTTTTATAATATATACTTTATACCACCTTGCTGGTTCTGGGTTAAGAAAGCAGAATAACAGAGGAGATAGGCCCTATTTAAAACAACGGCAGTATTTTCACTGGCGTCTTAAGGCCGGGATTTTGGTTTGTGACTGAAGGAGTCTTTGTGGAGGAGCTATTAACTGTACTAGCAAGGCCAAAAGAACATGGATACCTACATTCTGTGTTTGCTTAACGCAAGCTGTTGTTTTCTGTAACAGAAAGCCCTGCAGTTTTTGGGAAAATACACAAATAGATAGAGATTTTGTTAGCTCTATACTAATGAATTGTATATGCTTTAGAAAGTAATTGAATCCTCATTACTATAATCAGTACTTTGTATTTATTTTTATCTTAAATTAACAGGAGTTAGAATAATTATGCGAAATGGAGGGGAAAATCTATTTCCAAGCCTCAATGTTAAGTATCATTAAGAAAAATAAGGGTAGCACTCAGCATTTATATCTCTAGAGTATTTTCTAAAACAGAACAAGTTTCATTTTTCTTCTGTTATTCAGTAAGAAAGATGCTTAGGTTTCTATATTGTTTTTATCATTTTGTGTTGTCTTGAATGCAGTCGAAATAAAATGCTCCCTCCAACGATTGCATTCACTTTTTTTTCCACATGATTTGATAGCCATTCATTACAATGCAATAACACATAAAGAATAAAGATGTCAGTCCTTCAGCATGACTTACACAGGAGGTGACCTACAAAACGTAACGACTACCACTATATGGAGCTCTGGTGAAACGCAGCAGAATGCAGCCCCAAACTGGACCTTCGCAGGACTGGGCCTTAAGACTAGGGAGCTGTGAGACTATGTAGAGTAGATCGGACGGTTTAATGTACACAAATAATTCTGTGGCATATTTTTGTAGACGTTTTGTAAATTTATATTGGAATTCTTTATGGAGAGTATAATTAGCACAAACCTGTTTAATGTCATGGTTAATGATTTCCTGGAACATTTGATTAGAAAATTAATCAGCCTTTGTGTGTGTATGATAAAGCTTTTTAAATGGACCTCCTAATTGCACTGTGGTAGAACACAATGGCTTGTGCCAATATATCACTTTCAAGGTACTATATTGCAATAACAGAGAAACACTGAAGGGAATAATTTATCAGACAGTTTTACTAAGCCAAAAGTAAATGTTAGTACTTTTGATCTATTATCATTATTTTATACTACCCCTCTTGTGCTTGTTAGGTGCTTCACAGAACAAATACACTCTTCCAACAGCTTAGCAGGCCAAGATTAATCATGGCTGAGGAAAAAATTGTGAGAAAGAAATTCATGAGTAACACTGTAATTCTGCAGAGATTATACTTAGTCATGACTTGCATATAGTTTGGCAATTTTGCATTATTTTTGTTCTGGAGTAAGAATTTTTCAATTATTAAAGTCTGAGACAAAGTAAATGCATGAAGTTTAACATGCAGATATTTGCAAAACTGGTCATTTGGAGTGATGGATTTTATTAGACTCTTCCCATTCTGTTCCATGTTGGTTGATTTGTTCGTTTTCTTTTTTAAAAATTTACTGTGACTCAGGTCTTAAACCAAAAAAAAAAAACAACAAAACACACCTTCCCAATATTCATTGTTCCAGGGAGATTGTTTTTCAAATAAATCCCTGCGCCCAGTGTTTGTAAGCTGGCTTTTGACTGAGTTTAGGCAGTTCTCAATATTTCATTTGGAGACGTCTAGTTCTTGTCTATAAGAAGATGATAAAACAGTTAATTAACTGTTCTGTAATTAGGTTCATCCTCTTAAACTGCCACATAAAAGTTATGAAGGATTTTGTGAGCAATGTTGTTGTTTTCATGGAGCAGGTATACAAGTTTAACTGTCTTTATTACTAAAACTATTTAAGTATTCTAACAAGCAAAAGCTTCAAGAGCCACAACTCCTGTGGCTTGGCAGAAGCAAGGCAAACGGCAGATAGACATGTCTTTTCAGGAAAATGGTTTCTTCTTTCTCTCATGAAAAGCACCAAACAGACCATTCTGTCCCAAATCCCTCAAATTTGCATAGCTGTTTGTAAGTCATACCAATTGAATGTGTATCTTATACCTTTCCTAACATCTTATTCAAACAGTTCATAAAGTAGTTACACCAAGTTGTGGGATTGTCGAACTTATAATGCTGATAAAAATTAAGTTGGAAAAACACAGGCAATTGATGCTGTTTATTATGTAAGGAACTCTTTAGCAGTTGCATTTTCATATTACAACAGCAGTCATTAATAACTTAAGTGTATTACAATATAACACCTTAAATGTCACCTATGGATAAGATGCTACTTAATTTTCACAGCATGGGTGTTTTGCAAAGTCTGTTATTCCATTATTAAGATAATGTACCCGTTAAAAACTCAAATCATTTATCTATTAAATTTACTAAGGAACCTGGCTGTTAACAAGTTTATCGTACTAATAAATGAACAAACTTAAGTTAGAGTTATGGGAAAATGGATAGTCTGTTCAAATAATAAAGTTTTGCTAAATAAATTTTACTATTTTTTTTTTCCTGTAAAGCAAACAGCCAGAATTCTTGTGACTTTTTAGACATCATTTGATTATCATTTAGTCAGTGGCACTGCCACTATACTAGCACATGTCATTTCTGCTACCTGTTTGGGTCATAGACTAGGAAGTTGAAAATCCAGAATTAGAGCTCTATGCTGGAAGATCATGGTTATCAATCATTAAAAGGAAGCAAGTAGATTTTGCAGCCTAATATGACACTAGCCTGAAGTTCTCACAAGGGAAAAAGCTATTAGACATTTTCTGATATGCACTTTTAGTTATGAGCTTAGTTATGAACAGTTACGGTGTTATGAGTCTACTAAAATGTGACAAAAAGGAGTTCTGGGTTTAATAGTCTTTTCATAAAGGATTGCATTTTTTCTTTCCTTAAGATCACCATTCAGAAAACTTTTGTTACGAATCTCTTTAAAAGGAATCTGAGAACTGAGCTTAGGCTAAACTAATAAATAGTAATTTTTGAGATTGCTTGGGTTCTTTTTTGATAACGAGATAATTTTACTTATGTGATGCTTTAGGAATGTATGATGTTACTTGTCTTATGATGCTTCTTTTTAAAATCTTGCTCTTACTCTTATCTGACTGCCTGGTGTGCTACATACTGTTGGAAGTACTCATAACACTTGTTTGACATAATTTGCTGGCACTCTTGCAGACAAGTATGTATGTGCTTGTTACTATTCATCTAATACTTTAAAATATTTTAGGTGAAAGTAGAGCCCTGTGACAAGATGGATAATTAAAGAAAATGCTGTTTTCTCTGGTATGTTGAATTGTCTGCAGAGACAAGTAGCTTAGAGCCATTTGGATCACAGACTTAGTAAAGTTGCTCTAGTCAGACCTCTTGAATCAAAGAATCACAGAATGGTTGGGGTTGGAAGGGGCATCTGGAGATCATCTAGTCCAACCCACCTGCTAAAGCAGGTTCACCAGAGCAGATCACACAGGAATGTGTCCAGGTGGGTCTTGAATGTCTCCAGAGAAGACATCTCCACATCCTCCCTGGGCAGCCTGTTCCAGTGCTCTGGCACCCTCAAAGTAAAGAAGTTTCTCCTCATATTCAAATGGAACCTCCTGTGCTTCAGTCTGTGCCCATTGCCCCTCATCCTGTCATTGGGCACTACTGAAGAGTCTGGTCCCATCCTCTTGACACCCATCCTTCAGATATTTGTAAGCATTGATAAGATCCCTTTTCAGCCTTCTCTTCTCCAGGCTGAGCAGACTCTTAGTCTTTCCTCATAAGAAAGATTCTCTAGACCCCTGATCATCTTTGTAGCTCTCTGCTGGACTCACTCCAGTAATTCCTTGTGCTTCTTAAACTGAGCAGCCCAGAACTAGACCCAGTGCTCCAGATATGGCCTCACCATGGTGGAGTAGAGGGGCAGGATAACCTCCCTTGACCTGCTGGTCACACTTTTCCTAATGCACCCCGGGATACCGTTGGCCTTCTGAGCCACAAGGACACATTGGCACATGTATTTCTTGTCTCTTAATAATCTCTGAACTATAATAGTATCTTCCCTCTCTCATAAAAAAAAAAAAATAATATGGCCATATTTGTTGCAATTCATTTCTGCTACCAACAGAAGTACTTCTTGAAACCAGAAACTTCTTGATTTTCATCCCAATTCTTTATTGCTGGGCATCTTGGTTAGTCACACCTGCACAATGGCAAGTATCAGTGTTAAGTATCAATGCAATATGTCTTCCACCAGTTATAAGAGATATTCAGGTTTTAGAGAAACACAAAGGTCACCAGGGCTCTTTTTCAGTTATACATAGCAGTAAATTCCAGACACTTAAAAAATATGTGTTTAAGTGACTCAAGCTGAAATGTAGCTTTCAATGAGATTTATCTTTAAAATACTTTTATACATTTTTAATTATTACATGAGAGTTCTTACTGAAGAAAACAACAAAGCAAATGGTTTTAGCAGATTCTGAAGGTATAGCTATATAGCTGTCTCTACTAAAGAACATACAGATGAGAAAGGCATCCCTGAAGACAGTATATGTCACAATCCTGTTATTGATTTTCTATCAGTCATAGCTTTTTGAAATGTCAAACAAAATTTTACATGCAATGGATTTATTCTCTCTCTTTTGTAGCTAGAATTTAAATTAAGAACTTTCAGAAGTAGTTGTAGTCTGAATAGCAGCATTCTCCTTTTTGAAGCTTTCAAAGTCACCCTTTTAGAGATGAGACTATAAGAAGTAGGAAGGTATTTTGCTTCATTTATTGTGAGTTACATGTTGCTAGTAATTTCTCACAAAATATTTTAGGCTAGCCTCTCATTCAGTTGAGGAAATTCAATATACCTCCTTCGTGATGCTGCCTAGATGGGGAAAAAATCAGTAGAGAAGTCCATTAAACAGTTCATCAAATGAATCTTTATGAGGATACTGCAGATGTGATTTGTGGCACTATTTAGGATACATTGCATACCACATTAGTATAAAGTTCAGGTTTGTAATTTAATTATGGTCCGAATTATCTTCAATTCTAACTCTAGTCCAAGTGACTAGGCCAAGCCTGGCAGCTGAAATAAATTATACATTGTAAGTGGTGTGAGTGTCATGGGCTGCAATAAAGGATATGTTACATAATTTTATACTTCATGTGGGATTTTCAGAGCCTCCTAAAGAATAAAATGAGCTGCTCAAACCTTGTCTACCATTATACTATTAAATGTACCTAGTAAAATTATTGCAAATAATTATTTTTTTCCCAAAAGAATAAAAAAACCACATGTTTCCATATGAGAAAATTCTGATGAAGTTTTTTGGCAAAGTAAGGGTCTGTAGTAGTGTGATCTAGCATAGAGATTTTTCAGGGTATTTACTATAAAGTTTTTAAGGCTCACGTCAGAATGCTGGGATGTAATTGTCTTCTATTACTTCTTGATAACTCCCTGAATTCTTCATAGCTTTCCTTTTTTAATATACTTCTGTCTTTTTTTTATGATTCACTTTCCAAATTTCCTTCTAAGATTCTGTCTTTCATTTTTACTTGTGATAATTTATATTACTTTCTACTAGGATGTGATACTGTTTGCTTTCAAAAATCCCTTATTTTCTTTTGACAGATGTATCAGTTTGAGAGAGAGCTGTATATAAACGATATATGTATGTGCATACATAATAGTTTTTATGAGTTAGTTATGTATTGAGGAAGTCTCAAAATTGACTATAATTTGTTTATATAGCTTTTATTTCTCTTTGACTGATTTTCTTATTCTAATGCATCTTTAAGTTTCTCATTCCAGCTTTTTCTCTCTCAAGAAAAATTTATATAATCATATCACAGTTACTGCAACTTAATATTCAGCTACAGTTAGTGCTGCACATGTACATTAAGAAAAATTCTTCCTCTCATTTAAAAAAATAGGTATAAATCATTTGGGGAAATTTCTGAAATATATTCTCAGTGAAATGTAATCAGCAATTTTGTGGGTAACAGAAGTCACTCTGTTGCTATCCAATCTGCATATTGCTTTTTGATCCTCTGTTCCTTGGCATGTTTCAGTGAACAACCTGGTATTTAATAGCTCCTTAGCACACGTAGTTGTATACGCTTCTACAGAGTGCAACGTGTTACCTTTCTTGTGTTAGACAGAAGCTTCATCTCTTGCCACAGGAAGATGAAGAACATACTTGGAGGATGCACTTTGTGTCACAAGTACTCCTCCAGTATTTCTTCTAAGAAGTTTCTTAAGTGGCATTTTTATGGCAGGTGTGAATCAGAATAAACTTCGTAAGTTTCCATTTTCCTTCACCTCTGTTATAATAAATGAAAGCTGTTGGTTAAGAAAAATGAATACTTTCACTATTTTTACAAAATCTCTCTGCAGAAACAAGAGAGATCATTATGTTGAATTGTGATTGAGGTTATCCTGTACAACCCAGAGATGTAACTAACTCTCAGGTGAGGTTTTGTGGGAGAAGGCAGATGAAAGTAAATCTCCTCGAAGAAGGTAAGATAACTTTTTACAAGATTAAAAATGATGTAGGGAGTCATAAGGGAATTAATCACTTTACCTTGCTAAGTGCTCCTGAAGTTGTGATTTATATGTGTGAGTTTCAAATCTGGACATCAGATAGATGCATGTTTTCTAGCTAGAAAAGCATCAACAGAGATCTATTTTAGTCCCATTAAAAGAGAGGGACTATGAAGACCTACACAGGCTTGCAGAATGGTTACTGTACTGGGGGATTAATAAAGGCAGCCAAGTTTTGACAGTCCAGATACATAACTTGGATGGGTGATACATAAGCTTCCTTTATGTGAACTACAATGTGGATAAAGGAACAATATTGTCCGAAAAATGGTTCAAAGCATACATATTTAAGAGCAGTACACTGGTCAGTTATTCTGCATTCTTCACTGGAAATAAGAACAGAGCAAGCACCAAGATACAGGATTCTCTGAAGAGCAGCATGCACAGAAGTGAGATCAGTGTGCAGGGCAAGGATCTGTGCAGCAAGAAGGCTCATGTATGGAATGGTGCTGAGGAATGAGCATTGAAAGGTACTGATCCCGAATAAATGTGCATTGCCCGGGGACAGACTTTTTAGAAATGCGTGTTTTGACAGGACAAGGGGTAATGGTTTTAAATTAAAGGAAGGGAGATTTAAGCTAGATATAAGGAAGAAATTGTTTATAATGAGGATAGTAAAATACTGGAACAGGCCACCCAGAGAGATGGTAGACGCGCCATCCCTGGAAACATTCGAGGTCAGGCTGAATGGGGCCCTGAGCAACCCGATCTAGTTGAAGATGTCCCTGCTCATTGCAGCGGGGTTGGACTAGATGACCTTTGAAGGTCCCTTCCAACTGAAACTATTCTATGCTTGTGCATATTGTGAGCTTGACTCACCCTCCACTCCCCGACAGCAGTGTCATTGTCACTGTAAGACTCTTGGTCCCTGTAATATTTACTCCTAGTTGTACTTGAGTGAAGGGACTTTCCTGTGGTCTTGCATGTTGCAAGTCAGTAGTGGTATTGGGGATGAGTAAAAGGAGAAAGTATTTCCAAGTGCTATGGATCCATAAAACAAAATATGTGAGGGGTTTGTAACATTTATACATAGGGGAAATTAATATTCTTCAGATTAGAGCAATCTAAAAGGTAAAGAACTAAGTTAATCTCTTTCTATGATTAATGAAGTAACACTTAAGTGAAGCTCTCACTTTAGCTAGTGAGGAGAAATCAGCACCTGCAAAAGTCAATTCATCCACTCTTAAAATATGAATATAAAACAAATGGAAATAAGAACCTCTGGAGCTCCTTCTCTGTCTGGACTGACTATAGGTGATGCTTCAATACCTGGCTTAGACTGGATGAGTACCTCTTACATGCTGTAGGTGAGGTAAATCTCATTTTCTCAAACTGTTCTGGGGACTTCAGCAATTTGCAGTCAATAAATTCACTCTCTTTCACTAGATTTTATGAGACATATTAATGTTAATTCAGAAAACCTAGAAATATTTCAATAGCAATGTTAATAACTCATTGGAATGAACATGAAGATTCTCTTGTGATCCTCAGAGAATTAAACTTTGAATAATTATACTTCCAAAATAATCTGAACATCTCTGACAATAGTCTTTGATAGACTGAAAATTGAAGACAGATTTTTTTCCCCAAAGGATTAAAGACTACTTCCCTTACTCCTTTTGCTGCAATCTGTTATCATTATGGTTATTAAACTACTTCAAAAACTGTGGAAAGGTTTAAGTTGCAAATATACTCTGCTTTTGTGTGGACTTACTTGGACAGTGATAAGAAGGATTGATGCTGCTACCAACCTAGATGTTCTAGCACATTCTCTTGACAATATGTATTCCATCTTTCTGTTTCATCTTTCCTTTTTTTCCTCCACCTTTTTCTGTTACAATGTACTGTTTTTTCTCCCTTTAAAAACGTCACGTTCAACCCTGGAACCTTTTGGAATATGAAGAAATTGTCTCTCTTTGATAACCAGTGCATGACAGCAGTCTTATCATTAATTTGTTAGGTACCTTTGTGCATTCTCCCCAGATGACATTCGCTCTGTGAAGAACTGATCTGTAAGCATATACAAGCAACTTAATTATTCCTTTTTGAATCTTTCTTTTAAATTACCCTTTGCCAGTATGCCCACAGAAATGTAGATTTTAATTAAGCCCCTCTCACTGTTAAGTGTTGCTTCTGATTTGATCTGTCTCTTTTCTACAGAGACAGCAAGCTTTTGGGGCATTGACTTGCTTTCATTCAAAACACTTACGGCTTTAGGACCCTGGCATTTTGCAATAATAAACATATTGATTAATACCCAAACCTTGATACTTACGTTACATGCAAAAACTAGAATGCCTAAACTCTATTTGATTTCTAGACTTTCCCTCTGAGTTTCTGCTTGCTTTTACATGGGAAAATTCACCAGAACAGATATATCACAATAAAAAAATACTTGCTTTCCAAATGTAATGTTCCACTCTTCAAACATGACAAAAAGTCACTAAGTATCTGTTATAATTTTTCAGTGTTCACCACATTTATTAAATAATTCATGTTTTATAGTCAACATTGTTCAATAAAGCTCTCAGACTTGTGGTATTTTATAGCTTTGAACTACACACATGCACAATCTCAGAATTGACTATTTTATCCCCATGTCTATTAGTATGGCTTGTGAGAGGAGTTGGAGATGGATATAATTATCCATTGATGTTTTAGTCAGAAACAGAGGAAACTTTGACCCATGTATCTAGAACCAAAGTCAGTCATTGTACAACCATTTATTTTAAAGTGGGAGATTGTACAAGCTATATTAATTCAGATGCAGTCTTATGTAAGTCATGGCTTTGCAATCGCTTAGAAGTTGTATCACATTAATCTACAGTGACAGTGTTCAACAGAGTCTAGGAAGCTGTTTGATTTTACACTTTGTAAATGACAGTACTTGATTTCCTGTAATATTTTGAACCACGGACAAATCCTTGTTTCAGTAACTAAATATTACCTGGACAGTTACACATGAAATGCAGAATTGTTGTGGTTGGGTGATATGATCAACATTCATCACAAGCTACTAATGATGATTTTGAACACCCTAACTGAAGATCACACAACTCTATGTAGTGTGAAATAAGACGTCTGGATGATTGTAAAGATTTTGACTGGTCCTTGTGCTGATAGCCTGCAGGAAATTTTAATATTCTGAAGTCACACCAGATGGGCAATCTGCTGCAGCATATACCTTGGCTCAGGTTTAAGCTGCAAGGGTTTGACATCTGATGTCACCTCAAGGGAAAAATAATAAACAGCTGCACTAATGACATTTTTTAATCTCTCTACTCTTGATTTACCTAGGCTTTGACTGATGCAATAGTCAGCTTAGGATAACTGTAGAAAGGCACAGACCTTCCACAATATCAAGTCTAAAAATGCACAAGGGGTTCAGAGATGGAACTGGAAAAAAACTACTAGCTATTATTTAACTGTTCTATGCACACTTTCTAATCCTATGAGCAAAGTGTAACTTGTTGTTGAAAAATAGGTTTGGGAAAGCACACAGATATAAGAAAAATGGCAGAAGAATCACAATTTTAAAATGAGTAAAAGCTTCCAGATGAGATTTGATTAATTTTTTATAGCTGCAAGACATGTAGTCGGTTTTCTGGATTAATGGAGGTATTTATTCTAGGAGTGAGTAGATAGCGGGACCAGCACGCCCCTACTCCAAGGTTTTGCTGGATAAATTCTTGCATAGAATATTCCATGAAAACAACCTGAGTCAATGTGACTTTTGCAGTCTTTGATAACAGTCCCCAGAATTGGTGTGGACTTTTAGCACAAAAAAGACTCGTAATTAACAGTTCATCAGCTGAGTGAGTCTGACCAGCAGGTTATGCAATTGATAAAAGGATATGAAATAGAGGATGTATTGAACTTTGAACTGACCTGTAAATTCAGGTTGGGGTTTTTTGTTTGTTTTTGTTTGGGGTTTTCTTGTGTGGTTGGGTGGGTTCCTTGTTTGATTCTTTTTTTTTAATGAGTTGCTTCAGACTATAGCAAATATGTCATGTTAGACATGCTAAAAGAGAGAGAAAAACGTGGGGAATTAGGAGCTATTGTTATAAATGGCTGGTTTTGAATTAGGGAGCCAAAGAAGGAACAACAATATCTTGTATTCTATTATGCAGAAGCATTCAGAAGTGGTCAGTGAATAAACAAGATCTCACCTAAGCTCTTTGCCCTGCTGTGACTGCTGAACACAAGTACAAGTAAAGAGTAGAAGAAATAGTCTGAGTTGAAAAATAGGACATGTAAAAGATCACTAGAACTTTCACCTGGATTGTGAAAAGAAAACAAAAAATTTAAGGAACACTTAGCATTTGCCATTCAAGCACTGAATGAGGAGGAAGACAACCATAAGGTCCCATACTTCTGACCATATCTGTTTCTGTGTCACTTGTTATGCTTCATAGTTTTTAATTAACTCAAGCTAATTGTTAAATATCTTCATCATGATAATACGCTGTGAACCCTGATTGAGAATGGGGCCTTCCACACAACTGTGAGATGCTTGAAGGATGCATTTAAAAAAAAAAAATCTCTGTCATTAAAAACCTTGTTGGTGTGACTTTTCTTTGAGAATCCTGGAAAATGAGATAGAAGTAAGAAGGAAAATTACATGGGACTCTACTCCAGCACATTATGGGGTAACTTATATTTGACTAGCTATGAACAGGCTGAAAAGCCAGACAGGTGAAGTGATTAGTTTTTAAAGTGTGATTTGCTGAAATACTCTCCTTCTGTTGGAAGATAACTAATTGCACTAATCCTGAAGAAGGTAACTTTATATTGTTTAACTCAAAGATGACATATCTAAAGTGGATAATAATAGACAGGGCTGCCTTATGCCCAAGGTATGCTGAAGATCAAGTGATGCCACATGCCACACACCTCTGAAGTACTGACTAATGAACAAAACCCTTCCTAGGAAAAAGTATCTAAGTCTCCTTTTCTAAGTGAGGATGTGTTTTTTCATTGAGATGCACAGTACAGTACAGTGAATTAAAGGCATTTTGGAGTTTTGTAGCTGAATGTCATTCCCTTTAAATGAGATACTGGCAGTTAGATGGCTTTGATTGCTGCCAGCTGTCAATACCCCTGAGGAAAGCAGAGAGACTTCTATGACGGAAGATGAACAAGAAGCCTGCTGATCAAACACATCACAAGTTGTGACAGAGAATTACTGAGTTAAATAAAATAGATGCGTGTTTACACTCTTCTAGTCATAAACAAGCTGTCTGTGAGTTTGTTGTTTTGTTGGTTTTTTTTTTTTCCTACAGAGAACATTTCATACTCCAGTATGTTAACTGTTTTTTGTAGCCTCTGTCCTTCAGTTATGGAATACATGTCCATAGATTAAGAGGAAAGGAGCTAAACCAACCATTTTAAAATATCTATCCATTTTCCTTGGGTAAGTACCATTTAATGAGACAACAATAGTAAAAATGGTTTACTTTTTACTGTTACTTGTTGTAGTAAGATATATAGACTAGAATTTCAAAACTAGATACACACAATTTGAAATATGCAGTCAATTCATGGATCCAATACCTGCTTAAAATAAATAAATAAATAAATAAATAAATAAATCTGTATTAACACCTGTGCATTACCAAGTGGTTGAGAATATAAAGTGTTGCTTTGAGTTGGTATGTTATCCTTCAAAGCCTTCAATATTAGCCAATCAACATATTTTAGAAGTCTGTGAGGCTGATAAGTGTTGGGCATAAGTTATCTTAATAGAGATACCTACTGGGAAGACTTGTCCAACCTTAGCAATCTTAATGAAGAAACAAAGAATATCTAACTATCTTACATAGTAAGGGGAAAAAAGAAAAAAAGGAAAAAAAAGTTGTTGTGTTTTGTTTTGTTTTTCCTTGATAAAGAACTAGATTTAATGGAAATTAGTCTAAATCAATACGAGAGTATATCTGAGTATTGTATAAACACCAAGGTGTCCAAAGTCTGCAAAAATTCTTGATAAAACTGTGACTTCTAGACCACAACTGCTGCAAACAACTTTCTCTGAGCTTAGTAAAAGCTTCTGAGAAGCTTTTAATGGCAGATTGTCATTATGTAGCAGCCACAGTAGAAGTCCTGTAATGTTATGCATCTGATTTGTCAATTGTCTTTCTACTTGGAGATGGATACTACCCAAGTTAAGAGGGTAATCACCAAGGCCCCCTTGGCACTCATGAGGCAGTCCTTAAATCTCTTTTAAGTGGTAGAGAAATCCTAGACAACTTATAAACTGAACAATAGAGACCAGAGAGAACCAACAGGCATCAGATGAGAAGGGAACTACAGAAGGGTTAAGAGCTGGGTGTAAAAGTGTATCTCATATTCTTCAGAGGCAGATGGTCTGTCTGCTTTTCTCTGTGATCCAAACTTAGGCTTAGTTATGTGCACAGACCAAGGTAACCTAGACTAAGAACAGAAGTTCTTAGAATTATTTTGGTTTTTTTTTGTTTTTTTTTTTTTTGGTGGTGTGAAGGATATGAATACAGGTTCTGGTTTTGCTCAGATACAGATCCATGGTGACTGTGAAAAACCAAGTGGAAGCTGTAAAAACCAGTCACAAAGGCAGCATTTGGTTCATTTTAATATCATTCCCAGCTGCCTAGATAAGGGAATATCTGAAATGTGCTGTGGCTGCCCTCCCCAAATGTGCATTGCTTTTCTGTGAGTGCCCAGTGGCAGATGAGAGGTTGGTACGTGCGTTAAGTCTAAACCTGATAGAGAGTCAGCATATGCCTGGACCAGGGAAGGCTTCTTAAAATAAATGTGGCCGAAGAAGTGCCTCTAACACGTAATGACATGTAACATAAAACGCTTTCTGAACATTATGTAGATTGATTCTCTTTTACCTCTGTGGTAGTCTGCTAGTGTGGGCACCTGACTGTGGCTGGGTGAAAGGAATTCCCTCCCTTTTGTGCTTTGAACCTCTTAGGCGAGGTGCCTTTTTTAATCTTCCCTATTCCTTCCTTTTGCTTTGAAGGGAGCTTTTATTCAGTATCTTCATCAAGGTACTCTCTTTTTTTACAACCTGAATGTCTGACCACCTCAAAACTTGAGTACACTGATCAGAGCAGCACTGCAAAGCCCAGCAGGCTCACTGCTGTCTCAGAGAAAAGAGCACTGAGGACTAGAGTAGTTCAAATGACTTCTCAACAGCTGCACACTGAATCTGTGGCCGAACAAAAAATTCCAGCCCTGAATACCGTACCTGCCCCAAACTGGGTGTGCGTGGGGTGTGCATGTGGATTCACTGGCAAACTCCAAGCTGAGCCAGCTGGGGAGCAGGAAGCCCTGGGTCCAGGGAGGGCTATTGGGCAGGTTGAGGGACTTATTTGAGGTCACCTGTGAGTGTGGGGTGCCTGTGGGATGAGTGTGTGGGTGCTGTGTGTGCAGAAAGCACCCATCTGGAGCAGCCAGAGGGTCAGGACCCATGGGGTGGATAAAGGGGGCTGGGATCCAGATGTCGGGGGCAGAGGAGCCATACTGGTGCTCAGAGGATCTGTGAATGTACATGTGGTTGTGAACCTGTAGAGTGTGGTGTGTGTGCTGCGCTAGTGACCTTCTGCCTCTGCCAGCCCAAGAAGAGTAGGGGACGTAGCTGTCTGTGCCTGTGTCTGGTGTGAGTCCTGAATGTAGGGGCTGCTGGAGGCTGTGCCTTGTCTGTGACCAGCCATGTCAGTGTCCTCTGTGTGTGTGTCCACGTATGTGTATGGGTGTATGTGTCTGTGTGTCTCTGGGATTAGTGCTCAGCTTCACTGCTGGTTGCACCTGAAAAGGAGAAGGAATCAGCCATCTGCCTGGGCAGAGACCCTGGTTCCCTGGACACTGGGATGGGCTCCAGCGGTTGGGCAGGAGGAATCCCCAGGCCTGGAGGTGGCAGCCTCTTGCAACAGCTCTTAACATTAAGCTTTTTTATCACTGTGTTGTCTGGTACTTCCCCAAAACAGCTGCTTTTTTTTTTTTTTTTTTTTTTTTTTTTTGTCTTATGCTATCCTTTAAAGTTACAAAGGTATTATACCTATAGAGACATGGCCCACAGTGATTAAGAGCAATATATTCAGAGACTAGTCCTTTTAGGTTACCTCACTTAAAAAAAAAATGTCCAGCTTAAGTCACATTCAGGGGGTTTGAATCTTGTCATAATATTGTGGTTAATAAAGCTAGAGCCCCTCTAGGGCACATGAGACCCTGAGTGCCCTGTAAATAAGGCATTCATGAAAATGCGAGTTGAAAAATTATTTTGCATTTTTGAAAATGTGGCTTGTGACACGGTTAATATCACACAGCAGATGTAACGTACCACAGAGGCCACAGCTCACCAGCTGAGGTGGAACTGAGCAGAAACCACAAGGAGAGATAATACCCACAGAAACAGTTTATTACAAGAGAGCTGAAGGGCATTGGCTGTGGATAAACTAGAAGAATTTATGCCATAGTTTAACCATCACTTTAAATTCCTGAAGCTGCCAAAAGAGGCATTTCAGCCTTCCCCAGATTACTTTTTCTGCTGCTGTGCCCACACAAAGCAGTTGTGCTGGACAAAGGGAGGTGATGGCAGAGGGCAGGCAAAATAAATATTCCATTTTTAACTTGGACCAGTTTCTCTGCCTAGCTTACCACCTGGAAGCATCAGCTTTTGTGTTGGCACAAGTGAGGAGTTAATATAAAGATGGAAATGAATGGCTGGGAATGGAATGGATCTCTTTATTCAGCTGGTCTTTGCTGCATAAAAATGACTGCAAAATTTTGGCGTTGTAATTGCTCTGCGGATAAGTAAGAAAATGGATTTCCTCATACTTCATAGCATAATTTAGGTTAGAAAAAACCACTGAAGGTGACCTAGTCCCACGTCCTGATCAGTGTAGGGCTTCCTTCAGTGGTAGCTGAGGTTGCTCAGGTCCTTCCTGAGTGATGTTTTGAATGTTTCCGTGGTGTAGATGACACAACCCCCTTGGGCAGCCTGTTCCAATTCTAAACTTGTCTTTGGAAACATTTTTTTCTGTATGTCCGATTGGAGTTAATTTTGTTGAAGCTAGTAACAGTTGTCTCTTGTCTTTTTTTGCCATGCAGGTCTAAGATGCTCACTCTGATTTCTGAATAATGCCTTTTTAAAAGCAAAATATAAAGAATAAAGTGAAAGAAATAAAGTAGATCCTCCAATAGCCTTCTCTTCTGCAGGTGAAACAAGTCCAGCTCCTCTCAGCCTGTATTCTTACATTCTGTGCTCCAGCACCCTGACCATCTGATTGACTCTCTGCTGTACTGTTTCCAGTTTGACAACATCTCTTGTCTTGGGGAGCCCTGACCCGATCACTGTATTTCAGATGCTGCCTCCATAGCGCTGAATAAAGGGAAATTATTTACTTTCTTGACCTGCTGGCTAAGCTTTTGCTAATGCAGCCTGGTATGTGGTTAACCTTTGTCACAAGAGGGTACATTGCTGACTCGTGTTGAACTTATGGGCCATCATGATAGCTTTCACGCTGGTCCTTTTCAGCACAGCTGTTTTCTAGCCCTGCCTGTACTGTTGCATGGAGTTTTTTTCCTCTTACCTTGCAGGTTACTAGAATGTGATTGTGTGAGATGAAATAGCAAAGTGATTCAGAAAACTTTGAAACAAGCCCACGTTGAAACTATTTCCTAAAATGGCACCTTAGTCCTTTCGGGTCCTTGGAGATCTGAAGTTTGTCGTCTCCCCATACCTCCCACTCAGTCTACTAAGGTTCACCTTCCCACTCTTGCTTTCTACACATCCGTGATCCTTCCCTTTAGAAGGTTGGAGTAAACATAGTTAAAAGCAAAACATTTAAAATTCAAGAATAAAAATGAGAAAGAAAAAGGATAAGAATGCAGAAATATATTACTCTTTGTTTTGCAATTATTAGGACTGTGTCACAGAAAGTAGATTGTATAAACAGAGACTATGAAACTAGCATATGTTACTAACATTAGGAATAGTGTTATCATGTCAGATAAAGCTCATATAAAAGTACATTTTGTTCCCTTTGTGACAATTTTGCTTTTGAAATTCCTCTGCATGAAACTGTGTTTAATCATTACAAGTGTGACTATCCCTATAATGTTCAAATGCCTTCTCCTACTTCACTTTATTTCTTATCGAGAACAGCACTCCAAACAGTTGTCTCAGTATTCATATCAAAGCAGACAAAATTTAGATCTCTAAAGGACTGAATTGCCTTATGCATTTTTGCTCATCACAGAGAACAAAACCCGTACTTTCAAGTGCACTAGGTATATTTGTAGTGCCTTGCCCACTGCAAGGAAATTTTTCTTCTCTAACATTCTGCTTTGCTCGTTCTTTCCTCCATTGTTATAACTGAATTCATAAAACAGACCTTTATTTTTTTGTATCATAAACAGAATGTTCTTCAGGAATGGAACAAGAATACATGCACAGAAATCAATGAAGAGTCACCTCTATTTGAAAAAACTCACTTTCCACAGTGAAATAAGTAGATTTGATGAATGATGGCATTATATGAAGAAGAGAAACTTAAAACCACCAGGTTTCACCAAGCAAAGTAATTTGAGAATAATTTATTTCATATTCTTTTTCTTCTATAATAATTTAGAGACGCACCTAATTAAGGTATCATTTTAAAGGGGAAGAACATGTTACGATAAGATTCAAGTATGAAGGTTAGATTCAGTAGATGCTCTATATTTCTCAATAGAGTAGCACTGAAAAAGAAGACCTATTGTGTCCCTTTTTTTCAAGTCCTTGAAGCATACTAAGAGTTTATTTTGCTATTGTATCTAGCTGAAACATGCTAAGAGGCTACTTTGTCATTATATCCATCCCAAGCAACAATAGATTATTAGACCTGAATTTGACAGGGTGAGATTGAACAGCACCAATTCGAGGAATGGTAACAATTACAAAAGTTCGTGGGGTTTCAGCTTTTTGTCTATGAAGATCTCCCACCCATTTTGCTCCCAGTTTTTCTTTCCAGTTATGTAGAATAATACATGAAAAATAATACATGCAAAATTTTTCAGAATAAGTATGACTAGTTTAATGAATAATTCATTTCTGTCTTGTATGACTTCATTATGTCATGTATAACTAGCACTTTGTACTGTCAGACTTAAAAGCTACAAAAAATCTTTAACCTTGCAGTATAAATTCATAACTTGTAATTTGAAAAGTTACACGATATTACACAAGCCCTAGTATTCTCAAATGTGCTTTCCCTGATACCTTATTTAAGAGAAAAAAAATACAAGATAAAAAAAAATACAAGACTAGGAGCTATTTTTTTTTCCACTCATAGAGGTCTGCTTTTCATAGAAGCAAATCATATATTTAATAATCTTCACCCGTCTAACAGCTCTCATAAAGGAATTATTTTCAGCTATTGGTCTTAATTGTGCAAGACAGCTAAAGCCATAGCTAAATATTTCATCAGTTATGTCAGATAAGAGAGCATAATATTACACCATCTTCTGAGTGAGGAATTTCTGGCACTACTCAGAAACTAATGAGTATTGTTGCCTAATTGCCTAAAGAAACAGACAACACCACAGCTGTGAGTTTGCTGTGGTTTGAAGCCCAGAGGGTGACTTGGCTCATCTGGTACCTGTGGCATTGGTTGTTCCAGTGGGAAGAAAATAAAGGTTTCATTCAAGAGTGTATTTGCAGATACAACTATTTGGTTGTGTTTCTGTTGATATTCTTTTATACAGTTTCACAGGTGCTGACCAGAGAATGTGTTTCTGAAGAAAATGTTCCTAGAAGGATGGTAAGTTGCATACAAGTCGGTTTGCTTTGGGATGTCCTCCTGCAGAAAAAGGAATGAAAGTAAGCCAGCCTTCCTCTGCCTGAATCTCTCAAGCTATGCAAAATGAGTTACAAGATCCTACCTTCAATAATAATGTAATCCACACATAGTAAGGGAAGACTCCTAAGCACTTTGTTTTAGACATCAAAATTAGGTGCCTGAAATTTCACTTCAGGGGTGTTTTGAAGCCCACACTTCTCTCCATTGATTGTAGAAGGAACCTGAGAAGTTATTTGGGGATTGCTTCTTTCTAACTTTAAGGTTGTGACAGTTGCAAAGTAAAACTCATACTTAGTTTTTTTTTCACAATGTGAAATATGGTTTTCTAAAACTACTATTCATGGTTACTAACATTTGCTCTTCAGTGGTATTTAGAAGCAGCTGCCTTCGGGGTCAACAATTGCATTACCTGGTCATAAATTCACTTAAGAGCTGTGTGTACAGATCCTCACTGACTTGCAAGTGTGTCCAGTAAGGAACAGAATCAGGATTAATTGATACCTCTTAGCACTCTAGTGCCCTTCAGTCTCAATGCTCCAAGCAGGGTTTAAAAAACGTCCTGCTTTTGTTTTAATTACGTTGTTTTTCCATCACAATCTCGAGACGAGGAGAATCATAGGGATTTTTATGGATGTCTTTTTTGGGTAAATAAGCTTTGTTTTGCATTTTAAACTATTGAACAAGTTCGTGGGTTTTTTATTTTTTCTTCTTTCAAATACATATTTTTCCCTTTAAGCATACCATTATGTATATATCTCATGTATGCAGAGAAAAGATCACTACGCAGAAATGGAACATGAATGACATTTTCCTATCGCGTATCATCATGGTTTTAAAAATAATACGTTTGCTCAGATTTCTCTCTTCACAAACTGTGATCCAAGAGCGAGTCGACCTCATGACAACTAACAATTAAAGGCAAAACATCTCAGAAATAAAGTATGAAGCCTCAGGCAAGTTCTGTTTCCTGTAATGTCAGAAGAAAAGTTAATACAAAGTGAGTCTTCAAATGAACAGAAACTAATTTGATACTTGGCAGTAGCTAAGGAAAAACTTTGTTCTTCTTTAACTTTGTATTTTGTTTTGCTTTTCCTCTTCATGCAGAGAGATTTTGTAGTTTTTCATACTTCTTCATGAAACCTTTAAGGCAGAGTTGTCTAGATAAGACAAGTGATTCATTGGACCAGACTTCTCAGGTGAAAAGTGTATGTTAAAATTACGTATGAAGAATGCAGATAGGAATTTTTTATTCACCTATTCCCTACAACAGCCTGGCATGTGAGATTATGTGGGGATGCAAATTTGTTCACTAAATTCCATTTTCACAGTCTTTGAACCAGCAGTAATACTGGGAATTCAACTACTGCTCTTCTCCATTCAGTATGCAGGTCACTCTAAAACTGCTGGTTCAGAAGCTCCTTCTCTGGCCTGCCATCACCTTTCTCGTGTCAAAAAAAGTTGCTAAAGACATCAGTTCTAAACCCAAAGAGGACAAGTAGATGACTCTGCCATTATCCCTTTGTGGCAGGGCTAGCACAGCACTTCCTTGGAAGACCTGACCTTGCAATGTCATTGCAACAAATTAATTCTGGCCTATAGGTAAGTTATTTGTGTAGAACTTGGCAGAAATTGGATGATTTATCAATCTCATCCTTCATTTGCAATTGTAAATAGAGTATTGAGTAGGCAGGTTCTATTTTCATCATACAAATTGATTGTCTGGTACAGAATTATTCAAATACTAATCCTAATTTGCATCCAGTGCAATACTACTAAAGTCAAAGGGTAAAGGAAGTTTTTTGACCTCACCCAGCAACTGACCCATTTATTTTTCATTGTGTTCTATTTGATGCTTTATTTATTAGAGAGTAAGGACTGTGCATAGTCTGCAATCATATTCCCGCAGATTAGGAAGAAAAAACAAAACCCTTTTCTGAGACCGTGTTATACAGCTGAGTACTGTGATCTTCAGTGCTGAAGTGTGTTTGTCACCAATTCATCAATCTTCCTCCTCACCCAAGTTTTAAAGCAGTGATAACTTCACATGGTCAGTACAGATCTTAGAGCCTCCTTCCCCTTACTGTGTTGCTGGAAGGATTTCTTACATTAAGGATGGAGCTGCATAAAAGAGTTTGGAACTGGCTACTCTTTTTTTTTCTCTTTTTTTTTTTTTTTCTCCTTTTTTTCTTTCCCCCCCCCCCCCCCCCAAGAAAATATATTTAACTTGTTATTGCATTTTTTTTCTGTCACCTTGGTTATCCTCCCTCAGTGTGTCCTTCTAATCTTTAATGATACCTGTATTCATAATTTACTTTAAATGTTTTCAAACAAGCACCTTTGTGTTTTCTCTCATGCTCTCATCTCATCTAGGGGTATCTTCTAACACTTGCAAATTCAGCTCATTATCATTCCTTAATTCCTCCAAAGACTTATTTATTTTGTTGTCAGGTCTACACATTTTTGAAAATTGTTGGACAGCTTGTATTTTAGAACCCCACTGGCTTGGTTGACAAACAGTGTTTCATTAGTTTCAAGTTTTAAGGCAAAACACTGCCCATGTCCACCTATGTCTCCTTTTCTAAAGCTTCTGATGACATTTTCTTTTTGTTTAATTTTTTTAATGTTTTTTTGTTTAATATTTTTCTATTGTGCCTCTCCCAGTATGACCCCATGATAATTTGTGACTCTGTGTAATAATAATGAATTAGAAAAACACAACGTCGGATAACTGATTTTTATATTGTAAGTAACATGACTGACTAATTCTGCTGTGTATATATGCTTTTTACATGTAAGAATAAGTAATTAAAAATAAAAATAACTGGTGGATTTTTTATACAGTTGAAAGATTAATCCTTATCCCAACAGCTAAATACAAGTCCATAGGCCGAGGGGAGGCATACAAGCAAAATGACCAAGGTGAAGCCTGACATCTTAATTCCTTTCCTTTTGTTTTCCTTACATTATCTGATCCCTCTTACAGCTTGTCCCCTAAAGCAGTGTCCTGCTCCTCCACCTTCTTTCATTTCCATTATGGATTTTGATTTGAACTATAATGACTCGCTGTCATGAGGCAAATAAATGGAATCCTATAGAGTGCTTGCCTACACACTTTACAACTATTCTTGCTCATGAATTTGTATCTTAAATTTATTGGTTTAATATCTCAACAGTCCAACAGCTTATTAACTGCTCAGACACTCAGAATACACTTTTTTCTGACCATGTGCCATTCATTCTAATGGGTTTGTTTTTTGAAGGAACACTAAATCTTATAAGCAGTGGTTTAATATCCTCCTTTCAAAGAAAAATGAAAAAAAAAATGAAAGTATTTGGTGTTGGCTGTATAGCAATGAGGTATTAATCTCTATTTCTGTCTATTGAGATGCTTTTCAGTCTAATAATTGGGAATTGATCATTGTAAAAAGCTATATTACAGCAACAAGAAATGACATATGCATTGCACTGATAGGATTTTAATACTGAAATCAATTTTTCATAATAATATTGTATGGGGAAGCATGAACTTTTCACTCTTAAAATGTGTTTTGAGAGTTTCAAGAATACTTAGTATCTCTAATTATTTCATTTAAATTTCAATTCCCTCACTTGCATTATTTAGTTAATAAGTACTGGAATTTTAAATCGATGTTCTCTCACTTTTTTTCATTACTATGATGAGAATTTTATATTCTTTGGGCATTTATATTTCCATAGCTAATAAGCATAGTCAGTTCTTACAAATTTCCTAATTCTGAACTGTTTTTTGCAGTTTTTCTTTCTGTAAAATTAATTACAGCAGTTCACTAGTGGAATAGTTGGTGGGCATCAGGTGTGGGGTGAGGAGCAAAATGAAATGGGGAAATTCTATATGTGGAGAATGACTTGAAGGAGGAGGAACCTGAACACAGACCTGAGCCACACAGATTGAGAAACTATTTCCTGTAGTCCCAGGTTATAAGGTGTTTCAGATTCAGTAGGAGAACATGGCAGGGTGGGCTTTTTGGTAAGGTGGTTTCCATCGGAGGAAACTCTTACTTTTGGGGTGGTGGGGTCCGTCTCCACCAAAGCTTTATAGAAACCAGGAAGAACTTTCTAAGTTTCGATTTGCTCCTGCAATAAGCAGGATAGCAGACAGGCTACCACCAGCCCTGGCAAAGCATTACACTAGAAGTGAATATACACACAGGGAGAAATAGGTCTACAGCATAGCCCTTGGTGGAGGCAAGGGCATCCTCACCAGCTGAAAAGCATTAGCAGTGGTGCTGGTCTCCACAGGATAGAACCGGTCTTGTCTATCTGTGGTTCCAAATCAACACTTGCCATATGTGGACCTCTGGGATCAGCTTGGAGAAGCTGCTGCTCCTCAATTTGTGTGGTCCAAAGCTGTGTTTCAATCTCAGTTGAACCAGAAGCTTTGAAAAGTGAAGATAAATTCAACCCTCTCTAGTTTTGGTGATCAAGGAAAAGAGGTAGAATGAGGATGACCTTCTGAGAAGGGTATTTTGTGGAGCAGGTTCTGAATCTAGCTAGGGCAGGCTTTGCATTCTCAATCTCTGTTCTGTTTTTCTCATATCTGTACACTTAGATACCATGGATCATAGTAGGGAATGGGAGCTGGGCGACCGATTCTCTCCACTTGAGCAGAGATGCTGGTGTCATTCTATATTGGGTGTCCATTGTGAGATGCTGGCAGCGGTGGCCACAGGGGCCTCTTGTAAAGAGAGGCTGGGGCTGCCCTGTGCTGGAAACAGCTGGTTCCAGCCGGCTCCAACCCACCCACTGCAGGGCATTTCTGAGCCCCTCAGACAAGGTGGTGACACCTTGAGGAAAATGTATTTTCAAAAGGGCCAAACACTGCACAGGCAGGGAGGATGGAGGGGAAAATGTGAGATAAATAGCCCTGCAGACACTGAAGTGAGAGAAGAAGGAGGAGGAAGTCTGCAGAAGTGGGAGCAGAGATTCCCTTGCAGCCCCTGGAGAAGACCATGGTGGGGCATGGGAAAGATGGGAGGAGGAAGGAGCAGCAGAGAGGAGCTGTTTTAGACTGACCCCAAACCCCCATTCCCCATCCCCATGCACCGCTCGTGGGGAAGGAGGTGGAGGAGTTGTGGATGAAGGAGTGATGTAAAGCCTGGGGGAAAGGCAGGAGGCTTTCCCTGGATGGGGACAGGTGTTTTGAGTTTTTGTCTTTGTTTCTCACCACCCTACTCTATTTTATTTCTCAATAAATTAATTTAATTTTCCCCAAGTCGAGTCTGTTTTGCCTGTGACAGCAGTTGGTGAGCAATCTCCTTTTCCTCGTCTTAACCCACAAGCTTTTTCATCCTACTTTCTCTCCTGTCTTGCTGAGGAGGGGGATAAGTGAGTGGCTGGGTGGGAGATCAGCTCTTAGCCATGGCTGACCCACTGCTCCTACAACACTGAATTATACATTGTCTCTAGTTCTACCACTGACCAGCTATCCATATTTTTTTCCTTTGAGTGAAAGGGATGCAATGATACTTCTCTTGTGGTGGTACCACAGGCATTAAGTAGCTGTTGTCTATAAAATGATACCTCCTTGTTACTCTTCATAATTATGCAGTGAGTAAATAGTATGTAGTGAGTGTAATAGATAGTGAGTTTAATGTTTTTTGTTCAACAATCAGCAATATCACAAATACAGACTTCAGGAAGAAAATATTTCAAGTAAAAATGTGCCGGGATGTGCCCCTTAGTTAATGTGTTTTATTTTAATATTGACAAATTTATTAGCCTCCTAAGAGCAGTATGATTATTTTATTAATAAGAATTAGTACCAGATATTGATACTAATTAATGATGCCATTTCAATTCTGACGATCCTACTTCCTTTTTAATGATTGACTTAGCCATTATTTCCAAGGCTTTTTGAGGCACTCACAAAATGAACTGTATTTAGGTGCAATTGCTGTTTGTTCTGGGTAGTAATGGCCTATTGACTTTTTGAGATGATGACGTGAGATCAATGAGGATTTGGAGAAGATGAGTAAAGTAAGTCCACAAACACCGATATCTTGAGGGACATAAATATCCTCACCTTTGCTCCTTTGTTTTATGCAATCAGAGTTAGAAAAAGCAGTTACTGATCAGCCTTCTCTTATTAGCCTCTGTGAAACAAAACTGGGAGAGCTCAGGCTACTTTGAACACAGTACTAACCCACTACTTGATTAGTTTCAAGCTAACCTCTTTTACTGACATTTTCTGAAAAAAAGAGTAGGGATAGATTAATAATGGAGGCAGCAGCTGCTCTGGTCCTTTATATTCATTCTGTTGGAAAAGGCATAGGCAGATGGGGGCTGCTATGCCAGGCCAACATATTTCCTCTTTCAGTATGTATTTCTGGTTTTAGTGTACATGGTGTGTCCTGTTCTGATATGGGTCTTGGTTCTGGCACATGTGCTCTCTGTGCTTTGTCCAGGAAGGAAATAAACCTCAAAGATTTTACTGAAGTTTTTAATGTTCTGGTGGAGATGGATTCTTCTCCCCAAGGTAAAAACCATTCTTGCATAGACGTGATGTCTTCTGTAGTCACTAATATGTCTGATGTACTACACAGATCCAATGTAGCTGCACAGTTGGTAGATTTCTTTTTCCTTTCTTTTTTGGTCTGAGGCTTACTCAACTGTAAAATTCCTTAAGTTCAAGTTGTTCCAAAAGAAAAGATTAAAAAAAAAAAAATTAAGCTACTAGAGAGTGTCCTAGAGAGTATCCAGAAGAGAGCTATGAAGTCTGTGAAGGGTTTGGAGAGGAAGCCGTATGCGGAGCAGCTAAAATCACTTGGTTTGTTCAGCCTGGAGAAGAGGAGACAGAGAGGAGACCTCATTGCAGTCTACAGCTTCCTCACAAGGGGAGGAGGAAGAGTAGGCTCTGAACTCTTCTCCTTAGTGACCAGTGACAGAACCCGAGGGAATGGTAGGAAGATGTGCTGGGGAGGTTTAGGTTGGACATTAGGAAAAGGTTCTTCACCCAGAGGATGGTGGAGCACTGGAACAGGATCCCCAGGGAGATGTCACAGCCCCGAGCCTGATAGTGTTCAAGACAGTTGAGCTCCAGGCATCCAACCCCCTGAGCCAAATACTGTTGATGGCCAGTCATGAGTGAAGTTCCCCAGGGCTCAGTATTGGGGCCAGCCCTCTTTAATCTCTTAATAGGTTTGCAGATAACAGCAAATTTGGTGGGAGTGTTGATCTGCTGGAGGGTAGGAAGGCTGTACAGAGGGATCTGGACTGGCTGGATCATTGGGCTGAGGCCAGTTCTATGAGGTTTAAAAAGGCCAATTGTCGGGTCCTACACTTCAGTCGTAACAACTCCAAGCAGCACTACAGGCTCAGAGAAGAGTGTCTGGAAAGCAGCCTGCCAGAGAGGAATCTGGGTGTGTTGATTGACAGTTGGCTGAACATGACCCAGCAGTGTGCCCCGGTGGCCAAAAATGCCAACAGGATACTGGCTTGTATCAAAAATAGTGTGGCCAGAAGGACTAGAGAAGTGATTGTGTCACTGTAGTTGGTGCTGGTGAGGCCTCACCTCGAATACTGTATTCGGTTTTGGAACCGAATCATAAGAAGCCCAAACCCAGGAGCTGCCTGGACCTGCGAATTGGAAGACCACAGCTGCAAGAGAGGTGACTTTTTGGACTTGCCCCACTTCCCATCCTTGAGAACATGGAATTCTGCAGAGAGCTACTCGCTCAAGAAGGCAGCTCTGCAGCTGCTGTTTGTATTGCGGCTAGGAAAAGCCAAAGTCCTCTCTAGTTTTCCATGAGAGTGCCAACAGCAACTTCTTGCTGGAGATTATGTGCAGAAGGGCAAAGTGGGTGTTAAAAGCTTGCAGTTAAGTTCAGCTCTGCACTGCGTCACCACGCTGAATCCTCTTTCTCCCTTTCTAATAAGAGAGAGCCTTTCCACCTGGCTCACTGCTTTGGCTGGAAGAAACCTGCCCTCCTCATCCTCATGGCAGTAGAACTGGGATACCTGTGGAAGGAGGGTGGGACCAATAGCGGGTGGCACCAGTATGGGCATAAAGGATCCCGGGACACAATAACTCAGATTTATTAAACAAAGAAGCTTGGCAAAGCTGCTGGAAAGCAATGTGACACAAAAGATCCAGGGGTCCTGGTGGACAACAAGCTGACCAGGAGCCGGAAAAATGCCCTTTTCCCAGGGCGGCAGCGAGTGGTGCCCTGGGCTGCATGGGCAAATCACTGCCAGCAGCTGCAGGGAGGTGACTCTTCCCCTCTGCTCAGCACTGCTGAGGCCAGGCCTGCAGTGCTGTGCCCAGGTCTGGGCTCCCCAGGATGAGAGAGACATGGGCATCCTGAGGAGACCCCCAATGCCCCTCCCTCACCACAGCGGTTGGAATGTGATGCTGTGTTGACCCGGCACTGGCCCAGCAATGGTTCTGTGCCAACATGGAGCGGCACGGGGCAGAGCCAAGCTCTTCCCCAGCAGCACTCTTTGGCACTTGGACGCCCTTTGGGAGCCCCTCTGTTGCCTACTGGGCACTATCTAGAGGACCACCAGCGTGTCCAACGTGACAGTTCTTCTGTCCTCGTCGGGATGGGCCAGGTGAACTGCTGCCGTGGCTCCAGGTGGGTTCCCCCAAGGCTCAGGGACACCTTGGCATAGCCAGACCCAGACAGCAGCTGCTTTTCTCATGCCCAACACTGTCTGCTCTGCAGGGACGACCCGTGAGCCCATGCAGCAGTGCACGCCCATCCTAGCATCTCATGAGCCACTGCTCCGGCAGCACCTGCGGGTGACCCAGGGCCATGTGATGAGGAAGAGGGACCTCCTCCTCTTCAGTGACACCTTGATCATCGCCAAGCCCCAGTGAGAATTGCAGAGCCCAGCTCCCTTTCCTCCCAAGCCCTGCTCCTGACACCAGGGCAGGAACACCCTGGGACGATCCCGAGACCCCTGACACCCTGGTTCTGGATGCTCCCATGGCCGAGGCCATGGCAGGAGGACGCCAGATGGGAGCCATGGAGCTCGGCCACCTCCAGGTCACTCCCTGCCACTCCTCTCTGCAGATGTGGCAGTGCCCCGCGCCCGCAGCTCTGCCTGGCCCTGGGCCAGCTGCGGGTGCTGAGCAGCGGGAAATGGGGAACTGGTGATGTTGCTGAGGAGGAGGAAGGCAGGCACACCCCCTCACTTGTCCTCTTCTGGCCCTGTGGCTCCTGTGTCATCACTTTCCGGTGAGTCTCGGTGCCACGTCCCATGGCAGAGCCAAGTTCTGCTCCATTGGCCTTTATCCTGCCTCTGTGGCTGTCCCCACAGGGACAGCAGGGCTGTGCCAGTGCCTGCCTCTGCCCGCAGACTGGGGAGCAGCGGCACTCAGGCTGTTTCTCCTCTTTCTGCAGCTGCCGGGCAGTGAAGGAGCTGTGGGTCAGCGCTCTCCTTGGGTAAGCTCTACCTGGCAGTGCAGACTGGGGAGCCCGTGCTCACATCATGGGGGGATGCTCCAGGGGTAGCTGTATGATGCAGCAACTCCTCTGCCCAGATAGAGAGAGCTGCACCCATGGCTGTGGGCAGCTCTTAGGCAAAGATAGTAGAGCGATGTGTTTTCTGCCAGACACCTCTTGCTGCTGCTGTGGGTCAGTTTATGGCAGAAAGTGGCACAGAAAAGCATTTGTCTCCTTGGGGAAGTGCCTGCTGACATTGGGGTTGGCTCCATGAAGGGAACCTTGCCATAAGGGCAGGGAGGGAGGGAGGTGGCCATACCTCAGCCAAGGCAGTCCCTCTGCTCTAGGCCAGGTATGGCCAGAGAGCCTTCCCTTGGTTGGGCTTGGCTGGGATCAGCCTCGTTAGACCTCTGTTGACTATGTCTCCTTTATTAACCTTGTGTTCCTGTTCCCTCAGCTTAGCCAGAAAGTTGCCCAAGCCCAACCTCCTCCTCCTCAAGCAGCTGCTCACCCTGCTCCACACCATTAGCAGGAACACCAGCACCACCAGGATGACAGCTGCCAGCCTGGCCATCTGCATGGGGCCAAACCTCCTCAGCCCACCCAAGGAGGACACACTGGCCCTGGACGTCCTGGTGCAGGTGATGGGGAAGGTACACTGTGTTTAACAGCTGGCTACAGCCTGCCAGGCCCACCCCAGCTTTGCTGCTCAGAGGTTCCTGGCTTCCTCCTCTCTTCAGCAAATGCTGCTGGGGTATATGCTGGGAAATGCCGCCCCACAGCTGCAGCTTCTGCAGTGAAGTGAGGGTCAGGAGTGGCAAGGGCTGTGTGACTCATTTTTAGCCACTGGGCTGGTAACCAATGGTTTGCTGTGTGCAGGTGATGCAGCTGGTGGAGTTCCTCATTGACCACCACTAGGAACTCTTTGAGGAGGAGGAGGCTGGGCTTGCCGGTGTATCCGCCAAGGAGTTGCCAGCAGCAGAGGCAAAAGCAGAATCCTCAGAGGTATGTCAGGGCCACAAATAGCATGATAAAAAAGCCTCCCTGGTTCCCAGGGTGGGACTGCTGCACAGCAACAAGCAAGGTCCTCCACTGTTGGAACGATAAAGGACTCAGCATTTCGATTCAATGTGAATCACGCAAAGCCATTTATTACAGAAACAAGCCTCCTTATATATGCAACTATATTCTAATCACGCATCCACGCTCCAAGCATGGATTCGCTAAATGAGTATCATGGGCTGTCCACGCGCTGGAATCTCACTGATGATATGTCCGATGATTCACACCATGTTGGGGCCCCGTTAATGAGAAGACGCCCCTCTTTCTCACAGCAGATTCTGTTCTCAGCTTCTCAAAGTGGCCTTGAGATTCCTTTGAGCCTGACTAATTCAGCAACAAATCTTTATCTATCAAAACCCCTCCACACTCCACCAGCCTGCAGTTCTGCAAAAGTGGAGGGCTGAAGTACATATTGGGCAAGTAGGTCCCTGCCACATCTTCAATTCTACGTTTCCCTTGCAGGTGCCTGCAGTCACTCTGGAAAGTGAACACCTGAATAGTGCCTCTGGGGAGAGAGGGTAAGATGAGCTAGTTTTGATTAAGAGCAGGATTCATTTTTAGAATGGCATTACCTGTCTAACCATACTATTGAATGCAGAGGTTGCCAGGCTCTTCACCAGGACACAGGAAGAGAAAACCATCCTGTGAAGAGCAGAGTGATGGGCAACCTGAGAGCAAGCGAAGAAAGCTGGCAACAGAACTCTGAGCGGTGGGCAACTGAGGAAATCCAAGCAGGTGAAAAGAATGAGGAGCCCAGGTGTGTAGCTGACTCTGTTGTCCATCTTTCAAAGCTCTGAACACTGCTCTGAATACAGAAAATATTAGTGAGGTCCCCAGAGGTGGCCCAGACAGGCAGCACACCCCTGCCTTTGGGAGAACATGTATGTCAGGAGAAACACACCACTTGAACATTGGCAGTTTTCATTTTGTGCCTGTTGAAGCTGTTTGTGCAAGGCTGAGCAGACACCCCAGCAAGGTCGCAAGACTCACAAGTTTGAGCTCTTTGACCCCCTGCCTACAGAAAATCACAAAGCCCCACTTTCCTGTTCACGTCAGCTGGCAATCCCAGTGCCGGCTGCTGTCTGAATCCTGAAGACACAGCAAGGAGTTGTTCTGAGTAGCTGTAGACAGTGAGATACTGGCACTTCTTCAAAAGCTCACATTTCAGCTGAGATAATTGGGGGAAGTGAAAAACAAGCAAACAATAAAAAACTGTGTGTTTTTCTTTCAACCTGCAGCTTCTAGCAAGGGACAGTGAGGAATGCTGCTGCTTGGGTTTTGGAGAGGACATCATAGCACTCCAGGGGCTCCTTGCCAAACCCACTGCCTGGCCAAGGGGCACTGCACATCTCTGCCAACTTGCTGTGCCTCGAGCGTATTGCATGTGTTGAGAAGGGGCCCAAGCAACACTGTACTCAGTGACTCCTTTTTCATTGGACTTCCCAAAGAACAGGCAATTAAGTCACCACTGTTCCTGCCTTCATTGTTTCATCAGGACTCTTTCCTTGTAGGTGCTGATTTATTTTGGCTGCTTGGATTTCCTGGATGAGCTCTGACACCTGGGCTTGCAGGGGCACGATGCAGCCCCAGCACCACCTGGGCAGAGCAAGGAGAGAAGCACCGAGCCCTTCTGCTTTGGCCGGCATATTTCACTCCTGCAGCGCTGAGCCAGGGCAGCCCTGCATGGCCCTCAGACACATCGCACCCCTCACAGGAGGCCTTGCTGGCTCACCCATCAGCTCTGTGAGCAGATAGATAACAGCTGGAACATCTCTCCAAGGGGTGGAGCTGACATGTGATCTTCAGGATATGTGGAGCATGTTACACGTGGTGGTGCATACCATTTTGGAGGGACATGAGGGACATGCTGGACGGCGTCTTCCTCCATTCCATAAAGCCCGCGATGTTTAGTTTCCAGCTACTCATTCTTGGCACACTGATGCTGAACCAACTTGCTCAACACATGAGGTGAGAACTGATTGCCTCTCTTTGGCCAGTGCAAGTTCCTGTCTTCAGCACACAGCATAATGCTCTTTCTTACCACTCTTGCTTAAACATGACTAGCTTGCATTTTCTACCATGTTAATATCTCCACCTCAGGTACAAAAAACACTGCGTTCTTGCTGCTTCGGCATATCAACCACCTCTGGATTGAAGCAAAGACCCCCCTTTCTGTCATCACCACAGTTTAGAAAGCAGCTTTTCCAAAACTGGATATACTAAAACTGTTTCTGCTGTTTTGTTGCCTGAGCCCTGCATGATGTCTAATGGGGTTGAGCTCCTTTCAGAAGGGAAAATACAAGTGGCAGCCACAACAGGGGAAAGGAATTGCATGGCTGATCTGCAGGTCTTGCAATGATGGTGCAAGATTCAGCTGAGCATGGAAATTCAGGTGCAACTCTCCCAGCTGGCATCTGAAGGCTTTCAGAGCCAATGCCATCATTTCTTCATGGGCAAAGCCTCACTTGATATGCTCAGCAGTCCCTGCCCTAAGTAATTACACTCCCAACAGCTATGAGCTCTGCACTGTGGTAAAACCAAGGGATTTCAGAAAAAAAAAATAAAATAAATTCCCTAAATAATTTCTGAAAACAAACAAAAATACCCCTTTGCACTCAAAAGATAGAAATATCCCTGCCATTCATATACCTGCCTCTGTGGCTAATTGAGAACCACAGATCAGCATTTGATCTGGATATACTAATTGGAGTCGGTGCAATTGTACATGCAGCTGTCTATTTGCTAGTGCTTTATACAGATTTAGAGTCTCTGCTATAATATTGGAATACAAAGTTGTGCCCCTTTATCTTTTCTGTAGCATGAACGCCCCATTGTATATTGGGACACTTTATAAATAGAGGATTAGTCAAGTTCCATTAATAAATGATTACAGGCATCCCAGCCATCTGGAAACAAAGCCATCTCAAATCTGAGTACTGTCAAAGTGATTTGTTTGTAATCGGACTGAATGACCAATACATGCCTGTTCCTTTTGCCTTTGCTGAAATACATTGTATGGAGTGCCTGCAGTTCTTAGCATTTTTTCATATGTATTTCTTTCTAAAATTTCTTACTATTTACAGAAATAAAGTGTCAAATGTATACCTGTCCAGTCTCAGTGTTCGGATGAGTCCTTTCCCTTTTTCTTCCTCTCTCCTTCTCATGCTTTACCTCTATCTCTCTGACATTTAACTGTCCAAGAAGAGACAAAAAGGTCATGCAGCAGTTGCACTTGTATAAGCCTTTTCTTTCTCCTAGGAGCTTTGTTTATTTTCTGATAGGAAACCTGAGGAAACACCTGTATCCCAGGAAATAAATGTATATGTTACTACAAGAGAATCACTGCTTTTTGTCTAGAAGGCCACTGGTGAATATTTCTCTCATCTTGCTATACTATTGATCTTTTCTACCTTCCCATTGGCCCAGTTCTCAGCATTGAGTGACAAGAAGGTCCAGTTCTGTGCCTAGGTCCTGACCATCATGTTACCTTCCTCTTGCAGCGTAAAGTGGTGACGTTTTGCTTTGAAACACAATACATGCCGAGGGACTGATGAGAAGGAGAAGTTGAAAAAGTTTAAATGGTGCTCAGAATCCCACCCATGATCCACAACAGGAGAAAGCTCCTGAATATGTGGCAGATGCACTCCCTTCATTCCTCACCCCCTGAAAGCAATAGAAACTTCTAGGCTGGTTGACCACTATGGTCATGCACATACCCCTTGCTCGACATTGAAATACAAGACAGAGTACAGAGGAGGGCGATGAAACAGGTGAGGGGCCCGGAGCACAAGTCTGATGAGGAGTGGTTGAGGGAACTGGGGCTGTTTAGCTTGGAGAAAAGGAGGCTGAGGGGAGATATTATCACTGTCTATAGCTGACAGGAGGTTGTAGCATGGAGGGTGTTGGTCTCTTCTCCCAAGTTGCAAGTGACAGGAGAAGAGGAAATGGCCTCAGTTTGTGCCAGTGGAGGTTTAGATTGGATATTAGGAAAAAATTCTTCACAGAAAGGGTTGTGAGGCATTGGAACAGGCTGCCCAGGGAAGTGGTTGTGTCACCATCCCTGGAGGTGTTTAAAAGGCGTTTAGACGAGGTTCTTAGGGACATGGTTTAGTGACAGAGTTAGGTTAGGTTATGGGTGGACTCAGTGATCCTGAGAGTCTCTTCCAGCCAAAATGATTCTACAATTCTAAGAAGAGACTGGCAAATGCCCTCAGACACATGGTGTGAACTGTGTCATATGCAGGAACAGGAGTTGGACTCAATGATCTTTGTGGGTCCCTTCCAACTCAGGACATTCTATGATTCTATGATAAAAATTTTTAAATATGCAAATGGTATATTTTCAAATTTACTTAATTTTTAATATTTTTCTGAAATAATATATCTCAAAATATCTCACTAGAAAAATAATTTGGAATATTTTATCATATACAGTGAGTTCTGTGTTTCTGCTTTATGTAACAAATACTTGTTTTTTTCGTTTACTGACATTTGAATTTGTGTGCTCTGTAAGTTTATATGTAAGTTTACATGTTACATGTAGCTTTATGGTAGGATACTCTCACACATACAGCTTTGTGGTTCTGAAAGTGGTGCTGTGGTTTCTGTGTCTCCTGTAAATCCTCGCTCAACAACTGCAAATCTTTCTTGTCACAGATACATAGAAAAGCTTCTGATTTCAAGTGACAAATTCAGCAGCTTTGCTTACATTTTGAAATATGTTAACTGCATGGACCCAAACAAATCTGCAAAAGGGAGCTGAGAAGCAAGTCAACTAGAAATCCCAGTACCTTTTGTAAGTTCTGCCAGCTAGTTAGACAACATCTGATCAATATGGCAAACTAGGTATGTGGTTATGCCTGAAAGTATAGTTTTCATTATTTTACTGAAAGTTACTGACAAGAGTGAGTTATTTTAAGTAAATACCTTATCTGTTCTCCAGAAAACCTATGGAAAAAAGCAAAGTTGAGCTTCCAGACCTGTTTGCCAGATGCTTCTCACTCTTTGATACATGTAGATAGCACATTATTTGTAGATCAAGTATTTATTTACTTATAAAAGTAAGTTTTTTGGCCATTAAAAATGCCTATATCTTTCAGTGGGACTATTCACATCATTACGGTTATTTATGTGAACTTTTTATTGAACTGAGGCATTGCAATCACATCTATATGTATATATATATATGCAGAAGAGTCACAGCCCTGAAGGGCTTTCAGGTGAATGAGTATGTGACAAAGGAAAATGTCTCCCTTTAAGACCATCCTATGTGTTTTCTCTAACATGCTGCATTATTTCACTAAGCAGCAACTGCCCTTGTTATCAGTTGAAGTACACAATTGTAGTGTGATGTACATAGAAGTGTATGCCTTGAGGCACTATTGAGTTTGCTAATCTACTCTGAAACTTGGGACACTGGCACTAATAACAGCAATATTAACAAAAGTGCCATTAAAAGTGCCTTTGTTTCAAACCTGTCTTCGTTTTTCTGTACAAATATCTGAGATTTCCTTCATTTACTGAGATTTAAACTAAAGGGCAAAAAATTACTAAGAGCAAGCTGTTGCTTGTGTGAGACCATTTTTCCATATCTGTCATTAGTTTCTCCAAAGCTCTGTGACAAGTAGTAGAAAATATTCCTTTGCCTGGGATTCTTTCTGTCGTTCCAGCATCCCTTACACCCCAAACCCTGACAAGCAGAGCTGCATACTCCTTCAGTGTGAAGAAATATTGCCCATTAGGTATGACTGTAATTAAGGACTCTGACTACAGGAAAGTAATATTCCTGACAGAATGCAGTCTAAAAATTTGGGAGTCCTGGGAGCAAGCTTTCCAATATTTTTCTCTATCTTTACACAAGATCAGTTACATTTGAAGAGCCCTCATTTTTCCATATAATAGTGTGAATTAGTCTGCTGCCCCGTACATAGGTGTGAGTTTGGATATGTAAAATGGAGAGTCATTAAAATCAAAGGAATTTTTGACATCAAATTTGGAAAAGGGTGTGGGCTTATTGATGAGATTTTGGTAAGTAAGTATGTACCAGCATAGGAAATCTGCTCACTTCTTTTTTTTGCAAATTGAGAGTACGTCTAAGGAGGACATGTTATCGGGGAGCCTGTAAATGCAGCACAATGATGATTCCCAAAAGAAAAATGACAAGAATGATGAATAGTGTGGTGCTGACAAAACAGTGGTTAAAGGTAGGGAGATAGAAAGCAAATGCAGAAGCAGCCCATTGTTCGCTACTGTGACAGTTTCACAACTCAGGATTCTCCAGAAAGGCTAAAAGGATTCCTGGCACCTGTGCGGTTCTTCTGTATCACCTTTTCACACAACTTACCTCTCCTTACTGCCACTCCATTTCCCTGGCTGCAGCCCTACAGAAACCCTTGCTCTGCCACCCACAGCTCCCTGGCAAAGCCACCCTTCCTATGTCTTAACCTGTGAAGCATTTTCCAGGATGTGCCTTTCAGCGTGAGAACCACCAGGTAGTTGGTATAAGAGGTGCTGGAACAGATTCTGAGAGGAAAAACAGGGAAACAGGGAGTGTGTAGAGCTCCCCTGTCTGCTATAAAGGAGCTGCTTATTTAAAGCAGCGCAGTTATATTAGCAAGTTATTTGCCATCATCTTGTTTTGAGATAGCTCAGGAATCTCCCTGTGCTGCTGCACTGGATTATCTGGTCATACTCCATCTAATCCCTCAACTGAGCATAGAGACAGTCCCAGTGTGCTGTACACACACTGTGCCATAGCGATGATTAGCCCAATCCTGGTATTATCAAGTGGTTTTCTTCCTTGTTATGTTAGCTGAGTGAAAAGGAAAGAAGGAAAGGAGGCAAGAACAAAGTATTTGGATTTGCATAGCTCTCTTCTAGGCATAAAATGTATTTGATGTGTCTGTTAACAACAGAGTTCAAACCCATTTGATATTGGCTAGTCCAATATTTGGCATGTAGACAAAAAAGCAAAGGCAAAAGGAAACATGAAATTTTGTCTGAAGCAGCGTTGTCCCCTTAATCACTTGTAATTATGTACCTAGCAAACAATTTGAACAATAATAGGCTGAGATCTGAAGAGCTGTGTAAAGGTTATTTGTAAAGAAGAATATTTATAAACATTGTGGTTTTCAAAATGTGAATATATTTAAATAAAAGGTATGCACTTATGGTCTCAATGCCATTAAATTTTGCCTTGGAAGAATAAATATCCAGTTGCAATGTGTCAAGCACATAAATGAGAAGGATTGTCATGCATGTGAAAAAACTCCATTGTTCTGCTGGTTCTGAAGTAAATGACAAAAATCACAGAGTAATTTGCATAACTTGGAGATTAGAAATGTATCCCTTTATCCTTATTAATATATTTGCCCTTCTTAATTATGAAGATTTGAATCTTATTTAAAAATAATTTCCTACAAAATATTCTTGGGGATAGAAGCTGCATGTTAATTCCGAGCCGATTATTTGCCTAACCTCACAAAAGAGATAAATTGCTTCTGTTTGATAATAACCAATTAAAAAAAATAAAAGAAGTTTTAGGATATCTGGCAAAAAAGTGACACCTACATAGGAAAAATGTTCTGAGCATAAGTTTAGTTGTCTTTATCTGTCATAGACCTTTAGCCATGAAAGTCACATTTCTGTTTCTGTCAGTTATCATTTCCTGTATACAAAGTAATACACAATATAGAATTTCAGATAAACTTTTGCCTGTGTTTGTAAAACTTTTAATTTAACTCAATATCAGTTCTCCTGTATGTCAGTCTGTAACACAAGGATCTTGACTGATTCACAGAGTCACAGAATTGTTTGGGTAGGAAGGGACCTCTGGAGATCACCTAGTCCAACCCCCAGCCCACAGCAGGGGCAGCTACCGCAGGTTGCCCAGGTCCATATCCAGCCATAGTGTAAATATCTCCATGGATGGGACCTCACAACCTCTCTGGCCACCTGTGACAATGTTTAATCATCCTCACAGTAAAAAAAAAAAAAAAGTGTTAGCTTGTGTTCAGATGGAATTTCATGTGTTTCAACTTGCACACACTGCCTCTTGTCCTGGTCACTACTGTGAAGAATCTGTCTCTCTCTTCTTTATATTCTTTCCCATCAAGTATTTATATTTATATACATTTATATACATTGATAAGACCCCTCTGTTCCTTCTCTGGGCTGAACAGTCCCACCTCTCCCAGCATCTCGTCATTTGAAAGATGCTCCAGTTTTGCTGACCTCACTCCAGGAAAACCACGTCTTGCACTGGTGGTCCCAGAATGGGACTCAATGCTCCAGACGTGGCCTCACCACTGTTGAATAGCAGGTACAGCAGATTCATCAGCAGATTCACTGGGGACAGTATCCTTGATTTGAGAGGAAATCTGAATACTGAAAGAAAAAGATGGTGCATTTCTTTAAAATACGTATTCTGTAACTGCCTGCAAAGGAGAGAAGTGGTTAATGACTTTCATTCATGCCTTCCAACCTATCTAGCTCTTACTTTTGTTCCTTCTCCCCAAAATGTTTAATATCTTGATGCCTTCAGATATTAGTTTCCAAGATGATATAAATATTAATAACGAGGGAGCATGGTGTTGCTAAAGTATCACAGCATAAAACTGTCAGAGGCATTGTGCACTGGAAAAATAGACACTGATACTGACAGGAGGGAGGAAGGAACGAAGGAGCAACACAGAAACTCAATGGTGGATATAAGAAGCAGAATGGGAAACAAACAAACTCCTGGCCGGCAGAGAAGAGGAGGAATTAGAACAGTGGAAATACACACACCGTAAAAGATCTTGCTTTGAGAGAAGAAAGTTCCTGCTTTGAAGGGGAAGAAGCAGGACACACAGAAAAAAACTGATGAAACAGAACAGGCTGAACATGACCACACAAGTGAGGGAAATGAGTGGCAAAGCTTCTGTGGAGGACAAAGAAAGAAATTTTATCAGTCTAGATGATCAATAAAAACAGAAAGTGTGATGTTTCACAGCAGGTATCAACAGGTGTTGACACTGTAGAAGACAGTCTGCTCTTTCAATAGCACTGTTTCTGCTCTGTTCCCACAGACAGCTCTATGAACATTGCTCTCTAACTAATTTTCTTTTTCTATGTGCTTTGCTAACATTAGAAAAACCCACAGATGTTCTTTATAATTTTGATATATTTTCTTGAAGGTCAACTCAGTGCTTTCTATCAGGATGACTTCATTACTCGAACCATAGAATTATAGAATCATAGAATCATAGCATCACAGAATAGTTTGGGTTGGAAGGGACCGTCAAATGTCATCTAATCCAAGCTCCCTGCAATGAACAGGGACATCTTGAACTACAGTGTGTTTCAAAAAATGGACCAAATTTCAGTTTGAAATTACTTTGAAATTGGGTCCGTCTTTTTGAAACATCCTGTAGATCAAGTTGCTCGGAGCTCCAACCAGCCTGAATGTTTCCAGGAATGGGGCATCTACCACCTCTATGTGCAACTTGTTCCAGTGTAAAAAACTCCTTCTTTATGTCTAACCTGAATCTCCTCTATCCTAGTTTAAAACCATTACCCCTTGCCCTATCCATACAGGTCCCACTAAAAAGTCTGTCCCTGTCTTTCTTATAAACCTCCCTTTAAGTACTGAGAGGCTGCAATAAGGTCACCCTGGAGCCTTCTCTTCTCCAGGCTGAACAACCCCAACTCTGTCAGCCTTTCCTCATAGCAGAGGTGTTCCAGCCCTCTGATCCTTTTCATGGCCCTCTTCTCCAACAGAACCATGTCTTTCCTGTACTGAGGGCTCCAGAGCTGGACACAATACTCCAGGTGAGGTCTCACCAGACTGGAGTAGAGGGTCAGAGTCACCTCCCTTGACCTGCTGGCCGTGTTTCTTTTGATGCAGCCCAGGACACAGTTGGCTTTCTGGACTGCGAGCACACACTGTCAGCTCATGTCCAGCTTTTCATCCATCAGTACTCTCAAGTCCTTCTCCAGAGAGCTGCTCACAATCCCTTCATCCCCCAGCCTGTATTGGTAACAGGGATTGCCTTGACCAAAGTGCAGGACTTTGCTCTTGGCATTCTTGAACCTCATGAAGTTCACGAGTCCATTTCTCAAGCTTGAGTCATGTTGGTGTCTCTGAATTCCGGTGTCTCCTACAAAAGCATGAGATACATGATTTGCCTCGTGGTCAGGGAGAGCTTGTTGCACGTATAGAGTGCTGTAGTAGATGCAAGGTAGTTATAATAAACCTAAACAAACCTGAAATGCAGACTAGGTATAAAAATAAATAAGTACTAAATTTGTAATTCTTAGGAAAAAAAAACATACACAACATTTGCAAGCAGCAATTTTATCCAGAATCTTCAAGGTGCAGTAGTACTATTGAAAGTGTCTCACTTTTAGCCTAGCTTCATTGCTTTGAACAAGCAGAAATAGTCAGCAAACATCCGGCTGACATCTATTATCAACATAATCTTAGCACTGCTTTTGTCTACTCATGCAGTTTTCTGGAGGCTTCATCTTCTTAGGAGCATCTCTTTACCTTTGGTCTCCAAAGACTTTTCCATCTTCCAGGGACAAAAATGCCAGAGTTCAATGATAAGAGATAAGTGTGGATGCCATCTATATGTCCTCTGAATTTCCATGTGGCTGACAGTTAGAACTTGGAATATTAGAAGTAACTATGGGAATTAGGAGATTAGTAGTGATACATTTTAATGGATTTTATGATCTCAATTTACCCAGGATTTACAGAGACTGCTATATGCCAATGATTAAATGGTCTCTTTGGTATTTTGTAAAAACATTTACTTTGTATTTACAGGTAGCATTTACTTAATATGGACATTGGTGTTTTGTATCTGATAAGTCTTCATATTTTTCTTTAAAGAATCCTTACTTTGAAAAACAATGTGCTTGTGAACTAGTAGAGTCTACACAATCAAATCTTAATCTAGTCAGGTTTGTTTATTCAGCTATTATAGTGCATCAAAGTGAGGTCATGAATAGAGCAATTATTATGAAGGAAGGGGTTTTAGATTTTGGAAACTGATATTGCATGTATTCTCCTTGTTATTCAGACTTTTTACTAGCTTTGGCATCTGCCTGGACTTGACAAGTACCAACATGAATGATGTAAGAAATAATATTCCTATTTGAGGGAGATAAGAAAAACAGGGTAGTCATAATTAATTCTTAAAAAAACTACAATAACAATTTTTAGTCTTTTTCCCTGGGGGTGGGAGGGGGTAAAATGCTGTCCCACCTGCAATTATTTCCATCTGCCGTTTGCGATGATTAGGGATTACTGGGTAGCACTGGGTCAGATTGAGCCAACACGGTGGCACATGTTGTTGGTGTCAGCCAAGCTCCTCTCCATGAGCTGTGCCCCCTGCAGCCAGGCGCTTGCTAGCCCTGCTTGCCTGGTGCTGCCCAGGCTAGCTGCTGGCATGCTGCACTTGCCACTTTTTCCTCAACAGCTGCTCAGCCAATCCGACCTTGCTCTGCCAGCTGCTCCTCCACCTCTTCTATCTCTCCTCAGCCCTTTAGCTGTGGCCTTGAGCTCTGCCCAGCACCTCTGCACAGTCCTGCCCTCCCCACAGCCAAGCCCTGAGCTGCTTCTCTCCCCACAAGCCCCTAAAACCCCTTTATCTACCTGAGAAATTATATTTCTTTCCTTGGAATAATGCTTTCCATGACAACCTGTGTCCACTGCAATGAGACTTGAGCATACATGAGGGGACATAAAATTTATGTCATCATCAATGGGATTCATGCCTAGGCTGAGACGAACCATGGAGATGACTGCATTTAAAGCAGAACATATTAAAAAAATCCTTTACATAATTTTTCTGTTATAATCTTTCATGCATGTTGCTACATAAAGTAGTCAAACTGTTTCTACAAAGTGGGAAATTAAAAAAAAGATATTTCAAATGTTTAAGATGTTGATGGATATAGCGATGGCAGAAGCCACATAATTATACAGATGCATAAGGCAAAATGAAATGAATGTAAAAAATTAACAATGGACAACTGTATGAATTTTGGGTCTTTCACTTCCAGACTTCGACTTTCACAATTTTTCTTCAGTAAAGTCATTGGATAAATTTACCTTGTATTTGCATTCTTAATGATGATGAGGTTTTGTGTTGACTGCTTCTGCTTCTCTGAGGGAAGAAAATTCCTTTCCAGTCTTTGAGGAAAGCAAATCCTGGTTAATGGTATCTGCCAAATCTTAAAGATTTTACATTACTGGCAAAATGCTGTATGGCTTAAGATAGGAAACACTTTTATTTGAACTCTTTTCCTCTGCTGGATTCTGTCACTCATCACTCCTCACTGCATCACTGTTTTGTGTGATATATACCAGCATGGCTTTCCCTGACAAAGCAAAAGAAATCGAAAACTGAAAAAAACCCAGCAAATATGTCACATCCTTGAGACAGAGCTGAAGGAAACCTTTCAGAAACAAGATGGTTGTATTTAATTATTCTAGGTTCTTCAAGATAAAATCCATCGTATTTTTATGTTCTGAGGTTATCTATGTCTATTTGTTGAACACATATGAAAAGGAAACTTTTGGATTTAGTGTCAAAGAACAGAGGTTTAAGAACATCCTGATCAATATGCTGAGGTTATTTGATGTAAGTCCAGGGAAAACATCAACTCTATAGTTGATGGAGCCCATACAGTGACTGGTGAGACAAATTGTTCTGCTGGCAAAAGAGAAGTTTGGGTCAGAAAGGTCTACCCCAGCCATTTTTCCTTATGATATTTCAGTTTCAGCTTTATCAGGCACTTGACAAGTTAAGTTCCCTTTATGCTGTTATAAAATAAATGAGTTTAAAATGAAGATCTGGAATCACGGGCAAATCTGGGCAATTATGTAAAGTATTAAAAACTTGCAGTTTCATAGCCTGTTGTAATATACTGAGGTCAAACAGTTTTCATGAAGACAAATGGGCATCCCATTAACACGTGTGAGAGAGAGTCTTGCCATGGGTAGGTGCCACAATTTCCAGTTCTATATGACATCTATAAAATACTTTGTACTGTTATATATTGTTTGGGTGAATTCCAGTTGGAAGAGACTGAAGTCAGCTGAAAGCAGTTACAAATTGCAAACAGAATTTGTACTTTGTAGTGAATATTTTTTGTGTGCTCTCCAATTGCCATCTCTTCTGTCTCTATTTATCAGATAGGAATTATGGGAGGACAGAGACCTTTTCTCCCACACCATGGGATGACTACATGGGCCATCCTGCCTCCTTTTATCTGTGAGTGAGTGTTATTTTACCTTTTGAGCTGTGTTTTGTTGCCTTTCCTTTGTCACATGGGAAACAGAGGGAGAAAACAGAAGAGATTGCAGCTGATTGGTCGTCTTCCAAATGGGATTGTCTATACTGTCAGTATTTACACAAGGTAAATTGGTTTCTGTTTGACACTTGAGTGCACTAGACTTTGGCATCAAGTTTAGATTTGCTTTCTACACATTCAGGGACCTTCATACCTTTCTATACATATATTTATTGGCTTTTGTGTTACTTTTTTCCCTCTGGCTTTGCTATTTGCAGTATCTATTTCCCCACTTCCCTCTTAGCCTAACTTCATGCAAATCCTATGTCATTCACAGCATACAGAGTAACCTTTTTTTTCACATGGGTTAGAAGGCTATGATGAACGTCTCTTCCTCCTGCTCCATTCTTTCACGGATCATACCAAAAATTAACAGGTAATGCCTAGACACAACAACAGTTAGAGAAACATTCATTAATTTAAGCTAAGGGGAGTGATAGGAAATAGGATTTCTTCCACTGCTCACTTTTGTCTGTTAATTTTTTATTCTTTATCTTTGCTGCAGAGAGATGTCCCAGCCTCTGTCTGGTGCCTACTGCATGTTGAGGTCTCTTGTGACCATTCTGGAGACATTCAAGACCCACCTGGACATGTTCCTGTGCGACCTCACCTAGGCGTTCCTGCTCCAGCAGGGGGATTGGACTAGATGATCTTTTGAGGTCCCTTCCAATCCCAAACATACTGTGATACTGTGATACTGTGATACCATTCAAATGGTCACAAAAGCTGCCCATATCTCTTCTCTCTGTGCCTACTTCCAAACTGACACCGCAGTGAGAGATGTGACAGCTCAAATCTTGAGGACAGTGTCCCTGGCTCTTAGTACCTTGGAATTTAAAACTTTTAGAATTAGCTTGCACTGAGGAGTGGAGCATCATCCTTTCCCTCTAGGTCCCTATGTGAAAATTGTCTTGTCAGGCAGTACACTTGCTGAACTTGGGTGTTTCCTTCTCTTTTTGCTGTGCATGGTACAACAAGATCCAACAATCATGAATTGTGGATGTATGAGCCATTTCTTTTTGTGTTTACACTATTTCTGTGTCCTGGAGCTACAAAAACCCTAAATACTTTGGAAAGTATAGGGATGGTTGTGCCTTCCTCCCGTACAACTATTTTTGTCTCATGATAGGACTTCAGTGGGATATTTGGCTAATTCTTCCTACTCTCCACTGGGGCAAGCAAATGTGCTGTCACATCTGCTTAAATATAAACACTTTCAGTAAGATAAATGAATAATTAGAAATAGGGGGTTATTTTAGTTTTGAGGCTTCTTTTGTTTGGTTGGTTTTTATTTCTTTGTTTGGTTGTTTTGTTTGTCTATTTCTTTTTTAACAGCATATAATGGAAATGCAAGCACAGATAGTATCTTTAAATGGCATTTTGAACAGGGCAACATAGTGTCTGCTAGTCCTACCATGAGTTTCTTCAGGCTTCCATTTCCAGGTGATTGTCTACTACCAACTCTGTTGCCACCAGACAGCTAGCTCTATTTCAATATATAATGTTTTTCTTATATATAACACTGAGATTTAATGAATACAACACCAAGTTGTTTCCATTATGCTTATAGGCTGCTGAAATCATAGATTATTCTTCTGCATGGGCTCTGATCATTCTTCTAGACAGTGCGCTTTCAGATGCCATCTTTAATTTGTGATATTAATACGGAACTTGATCACTGTTCAGTGGTTTTACTGAAGTATTTACATATAGATTAGTGAAGTAATTTTTTCTAGAGTATTGAGAGCTCTCAAGGCCTAATTGGAACCATAAACTTAACCACAGTATCTGTATGACATGAATATGATTTTTGCTTATGAAATGGCCTTGGAGGTTTACTTGCCAAACAAATTGAGTGTGTTTTCTCTGCCTCACACATTTAGCTCTGACTACATGGGGAATGATTCAGCAAGTGAATGTTTTGAAGGAGCAGTGGTGAGTGTATTCTGAGAATTGTTTTTTTTCCACATCAGCACCATTTTAAAGAAGATGAACTATCTCAGTGAGTTTTACCAAAAATTACATTTTAAAATAACGAACTAATTAGTTAAGACATATATTACTTTATTATGCAAAACAAAATATTTCCCAGAGTGACAGCTTAGTTACATAAAGTGTCCTTTCATTTTATATTAAAATGGAAAGATGGACCTGTTATAGAACATTTGGATCACTACTATTAATTATCTGATTTGAAGATCACCTCTGGCTGTTAAAAAGATTTATATTAATCTCTACTTGATAGATTCAGAAGGATTAAAGGTGTGAAGGAGAGTGAATAAAAAGAGCACATCTTCCTGCCTTCATTGTTAGATGACCTTGTGCCATGGTACGTTTAAATTGCTTACTTCCTATAACTCTATAAAGTTCTGTGTTTTCATTTTCTGGATTAGATTGAAGTGTCAACTGTTTTTGATGAATTACACTAGTAATATATGTTCATGTTCTTCTTTGCTCTTTTATTTTTTATTTATATATGTCCAGTATAATTTAGTTCACCTAACAAAGCTTTCAGGAAAAAGATTTTGTTTTAATTACAGTTTTAGCAAAGTTTGTTTTGTTTTGTTTTGTTTTCAAATGCCTTTAACTTTGGTCTGAAGAAATAAAATATATGTTCATCTGTTTAAAAAAAATTCTCAAATGAAATTTGATGCCCTATGTCCTTGTTTTCTATGTCCTGAAATTCAGCATAATTTGTAGGAAAAAAAAAAATAAAAAGAAGTTATGCAAAATAAAATGGACAAGTTATTGCAATTAGTGGTTTAAACCTTTGTCCTTTAACTTGATCTTTGTGAAACACCACTGAAATCAGAAGGTGTCCTTGCAAGGGTTAAGCCTTCGTTTCATAACTGGGGTCTTATTTATTTATTGCTGAAAGCTGTAGAGAGGAGCAGAAGGCTTTAAGTGCTTTACTTCTGTTATTGAAGATTTCTCACTGATGCAGAACTTGAAAGAACAGCAAATAAAATCAAGACACATTTATATACAGTATGTGTGCTACAGACTGGAATTAGAAAGGACTGTACACACATACATTGGTTTATAGCCTCACGTCAGAAGAGATGAAGATATCTTTACTTGAGAGTATTTTGTACTGATTAAGTGAGATAAATAAATTTAAGTTATATTACTGAACCCATACTTTTTCAAGTTACAGTAGTAAAAAGGCCAACAGCTTCTTTGTACCTTAGATAGGCCTGATTTGTTAACCTGCAGTGGACTTGGTTTCTGTGTAAGCAAATGAATACATCAATAAAGTACAAGTTTGGATTTCTCCTTAACATTGCAATTTAAAATTAAGAGATTTGGGTTGTTTTCAGGTTTTGTTTTATCTTAAAGAAAATTTCAATCTGAGACTAATACTTGTTTTTCTGAAATAACAGGGTGAACTTGGAGATGTTTGAGCACAGGAGTTCTATTGTCGTAACTTTGACCAGTGTGACAAATACTAATCAATGCTAACAAAATGCATCCAAATAAAGGGTTAAGCACCGGAAGAAATTTTTTATCAGTGCTTACTGAATCTCATTAATGTCAAGGGCTTTTTGTGGCTTTGTTTGTTAAACCAATCCATGATTTATCTTATGGCTTCAAGCGACATCTTTGACTACTATTTTTCTGTATCCCACTGTGTGCTGTACAATCTCAAACAGAACTGGAGCGGTGGTTGTACTTACATTACAAATGGCGGTAAACAAATACCTGCCCTCCTATCTGTTGTTTCCAAATGCAACACAAGATTGAGCGAAACAGTTTCTCAAATTATACAACCTTGTGCCTATTGTCACCTGTCATTTGACATTGTCATTGCTATGGCTTTGGCTATGTTGTATTTTGCTTTCAAAACAGTACAGCATATTGAATGAAAAAACTCAGAGAAAATCTGCTCAACAAAATGAGACATCTAAACATAAGTTGTTAAAGTAACAACACTGTCCTACACAGTTTATTGCTGTGGTTCAAACATAGAAGTGAATTAGGAGACGTAGCTTTATGCTCTTAGCCAAAAATTTTCTACTGTTGGCTTCACTGATTAACATAGGGGTGATGTGATTTTGCTAACTATTTGTCTGTTGTTTTGATGCTTCTTCCAATTGTTTTTAAATTACAACTGTAGTTTTGGGGCAGAAATACATTGCCATAGAGAAATCATGTTTACATAGGAAGGGTTTGCTTTAGGAACATCACTTCGGGCAGCTCAAAAGCCAGTTGCTCTGTTCCTAGGAAGTAAGTTAAGTCCTATAAGACTCTACCAAGTAGATGTAAAAGGCTGTAGATCCTAATGCTTTAAGACATAATACTTCCAAGAAATCACAAGTCCTCTGACTGAACTATCCTGCCTTGCCTTATTTTGGTAGTATGACCTTAGATTGTTAGCTGGAGGGTGGAGAAGAGGAGAGGCCAAAGTCTGGATTGGGTAGGAATGTCTCCACAGACCTCCCCAGTTGTTAGTAGAAAAACAGAAAGAAAAGCATCTTTAGAAGTAAGTTCTTCACAAAGGCCTATGTTAACAGTCTCAAGTAACATTGAGGAACACTCCCTGGCATGGCAGCTTAACTGTGGTTATTTATGATTTTCCAGGATGCTTCTTGGAACGTTTTTTGACCACGCAAACTGTCTATCCGAAATTTCCCAGGCACGCTTGAGAAGCTATGGGACCATTTTCAGTAGAGAGTTTGCATGCAGCTATCCTGTTTTTGAAGATCAAAGAGTTGAACAGCAGGGAGGTGAGCCCTTCTGCACTAGGTCTCAATGTCAAAAAATGTTCCCAGGATAAGTGTAGCCTAAGTTGCCTTCTGGACAAAATAAAAGCCATCTGAAAGCTGAAGAGTGAAATCACTTAAGTAATACTGCTTAACTATGGTGGTGGCAGCACAGGCCAAGAACAAACCTCTAGAGTCATTTTCATCCCAGCATTTCTTTCAAATTGTTTGAGAACTCAGAAATAGAAGCCAACAATGTGAATTTTAGGAGTGATGAAGGCTGTAAGTTGATAGGACAGATCAGCCAATGGAAGTAAGTCAGTAAAATGTCAGCCATAGTAAAGAAACAAACCCACTGGAAATACAGTTTCAATGGCAGCAACGCAGTGACTTGAGATCCACAACAAACCAAGCATAATTGCACCCAAAGTACATTTGCCATCTTACTGACAATTGTAATGTCTGAACTGGCCTGAAAGTGCAGAAGTATTCTGTCTAGAACTGTAAACACCTCTTCAAACCCAGTGCTTCTCATATTTTCTAATTTCCAGCTTGTGCAAATGAAAGTGGAACAGCATTAGAAGAGGCAACTGCCTGATCATCTTGCAGTGTCTGCTAAGGGTGATATGTAGTTACTTTTCATTCACCTGGGAAAGGTGGAAGGTTGTGGGAAAATTGTTAACTTACCTGTCTTGACATCAACTGGGCTGTGAGGTGGGGAGAGCAGGATTGGCTTCTTTTTCCCAGTATTTTTGTAAAGGAAGAAAACTTTGTCTAAAAACAAATGTCAATTGCTTTATTATTTTAAGCCTTTCAGTAACAGTAAAATCAGCCATGAGGAATGGGGCTTGAACCAACTCATAGTACCATGCTGCCTTGTTTTCACCCTGGAAACCTACTGCTTTGTTTGCAAAGTTTTTCTTGCATATGCTAGGGATATAGTCGGGCATTAGTCTATTTCTGTCATCTTCATTTTCATTATCTGCTTGCACTTTTTGTACCTTTGCTTTCTTATTTACTTATTGTATAAAATTTCTGTTCTTCTGCACCTGAAATTTTATGCTGCTTATGTATCTTTTTTATTTATCTGTCAATATATTTTTCATTTCCCTGTTCATATGCTATTGTCTTTTTCTCTTCCTAGTGTACATGTTGTTGGATAGTATAGTAACTGCTTTCTGAACAGTTTCCATTTGTTCTGTGTTCTTGTCTCCTCTCACTCCTCCCATTAGATGCTTAACCCACTGGATCCTCTCCAGCACTTCCCCATTCTTCTATGTTCAAAGCCCTTGGGGGTTTTAAATTCCTTTTGCAGGTTTGGTCTGCAGTACTGAATCCAACAGGATTATGGTCATTAGTGAGTCCTCCACCTCTATCTCCTAAAAGCTACATTGTTGAAAGTCAGAACTTTTGTCTTTCTTGCCACCTTTTAATACATTGAGGATATAGTACATGACTGTTGCTTGATTTATTTCTCTCATTGTGTCCTTGCTCTTGTGTGTCCGGGTAGCTGAAATCTCCTCTTATTAGTTTTGACATTTTGCTATATCTCATAATCTTCTTGTTCCTTCTGATCCTAATTTTTCTGGTGTATATCCAATCTGTACTATCACCTAACTCCCCCTATTGTCTCGAATTTTGAGCCAGGATGGTGCTTTTAAACAACCACAAAAACTTCTGGCTTCTTCAAAGTTTCAGCCTGTCAGAAAGAGAGAGTTTTGAACTAAGCCTTTATGAGCTGAATGGTGTATGGCTTAGCAAAGCACATTCCCTCACCCATGGCTCCCTCCTGCAGCGTTCTCAGCGCTCTGGCCCCCAATCAAGCAATTAAGTACATGCCTAAATTCAATCATGTGAGGAGCACCGTTAACTCGACAGGACTACTTACATGCTTAAAGTTGGCACAGGATTAAACGCTTTGCTAAATCAAAATATTGGAGCTGTGATTTGAAAGCAGCTTGGTTAATGAAGACTGTACATCCCCATGATATGAAGGGTGCACAGTAAATCATTCTGGTAGACATTCAAGTGTGAAGGCAGAGAATTCCATCCCACATTATAGCTTATGTGTCTGTGTCCATTTGCATACACACACACACAATTGTAGTGAGGACAGCACTGTGTTTAAGAATATCAAGCAGATTGTAGAAGTAAATTTAAATAGTCTAGGCCTTACTCATTGCCTGTAGATGTAGTATGAAATTCCAATTGACTTTAATAGGTACAGTTTGAGGACTAAGACAAATACTGCAACAGTATTTATCAAACAGCTCCATACCATGGACATATCTCTCACTGCAGTTCAACTTTACCATGTCTTATACCTCATGTACAAACTTCACAGAGAGCAGCAGGTTGAGTTAGCATCCTTCTGCTGGATTGTGTTAATGCCTAGAAAAATATTTAATGAAGCATGTATAAACCATTCAGTTTTCCTACCCTCCTTATCCTGTCTCCCGCTCAGAGTCTTTAAACATTAGAATGATAATCCTACTGAGCATTTAAATAATTATATATCAACTGCTTCCATCATAGATGACTTAGCAAATAGTGGATTTGCCTATTGTATTTCAATTGTAGGGTGAACATTGTCAAAATTAATATCCATATGAGACAAGTGTATTTATACTAATCTGCGTCTTGTAGTTTTCAACAATGTTTTAAAGAAAATTAGATCACCTCTGAAAACTGAATTATCAGGGAGAAATTGCATATCGTCATAGCTATGATGTGTCACATTCATTTTGTTACAAATGAATATATCAGCTTAGATTTATTTTAGCATGTCTTATGCTTTCCAAATTCAGGTTTTAAAGGATCACTCTGAATAGTATTTCAGCAAAATGCATCTGGGGAGACAGTTGGATCTCATTTATAAGCATCTCTCACTTTCTGCCTCATGCCATAATAAATGTTCTTGACTGCAAGATTTTAGACGAGATCAATTGTACTTCCCACTTATCCTCTTTTCTACTGGTAAGTCTGAAAAAAAGGTGATTTCTTTTTCACAGCCTTTAAAAAGGGAGGACTCACTTGACTCATTTTTTAAAGTAGATAATTTAATATTTTTAGAATTACTGCTTGAATTCCATCTGATGGCATTTATTATAACACGGAAAATAAGAGAACTGTTCATATCACAGCTTCTTTCTTTCACTGCCAAGAACTATTTGCCATATCAAAGAAATTAATCTCAGAAGTTTTCTTTTTTAATATGTTATAGTTTTTAATGGTTATCTTTGACAGGTGATTCTAAAAACTGAATTCCTAACATGCACGAAGAACTCTAGATCCAAAGTATCCTTTTATCCTCTTTGCAAACAATCCTGGCTTGGGGAAAAAAATTAAATCTTGGTCTTCAGATGAAATTGTTTACAAAATATGCCATTCTTTTTAAAGTGAAGCAATTTATAGTACACCTCATGGCATAGTGAATAAGAAAATCCAGATGCAGACATAAAACATTAGGCAGCCTTAGTGAACTTGTAACAAGGGGAAGGAAACATCAGATCTTTTGAGAAGTGCCAAAATAGATTTAATGTCAACATAGGTCAGAAAGAAGCTCACTGTAGTGGGTCTGGCTTAGATGGAGTTCACTTTCTTCCTAGCAGCCCATACGGCGCTGGGCTTTGCATCTGTGCTTAAAACAGTGCCAATAACATACCAGAGTGTTGGCCACTGCTGAGCAGAGCTACCACAGCATCAAGGCTGTCTTCATCTCTTGTCTCTCGGTCTCGTCTCTTGTCTCTCACCTCCTCCCCATTCCCACAAAGGCCAGTAGGCTCAGGTTGGGCAAGTAGTTGGGAAAGGACTTGGCTGGGACAGCTGACCCTAACCGTCCAGTAATGAAATACCACATTTTCTGCAATAGTCATGCAATCCCATGGGAACTTGTGGAAGTGTTGTAACAAAATTATCTTTGAATGGAATGTAGCATAAAAGGCAGACACAGATTGTCAATGTTTGCTTTGTTATTCAAATACCAATATACTATATATATGTTCCTCAGCTTCCAATATTGCCACTATCTGATAAGATTTATCAATGAAGTGTGAAATATTAATAAAGTGATAGAAGAGAGAGATTTTATAAATGAGATCCAAAAATATGTCCCCTAATTACAGAAAAGTGGCTATGCTTAGCATGTGATGCCATCATTGACAGAGTATAGTTTTAAAATTAGAAGTCATAACCAAATGACACATAAATCAAACAACACATTTTCTAAAAGAAAACTGGAGGGGAAAAAACAACAACAACAACAACAACAGCAAAACCCCAGACTATTGTACAACCACAGGGTTCATTTTCACAAGCATCAGCAGAGTTTGAATTGTCTTCAGCCCTCCTAGTGAATATCCAAATTCCTACTCGCCACATTCATTCCAGGAGGACTCTGACTGACCAGGTGAAGCTCCAGTTTACCCTAAAAGAGAAAGGAATTTTCTCCAGCTAAGAGTTAGTGTGCTGTGCCACTTTATGATGTATTGGGGAGTGAGAGTTGTCAGTTTTCTAAGGAAAAATCTGAGGTCTTGTTACACAATAAGCTTCGTGAGATGCACAGACACACAACATAGCAATGTGAAGAGAAGACGATCAAATTTCTTCATTCCTAGGTAAAATCACTTTCCTTCTGCTCATACATAAATAAGGAATATCTCTCTTGCAGATGAGTACCATAATGGAAAAATGTTTCACAGTATTTTGCCCTAATCACATAAATCAGTGTAACAGACATCTCTCTTGGCTGAAATGTCAACTTTCTGCAAAATCAAATCTATTCCATGTTTCTGATCATAATACAAAATTAATTGAATTTCATGTCAGTGAGACTGCAAATATGGAATGACTCCCATCTAAGAGAACCATAGTCACAGTTTTTAAGGAAGATTTAACAGAAATACATGCCATAAATGTAATAGTGGAGTAGTAATAACCTCCAGCAGGTGGTCTAGAGAAGGAACTGCAAAGCATGGAGGAAGCTACTAAATTCCCATCCTCTTAAATAAGAAAAAACAGAAAGGAAATGGGGAAGAGGTATCTTGCAGTCAAGTATCTTTCTGTTGAAAACCACTGTCAGCATTTCTATTAAACTTGCTGCCAGCAGTTGTAGTAAATGCAATTCCTCAGAGAGCCCACGAGGAATGGGAGAAAAGCTGTCTGTTAAAGAAATATCTTACATTTAAGTGGAATTATCTCATTTTAAATAGAATTTAGTGTAAGAAGGTATCGAAGCAGTTTCTGCTTAGATTAAAAATTACTGTGCAGATAATGAAAATATCCCTTGATAAGATCTTACAACACATTTCCTTAAGTTCCCCTCATGCAAGCATATATGGCCTGGCATCTGCTGGTAAAAAGATGAATGAGTGTGAGTGTAGGGTGTTCACGAAGTCATTACTCATTTTTAAAGAATGATTCAAATATGGCTTATTTGTTAAAAGAAGGTAGAAAGACTTATGCCACCTCTTCTGCCCGGGGTTTGCATGCAACCGACATACTTAACCCTTGATTATTATGGGTGAATATCCAATTGGTGGGTTACCCTGATAGGGAGAGAGGGGCACGGTAGCTGGTTCTGTGCAGATCTCAGACCCACAGAACCCACTGGGTCAGGCACAGCCTTGCATGATCACAACTGCACCACTTCCCTGGTCAGTGCTAGAAGTCAGAAGCAGTTTTAGCTACTTCTCCATGGCTGATCGATCAATTAATGACTCCTACAAGCCTGAGCCTGCTCCTTACAGTGAACTGTGAGTCCTGGGGTGCGTGTTTCAGAAGCAATTAACTATCCCTCGGCACAACCAGCTGGGCTCATTTGCTCGGTCCCAGCACCCCGCTGAGCACCGCAGAGCTACCCTCACGGCTTCACATTATTCCTCCCAGGGTTGTGAATTCCGGGAGTTTTATTAACTTCCTCAGCAGCACTTCAGGAGAAGACAGAGCCAGCTCGGGTCTGGGACTGCATGCCAGAAACCATTGATCAGAGGGTGCTAGAGAGCACGGTGAGGAGAGAATCTGTTCTGTTCTCGGCTCCAACTCATGCTGAACGCTGTCTGAATCCTGTGGCACTTCTTCAGCATCCCTGAACTATATTCTCTACTAGTCATGTTTGGGAGGGTCGACATTAGTTTTGCTTTTTTTACTCCATATAATGGAGAATTTATCTGTAACTTTTTTTGGAGCTTCCCCTGCTGGCAGATGGAAGAGTGAATTTTTCCAAGGGTAGTTCTTGTGTGGCTTAGTGACGCCACAGTGATTTCAGCCCCAAAGCCTATCAACTGGGAAAGGACTGGATTATGTTAACTGTATGCAGGGCATACATTCAGTATTAAGGCTGAAATATTTAATCCGATATTTAAGAAGCCTAGCACTTTTATCAAAGACTGCATACAAGAGAATCACTTCCAGAGGTGATCAAAGGCATACGTAAGATGGATATATAGCCTGTTAACTAAAACAGATAAGTGTCCCTCCCTCCTCTTGGGTACTGCATCCTCTGCAAGAGGAGGTGAGAGCTGACTGACCTGGCTATGCCAGCTAGACAAATCTACTGCTTTCTATCTGATGCAAAAAATTTAACAAGATACTCTATCAGCTATTCTGTGCAGCACCTGCATAAATCAAAGATCTCAAGACCAAGAAGTGAAAGTGTATCCTATTTCTTTCTTTCCTGCTTCATGTTGAGGAATACTGTTTTCTTGTTCTGTTAGCACATGAAAGTGCAAAGAATGAATTTATGTGCTTATGAAAAAGCAGTTCTGGTAATAGTCCCTGAAATCTTAAAATGAGTTCCCAAATTGGTCTTTTATGTTAGTTTTTCGAGGAACCATTGTGTGTAGAAACCTGTTGCAGTAAACACTCTTCTGTGTTATTTCTGTTGTTTAGTTTTTATGTTGTTATGTGCAATAGGGAAGGTAATAAGAATAGCAAAAGAATAGCTGCTAAAAGAATTATGACATTTAAGGAAAAGGAAAAACATCAATGAAACTGGTCTCAGTACTTCCTTGAGAATATTCAGCCTATGCATAACCGTGTAAAAGCAGTCACGACAGTTGAATCACCATCAGAAAAAAAACCCCTATTACTACAGTAAAAAAGGCAACAAAAGAGTTATATTAGACTGAGGTACAACAACAATATCTTTCACAATGCAAGACTGGAAAAAACCAGTTTTTTCTTGTCTCAGTCTCACAACTGTGCTTGATTCCTAGCTGGATTAATTTGACAATCTAAATCAAACCACCATCAGCTTGCTGATTTTATTCACAACAGTGTTTTTTATTTGATCATTGTATTATCTCAGTTTTAGTTTAATAAGTAATGGTCTTTCAGTCTTAATATGTTTGTTAAATCTTTATATTTGCTGTCTAAATTTCTTTTAATATGCAATAAGGAAAACTGCACAGTTAATTTCTTCTTTCAAACTGTATCTATTTCAGCATGACAAGAGTGAAAGTAATATCAGCTATAGTATTTGTGTACCATTTATTTCCTATCCCTCTAATGAAAATGTTCATAAAAAAAAAAAAAAAAAAAAAAGGAATTGAGAGGAAGGAAACCTCCATCTGTGAAGAACAGAAAAAGTTACCAGTGAAAATGAAGAGATCAGCAGACAGATACTGTTGAAACAGATGGCTTTGGGGGAAATTCCCTCTCATGGAATATATTGGGGGCTGGTGGGATGACAATACTTGATTAGCCACGATGTAGAATAAAGATTGAATTCACCCCACAACTCTCATGTCTTAGTTTTGAAAAGTTACTGCTCTAGTGCCTTCATTCTTTTACTTCTGTGGACTCTGAAATATTGCTGTGAACAGAATTAGCCCGTTTGCTCACAGCCTTCAATGTGACTGCTCTAGCAGTCAAGACTGTTAATGCCGTTTACTCCCCCTTTCCTCCTCTCCATGATTCAGGAAGCAACAGATACTGAATGTTTTATTTTCCTTAGCAGCTACTTTCCGGCTTACTGTGGTTTTATACAAAGGAAGATTCTGATTAACAAGGTCTTGGAAGATACACCAGAATCTGATGGGTTTCAGTATTGTGGGCAGTTCAGAGATTTAAGCTGAGGTGCACCAAAAACCTAGAACTGGAAACGGAGTTTTCCTAAGTAGCCATCATGAGTTTGTTATCTTTAACTTAGGCGGTAAGTATTAATGACAGTTGTTGTTGGTGGGGATCTCAGAGAAAGGTGCCTTTATTTATTCTTTGGAAGCACATGTGTGATTCCTTGCAGTTAGTGCCAGTCAATGCCAGCTTTGTGCATGCTGCTGCTGTGAGGAATTACATCTTACATTTTGGATTATAAACCGGGTTTTAGAGAATTGCCCCAAGCCTTTTCAGTGACTCTCCATATTACTGACACAAATGAATCAGCTGTTAGCTGAGCTTTGCTAATTTGGACTGCTAATTGGTACAACAGTGCTGCTCAGTACTTACTGGCACCTCCCGCAATTCTGCCATCAGACATTTTGCAGCCCATGCATAAGTCATGGAAATGGTGGAAACCTATTACTGAGCATAAACTCCATCAGTTCTCATGATGGAGCATTCCCTCCAAGACCAAAAAGAAACCTCTTGCTTTTCCTGAAGATGTATTTTAAAAATGTGTTTCTCTGTACAACTGAGGAGTTTTGTTTCTTTTCTCTCATCTGCACTAAAGGTCAATCACTTAATGATCTCTGCAGAAGGTTTATCTGCCTTCACCTTGCTCTAAATCCAGGCTGTTAAAATGATGTATCTGATAGTAGTTTTTTTGTATATAGAAGCATTTAGGCCAGTTGCTGCTATATACCAAAGAATTGTAATTAAAGTCTAATTGAAACAAAGGAAAAGCAGAAAGTTGAGAGTGCTACATTAACCTACCTTGTTAGCCCAGATCCAGCATGCAAACTTAAAAAAAAAAAAGTAGCATTTTTCTGGTTGTAATTATATATGACTAATAGCAGAAATTTATTCCAGGTCTCATTCATTTTGGATTATGCCTATTTGTAAGATGAGCAATTGAAAGGACCTTGATCAAAGAGTGTATTTAAATTGTTTGCTCTTTCATGGAAGAGAGAACTGAGATAAAATGATAAGCTAGTTGTAACCTAAGAGAAATTTATCAGTTAAGGGAGTGCAATGATTAGAGAGATTTTTATCTGTGGAGAGGAGGGAAATCTAAGCCTGTTCATTCAGATTCCAGTCTACCTGTGCCACTTAGTGAGAAAAAAAGCTTAATTTTAAATTTGCATAAGGAAGAAAATCAGCATTAATTTAGCGTGGGCCACATTTCCAAATGCAAAACCCTGTCCTTCTGTTGGGCAGCAGGTTCACAGCAATCTTTAGATGTAGCCTTGGGAATGTCAGGGTTGATGCATTCACAGAAGTAATAACCTCCTTGTGAGTGACAGGAGAAGAAAACCTGAATGCATACTAAGGCATTGCTGCCTATCATATCCTTAAGACTTGTTCAATATTTTTCCGAACACGACCAACTTAGATGTAAAGTTAGTAGAAAGTTTTTACACACATACGCTTAGATAAAGGTATAAATTTATACACACACACACACTTCGTATTTACATTAAAACCCTTCTGTTATTACAAGAATAAATACGTCACATTTCTGTATTCTCCTGTTGTGCCTGATGACATTTAAACACAAATGGTTTTGTAGCTACCCTTTGACATCTTGCTAGAATTCACTCCAATAACTAAAGCTGATTTTTTTCCAGTATAGGTACTGTATCAATTTAGAAGATTGTAGTAGAAGCTACACCTGTATAGTGGCTCTTGCAAAATGGGCCCCATTAGTTCTACATTTAGTACTTCAAAAACTTGATTTGATTTGAGGGTTTTATTAGAACAAACCCCCAAGCCCTTGAATAGGCTCTCGTACTGATGGTAAGTTTGTTGTTAAATTTGAAGAAAATTAACCAAGTTTGTGTGGCATTCTGAGGCAACGTCTGTGTGCCAAACGGTCTTACTTATTTGGATATCTATAGCTCAAACTTAAGTAAAAATTCAGGTTTCTAAGTCTCTGTTAATTGAGCCAAATAAGCAGCAGTAGCTAAAGAGCAGCTAGAACAGCATAATGGGAGAAAATACAGTGTTTACTTTGTTTAGAAGCTGTAGTTTACTGACTTGACTTCCCAGGGTGAAATAAAGGGATTTGGTCATTGGATCCAATGGTGGTGGGTGAGAGGATGTGACGTATTTAATATGCCTTATATCCAAATGCTGTTGCCAGATCCCCTCTTCTCCAAACCCATCTTTTCTATGGGCCACGTGGAAAAGTTTAGCAAAGGCTCTTAGTATCTGTGTCAAGAAGCATCACTCAAGGCTGTTGACTTAACTCATCCAGCTCACTCTAAATACGACTTTTAAGTTAATTATCTCACCTTTTCTGTGTGTGCTAGAACACTCAAATTATTGATTGATTAGTCAGGTTTCTTGTTTTCATTGTTGGTCTGAAAGAAATGTTAATCTTCTGCCACCTCCCACCCCAAATATATATATATTTTTTGAGGGTCAGGAATATTATCCTTTCTTCAAATAATAAGTATGCAATGGAAAAGGTCTGTAACAATATATCTTCCAGAAACATAAGCAGGAAAATATCATTATCAGATCATGGTTCTAGCAACTGAGTTGGCTAAGGCAAATAAAAGTCCACAGTGAGGGAATTTTCTGTTTTCTTTATTGTTTATTATGAATTCATGATTGGTTTAAATCTACTCACTTATACCTGGGCAAATGATGGATGAATATGTTCAGATAAAAATAACAGAATATTCTCATTCTTTTGCCTACACATGCAGCTCGGTGGCCCATTAGTACTTTCTTCATGTGGGTGGCTGCCTCATAGGAACTAAATGGATTAACCCAACCCATTTAATCAAAGTAAATGAACAATCATCAAATGCTGAAATCTGTTTTTTGACCTAACATGGCTTTGAGCCACTCACTTAGAGATAGAACTTTGTATTCCCCTGAACCACTCTTGCATATATTTTTAATATCTTTCCTCTCTATAATACACTTCTACTGTATGTTATGTTTTATGAGTGAATCTTCCAGCCATGGGAATTTACAATTAAAATAACCTTCACATTGAGGACATTTCTGGTATTAGCTCTGTCCCTTATTATCCTACTTCTGTTTAAGCCTCTTAGATGTGAAATTGAAATGGTGAGTTGTACATGGTAAAACAAGGAAAATCTATTTCCATTTCCAAAAGATGAAACTTTCTGGTGCATTGGCTGGGACTAAACTCAAGGGCGGTAAATTTTCAATATGGTATGTAGGGAGTTAGCTACACGACTCATTAACATTAATTCCCATCTGTAAATAATTTTGAAATACTTTAACTAGCAGGGGAGCTATTTTATCTTTTATAGCTAGCTGATTGTAAAAATGTATGCTGAAACCATCTGGCCTTAGTGTTTTGTTGGACTTCAGACTTTTAATAGCCAGTCTGATTTCCTGCACTGAATTGGGGTTTTCTAATCCCTGGCTCAATTCTCCTTCCAAACTAGGTAATATTGTGTTGCTATTTGCTTGTCAATCAATCCCTATCTCACCAATTGAGATGAATAACAGAGTTGCTATAAAAACTTAGGAAGGCTTTGGGCCTAATTCTCATTCATGCTAAAGTTACTTTACACTACTCCGGTTGCTCATTTACTGGGTGTAAATGCAATTTACTGCCTGAGCAATATAAAGCGACTCTAACATAAATGAGAATCAGATCCCCTATGTTCAGAGCAGCTAACAACTTCAAATTGCTGAGCACTATTTTCCCACAGGAGCTACTGCGCTAGGATTTCAATGCATATAAAGAATGCAACAAGCCAATTAAAACTGAAGATATTAAACGAGAAATTGAATGGTTATTTCTAAGGTCTTTTTAGAGCTGATTTTTCTAAACAATGGGACTGATTAAGCCTGGCTGTTGCTAACATGCCGACTTCATCTAAAGATCAGCCCTGCATGAAGCTTGGATATTTGCCACAGTATATGCAGTGAACTCTCCATATTACTTGGAGAAGAAGGCCTATGCTTCAGAGGTTCACGCAGGACTCCCTGACTCACCTGATGGTGATTCCCACCCAGGGACTGTCACTGAGATTCAACAGTTATTAAGCAGCGATGCACAATGGTGTATTTTGATAATGGGTGAGTTGGCGGGATGATGGCAAATGTAACTTGAAAATGTAGTTACCACAAATGCCAAAGTATTCTTCATTGTCTTAAAGACTTAAAGCCATTTTTCATTTTAATGCCCTGTAATAACTGTGAAGCTCTAAGCTGGTGTTGTTCAATACTAAGGAAGACATTTGATGGCAAGAAGGTTGTGGAGTCAGCTATTCTAGTTCAGACAGAGGTCAGTCATGCCCATGTTCTTCTTACATCTCTGTTACATCAGCATGAATATGGACTTCAATGTGAAGTCCACATTTCTGCCACCCTCCTGCTTTTCTTTCAGTCTGCTGAAGACACTTCAACAACCCACATGCTAATATAGAATTGTTCTATTGTGGAAACCACAGATACATGAAGACTGATTTGCTAATACATGAATCCTTATATGGCACAAGTAAATTGTCCTCTGTACTCTGCTCACTACTTCAGACCTATAGATCTTGTGCCTAGTCTTCTCTCATCAGCTGCTGGTCAGTTGATTTCAATCCTACCTTCACCTTGCTGAAGAACATAGGGAACGCAGTGCACATATCATCTTATACAAAGATAATAGCCTTCCACAGTTGCTAAATATCAGCCTGGTTATCTAACCCAGAGCTCTGTTAAGGTGTGCATGTCGTAGTCTAGATCCCTCATCTGCTATAGCAGCATTCTTAGACAGCGTGGTGGTTTTGTGGTGCTCCTCATGCTAACTTAGCTCTTGAAGCTGGATTCTCTAAAGGAAAACCCACACAGTTCCTCTCCTGAAGGAGAAGGCATGTTCCTGCTGCACGAAAGAAACCTCATCATCAAGCTTTGTGTCCATCTAAAAGTGACTTTTGCACTGTTGTAAGGGAGACCTGTGTCTAAAGTTACTTTGCCGATTTTTAGATGAAAGGTAAAAATACCTCTTCTGCTCCTATGTAAGTAGAAAACAGGCTTTATGGATGCTAATAAACAGAATTCTCTTCTTATTCTTTGGCATTGAACACTGTGATTTACACCAATGTAATTGAGAGTGGAATATTCTCCTACTTCTTACTTCAAATAAATCACTGTAAGTAGTATAATATTTTTGAGATGTTGCTGCTGCTATCGTAACTGTCTGTTTTGCTATGGGAAAAAAACCTATACAAATGTTTTAGAGCAGAGTTGATCATCATATATTAGTCAGGCAGTTATGATTAGTTTTGCATATGTTAAAACACTACAACATTATTTAATGTTGTGGTGAATGCAGGAATTACTAGTGCCATCTATTGCTGGAAAATGTAGACTTGTAAATGTTAATTTGCACATTCTATGGTAAAGCAGCATTAAAAATTTAATATATTACTGAGGTTTATTGCAAAATGAAAATAGTTTATGTAATTGCAGGTTTGGAATGTTTGTACTTTGCATTCTTTGAAATTTGTCTGTCTTCAGAAAGAATATCCTTGGGTTTTATTTTCATCACAGTCTTGCATCTGAAACCAAACTCTGTTTTAGTTTTGGACCCTGAAAAAAAGCTTGTAGTGATTTACTGTACAATAGGAAAGAAAACAAATTTTCGCTTTCTGAACATAGTTAATTTTGAGTTGAAGAAGCTTCAAAAATATGCAGCAATTTAAGCCATATTCCAATGCAGTGCTCTGATGCAGAAGTCTCTGTTTCACTGACTGAGAAACTTAGGGCCAGATTTAGACTTAGAGCAGAGTGATGTGAGGCATCAGAGATCTGCACTGCCAATACAGGGAGGAGGTGTGTGGCTCCAAATAGACCTCAGAAGACCTAAATGTGGTTCCTACCCTTCGCCACTGGTACAAAAGGAAACTTCTGATGGGTGGGCTGATAAAGCAGAAGTACAGAGATGCAGATTTTCTCAGTCTCAGCATGCTTGGGAGCTGTTGCCTGGGGAGTGGCAGTGGTACAGTTTTTCCTGAGGGAAAGTTGAGACCTGTTCCTCTGCTGCCAGGGAAAGCACAGAAATATTGCTACAGCATAACCAGATCTCTGTGGTCTCTGGATGCCAAACCAGGTGACATTTGTCATGGTGACATTTGAATGATGAAGTGTCAGTATTATTTTCCTGTATCACAACTGTTTGCTCTGGCTGCTGCATCACCACTTTCCATAGTCTTTGTCAAACGATGGGTCAGTTGTACTCCAGGAGTGTTAATCTTGTCTCATCAACACTTCTAAGCCACATAGTTCATCACCTGGGGCTTTGGGGGCACTCTCGCTGTTTGGCTGCTGTTATTGTACGACAGGTCATAAAAAGGATTGTAACTAAGGGAAGAGGGCACTGGCTGCCTGTATCGACAGATATATATGAAGGATGAGGACACGATCAGAAGGAGTGTAGTCTAGCTAACTCCTTTTTAAAATCAGGCTAAAACTCAGCTACATCCCCTACAGCAATTCCCTCCGTCTTGGTCTAATCCTTCAGGCACATAAATTCGGTGGTTGTGAGTTCCTGGCCGTCACTTCATGCTCCATTGCAATCCCCATATAGGCAGGCATTCCTTTGACTCAAACCAAATCCCCTAAATATACTCTGATTTTCAGACACAGTCAAGTCAGGACCAATGCACCATTGTATAGCTAGGCTTACAAGGATCATGTGGAAGAACAGACCAGCAAAGCCTAAATAAAAGTTTGAGGGTAGGGCAATCACCCAAGAGAGAACAGATCTCTGATTTCCAGACCACACATCTCAAACATGTGTACGTTACATTAGACCTTCTTTGACTAAAAATACCAGCAACCTTGAGAGCAAGCACCACTACCGCTCATCTTCTAGCAAAGTGCCCTGCACATTTCATGCTTCATCATTAGGGGCTCAGGCAGTCTGTGTCTTCTCTTTCTTAACATGTTCCACTTGATAAGAAGGGAATTGTAAATTTTGAAAAGTTATTCTATTCTTTTACCTCTGACAGGAGTAATTTTAACAATTAAAAATCATGTAAGAAAAATAAGTATATCATAGGATAATCTCAATAATACTAAATGAAAAATATTTCATTTCTGCATGGCAAAATGGCTTCCTTACGACAAATCAGTGTTGCTATTTTGCCTAGGTTAAATCACTCCATAAGAAAAATATCATGTTTAAGTATAGAACAATTTATTTTTCAGTTAAAAACTGTATATTTTGGCTTTAAATAAAATGTGAAATAATCCTTCACTTCCTCACAAACGTCTGATTTTCCTTCACTTTATAACATATAAACTATTACATTTGGAAATGACTTTTTTTTTCTTACACGTCTATAATAAGAAGAACAGCAAGACACAACTTGTTACAGGTATATCTTGAGAAGTTAAGCAGTTTGAGACTTTTCAGATTGCTTTATTTTCCTCTGAAATTGATTTTGCAATCAGGTATGTCTTTGCAGTAATCTTGTTTATTTTAGAAAAATGTACATTAAATCCTGTTTTCCTGAATACAGTGGAAAATAAGAAACAGGAGACACATCTTTCACCTGGTAACATTTTACACAGAGTTTTCTAGTTTGGATTGCTCTCTGATGTATACAATTATTTCTCTTGCTGTTTCCTGTGTTTTTTCTTCTGGTATACACGCATGCATGCATAGCAATTTCAACTCAGGTCATGTATTACCACTTAATCTAAACTTCAAACAAAATCCCTATGTGGTGCAACCAAGGACATTGGGGTTTGCCTAGTTTGGAGAAGAGGTGGCTGAGGGACCCTTGTTGCTCTCTACAGCTTCCGGAGGAAGGGAAGTGGAGGGGGAGGTGCTGATCTCTTCTCCCTGGTATCCAGTGATAGGATGTGTGGGAATGGTTCAAAGCTGTGGCAGAGAATTAGACTGGACTTTAGGAAGCATTTCTTCACTGAGAGGGTGCTCAAACACCTGAACAGGCTTCCTAGAGAGGTGGTTGATGCCCCAAGCCTGTCAGTGTTTGAGGCATTCGGACAATGTCCTTAGCAATATGCTTAATTTGGTCAGCCCTGAGTTGGTCAGGCAGTTGGAGTAGATTATAGTCATAGGTCCCTTCCACCTGAAATATTCTATTCTAAATTTCCGTCACTCTCTGACATTATTAAAACAATCATAAATTTAACTGTTTCCTTATTTGACTTGAATAAAATAGCTGGCCTTACTAACTACAACAGCTTTTGAAAATCTGTGATCCTATATCAGTTAAAGACCAAAGTGTTATAAACCATTGAGCTTCCTGCATAATAGCTGAATTATGAACAAAATATTTAATGTAGGGTTTTCAGCGGGCATATTTACCTCCTCTATGTTTTTATGGTAGTTGAGGCAATGGAAAATTTAGAGACTTGAGTGTGTACAATGCTGATTAATAATAATATCATAGTTATGTCATGCCAAGTTTCAGAAAGAAAAGATTCTCACATGCAAAAATTAATTCTTAAACCTGAAATATAAAGACATGGGAAGTACTCTAATCCAAAAATCAGAAGCTTTTTGAAGAACCTCAACTACAAACTGTAACTTCATTTTTATCATCATGTTGAACTTTTTGTCTTTGGTTGACATCAATAGATGAGCCACTATTATAAATACAGTAGAACTGTTTTTCAAAAAAATTCTTATAAAGAGCCACAGGCAATTTCAAAAGTATAAAATGCAACTGTTTTAATAGAAACATCTTGGCAGATTTTCAATTGCCAAATTTGTTTAATGCTATTCTGAAATTGGATCGAAGTTTGATGGAGCTGGTTCTTTACTCAAGATAAAATTAAAAATCCATTATGCTGCTTTATAGTTCTAATAGCTGAAATAATTAGCTGTCACTAGGCAAAACACAGGTCACACATAAGGTCAGTTAGGAATCTGAGTTTTATGGATCAAATCTGTTCATAAGCACTTTGTGGGCAATGCACTTGACTGAACACTGCATGTGTCTCAGATCTGTTAGAATCGCTTCTAGATACTGTAAATATTTTTGGAAGGTTTAAAGATACTTATGCTAGATGTTGTTGAAATGTCTAATACCAGTTCAGGTATTTCTTGTGCTGTCATATAGTGATATAATTTATACTAGCTCCGAGGTTCAACCATATTATCTTCAACATATTAATTCCTGAATCTAAGACCACTGTTTAAATTTATCACTATGTGATGTCTCGAACTGTCAGAATGCCAGGTGAAATCGTGTATGTAATCATGCTCAACTGGAGAACATAATGGCAGAGAGGCTGAGTGGCAGAAAGCTGCAGGAAGATACAGAAGACTGCCTTGGCTCTGCTTGGCAAGCGTGAAGGTCCAGCAATGTTTCAGGGACTCACGGACAAGATATTAATGTGACTGTGGTTATGTATTCACATCTTGATAAACGCTGCCTTATGCATACACCTTATGGACTGAACATGTACAAAGAGTAAGAACTACTCTTCAAAAGTTATTTAGGCTAATGGGATTCACTTCCACCCCAGCCCTGTAATGAAATGAGAAATGAGGAAAACTACTGAGGATAATCTTTAAGAAATAAAAACATTCTAAGGCTTATAGATGTGTATTTTGCTGGTGTGTCCAGTTTTACCCACAAAAAGGCAAGTGAAATTTTTCATGGGCTTAGCTGGGGAACACAAAGTTGCATGCATATACCTTTAATAGTTTTGACTTTTTGAATGGACTCATTTGATAGAGGTTAAACTAAGGAAGATACAGACATGATGCACTGGTATGGTCAGTACAATGTGGGTGATGTGATGATTGGAGGCCATCTTAGGAACAGCAATCGTGAAATCGAATTTTTGATTCTTGTGGAAGTAAGGAGGGTGGATCAGCAGAACTTCTACTTTGGAGTTCTGAAGGGCAGACTGTGGCCTGTTTTGAAGCCTGGTTGACAGAGTCCCTTGGGAGACAGTACTGAAGGGCAAAAGTGCCCAGGAAGGCTGGACATTTCTCAAGGAGGAAATCGTAATGGCATAGGAACAGGTTGTCCCCATGTGCTGAAAGATGGGCCAGCAGGGAAGAAGACTGGCCTGGCTGAACAGAGAGCTTTGACTGGAACTCAGGAAAAAATGAGAGTTTATGACCTTTGGAACCATGGCCAGGCGACTCAGGAGGACTACAAAGATGTCATGAGGTTATACAGGGAGAAAATTAGAAGGGCCAAAGCCCACCTAGAACTTAATCTGGCTACTGCTGTATAAGACAATAAAAAGTATTTCTATAAATATGTGAGCAACAAAAGGAGGGCTAAGGAGAATCTCCACGCTTTATTGGATACGAGGGGCAATATAGTGACAAAGGCTAAGGGAAAGTGTGAGGTGCTTAATACCTTCTTTGCCTCAGTCTTTAATAGTAAGTCCAGTTATTCTCTGGGTACCTAGCCCCCTGAGCTGGAAAACAGTAATGGGGAGCGGAATGAAGCCCCATAATCCAAGAGGAAATAGTGACCTGTTACACCACTTAGACACACACAAATCTATGGGGCCAGATGGGATCCATTCAAGGGTCCTGAGGTAGCTGGTGGAGGTGATCACCAAGCCACTTTCAGTCATTTATCAGCTGTCCTGGCTAACTGGGGAGGTCCCAATTGACTGGAATTTGGCAAATATGATGCCCATCTACAAGAAGGGCTAGAAGGAGGATCTGAGGAACTACAGGCATGTCAGTCTGACCTCAGTGCTGTGGAAGGTTGTGGAGCAGATCATCTTAAATGCAGTGTCAGGTTTATGGTTGGACTTGATGATCTTAAAGATCTTTTCCAACCTAAATGATTTTATAATTCTCACAGTAAAAATCCTACTCAGCTGCTCTCTCATTGCCCCTCCTTAGTGGGACAGGAGGAAAAAATAGAATGAAAAATGTCAGGGGTCAAGATGAGGACAAGGAGATTGCTTTCCAATAACTTTCATGGGTAAACTAGACTTGACATTAGAGAAAATTAACTAATATTGACAATTTATATATAGTAAGATGATAAGAAAAAAGACAAAAATTAAAACACCTTACCCCCACCCTCACACCATGTCTTCCCAAGCTCTATATCATTCCTTCATTCCCAGCTCCTCTACCTCCTGCATGGTGCAGGAAGAATGGAGGTTGTGGTCAGTAAATAATAACAGCTCCTCTCTGCTGCTCCTTCCTCCTCACACTTTCCACATGCACCAGCATGGGTCCTTCCACGGGATGCAGTTCTTCAGGGTAAACCTGCTTCTGCATGGGCTCTCCAGGGGCTGCAGTTCCTGTCAGGAGCTTGCTCCACCATTGTGTGCTTCAGGGGCTGCAGAGCAATCTCTGCTTCTGCACCTGAAGCACCTCCACTCACTCTCTCTTCTCTCACCTTGGTGTCTGCAGGGCTATTTCTCTGTTTTGTAGCCTCCTTCTCTGCCTGTCTGGCATTTTCTGGCCTTTCTTAAATATGTTTTCATGGACATGAGGCAACCCCTGTGTTTCCTGGCTACTAAAACCTTGACATATGCACACAGTACCATCTGGTCCATGTGGGTTACCCTTCCATGCAGATGCCTGTAAGCCCAGTAATTAAACACCTGGACTCTGCAGGGAATAGGATCTCAGGTTAATACTTCTGCAAGAGTTTGGAGAGGGAAACTCTCATGTGACATTTTATATGAGTGAAGCTACAAGATGATAGTGCCATTTTGTGGCCATTTGTGTTGTTCTAGTTGTCAAAAAGGTTGTAAACTAATGAGGGTGGGGGGATTTGAAGACATGGACTCACTGGTAGCTGGCACTTCTTATACTATGGTCCTATGCTTTTGTTCAGATACATGAGGTTTGTTTTTGTTTGGTTGGTTGGTTTGGTGTTTTTTTGGTATGTTTTGTTTTGTTTTGTTTTAAATAATAAATGAAGACAGAAATTACAGACAATGAGCAAGTGTCTACTTCTAGTCTTGAATGGACAAGTAACATGGATAAGTACTACGGAAACCTGGGAGGAAAGACACCTCAGCCTGTAAGAAAAAAAAAGATGAAGATGTTAGAAATGGCCAAAGTCATAGATTTGAAAGTGCGTGTTGTTTGTTGGACGAGGATGTTTCTGCCAGATCAGCAAAGGTCACTTGTTCAATGTGAGATGGTTGTGGTTACGCTCTTATTTTGCGTATTGATATAAACCAAAATCAGTTTGGAAAATTATTTTACCCAGAAATGTGGTGGTGCATATGTGCTTAAGAGTCAGTCAGAATCAGACTGATGTTTCCTTACCTGCCAGAAGAGATTGTCTTTGTTGCTTGGCCATTAATTTCTTTTCATAAGTGATAGTGCCTCATAAAATCCATGCAATCGTCCTCACAGAATTATCACTATTATCCTCATTTTTCTGTGTTTCAGAGTATGCAGCGATAATGTTGCCCTCACTGAGCCTGTGGCAATGGTTATCTGCTATAGTTACGTTCTACAGAACAGAAGATAAGATGATTTTAAATTTGTAAGCTATCTGCCAGGTTGTAGAATTTAATTTGCAAGACCAAACTTCCTCAATATTGTGTTTATATTGCAGTGTCATTTACTGTTTAATAGAAACATTCACAATGCCCTAGTTCCATCTGTTATAAATAGTGAAAGCTGATAAACACTATGCAAACACAAGATGCAGCTTTCTGGCAAATTATGTTTAGCACAGCCCCCAAACATAAAGAAAGATTTATAACATTTGCATTTCTCTCTCTTTTTTTTTTCTTTTACTCCACAGTAATTACTCTAGAGCTTTGAGTAGATATATAAATAACACTCGAAGTTTGACATTAAATTATTGTTTGAGAAGACAGGGACAAGTATATGCACACACACACATACATGTTTCACACCTTCAGTTGTACTGCAGTTACAAATCTTGTTATGGCTGCGGAATTTTTGATATAAGTACTTTAAAATACATTTTTTACCAGACAAAAACTGTTGAAAGGCAAGCCCACACACTATTAAGCATTGTATGAACAAAACTCTCAGTTTTCAATCAAGAAAATGGAGAGGAACAAGAAGAGCAGCAAGAGACTTGCAAAGAGCTCTCTGATGAATAACCAAAGATGAAACTACTGCTGTTCCCTGCTCTCAGGAGAAAGGAAGAAATTGTGCCTTGATAGGGTGAGCGAGTCACTGAACAAGGCTGTTACTTAGCAGGTGTGGGTGAGGTGTGGTAGGTGCTGGTAATGGTGTTTGGGCGTCTTCGCTTTATCATCTGCCCAGACTGAGAAACAAATTATTCTACACCGTTAAAGAAAAACAAACTTGCAATCTGAAACACCTGAGACAGTATACAGAAACACTGAAAAAGGCAGTTTAAGTAAGTTTATGTCTTCTTTTGCTCAATCTGGATGCCTGCAGGTGAGCCATGCATCCAGTCAAAAAGTGGAAGAAAGATTTTGTTGTTTGTTTTATTTTTGAAGCAGACGTATTTTTAAGGAATTTACTTGACAAACCTCATGGTAGTCACTGTTGACAGTCTTTAAGGTTAGTGGATATTTCTTTCTGTGAATTTTTCTTTTTCCAGTTGAATTGCCTGACTTTCACTTAACTGTACCTTTTCCAGGATGTATCCACACCATTTAAATCTTTCTGGTTGTGCAAGCAGATCATGTTATTTATAGCTTGGACTTTTGGAAAGCTAGGTTAAAACAGTTGCTGTTGGAAAGAGAGGGTGTAAAAAGCTCTGAGATGAGTTTTGCACTTTGCACTTTCACTTCTCTCATGTCCACAGCCTTAGCAGAGTAACCCACAGTGCTCATAGACCTTCATGGTTTCATCTTCTGTTTTCCTTAATTGAAGCAGTGACTTCTGAAGTCTTTTCCTCCTTTCAATATAAGAACATGCCTTTGATGTGAGCCTCAAACTGGAGAGGAAAATGGGGAGGAAGATATGTATATTTAGAACACACTGGCCAATGCAACCGTAGCTTAATCCATTTCTGACTTTTGATGCAATATGGTCTGTTTTGTTTCTCTGCAACAAAAGCACAGTATTTTACGTATATCAAGTCAGAACATGTAATCAGAACGTGACCTTAATCTGGAATACTGTAAAGTGTCAAGTATAAAGATCTCTGTCAGAAAGACGGATATTTACAGAAAATACAGGTCCCTTATCCATCTGGCCATTATTTCTCTATATTCTGGAATTTTTGAATGTGCACTCTTCCCATTCTTTGTTTGTGACCTTTCTTGTAAGGACAGGCATTTTCTTATCTTTTCCTTCCTGGAGTCAAGTTAATTTAATTTACTGATCATATCAAAGGCCTAATTCTTATGTATGTGTATTTCACTGGATTAGCTTAACTGGCTGTAAAAGAATGTTAAGTAAAGATAATAGGATGATTCGTTTGAACACAACAGGTACAAATTAAGTTGTTAACCGTATTATATACATTGCATTGCTTATCATGTCTGCTAAGCAAGCTCAATACCATTTAGCTTTGGCACATCTTGTAGTTGCTTCAAAACCACAACTTTTTGTACCAATTTTTAGTGGCAAGAAAAGCAAAAAAGAAGGCTTCTGATTCAGAAATTGTTTTTGCCCATGCTTCCTTTTCCTCTCAACCATCTGCCCTCCAGTTGCTGTGGAGAGAAGTCAGAGTTTTATGCAGCAGCTTCTACTACATTGCTGGATATTACAGCATCGTTCAGTATGAGGAAGTAAAGCTGGTCTATTGCAAATAATTGTAATTGATGCCAGTTTACCATACCAGGTTGTGCTGCAAAGTGAAGTAGTTTAGTTCATACAGGAGAGACAGGGAGGTCCAAGAGAAGTATGATGGATGGGGGAGATGGACATTCAGCTTTTGTCCGCCCTTTTGTTTGTATGAATCATCACCCTGATAAAACCTCTTTTCCTGCTATCAGGTATCATGCAAGGCCTGCATCACTTCAGTTCCACCACTGAATAAGGCCAGCAGAGCTAACTAAGTAGTCATACAGTCAGAGTCATTAGGATTAGAAGGAACTTCTCTCTGGAAGGAACGTAATGCAATCCACCATTCAGAGTAGGTCTGGCGGGTTGCTCGAGTCATCCAGACGATTTTTGAGTATTTCTAAGGGTGGAGATTTCTCAGCCTCCCTGGGCTCAATAGGAGTAATTTTTTTCTCTTAATATTTTATTAGAATTTCCTTTGTAGCAATTTGTGCTCACTCCATCTCATGCTTTCACTGCACACCATCAAGGAGAGTCCTGCTTCATCTTCCCTACACCCCATAATAGGCATTGGTAGAGAACAACTCCCTCCAGCCTTCTCAAGGCTAAACCATCTCTGTTCTTTTAAGCTTCTCCTCGTAAGTCATGTATTTCAGGTCCTAATCACTCAGAGTAGATAAACACTTTATCTAAACTTGCACATTAAACACCTTGTAGTGTTCAGCTCTTGGAATTCAAGTCCTAGACACACAGCAAACTTATCTTAATTTTCAGAAGACAGAGGAACAAAAACAAATTACAAGATTTATCCTAGATGCATGTAAATTGTCAGGATAACTTAATATCTAGTATCTGAATTAATTGTTGTGATAAATTAACAAGAAAACTGAAAGGTGTATTTGTATGCTTATACATGGTATTAGTTCAGAAAGGAGTAAGAAATAGTGCTATTTTCTGCCATCTAGCCTTTAAAAACATACAGCAAATACTTGTAGATTTCTTCTAAATCTTTTTTAATTTATGAAGTTTGGAAATCATGCCTCAAATCAAGGAGATAAATTAATGATTTTCATTTAATAAGTTTAGCCAACGGGAAACTTATTTAATCATAGTCTTTCAGTATTGTACACTGGGATGAGACTTGTGTCAGAGAACGGTGGAGTCAGTAAGACAACATATAAAAGTTCCGTAGTTGGAAGACACATATCAAGTCAACGTAAAATAATGTACATCATTTTGTCATGATGGCAATTTACAATCAAAACAAATTACTTTGGGAATTAATGAATTTATCACTATGTGAAGCTTTTAAGTTATGATTGTGTGTCTTTCTAAGAGATGTCCTCCAAAACAGCAAGAAATTATAGGTCAGGAATTACTGGGGGAGGTATTGTGACCTCTACTATGCAAAAGCTCAGAGTAAATTGTCTACATAGTTATTTCAGTTTTTAACTCTGTGGATCTATAAATTAGAATTAGACTGATGTGCTACATGGTTAATCCTCAATGGCTCCCTGGAATGGAAGAAATATCTTACTTCTCTGTCAGATACTACCACGCTCTCCCTTTTACAGATTTCTAATCACCTGTGTTCATTTTTACAACAGAGGTTCTCCTCCCCCTCCTCCTCCTGCCATGGTGAGACCATATCTGGAATATTGTGTCCAGTTCTGGGCCCCTCAGTTCAAGAAGGACAGGGAACTGCTGGAAAGGGTCCAGTGTAGGGCAACAAAGATGATTAAGGGAGGGGAGCATCTCCCTTATGAGGAAAGGCTAAGGGAGATGGATCTCTTTAGCTTGGAGGAGACTGAGGGGTGACCTCACTAATGTTTATAAATATATAAAGGCTGAGTGTTACAAGGATGGAGCCAGGCTCTTCTCGGTGGCAAACAATGATAAGGTAAGGGGCAATGGGTACAAACTGGAACACAGGAGGTTACACTTAAGTATGAGAAGAAACTTCTCAGTGAGTGTGACAGAGCACTGGAACAGGCTGCCCAGGGAGGCTGAGGAGTCTCCTTCTCTGGACACATTCGAAAACTGCCTGGACACATTCCTGTGTAACGTCATCTAGGTGTTCCTGCTCTGACAGTGGGATTGGACTAGATGATCTTTTGAGGTCCATTCCAATTCCTAAGGAAAGGATGGTTTTTTGTTTTTTTTTTTTTGGACATAAGTTAGACTGTCTTCTTTTGATAGTTAAAGTAACTCAGGTTGTATAACATAACTCTGCTTGTATCTCCTGTTGCAAATAGCTAGATTTTAAAGGCAGTTTTTGACCTCTGAGTATAATGAAAATGAAACCTATTAAATAATCCAGGTGGATTAAAAACCCTAATAACATTTCACTTTCAGATCATTTGAATTTACATTTAATTTCTTGAATCTACTGCATAAGAAATTCTACAAAACAAACAAACCAAACCAAACCAAAACATGATGCATTTAACTTCAGAAGAGAACAGAGAATAGCATTATAAACCAAGGAAATAATTTGTCTCCTTTTGGCTACATGGGGAAGCAAAGGAACATTTAAATCACCCAAGGAAAGCTGTTAAGGTAATTATGAGCTAAAATCTCTGCACTTCATCTTTCTGTGATGTTCCTCGTCAGAAAAGCATTAGGCTTCAATATTCTGTGATTTCCTCTAGAAAGCCCTATCTTCTTCACTGGGACTCCTTCTGCTTTGCAGTACTGGGCTCTTCATCCCTGGAGCTATTCCATCACTTCTGTGGCAGCACACCATGCACATCCGTCAGCCTGCTTACACAATAGATTGCAGTAAATCTTCAATTTAATATCCTAAAACCTTTTTTTATGAGGCATAGAAATAAGCTTCCCTTCAGTATGTGACACTTGCTCAGCTTTCCAAAAGCACAATCTAACTTGAGAAATCTCAAATAAATTGTATGTGTGTTCTATAGAAATCCTCTAAACAAATAAAACGGAGACATTTTATAGCAGTAATAATTTGTTACTTGCAAGTGTTTTAAAAGACTCCCACAGCAGCAGGTGTTAAGGAAATATCCATCTGTTCTTGTTTCTCTGCACAATGGAATATTGAATAGATAGAGTTTCTAAATGTTCAGGGTTGTCATTAAAATGGGGTAGCTGTGATCGTCACTTAAGGCATTCCTGATATTGAAATTAAAATGAAGACTATCTCTGGTTCTGTTGCAATTTGAGAATGAGATCAGTGGTTCCCTGGAGAAACATCCTGTCAACTGAGTACTTTTAAAATTATCTTCTGAAAACTGCTTCAGTATTCCTGTGACTGAACTGGAAATGCTGTATCAGCAGCATTACTGTTCTCTGAAAATATGGATCAAAACCCAGCTGTTGCAGATATGTTAATTGGTGAACAAGGTTAAGAGATCCAAAGCCTTTATGCTACACTTGAAACTTATATTTCTATTTAAATATTGAAGGCTTTTCAGCTTCTCCTCCATTGGGAAGTTCTTTGAGTTACTTGTAAGGAAGGCTCCAGAGTCTCTGACTTGAGTACTACAGTATGAAGACTGGAAGACTGGAGCTTCATCCATGCAGCAGTGGAACTGGAATGAGAAAGGAGAGATGCACACCAGCTGAGAAACACAATGCACCAGTGTTTGCAGAGGTGAAAGAGAAAATGTAGGGGGCAATCCTGTGAATGAATCTATGAAACATCTATGAAACTTCCACACACTCCAGGGTGTCTTTGTACCTTCAGTATTTATATTTGAGTTACTACATTGTTGTATGTTCAGATCAGAAAATGCACCTTGGAAAATAGTGTGAAAGTGTTAAGAATCAAAGTTCCATCTTTGCTGTTTAGGATTGTACCCCACTAAACAGGAGGAAACAAAAAAGGGGTTTTGTATGTAGCACATATAACAATTATAACAACTTTAGAATTAAAGCTAAAATTATACCAGCTGTGGTATTAAGGCTTTGTATTAGTTTGTGATTTGCAACGGCTGGTAGCTTCCGTTCAAAAAACTGCTAGCAGTACTTTACTTAAAGGCCAAAGTTTGATCTGTCCATTACATTTTCACTTTTATTTCTGTATTCCTCTGATTCATTGTCCTCTCATACAGGCGTGTTTCTTTAAGTTCTATGGAACATTTTTCAATCTGTGTGTGAATGACTTGTTCTGGATACCTGGTAGCCAAATATTTTCATTCCATGATGGAGTAATTCTGCCATTGTCAACCGTAACTTTTTACAGCTGAATGTGTAAGGCTTCAGGAACTTACCTTTGAAACCATTAGTTAAAAAATAACAATATGGAGCTTTTACAGAGCTTTACATCTTCCAAAGAATCCTCTCAAAAAAGTAACAGCTGGCCAGACTCCAGCTGATATGGAGGTATGGGATTTCCCAGATTTAAAATCCAGCCTTAAATGCAGTTATAACTTTTATGGAAGGCTTTTTTTGTTGTTGATGTTGTTATTATAACTAAGATTTTTAGATCTACGAAAATGTGACTGGAAGAAACTGTTGGTTTTTTTTTTTTCTTTTTTTTTTTTTTTTTAGCAATTTTGCAGCTGATAGGTGGTTAAAAAAACAAGCACAGCATTTTTACCCAGAAAAAAAGGCTAAATGAAACAAAAAAGGAGACAACCAAAAAAAAAACCCTTCCATCCTACCATGACCTGGACAAGAGAGCATACAATATCCTAATTTGTTTGATGGAAAAGTATAGACAGTGTGCTAGGATTGTTTCGGTACTAGGCATTGTGCTAAGCCACCTGCCAGGTTAAGCCACTCTAATCACGTAACCATGGTAATACTGTTGGCGTCAGCGTGAAAGACTGATTTGTGCAGGCAGTAGGGATTGGGCACCTTAATGCATTAACTGGAGCTGTTAGGAAATGTTTGGAAATAGATATGTAAAATAGGTATAAAAGGTTCTTTTAGATTGTTCAGTGTTTTGCTTCAGGCAATATTTGTTAACAGCAGGCCACCCTTTTTATAAGGCTAAGCGAACGTGGTTGTGAGCACTGAAATAGATAACAAATTGCTGGTAGATTCTGCTCTGCTGCTTTGCTTTTTTGTGCTTTGATGGAAAACAACCATTTCATTTTTAGCAGTAAAAGTGTGTTAGTCCATGCCTGTATATCTGCTGATGTAAACCTGAGTCTTACAGCAGTAATTGCAGAAAATCTGAAAACAAGACAAACCCAGCAAAACTTGAAAGTTTTAATTAGGTTCTATAAAAAATGGTCAGTGAGCTGGCCAAGGTGTTGCTACCACGTATTACCCCTCTTCTCTCCATCCATCTGTTGTTTTCCACACGCATTTTCTGTCCCTTTCACATTTGCCTTTCATATGCCCCTCAGTTGTGTGTTCTCCTCACACCTCTAATTTGCAGCTACACTGCTCTGCAAATAATGGGTTTTTTTTTTTCCAGAGAGGCAATGATCTGATGATATATTGTCTCCAGCATCAGTGCTGACTTAATTAATTTCTACATCTATGTCAACACAAATGGTGCAGGACTGTAAGATGAATCAGACCAGAAAAGAGATCTACTTTAAAGTAAAAGCCTTGCCCCCTTTCCTCTCCAGCTTGCCTTTTTTCAGTCAGGTGCCTGGTCCATGCGATAGCCCCACAAGCATAACCATATGTAATCATAGTTAAAGGAATGCCCCAGTGAATTTTACAGAGGGTGGAAGAGAGTAATATCTCTGGAAGAGAGTAATTATCTCTGATTTTGTGGCCAGAAAGGGGAAAAAAAAATTAAACTTATAAAATCTGTATTCACCCTTCATGCCAAAAGGCAATTTGTATGAGAAGAAAAATAGGAGTCCTTAACAACCTCTATGTATATTCATATGTTGTATTTACTTTGCTTTGCTTGCTAGCAGCATTACTTGATGCATTATTGTTTCATGACAAGAAATTATTTTCATTCATTGCATCTTATTTTACTGGTCTGAATTCCAGTTGACACAGGTAGCCCAAATTGTTGCTCTATGGTGTGGCCCAGTTGTTGCCAGCTTTTCTTTATTGTCTCAATTTTTTCCATTGTCTTCCTCTAGAACTTTTTCTTCAGATCTCTCATTTCTCTTTTTTTCCCCATTTTGCTAATTTTTTGTGATGAGTGCCAGTTCTCAATGGTTCACTAATTTGCCATAGAGCTCTGTGCTTTCTGGACAGTCTTTGTGTCCCTCAAGCCATCAACTGTTGGATTCTGCGTAGAGCAGTTCCTGAATTAGTGTGTATATTTGCTTCTGAACCAAATCAGGAGTTTTTATGGGCTATGGAGAAAGTGAGCTTACACTTTTGTACTGAATTAAAGGAATTACAGCTTTTTAAACAATTGTGGCAATGGGAGCCCACTTGTGGATTAGGGGAAATGCAGCTTTTTTGGTCTCTGAAGCTCTTCCCTTTGCTTTTACGCCATGTTGTTGTAGGGACTATATTTGAAATATCTTGGGCACTCAGGATAAATATCCAAGCCAGGGAAGTTCAAAGTGTGTATTTGCAAGTACTGAGAAGTTGCTTAGGGCTCTATATTTCTGTTTCTTCTCATTCTTCATCTTTGAGAACAGCAGAATTTAACCTAAAAGTTAGCTGGAACACATAGTTGGAAGAATAATATTTTGCTTTTAATAACTTAAAATATGCAAGGCTGCTTTAAGGATGATTCTATAATTCTGTAATTCCCATCATAATTCTGCAGCTACTCAGAATATGGGGCCTAATTCTCTACTGAAAGAAGACTAAAAACCTACTATGAAGATCTGACAATTCTTTCACATTCTTTTGGTTTCTTGTATTTTGCTAACAGGCAGGAAACAAGGAGTACTAAGGACAGAATAACAACTAAAATCAACAGAGACTGAAAAGATACATATATAAAACCAGGAGAGAAAGGAATTGAATAATTTGTAAGTGAAGATCAGCAAATAGTATGTCCAGTTATTGCATTTGATTGTTTCAAGTGTTGGTTTAGCTGCTTCTTGAAAGTTCTTAAGAAATTTAGCCAGTTTTCCAACCTGCACTGGTTTGGGCCTGCAGACTACAGGGGAAAAGCAGTGGTAGGCAAAAGCTTCCACATCTGAATAGGAAAGAAGCAGGACAGAGTATATTTTCACTGCCAGGAAATAACACAAACACATACTTGCCTGCTTAGTGTGCATTCAATCATGGATAGAAAGTTAACTGCTTAGCTAGAGCCTGCCATAGATTTCCAATAATTTGCTTTTCCTCAAGCACAAACATACGACAACACTTGTGGAAAACCACAGAGTGCATCTTTTATGATCCGAAAATAATCTTTGTAGATTTCCATGAGAAAACAATATTCATTTATTCAGTCTTTTTCCCTGACCTTGCAATCAAGTCAAGTGCTTGCACAGATTGCTGGATTATTTATGCCCCAAACTGTTCATATAGAGATGACATCTTCTGGTATTGTGGATATACAAAATTAAAACTTTATGGCTGTTAATAGTAATAATAACAAAACCAATACACAGATTTACTACAAAGCCATGTATATTGCTGCATAATAGGTAGACACTGTTTTGTTGCACAGCTGTGCTATCGAATATAATCTATTTTTATAGTTAAGGTCATATTCTGTTCGTGTAATATACAGGATGATGATGTCTATGTCTGAGTTGCTCTGTTGGGTTGATCTATGGACTTCCATGAGTGGCAATGTTTGGGGTGTTGCTGCCCTATCATGGAGGAACAGGCTTAGCTTTAACACGGGGGACTTTAACATCAGTGGGACTAGACAGGCAACTCTAAGGTGTTCTATACATGCCCACACTGCAGACATTTAATTTCACCCTGAGAGCTACCTGACACTGTCTGAGGCACCTATTTGCACAACACCTATCCTGCAAGGCCTTTAGCACATCTTGGAAGACTCTCCAAGTACTTTCCTACCTCAACTACTCCACATATATGCCATGATTTCATCATGCAGCCCTTCACAAGTAGTTCTGCCCAGCAGTGTCAATTAGTATCGACCTTAATTTCACTGAGACAAACTATGCCGAGTTCAATTTGAAAGGCAGGGGAAGCGTGAGGGAAGCAGAAATCTCCAGAGAGGACCAGACATTCCTTACCTGCTCTCCTTCTATTTGAAGATACTGTTGCTGTCTTGTACATCGAGTGACTGTATGGATAGCAGCTGGCCTTCAGCAGCGTCTCCATTGTTATTGAGTTTTGTTCAGTTACATCATGTATATCGATTTTAGACATGAACAGACTGCCAATGGGACACTAATTTCTCAATGTAATAGACCACATTCATAGCTCTGGGGTAGGAGCTCTCAGGAAGCAGCAAGCACAGGCTGCCCCACCAGGACTGCCTCAGCCAGGAGCTGAGGGTGACAGTAAGGCAGGTAAGGCAATGATCCTACCCAAGTGGACACAATCCCTGAGTACCTGAGCAGGTATGATGCTGGTGGGCAGGGTCAGCCCAATATTCAAGATTACTTGACATGTCTGCAGAGATGAAACAGGTGCAAGGTCAAGCCAGCTAGTCAAATCAGTGGTTCAGGATCAGCAAGGCACATGGCCAGGCACAGGCATCCCTCGGGCAAGTCTCAGGGATGGAAGCCTGAGCTTCAACACAGTTCCCAAACAAAGGGCAGGAGGGCCCCATGAGGTTTTCCATAGCTCATTCTCACACAGCACTTTCCTCAACAGCCTGATCCAGGGCTACAGCTGCACCACATCAGAGCTGGACTGGGGCACAGGCAGCCAAACTGCAAGGGGGGAGGCAGAGGCTGCAAAGCCCCTTGATGCTCTCACAGCCCTGACAGCAGCATGCTTATTTGAAGATTTCCATCCAGTCCAGAAAACATCAGTATCTTAAAAGTAATCTTGTTAGAGATGAGGCACAGCTGTCCAGGGCTGGGATGTTTACTGCAGCTTGGTGGCAGTCTGAAAAGCCATATGTCATTTGATCCTCTGCTCCCTGGCTATTTACTAATTCAGTGTCCAGAGGAACAGTAGGTAAAGCTGTTCCAGAATCACTGAAAAACATAAGCCCTTCTGCTGGCCCTTGAGGAAACACACCAGCATCATAAATATGTGAGATTACATTTGTAGAATCATAGAATCATTTTGATTAGAAAAAACCTTTAAGATCATCGACTCCAACTGTTAACCTAGCACTGCCAAGTCCACCACTAAACCATATCCCTAGCCACCACATCTAAACAACTTTTAAACACCTCCAGGAATGGTGACTCAACCACTTCCCTGGGCAGCCTTTTCCAATGCCTCACAACCTTTTCCATGAAGAAATGTTTCTTAATATGCAATCTAAACCTCCTCTGGCACAAGTTGAGGCCATTTCCTCTTGTCCTATCACTTGCTACTCAGAAGAAGAGACCAAGCCCCTCCATGCTACAACCTCCTTTCTGGTAGTTGTAGACAGCAATAAGATCTCCCCTCTGTCTCCTTTTCTCCAGGCTAAACAGCCCCAGTTTCCTCAGCTGTCCTTAATAAGATTTGTGCTCCAGTCCTTTCACCAGCTTTGTTGCCCTTCTCTGAACTCTCTCCAGCACCTCAAAGTCATTCTTGCTGTGAAGGACCCAAAACTGAACATAGTATTCAAGGTGCAGACTCATTGGTGCTGAGTACAGTGGCACAATCACTTCTCTAGTTCTGCTGGTCACACTATTCCTGATAAAAGCCAGGATGCTGTTGGCCTTCTTGGCCAGCTGGGCACACTGCTGGGTCATGTTCAGCCAGCTGATATCCAATACCTCCAGATCCTTTTCCCACAGGCAGCTTTCCAGCCACTCTTCCTCAAGCCTGTAATGCTACATGGGGTTGTTGTGACGCAATGCAGGACCCAGCACTTGGCCTTACTGAACCTCATACAATTGGCTTCAACTCATCGATCCAGCCAGTCCAGATCCTTCTGTAGAACCTTCCTACCTTCCAGCAGATCAACACTCCCACCCAACTTGGTGTTGTCTGCAAACTCACTGTGGGTGCACCAATGTGCTCAAAATGGCCTCAAACCACTACATCTCCCACAAGTCCTTCTGTGTTCACAAATACAGGTCCAGTAGGGTGCTCTGCCTAGTTGGTTCACAGACCAGCTGTGTCAGGAAGTTGTCATCCACACACTCCATGAACCTCCTGGACTGTTTCCTCTCTGCTGTGTTTTATTTCCAGCAGCCACCTACTAAGTTGAAGCTGTCCACAAGAACAAGGTCTAGCAATTGTGACGCTTCACCCAGCTGCTTATAGAACATTTCATCTGTGTCTTAATCATGGTTGGGTGATCTATAACAAGATTCCGGCCTGTGGAATAATTACTGAGGGGACAAATTACTGAAACTAATTATCAAAGATACATTTATTGAGAAGAGAACAAAGTTATATACACATCTTCAGCATATAAGGCAGCTGTGCAGCAGGGAAGGAATCTGTTTTGTATTGTTTCACCTCCCTCCACCTAGACTGCATTCTTGGATGGTCATGCATAAGGGAAGCCCAGTGTGGTGGCAGCTAAGAAATATGAGGGAGTGGAGTGCTGTGAAGACACCGTGGTCAAGCCCTGCGTAAAAAGGCAGGTACAGGAATCAAATGGCATAGCTGTTGTCAATTGAAAAAGATAAGGTATAGCTGCTGTCAATTTAAAAGGTTAAATGTTTAATTCCATTCAAAATAGTAGTTACTGAGCCAGAAGTTTGTCTGGTGCATGAACTTTGTTCACGATAATCTCATTATAATACCAAAACACACCTCCATTTCAAAAGGATACCCGCCTCCCACACACCCACTATTCACTTTCAAGCATTCTCAGTTAAGTTTTTACCTTAAAAATAGAAGTGAGAGTTTCTACACCAATCAACAACAAAGGTGTGTATGACTAGAGTTGCTCAATCTCCATCTAAACACAGAAAATAGTATAAAAAACCCTAAAAACCTAACAATAGGGGAAAGCTGGGGAAGACACCATCACTGAGAAGTCAAGGGAACAGCATAATAGACTTCTGGGACCAGCTGACAGGCTGAGTCTATCTTCTCCACCCAAAGGGATTCTTTTGGGCAAGATTTACACACTTGGTTAAACCAAGTATTTCCCCAGGCCACTTAGACTTCAAGCTTGTATTTGTAATCACATTAGTAGCGCTATATAGTCATCTTAGAATTTATATATATTTGGTACCAATACTTATTTCTTGCAACTAATGTGTGTTTTTGCAACTAAAGTGTATTTTGCAACTAAAGTATGTTTTTGCAGACAGTGTATTTCATCAACGGCAATCTAAAAGTACTTGCACCTCTTGCTTTAATAAACTTCATTATTCATGGATCTAGTTTTGAGAATTTCTCATTAAATGTGCTCAGACTTACAGTAAACACTATACTATTTGGGAACCTGTGCCAGCCCATAAATTCAATGGTCATGACTGCCCTGTACTATCAGCAAATCCATAAATCGTGCAAATTCAATGTTACGCTGGACCGGCTGTTGAGGGCAACTGGACTTATAGTGGTGACTTGAGGTTATTTGATGTAATTGTGCATCACTCAGGGTTTCAGCCCAGCTGCACCTCGCCCCCAGTGCACACACTGAGGACAAGCTAGAACTAGAGGGGGCTTAACTTCTGCTAAATTAACCCTCTTAACACAATGCCACCATGATATCTGCCTTGCTAGCCTTCCCCCCGATTCTTATTCATACACACTCAACCCTGTTGTCACCATCATTAAGCTCTAGACATTCAAAACTTTCCCTGACACACAGGGCTGCCGCACCACCTCTCCTTCCTTGCCTGTCCCTTCTGAAGAGTTTATAGCCATCCATTCCAGCACTCCAGTTGAGTGAGTCACCTCACCATGTTTCCGTGATTGCAACTATATCATATTTTTTCTGCTGTACAAGGCTTCCAGCTCCTCCTGTTTGTTGTCCATGCTGTATGCATTGGTGTAGATGCAATTCAGCTGGGCTGCTGATCTCACCACCTTTTTGGGGAGAAGAAGCCCTAATTTTCCTATGTGACCATTCTCAGGCGCTTCCGTGGTTTCTAACACATCAATAACTCATGCATCTTTGCTGCTGCATGGATGTCCATCCTCTGCCTCCTTTAAGTTTCAGCTCCCCAGGTCTGTGAGCCCACTGCTGAACCAAGATGATTGGGGCTAGAGTTGGAGGGAGATCAGGTCAACAAGGATGAATCAAGACACAGGTTGGAACCTGTAGGCCTGCTAGAAAAATCGGCCTTTGCTATCTTGTCCTGTGCACTAGTTCTGTTTGTTCTCTGCTTCACCAGTGCCCTAATGGAGGTGCTCAAGTAAACCAAACATTTTAGGTACTTGCAGTTACAGAGCATTGTGTAAATAACCTCTTTGCTGTAGATTCAGTTGTCCCAGGACCCACAGGCAACAGTCAAGAACTGCATTTTAGGCACATATTTATGTGGCTGTCATCACCTGGTACTCCATGGGAGGGGCTACTTCACTCAATAACTGGATGACACAGTGTACAGGTTGTGGATTTTGTGAAGACATCACAGGATCTAGTTATGCTTTCCTAAAATAAACAACAGGAGCTACTTGCTGCCCCTAAATTCAATTTCTGCTCTTAGCCTCTTGCATTTTGAATGAATAAAGCAGATAAATACAAGAGATATAAGCAAAGTGATAGTCACAGAGCATTAAGTAGTAATACTTTAAATTTTGTTGGTTAATAATCTGAATGTAATAGAAAAACTAGTTGTACCGCATAGCACAGATGAGGGGTCCTTACTTCTTATCTTGGTCTTTAGCTATATTATTTGACATAGTTTCATACTTGCAGTTAGCATGCTTAAGATGACATATTAAGCAATCTTTCTCCATTTACCCCCTCTACCTTTTTAAATAGCCATGCCATACCTTGAACATATATAATACCTAAAATATAAATTTAATAGAACTAAAACTTAATGAAACAATCATATCGATTTAGGAACATCTTTTTAAAATGCAAATAGTTTCACGCATAGCACCTGGAAGATATAAAGTACTAGATAAATTTTATTTCTTTGAAGGAGAAGATCAATACAGATAATTCTCCAGTTTTCCTTAAAAGCTGAAATCCCTTGTACAAGATGTACCAGAGCAAGCTGTTAAACCTCATGCCCTGATTTTGGATGATTCAGAGACCTGTTTCTGCTTAAAACACTGAGAAACCCATCTTCAGAGACAAATTGTGAATAAATGAGTATGTTGCTCATCAGATCTGTTCACACATTCATAAACCAGCAGAAGTGTCTTGTTCTCATCCTGCTTCTAGGAGGTCAGGTAGCTATGTCAGTGAGCTTAGCTGGCCAAGTGCACGGTCAGTTTTGTTGTGAAGAAGATAAAAGTGAGGCCCTGCCTCTCCTTTCACACGGAAGCAATATTCAAATAGTGGCCATAGTGCCAGCCCCTGCCTGGGCTACATCACAGCTACGTCTGTGTATGGGCACCTACCTCCTCCATTCTGACCTGGACTCAGACCTGGTTTCCTGGCTGTGCTCAGACCTGTCTTGTCCCAGGGGCTGTGCTGAGTGGTCACCGGGTTGTGTTTGACCCTGGCCACTGTCTCTAGCCCCAGTTCTCACCTGAACTTGCCACTCCACATCCTGGCTCCTTGTGGTGAGGTTACTGTTCCTGCCTGCTGTGTTGCTGCACCTCACTTTTGGCTTGCTGTCCCTTGAGATACAGCCAGCCCTTCCTGCTCCATGAGACTTCTCTGTGTCATTTGTAGAATAATTGCTTGAGGCATTTTTTAAAATCTAGCATGGCCAATTTACGCATGTAGAATTTTTAAATAGGACTGTCAACCAATCATGCATGGAGGTGCATCTGTGCAAACCATCGCAATGACTAAGAACTACTCTTTTTTTTTTTTTTTTGGCTGATATTGACATCTTTCAAAGGTGTTACCAAAAGTGATTCTGTATCACAAATTATTCTGAAGCTATATATGAAGCTTAGTAGTATTAGTTGTTCCTCACAGACCTTGTTTTTAACCCCACACTTTTCCATGGCTAGCACTTTGAAACAGATGCTTGGGAAGAGAAATTAGAATGAGGCTTTCAACTTCAGTGAAGTATATCAAACTAGACTATGGTTTGGACAGGAGTCCATGTGAATTCTGTAAGCAGTGATGTACTGATTCATCTTGAGTAACACGCATTTTTCAGAAGAAGTTATGGAGGAACAGAGCCCCTTATAGGTGTGCTGGAGTCTAACCCCAGGTACTCTGATGCTCATTACATTCAGCAATGTCATTTATTCTAAAGGTGATGGATATGGAGATGTGCTCTAAGAATGCTTTACTGTGAACAGTTGGCACAGAGGGTCCTATCCCTCTAATTTGTAGTTTTCTTCTGCCTGGCAGGCATTGTATCACCTTCTGTTTCACGGTGGTGCTAATTATTTACCTCACCGCAGCACAGCTAACAGCAACTAGAAAGAGCAAAGATCAGACAGAGCCATCCGCGAGTAGATAAACAAGTACTAATGGGGACTTCTCATGTACAAAAGGATGTGTATGTGTGTGTATATATATATATCAGGTTGCACATAATGAATTTGTTAGAACAGATGCTTACAGACCTTTAAGAAGGATAGCGCTGGATACTACATTTTCTTTATAGATGGTGTTTTGTGCCAAGAGGTGAAACAGCTAGTCATATCCTGATGTAAATTGTTGGTATAATTGCCTGGTGATTTCAATTAAGATTTAAGTGAGCAAAAAGCTCTAGTCTTAAACTAACATGAGGTAATGCATAAAGTCCATAATTCTCATTATCTTCTCCTAGGTCATATTCTATTCCTTACTAATTGGCTCTACGGGTACCTCTTTTTGAGTTACAATAACGTTTACAACCTTTTATTGATAATCTAATGTGCAACCAGGCCAGACTGCTAGTGCAAAGTGCTTTTATGCCCATTTCTTTTGTATAAGTGTCTGAACTGGCACTTCCACCTATCTGCTGGTGCTTTTCTACGTCAGCAGTTGCTACGGTTGTTCATTGTGTAACAAGGGTGTGACTCGGCCACTAACATTTCAGCGTGGCTCTTCTGCTTTACTTCAGGGTCTTCCTCAGCAGTAACTTAAGAGCTTCTTTGATACAGACATACAGTAGATCTCTTCCAGGGCTCTTAGCTTAGTTCTCCTTGACATTATTCCTTTGGGAGCTCATATATATCTGGAGTCTTGTGATGATATGGGATTGTACAACCTCTGAAAGCCCAAACAAGTGATATGGTTTTTCAGTCTATGAACTATATGGCTGGCTGGGCTGGCTCAGTTTTCTGAACTCCATGTAGATGACTCTGGCAATTGCTCTCTATGAGCTTGCATAAAAAATGTGGGTTTGCACTTTCCCAGTTAATAATGCTCCCTCTGCTATTATTTTTAATTGACCAGCACAAGGATTAAAACTTCCCTGAGCATGATACTTGTTTTTGGATTTTGCTAGCAGAGATCACACATATCAGTTTTCTATTTTAAGTGGAAATTTATTATTTTAGAGCTAGAGTATATTATTTCTGTTAAGACTCCAGATCAGAAAAGCTTCAAAGGTTATTATATGTGTAACACACAAGATTGCTCAGATTAATCTAAACAATATAGGTTTTGTTTCCTTTTTCTATACCAAACATTTTATAATTACCAATTTAAAACAAGATGTGTAACTTGTTGAAAAACAGCAGCCACGCATGACACCATATGCGCTGGTGACAAAACCTTTGTCCTAGAATATATAGAACATATGATATGAAAGAGAATGCAATAAATGAACAGGAAAAGAAAAAAAATAAAGGTGAATACTGCCAGCCAGCACAGCAGAAGTCACAGGTTGTTGTGTGTAAAACTTTCGAGCAATTTCCACTCAGTATAGCAAAGAGAGGTGTCCAGGTGGATCAAAACACAAAAAACCATAAACCAACAAGAAGATGTTTTGAAGATGCTGCATGAAAACTGAAACATCCCAATGATGACAATGACCCATGAAGAAAAGTGCATCTTTAATAGACAAATGTAGTGGGTAGCTAGGTTTTGAAAGCTCGGTGCAGTAAAAGAGAATTAACATTTGGCACCAATGGATTACAGAAGTAGCCAGACCTGACAAATGTGAACTGTCAGTGTTTTCTGGAAGGCAGCTGCCCTTACCTGCAGGCAGAAAACCAAAGCACCAAGGCTCAGGTAAGCATTTACTAAACTCCTGACCCGCTCATGTTACACTTCTGGCAGTTTCTCTGCCTGCAGCAGCACGGATGAAGCAGGAGGACAGCACTCCAGATAGCACTCCCGCTGTCCATGACTGACACCTGAGGTAACCAGGCACCTACAACAGCAATAACAAAACAGTGCCACTCCTAATTCCTACTTAAAAGGCAGATCACAAACCCCAATATTCATGTCAGTGCTCAGCATTTTAGAGAAAAGCATTAAAAAAAAAAAAAAATAATAAAGATGCTAAAGAAACACAGGAACAGCCTTTTACGTCTTGTCACTCTAATTGTTAAAAGCCCCCTTTCTCATCCACAATAGGTGTTTTGAGGGCACAGAGGAGACTTTTTCCTACATGATATTGTTACCCCAGCATCATTTGTTGATCAAATGCATTTCAAATCATAGAATGTCCCAAGTTGGAAGGGACCCACAAGGATCATCAAGTCTAACTCCCTTCCCTGCATATGACAGCCCCACAGTTCACACCGTGTGTCTGAGGGTGTTGTCCAGTCTCTTCTTGAACACTCAGGCTTGAGGCTGTGACACCTCCCTGGGGAGCCTGTTCCAGTGCTCCACCACCCTCTGGGTGAAGAACCTTTTCCTGATGTCCAACCTGAACCTCCCCTGGCACATCTTCCTGCCATTCCCTCGGCTTGTGTCATTGGTCGCTAAAAGAGAAGAGGTGGGCGCCTGCCGCTCCTCCTTATCTCTTCACGCTGCTACAAAGAGGCAGAGACCCCCTAGAGCGCCGTGTGAGACCCTCTGCGGCGGGGCCGGCCTGGGGGAGCCCGGGGCCCGCAAGCAGCCGGCAAAGCGGTGCCCGCGCTCCGCCACCTCCCAGCCCCGCGGCGCCTCCTCCTTTGCCCTCACTCCTTCCCTTCTCCGCCATGGCGGCAGCAGCTTCCAGTCAGGCGGCGGGACGCCCTCCCCCACCGCCTCCCTCATCCCCGTAGCAGCTGGTCGCGGGCTTTGTTCGTCTCTCCCTGCGCCGCCTCCGCCCCTTCCTTCCCTCGGCTTAGTTCCTCTCCCCTCCCCTCCCTCCCCCGCCGGAGTGCTGGCCGGGCTGTGCGCCCGGAGAGGGCCGAGGGGCGGGGGAACGAGCGGGCCTCGCGTCCCTCCTCCGAGCGCCGGAGCTCCCCGCAGCGCCCGGCCGCCCCGCCCCGGTGGCCCCAGGTTCTGTGGGTGAGCGGCGGCAGGAGGCGCCATGGCCGACAGGACGAGGGCGGCGCTCTCCGAGTCGGGCTGGTAAGTGGGGGCGTCCTCGGCTGCACCGTGGCCTGTCCCGCCGCCGGGGTTGGGCCGCCAGGCCTCTCCGGAGGCTGCCCGCCACCCCTGGGGGAGCGGGCCGGGGGCAAGTGCATCTGGCGGGTAGCCCCGAGCAGCGGTGTGGGGTTTAGGGGGTTCTCCCGTTTTTGAAGCTCTTAATTAGCGCTGAGGGGACACCCCTGCCCGAGCTCCGTCTTGGAGCCCGTCGCGGTGCCCGCGGGAAGGGGGTGCCGCCCCCCCCTGTGCGTTTGGGGCCTGTCGCTGGAGCGGCTTGTGCTCGTCGCGGGGGACCAGCTCTCGGCCCCCCTTGGTGGCCCTGCCGAGAGGGGCGCTCCCCGGGCTGTGCAGCCCGGGGCAGAGCGGCTGCCGCCCGGGCCGTGAGCCTCCCCGGGGCCGGCGAGGCTGAGGTGCGGCCTGCCCGCTGCTCCTGGCTGCCTTTTCCCGAGGCCTGTCTCGGCTGAGTGTCAGCGATAGCAAATGCCAGGTGGCCTGGAGCTTGCCGATAGTTTTATTGTTCTTCGTTACACTGCACAGCCTTTCAGCAAGGAAGATAAGAGGCAAAAAGTGGAGTTAAAGTAGAGTAAATACTCATGTGAGTCTTGAACCCGGGTATTTGTGTTTTCTAGTCGGTCCTAGTCGTTGGGCACACCACATCTGTTTTGGAACAATGTCTTTCAATGAGTTATGCAAACTCTGCATCTCACTTGGTAGCCTAGAGGTGTTTAGACTAGAAGTTGATTTTTGTTGTTGTTTGCGTTTTTTAGTCTTTTTTTTCTTAACTACTTACCAGTCTTTCAGCAAAACAAAAGTTCAGTACTAACTAGCAAAACACAAAGCAACTGATTTTGGTTGGAATTGAGAAAAATTGCTCAAATTGCAAGAAGCATAGTTATTTCCAGTGGCATTTTAGGGATATTTCTGTTCAGCTGGCTATCTTAGTCCTTCTTCTGGATTGTTATTTTATGTATGGCTAAGTCATAAAATATTAAAATGGATGTCATGTCGTTTAGAACAGAATAGGTTATTTCAGCTGGAAGGAACCTACAACTATAATCTACTCCAACTGCCTGACCAACTCAGGGCTGACCAAGTTAAGCATATTGCTAAGGACATTGTCTGAATGCCTCTTAAACACTGACAGACTTAGGGCATCAGCCGCGTCTCTATGAAGCCTGTTCAGGTGTTTGACTGCCCTCTTTGTAAATAAATGCTTCCTAATGTCCAGTGTAAACCCCCTCAACACAGCTTTGAACCATTCCCATGTATCCGATCACTGGATACCAGGGAGAAGAGATCAGCACCTCCCCCTCCTCAGGAAGCTGTAGAGAGCAATGAGGGTCCCGCAGCAACTTCTTCTCCAAACTAGGCAAACCCAAAGTTCTGGGTTGCTCCTCATAGGACATTCCTGCTAGCCCTTTCACCAGCTTTGTTGCCTTCCTTCTCTGGGTACATTCAAGGACCTTCACATCCTTCTTAATTGTGGGGCCCAGAACTGCACACAGTATCCAAAATGAGGCCTCACCAAAACTAAATGCAACGGTATAGTCACCTGTTTTTGACCAGCTGCTTATACTTTGTTAACATAGCTTTTGCAGTGTTACTTTTTGGTAATACTAACTAAATTGAGAAAATTAGTGTCTTTAGGCCTGCTTCTTTGGTAAATGTACTGTATCTTTCAAAAATACTGTTCTAAGTGGTTCTGGATCTCAGAATCCTGTGATTCTGCCTGTTAGTGAACTGAATCATGACTATTTATGCTACTTCTCATAACATTAGTTTATTTAAAAGGATGTTTTGACTGTAACTTGAAACTCATCCCCCCCCTCCGTCTATAATTATTCCCCTTTGTAAAGGAGAATACTTTTATTGAAAGCTATTTTTGTTTTCATGGTTTTCTTTTCTTGCTTTCTATTGCTTGTTAAAAGTTTTATCACACAGTTTTCAATTCTTAGTTATTTTACTACTTAGTTAAATGATTGCCATTGGTAAATGGCTTTCAGGTTTTGGCGGTACAAATAGGAGGTGCCTCTGAAAAAAATCTGTCATTGCGCAGTGTTTGTCTCTCTCCTTGGGGGCAAATACTCTCAAATGGCTAAAAACACTTGCTATTTTTGCAGTATTGCAGGGTGTGAGCCAAAGACAGAGACTGAAAGATGCTTGGGCAAATAGTGGGCTCATTATCAGGTGCATTGGAATTGTGCCTTGACCTAGTTGCATTGGGAAGGTGGTATGAAAAATGACAAAATGAATGCATATACTTTTGAGGAGCATGAGGTGGAGTGGAAAAATAAATAATGAATCAGAAATCTTGTTTAGCTAAGTGTTCATGCACTTAAAAAAAAAAAACCAACCTAGGTGTCCATGCTTTTAGCCATTTTGCTGTTGCTCTTATGCTTATGACTTTTCTCATATTAATAGTAGATTTTTAAAGTTATTTAACACATGTATGAGTAAGCCTTCAGTGGTATTTAATGTAATATGTTTCTGGCTGTGCTTTACTACGCTGGTGATTAAATCATGTTCTGTACCAAATTAATTACCACTGTTGCTGTCATTTTTTAGTACAAAAATGAAGCTGAGTTTTTATGTTAAAATCTGTCTCCACTTAAACTGCAGAAGTGTTGGTGCTTCAAACCAATTAAGAAACCATTGTTCTTCCATAGTTGCAAATCTGCTAGTTTGTAAGATACTACCTGTGCTGATTGAGTTTTACTGTAAGTTTTGTAAATCTATAAAGGTAAGAATGGTTAGTGTAGACACTTGTTTATGTGAATTTCTGCAATTTTTATTTTTTATAATTCTGGATACAAAGTGAAGTTATTTTTCAAGTAAAGCAGGAATGTGATGTGGTTAATATGCTATAGTAATAATATATATTTTTTTCCAAATAGGTGTTGTAAGAAAGTAATCCATTGTAAAAATGCATGGAAATTTTAAGTTACCCTACCTACTAAATGGAACAGTGGTAGCTAATTGCTGAGATGTGGTGTTTGTTTTCTTTTCTTTTTTTTTTTTGATGGTGACATTTTGTGAAAATGGTTAAAAGACCTCTGGAGTTTGTGTGCAGAATTGTAGTTTTTCTGAAGACATGCCCTTGCAGCTGTCTTCAAAGTATACATTTTTTGAGGATGGTTCTTTTCATTACACACTACACTGTGCCTCGGAATCGGATATTGGCTCTGACTTGGAGATAAGGTGTGACAGTATTATGTTGCAGTGAAAAAATAATCTGTCTTGGAACAAAAGTTCTGTGTTAACTTTAAATTTAATTACCAGACACTTATGAGGAGGAAGGCAGAGGGGCAGGGAGAATTACCTTTTTAATTGTTATAGCTACATTCATGAATTTTGGAACCAGTTTGCCAGTGCTCCAATTAAAATATAGACCTTAATGGAACCTGAGTTATTGAATCCACTTTTCTTACTGAAAGTGCAGTCCAGAAGGACAGCAGAATACATCCTTCTTATGTAAACAGTGATTTGTGGAATAGTTTGTGTTGGAAGGGACTTTCGAAGGTCATCTAGTCCAACCCCCCTGCAATGAGCAGGAACATCTTCAACTAGATCAGGTTGCTCAGAGCTCCATCCAGCCTGTCCTTGGATGTCTCCAGGGATGAGGCATCTACCACCTCTCTGGGTGACCTGTGCCAGTGTTTCACTATCCTCATTGTAAATGAAAAATTCTTCCTCATGTCGAGCCTGAATCTCTCCTCTTTTAGTTTACAGAACACCTCTCACTGAGGCACAACACAATTTTTTGTTTGTTTTGGAAGTCTCCCAGGTGGTATTTCACAAGACAATATAAAAAGCCAGGACCTCTTCAGTGTCCTAGATCTTTGCAGAACTTGGGAATTAATTGCATGGAAATGCCTATAGGAAGTCTGTGGAAAAAATATATAGTCTAAAACTTTACATATTTTCAAGATTATGTAGACAATGTTCCAACTGTGAAAATTTCCAGAGATTAAGAGGAATTGGAATTGTACTAGTTGTTTGGAAACAAAAGAATGGTATTACGCAATCCATGAGAAAACCTGTATATTGATGTAATTCTGGTTTTATATACTTCATAAGTGAAGTATATAGTTGATGTATACTGGACTATTTTAAACTGAATTTTAGGTGTTTCAGGAAGTAATGCATTGCATACTGGATAACTTTAGATTTAAAATTGGTCTGTTCAAGCTTGTTCTTTTTATGGCTGGTCATGTGATGTGAACCAATCTAAAGCAAAAGCAGGTACATGCCTGGAAACACAGGGAGGTGCTCACAGGGAGGAATCTAACACAGCTTTTGAAAAGTGTAGCAGGAATTTGGCAAAGTAGTTCTTGAGACTGCTTTTGTGATGAATGTTATTTGGGGAGATGAGTTGGTACCATGAAATCTCAAAGTGTCAGTACAAAGCAAAAAGATGCATGGCTGCATTTTTTGCTTCCTCAGTTGTATGCCTAACTGGCTGATCTGATCCCTTTGTATTCTTGCTGGATCATGAATGATGAGTAGTTAGAACCTGCAATTCTTTGTCATTTTCACTCTAGAGGAGCAGAAAAGGTCCAGTGTTTTACCTTCTGTTAAGGGAAACAATCTCAGGAAAGTAATACAGGTACTATTTTTTTTAAAGAAAGTGCTAGATGGTAAGAAATTAGTGGAATCAGATGGCATCATCCTAACTTTTACAAGAAACTGATTTAGGGCTATAATTAATAGTTTAAAGGGTGCAAAGAAGGATAGCTAAAATAAGGAGATAGAAGGACGTAGGGGATTAATATGTCTGAAAGGAAAAAAAGCTTAGTCTACTTGCAGCATGTCTAAAGCTGAAGCATTAAAACCTTTAAATTGTTACAGACCTTTTTTTAACACCCAGCTTTTCAGTGGCCTGACTTTTCTTGTTATATTGTGTCTCAGTTTGATTCTCTCCAATCAATGAGTTTTGTAGGAGTGTGTAGTCTTTCCATAGCTAGTCTCTTTTTTGGAGTCCTTGGAGATTTTGAATGTACTGAGTCTTGTTTCAGAATGTATTTGCTTATAATTCATAGGCTTTGGCGCCTTTTTGAGATGCAAGTACTTCATTAGGACAAGTGTCGCTTAATGTGTTTGACTCAGCGATGCAGTAGATTCCTCCTTTGTGCCTCTTTTTGTCACCAGGCTATTTGACTGACCCGATATTGAACAGTGCACATTATCTCTGAGATGAGAGAGGTCTGCTGAGTTTCATATTTTCTGAGTTTGTCTGTTGTTCATGTGATGATATCAGTTAGTTTACCATGTTGAATGGGTGGAGCTTGTTACACAATCGCGATTGACCACTTTGGGCTAATTTTCCAGTTCCATCTCACAAATTTTTCTTCTAAGTGTACTTTAAGAAGAACATGTAAAAATGTGATTTTGGTAGATATTTGAGAGAAACACTTGGGCAGGATGGAATAGCAGCATGCTTGGTTATTATTTGCCTTTTCCAATGAAGCCAAATGGACTACCCAAAGGAAGAGTGAGATACTATTGTCACTGATACTGGTAACAAACTGATATATTCAGTGGGTTTTGACATGTGCATATTTTACTTAAATGTTACTGTTAGATAAAATACAGCTTAATGTAAGTGATACATGTAGGAATATGTAGAAGTATGAAGCTATCTTGAAGCTTTAATTAGATAGCTAAAACCCAATGTTTCTAAGAGTAATTCTATCTAATGCATTGGTTCTTTTTTTTTTTTTAATAGGTTGCTTAGTCTGTGATGGTCATGAGAATATAATTAAAATAAATTTAAGACTGATTCTCCAAACTGTGCATATTGTTCATAGTTTCAGGACTAGTGCATTTTCTACTTTTTTAGAGCAAAAGGAAGATATTTAATTCCAATAACAATAATTCTAATACAGCTGACAGAAAAAAGGAAAGGTTTTCTGAGGGATGAATCACATATACATGTTTCTAATCACATTTTATGTACTTAATTTAACACATAATTGTGAGGTGTGAGAATTTAAGAAGACTGGAGAGCTCTAGGACTGATGTACAACCTTTGAGAGAGCTACTTTGCACATTTGAGGAAAAAGAAAATTACTGTTTTAAATAACGTTTGTAGCAGTGGTATTTAAAGCATGATGGGTGTTCTTGCGTTGGCATCCTTTTGAGCTCTTCACTTTGAAAAATGTAGGTATTAGAAATGGGAGTGATGGCATTGACTGACAGCAAGTGAAGACTTTGAGTTAGAGAACAGACTGCTGAAATTGCTTCTTTGTCAGAGAGTGCTGTCTGGGGAGCGTGGTCAAGGCTGGCTTTTTCTTTACTGTCATTTGTCTCATAGTGCTCCAGGAATGGCTAGGAGCTACTTGTGCTGTGTCTTGTCTGAAACAGAACTGTTGAGGAAAGCCAGAGGAAGAAAAGCCATGTGTGTTCAGACAGCTTCAAGATACTCTAAGTGACGTGGCAGCTGTGTGTTTGGCATGGCCCCAGCCTTAGAGTATTTGTGTTCACTTAAACGGTTTAGGGTGGCTGCCAATCTTTTCTTGGGGAAATGTTGGGTGAGAAACAGTATTCACAACTTGTATATGAGCAGAAAAAAAAAGAATTTCATGAGGTAAGGAAAGAAAACCCTCATTGTTGTCGCTGTTGTATGTTGAATTGTTGTGGCCTGTTATGAAGTGTGGAGTAACAAATCTTCTCGAGGAGCAAAGAATGCAAGAGCTGTTGTCCAGTGCTTTTTGACTGCAAGGGCTGTTTCTAGCATCTGCTGTATTACAGCAGTGCCACTTGCTACAAGCTTATCTTATCAAAGTTGGGAGTTAGTGAGGTTATCTTTGGCACATCTCTGTGCATTACCTGGAAAAGCTTGACATTTTTGCATCTCAGCTGTTACTGCAGGATAACAGTGTGTGTACTTATCACTAAATCTTTTCTATTAAGTAGTTGTAGAGACTCATGTTAACATTTTTTTTTTTTTTCAATCTGCTGAAGTTTCACTCTGTTATATTATTTTCCTGTTGTAAGATACAGTGTGCTGTTATTGCAGTATTTAAATACTTACAGAGATGTAAATCGGAATATACCATATAAAACATGGGCTAAAAGTGTATGTTATCCAGGACCTTTACCAAGTGCATTAATAACTTTGTTTTCCAATTCTATGAAGATAGGAAATAATTTACTTAGCTCTGATATTGATGGTGGTATATTGAATGGGGAAAATACAATTTTCAACAGCTAGATCATCTTGTTATGTAGTATTCCTTAATAAAACAATAAAAACAGAAATTACCATTTATTATGGAAGAACATTCCAGTTTCTTTCTTTTGGTTGATGTTACCATAATTACTGTTAGGGTCATTGTACAGTGGGAGTGGGGAGCATCAGGGCAGTTAAGTTTACTAGGAGGTTCCAAGTATGTACATTTTATTTGTTAAACTGTGATGCTGTATCTAAGACAATTTTAAATACAAAACAGACATGTTGAATTCTGAATTACTTTTAGAATGGTAACACTAATAAAGCTTTGTATTTTTAACTTCTTAGAACACTTTCTGTGTTATAATTAAAAGTACTTGCAAGTGCTAAGGTTTTCATTTAACTGCTATTTGGAGGAGAGTTGGGCTGGGGAAAAGTCAATGAAGGAGATATAGAGAAGGCGGCTGATTTTTAGGGGTCTGATTCTGACTGCAGAATAGTGTTTTCTGAATGAAGCACATTTTGTGTTGAAGTATTGAGCTGCTCAGGAGTGCTGAGAGGACACATGTAAAAAAAGTATGATCCATCAAGCTGCTTTTGTTTCAAAAGAAAGGTTGAATGAGCACAGTCATGAGTCTTGGTTTTAAAAACTTATTCAGGGTTATATTAATTCAGATGTAACATACGTATACATCTGTGTAATAAACATAATTATTGATAGAATTGAAAGTTGCTATTGAGCTCGTCTAAGAAACATCTTGGAGTTCTGCCTTCTGGCAAGTACTTGCCAAATTCTTCTGCAACTTTTCACTCAAGTGCTATCTGCAATGCTTTACCTGTTTTTGATACAAAATAATATCAAATTTGTTTGTTAATTACTATGATTTTCATAGTTAGAAGGTTTTAAGCTAAACCAGTTTGCATTTGTTTATATTCTACATCTTCAGAAACAATTTTAACTTTTAATGATTTCAAACCGTCTTTGTGTCATTAAATAAAGTATATAACAATTGTTAGTTTATTATTTTGTAATGGCTGATGATTTCTCTCACTATCAAATTGGTCTGAAACTTTTCTTGCATCTGTTACAGTGTTTCCTTTTGAAGGTGTGCTGGTTTTGGCTGGGGTAGATTTAATTTTCTTTGTAGTAGCTAGTATTGGGCTATGTTTTGGATGTTTGGTGAAAATAGTGTTGATGATACAGGAATGTTTTATTGATTGCTGAGCAGGGCTTACACACAGTCAAGATCTTTTCTGCTTCTCGTACCACCCCATCAGCAAGTAGGCGGGGGGTGTCTGCAAGAAATTGGGAGAAAACACAGCCAGGACAGCTGACCCCAGGTGACAAAAGGGATATTCCATGCTGTATGACATTATGCTCAGCACAGAAAGCTGGGAGAAGGAGGAAAGGGGGAATGTTTGGTTTTATGGCATTTTGTCTTCCCAAGTAACCATTGCATGTGATGGAGCCCTGATGTCCTAGAGATGGCTGAACTCTGACCTGCCAATGGGAAGCAGTGAATAAATTCCTTATTTTGTTTTGCTTGTGCGTGCAGCTTTTGCTTTACTGATTAAACTGTCTTTATCTCAACCCATGAATTTTTACACTCTTAAAGTTCTGTCCCCCATCCCACTGGGAGATGAGTGAGTGGCTGCATGATGCTTAGCTGCAGACTGAGGTTAAACCACAACAGAAAGATTGGCTAAACTGGAGGAAATCCCCTATCACAGAAATACATGATTGATGCTCATTATGATCTTGGACACCTAGCAAAAAGATTCTCTTGCATGGTTTTTAAGATGGAAACAAATTTCCTTGGACAATGTTGCTAAGGTTTTACCAGGGTGTGGCTTTCTCTAAGTATGGAAATGGAGGAGAGAATGGAAGAGGAAATATCTTTCTAATAATTTCATTACTCACTGTCTTTTCTGTTTTCTTAGTTTACATTTCAGTTCTGAACCTAACAATGTTGCTGTAATAGAGGTGTGTGTATTTTAAGCATTGATGACCACAGCTGTAAAAGCTTGGCATTTTCAGTTATAACATATACTACTTTGTTTCAGTAATGAGTACTCATCTCTCATCCTTGTCTTCTGAGCAGGTTGTAACTTATTTTTTTGTTTGTTTTTGGTGGATTTGAATATGTAGGAGGGAGGAATATGCATGGAGTGTCTTCAAAAGTTTTTTAGTTAGAACACTAGAACCAATTCTCAAAGAACAGTACCCACTACAGCAGATATTCTTGGGGACTTTGTGTTGGTGATAAAATTCTGGTTTCAATATTTCAAATAAAATTGAAAGCATTTGCTTAGCAACTTGCTTTGTGAGTCAGCAGACACTGGGGATGTTAAGCTTCTATTATTTCTGAAATTAATATGAAGTGTCTTGAAGTAGAAGTAGTCCAGGTCTTTGACGCTGATATGGAAGATATGCTTTAATAACAAAATACCAATTAATATTGTTTCCAAGTTTCATTTTGTAGTGTTGTGATTCAGTGTCATTTCTGTGTGGTAATAAAGCTGGAGTTGAGAAATATTAATAGTCTCCTTCATGAGTGCAGTTGATAAGCTAAATTATGTGATGAAAATTGATCAAAATTGGTCTACTAGAAATATAGCCTTTTGATACTTATGTATGAATATTGTATGTTTTGTATTCCAGTCTCAATAGGCCAATTTTTAAGTATCCTTGCTGGAAAAATGCACAAAATGTTCCTTTGAGAAAGTATTTTTTTTTGTATTTATGTGTTACAAAGAAGCCAGGTTTTGCTTTGAGATACTCAAAATAACATAAAAAAAAAAAAAAAAATAGCTTGGATAACCTCTGGATAGGTGATCCTAGTCCCATCCCTTGCTCAAAACAGGGCTAACTCCAAAGAGGAATAATCATGTCTCTTGATTTGCTGGCTACAGTCTTGCTAATGCAGCCCAGTGTGTTGTTAGTTTTTACCACTGTATGGACACACTCATTTGAGTTCAAGTTGTTCTCCACCATGAACCCCCAGAGCTGCTTTCTGTCCAGCCATCTCCCAGCCTCAGTGGTTGCAAGGGGAACGGCTCAGCACTTACCTTTGAGCTCTGTGATGCTCCTTTCGGCCAAGGAACTGCTATGGTGGTGCTTCTTACATGGTTCAGTTTTCACTAGTGTGTCATCCCCTGCATTCTAAAAGAAAAAAAACCAAAAATCAGTTCCATTATGTTTTTCTTGATGGAAAGTTTTGTGGCTCTTTTAAACTATGAAGTCATTACGTTGATATAATTTTGACTTGCTTGTGCTAGCATAAGCTATGCTGATGGTGGGAAAAACTAATGTGCTACTTGATTATAGAAAATGTGATAGATATATATATATAAAAGTAACTACCTAATATGAACCGTTACTAATATGCCTTTTTTTGGTCTGACTGCTATTTTAACTAATTATTTCTCAAATTTTATGAACTGGAGTCTAACATGGAAGGTAAAAGATCTCTTCATTTTATATGGAAGTGGTATTTTGAGTTAACTTTGATATAGATCCGAGAGTCCTAGATCATTCAATTCGCCATGCACATCTTTCCTTGCTCGGTCTCTACAGTGGATGATCTTGCACTGTCCTTTGCTGTGTCAATCAAAGTTTCTGTCCCAGTACGGTGTCTCTAATCAAGTTCAATAACTGATGCCTGCAAAGAAGCCTGAGAGCGTGACAAATATGCAGAGATGATGTCTCAGCATGTTTCCCTGGCTTTTATATTGTGGGTTTTTTGTTTTTCTTTTTTTTTTTTTTCCCAGCAATTTCCTTAGCTGGACCTTTTCTTTCTATTATATTAAATAGACTTCTGGTGAATTTCTTCTGCATGTATCCGTGCAGTTGTTTTCTGAACCCCCAAAAAATAGTGACTAGCAACTTCATATAATGTATGAAGCAACCTGTTCTTATGTTCGGTGAATTTCCCGGTTGCTAATTGAGAGGCAGGGAATAACCAATCCATTTTTATCTCTTCAACATCACTTGCAATGATAGATATGTTAAATCTGTCAGTCGTTTTCATGGTGAAGAAGCCTGTTCTGTGTAGCTGATCTTCGAAAGACAGGTGTTCTGTATGTTTGATCTGCTTTCATGCTGTCAGGTAAAGAAGGGCAGACAGAAGATGCAGGATCCTGAAGGGAAGTGATCTGGTGAGGACAAGGAGCAAAAGGAAGATGAAGTGAGATGCCTTGTAGATAATGTATCATTCAGTCTCTGTCATCGTAAAGGAAAGTACCAAATGACTGGGAAAATCTGACATGATGCAGATATGGTATTATTCAACTCTCTCCCTCCCTTCTCAAAAAGTTAATTAACAGCTTATTAAGCTAAATATAATGCATGATAAATTACATTCAAGTTTTGATATTGGACATATGTGGCCTTTGAGTGGTGCCTTTTAGCCCCTCACGTACTTGTGAGTTAGAGTAGAAGAGTGAGCATAAGAGTGTGAACAGTCATTTGCAGCTACAAGAGGTCGGGCTTGACTTGCACAGGCTTCTCTTGAGACTTGGTGGCTGGATGTGGGTGTGTTCCTATGTCATTAAATGTGCAGAATGAAGAGGTTTAGTTTTATCATGCCATCTCTCTCTGTGAAGACAGTATGCCTGTTTTACTACTTGGCGGATGAAGTGTGTCATCAGTTACTGCTTCTCAGTTGAGATATGATTATTTCTTGAGGTGTCTTATCTCAGCTGGTTCTTGCTTGTCTGCCTGCATCCATTGGAGTCCTGACCCTATTGTGTGCTGTGAATTAGACTTTTCTATGGAATGCAGAAGTATATTTCACTTTGTACTGTTTAGCTTAATATTACTTCCTAAATGTTGTGACACACACTTGATTTCACTGTTTTTTAACTGGAATATTAGGGCATAAACTTTAACTTGCATTAAAAAAATAAGTAGTCTGGTTTTGAGCTGTAGCATTGTGTGATTACTTGGCTCTGTTGAGGAAATGAAAAAGAAGCTGAAAACAAGCTTTTGAGAGCTATGGAAATCTGAAAAGTGTGGTTGTCTTAAGGCTTGTGCCCTCCACTCCTAAAACTAAACTCAGCATTGTAAACTTTCCCCTTGGGCTCTGGTGACCGTCTGCTGCAGCGTCCTTGGTGCTCTCTCACACTTCTGTACTCTCATGCCTCCTTTTCCTTCTCGGGATCTGTCTTACCCTGAAATACATTTGGGTTCCTCTCATGTCCCTCTCCGTTTGGCAAGCACCAGCGTGTGTTATGGCTGATTTGGAGCTGGGTGAGTGCTTCAATTGACCAGTTGATTGCTGCAGCTCGGAATGGATGAGAGCCAAGTTCTGTTTCCCTTTTCCACAATGGAACTGCTAATTTGTATGTCTTGCTTCTACCCGGCAGCTGATTTCTGTGAAACTTGAGGGAATTCAGTGTCTCTGAGACCTGTTTTCTCTGTCAAATTTGGCTAAAATTTGTCTTCATGATTAGAATTCATCGGTGTGACCGAGCTGCTGAACAGACTGCATAATAGAGAACTATTGTTTTCCAAGGGTAGTTGAATTCAACTGCATTTTAAAACTTTTTTGATTTATTTGTTAAAAGAAAAATGAAGAAACTAGACTTCATGTGAAATGGTTTATCTATTCAATCTGTGAAGTGTTTGCTATTTGCAAGTATTGAATACAAAAGCAGGAAGGAGAAATTTGGCAAGTGCCTGTCTCTTCCTGGTGCTGGTTAGTTCAGCAGCCAGAGTGTTTCAGTATAAGTGAAATGGATACCAGCTGAGGTCCTGGACATTTCAACTATGTATTCTGCTTCTTGAAGGAGAGTGCTTTATCTATGAGTCCTTAATATACACTGTGATGAAACAGTCTTTCTTCTTTGATGCCATTCCACCTTTTATGAATAATCAAACTTCCTTTAGAGTTGCCTCAGTGTCTCAGGCAAATTATCCATTAGCATTAGGCTTAGTGAGACAATCTGTGGTGTGTGTTTTTTTTTCCCTTTTTATCTCTGTGTATTTTAACATTTGCAGAAACTTTTAACAGCTAACAAAGACTCAGATACTTAACACTGAAACTGTGGAGAGATGCTAATATTCATGCAGTGCTATGATTTGAATTCTAATTTTTGCACACAATGGTATTTGTTGTATGATTATCCACTGCAGTTATTCTTTGGTTGGAAATGTGCAGCCATGGTAAAGTGTTTTTAATCCTTTCATGTTTTCAGAAGCAGAAACTAAGCTCATCATTCAAGACAGGTTGGAAGGGACCATTTCCTGAAAGACTTGAGGCTGATAAAATTTCGACAGGTGCAGAAAAGATTTTATCAGAAGTTGTCCGGAATAAAAAAAGACTAAGAGTGATGACTTTTACATTTTAGTTTATAGAGCATATACAGTTATTGGCATATAATTATCCTGAAAAGCGTAAGAGAATAATTTTTGAAGGAGGTTCTCTTCATAGAAATCAGATGTTTTAGTGTGTCTTGCCCTGATTTGGGCCAATGTCTTCAAAATAAGGAAGACAGTGGTCCTAAGCATGGCTTTGCAAATTTTACTTTTTTCCCCCTCTATGATGAGGCACCATGACTTGTCCTAACTCTGAGTTAGTTGTGTTGGTCTCTTCTCCATGAGAATCAGAAAGCAAAAGTTGTGAGTTTAGCTTCTCTATTTATCCTAACACAGGAATTTTGCTCGCTACCATCTCCTGCCTTACTTGGCAGAGATTAAAGAATAGGTGTGTACTAAGGTGTTAAACTTCTAATACTTCAGATGGAAGTGGACTGGAATTTAACTGAAAACAGAAAAGGAAACAAAAACAAAAAGACAAACAGAACCTGAAGTAGCTGGGGGGGAGGGAGGACGGTGCTAATTAAGGATGACAGAATTGCAGGTAATACTATGTTTTGATTAATCTGCAATACGCTGAATAGATAACAGGAACATGGCTCTCTTGTTACTGTGTTTCCACATTTGCTAACATACTAACTCCAGTCCAATAACAAAAGGAAGAAGAGAGAGGATAAAAGAATGAACAAACAAAACAACAAAACAAAAAACCCCAATAATTTATGGCTGCCATACTAGTTACCTGTTTATGACATTAAAGACGGACTTCATGTTGCTCTGTTCTTTCTGGATATGCTTTGTGAATACTGCTGAAAGAACATCAGACTGTGTGAAACTGAGTTGTCTCACTTGTAATGATATTAGAAAAAACAGCAGAGGCAAGTTTACTTATTTTGTCATTTTTCCTAGCTTTGTTCTTCATCCTTATATTTTGTCGTCCTTTTTGTCTGGGTCCTTTGCATTGCTTGCAGTTTTCAGTCATTTGAGCAGTTTAAAGAAATTGGTTTTTTGGTCAGTGTGTAAGTGCTGCTGATGACTGGAACTGAACACCTCAAGTCTTAATCCCTGTACATCCCCCCTCTACATCCCATGGCTTGCTCACTGATTATCCTGTCTCACCTCACTGATAAACATAGGTGGAGCTATGAATACACTTGTATGTAATGTTATATAAGTTTTGGTGATATACTGTCATGTTGCCTCCAGAAAATGGAGCTGGAGTTCAGTTAATTCAGACCCATTAAAATTTTCAGACTTAACAACAGAATGTGTCAACTAATTAATCTGAAGGATACTTTGTAATATGCAGGTTACTGCACAGGTTATTGTGAGGTGATGGCAGTTGTTAGCACGGAGATGATGAATTATATCTACTCATCAATTGAACTTCAAAGGAGATACAGGTGTCTGACGCGTGTGAAGTTAGGCAGAATGCATAGTAAAGGGTTTGCACAGGCTGTAGAAGACTGAAAGATGCCTGGTTCAGGAAAGAGTCTGTGAATAAAATGGGAGTTCTTGACCAAATTTGTATGGACAAAGCAACTTGATGAGATCAGCACTGTGAGTTATATGGCTGTTTGACCATTCTTCCTGAAAGCCAAATTTTCTGTTGTCAAGACATTAACTTCTCTTAACTTCTCAGTAGTAAATGGCATAATAGTCTTGCCAATTGCAGGCAGTGACTCCTTATCTTTCTAAGGGTTGTCAGTAGCGTCAAAGAGATGAGGGCAGTCATGTTTGTGAAGAAGGATGTGAAAGTGGTCTCATGAAGAACATTTTTTTTTTTTTTTAAATTTTATTTTTAGGCAGACATTGGTTAAATCCTTAAATCTGTAAAGACAAAATAAATAGTTGGCCGTAAAGGGTAAGCATAGTCTGAGTGTACAGCAAGACAGAAGCCCTCACTAAGTTGTTTAGGTAGGCATTTACAGCTTGTCAGTGGCATCTAGAGAGAGGAAAAAGGAAATAAATGACTTTTGTTTAACCTCTTAGTTGATTATATCAAAAATACTTTCCTGTGTGAATTAAAGAGGTTTAGTATATAAAAAATATTTCTGAACCTTCAAGGTCATGAGGAAATTTTGTAGTATGTATATCTGAAGTCATGATATTAATAGAATACACACTACCAAAGTAGAAAAATGGCAAGCCAGATGCCAAGTTGCTTTATCTGAGTACACTTAGCAAAGTACTCTTTACCTACCTCTCTGTAGGTGTTATTAAGTCTCTTTGTAACACTTTCCTGATGATCTGCTTGTATTTGGACAGTGTCTGGGAGAAGACTGCTTTTCATCAGCTACAGAAGGCAGAGAAGTGAAAGGGTGGGAATATTCACACTAGAGATGAAAGCAGAGCCATGAGGAAAGCTGGAGTTGGGATTTTTGAAATTGCCGACCTTCTGACTATCGTACGTTTAGTGTGTGCCTCTAAATTCGCATGAAAATGGTAGCTGCTCAGACAGAAAAGTATAGTTGTTTCAAGCAGGGCATTTAAAGTTAATGCTGGTCTTTGTGATGCTTTTAACTAAAATCTAACTGCAATTAATTCCATGTTGTGTAAGAAAGGTAAAGTCATCTTACCCTACAGAAGCCCTTGAAGGTAGGTTTAATTACTTCATATTGTTCATTTGGGTTCTCTGATGACCGTATCCTAGCAACTATAACAACAGAAAAAAAAAACATAATGGTGGAATGATATTATATTTGGTGTGAACTGCAAATGGTAGCTATTGAAAATAAGAATGACTACGTATTATGTTTTTGCCTGTACCTGAAGTGGTGCATGTAAATACACATAAGAAGACTGCTTTTGAAACCCCAGTTTGACCTTTAATGGTTGTATTTTCTCCCTTTTTATTGTTTTTGAAACCTTAATGTGTCTTTAATATAACTTTTGTATAGTAATACCTAGGTTTTGAAAGCAATCTGTAGATTTTCGATATATCCCATTTGATAGGTTATTGAGAACTTTATTTTTCTATTCCTGAATTTTCTATCCACATGTGAAAGTATGGTTACAAAATCAGTTTGAGAAAGTTGTGGAAAGAAGTGCAAGGTGAAAGAGGTTTTGGTTTGTTTTTTGTGGTGGTCATAGCATCAAGCAGAGTAGAGACTGTAAGATTTTGCATTATTGCTACTGTTAACGGGCTACATACCACCTGTGGCAAATTTGATTTACACGAAGTAGAAATTTTAGGCTGGTGTCTCTTCAGTGAAAAAATAATAGCATTTTTTTTCTGAAAACAGGCATGTAGCAGCAGATGCTCAGAGGTATTACATTTACGTGCGTTATTTGATTGTCATGAGTTTCTTTGGTGTCTTTTACTTTCTGGTGGTAAAGTATTCCTGGAATGGACTGTGCTGGCAGTTTACGGCTATACCTGTGGGAGCTGGGGTGCTGTGTGTGCTGGGAGGTGACTGTTTCTAGAAGGGATGTCGTTCAGCTGTCCTGACTTAACACTGTCTCCCTTATGCACGCTTCTGCAATCTATTGAGCACCCATTGGTGCTGTAGGTGTAAAAGTAACAGTGTTTGAAGTAGCAGTTCCTGTGAAATCAGCTGGATCAATCTATATCGTTTTTGTGAGCCAACAAGTTCAGTCATCGGTGGAGGATGGTAAAATGATTCATTAACTTCTTGGGCAAGTCCTCTACAAGACTTGATCTGTAGTAGCTGTTTCTGTATTCCTGTTAGAGAAGAGAGTAGGAAGCACAACTGTAGTTTCTCCAATGAAGGACTTTTTTGTTGATATTTGGGAAACTAGGGACTTTATTTTGATTCTCAGGAGATTTTGATTATGTTATGTTGTTTTCTAACATATTTTTGTTATTTCTGAGGAGGGAATTTTTCCTAGTGTTATGATTCTGTCTATTTTCTAGAAAAAAGCTTTATATTGTTTTCTGGCATACTGAAAAGCTATTCTGCAGTTGCAGTCAAATATTGGGTAAATCTTAGCCTATGCTTTGGAAAATATAGCTTCTGTCTTGATGCCTATTGTCATGAATGTGTAGTCCAGGAGTTATGCTCCAGCAGTAGACACAAGTTTAATTCTCTGTCCAAATTTACTTGTCTAAAATGTAGATGCTTGTGTTGAGCTAGCTACTCTTAAGTCTCCATTAAACTTACAGAAATAATTACTTCCAGAAGGCTATTCATCTTTTTCTAACCTAGATGTTCAAGATAAGAAAGATAAATTGCTGTGGTGATTACAAATGGAGCAGAGAATGACTCCTTCAGATTCAAATATCTAGCTTACCCTCTACAGCGAGGGTCACTGCATCTCATCACAACTGTCGTGGATTGCTTCTTTCTGATTCTAGCTATGGATATTTATTTGTTTACTTATTTATTTGTGAAGCAGCCCTTGCTGTCTGCCTTTGAGGCTCTGGATGTTTGGATGAGTTACTGCTGTTTGCTTCACCTTTTGGTTCTGTAGGCCCAGTTCAGAGGGTCAGTGGTCGTTCAGGAAATGTTCCTTTTCACCTGAGCCATTTTTAAAGGAGTATTTGTTTTCTACGTTGTTTAGGCATGGTTAAGATGGATGTATAATACACTCCAATGATTTTTATTTATTTATTTTTTTTTTAACCATGGTAGACAATATTAATTGGTTTTTGCTTTTTAATTGTGTCTTTAATTGTAGCAACAGATGTAATAGATCACTGTATGTAAATTAAACATGCTTTTTCTTGTGCCTTCTCTGTGTAGGAAGATAACAGAGGAAGGAATGTATTTGTGTGTGTGATCTTTGCAGTAGCTCTAAACAAGAGGTATAATAACCACATTGTGTCCTATGTTTAGTTGTTAGTTAAAAAGACTCCAAATATTCTTGTAAAAAACCAACCAAACAAAAATAATAATTAAAAAAAAAAAAAAATCCACTTTTTGTCTCTGAGTGCTTCCTACCTCAAATTCAGTTTTCTCTTCAGTGCTTTTGTGAGGTCGAAAAATGTTGTAATGGCTCTTTTACGGCTGGCTGCCGTGGCAGCAGCTTTGCTGTAGTTGCAGGCACAGAGCACAGCTGCCCTGGGAGCTGAGCACCAAGTCCTGTGGGGGCTCCGGGACGTTACCTGGATGGGCAAGTGTCTGATGCTGGTTGAGACTTAGGGCTGGCAGGTGTGACACACGACTTACAGGAGCCTGGTATGGCATCTGAGTTGGGAGCTGGTGCTCTCTCAGATAGGTACTTTAATAGAGAGCCTTTTAAATTGACTACATAAGGATTTCAAGATCACTGTTACTGGAATATTTCAATTTTTTGGCATATTCTTGTAGCATTTGAATCCTCCAGCTTCCTGGGGGAAGTAAAATCTACAGTCTGAACTGAAATTTTTGCATTATTTCATTACTATTAGCTAGTGAATTAATTTAGAGTGGGAAAGTTCTAGAACAAAAGCTATTTATACAGAAAGGTAACATAACTTTTTTTTTTTTTTTCAAACATAGGTTTTTCTCATGTCTAAAACCTATGCAACATACCCTTTTAAAATTCTTGAGTGTTTTCACTTAAAGTATGATAACTTGGTGCCAAATTTTTTGTAGTTCGCTGTGCTGTGAGTTGTCTTGAGTGATGTTACACTGTTAAAATAGTAGCGGATGTGTAGGAATAGTAAACTGTAATTTAAATATTCGTGTTAGTGTATTGCAGTTCATTTTCACTGCTTAGGTCTTTTTGTTTGTTTGTTTGTTTTTTCTTCTTTTTTTTTTGGTTTAATTTTTTTCTCTCCTGTAGTTATAGAAGACAATGTAAGGCTAAAGTAAGTGTGAAAGTTTCACTTATAATTAAGCAGGCGCAGTTGCACTGGTAAATCTTTGGGATGTATTTACGCTGTCAAAGTTTGTAGAGGAAAGGTTTGCTGTGGTTGTGACTATTTCAGAAAATGCTAATGATGCTAGGAATGATGCTACAAAACCTTAAACTCATAAATTCCGAGAAATCATAAGTCATTTGTGTTACATTGGTCCAAATACTTGGACAGTGTAGTTCCTATTTTCACCTCTGTATAGAGAGACATAAAACAGCAATTCCAGAACTCGGGGTTATTACCTGCATTGGGATTGTGACAGGTGGAAGCAAGGTCACAACAATGAGCTTTTTTTTTTTTTTTTGTCAATTTGTGATAGTTTTCGACTAATACTCTGAATTCTCAGCTGTAATTGTGTTAAAATGAATTTGATTTCATATTGAATACTGGTTATGAAGATGGAAGTTATAATTAGCAGTGTTAAAATACCAGAGAAGCATTAGAATCTGAAAAATGTAGTTATTTGAGGTTTTTTGAAACCTGCTCTGGTGCTGGGACATCCATTTGTGTCTCTTACCCATACTGCAGAATATTTTCAGGGAAACTTGAGTAAAGATAAGAGTTGACTTTAATTAAATTTCAAAAAATGTTTTGTTTTCTTGCTAGGAAATATCGAAGATTTTACAGTCTCTGCATTTTCAGGCGTCAAGTTTACTGTACATCCCTTCCTAAAGAGGGGACTATTCTTATGTACTGTCACCGAAAGCTCTTCTTCCTGGCTGTCAGGAACAGTAAGGGTCTTTTGCTGTTTAATTGTTTCTCCTGGTACTGGATCCATCCCCGTGAAAGTTCTGAGTAGAATGGACCGCTGTGTTTTTTCCTTTATCCTGTATATTTTTTTTCTTTTTTAATGCTCTAAAACCTTCTATTTTGTTATCATCCATATATGTGTGTATATATATATATTCCACTTTGCTTTTTTTAATCTGTATTAATGGTAGCCATTGTAGATGTGTTTTCTCATCAGGAGGAATGAACTGTAGAAAAAAATGGAAGTGTCTTCAGCAGCAGTTACAGTACCCTGCAGATGGTAGGAAGGGATCAGCTGTTTGTAGTGTTGGCTTCCAATTGAGAGATCAGCATGTTACTGTCATTTTTGCAAACTATGAAGGAACTTACCACATGCTTAATTTAATTGTTCATTGTGACTTAATTTATTTGCAGTATCCATTAATGATTGTTTCGTTGGTCACTTGTAGTCTGCAGCTAGTGTACGTGAAACAATGTTATAGCAGGATTTAAGGTAAGATACATTTAAAAGTACTGTGAGAATGTTTTTTGGAAACAGGTGGTCCGTGTAAAAACAAATGTTACAATGTATGCATCACTGTCAAGTGGACTTTTTTGAAAGCAATTCTTTTGTTGTCTCTACATTAGTAGTGTTACTGTAGCTATGATGGGCCAAGGATAAAGCAAAGCAAGCTTTATAGGAAGAAACAGTTTGGAGAGAATGAACAAGCTTTTGGGCTTGGAATCCTTTCAGTTTTTAACAGTGAGCAAACTGTAATGTAAACGCAGATTAACGTAGATACAGTTTTTCTGGATCAGCAGCTAAGCTTGTATACTTCAGGTCTCTTTGAGTGGGGAAAAAAAGGAATTTAGCACCCAGTTGACAACAGGAGGAAAAGGGGGGAACAGGGGCACCCTGTCCTTGAGCATTGTGCCTGAGATGTTGAGGTGCATTATTTGATCTGTGAAAAAGGTTTTTCTTGGTTATTGATTGCTTGAATTCTTTTTGTGGCGCAGTTAGCTTAGTTTTGTCTGAGAAGTTTTTCTCTGTATGTCGAGCCTCTCAAATGTGAATACTCCTATGCTTAGGGTGTCTCGGCCTTAGGAATCTGATAAATCTTCATGAATGATGCATCTGTATGTAAAATTGGGAAATTGTGTTCTGAAATGTTTTGCCGTGGCATGATTTTATCTTGTACTTACCAGAAGGAGATAAACATCAGTGTACAGGTGCGTATCTCCAGCAGTGCAAAGCTGTTGCAGTATGCTGAAAATTAACTTGCTTTTAATTTATTCCCTTCCTGGTTTAGTAGAGTGAGAATAGGGACAGCCCTTTGCTCTAATACAGCTTGGGCTAACAAGTGAGTATTTGTCTTCATGGGCTGTAAGAGGGCAGGTTAGAACAAGCATTCATACATCTTGATAAAAAGCTTGACAAATTTACTTTAAGAAGGTTGTGAAGCCCTGTACTTCTAGTAAAAAACAGTAAGCTCCTGGGAGTTTGCAGAAACTGGCATTGGGGAAATGTGCTGAATTGCCTAACAAGTTTACAAAAGTGTTTTTACATGATAAGATATTTTATAGCACAAATGCACTGATTTGTTAAGTGAAGGAAGGGAATAGGTTTACCTTTTGTAGCTGAATGTGTTTGTAGCTGCTTGAACTACCTACAAGATGCTCTTTTGATGGCAAAGCTTACCATGTCTCCATCAAAATGATTGGGACTGCCACTGAGAGGTTCGAGATAATCTTTGTCCCAAATTTCACTACTACAGCTAGGCATAATGTCATTCTTCTCTATTGTACTGGTGCAGCCACACGAATTTGTCACAACGCGAATTTTTCTGTAAGATGCTGCCAGCAACTACTTCGCTGCCATCCTGCAGCAAGAAAGCAAGAATAGTATGTATCCAAGTTCTGATGGCAAATCATATGTAGGTTAACCTTTATAACCCATCTCAAATCAATGCACGTTTTATCTGGGGAACAAATCTGGCATATTTATAGGAATACTCTACCTGGATTAGCGTGCATGCAAACTATGCAATTAATGCCTCTAGCAGTTGTTGCTGAGAAGCTTCCCTGCTGTGAGGCAATGTCTGTGAGAAACTACTCTTGTAGAAAGTAAATCCTTTTTTCACCTTAAGATTCCACATGAGTGACTCATTGAATATGGAAGTATCAGTATGGTTTCTGTCACTGAAATAGTGTCATGTGCAGGAACAAGTTACAGTTCATGTCTTGTTCGCTTTCATCTGGCATATGACATGAGTGATAACTGGCAACATTTAAGTGAAAGATGTTGTGACTTGTGATCTGGGATGTCATGCGAAGATTGTAAACACCACAAGGCATACTGTAAGCTGGCATCAGTCAAATTTCAGATGCCATGCTTGAATGATCACACTTAACATAGTGTAATGGTCCAGCCACTAGCAATTAGCACAGAGGGAAAGTTTAAATGACCAGGTGTTCTCCAAAATTTGAACAGTAGGACACACCTTTTGAGAGAAAAGTTGGTAAATATTTTGTGGCTCTTTTTAATTCCTTCTATCCTTCCATCCTTCCTCTAAATTCGCTATCACAAGGAACAGGTTAAGGTAAGGATCTTATTGTATGAAGTACTCGTCCTTTCTAATGTTATGTGTTTGAGCTGTTCATCTGGATGGTCTCCATCCAGGATAATGTTAAAATTTTTGGCCTATAGCTGGGTAACATGGTTACCTCCAAAAAACCTGCTTTTGCTATATGTAAAATTGAATGGTTCACACTTGTGTAAATGTAGCAGCAGCAGAAGACTCGTAGAAAATATTCACAGGCTTTAGCCATTGTTACTGCTGCTTTAGATTTTATTTCCTGTAAAAACGAGAATCTCAAAACACTTTGGCTAATAATTTTTCAGTGTTTTTATAAACAAACGTAATAGTATGGCAGGCAACCACAAACAGAAATTTAAGAAACAAGGCATGACAAGTTTTGACAAGGAAAAAGCAGTACTTCTATCTTTAATGAAGCTTTTTTTTTTTTTTTTTTTTGGTACTTAAGAGAAAAAGTAGTTTATATACAGCAGACACAGTTGCCTGTAGGATGGGAGATTACTTATAGTACAAGACAATATCTGACCTGAAGGGTTGCAAGCACTTCAGTGGCAAGTCTTTAGAATTTAAAATGAACTTTGAAAAGGATGCGGAATGGAAGGGAAACAAAGGCAATGTATTTCAATAAGTTTAATGCAGATTGTTTTGTGGGTGTAGGTAGGATTAGTCACCTGCATATCATAAGGATTCATATGAAGCAGTTCTGCAGAAAAATATTTTGAGAATTTTCTATACTTTGTAATACACCATATAGAGTAGGATGTAGTATCATTCTGCTGAATGGGGGCATAGAAAGTAACTGTTATGGTTTTTAGTTAAGTATGGTGTTTATAAGATACCTGAAAATGTTCTTTCACCTCGGTCAGTGCTATAAGGCATTAGCTGGAGTTGGTGTCCAGTTTGGGTGTAGCACCATATGGAAGGTGTGTGGGTGGGAAGAGAGAGAAAAAAATCTTAAGTAGAGAACTAGAGAACAATATGACCTTTTAATGAAAGGCCAAAAGAGTTGGGGCAGTTTAGTTTAAAAAGAGAAGCCTAGGAAATCCAAGACTTTAAAAAAAAAACTATGCTCTCCCCTCATACCTCGTTTCCTCAAAAATAACTCCTAAACCAAAAACAAGCCCTAGCATGATTTTTCAGTATTTTTGAGGATGCTGAAATATAAGCCCTACTCCAAAAATAAGCCCTAGTTACAGTTCATAAAAAATTCCATTTAAATAGTGTCTAAGCAGCTGTACATGTAAAAAAGTAAGCATCTTTTGGAGTAAAAATTGTATAAGACCCTGGGAAACAGGGTAGCTGTTGATAATGCTTTAAGAGCAGTAATGATCAAGGTGTGGTCAAGGAAGGTATGCCTGACTTCTACACTTCTGCGTATTTGGGTAAATTTATTTTGCTTGTAGGATTAATGTGTGACCAATATGGAAAATAAAAATAGTCTTGAGTAGATAAATTACTATATGATTTATAAGGTAACACAAATCCCATATATGTGAGTGTAATAATACAGCAGTAACACAGAGAAGGTTGTACTGTCAAGGAAATGTATTTATGTTGTGGATCTTCTCTGAGAGTATTGTGAACTGCCTATTTGAAAGCTGTCTTGTCATATCGGTCATAAAGCTAATATCTTGCATGCCTTCTTGCATATTGTTACATGAAATCAGCTTACTTTTTTCTGCAGTCCTTCACTTTGAGAGTAAGAAGTGTTTAGATCCATGGGGAAGAAGAAGATTAGGGAAGGGAAATAAATAGAAATGAACCCTTCTCCTATTAAAAGTGCTATTTATGCTTATCTTACAGCCTCAGTTATTTTAGATAAATGAGGAAACACATCATCCTTGTGGGTTAATTGAAAATGTCGACAAATAATGGATATACTTATCATGTCACTATTTGAAGACAAAATGAGCAAAACAAAGAGGAGCAGTCTAGAAAGCAGAGCATTTAGAGACATCCTTGCCTTTGTAGCTGTCATTGGTAAGGTGAAATCTCAAACCATTATATTTTGTGGAAGTTTTTTACCCAGTGTTGATGATAAATTCATTTACTTTCCCTGTATTAGCTTTGAGGTTCAGAAGATTGAAATTAAAACATTGATTTTGATGATTGGGAAGTATTTCTAGAAACAATTAATGGACTTCAATAACAAATACTTTAATGATTATTTTATGAGGGAAAAGATTGGTGATTAACTCATATTTGTGTTTATGTTGGAGCTGCTTTTTCTTTGTCTGAATTTTGGTATGATTAATGGAATTCACTTTTTGCTGCCATGCTTTTTGTTTTTATGTTTCCTTTTGTTTTGGCAGAGAACTAGTTGTTTTCTGATTGTAGACTTGGCTTTTCTATGCAGTGGAATGCCAGCCGTCACAGCCTCACTTTCTACCTTGCAATAATAAATTAGCATAAACACTGTAATTGCTGTATTTACCTTCATTTTATAAGCTGGGAAAACATCGTTATAAATTACATGAATTTAGAAGGCAGTAACATCAGTTTGAGTGCAGGAGGAAGAGAGAAACAGTACTAAATTGAATAAAAAAAATGAAATAACCAAGGTCGTTCTGGAACTACATATTGACAAATATTAATATATGCTTATGAAGATGCATCTCAAAATTTGACAGCAAGATAATGACTTAAAATTCATGATATTTTATGCCAAATCAAGTCTTTTTTATGTCATTTTTATGTCATTGGGTTACTGTTGGTAATACTTATTGACTTGATAGCCTTACTATCACCCTTCTCCATATCCTCATTCTAATCCTGCCTGCCTTTTGTATCTGTCTGAAAAAGAGAATGGTTTCTGTGGGTGAAGGGCTTGTGTCTGGTCAAGTTTTTCAGTGCTGACATCCAATTAGAGCCATCAAAGATGGTGATTTTAGGGGTGCTCTGTGTCACCAAACTGCAGGCCTCTATCATTTAGTCAGCTAAGGAGTGGTGGTGATATCTTAACTTTGGATGGCTGAGGGTGTTGGTAGACTGGAATGAATTGCTGTGTTCCTCCCAGGTATTGAGCGAAGCAACCTTAAAAATCCAGCCAAATAAAATATCTAAATATCAATTGCAAAATTACATTCCAAATCTTAAAAGTGGTTATAGAACACTTAGAACTTGTAATTGTGACTGATTCTGGAGTGGGGGAAAGGGGAACGATCAATATTGGTAACAGAAAGACTCAATTGCTTACATTTATCTATGCGATAGTTTCTTCCAGATCTGTTTCAGTATTGGAGGCATTATTGATTCTCAACTCCTTCCCAAGTCATTAGTTGATGAAAATATGTACTAAGTTCCTGTACAGTAAATTACCACTTCATTAGTTGTGTTGTACTTGCTCAGAGCTGGTCTTGGTTAATTCTTGTCTGGCTTTTTATGGAAAGCTGAGCTTTATCATCTGTCATGTAATCAGCTTGGTTACACAGAGGCCACATACCTATCAACTGTTTGCTATATGTCTTGTAAATATTAGTAAATTAGGACATTAAATTATGAAAGTATTGTAACATTTGAAGGTATATGCCTTGAACCTTTGCTCAGGCAGCAGTACAAACTACAACACTTGATGCTTTCAGAAAGATGAAAAATGTACCACATAGAGTATTAGATGTGTTCTGAACTGGGATTTGGTATCTTTATCTCTCTTTACCAGTATTAACAACTGACTTTAAATTTCTCCTGTACTTAAATGTAATATGTATATGTTATTTGCCAAAGGATTACCAAATCAATTTATAGAAGCTAAATAGTGCTTACTTCGATGTACAGAAGAAAACAAACCAACCGAACACTGACCTGAAGGGCTCACAACATCATCTGTGAAATTGTGGCATAATTCCAGTTGAATTTAAAAACACGGAAATAGAAGTAAATATATTTATGTGTGTATGTTTATATATGTATATATATATATAAACCCAACATGGAAACATGAATAAAATGCAGTGATAGAAGTCAGCATAACTTTAGATTATATTTTATTATGCAAACATATAGGCTGAGTTTTAAATAATATTCAGGTACAGTTGCAAATTGCATTGAGTTCTTGAAATAACAGAAAGGTTGATTGAAAGACATACCTGAAAGTTATCTGAATTAAAACTTTGCTCCAAGAAGAACTGTAGATCAGGTCAACTGTAGCTTTGCTGAGCTGTATCTTGAAGATGTTCAAGGCTGGAGGTTCAGCAACTACTCTGAGGAACCTGTTTCTCTGCTGCACTGCATCACCTGTGGTGGAAATCTGTGTTAAAAATTAAACAACTTGGAATTTTCAGCTTTCATAGCTGAAAGTTATGTACAGAATCACTGTTGCGTGGTAATTCTGATGGGATTTTTTTTTTTTTTTAAATAATGTCTTGCTTTGAAAACAGATCCTAGTATTCTTTCTGTGTTTTGCACTGCTGTCAAGCTATGGGTTAATGTTCAGAAAATAACCACGACTGCATATTTTTTTTTAATGCATGATAACTAAATTAGAGCTCAGGACTCTGCGTGTTGTATTACACATTTTTTCTTCTCCTTATGCAGTACTTTGTCTTTATTAATGTTGAAATTCACCTGATGTCTTATCCTGTGGTCACAGAGGTCAGTGAGCTTTAGATTTTGGTGTCATCTAGAACTATGTATTATCACCAGTTGCAACCTTGCTATTTAGTCCTTTGTCTTAATGTTTGGGTACACAGTGCAGATCAGTGAAATACATCCACTGTTAACTAATCCTCTAGGAGAGGGACTGTTGTGTTCATACCCGTCTTTTCCCATGTTTTAGTATATGAGAAAGTATTTCTCGTTTTTCTTGTACCTTAACAATTCAGTTTCTTTACGAACCTTTGGTGTAGGGTCTTAATCAAAGATACTTCAACAAGTCTTTCTACCCCCTCCTCCCTCTGCTCATTTCCTCATCTTTCAGGGAAGTCTAAATCTGCCAGAAGTATCGCCTTCACCTAAAACCTCACAGGCTTCTCACGAGCCTACAAATTCTGATCTCTGTTATAGCTTATGAGTGTGCTCGTAAGGGTCTATATAACTACTAGGATTTCATGTGATTGCTCCTTTTAAAAATACTGTGTGATGTTTTACCATTTTCCATTGTTCTCGTAGAGGTGTTGATTTAAAGCATGTCAGCAGTTTTGTATTTTGGCTCTTGTAGAGCTCTTGGGTGAATACTCACTGGTGCCAGTAGGTTTTGTTGTCATTGCTGTATTTATTCTAAGACCTTTTATCTTGTAATATCAGATTGAGAAACTTGCTTAAATACTTATTTCAACAATAATTTAAGTTTGGAAAGCTTCCAAATGTGTTTTGTAGAGATTTTAGAAGTAAATGGCGAAAAAAAAGAAAAGAAAAAAAAGCTTGCATATTACAGCTTGTTTTCTTTATCAGTCCTTTTGCTTCTCAGTCATTTATCAGCCTTGTCATCTGTCAGATTTCTTGCATCTACTTTGAAATGTCTTATTATCTTCTGGAGTATTTTTGGTCAGTCCTTCTTTTGAAGTTGTTGGTTGGTATAATTAACCTCTCTTTTTTTCTTTGAAGCCTGTCTATTAATTTGGGGATTTTAAATATAAAATTCACTACTCCTTTGTTTTGCTTAGGCCATCACTAATAATGGCTGTGGAATAGTTTCCTGGGAAATCACAGAAACATGAAATGTGTTTTGTTTGTGTTTTTTTTTTTTTTTTTTTTAAATCTTTTTATCATGAAATAGTAATTCCTCACAGTTTAAAAATATTTTAATAGTATCTTAAGTAACTATTTTTTGCTGAGCTTTTGTCTGTTTTCTGGAACTTGATAGCGGCTCATTCTCTCTGTATAAGATTCTGTATCTAACTATCTGCACAGTTAAGCAAGAGCTTTATACATTTTTAATCTTCATAATCAAAAGACATTATGCAGCCACAAAAGCAGGATGAAGTTCTCAGTTTGACTCAGACACTCCCAGTCTTATCTATACATGGTGGTGAAATAAGTGATTCCTGGGTCTGCGTTTTGATGTGATTTATATTTACCTCTGGGTTATGGAACTTAGTTGATTGCTTCCAGTAGAGACAGTTACACTCTGAGTCTCCTGTGTTCACGAAGGACTGAAGTGGAAATACGGTCATGGGTGAGATGGGCAGAAGTTCCTTCTAGATTGATGCTAAGCAGCTGGCAATTGCAATCATGTCTTGGGGGAAAATTCTGTTACTTTTCATCCATTCAATCCACTTAATTCTCTACTTTCTAACAAGTCCTTCAGATTTTGACATATTAAATATGAAATATTTATACTTTGTTAGATAATTTTGTAATGTAAACCACCTGTTAATATACCTATCAGTACAGCTTTTGCATTTGCTTTAAAGTTGAAAATAAAATGGCTATTTACTTGTGTAAACCTTGAGGGTACTTACCTTGCATATACTCACAGTGCTGCTAATACAATTTAAAAGTATATCACGGATAATACCCTAAAAATACAGGTGTGCGATTTATTGAAACCTACCACATGCAGATCTCACAACTTTACTTGTAGCTTTTATCCTGTCCTTCAGTGGTTTCTTACTCTGTTCACAGTTGCAAATGAAAAGAGATGAGTGTTACAGCATTCAGTGAAGGCTGTTTAATTTGAGCTTTGTTTGAAAGCAAAAAGAAGTAAAATCAGCAGCTGTGCAGCTCTTTCAAAGGCTTCACTCCCTAGACGTTCCTCGTTGGTTCAAGTGGGGCTTCTCCACATGCATTCCTCCCTTTCTCAGTTGCTTGCTTGGAGAGGAACGGAGGGTGTCCCAAAACCATCCTCTTGTAGAACTGTGTAATGAAACATTCTCTAATTTCTAGGATTCCTGACTCTTGTTCAGGGCTTATTGGAGATAGGTAATGTGGCTGTAAAGGTGTTAAAAGTTTTATATTTGGTTCAAGCACAAAGTTTTTCTTAATTTTTTCAGTTGTGAAATGCTTGTGGAAGATATGCTGCCTGCCTCATAATATAGTTTTAAATCTTTTTGTGTTTGTTTATTATATTTTTTGTAATAAAATTGCATTTCCAGCAGTAGGAATTTTATGGAAGAAAACAGACTTGCAAAAAGCATGTGTCACACTGTGTCTCACACTGTGGGATGTGCTACTATAAACACCTCACTAACACAAGTGTTGAAATGGCTTAAAATGCATGTTCTCTGTGGAAGAATTTGATGAAGAATATGCCGAAAACTTGCTTTTGATAGTTAATTCTTGGAACAGAATAATTTCAGGGAGGCTGGAGAGAGAAAAAAAAAAAACAATACATATGCCAGTAATTAAAAAGAAAAGTGGTGTGTGGGTCTAGGGAGGTGTGTGAGAGAATGATGGACTGTCAGGCTAACCTAATAATAGACTAATACTTCTGTTTGCATGTCAAATTTACTAAAGAATTATTCTAGAACTGTCATTGGTTACTCAAGCTTTTGTATAAAAATAGTCCTTGTCTTTTGGAAATGGATGAGAAGCTGAGTTAGAAAAGGTGACTGAAAAATCATGACACAAATAGAGACTTTGAAGCACTTAAGTATTGAAGGTAGTGCTGGGTTGCCCCCTCTGCCTTTGGTAGCCCCTAGCAGAAACCTTCTTGCCACCAGGTCCTGCCCCAGGACCTACTGAACAAGGTATAAGGCAAGCGTCTTCTTCTAGCTGGTGGTGTTGCAGGAGGAGGGAGAAACGCTGCTCATGAGGGAAAGCAGTTACACCCAGACCCTTCACCTTTGTGGTGTTGGTAGGAGGGGAAGGAACCGGCTCTGCAGCAAGATCAGAGGGGCTGGGTGGGGAGCAGGAGGTTCCTGAAGGAGCAGCTTGGTGGGTACCACCTTGGGCTTCACTGTCAGATGCTGGACTAATACTATTTATTACAATGAAAAAATTTTTGTGGTGTTAGGTGTTGCATATATTTAGAACCGTAATGTTCTTAAATTGTTGGTCGTTGTCCCATTCCTCCTTTATGTTTCAGGTAGAAATAGCCTAAGAAGAAGATAATGCATTTATGCGTTTGCCTTATTTAAAACACTGTTGTGTTGTGTTTTTTTTTTTTTTTTTTTCTTTTTGTCTCTCTTCCCCACCTTCCCCCCAACCCCCCCGCTTTGCTCTGTGTGTTTGCTGTGTTTTCCTTAGGTCATGATTTCACTGACAAAACAGATTTTACTGCTAGATAATTAACTTATGTTTGCTTCCCATATTTGAAAAAAGGAGGGGACAGTAATGACAGACATTCTGCTTTTAATATGTAATGCAAAAAAAAAAAAATCCCTTTTTTGCTTGCTTTGTTCTAAAAATACATTTGCTTTATTAGCTGGTGTTTTTATTGAAAGTCAAGTGTCATGGACATCTGAGAGAGGTTTAGGCCTTAAATTCTGTCAGCTAAACGTGTGAGAACTTGAGCTTGGGAATGTATATTTTATGAATTCCTTTCTGGGGTTTCAGCCTGACCTGGGTTGGAGACAGCACTTAAGGAAGTGGTATATTCCCAGGAGGGAAAAGTTTGGTAGCTGTGATGAAAGCTTAACTGCCTGGGCAACAGAGGTGCTGTAGTGGCAGTCTGCCAGTTTTAGGAACGTCAGTAATATGTTTAAAGGTAGGCATAAGTACCTCAGTGTTTGTTCATCTAAATGCTTACCTAGTTGGCACCAGAATTCTGTAGTTCTCAGTGTGTTTTCTGGATAGTACAAATAGGTTTTTACTAGTATAATTCCACTTAAACCTTGGTGAGTTTTCAGTAGTGATATAATACAGTACATTGTGTTATTTCAGCAACTTCGTTTTGCATTTTTAAGGAGTGAAATAAGGAAGCAATTTAGATTAAGTTCCTGTAAAGCAACTGTAAAACTGGTTTAACTGTACCAGGAGGAATGGTTACAAATGGTTCACTGTCAAAACCAGAGGCTGCATGAAGGCATCTTCTAGATCAAGTTTTATTTAATACTGTCATTAAACACCTGGATGATGGAGCATGAAGTGTGAAGCTTAAACACAAGATAAAGCTCCTTAGGAATGCAAAGCTGTGAGTGCTCGGGGTGAGAGTTCAAAGTGATGTTAACAAATTGGAGAACTGATAGGAGAGCGAAAATATACTTGGATAGCAATAATCATCAGTATAAGTAGAAGACATAGAGGAGGATATCCAGATGCACAAAATACAGAGCAAGATGTACAAGTTGTAGGAAGTAAGTCTTCAGATGTGATAGCAAAAAGGGGAGGTACAGTCTATTCTCCACAGATGTGGAGAAAACAAGAGTCCAGAGAAGGCAATGCAGCGAGGTTAGACATTAGGGAAGACTTTGCTTTTCTGAATGTGAGAATATTAATAGTAAAATTGCCAAGAATGCCACTCACTCTCCATTTGTCATTCCTTACAGACGTTTGCCTTGTGGATAAAGGAACATTTGGTCCTGATTTTGGCAGTTTTTTTCAGTCTTTCTAAAATCTTCTCTGTTCTTTTTCACCGCAAGTTCCATTGTATTTTGTCTGGTAGTTTGTACAATATTACATTTTTCTTTAAGTGAAATAAGTTGAAGGAAAGAACAGTGTGAGATGCCTTCCCAGTATTGTTATGTGGGTTATAGGATATGAAGAAACCTTTAAAAGTTGATTTTTTTTTTATTTAGGATGATAATGTTTTAAAGTATGTGAGGTTTTTTTGTGTTGGTGTTTGGTTTTTTTTCTTTAACACTTCTAATGATAGCCCCTCAATAAAATTTGTAACATTGCAGTGTAATTCCTTGAGACAATTGAAATTCGGGAGAACATTTTGAAACCCTGTTAAGAGTACTCCAAGTTTCAAAATAGCTAATACAGGAGATACGGTTCTTCTGTTATGGAACAATACTGGCACCCAGTGGTGGTCTTGTACTAGTGCATGCTTTGAAGTTGCACTTTGTTTATTGGTTAAAATTGCTCTCTCTTCTTTTGTGGTGTTATCAAGTAAGAGAAATTTGAAAGCTATTTTCAATTTATTTTTACTTTTAAAACCTTATTAGTATGGCATAATTGTTTAAATCTACTTTCTTGATGAAGTAGTGGAAGAAACATTCTGTTTTCTGTGTACATATATTGAAAATAGCTGTAGAAAATTTCCTATAAAACTTCAGCATTGTTTCATGTGGCTTGCACTGAATTACAAGAAGTACTGTTAACACGGTTTGTGTTCTGTGCTAGTATCATAGTGACTCTGTGAAGAGTTGTGAATCTGAAATACATACATTTTATAGAGCATGTTTTTTAATATTGATTTCACTTATTTACTGATTTCCTTGAAGAAAGCTTCTGCTTAATAAAATGTTAATTGTAGAGGTGATAGGAAAAAATGTCAGAGGTTTTCTAGAGAAATGTAATGCAGGATAGAAAAAAGATGGAAGGCTGAAGATTCGTGTGTGTGGATGAACTGTTAATTAAAAACAGAGAAAACATGCTTTTCAGGAAAGCTGCTTATGAAAAATATATTATGAGGAAATAAGTTTACCCAGTAGATTTAATTCTAGAATCAGGCTCTTATTTTAAACCTTTTAAATTGTGTGTTTCTGAACACATGCATGTTTATCTGCAGATTGAGTATTTGGTCCAGCAATATAGAGCAGACAAACAAAAATGCATCTTCCTTTGATACCGCCTGTTTCTTCAGTGTCTCAGACATAGGTGGTAATAGTGTAGCAGTACAGAAATCTGTCTATTTAGGCATGTCAGGCGTAATCTGTTCTTGATGAAGTAAAGCAGAAGATAAAATAAGTAGAGGCGCAGGTGAGATTGGTACTACAGAGATACAGCCCTTAGCAATGGGAAGCGCCAAAAAGGAGAATGTGCCCCCCATAATGTGCGAAAGAGGGTTATTAAATCGATACCATACTTGATATGAAGAAGCAGTGGGGAAACAGCTCTGCCTGTCACTGATGTAATATATTTTTCTTTGTATTACAAAAGAACGATTACTGAAATCCATTTTTCATAGAAGCTTATTGTGAACATTGTGACAGAAAAATTGCATATTTGGATTTATATGTGAATGGTTCCTGTAGAAAATGCTGATTCATTACTAATGGCTTTGCTTCAATGTTTTGTTTGAAGGTAGGTTAAGAATCTGGGTACTTTCTAGGGGATGTTCTGACAAAAGCTGTTGCTAAGAGGACTGTACTGCTACGTGTCTCAGATGAGTGAAGCTGGGAGTGGGACGGAGGAATAGATGAGATATCCCTCAGGTTTCAGCAAGCATAATGTGGAAGAATTGCAGTAGAAGCATTTATTTTCCTCTCTTCTGGTCTTCTCTCTCTTGAGAATGGTCCACAAATAACCATTCCAACCATTTGCAGCAGTTTTGTGCCCATTTGGCTGTAAACTGATTTTTTTTTTTTTTTTTAAATTTGTATTAATGTTCCAAGGCCACAAAATCCCTATGTGACTCTTGCAGCATTACTTGGTGTAATTCATTTGAAATCAATTGAATTGTCTGCATTGCTTCAATTTATAACTTTTGAGAGTGACTTAAAACATGTGCAAGAAAGAAGTCTAGTGAGTACTGTTTTTACTTGGAAATTAAAGATAATTGCAATGTACATTATTGTAGTTACCAATTCTCACAAAGTTCATTGTGCTTTTGTGTGTGTGTTGGAGTTTTTCTGAGGTGGTGTTAAACTTTTTTTTTTAATTTCCTCAAAAATATAATAATCTCTTTGGGATACTTTAAGATTTTGGAGGATAAAGCCAAAAATTAAGCTGCCAGTTGGAACATAGTTGCCTCCTTCTAAGTCTTTCAGGCCCATCTTCTGGAGTAGTATTATATATAAAGGAAATACAATAATTTGTCTCATTGCTGTCAGTTTAAGATGTCAGTGGTCAGCTACTGGCAAGCCTTTGAGTTCTTAGAGAGCTTTGTGGAGCTTGGCTGCCTCTCTATGCTTATCACCCATTTATTTTACCATTTATTTATTTATTCCTTAAGCAAAGGTGCATAATTCTGAAATGTTTATTTACTGGAAGGACAAAGGGAAATCTGTTAGCAGCAGCATTTCTGTGTCAGGTTATTCCTCATCCCACCTTGCCTTCTAAAGAAATGGTGGGAACAGCTTGGGATGGAGGGATGAAGAGCAAGAATTGCCAAGGACGCTGGTTGTACAGTGCTGCCAGGTCCCTTTTGGGAACTGGGAGCTTGTGAGCTGCTTGCAGCAGTGTGGTCTGGTTCATGGGTGGTTTAGGATTGCTTCCTGCCCCTTGTGTGGGATTAATGTAATAGGATCACACTGTAGTTCACCTTTTGTTATCGAAGGTTGTGATAGGTCATAATATTTTGCAAAATGAGCAGAATGGGTAATGTAGATGTTGGGAGGCACTGGAATGAATATAATAAAGACACAGAGCTGCAGAGCTGTTCTATTTGACTCTAGAGGAGATTTTTTGCTGTCTTTGGTGCTCAGGGTCAGATTTTTTTCTCTCATTTAATACAGAGAACAAAAAGATAGAGTGGCCCTATGCTGTAAAGGTCCTACTGCCAGCAAATCACCTCAAACACTGTGTTCAGTTTTAGGCCCCTCATTACAAGAAGGACATCAAGGTGCTGGAAAATGTTTGGAGAAGGGCAACAAAGCTGGAGAAGGGTCTGGAGCGTAAGTCTGAGGAGGAGCAGCTGAAGAAACTGTGGTTGTTTATCCTGGAGAAAAGGAAGGCTGAGGGGAGACCTTATGGCTATCTGCAACTACCTGAAAGGAGGTTTGTAGCATGGAGGGTGTTGGTCTACAGAATAGCAAGTGATAGGATGAGAAGAAACAGCTGCAAGTTGTGCCAGAGGAGGTTTAGATTGGATATTAGGAAAAATTTCTTCACAGAAAGGGATATCAGGCATTGGAACAGGCTGCCTGGAGAAGTGGTTGAGTCACCATCCCTGGAGGTGTTCAAAAGATGTTTAGATGTGATGGCTAGGGACATGGTTTAGTGGTGCACTTGGCAATGCTGGGTTAGTGGTTGGACTCAATCTTAAAGGTCTTTTCCAACCAAAACGATTCTGTGATTCTATGATTCTTACTAAGAGCAGATAGAAAAGGGGACTCTGTTACCTTCAGAGTGTGGAAAAAAGAATTTCAGATTTAATAATCTGTATATTGTGGAGGAGGGATTATACAATCTGGAAAGTTAATTTTGCCAATTGTAACTCCCTTTTCATACTTGAGAGGTATAGGTCTATATTTTTCTGTATAAATTTGTTTTAAAACAAAGATTTCCTGAAAATATTGTGGTGGGTTTTTTGTTCTCTTTTTCTTAAATAATTTGTGAACCTGTAGCAGGAAATATTCAAAACTAAAACTTAAGTAGTTCTTTTGGGAGACTATACAGACAATGAGGAGAAGATAAAATAGTTTATTTTAAACAAGAACTTTCAGTAAGGTTGTAAAGAAAATCTGAACATATATTTGGAATACTCATTGCTGCATAAAGTATTTGGTAAAAGAGAGCTATTAGGGCAAAATGGACAAGACTGACTTGATATACTCTAGTTCCAAGCTTCTATTAAAGAAGGAGAAATCTGTGCTTTGGCTAATTCTGGTGCAATGTGTTTCCTGGTTGTGATTTGTTCCCTGCCCAATTTCTGAACATTTCTGATGAAATCTGCGGTTTTATGTCCCGTTCCACACAAGTAACACCTGATGCTTTACTGGAAAGCTCCGCTGATTTTGTTGCTTTCTCTGTTTAAATTCTTCAGCATAATTTTGCTGACATACTTGTTGATTTAAATCCTTTTTCTTGAAAGTAATTTTGATCCTGATTTTACACATTTAAGGGATTTAAACTTTCATGTAATATCTGTAAAAACCAAACCAAGCAACCCCAAACTATAAAATATCCCCCCTCACTTTGATGTTCACAGATTTTGCTTTTTTGAAGATTCTTTTAATAACTGTGTTAATCAGTCTTTTGCTGAAAAGGTTTAGTGTTTGCTTAAATCAAACTAACAGGTGTCCCCAATGGCATTTCGTGGCTGGTGCCTTTATGTTGGCAGAGATTTCAGTCAGGTGGGCTATGTTTTCTGCTGAGTGCTGTTGCTCAAATTAGCACAAATCAAAAATGAGTCTTTTTCAATGAGTTTCTCTTTATCCTCGTGTCTCAGAAAACCTCCAAAATAATGAGACAAACTCAACTGAAAATTTATATATAAATTTATATATTAAAAAGTTATAAACTGAAAATTTTGACTAAAGCAGAGGGGTATTTTGGCAGCTGTGATTCAGTCTTCACTTTGAAGTGAAAAAGTAAAACATGACTCAGTGAATTTTCTGATAGCAGAATTAATCTCATCTTATACAGGGAAAAATTAATTCTAGGTCAGATTCCTGTTTATTTGTTCTTTGAAAACATTATCTTCTTGCTGGAAAACAGTAGTGCTTCCATCTATTACATAGTAGGCTAAGCAACTAAGACCTGCAGTCTTGCTAGCTTCAGTTGAATTGAAGAGTGACTTAATGTACGTTAGAAGCAGAAGATCAGCAATCTTTGCAAGACTTGCACTCCCCATAACCCATGTTGTTGAACTTATGTTCAATTTTACGCTGAAGATAACAGGAGGTAAACTTCTAGAGTTTATGATACTGCTCTTTCTAGGAAGTCTGTTGGTATAATTAAACCTCAGTTGAAGCCTGGAAAGTAGGGTAGTGCCTGTAGGATGTATCTGTTCTAGTTTCCTCTGTCACGGAGTGGGAATGCTGTTCCACTTTACCTTCTGACACCAGCTAATGAGATCTGCTAATTCACAGTGCTTACCTGAATCTTCACAGGTCCCAGTACTTGAGCTCAGAGTCGCTCAGCTGTGAAATCCTGCATTCCTGTGCAAGCCACCAGATATTGCCACCATATTCTTCTTAAGCATCTGTCTTTTATATAAAAAATAGGGTTGTTTCTTCCTATGTTTTTATATATGCTATTTTTTTCCATTCAGTGTATCCATGTGTTTGGCATTTGTGTGTGGTGTGGTTTGTTTTTTGCTTGTGCTTTTTAAAAAAAAAAAAAATAAACAATTTTTTTTTTTTTCTGGTGATGGTGGTCTAGTCCCTCAGGATTTGCTAGATATCAGTGTCTGACCTCAACAGTTGGATCCTGTCAAATGTCTGGGTGAGAGCACAGCTGGGATCATTAATTAGTCTGGGAACACTGGCAAGGCTGGAGAGGGTGATGTTAATGTTACCTGGGCTAGAATCAAAAAGACCTGTCAAGTGTACTTGCCTTCAAATGTTTTGCCTTGTTGATATTTTACACCATGGATGTAATTTTCTTGAAAAACAAGTATTTCTTATTTTCAGTATTTCTTAATGTATGTTAAACTTGCTTTCTTAAATCATTCTTTTATTCCTTGGGGAATGGTGGATTCTGGGTAGTCAGCTATTTAAATGTTATTTTTCAAGTACTGTTTCAGGCTGAGTATCTAGCAAATATCAATTATTTAATGATTGCTGTGATGTATTTAAATAAAATGAAGAGCTGTGCAGAGAAGGCAGGGTGCCAGCTATGTAAAAATTAAAGCTGGGCCTTCAAATAGGAAATAGTAGGGAAAATGAATAACAAATGTCACAACTTCTGACCACTCAAGTGTTGTTTTTTTTTTAAAAAAAGTGTTTCTAGGGATTAGAATACATCAGTCCTTTTGAATTCATTAGCTGAATCAGTTTAAAACTTACTTAGTTTCCAGATGAACAAATGCATGGTATGTGCTCAGAATTTTTGCAGAAAGATACTCATCTTGGACTGTCACCATGAAGGTCACAAATGCCATTTCTAAATGTGATTGTGGAGATTTTCTATTTTTTTAAAAAACTTTTCCACCCTATTTGACTATTGATACACTGTAATGTGCTTACAACTTTATCAATGTCTGTGTAGCCTGGACAAGCAAGAATCCATTTTACAGGATGGCAGTGTGTTATGTGCCCCAGCCCTCAAAGGCTTAACTGTGTGGTCTCGCTCTTCAGAAACAAATGTGGTTGCATTTTGTGTTGTGTGTGGGATGCAGGGTTTTGTTGGTTTGGTTTGGTTTCTTTTTTTCATTGCAAGTTCATTTCATTTTGAAATTAAGTTCTTATAATTTGGGGAGGCAGGAACTTAGTGTTGCACTGTTCCACATAATCATCTGTTGTTACTTTGTAAGTAGAGTGCACTTTTTTCCTTTATTTAGAATTATGAAGGAAGAAACCTCTCACTCAATCTCAGCGTAAGGAAATCGATTACATGTCATGTCAATTGATTCATATCATTTACAGAAGCTGAGAGAATGTCCTGGGTTGGAAGGGACCCACAAGGGTCATCGAGTCCAGCTTCTGTCAATTACATGAAGTTATTTTCCAAATACTTTTAAATCTATGCTTCAGCAGTGCAAAAGATAGAAAGTAAAGACAATAATCTTATATACAGAAAAAAATATTTGCCTAATAAATCATGTGATATTCTAACATCATTTTTTTCTTTAACAGGTATCTTTCAGATGAAGGAATTGAGGCTTGCATAAGTTCCTCTGAAAAAGTTAATACAAATGACATTATCCTTGTTGCTCTTAATGTAAGTTATGATTGTGAAAACTTTTTTTCTAATGTATTATATTAAAAATGATATATCTAATGGTTCAAGTACAGGTTTGTGTGGCTAATTAAGTGTACCATTGTCTGCGTGATTTACATAAAGGGCAGAGTACCTGTCTCTCTCCTTGTGTGTTTGAGTTGTGAATTTTATTTGGAAATAAAACCTGTTCCAAACTGTGAAACGTGAAGGAGAAAAATGAACATAGTTTGAAGTAGGAAAGTATTTTTATGTTTATGAAATGTAAATCTAAAATCGAAGTACAAGCAGTAATAAAATAGGAAGTGTTGTGTACTGACAAGGCAATGAAATTGTAGCAGAAAATACTAGTTTGTTGGAATGAATAAAACACCTGTACGTAGTTTGACTTTTGGACATGGTACTCCTTAAAGCATATTTAAATGAATGGTGAATTTTCCTGTGACATGTACGTGTTTATATAACTACAAACATGTTTTTTTGATTTACTGTAGAAATTGGAATTAGTAGTCATTAGAGCCACAAAGATGATTAAGGAAATAGAGCATCTCCCTTATGAGGAAAGGCTGAGGGAGCTGGGTCTCTTTAGCTTGGAGGAGACTGAGGGGTGACCTTATTCATGTTCACAAATATGCAAAGAGTGAGTGTCACAAGGATGGAGCCAGGCTCTTCTCAGTGACAGCCAGTGGTAGGACAAGGGGCAGTGGGTACAAACTGGAACACAGGATGTTACACTTAAGTATGAGAAGAAACTTCTTTTCAGTGAGGGTGACAGAACACTGGAACAGGCTGCCCAGGGAGGTTGTGGAGTATCCTACTCTGGAGACATTCAAAACCCGCATGGACATGTTGCTGTGCGACCTCACCTAGACGTTCCTGCTCCGGCAGGGGGATTGGACTAAATGATCTTTCGAGGTCCCTTCCAATCCCTAACATTCTGTGATTATTCCTGACAACAAATAAATATAAAAATATACCTGATAAAGAAACAACTTGCAAGCAATAAAGCTTAATACTTGTAAGGACTCAAAGGTGTGCATGTGAATTCCTATTTTTCAGAATCCTAGTATATACATTGTTGGTAAAAATTAGTAAATCTGATCCTTTTCAGTAACAAACAAACAGAAAACAGCTACTTAATCCATGTATTTGTTACTTATTTTTAATATATTCTGTGAACATCAGGAGGTAGAGTTTTGTCAATTTTACCTTTTACTTGTTTAAAACTTAGTCATCCACACTCAGAAGTTTTAAAGCTTGTACGTGCTGTGTATAGATTTATGTAAAATCTGTCCTTTGTAATAACTATGTGTACTTCCAAGGGGAAAAAATGTACTTGAAAGTATTCTTTCTTGATGAAATTGTAAATGAGAATTGTTAGGAATTATTTTGCCCATCTTTGAGATTCAACCTCTACTGATTTAAGATGATATGCTGACAAGAGTATCCCTTCCACTCCTTGCATTTATTCTTTGAAGCATGTGTTCAATCACTCTTATGTATGAATGCACCAGTTCATGTAATTAATTTGGAAAGGAAATAAAGCAAAATTATGATGCAAAAATGCAAAGAATATACAACAATACATGCAGAGAATAAGCATTAGGTTTCTGGGTTGTAGTAGCATGCACAAATTCTTTAATTGACTGTTAGAGACATGTTTCAGGCAGAAGAAACCAAGAAGTCAACCAAGTTTTTTAAATTTGTTTTTTGTATGTGTGAATTGCTTAAATAAGTATGAAATAGATATAAATGTAGCTTCATTCCTTCAGATGCTTTTATTTTGTATAACATCTTGCAAAGAGTTTGTAAAAGTTGTCCACTTCCTGCTGCTGTGATTGCAAAGCGTCTTACTGGAGACTTGTCAATTATCTGGATATGGAACATGCTGGAACAATTTATAGGAGCCTGTGTGCTATTCAGAGATAAATAACTGACTGATGACAGATCACTTCCCTCAGGTGGGCTCAGTTTGAAAACTGAATGTACCTTCTTATCACTTTCTGTGGATCTCTTGTGCAATAGAAAGTGGGTTGAGCGTTTATCCACTAAATAGATACTCAGAGTAAATACACTAAAAACATCAGTACAAGTAGTTTTCTATTTGTAGGGTACCAATGTTTGTCACTGAAAAAACAGAATAAAACACTTGTTTACAGTGTTTTAGATACTAAAATATCGTGTTGCTCAGTTCTAGATTAGGATGCTGGAACAATAATCCATTGACGTATATTAATGGCAAGTTAGTGTACAAGTTCCAGGAGTAATTACTTTTAACCCTTCTTTTGTAAGTGCTTATGATCATAATAAATACAGAAAGCTTTTAGGTTCACTACAGTAATCTGCACCAGCATGTTCTATTTAAAACAACAGGTTTATTTCAAGCAAATGAGTTTAGAAAGCATAGGTTTTTAAGATGCACTGCTGTGCTTTATTTTCCTTACAAATGTAAATGGACTAAAAACCTTTACACATTGTAAAGTCTAATTAGTTTTTACTCCATTTCCTAATTTCATGTGCTGCACCTTTTAGCCATCCAGTGCATCCTTTTGTCACATGTCACCCTGATTGCTATGCTTGTCCAAACAACCTTAGGTGGGATAAGTGCTTTTGTGGAGATTTGTTCCTTTGATCATAGGAATTCTTCAGTTCAATGTTGTCAGTTGCCATGCTACACAGTTGCTGAATAATGTTATTTAGGTGTCTGCCTCAGTTCTAAAAGAAGTAATCAGACATTTGAGTTAAGAAGCATTTAATGGAAGTATGATGTAACCTTTTACTCCAGGTATAATTACAAAAATCATCCCAAACTTTTATGAAGGATTTGTGCATGTAAAAACACACAAAGTAAAAATGCTTTTCTCTAAGTGCCAGATGGAGAGCAAAGAAATTAATTTACCTATATTAAACCTCAGAGTTGTGTCAAATAAACATTATTTTGTCATTTTATCTACTAAAGGCATTTTAATAATCTTTGAAAATGTGCTTAAAACAAGAATATCTTTTAAAAGGCAAAAGAATTTCTTTTGTAAACTCCTTTAGTTGATTTTTTTTTTTTTCATCATATGCATTCATAAGGACGGGGGTTTTTTATAGTCTGTAAATAGTTGCCGTTGTAGAAGAAATACCCTTTTTAATTTTTTATTATGATTTTTTTTTTTTAAACAGGAGATGTTAGGTTAATATTTTCTTGTCTTCTGTATTAATTTCAGACAGATTTAAGAACGATTGGCAAGAAGTTCCTCCCCAGTGACATCAATGGTGGAAAAGTGGAAAAGGTAGACAATATTTTTACCTCACTTTTTCTATGTTCTGTGATTTCTGTGTGATAACAGCTTTCTATGCTGCACTGGTCTGGTTTTGTCATTATTTCACATACAAAAGGACCCAATATTTGAGTATATTATAGGATAAATATATTAACATATTATTTTGTCCACTAGGCTTCCTACAGAGAGAACTCTTCTATTTCTCAACTTTGTACTGCTTAAATAGAGTGAACAATCTTAGTAACTTAAGTTACCACTCAAAAATAATTTAACCTATTTGATCATGACATGGTATCAGAAGTTACTCTTTTCTCCTCCTTTATTTTTGGGAGGGCAATCAAAGCAGGTTATGAATAAAGCAAAGCAGCTGTATGATTTTGATACATGTTGATGCTGTGTTACTTTGCTTACTGATCTACAGTATTACAGCTATAGACTTAATGTAATTTTCCTGTGACTATGTATCCTATAAATTATGTGGATAAACCATGTTAGATGGTTCTGGAGAAACTTTTCACTACCATTGAAATTCCAATAGTGATAAATCATGGGGTGTTTTTTTAAGACAGTAAGATTGATAAGAAAGGCTGTTAAGAACTGTTAGGATTTTTTTTTCTGGTGACGCTATTGTCTAAATGGAACAGTGAGTGCTGCAGACACTTTCTTCTACAAGAACAACAGCAGGAATGTTGTTGTCAGATGCGAAAAGCCCACTTGAGAGATAGTGTATTGCAGGATCATAGCTTCTGGCCAGGCAGTATTCTATGCATGCAACACATTGCTTAATAAATTAACTTTCTGGGAAAAGTTTTATTAACGTGGAGCTATGTTTTTTGCAGGTATTAGTTAAAAAAAAAAATCTGGTTGTTTACCTGTTTAGGTTTCTGAATAACATGCTCTTCAAGATATTTCAGTGCTTAAAAATTTTTGTACCACCTACAAAAAATTGATTTAGCTGTTCTTTATATCTATGATTTTAATATTTTTCTTCCTCTTCAGTATCGTGTTTCTGAAATACAGAAAACAAGCAAAATAATTGCTTTTTATGCCATGTTTTTATGCTGTTTTTTTCTCAGTTGCTTAATTGGAGTCTTACTCAATTTTTCATTTCAGATCATGTAATATTCACGATGTCCAAATTTATTTGGTTAAATGCAATCCTTCAGAGTATGAAGGTCTTATGTGTGGTAATGCTTGCTTTATTTAGTTACGCTGTTGAAACATTATTTCAGTTCAAAATGGCTGTAATTGTAGTGTGTTATCAGAGTTTTGCTGTATAATGGTAAAATTTCTTTAGAGGGAGTTGTTCAGTTTTTATTAATCACTTGAGAATATACCTAGTAACTTGTCTATTTTCTTTAGAGAGAATGTTTTCTAGATTTCTGTTATTATGTAGTTCGCGTGGTCAATTAAAGGTAAAAGTGTCATTAATATCCTAAAAGCTTTGATGGACGCTATATATGAGAAGCTACTTACATGCTTCAAAATGTTTGCTTCTAGTTTAACTGCTCAGGTCATCACTTGGGTTTTTCAGGTGTCTCCGCTCAAACAAGTGAAGGTGCAATTGTGCTGTTTGTTTCCACAAAATATAAAACCTCTGCAGAAAAATGAGAGATGTGTGCTTGAAAACTGGTGGTTAGTGCTTTGAAATACCTGTGAGATAACAGCTACCCTTTCATGGGAAAAAACTTCTGCACTTGTACACACACAAATACTTCTGTATTTTGTAAAACTGAACATTTCAGAAAATGAAAAAGCTGGAAAGGTGGGGAAAAAAAATCCAATTCTAGTTAATTTTCAAGGATCCCTATTAAACTTGCTGCTCTCCCCTCAGGGTATGTTCTGCTTTTTTTGCTGTGTGTCCTTTTGAGGGTCCTTGTTTGTGGTACTGGCAATACAAAACAGTATATATGTAGGATCCTAAATAAAAAGACAAAAATGAACTGTTACTGAATAGGATTTCATAAATTTCTGCATGGGATTATCTCACAGTTGATGGAGATAGAAGACTGGATAATGGGACTGAATGCTGCAGGAATCCAGTCCTATCCAAACTTTCCTTTTGAAACTTAGTGTGAATCAAGGTATTTCTGTTTCCCAGATTGTCTGAAGGTTGAGAGAGATTAGTGCTTACAGACTCCTTCCATTTTTAGTGGTTAAAGAGTGAAAATACAGAGCAAAAGGGTTTTGTTTGTTCTCTCTTATGTAATGACTCCTGACAACAGTAGCAGGAATTGCAAGAAGCTGGAGGAAGCAAGCCAGGACAGAAGGAAAACATGCCCCCTAGTGGTCTTGGTTAACATCAGTTGTTTGTTCAACAAATAGCATTTCTTAAATCATAGGGACTTACATATCAGTATTATCAAGTAGCCAAGATTTTTTTACATGTGAACATCAAGTAAAATTTAGTTGCATCTGACTTTAATCAACTGTCTTTATTTGGATCATACATTGTAGAAAGTTATTCTAAAAAAGACCCCAACAAACACCTGCAAACCATTTGCTGCAGGATAGTAATTCTCCAAGTTTTGAAAAGAAGTAATGACTGCACAGAAAAAGTCCATGTTTGAGAAAGATTCTTACTTATAGTTTTTAGCCCAGACTTTTAGATAGTATATTAAATCTTTGCTTTCTTAACCGTAGTGTTTCCTTTTTTTTTTTGAGTAACATAAACAAAATCTGGCTGCTTAATAACTGCTGGTATTTAGCTTGGAATATATACGGATATTTTATATTACAGAAACTATGTGTTTATAAAGGAGAGTATTTGCTTTATATAAGTAAAGAATATGGTTGGGATAGGAGTGACTCCTTAATGTGATCTCTCAGAAAGCAGTCACTTGTGGTTCAGAAATGCTTCAGGAAACAATAGAAATTATATATTACTATTGTTCCTCTCATCCAAGACTAGAATCGATTTTATTTATGTCTTGAGAACACATGATATATTTCCATCTTGCATAGAAAATAACTTTTATTTTGTAGTGTTAGTGTAATAGGCAAATATTTGCATAAAAGCTGGCTTAGGGTCCTGGTGTAAAACAACATGGGTTTTTGACCGTTATAGGTAGTTATCAACTTCAATCATTAATACACAGAAATGTTTTATTCACTCATTTGTATCTGTGTTTTGTATGGATTAAAAAAAAAATAATATTACCAGCCTTAACCACAAGATGGCCACATTTGCATAGTATTTGAAAAAGCTGAACCCACGTATTTCCATCTAGATGACTATATGCCATAAATATAGGTTAAGTATTTTAATGGAATAAAAATGCAAAGAAGACTATATAGTTATAATGTATAATTTAGTAATGATGTTATGTTCAAGGCATAACTTGTTTTCTCTTGCGTATTTGCATTCCATTACAATAGAAGCATTCATTCCACGAGCATTCAGAAAGAATTTCATTTCTGAGCTCTGAGAGTTGCTTTTTGAGTACCGGCAGATTGATGGCAAGCAGTTAAAACATAAGTTGCCAGGGATTCTAATTCTTGTTCAGGGTTACTCATATGCTTCCCAACTTCCATCTAATTACTGCAACTAACTGTGCTTTGCTGCCTTTAAATGCCACTTCGTTTGCAGATTTTTGGTTTCCTACAGGATTTTTTTTTTTTTCCTTAGAAAAGAAAGGTGGTGGGGGTGGGAATGATCAGATATGCTGTTCCAGTTACAACTGATCTGCATTTACCAAAATTACTCTAGTCTTGAGGTGCTCATCTTCACCTTCAAGTGAGAGTGATTGCTACATCATATCTCCTGATGTAACTGCATTTGAAACTGCCTGTGTCAAAAAAATATCCTACATAATTTTAGCCACTTGCTTATTTTTTTCCAATTGAGATGATTTTGACAAGACTATGAGTGCAGTAATACTGACAGATCAAACTGAGGCATAGTCTTTTTAGAAACAGCTGTTTGGCAGCTTTACGTAACCTGTGGGCCTTGAGCTCTTCACCTTGATCAGTGTTTTGATTGTGTTCTTAGCTCCTAATGCCTATTTCAGGAGCTCTTAAAAAGGCATGATTACTTCTGTGTTTTTGACAAAAAAGCATGTAATGTTAGATATAATCTACATTTTTGTGAGGGGCTGACTGGTTTTTGGTTTCGGACCAGTTTAAGTGTGTGAAAGCCTCTAGGAAGACAGTGCCATAGTAGTCTTGAAAAGAGTAGAATATTGTCTAGTTGCTATACTGCAAAACTTGTTGAAAATTATTAGATAGGAATTGGACATGGTTTAAAATTTTATCTCTGTAGGGATCTGAAGAGATTGGTTTATTAGAATATGGAGTACTTTGGTGAGCTCTGGGGCCTACAACATAAGAGGGACATGGACCTGTTGAGGCAGGTCCAGATGAGGGCCATGGTGATGGTCAGAGGGCTGGAGCACTTAGTCCCTTCCAGTCAGTGTGTGTAGATAATGTTTCAGGGTTGTGGGTTTTTTTTTTGTTTTGGTTTTGTTTTGTTTGTTTGTTTGTTTTTTTGAACATGATGTAATATAAGTATTTAGATTAGTTTCTTCATATTGGAGAAGCCTATGGGCTAGCTACACATGAACAAATGATAGGAATGTTGTTTCAATTAATTTAAACTATGTCCAGAAAGACGTGAATAAATCATATCACATAATACTGTGGATTTTTGTTTATTTTGGGTTTTTGTTTGTTTGTTTGTTGTGTTGTTTTTTTTTCTTTTTTTCCTCAGAGTAATGTGTGTTCTTGAATTAGTGCTGATAGCCTTTATGGATAAAGAGGAAAGAGTGGAATGTGGTATGTCTCAATGACTTTTTATTAAACTTCCATTTCCAGTCATTCCTCTTATGCCTTTTTCTGCTCTTTCAGTTTTCAGATTCTGAGTTATCCAGTGGTTTGCCCATACGTTAATGTAATACCTACACTGTGAATATTATAATGAAATTATATAGTATAAGATATTATTATTATATTTTTCACCTTGAAAAAGTAGGCAGAGCATTAATTATGGGGTTAATGATGGATAAAGCTAATCTTCATTCCTCAGCTCATTTAACCTATGTTCTGTACTCTTATTTTAATCCTTTAGATCAGGAGTGTCCTACTTATTTTCACTGGGGACCACATCGGCCTCGCGGTTGCCTTCAAAGGGCCGAATGTAATTTTAGGACTGTTACATTTATACAGTCCTAAAATTACATTCGGCCCTTTGAAGGCAACCGCGAGGCCGATGTGGCCCCCAGTGAAAATGAGTCAGACACCCCTGCTATGGATTCTAAGCACTGAAAGCTGTTTATACTGCTACTCTGGCACATAAAATGCAATTTCTTTGTTTTTCTACTTGTTTCTCCTGTTTTAGTTTTTTGTTTGTTTTTTTTTTTTTAAATTAAATTCATTTGAATTGCTTTTCATAGCATTCTAGCCTTAATATGTGTGCAATTGTTTGCCCAGTTTGTAAATAACTCCTGGAGAGAACAAGCTACAGCTGTACTGTGTGAAACTTCAGGGTGAAGGCATTACCTAAATAATAATATGGGAATGTATACAACAAAACAGTTACAAGATCACAGAGTGGGTGAGGATAAAAGGGATGATCATCTGGTCCAACATCCCTGCTTAAACAGGATCACCCAGGGCTGGGTGCCCAGGACCACGTCCAGATGGCTTTCCAGTGTCTTCTGAGATGGAGACTCTGCAGCCTCCCTAGGCAGCCTGTTCTAGTGCTCAATTTCAAATAAAAATAATCCTTTAGCTTCTGAGAAATCCTTCATCCCAGATACTGCATTTTCCTTGGTTTGATTTGAAGCCATAAATGATGCAGATGCCTTCAAATTTAAAGTTTATTTGAAGGTGTCAAGAATAGGAAAATTACATAGAAAATTTCATTTATGTTATTTGCTATTGCCTTAAGGTCACAAAACCATTTAAGATGTGAACTCTATAGAGTGCTAATTTTATTCCTGTTAGTGACAGTTTTCTTCCTCCTCTTAGTATGATTTCATGCTTTAATAGTATTCCAAAGTATTTTCCTTTCTCTTCTGTTCTCATCCTAGATAAAGTTCATGTTTCCTCATCTTCTAATTTATTTAGTTTCACTGCTTCTATTCTTTTCTTTATTTATCTCACTCTTCTTTTTGTATATCCATCTCCTGGTTAGTTGCTCTGATTTTATGTTCTTCTGGGCTAACTAGGTCTGTTTCTCAAAGGGAAGAAGTTGATGAAGTTGTCACTTTTTCATCTTGTCTGCTGTCTTAGATGCTAGAGGTCAGCTGAGCAGCTGATTTTATTTCTCAGAGGGTTCAGAATGACTGTGTACTCAGCTATGACATAAATGTGATGAAGTGTGTTTGTGGGGCAGGTTTTGTTTGTTTTTTTGTGTTTGCACCTGTTTGAAGACGCTGTGTTACTAGTTAGTTTTTATAAAGCAATTTTACTTTAATTGTAGTCGTTGTAATAATTGTAAATGAGACCCTGCAGTACAGCACGTGAAATCTTATCTGCACTCCATAGTATGTTTGAAGTGACAATAGTTGTGATTTTGCTTGTTTGCTCCCCTCACCTCTTTTCTTTCAGTTCTTTTCCATAATCATTGCAGAGATGTATGAAGCATCACAACAGTTTCCCTGAAAAAGCCATTTTTATCATACTTTTGAATGTACAGTACATGAACGACAGAAATTGAACATGACTGCCTGATCAAATTGAACTTTCCTTTGCCTGGGACCATCTGTTAGCATGTCTAGATAGTACAGTGTGTTTGCTTCATAGTGTTAACAGTTTTGTCTTTTCTGTTTTGCGTATGTAGCTGGAAGGGCCATGTGTTCTGCAAATACAGAAAATACGCAATGTTGCTGCACCAAAGGATAATGAAGAATCTCAGGCTGCTCCCAGAATGTTACGTTTACAGATGACCGATGGACACACAAGCTGCACAGCTATAGAATACAGTAGCATGTCAAAAATAAGGTGAACAACTTTATTTTCAAAGTTTTGCTCTGATACTTAAATATCCTTAAAATAATGGAAGTATCCTTAGTAATAAATGGAAGAATTGCATGACAGAACAGGTTTTTTCCTTCTCAAATTTTATATATAAAGGAGAACCTTAAATTCAGCATGCAAAGGTGTATATGAATGTAATTTACAATACTATTTATGCTGAAGTACACAATGGAAGAAGGTGGATTTTTGCAGTCATCTGATGAGTTGGAGTTTACATCACAGACAGCGTTTGGGGTGTGTGCAAACTTGAGCCAAATTCCCTATTGTTGGTAGCAGCAGATCTTATGTCTGACGCTGGAGTATCACAGGCCTGACACACCTAACTTAATGCAACTAGTGCTGCTTCACCATGGGCAAGACTTTAACTTGAACTGAATTAGCAAGTATTTCTTCGGTTAAAAACAAAGGATAAGAGAGCTAATTACTGTTGAATGTGAGGATTTTTTGTGTGTTTGATTATGAAGATGCTGAAAATTATTTCTAGTGTTTAGTCTCTGGAGTCATCGTGTGCTTTGCTCTTCACCCTAGTATAGCTGACTTTGATTTTAAAGAAATCTCCTCTCTGCTAGCTGCAACAGTTAGATATAGATATATACCACATTTTTAAATGTCATCTTGTACTGTTAAACTGCTCCTTAGCAGGAGCCAGCTTGCAGTTTCGAGTGATGCTGTCTTAAAAAGTTGAACACAATCATATTTTAATTTTAGCTTAAACCAGCAGAACTTAGAATGTCATATTCCAACATGAATTTAAAGAGAGGAGAAAAGGAAGGGAAAAAGGCTCCTGTGTAAGTAGATTCTAAATCACAGAATACTTTAATTGGAACACTCAGTGGAAGACTTAATTTGAAAGCTTTTAGATAAAAGCTCAAAAATGTCAGAGAACTCATCACTCTGTACTGATGATGTGAGCTCTTGATTTCAAGTAATACAGTATGAAAAATTAATTTGTGTTGTATGTGGTTGTTTCACGTTTGAGGTTAGATCATTAACCTGGAATAATATGCTGTTTCAGTACATAGTGTTTCTTTGAAATAAATAAAAATCAGAGTTTTATTTTAAATTAGAATTTCTTCATTATTAGGGTTTTCATTTACTCCCCTTTGCATAATTTTCATTTTTTTGCTGTATTTATTTCTTGCCTGTTTTTTATGATCTCATTTTTTTTACTTTTATCAGAACAATACCTAAAATCCATTCATATTGCTAAGGTTAATGCCACTAGGTCTGAAATTGGCTGATTCCACTGTAAATGTTCCTTACCTTCCTTACCGTGTGGTATGGTCCTGTGATTGTAACAATAGCTTTAGCATATTTTAAAGAGGTTATTGCTGCTCACTCTGACTGTATCTTGTTTCTCACAAGAAAAAACATAGTTTCCAGATTGTTGTTCTTATCATATCTTTTAATTAGGGGTCGAAGATGCGTGATCTTTTATACATCTGCTGTTATTTTTCATAGGGTAGATATGTTCTTGTGGGAGTTGACCCCAAAGAGCGTCCTTATGTTTTTAAATGATGCATGTTTTTTACATTTATTCTGGTACAGTCCTGACTGTTTGTAATATATAGAAAGCTTTTTTTCTAACAGCTCTTCATTTTTTCCCAAGTTAAATGTCTAAAATAAATGAGATGATTAACCATCTGGAGTTCCTCTATTTATTAACTATAAATGCATCCTAGGATGAGGAACTTAGACAACTGACTTGGAGACATCTTCTGTTAGTCTAAACAAATCACATCCTTAGTTTCGTATTGTTAAATTGGATTTTAACCAAACAGACAATTTGCAAACATTCATCTCTGTTAGAATCTAATTTGCAATATGGCATTTTTGTGTAATGAGTTGGAAGTGTTCCAAAAAAGCTATTGAAAAGTGCTGTGCATAGTGAAGGAATTATTGCAAAGATTTTTTTATGTGACAATAGTGGAAGTATAACAAGAGTAGAATTTTATGGTTTTGGTGACGGAATATTAATAAATGTATTTGAAGTATTTGACTTTGTTTCTAATTCTAGCCTGAACACTCCACCTGGAACGAAAATTAAACTTTCAGGAATTGTTGAAGTGAGAAATGGATTCTTGCTGTTGGATGACGGTAACACAACAGTTCTTGGAGGTGAAGTGGAGCATCTTATAGAAAAGTGGGAATTACAAAGGGTGAGGTAACACCACTGGAAATACTTGTCTTACAGGATGCATATTACATTTAATGACATCAAGCTTAATGTGTTGATTGTAAGCCTTCATATGATAAGCTTTTAGAACTTGGGGATGCAGCCAAATACATGTAAATAGGTCCTATGTATAATGTTGCAAAAGAAAAAAAAATGTATTTAGAATCATAGAAATATTTCTGTTGGAAGCGATCTCCAGGATCATCAAGCCCAACCATAATAACGATAACCTAACCTAGCTCTAGCACTAAACCATGTCCCTAAAACCTTGTTTAAACACCTTTTAAACACCTCCAGGGATGGTGACTCAACCACTTCCCTGCGCAGCCTGTTCCAATGCCTGACAACCCTTTCCATGAAGAAATGTTTGTTAATATTCGATCTAAACCTCCCCTGGCACAAGTTGAAGCTATTTCCTCTTGTCCTATCACTTGCTACTTGGGAGAAGAGACCGGCACCCTCCATGCTACAACCTCCTTTCAGGTAGTTGTAGAGAGCACTAAGGTCTTCTCTCAGCCTCCTTTTCTCCAGTCTGAACAGCCCCAGTTCCCTCAGCTGCTCCTCATCAGACTTGTGCTCCAGGCCCCTCACCAGCTTTGTCACCCTCCCCTGCACTCTCTCTAGTACCTCAGTGTCCTTCTTATGCTGAGGGGCCCAAAACTGAACACAGTTCGGTATTCAAGGTGCGACCTCACCAGTGCTGAGTACAGTGGCACACAATATAAGTGATCTTTGCATGGGTCAAACACATGAAATTTACTTCAGTGCAACCTTGGGTAGTTGCTTTCCTAAACAGTGTGTTTGGTACCAAAATATTATAGAATGATGCCTCTTAAAACTGCCATCTGCAGACTATATTTTTGAGACAAAAAAACCCAGTAATTGTATGCAAAGCGTTGAAGTTGGTAACATTAAATATGAATTCTGTATTGCAGATTTCATCAGTGCTTTAGTTAAATTTGTGATTAGAAAGATGAATTGGAGAGTTTAAAAATCTTTCAACAAGCCATAAGTGCTTGTAAACCCGTTTACTCCATTTTAGCCTTGTTCCTGTCCCAAGCGACCAAAAGTTGGAAGACTTTTTCATACATTTCCTCACAAATAAGTGTAAGTTCCTAGGGCAGGAAGTTGTGACCCTGCTACAAACATTCCCAAATGCTTACCAGATCAGCTGTCACTACTACTGCACACATACATTTCTACATCTTTACATCCACATCTCTGAAACAGAGTAGCTGCTTATGAAAACCATGCTTATGAAACGTCATTTCTGTTTAAAGTACTTGTTTTATTGTTGCTGATGTGAAGTTTGGCACGGCCATTATTGTTACGAGTAGCCTTTTTCAGTGTTATTTGCATTTTTATGTATTTGAGAAACTGAGCCAAAATTTATTTGAAATGTGGTTTATGCAGTGTCCACTCTAGCTTCTGTTTGGCATCATTTCTGTGCTTTTATAGTTGAAAATAGGTTTTTAAAAACATTTCTAGTTTTAAAGGGAGCTGCCTGTTTGATTAAAAAGAAGGCTCTGAGGCCAACAGCAGAATCATCCCATTCTGTTGGGTTTATTCATATTTAGTATGAAGTCTTGTGAGTTTTCTCTGCAGTTAAAAAACACTTAAATTTTAAGATTGTTCAAGGTGGAAAAGAGACAAGTAGAAGTAACACGTTGTTAAGAGTGCTGTCTAATTGGTAAGAGAAGGGTCAATAGAATTAATTAGCTTTACTGGTGATAATTTGGACAGTCTATTTTCATGTTTCTTCTGTCTGGGCTTCAACAAATAAATGTTGCTTTATGAAAATTTGTTTTTGAGGTCACTGTCAAGAAATATCTTGGAACGTGTTCTGTTTACAAGAAAGCAAACCATTTAATAACTATGATCATGCTGCAGACTACAAGTTTTAGCACTTCTTTTTAGTCACTTCTGTTGGCTTTATGTGATATGTTTAAAAGAGAGGTAACTAAGTTTTCACTGATTCACTCTGGTAAGATAAAATATAAGAAGTTAACTATTGCCTTTTGCTGTCCCCTCAATCCTCTGGTTCCATCCTGCGATTTGCTAAGGTATCGTTTTCTTTTTCTCATTGACCAGCTCACAGCGCACAGTCAGGTTCCCAGCATAAATGTGGCCATGTCAGAAAAGCTGTGGGTGACAACAAATCAGTTTGGACAGGTGAACCAAGACCACAGGAAATTGTAGTTCCAGTTCTATATCTGGACTGACAGCTAGACATAGAGCGCTCAAGCAAGTCTATAGAAGCCAGATGCTACTTTCATAGTAGTGTCCTCATGAACTCAGTGTTTCTGTCCTGTTCAGAAAGCTTTACAGAAGAGAACAGTTGACAGCTAACCAAGATTGTCAACTCTCAAAGAAACTTAAGTGAGGACATTGCCATTCCTTATCTAATCTTGCCAGTGAAGCTTAAGTAAAATGCTGAACTGTGTTTGCGTAAAAAGACAGAAAAACTTGTTATTTGTGCGACTACGTCAAATTACTTGTTTTTGAAGCCTTTTTATTTCTTTCCAATACAATATCCGAGAACTGTTAATTTGGCTTCTTGTGTAGATGAAAAACTAAGGATTTTTTTTTTTATAGTTATTAAAACAGCTAGTGCTATTAAGTCAAATAATACTACAAAATTTTAATTCTGAAGTTATTGTTCCTGTCTTAAATTATTGCCCTTGCACGTATCTCTCAGCTTCTAGTTGCATAGTTGTGTTACTATTTTGTTCCATTTGGAATGATGTTTGACATTACTTTTGGGAGGAACTGAGTTTTAGTAATGGAAAATTCACACTAGTAGTGTAGTGTATGTGGAATTAATGCAGTATTTTCACACTACAAATGTAGTTCATGTGGAATAAATATATTCTTTGTACCATTCAATTTTATTATAAGGTAATTCTTGCATAGAAATTTCTGGGTTTTTTTAAGTGTTACTGTTTAAGCGATGGTAAATAAATAAGGAAGGAGTAAATGGGATTGTTACTGTGTGGTCGTTTGAAAATATAAGTTAGTGTGTCATGGACTTCTTTAGGTGAGAGTACTGTTAGAAATAATTATTGCTTCATAGTGTTCCCAGTGTCCTGGTGATGACTGGTATTTCAATCAGTGAGGATCAGTATCTGCAAGATAATTGCCGGTACCCTTTTTATGAAGGAAGAGTACTTTTTGTTGCTGTTAATCAAAACATGGGACCGTCTGTAAGTGAAGGCTGAAGGAAATTTTGCTGAGATGATTGGTGAGACTGTTTGGTAGGCCCTTATATTTTTAAAATGCAGAATCTGTCAAATTATGAATCTCAAAGTAAAGTTCTTAAGTATACTTAGTGATTCTTTTTTGATGAAGGTGAGGCTAAGCATTGAGGTTACCTGATGGGGAAATTGAAGTAGTTTTATGTATACTTCCAAATTCACATTAGAAATAAATGTGAGGGGATAAGAGTATATGCTATCTAGGAGTTCAGTGTCATATTGTAAACCTTTGTTTCTTAAGCGATTTCCTAAGGAAATATTTTTTAATGTCACATTCCAAATACAGCATAAAGGGTGAAAGCTGCATACTGAATGTATTAACAAAAGAGCTTATTGTAAATGATAGTTACTGCTCTGCTACAAGCAAATTTAATCGTAAGTTAGAAATATTGTTCTTGTTGCCACTTTGCTTTTTATTCAGTGCAAAGTGGAATTTAATTTCCAAAGCAGTTGTTCTCACTTCTCAGCAGACAGTGCTACTTGAAAAGAAAGCATCAAGGCTATTATTTACCATTAGGCAGGGTTCTTTCATTCTGGATAACGATTTTATGCAATAAATTGTTATGATTCAGAACTCATATGGCTAAATGTTAGTAAATATGCAGTCAATTTTTAAGTGCTTTTTCGACATTTGCTAAATTACATGTTTGAGCAAGTTTGCAACAGTCTTTTGCTTGTATGTATTTCCTTGAGTTGGTTTTGGGAAAGAAAACACCCCAAACCCAAGTGAGACATGAAACTTAAGCATGTTATTTCTGAGTATAGGACATGAGGAGTTAAGTTTTACCAAATGTTAGAGTTCTTAGGCCATCATATCAATATTTTTTTTATAATTTGAGTGCTGGAGTTCATTTCAGAATTGCCTACATTTCTCTGCATCCAAAGAAACAACAGAAGTGGAGGATTTGTATCTAAAGCACCTGCCCTGGGGAGGCGAAGTGGCTTGGCCGTGAGATGCTCTTTGTTCTCTGCTGCTCCAGTTAACAGACACAGGAAGGTGTGAGGGTACTACAGGGATCAGCCTCTTGGTTTTAAGGCAGCACTTGAAGTGAACTAATTGAAACTAAACCAGAAGAAATTTGATTTCTGTTCTTCGAAGTGCTGCCTTAGAATTGCCCATGTAAATTATGTATGTAATTATGAGTGACTGTCCCAGTAGAACAAAAAGGGACAATAAGAAATGAAGTTGATAAAACAGATGAATTATAGAAAATACAGTTTTGAAGCATTTTAACAGCATTAAGGACCTATTCTTCCTTTTTCCATGTCTGAAGCCATATATTTCTTTGTAATGTGAAATACTTAACACATAACCAAATGGTGATTCCAAAGAATCACATTTTCTTGCAGATTGTTGCTGTTGTCACAATTTGTAAAGAAAGAGGTGTATAAACTGTGAACAGATACTTTAATGCAATGTTTTACAAATCCATCTTTTTACTGTTCTTGGCCACTAGTAACTTGTATCATTTGTGTGCTTTGTTTTCGAGCCTAGGTCACTGATTGCTTGATAGTGGCTGAGAGTTTAGAGCACTTCTATAGATATTACATATCGGTAGTTGTTATGCTTTTTATGCTCTTTCTGATCCAAAGATCTCCTGATCAATTTAGCATATGTACTGTACTTTTCATGAGACCACAGAGGAAATTTCCTAGAGGCACAGTGTTTTGTTTCCAAAAGTGGCAAAAGGAGATAGTTTTTAGGGAGAGCATGCAGCCTGAGCTCTTATACAGCCTTGGCATCCAGAATTGCTGTATTATGTTTTATCAGGGGATACAGTCTGGACTAATCCCTTCAATATTTGCTTATGCATGGGTTTATGAATTTCACAAAATAGTTGAGGTTGGAGTGGACGTCTGGATGTCATCTGGTCCAGCCGTCCTCCTCTGCTTAAGCAGGGCCACTGAGAGCCACTTACTCAGGACAATGTCCAGACAGCTTTGGAATATCTCCAAGGATGGAGACTCCACAGCCTCCCTGAGCAGTATGTGCCAGTGCTAAATCACCCTCATGGTAAAAAGAATGTTTTCTGATGTTCAGAGGGAACCTCCTGTGTTCCCGTTTGTGCCTGCTGTCTCTTGTACTGTCACTGGCCACCACTGAAAAGAGCCTGGCTCCATCTTTTTTACAGCCTTTCTTCAGGTATTTGTGTAGATTGATAGCATGCCCCCTGACCCTTGCCCTCTCTAGGCTGAATTGGTACAATCCCTTTTTACACATGCTGAAGCTGTTTGCCTTTACAGCCTCTAGCGGCTGCCAGTTCACTAGGCGCTATGGGAAGAAACATCTGCTGCCTCTTTGTGTGCTGCTTTGTTCTACTAGTGTCGATTTTGCTATACAACTGATTTTTCTGCATTTGCTGTATGTTTTGCCTTCATGATTTTGCAAATTTTCATAGTTTTCTGTGTCTCCCTGCCCCTCACCCAATCTTCACCTTAAGTACTTTGAGATTTTAAGTATATAATTAAATATGTTATATTAAGTATATAATTTCTGTTTTTTAGATTAAAATGTTGATCTTGCAAGTTTCATGTATTTTCTGCAATAGAGACATGTATCATATAATTTCTTTTCTCTTTGCAATTTATTAATCAACACTTTTCTTTTACAGAGTTTAGCAAAGCACAATAGGAGTAATATTGGAACGGAAGGTGGGCCTCCCCCTTTTGTACCTTTTGGGCAGGTATAGTGCACTTCTCTTTGTCATTTCATAAAAAAAAAATAAAAAATGATTATCTACTGGAACTTGTTCCAGTTAGGTAAAGGCCATCAAAATACTTTAGATCATGATGAGTCGGATCTATAAAATGTGCCTGTTTTTAAAAATATGCATTGATCCTGTCACTTTGTTGTGCCAATTTATATTTAACATTTTTCCTTTCAATTTCAAACTTAACATTTTATTTGGTATGTGGAGCCTTTGATTCTTCTGGATAGATCTTGTAAGTGCTAACGTGGTTCCTTCTTGAATACAAGAGGTATTTACAATAATTATATTACCTACATCATGAGCTAAGCTTAAGATGTAGAAGTCCTTATTTTTGACATTTTTAGAGGACAAGAGGAGTGTGCTTTCAGCAGAGACATCTAGATGTCATAGGTGTAGATTTTTACAATTGTATTATTTATCTAAAGTTGTTCTACTTTAATGGAATAAGACTGATTTTTTTTCAGATGAGAATAGGTAGAAAAGTGAATTAAAGTTTTCCTTTGGCTTTTCAGAAATGTGCATCTCACGTGCAAGTGGACAGCAGAGAGCTTGATCGCAGAAAGACTTTGCAGATGACAAATACTGTAAAAACTGTTGTGGAGAATGATGAGTTTGAAAAGCAGAGAACAGCTGCTATTGCCGAAGTAACAAAGAGCAAGGAGGTTAGAATGCACGTTGCAACATTTTACTTACTGTGATTATCTTGTTATTTTATGTATTTCTCTCTTAAATGATAAATGCTTTCTGATGTTTGTCTGCTTATAATTCTAGTCATGTATCTATAAAAAGATGAATCAAATATAGAGTCCTTCTGGATTGATGAGTATGTTCTCATTTTAAAGCAATAAACGTATCATAATATTTTATTGTAGATGTGATTTTGATTTGATACTGCTATGAAAAAATTTGGCTTTTACAGTTTAGCTAATGAGATTTAAGTAATAAATGCCTGTCATCAGTTTTCATCAGCTTTTTTCTCTTCTGAAAAACCCATGTTTCCCTGCATTCAGTCTGGAGGAATAGCTAGGATATTTAGTTCCATCATGTCAGATTTTTATGTCCTCCCTTGGTTTTCCTTTAAGCTTATTTTTCAAATTTGCTTGGTAAGTCATACAAACTAGAATTATATACCCTTTTTACAACATCATTAGGGCATAGGGGAAAGATACCTATCTAATAAATTAATCTTTTTTTCTGTGTGTACATTAGTGCTTTATTTCTTGATTTATTTCTTCTATTATAATCATAAAAAATACATCTGCATCAAATTTACTGCACTCTTTCTACTAGCTAAATATTAAGGCTTACTTTCATAAGTTCTGTTTACTGAAATGTTATTTTTGTGCTTATCTAAAGACCAAGACATTTGGAGGAGGTGGTGGTAGTAGCAGAAGTAATCTCAGTGTGAGTGCTGGAGGGAATCGAAACAGGGAACTGTTCCAGAAAGAGAAGATGATAACAAAACCTGAGGGAAAGAATGAAGGTGTCTACCGAGAACTGGTAAGGTGGAAGACTTAAATGGAACCTTAAACCTGTACTATTAAAAAAACCAAAACAAAACAAGCAACTCAAAAGCAATGTAACAAAAATAAACCAGAAGACCCTGACTTTAAAAAAAAAAAAATACCCTTCTACCCAAACACCCCCACAAACAACAGTAACAACAAAAAGCAAACAAATAAAAACCCTCAACAAAATAAAACAAACCGCAACAACAACAAAAAAAAGAAAACAAAACATCACCAGAAAAACACCACACAATTTTAATTGGGTAATTGTTTCAAGTATTGTGTTTTCTGTTTTTCTTGTGGGCTGTGAGAAATGTGCATTACATTGCACTGTAAAATGGCAGTACTTCCAATTTATCAAAACTTAGTATTATCACACAGAATCACAGAATGTTAGGGATTGGAAGGGACCTCGAAAGATCATCTAGTCCAGGCCCCCTGCTGGAGCAGGAACACCCAGATGAGGTTACACAGGAAGGCGTCCAGGTGGATTTTGAATGTCTCCAGAGTAGGAGACTCCACAGCCCCCCTGGACAGCCTGTTCCAGTGCTCTGTTACCCTCACTGAGAAGAAGTTTCTTCTCAAATTTAAGTGGAACCTCTTGTGTTCCAGTTTGAACCCATTGTCCCTTGTCCTACTGTTGGTTGTCACTGAGAAGAGCCTGGCTCCATCCTCGTGACACTCACCCTTTATATATTTGTAAACATTAATAAGGTCACCCCTCAGTCTCCTCTTCTCCAAGCTAAAGAGACCCTCAGCCTTTCTTCATAAGGAAGATGCTCCACTCTCTTAATCATCTTTGTTGCCCTGCACTTATGTCATTTAGCATATGTAGGTGCTGTTCAGAAGAAGCAAATATGAACCCACTAAGCCTATATAGAAAGCCTTCTTCAGTTAGAAGGAATGGATAACAAATTTGTTTTGTCTTTTTAGAACTGTGACATCAAGTAGGTTTGATTGTTGTTCATGTATGTTGTTGGCTTGTGTGTATATTTAGACACGGTTAAAAGTTTTTAGTCCATCTGGTGTGTTACCTTCTGAGAAACCCAAAATGTTGTGTCTTTACCTACAAAGTAAGAAACAAAGCAGCGATTTTTTTCCTGTTTATTTGTAGACAGTAGATTGTGGAGGTCAGTCATTGTCCTCTATTAATAGTCCTTACAGGCTATGTCCTACAGTTTTCTTTGTCTTTCCAGTTTTGTGTAGGAAAAGCAAGATTTTTGCTGCATAAATGAAGTTGGAGGGAGAGGTTTTGACATCTGAAGATACTTAGGATACTACCTGCTTTCTCAAACAGTCTTTTGTCTGGGAAATTGCCATTCCCTTGGGTCTCAAATCCTGACTTAGCCAAGATATTTTTCTTTTTCTTTTTTTTTTTTTTAAATCCAGAGCTGGCTGTAGAGGTATATATGAGTATTCATTTCTTACTGGTCTTCGAACATAGCTGTTGTGCACAGAATTTCCACTGCCATAAGGAGATGACATAGCAGTAAGGGCTAGAAGTTCTGTTCTCATTAAAACCAACTACTTACCTACAAAGGGGAGAAGAGTGAAATAGATTTGCTGAGGAAGTTCTTTTCTCTGTTGGACCCTTGTTACCATTCTAAGAGAACGCCCCAGAGGAGGAGCTATTAAATTCTGTCATTAAAAATAAGACATTATTTAGCCAACTGGAAGTCAAACTCAATTGAGATGATGATTCCCTGTAGACACTGAGGTCATGTTTCTGCCCCATTGATCTTTTAAATTGCTATTCCTTTACTTAGTCAGTTTGGACAGTTAAATTAAGAATATTGTTGAGCTGAGGAATGAAGAATGCTGGATGATAGCATTGGAGTTAACTTTGCTGAGTATGTGGGAGTTGTCGCCAAGCACTGCAAAGTCATGTCTTGCCCATTACACCGTAAGACTGGAAAACAGAGGAGAGGAAGGGTTAAATGTTATTTGTCATACAACTCTCATACAGTTGTAATTGAAATCATTCTAGCAATAAAAGTTCTTTTAAGCAGTGGGACAGAAAGGGGCTTCTGTATCATAGAGGTTAGGTTCCATTGGGTCTGGATGGTTTGTTTTTTTTTTTCTTGGGGGGGGTGTCACAATATGGCTATTTTGGAACCTGTAGGTAAAATGTTATGTTCATGAGACTCTAGAATGTATTTGGTTACAGCTACTGCAGTAGGTGGGTAACTGGCATCATTTTGGTTGCATATGGGATGGGGAAGGACAGATGGCCCAGTCCCATTTCATGTTCAGTGCATGTAGGTCTGTATGCACTGGAAGAGACAGTTCTCACTTGACTGTGTTGAAGCACTGTGCAGATGTAAGGTTATTTTCTGTACTTAATGTTCTGTGATTCCTGCTTTGCCCTTTTGTTTTCATGTTCTATACAGTTTAGAATAAGAAAGCATGTATTTCTGTGCAAGTGTATTTCTTTCCTTTCTTCTACAGAACCTTTACTGATTATATTTTCTCCATTTTTAAGAAGTGTATAACTGGGTTTTGTATTGTCTGTAAAAGTTGTGGAAGGGTGTCTTTATCTATAAATAGCAACAATGGCTCGTTTTTATGCGAGTATTATTCTGAGAGATTTGTTTCAGTTTTCATCTTAGAGAAAGTATATTACAGTCTGTCATACTGTTCCAGTGTACAGCAAAGAAAGAGGTAGACTAGGGCAATTTGTGCTTGAAACCACATAATATTAGAACTGAAAACTTATTAATTAAAAATCATAATAATAATATTAAAAAAACCCCATACTAGCTAATTGTTTGTACCTAAGAAAGATAATATGTAAAGATTTTATATAAAACTGATATCATCAATGAAATACGAAATGGTGTTTCAATTAAAAATTAATGAGAAATTAAAGTCAAATCTGGTGTTTTTATGGAATCTCTCTTGCATTTTATTATTAGGTCTGTGAATATCTTTCATTTCAGGTTGATGAAAAGGCTCTAAAACACATAACAGAGATGGGTTTCAGCAAAGAAGCAGCAAGACAGGCACTTATGGATAACAATAACAGTCTAGAGGCGGCTTTAAATTTTCTTCTGAACAGCAGTAAACAGAAAACCATTCAGGGACCACCACCTAGAGGTAAAACTTGCAAAGAAATTCTTTGAACTGGCATTTATGAGTGAAGGAATTTGTGTGTGATGGATTGCTAATGTAGTTATAGAAGGGCATATCTGCATGTTTTTTCTCCTGCAAGTTAGAATGCATTGCAAACTTGAAAGCAAATACTTAGAAAAGGCCTCTATGTATTGTATTCTTGTCAAAATTTTTGAATTTGAAGTAACAGATTTGAGTATCCTTAAATGAAAAATAGCTGTATCTATTTTGTCCGTGGTAAAATGTTTTAAAGATAGAAAATACAAACATTTTATAAGTGAAATTTAAAAGTGCATACACTCTTATTTATTCCTCACTCACAAATGACTTGATGTTTACAGGTAAAGGGAAGGGCCGAGGCCGAGTACGGCCTGAAGATGAAGAAGAGCTTGGAAACTCCAGACCATCTGCACCAAGCACATTGTTTGATTTTCTGGAATCCAAAATGGGTACTCTAACAGTAGAGGGTAAGTTATTGAATTTAATGTTTCTGGAACCAAGATTGGACAGTGTTGGTGGAATTGTTTTTCCTAACTTGTCATCTAAAGGTGGTTCCTAGAACTTCTTCCACAGTCAGCTGTAAAAACAAGGAGCGCTAGAGAGCTCTTCCTCTCCTTTGAAGAAACATCGAACAAATCACACCGTGGTGCTTTGTACTTCTGTCTTGATTGTAGAATAGCTTAGGGTGTTTGTTTCAGGCTTAGATGTCTAAAAGTCAGTAATTCTGAAATAAGGTGGCATAAATCCCAGTTTGTTAGTTTGATTTGATAAATGATCTTCCGACTTCAATGAACTTACATATTGTTCAGAAGTAAAGAAAGAGAAAGGCCTCACAGTCCTCATTCCTCAGTTTATAAACAGCATGTTTTTGTGTGCTGCCCAATTAAGAGTTTAGTAATTGTGGTGACCTTAATTATTTTTGTATTCACTCTCTCTGGAGGGGAAAATAATATATTTGGGAGTGCTGTAGAATATTGAACAACTGTTTTCTCCAGGTTTTCCTGTTTAATAACTGCAAGGACTGAGGGAAAAGTTAAGATTTTTAGAAAGAGGGAAGTCAGTCCCTCAGAATAAATGTGAAAAATGTGGGATTTTTCTTCAAGTTATCTCCTAGTTAATTTCTTAGGAAGCCATACAAGAATGTAGTCTGTGCACCAGGGTGTCTCTTTAGGTCTAAATCATTCAGTAATTTAACAGACAGATGCATTAGAAGAAACTCCGTAAATCCTAAGGTCTCTAGAGGCTGCTGTAATATTGAGGTAAAACCCACTGTAAGCTGAGTAATAAATTGAGATAATTTTCTCTTTTGGCTGTGGCCTTGGGGGTGTTCCAGTGACCAACATGAAATGAAAATATTTGCTTCCATTATTTTAACGTTAAGGTTTTGTGATGGACTTGCAATGTTTTTATCCCTATAAAAAGACACTTTTCATAAAGGCTGAAATAAGGTCATACTAATTTATGTGAACTGTTCGATATTTTGGAATTTTCTAAGGAATGGCTACATTTGCGTGTAATTATTTTTATAACTTCAGTTCCAAAATAGTCTTTGACTCCTAATAGTGGACTCTTGCTTTGTGGAAAAAGAAAGGAGTATGGAAAAGTGGAAAATAAGCTTGTAGTAAATGGAAGTGAACAGGTTACCCTGCTGGGAAAGGTACAAACAGCTGTAATGTCAATAGGCACCTGCATCTGAAATCAAGTAGAACATCCCTATAACTCTGGTTAGTTGAGTGAGACATCTTTTTTTGGATGTATTATTTTTGTTTGTAGCTAATTTGTATTAAAAATGTGTAAATATTTTCCTCTTTTTTGCTATAGCAGTGAATTTAAGGTTAGTTGGGTTTGAGAGTCATTATTGAATTAGCAGTGAAAACACAAAGCCGTATAGACTCTCTCCGTGCATCAAAACCTCAGTCTTCTGTGAGAATTATTAGAATTATCTGCTTTCCATTAAATGCATGGTGTTTTTTTCAAGACTTATTTTTGTTAGATCTTTTGGAGCTTTGTAGCTGTACATTTACAGTTGCTACTTGCATAAGCAGTATAGAATTTTGCATTAATATGTTTGCACATTTTTTGCAGCTGGTAGCAACATGATCAGGTGAAAGACAACACAGCAGTCGAGAAATTCAGTTTTTGGAGCTGTGTAGTGGGTGCCTTTATCCAAAAAGAGGAGAGGGCAGCAAAGAAAAAAAGACACATTTTGTCCTAGAATACTTGCCTCTACATATGGGCTCAGGAGTTAATGAACCTGCTGGCAACCCCAGGATTCTTTTGCTGCTGCTGGTAGAGTTAGATGCACTGTGAGCCATTTTAGAGTTCACTAAACATTTTTGTGCCGTGCTAAAGTTTAACCATGAACAGAAAGGCATTTGCTTATTAATGTGATAACTTACAGTTCTTTGGATAGCAAATGCTATATTGTTGCTGTACCTAGGCTGAGTTTCATTGCAACAGTGTCTTTTTTGGCCTGCAACATAAGTGATTTTTAAATAGCTACATATTGTTTTTTATTTTAATTGGGTCTAGGTCTTACTGAAACAGTTTGCAGGAAGTGAACAAAAAAGTTATAGTAGAGTTTCTTATGTGTGTTGTTCATAGTTTGTTTATGGTGAGTAGCCACAATCTTTATGAAATGCAGCTAGTTGTAGATTGAGTATTTATACCATGAGTCTCCACTGCATTTGTAAGAAATTTAAAAGAATATATCTTTCAAATATGTAAGCATTCTGCATTAGCTGATATAATTTTGTAAATTGTTCAGGTAATCAATCTAATCACATTTTCAAAAGCACATGTAGGGAATTATGCTTGAGATGGAACTTTTGGCAAATCATTTTGCTTACCAAAAATGAGTTAGATTTTTACAATGAACAGAAATGAAAACAGTCGTAATGTTTTTGTTTTACATTATGAACATTGTGGGGGTTTTTGAGTAAGTTTTGTACTTACATTGAGAGATTAGGGAAGACATTTAAAGGAAAAATAATAGAAGTTATCTCTGTGGGACATATTCCTTTCTTATTGTCGGTAATTTTATAGTAAGTATATAGTAAGTAAGTAATAGTAATTTACCAAAAATTGTGAAATTAACAAATTGATTCTTTTAAAATAATATTGCTGAGTAGTAGTGTTTGCTTAGGGTAAATTCTGTGATCCTTTGAGTTTAGTACATGTACATAGCCAACATACTGTCGTGTAATAAAGCGTAGTGCTCTGTGAGCAAAATAAATTGTTAATTAGGATGTAATATATATATTGAGAGAGAGAGAATTTATAATCTTCAATATTGTGTATTAAAGATAAATACATTTTTTATATATTTTTCCCTTTTAAATAAATGTCATAAGAAGAAAAACATAATTCAATGAAAGCTTTGTAAAGGCTTTGTACTCCTTCAGTTGCGAAAAGTTCTGGTGTATTTCCTAATATGACACTCAGGGTTTCTGGTTTTGTGTGTTTTTATACTGTTGGTTATTTTAGCATTCTCTGGATGATCGATATGCAATGTGATGTGCTATTTCTGAGTTGTGCTTTTCTGAAAGAAAAATTGCTAGCATTTTTGAAGAGTTTGGAAAGTATTCTGATTTTTCTTTTTGAAGAGATTTTTTAGCGTGTCTTTTTATTTTTTTCCTTCTAAAGAAATAATAATGAGCGTTCTTGTACTTTCTGTTATTCAGAAGTCAGTGGGCTTTACAGCAGTTGCTCAGTTGAGTTTTCTTAGTTTTTAATTTTCCTAACTGAATGTGTGTTGCCCGTAGGACTGTGCCTCTGTTTCTATGACAGGTTTTATTTTTATCTTGCAGAGTCTACTTCAAATGGATTTCTCAAGAAATACATAGGCATACACTGAATTACAGGCTTTTTGTCTCTTTAAAGTGCGTTTTTTTTCTTTGACAAGTCTCAGAGAACCTGTGCAGTCTGACAAATTCAAACACATCTTAAAAATCATTTATTGAAAGTGTTATTTTTCTGGCGTTTTTATGCCTCTGTGGTTGAAAATAATCTCATTTAAATTCGTAATGACTAGTTGTCTTATTTTTCTGGCATTTTTATGCCTCTATGGCTGAAAATAATCTCATTTAAATTTGTAATGATTAGTTGTCTTAAGTTCTATGCAAACTGAAGTGATGTGTTAACAGTGTTAGCAGAGTGATGTCTGCAGTGATTACCACTTGTGAACTCTTTTGCCATGAAGTCTTCCTCCAAGTGTTTGCAGAATGCAGTGTGTATGTGTATATATATTACTAGCACCTTTTTCATTTCATTTGGTCTTGTCAGTTGTTACTGGTAGAGACATGTAGTTCTCTTAGTATTGAAAAAGTAGTGATCAGAAATGAAAGACATATCAGGGAAACAGCTAGAAACAACTAAAATATGTAATGTTACATAGCCGAGAATAAGGTCCCTTCATTGATTTTTCTGTGTAGTAACTAAGGAGGGCTTAGACGGGCAGGTTTTTCTGCATTTATATGTAGTGTAGTACAGCCTCCATTCAATATAGAAGATTGATTGTTCTGCAGTATTTCTGGCCTCTTGCTGTCCCATATAGTCTATAAAATGCCAGTTTGTTTTTCACATATTCAGAGAGATAACCTTTGTATAGGGATAGTGGTTTGGAATAAATAAGGACACCCCTGCTCTTACACTGATGCACATGAACAGGAGCATATGATTACCTGGAATGGCCGTATTTATCATTATCGCAAGCATTAGGCTTCTGCGCCCTTCAGACACATTGTGATTTCTTCTAAATGACTGAGGGTCCATGTAGAAGCAAAATAATAAGCCACATTTACTGAACTGAGATAAATATTTTTTAGTTCTGTGCTATGCCATATTTTCTTCAAAAACTGCTTATGTGATTTGGGGAGTGGCTGACAAGATGATGTATTTCTTTTCAAGCACACAGAGGATTTATTTGCTTTTCTCTGTGCATCCCTCCTAGTTTTTCTTATCTAGTGTTTCTAATTGCCCCTGAAACCTCAGTACTGTTGAGAATTTTTAAATTCAGTTCTGGGTTTGCAGTAACCAGGCTAGGTGGGTCCATCAGTGAACAGGAACTGCAGAATAGTTGTTTAAGTTATCTTTGATTTTTGTACCTTTTCATAGTTGGATTTAGACCAAGTAGAAAAATATTTATGAATCAAAATACCTTCCTATTTTGTTTAGGAGATACTTCTATTCCCTTCTAGAGATAAGACAGTACATTAAGCTTTTTGTTGGTTTTTTTTTTTTTTTTTAATTTGATTTTTTAAGAAGTATAAATTAGCTGTAAGAAAGTAAAATGTTAGTCTTCGCCCTGTCAGTGGTGTCTTGTGAGGTTTCTTGTGTTATCTCTTTTTTCAGAATTAATGAAAAATTATTTTAAGTACGTACAGCGGTCAAAAGTATTAAATAGCTGACTCTGTGGCCTGATAGTTCTTTAATTATAACACGTAGCATATAGTAAATATAATTTAAATGAATTGCAAAGAATTGAAACAAACCTGTAGCTTTACACTGCAGAATTATTTATTTAATTTTAACTGTGAATGGTTGGTGACACCTGTGAAAGGTATTCTTGTGTTAAAATTAAGTAGTTTGAGTTCTGGTTGTAGAGTGAAACCTGCTGACTCTGAGAGATAACAAAAATAGTAGTGCTGTCAACTAGCTGCTCTTGCTTGCACTTGGATTATTTCTGCTACTGAACACAAAAGACATTTTCCATTACTCTTTTTTTCATTATTATTATGAAAAACAATACATCTATCTTTGCCAGCTTAAATAAGTAAGCACAAGGATTATCAGGGAGAGCAAAACAGTGCCAAGAGCTCTGAGTATAGAATTAAAAAATAATGGACAAAAATGACGAGAACCGGGCATATTCCAGATACTTTCTTTCTGTTCAGTTCTTAGGGACTGAGAACAGGCTGGTGCTTCCATCTGCTCAGCATCTAAAGTCAAAGACATATCTGTGTCTTTTAAAGACTCAAGCAAATATCAACTTCTTAATTATTTGTTTATTTATAGTTAAAAAAAGTAGGTGGTAGGAGACATAGCAAAGATTTTGCTTACAGTATTGACCCAGGACATAGAATGTCAGAACCTTTTGAGTTTCAGATAGTGCAGAATTACCTCTTCAACCCTTCCAAGAGACAGGCAGTACTTGAGGTGGACATTTCATGTTCTTTCTGTTAAAATGAACCTTGTGTGCAACAAACTGGTGGAAGAGCGGGTATTGAACTCTTCTCTTTAGTGACCAAGGACAGAACCCGAGGGAATGTCAGGAAAATGTGCCAGGAGAGGTTTAGGTTGGACATGAGGAAAAGGTTCTTCACCCAGAGGATGGTGGAGCACTGGAACAGGCTCCCCAGGGAGGTGTCACAGCCCCAAGAGTGTTGGTATTCAAGAAGAGATTGGACAACACTGTCAGACGCATGGTGTGAACTGTGGGGTTGTCATATGCAGGGACAGGGGTTGGCCTCGATGATCTTTGTGGGTTCCTTCCAACTCAGTATATTCTATGATTCTATGATTAATGGGATCACAGAAAAAGCAAGTGGGAGGTAGCACGGTTGTGTAGCCTGTTAATAGGGCCACTTCAGGAGAAGGGAGAAAGTCAAGGGCTGTAGTCTCTGCTTCTTGCTCCAGAAGTTAGGCTTTGACTGAAATAAATATTTAGATATGCAGTTTTGTTTTAGACGTGGTGAATTATTCCTACTCCAAGGGTAATTCTTTCAGGAATTAAAGATCATCATTCTAAAAAACCCACAATTTTTCATCTCTAACCTGAATTTTCTATACTCAGCTTCTAACTGCCGTATAATATTATGCCTTTCTTGCCGTGCAGAGAGCTATAAAAATTTGTTTACTAGTAGCTATTTGTAAGACATAATGGACCTGTATTTCATCCATCAGCTGTTACCTGTGTGGATTGAGCTTTTCTAGCTTCCAATCAGGGACTTTTGACCAGAGTGCTTTCTCTGTTTTCTCAACAAACTCGTTTATGAGTTATCTTCTTCATATGCATCCCATAAATACAGACCGTACTCTTGTGGTGATTTGAATGATGCCGTATAACATCAGTATCACATCGACTCTTGCCTTTGCTCACTCTACATCTTGAGCATCCCACCTAATTTAGCCACAGTTACCATTCTATTCTCTGTATCAGTGTTGTCTGCAGGACTTAAGTAACAGAACAGGTGCTGGCTCTTGTAGGAGGGTTTGCAAACAATTGCCTTGCGCAGAGGTTTTCTTACTGTCTCATGTGAACTCTTCACCCAAATGTCCCTCAGAAGAAATAGGACTTCAGTGGAGACTAACCGTTTATCACGAGCAGGACACACACCCAAACTCGTAGGGACCCAGCCGCAGAGATAAAGGAACAGGGCATTTCTGTGCTTTCAGATTTTAGTATCTGTTTTTCCTCCCACTTTATTGTTTGTGCTTAAGGTAAACCAGAATTTTAGCAGTCTTTTTCTTCTTTTACTCCATTATCATATATACTCTCAAAATAAGTTACAGGTTCAAAATAAGTTGATAATGCAATATAATATAATTTTTAAAAAAATATTTGTTTAATTTCTTGTTCAGAGAATTTTTTAAAATATCTGGGGGTCAGGGAACTTGGGAGGAAAGAAAGAATCTGACCTTTTGGAGTTAAAGGGAATCTGTAACATTTGGAATTTACCATTTAGTAGCCATGTTTTCAACAAACACAATGCACTGAATTCAGATCTGAATTGAGAAATAGTCATGTTTATTATGCAGCTTTACTTCTAAAATTGAATTTCAGTCACTGTAAATTGTGAATATCACGAAAATGAAACTTATTTTTGTTGTTGTATTATGTTAGCATTGGTGACATATTAGGACACTTGGGTTTTTTTGTTAATAGCATCTCTTTAAATAAGAGAGAAGAATAATAGTAGATCTCATGCATTTAGAAAATAATAAAAAAATAGCTATTTTTGTTTCAGTCCTTTAATCCTGTAAATTTGGAGTGAAAGCAATAGCAGAATGTTTGGGGTTTTTTTGCCACTTCTTTGTTAATATTTTAATCCTCCTCAGCTTGTATTTATTTTGTTTCAACAGAAACGTGAGCTCATGTTCTAGTTCCTCAGTGCTGCTACGTTTTAGAAAGAATTCTATTGATACTTATATAACTTGACAAAGCTCTTGAGTAATTGGAAATTCACTCCATGACATGAAGTGTGTGCAAATGTATTACTAATGTCCTACTAATTTTTTAATCTGTTGGCCAATACAAGACTGAACATGCTCTGGGGGTAGCTGTTTCAAAGACATGCTTCCATAAAGTCAAACAAAAATGTAGTTCAAGTTGGAAAAAGAAACCCAAATCATTGCCACCAAATTGGGAAGGTCTGCTGTCTTTGAGTTTAACCACAATATTAAACATGATAAAATCCATTGGAGAGCTATAGGAAACAGCATGACTTAAATACTATTGTGCATGGAACAGTGCTTTTCAGATTGTCTTGGCTGGGATTTTGAATTGCAGCAGGTCCTGCCAGTTTCTTGAGCAAGAGAATGCAGCTGGTTCTGCAGAGTCGTCTTGGGTCATCACATACAAAAACTAAAAGGAATAAAATAACTGAGTGGTAGTTTCAAACTGAGAAATGCTAGTCGTCATCTTAAAACGACCCAGCAGATGACAGAAGCCTTGTCATTAATTTTGAAATGGATTTTTTGCAGACCATGTTCCCAAACACCTGGTTACAATGATGATGACTGGGTTAATGCATCTTGCTGTTTAACAGAGTAGTGCAACAAATCTCCCTCTTAAATGCCAAATTAATACTTTGTTACTACCCTGTAGGAACTATTAGTTTTCTGGGAACATTAGCTAATGGTTTGTTGGAGGTGAGGCAAGAAGTAGAAGCAAGGAACAGCAGCTTCAATAGATAATCTATGAACAACATCCCTCATGGCTTAATTTCTTTGATTAAAGAAGCTTTAGATTCCTTTCAGTTTTTTAAAGATCAGGCCAGACCACAGAAATTCATCTCCAGGTTTTCTTCATTCACTCCTATTGACAAAGTAACATTTGCTGTTATTTGGGCGTTTCTATTTGTGAAAGGGTTGTGCTTGAATGTTAAACAATTGATTAACAAGTCCTGCGCATTCAAGACTTTTGCATATGATACAGTCCCCTGGGAAGGTTTTAGCAGAGTAACTGCGTCTTCATAACAGACATGAGTTCACTAGATTTTACATGTCTAAAGGTTAGAGGAGAAAAGTGTCAGGTGTTTTGTGATCAGCTTTTGCATATCACTATAAATAGACCTAGAAAAAAGATGCTTATTGTTTACTCTTCTGAAATTCTCTAGTCTTTTTCTGTGCTATCATTTCATATTATTTTAGTTTCACCATACTATTTTAAAAAAGTCCTGTAACTGAAAGTTCTGACACACTTTAAAGTCAGTCACGTAAGTATCATGATCACATTATGTCGAGTAGAAATAATTTATTTGAACATTCAATATTCCTACTTTTGCAATTGATACATTAGAAAGTTGTTGTTAAATGGATCTGCAAAAGATGGCCTTTTCTATTAACATACTACTAAAATTTCTGTTTGAAAAAAAGAAAAAAAGAGATGTTCTTCCTAACTACTTTATTCTTGCTAGAACAGTTCAAACCAGTGTTTAAATATGTTGATGTTTTTTCTTAGCAGTTTACTCTGTTTTAGCTCTGCTGCTTTGTGGAACAGTGGGGTATAACTCTAAATGAAACTTCTCAAAGTCCTGTTTTTTTACAGATAATTCTTGTTAGGTAGGTGAATAGCATTTGAGTTCTGAATTATTTCTTTGTAGATTTTGAAGATTAATATTGCATTTCTAAAGAGAGAAAATATTGTCTCACGTGAGAATGCTTGTAACTTTTTGTTGGAAAGTAGGTCAAAGAGGTGAAAGAACGGTAGAAAGAGAAGGTCTCTGCAGCTGTGTCACAGAAGTAGGTTGTTCAGAGTTCTATTATATCCAAATTTTTTGATTTCTAGTAAAACTAGCTATTTTCATTAAGGAACATAGACATTAGCTAAAATTGCGTATTAAATGCTATGAAATTGAGTAGAAATTTCAGTATTTTTTTTCCAATTATAGAAGAACATGTACATATTTCAGTTTTTCCTCAAGGCTTTAACAAAAGTATTGTAACTGCTCTGCATGCTTTGGGGATAAGTCTTGCAGTTATACAGGGTCCTTGTATGTACCAGGCGCTGTCTGAGTTGACTGCCCATCTCAGCTCAGAAAATGTTTCTTCATTTAGGAAAAGGTCAAAGGACAACCCTTGAGAGGAAACACTTACATTATAGGTCAAACCTAAAATCCTGCTAATTAGCAAAATATTAACACGCCCAATCTAGTCTTTAGCCCATTTCTACTTTTACCATTGGAACAGCTTTCCCCTGTGCAAGTGACTGTTTAATTTCATGTTACAAAATATTAAAGAGATTATTTATAAGGAAGTATTTTAGAATTTTATACGCATTTTTAAGAGGTGTGTACAAGGCAGTAAACATTCAGAGGTCATCAAACAGTTCAATCATTTCATGTGTCTTTAATGTCAGGAAAAGACGTAAGAGTTTAGTTTGGAAATAGGAAGAGTGGAAGCCAAGGGATTTTGCTACCAGAGAAGAGATATGAAATAAGAATGTAATGAAGAAAGATCATTAGTTAATTAGGAAAATAAACCTTTCTAGATGATAGGAAATCTAGAAGATTGGTATATATTATACAGAAATGGGAAAGTGGAATGAAGATACTTAGAGGAAAGTTACAGATATAAAATGCAGAAAAACTTTTTTTCATGTTCCATTTGTGAAAGAGAGATAAAGAGGTACTTTTAAACATAAAGGATTTAATCTAAAAATATTTTTAAATATTGCAAGATTAAGTCATGTTTTCATTTTTTAAAAGAAAATGAATATTTATGAAACTCTTGATACTTTCTGAGCAATATATATTTACATATGCATGCATTAAACATTATTGGTTTCAAGTCATAAATTTTGTAGTAAGATTTTTTTAATCAAGATTATGATCATGCCGACCCTTGTGTGCTATGTCACTTAAAAAAACCCCACCAAGTCATTTTAGTCAAACCTTTTTACTTCTAAAAGTTTGAGTAAATCAAGGGTATATAAAGATAGAATTAGATTCTTATTAGCAAGTTTAGTTAATTAAATTGATAAAAATTCTGTGAACTATTAATAATTATGTGTTTTTGTTGTGTTTTTTAAAAAAGCTGAAGTTTACATGTTAATTTTAACTCTTGCCATATAGCAAATCATTATGAAAACTGATAAATTCGTTGTCAGGTGTCAGCATTTGTTGTTTCTAGCAGTAACATGTAAACTGAAGTTCTTAGTTTTCCCTCTCCATAGGAGTGCACTCAGGGCCAAGCCGCAGAGAGCCTGAGTGGATCATCCACCAGGCCTCTGCTCGCACTGCAGACTCATGCACACAAATACATACATGGCCAGCTGCCGTGGATGGACACAGGCAAGAGGGTGACACCTTTGCAGGCATCCACACGACACAAAATTGGTCATATAAACATAAATCACTCAAATGGGTTTACACTTTCTGTTTCAATCAGGTTCAAAATCTAGTAGCAGATGTCATACCCAGCTGGCCACATGCTCACATGGGTTCTACTGGCCCCTAGAACCTTGACCTCTAATACCCACCTTAGACACCTTTTGTCCAACTTGCTTGACACAGAATCATAGAATGTCCTGAGTTGGAAGGGACTCACAGGGATCATTGAGTCCAACTCCTGTCCCTGCATATGACAGCCCCACAGTTCACACCATGTGTCTGAGGACGTTGTCCAGTCTCTTCTTGAATACTGTCAAGCTTGGGGCTGTGACACTTCCCTGGGGAGCCTGTTCCAGTGCTCCACCACCCTCTGGGTGAAGAACCTTTTCCTGATGTCCAACCTGAACCTCCCCTGGCACATCTTCCTGCCATTCCCTCGGGTTCTGTCCTTGGTCACTAAAGAGAAGAGTTCAGCACCTACTGTTCCTCCTCCACTTTTGAGGCAGCTGTAGACAGTGATAAGGTCTCCCCTCAGTCTCCTCCAGGCTGAACAAACCAAGTGACTTTATCTGCTCCTCATACGGCTTCCTCTCCAAACCTGAAGTTTGCAGAAGGGTTACATGAGTGTACTTAGATAAGTCTGACCAGCATCTGAGCCCAGGCTTGTGGTCTGATAGATGGCCTTCTTACCCATGGTCTCTTGAGTATTCAGCTGCCAGGTCTTTCTTGTCCCACTTACGAGCTTATACGAGCTTATCCTGTCTCAAGTTTGCCAGGAGGTTTAAAAACTTTTCCCCTCACGCACATAATAGAAAACTTGATGATATGGAAGAGTTTTAGAAATGGAATTGAATGAGGACATGAGACAGTCTGTAGTGATCACATGCAGGAGTTGGCCTGGCAAGTGTATTGATCAGGAGCCTGCTTACTTTCAGCTGTCCCATTTAATCTCATTCCTTCTTTATTTTCTGATGCTTATTCTTCCTGGATTCATCTTGACCTTTCCACTTCTTTGGCTTTTCATCTAAACATCCTGTTAAAAATTCCATGTTTGCCTAAAAAAAATTGATTTCATAGAAAGTTTCACAGATCACTACGATTCCCCTCCTCCTTAGCATCCCATAGCAAATTTACCCTTTCTTATGAGATCCATGATAATCTCGTTTTTCTCCTCATCAGTTGAAGTTCTGGTTGAGTCTTTTGAAGGTAATGCTTGAGAGGTTCCTGTTATGGCTCACTGATCAGGGTCTCCAGAGTTTTGGGCTTTGTTACTATGCCTGTTATCTATGGTTTGTCATTTTATGACTTCTATTTCTTGCCTTTTTTCTGCTGAATAGCTGTTCAGTTATTTTTACAGAAAGTTTCAATTCAGATTGAAAGTTTCAGTTCCTTATTTTCCTCTCTCTTGTTGGAATTCTGTTTTTCTCTCTTATATGGTTGTTATTCAAGTAAGTTACTGATGTCTATAGGGAGAAATGAGTAACCTGGAAATTTATGCCTGGTTTTTCTCATACTGGTAGGTGGTTTGGTTCCAAGTACATCCCAGAGGATTGTATGTTTTCCAATAACTAGAAATTACCGTTCAAATGTCTCTGCTAATTTTTCTGTGTACCTTTCGATTTCTACATCTCAGAGGTAAATACTGCATGCTTTTCTAAATAATACTGTTGCTTTGTCAGTGAAGGTCTGAGATGCTATTTCTAAAAGACATTTGTGTGAGAGATGTTAATAATTGAAACAATTTTTTTCTTTGTAGAACCAAAATTGCAATTTCAGCCACCGCATCAGGTACAGCACAAAGTTACGAATATGGAACAGAATGGCATCAAAGAGAATCATTCAAGACACATGTCTCGCAATGACATGAGGCAACCAAGGAATGAAAAGCCCCCTCGTTTTCAAAGGGATATTCAAAATGCAAGGCAGGCTTTGGAAAGTGGTGGACTACCAAGAAACAGAGGTCCTGAGAGGCACAGCTCTGTAGAACACTGGACAGATGAAAAAAATAAAAGTGACAGACATTATCCTAGAAATGATAGGCCAAAGGATTTGGGTTATCCCGTAGCCACTCACCAGAGTGATATTACTTTCAAAAAAAGGGATAACAATATGCAAAACAGAGTAGGAAAAGGAGTGTCTTTCACAGAATTCAAGGAGAACTCTGCTGCTCAAGATACTACAGACAACAACAACCAGAAACGTGGGAAAAGGGAAAACCAAATACACAGTTCTGAAAATTTCTGTGATAGAAAGGCACGAACAATAAGTAGTGAAGCCTTTCTGGTAAAAAGTGAGCAACATTTTGCTGTCAATAATGATTACCAAAATCCTGGTAGAACTGATAATTTTAATGCTGTACCAAATGGAGATACTGAGCATCATCAGAAAGGAAGACGAGTAGGACCTATCAAATCATCAGGACCTGCTACAATCCCATCTTTTGATGATAAAATGTTGTATTACAACACCGGTCCCAAAAGGAGGTCTGGGCCGATCAAACCAGAGAAAATATTAGAACCATCGATTCACATGGAGTATGCAAAAAGCTGGAGACCAGGGGACGAATGTTTTGCTCTTTATTGGGAAGACAACAAGGTATGCCTTTGCCAAATGAGAACTACTTCAAATTGTACCTTTAATCTTTTCTCACATACATGTGGGAGATTCAGCTTACTAGCACAGAGATGCGGGGCTTTGTTTGTAGGTATTTAGTGTGCTTCTTGGATATGTTCTTATTCTATTTTTTAAAAATTTATGAGATGTGTTGCTTGTATTCATTGTCTGAAGCTTTAAGTGCTTAAATTAAGTAATCTTGAAGGTAATTTTTTTTCTCATTTAGGTGGAGTTTAGCATGAATAAACTCCTAATTGAAGCATTTGACTTAAGTGCCGAAAATTTTATGGGATAAATAGGGATCTAGGTGCCCATTTTCTTTTCCAAGGAACAAGAAGCAGGATGCTGTGCTATCTGGAATTGTCTATAATACCTTTTTCTAGAATAAGTTAGCATGCAACCTTTGCCAGCACAAGGGAGGACCAGAGTCTAGACAAACAGGCTGTTTAAAAAACTTTTATTTCAGTCGTTAGAGAAAGAAAACAGCAAAAGGCTTGTTTTATTATTATAACTAGTAGACTGTTAGCTAAAGAATTTGTGGAACAAATTAGTTATGCTGCGTGATAGTTTTGGTTTACTGAGGTTTTTAAAAAAGTTTAAATACTTCCTCTTCAGCTGTTTGTCCTATTAGTAAGATTTCTCTTGCAGCAAGACACTTGGCTTTCATCTTTGCTAAAAAAAAAATTCAGGCTGTTTTCTTTGATTTGTCATTATCTGTTCAGGTCTCTGTAACTCTTCTTGGGTAGTTTCTGATAATCTGAGAAATACCTTAAATATTATTGTTCTTTGAATAGGTTTTATTCTCACCATTTTCTGTTTTTTATTATTGTTTGTTATGTATTGAAGTGTGGGAGGGTTTTTTTTGGTCCTTTTTACAGGAAGTAGATAATGTTAGCTCAGCAGCATAGCTTTGTTTTTCTCTCTTTTGTTTGTATGTCTAAAACATAGGGCATGTAAAACTTTTCATAGTGGCAAAATATAGTAAGCTGACTCTCTGATAATAAGGATATGTAGTTTGGGTGGTGGATTAGTATGCAATATAATGGCATATTATGGAATTGCTTCCTGTTTTGAGACACATATTCGCATTACTGTGAGGTGAGTTTTTGAAATTCTGGAAAGTATGAAACTTGCTAAATAAGTAGATCTGAGGTAATTCCAGACTTTTATCTGAAAAGCATTCATCACATTAGAAGGTTGTTTTGGCTTAGTGTTATTGTGGTTTTGAATGCTGCTTCTCACATCTGGGGCAGTTTTGAAATGTGATGATAAAATACAGTGCTGAGCTTAACCATGTTGGGAGGTAGTGATGTCTTTGTTCAGTAACATAAAAGTGGTTGAATACCTTCAAGAAAGCTGACCTGTGTTTACGTAAATGTGAAAAAATCAAGTTTCGTGTTTAGAAAAAGGACTTTTTGGAGGGACAGTTTTATAATATTTTACCATATTTTATTATGTTTTAAAATAGGCATATATTAGTATGTACAGTATATATGGCTCATAGGCACTGGTGTGTATTTTAAGAAAACATTTTACACTAACATTTTTCTGTATATAACAGCATTTGTATTAGTGAAGAATTTGTTCTGCCTTCAGAAAAATTAAAACGAGCCTTTTAAATGTGCAGTCTAATTTAATAAGCTGCATATGTTCTCCATGAGTATTCTAAATGCATTTTGGTGTGTCCTTGCAGTCTACCATGTGGAAGTTTGATACCTCTGGTTTAATATCTGGTATAAAGCTTTTACAAAATATAATACTGACTAAGGCTAAATATGTATATATATATACACATATATATGAAAAGGTAGTTGTTGTTCGCAGTATTTCAGGTAGTGTTTTATGACCTTTGAAAATTTCTCTTTTAAGTTCTACCGTGCAGAAATTGAAGCTCTCCATTCTTCTGGGACAACTGCAGTTGTTAAATTCTGTGATTATGGAAATTATGAAGAGGTGCTTCTCAGCAACATCAGGCCTGTTCATGCAGACACATGGGTATGTGATAACAAATTGTATTAAAAAGTATAAACTACATAGTCTGTACAAAATATGTGATCCTTCAGATATTAATGCCTACTCATGCAAAGGTTGCTAATTGCATGTGTAGCAGCAAACAGTGAAGCGAATACAGGAGTAAAATCTGGTCTTTTAGTTGCCCATAGGAAACTTCATGAAGGTGTATTATCATGTGATATTCTTCCTGTATAATAAAATTGAATTGTATTGTTTGAAAATGAATAATTGACCTGTCAGCCAGTTTTATGCATATTTTTCTCTCTAAAGCTTGTTGCATACTCTATTAAACACAGTTTTCTGTTTCATTTTATATACATTGTATGTTGTTTTGTAACGGTTAGGAAACAGTCTTTTAAAATATATAGACTAAAAGTTTTACTACATGTGTATGTATGGCTGAAAATAGACATCTGTATCACTTTATTTTGTATCTCGATTTTATTCTTGTTTCAATGATTTCTTCTTTGCCAAATATTGTGGTGGAGTTGTATGCCTTGAAATCTGTTTTATGAGGTTTAGAATGTAATAGCCTTATGGAAGCTGGAAATTTCAGAAGGCTTTATTTCTGAATGTCATGGAAATAGAGGTAAATTTTGATTTTGTTTGTTTGTTTTTAACATATCAGGAGTGCACAGTTCTTTGCTGTTTGCTTTTACTAAAGAAGTTGCACACAAAAAAATTCATGTTTGTCTGTTGATTCCATAATTATTAGTTGACTGTGCTTATTTTAATTTCTTACCTTGGGGTTATTTAGCCGTATTACTCCTGCTGCAGAGGCTGAGCAGATAACTACTGTTCCCTGCCAGTGGCCTTTTGATATGTGTTCTTGCTGTAGCTCTCAGATGCCCTTATGACTTCTGAGGTGACCTTTCTGTACTGAAAAAGATATCTGAAGATCTTCCCAGCTGATGCAATACTGTTTCTATGAAAATGTACCCCTTTTTTTTTTCCTCCCTGTTCTTTTTATTTCAATAGCTAAGCTGGAAGGTGCTAATTTCTTACCATATGATTGTAATCAAGTGTGAAGAAAAGGCTGATTATTAACTCAGAAAAAGGGTCAAAATAAGTACAATCTTCAGGAGTGTCTTTTATTTGACTGTAGCCCTCTAAAAGTTAGTTCTTGCAGCCTAAGAACTTGAGCTGATGTTAAGACTAAGCTGATCTAGCAGTGAGGTGCCAAAATGAAGCATTGTCTCTGAGCACACGTTCCTTCTGTTTCTTCTCCTCCCACATTGGATCATTAGTCATGTAGCCACAGGATGAGGTGGACCACGTTTCCCCTCCAGTTTCATTTGTTTTATGTCAGAGTTAGTTTGTTAAACCTGACAGAAGATGGTGGGACAGTGTATGGAGAGAGGATTCTGTCGCTGAAATAGCATAGTCCTAACATCATGCTGCACCCTGATGAAGTCATTGAGACTTCCTCTGTTGTTACTGGGGAGAATTAAGGATTTTCCAAGGACCTTTCAGTCTCTTCAGAAATGAGAGATACCTTTCTCAAGGTTCTTTTGTCTTTCAAGGGACCTAGATGAATAGTGTAAATTCAAACAACTGAATTTAGATCGCTATAGTTATATAAGATGAATGCCAAGCAACATCTTCACAGTAAACAAAGTTTTTATGGTTTCTTTCTGACGTTTTACTGTTTTGTTGGTAAAAGGCCCTTGCAGCTCTGGGATTTTTGCAGGAGAAACTTGATAAGCATGTTGCTTTCACTTTTTTGTGTTTGGGTGCCAACTTTAGTCCTCATTGTGCACTTGCAGTTCTTAGTCACCCACTGGAGTCATGCTCTCATCCCTGGGTTTGTCTTTTAAGCTGAACACTGTTGGTCATGTTTCTTTGTCTCAGTGTTCATATTAACATACCAGTCTAGACAGCACACACAAATGCAACTTGAAGTTTTCATGCTGCTTAATACTTAATTCTTTGTCATAAGATTTAAGTATCTTTGTGATATTTCCTCTTCACAAGAGAACAAAACATTTTAAACTGACTTTAATAATTACTTTTCTTTCATTGATCAATGTTATCAGCAACAGTGAACTTATTTTATTAGAAGTTTTATGCTGAGTTTTATTTCAGTCCTTCCAAGTATCTTCCGGATAGCTGAGTCTTTCCTAGCTGTCTTCTAATGTAGAAATATACCGTATGTGAGCTCTGATGTCCTAATATTGGCAGTTTTTCAGACTCCTTTTTGAAAGAGTTGTTTATATTAAGAAAAGATTTAGTGAATTGGCTTGAAGGCATAAATTTAGTCTGTGTGTTAGAACTTATTATTCTTTGCTGTTTTCTCCAGCACACTTTATGGTAACTCGTGTGTTGAATTTAGTATTTTTCCAACTGTTATAAACTTGTGAAAGTATACCACTGGGGGGAGGAGAAAAAAAAAAAAGGCAAAACAATAAGGTGTTCAACTAGTCACTTGAAAAAACAGCCAAGATATCACAGTGACCTTAATTTGATGACATGACCTATTGTTTAAACACCTGAGCTTCTAGTCAATTTCTAGCAAACTTTATAATGATAAAAAATAGTTAATTAATGAAAATTCTTAACCTTGTTAGTAGGTTTAATATAATTTCATTTTCTCTTCCCCCCCTGCTGGTTAACATTCTGCTCTCTGTTCCTGCTGACTCTCTTATACTGAACCACACTGCATTGCTTCAGCATGTGTGGGTTTGGTGTTTTTCATTTGCTGTGTGTTTTTTTGTTTTGTTTTTGTTTTTTGTTTTCATTGACTGTAGATCAAATCTGCCTGATGTTCTCAATATATACTGTGCTTTCCGCTGTAATGGAAGAAGTGTTACTAGATGATCTTAGAGTCGTTGATAATTGATTGTATACTGTCCATCACCCAGTTGGCCCTGAGTCCTAAGTTTTCAGTCCCTCTTGACACCCAACATGCTGCTATTTATCTTTCTGATGGCTAGAAGTATAGAAAATAAAGATGTGTCTTACATAAGGTAAATAAAAAAGCTACTGGGGATTTTTTTTTTTTTAACAATCAGATACAATACACATAGACATATGTAAGAACACTAAAACTGTCTTTTTTCTTAGTGCTTTCAAAATATGTCTTAGGTATGCAATCCATAAGTATTTTTAATAATGACATTACGTTTGGATTCCACTGGTTTAGAGTTCTTCTAAGTATCTTGTATGTAACACTGCAATACTGTATCCTTCTATGTCCTGCAATGTAGCAGGGATCATTTAGTGAAAATATTATAATCTCAATGAAAAAACTTACTGAAAAGCCATTGTAGAAATAAGAACTGCTTGCTTTTTCATGTAAAATATTTGAGATTATAATAACTGAAAAGCATGGAACGTTAAGGGCCTTTCTGACTCAGTAGTTTGTTCTGTGGTAAAAAAATAAATAAATAAAGTCAAGATAATACTCTAAAATTTAAGTCTTAATTTTATTCTCTAACTTGTAGGGTTTTCTTTCCTTAATAAATTATGAAAATGCATAGCCAAATGCTCATCTTGCGACATTTTTCCTGAAAGCCAAGTCCTTGCTTTCTCTTTTCTGTTCTACATTTCTTTAGTCACGTGCTAGGCCTTGTTCCACCATTTACACTATTATTACCCTGTGTTTGTTTGTTTGTTTTCTATTATTACATGAAGGAAATAAAGACTGTAGTTTCCCCAACTGCATATGTTGTGACCTCATTCTGATTGCTCTCAAAACTAGCTAGAATTCACACAAACTTATTGCTTACAGTAATTCACTTTAAAATACTAATTATGAAGTGAAGCTTGTAGTGTAGCTCTTCCTGTATTGCACTGTATTTCTGCCTAGAGATGTAAGAAGGCAAAAATTATTATTAAGGTTTCTATAATCTTAGTTTTTCTGTAAACTCTTGTGTTCTGTGGGGGCTGAAAATCCAGTGGCAGCTTTCCTCAACTCGTTCCTGCAGTAAAGAATGGAATGAAACAATGAGGAAAGAAAATAGCAAAGGGTCTTGGATTAAAATTAATTCATGCCAGCAGACATTTGAGAGCTCAAATTTGGTGATATTGTGGCTCATACCTCGCAGAGCTCTAAGAGCTTCTGCAGGTGTTGAATTATCTTGAATCAAACTATAATTCAGGGCTTTCTTATACCTGCCCCCTGTTTAAGGTAAGTAAAGAAGGAAACTCCTGTGAGTTTTCTGAAGGTGTTCAAACCTCTCTCCAACATCGTGAAGAGCAACATTGAAAACCACTAAATGGAAAAGGCTTGTGGCTGACTTTTTAAACTAGAGAAGACTTTTGCCTCTCTGTTTTATGGAGGTTTTGAACCCATTCCACTGTCTTGATTCAAGACAGGCAGATATTACTTGAAGGATTGGATGCCATTTTTTTATGGCTCTACAGCCTAGACTGCCTTGGCATCACACTATGGTCTTTTTGTGTTGTGTGTCAAGTGAGAAATCTTTCCTATTAAACAGTTAAGTAAGTGCAGTAGATAAACCTGTCTTGGTTGGATCTCTTATCTAGTTCTGTCCTCACTGACTATAGTGAAAACAGTGCTGTTTAGAGAGAATTGTGCGGTCTACCTAACCAGTTCCAAGATAACTCTAGGAAAAAATGTCCCTAAATAGTTGCATCAGACAAGAATTTGATATATTTCATTCATTGGCTTCTGTACAGTTGCAAAAACCCCTAGAATAATTTTACAGTTCATAATTATTCATTGGCTAAATGAAGTGAATGAAGGCTGAGTATTTTGGACTACCCTTCTTCCTGAGTGGTGGCACATATTTACTAATTAATTTAAATATTAAAAGTTGCTAATGTGGATTTAGTTTCCACAAAAGGCTATCTTTCTGCCTTATTAAAACACTTTAGATTTAAGAAGTTATTTTATTGGTATGTGACTCATTTTCCATCTCACCAATGTGTGGTGATTTCAGTTGCTTCTGTCCTGCCAGGCTGAAAGGTTATTTTTCATAGTCTATCCTAAACCTTTATTTTTATTTTATTTATTTATTTTTTTTTCTTACCAGAGACTTTTCTATTTACTGGAAAGGTTACCTTAAATTCCGTCTCGTCTCTTGCAGAGTGTCGTCAAACATGCCTTTACACAAAATTAACCTTCAGGTTCTGTCAGGATAATTCTTTATGTAATTTATTTATTTCCCACACCACCTTTTAAGAGGCGGTATTTAGAGACAACTGTTGTGGAAAGCATTTATCCTGGTAAACTACTGCCAAGTACTTTTCTTCAGCACCTCTGTTCTCTGAGAACCTACATAGGTTTTCAGGTGTTAGGTTGGTGTATCTGTGTTTGAATATAGACAGATGATCACAGCTTGAGTTAACTATTCCTCTGAAACTTACTGGCCCTTAGCTGAAATGTAATAACTGACATTTAAAGGTGGTTAAGGAACTGCATTTTACATTTTAATAAACCAAAAGCAGGCAAATTTCAGTTGAGAGGAGGTAATTTAGACTGAGTGGGCATAAAACAATGGCTTTTGATTTTTTTGTCTGTATCATTAGGCATTGCACAATATGTTTTGAGTCTTCCACTTGAGCATTTCATGTTCATCAGACTATGAAGTATCATTGCAAATTATTGCCAGCTGTACAAATCAGATTAAAGACACATTCTTCTTGGAGTTTTTGTAGTTATTGGAAAAAGTTGTGGCAGTTAAAGCAGGATACTTGGAGCATTACACTGTTTGTCTCTTCCTTCCCCCTCCTCACCACCACCCCTCATCCCTGCCCCTTGTTATTAAATGTAATTGCATATGATGATTATTAATTATTTGGAGACTGTGTATCAGCTCCTTAGTTTGTTTATTTTGAGATAAACTGTTCCTCAGTAAACACCTTCCTCTACCTACAGTGCCTTACAATTTTATTTTGAGATGGCATAGTGCATAGGTATAGATTTTAATCTTGTTGTCTTACGAAGTTCTTAAGATTCTGGTTTTGAGACTTCCAAAGGATTTAATGCTCAGATTTCTCTGTATTGTCTGTGTTGAGGCTGAACATGTAGAAGAAGTTAGATGTGTAAAAAATGTCTAGACTATTCACACAATCGCTATTGTCACCATGCCTGGAGGTGTTTAAAAGGAGAATAGACAAGATTCTTAGGAACATGGTTTAGTCCTGGAGTTAGGTTATGTTTAGACTCAATGATCTTGAGGGTCTCTTCCAACCAAAATGGTTATATGATTTCTCTTCCAATTTCCCTGTCTCTTTCCTGTTTCAGTGTTCTGAGTTTGTTCACATTTAATAGATTAATTCAAAGGATTTCAATTAAAAAGGAAACTGGGGGAATTGGTGTAGTATTCTGACTGGTTGCTTTCTAGGGAAGAGACACATGACACTGTTGGCTTGGTATTGCAGATAAATGATTCCAGATCTTACTCCCTCTTACTGTATACAGTACATGTTGAATAGACATGTTATTTAATGTACTCCATATCAAAGAGGGAAAGGAACTACTGTGAACATGAGTAAATTGGTGTATGGAGGGTTATTATGTAGTGCTTTGATTTTCTTACACACGGGAAAGCTTTTTGTTTTTATTTTTTAATTTAGTCCTAATATATTGACTAATTATGTGTAGACATAAAAATTTATTGAAGATTAGGTTTTAGAGCTCTGTTGTATCGTGTAGCAGTTAAAAAAGTTCCTATGTTTATAAGTGTTTTTTGCCCATCATAACATTTTGATCTTGTAGAACTTGCAGCATAACATGGTCTGTTTACTTTTCTAAAGTAGATAATAATTGTAAAGGTTAATAATTTTAAAATAGGTGCAATTCAGCATATTTTCTTTCAAAATGTAAGCATACAGCATATGTTTTGCAAAGGTCTTGACTTCCGAGTTAAGATACTCTCTTTTTATGGGACTATTCCAAGTAACTTCATGGGCAGTTTCACTTTTAAGACTTTCTTAAATTGTGTCCCTGCATCACCTATAAGCAGTTTTCATTTGTTTTTTCTTTAATTAAGAGTTGGATTTTATTTGTTGGTTTAAAATTTTTCTGTATATTTACTGCAATACATTTTGCCATGTTTTACTTTCAAATTTTTTTTGTGTGCAGTTGGTCATTCAAAAGTAAACTCATATAGACGTTTGTTTACTGGATAGACATGTGTGTTTGATTTTGGGGATTTGTGTGCCAAGTCTTGTAATGGGTGTGTGCACACGGCATTCTGTTTCAACTAAAATGTCACCAAAACTCACTGCTTCCTTGTTTAGGTTTTGATAATATTTTCATGCCCTAACAGGAAAGCATTAGATAATTTCTCATACTATCACTTAGGTGTTTTCTTTCTAATTTTTTTTTTTTGTGGGCACATCTGTGTGGATGTTTCTTTTGGCCATGTGTTTAGGACTGTGTCTGTATTACCTATGTAAAACAAAGCCCTGTATATGGGGGAGCGATGGAGATGGACCCTTAAGGGGGAGGGATGGAGACGGACCCATAATTAGATGCTGTTTTCCAAAACGTAGCACAATTACTCCTTAGAGTAACATTACTCCTTATGGCACATAACTCCTTCTAGTGGTTACTTTTACAGGTTTCATGTTGTTAAGTTGGTGTTTTGTTGAACACATTCCTACTTCCAGTTTGTAGCTTCTTTTCTTTTGCGGAATTGAGAAAGCTCAATACGTGCTGGTTGCATGTTATTTATATAGCAGATCTCACTTCAGTGTATCCACTTTTCTCTTAGAAATTATTAAAAATAAACATTTAAATATATATAGTTTGATATTGCTGCTACTCTGTGAAGAAGCTTTTACAAATAGAAGTTGGTATTTCTATTTTATTGGGGGGATACAGTGCGAATGGCTTAAATATGTATTAATAAGGAAGTTTTAAAATTCATTGTTTTTTCTGTATTAAGAACATGGTGACAACATGCAGGAGGGAATGTTTTTTTCAAGCACAAACCTCAGAAGGAGAGTTGCACATTTATTTTAATATGTGTCATGGGGAGTGGCTGCAAGTATGAATAACTTGTGCAATATCCGTAAGGGGAAGAGATAAACTTGCAAATGTCTGTGGGATAATCATGCCCCAGGTTTACATTATCCTGGTTTTATGGAAATGGAATGTAGTCTATGTAGAAAATAAGTGAGTGCTTTGTTTTCAGAATTGACGACAAGCAATGAAGTACAGAGATATGTCTGATTCCAGGTTAACTGTTACGGTGCTTTTAGCAGTCTCAGATTTAAGTATGGAATTATTTTCCTTGTCTATCACTTTATTTTCTATTTTTTTATTTTATTTCTGAAGAATCTACTTTTTCTCTCATTTGTTATCTAATATTTATTGATACACTCAAAACTCAAGACGTATATTGTAGTAACAGAATAATTTAAAAATTAGCTGTGTTTAAAGTTCAGCTGTTTTTGTCACAGCTTATATTTTTTGGCAAAGGAAAAATGAGTTAAATTAATGTTAACAGTGTATATCAGTTTTTTTCAGGATTTCTGAAACATTATAAATTTAGTGTCTTTAATGTGTATCAAGGTTTTAGTTAATAAGCTGCTGGCCCTGAAGACTGCTTTGTAGAATTTTACAAAAACTGGCCAAGAAATGTAAAATTATTTGATATCCGATGTTTGGTTAGTGAAAGTCAACAGAAAAGATTTACTGTTGTTATTTTATTTCTGATGCTAAAGAAAAGACTGCTCAGGGAAGAGTCACCTTGAAATTTTTAGTTCGAAAATGAAAAAGCAACAGCTTTTATGATGTTGCTACATGCCACCTAGTTTTATGTACCATAGTTAGGAACATATTTACTTGTGGCCAATGTGTGTTCAGTGAAGACAAAAACCTACCCTCATAAGGATCAATTCCTTTTTCTAAGTGTATATTTTTGTTTGTTTTTAAAATGGCAATACAGCAAGTTTATTTTAGTGATCTATCAGTAACGTTTGAAGTTAAGTACCCCTGCATTAGGGAAACAATTAACTTAAATTCTCTGCATAGAAGGCTTGAATGTAGAATGTAGTGTTTTATTCATATAGTATATCAAAATCTCATACAATTTGAGAAACAGTAGAAGAGAGAAAGATGGCTCTAGTATAGTAGGTTAAAACATTATCTAAATCAATAGGAATTACTCTGGCTGTGTGTAGAATGGCAACAAATAGTAATTGTGTAGTTGCAGTTCAAACTCTCGGGGGTGGGGGTTTAGTAAATCATACAGTACTGTATAGCAAGTCACTTGTATCCTTTTAAAGACAATTTAAGTGATGTTAAGATTTTTGCAGAAAATCAGTAATTTCCGTAATATTGCTATTTCTGTTCACGACTGTCTTATATCTTATGATACTTTACTATAGTGAAGCTGAAGCTAAAAACTTCAGCAAAGCTGTGGATGGTTTTGATGCAAAAGTCTAGTAAGTGTTACACATGGAGTATGACACGTGTAGTGTATACATGTTCATATACATGTGTCATCTGTACTAATTATTTAATGCTTGTAATATCCCATATGTAGCTTGATGCTTATGAGGTCGTGACTTTCAAATGAGAGAAGAATGTATATACTCTATAAATCCTGTACAGTTGTTTATCCTGTATATCCTTACAGACAGAAAATAATGCCAATGTATCAATGCAGTCACCAAGAAATATCTTTGAAGTCCCCTATTGGTGATGGAGATGAGCTTCCCTATTGGAAATGACCCAAGTCAAATTTCCTCAGGCATTGTACTATTAGAATAAATTTAAAATTAGCTTGAATTAAAAGTTCTTGATAAGATTTACCTTAAAATTAAAATATTTTCTTTTTGAGCAAACCATACATGTTTTTACTAATTCAGGATAAAAGTCTATTGTTTTCAAAAACTTCCATTTAAACAATAAGGCCAAACATTTCCAGTGTGTGTGATCCTTTCATTTTCTTCCTGTCTTGTTTGTTGTTTTAGGACAACACAACTGTATTTGTTCACGTTTAATAGATTAATTCAAAGGATTTCAATTAAAAAGGAAACTGGGTTAATTGGTGTAGTATTCTGACTGATTGCTTTCTAGGGAAGAGACACATGACACTGTTGGCTTGGTATTGCAGATAAATGATTCCAGATCTTACTCCCTCTTACTGTATACAGTACATGTTGAATAGACTTGTTATTTAATGTACTCCATATCAAAGAGGGAAAGGAACTACTGTGAACATGAGTAAATTGGTGTATGGAGGGTTATTATGTATTACAATAGATCCTGGTTAGTCTATTGATTAAGTATCCTGTAGTTCACAACTTGGTTGTATCCAAGAGTCAACACTAAAGCAGTACTTTCTCAATGAGTGAGAGAAAAATTTGAAAAAAGCACATGTAAATGTTTTATTTGTATCTTTGGATTTTTTGTTATGCATTTATTTGAATAATTTAAAGATGTAGTCTTGTTGTTCAATAGGTTTTCTGTACTCTTCTCTGGAGATAGGATAAATATCAAAAAGTTTCTCATCCAATACACAAGATAAAGTGCTTATTTTAGCTCGCTCTTTGTCCCCTCAGTAAAATATATCAGGATACCTACAAATATGTATAAGGAGAAAAACAGAGATAGAGACAGTGGGGATGTATGAAAGAAAAAATGTACCTTTTTCTGGTTTTGTGAGTTAGAAAAAGGTGTATGGCCTTTCATAGGTCTTGTGAATTTTTTTGTTTTCATTTGTGATTCAACAGTGAAGAAATATCTGGCTCTTGATTTTTTTTAATTGTCTTAGCCTTTCTCTTACTTTATATTCACAACTTCCATGTAAAGTTACCAGTTGCATTAGAAGTTAATGGTTTTGGTCTTTAGGATAATATAAAGTTAGTTCGAAGTCTGGCCAATCTATTTTAAGCTCTAAATTTGCTTACAATCCATCGCAATTATTTTAAATTTAAAAACTCTCATACTGTTTAAGTTTTAAAAAATCGGAGCAGGTTATGTAAACCATAAAACAGAACCAATGACCTTTGTAGTGTAGAAATGATTCTGCATTTGAAGGACGTGGATGATAGTGGGGGTTAACATAACAATGGAAAAGTGACTTTGGAACCATTCTCTCTGACAAGTGTGAACAGAAGCACACACTCTGCTAAGAAAGGTTTAAGTTCCACTTCAGCTCATAAGTCATTATCCTCCTCAGAGGTACTTTTAATTGCTCTTAATTAAGTACTTAAAATGTCAAGATCTGTTTCACACACCCATGACATTTGAATAAGAGTGGTCTAATTGCCCATTCCGTAAGATTCTTTTAATGGGCAAAGAATTTCTGATGAGTGACTGGAAGTGTGATTTCATGGACTGAGGTGATGAGCAGGGGTCAGTTCTGAGGGAGAGATGCAGTTCGTCCTCCCTAATCCTGACCATCCTGCCCTTAGAACCTGCATTAGATACACGTTTACAACCGTGTACACTGGAGCAAGAAAGGAAAAGTGGAAAGGTGCGAGAGAAGAGAAGTGAGAAGAGTTTGAACAGCAGCCAGACATTACTGTGATGCAATTCTCCATGTCACTACAGCCATGTCAGATTTAGGCTGTAAATTTAAGGAAGTCACATAGTTGATTACTTTACTTAGTTATTTCGCTTATAAAATATTTTGCTGTAATGTGGTGACACACTTCAAAATATCCAGGCAAGAGCTAAGTAACAATAATAATTGTGGGTCTTATTGTTAACATTCTAAACCGGTATATTATAAAATTAAGTTATTAATTATTAATTTAAAAAACTTTAACGTGCAATTGCTACATTATAACTTTTTTTATAAAATAACATTTTTTAATTTAAACACAGCCATATCCCTACGATTAGTTATGTACAATTTCAGTCATCAGTCATACATTACTGCAATGTCTTACATGACATGTGTGAGCATACTGAAAGTACATCTTTCTAAACAAGTATAATGCTACTCTGATTCTTTAAAGTCACATTATTAGGGCTAAGAGTTCATATTAATTATCTGACAGCAGTGAGGAGTCAGCTCTATGCAGGACTAGCAGTATAACCTCGAATCTCACTTGCTGTTCTCACTTATAATTTAACTCAAATTTGTATGGCCATAGGCCCAATCTAATATGGATGTGTTGTGTACTGTGAAAAAAATGTATCTGCAGGGTCACAGAGATTACTTTGTGAGAGGAACTGATATTTTAAGTAACAAGCATAACTTGCAAAGAAAATTGATCAAGAGCAAATATGTTGAATTATTCTATAATAGGCACTTCAGAAGTGTTCTTCTCACAAAGTCAGTGCTTGGTGAGGATACTTAAAAAATCTATATTAGTGGTAATTTCTCTTTTACTTGAATTTTCATACCTGATTTGATAGGAATTTTTGAAATTATGCCCCAAAGCTGGTCTAAGATAGTATAACTTAAAACTTATTCTTTTATTGAATGAAAAAACCCTATTTTTTCCGTTTTCATCCTTAGTTATCATGAAGTTCTAAGAATCCACTATTCAGATAAAGTAGAATCCTAGAATGTCCTGAGTTGAAAAGGACCCACAAGGATCATTAAGTCCAGCTCCTGTCCCTGCATATGACAACCCCACAGTTCACACCGTGTGTCTGAAGGTGTTGTCCAGTCTCTTCTTGAACACTGTCAGTCTTGAGGCTGTGATGCCTCCCTGGGGAGCCTGTTCCAGTGCTCTACTCCCCTCTGGGTGAAGAACCTTTTCCTAATGTCCAACCAGAACCTCCCCTGGCACATCTTCCTGCCATTCCCTCAGTTTCTGTTGTTGGTCACTAAAGAGAAGAGTTTGGCGACTACCCCCCCTCCTCCCCTTGTGAGGCAGCTGTAGACCATGATGTGTCTCTCCTCAGTCTTCTCTTCTCCAGGCTGAACATACCAAGTGACTTTAGCCACTCCTCATACGGGTTCCTTTCCAAATCCTTTACCAACTTTGTGACCTTCTTCTGGACACTCTCCAGTAGCTTTATATCCTTTTTATCCTGTGGTGCCCAGAACTGCACACAGTACTCCAGGACAATCACCTCCCTCACCCAGCTGGCAATGCTGTGCTTGATGCCCCCCAGGACACGGTTGGCCCTCTTGGCTGCCAGGGCACAGTGCGGGCTCATGTTCAACTTGCCGTTTACCAGAACCCATAGATCCCTCTCCACAGAGCTGCTTTCCAGCATCTTGTCCCCTGGTCTGTATGTACAGCCAGGGTTGTCACCTCGAGAGTGTTGACAGCTCATCCCGCTTTTGTGTTGTCAACAAACGTACTATGCAATCCCTGAAGCCCTGAGTCTAAGTCATTTATAAAGATGTCAGAGAGTGCTGGGTTAAGGGAATACTGTAGACACTTTAGCGAATAATTTTTTTCTTTATGAATACATCATGTGTTATGTATTGCAGTTTAACCATTTCAGTTCAGCTTTTTCTAGGAAGTTTGTGATTTTTTTATTAAATCTGGCCGTAGTGTAGTTGGATTTTCTGTTTGGTTTTTTTGTTGTGTCTTTGCTACGTCTGGAAAATCTTACAGTATATATTCAATTGATACAGGCAGGGGTAAGAAGAAACTGCAAAAATCTAAGATTAAAGTACTGAAGGAGGTCAGCACTGGATGATTAAGCAAAAGAAGCAAGTTTTAAGAAAGGAATTTAAGCAGCAAAATGAGATCACTTGGTGTGCTAACAGCAGGAGACAGCTGTTGTGAGCATAGTAGGCACTGCAAGAGGCATTAAATCTGGACTGGGAAATGGGAGTTGAAATGCACATGAAAGAAAAGTTCATTTTACAAGGAAGCATGCACTTTCTTTGTACTGAGTCCAAAAAGTTTTCCATGCCTTAAGTATGCGGGTTAAGTTAAAACTACAGCTTAAACTGAAACAGTGGTTTGACATGCCTGAAATGGAAAATGTCTTCTCTTTTTTTTTGCCCCTCTCTCTTCTTTATCCTATGGCTCCTGGCCCCATGCTGCTCCTTCGTGCCTCCTTGTGCAGGCTTTGCTGCTTATCCCTTGGTAGCGCACAGGGAGCTTTAATTGAAAAATCTCAGCAGAAGGGCCCAGTGAACAGAGCAGAATTTTCTGTTCGTAAGCAGGAGTAGACAGTAGGGGGCAAACTGTTGGAGCTGCTCGGCTGTGCCTTGCAACTGCATCCTAAATATATGCGAGCAGAACATTTGGCAAAGCTATTGTGTAATGCATAACTTCTGTCCTGCTCTTTACTGTCAGCCACCTGTTCGTTGTTCTCGGAAGTTATACAGGAAGGATTCACTTTAAAGACTGTATTAAAACAAACAAACAAAAGCAACAACAAAAAAACACCACCACCACCAACAAAACCAAACCAAACAAAAAAACCCCCCACAAAAACAGTTTGCAGACTTATTTTGAATGCGTTGAAAGCAGTCTTGCAATTGAAACTCAATGAGAAAGCTTTTGATGAAATATAAATTTACTCTGCTCTAATATTGTTAATTTTAAGAGTAAATTGGTTATTAAAATATTTTAAATGCTGGATTTATAACATTATTCTTCAGCTATAGAATCTGTAGTTTTTTATGTAAAAGCATGCTGGTAGCAACTTGCCTGGGCCAAAGTTATGGATTCACTAAGCTCAGCTGGTAAAGTATGGTGGCAGTACAAGCTTTTTGGAACATGTGGGGTCAAAATAAAACCACTTAGTGTGCATATATTCCCATTTCACACTTTTTTTAGTTCTTGTCCATCTTATGGAACAAAAGTATCAAACTTAATACCAGATTTTTATGGTGAAATTTTGAACAGAAGCTGAAATTCTCAGTGAATTATTCTTCCTTGTTCACCTTCTTGTTTTAAGTACCTGAAGAACATTGGCATCTTCCATCTTCTTTCCCACATCGTTCTCACCTGTTACTGCAGTAATTTCTTTGTGCATTCCATTGTTTGCATTTTAAACCTTCCCTTGGTTTTTCCTATGGATCTGCCAGTTTTTGCCATCTTTGGCATGTGTGCTCAGTGGTATCATTTAATCTCAGGGTACATAGCTCTAGGTATGCATTGTGCAAGTACTACAAAACTCAGTCTTGGATCCTGGAATATTAGGTAAATAATAAATGATAAGCTGAAGGATGGAGATAATAAAATATATGTTTTTTGGAGTACTGTACTAACATGAAACCTCTGCTAGTAATAGAAGGAGAATGAAAATGCTTTACGAGAGATTTGTGACCACCTTTGCTTTATGAAATGTAATCTGGATCTGACATGGATAAGGGAGTAGAAAATGGAATAATTTAGAATTAATCACAAGCAACTGATAAATTGAAAGCAAGCAGCAAGAAAGACTGGAAAAATAGATTTGGTGGCCAGATGTGTGACTTAATTGACTGCGGAGTTGTAACAGAAGAAATATAGACAGCTGAAGTTTTCAGAAGAGGGAAAAAAAAACAAGTGAAGATCGGAGATAGTAAATTTTGCTTGCAAAGGATGGATACTGTTCCAGAAGAGGGGTGGCAATTTTTGACCGTTTAGTGGAGAGATTTTAAAGTAAATTAGGATAAAGATGAACCCAGAAAAATATCTTTTAAGATCAAAATAAAATAAAATGACACTACAAAAAGGATGAAAGATCAGCTCTGGTGAATTGAGGGTCAGTGATCAAGAACTGGTGGAAGAAAATAAATGCAATTACTTGCAAAACAAGAAATAATGTGGTATTAATAAAGATATGGCTTGACAAATTTGTTATTTTGGCGAATGTTAGATCCAGTTAGGATCAAGTGTGACTAGGTAAGACCCAAGAAACAACATGTCATTTGACATGAAGATGGCAGAATTCAACAAGATGATTGATAACTCTGTGTTGGGAGTCACTGTGCATAGAGAGCAATAAGGGAACAGTTAAAAAGTGTTCTGTTCCTCATTTGCTCTTATTGTCATTTACTGCATTTACTCACTTGCATTCAGAGCCTCAAGAAAGTGAATGTGATTTCACGTTTCACTTTTGCCTGTTGTAATAAAAACATGCATCTGAAATTTTTCCTTTTATGTATAACTACACCAAACGGAAATATGTAAGACTCATTCTAGTTTTAATTTGATTTTACTGGATTAAAAGGATCAAAAACATTAACCTTGAGATTTGATGAAGATTTGCTGCTCTAAAAATTTGCTGTGGTATACTTCTTGTCAGAAGGAGGTTGGCTGTTTCAGATGAGATGCAATGCACTAAACTATTTCATTTCTGTTCTTTTTGGGCAAAGACTGACAAGGTTACAAAGAAAAGATTCATGTCTAATTTGCTACAGTCTCTTGAAAACACCAGTATGCATTGCAAAATTTTCAGTCGTGCATATATGCCATTTATTTTTCCAGTTTTGGAGAAATCCAGATATCAAGCATATGGAAGTTCACCAATTAGTTCTTGAAGAGCAAACTCTCTTGTGTTAGACTGAAGCTTTGGCAAAGAATTTTAAGAAAACTTGCAATTGCATCTTTCTTTCATCTTTTGGCACATAATATGAAACTCTTTTCCGCTCTTCAGGTTTCTTGGAGTGTGCTGAAAGCGCTAAAGGTATTTAGACCACTTCAGGTATCTAGGTTACCTTTTCACATTTTGATGATAGTACAGCTTGTGTTGTCAGTGGTGGGAGGTTACATCCTGTACTAAGTTGAGGCTTTGTACTAGGGCTAACAGTATTGCAAACTGTGTGGATTTTTTGGTTAGACATCTGCTTTTCTATTTTTTTCTTTCTTATCATCAGTTTCTCTGAACCTCTTTATATGAGGGAATTGATAGTGCTATAAGCAGTTAAAAAGATAGACAAAGAAAAGTAAGTTTTATGGCAGAATTCTGTGGCTAGTTTGAAACTAAAATACATAAATCAATTGACCTGTGTTCAGTTGTGCTGAAAATCTGTTTTCTTCTGCAGTTATTGCACACTCTCTGTACTAGGCCTTAATCTGTTTTTCTGGAAATACAGCTATGACTACAGATGTGCCCTGTAAATAGGAGACCTTACCATGAGGAATGTGGTTGTCTGTAACTTACTTTTAAAAAGTGTATTTGTTATTCAGTCTGATTCAGAAAGAAGTGTTTGAGTAAGATCTGACTTTTCACAGCAGAAACAAACTTTGGCTGTAGATTTTCCTTTCTGTCTCTTGTAGTGAAATATTTTAATGCTGTGGCGTGCTTTTTGTTATACGTGTGCTGCACTCTAAAACATCTCCTGGGTGTTGGAATTGTTGACAAAGTTTTAATGACTCATTCAGTGTTCTTGGGTTTTGTTCCTGTATGTTCCTGTGCTGTGAATGAAAGGGAATTACGAGTTATCTACTCAGTACTTTTTCCCAAGTGTTTTTTTGGTTTGTTTTGTTTTTTCACAGCATGTTCCCTCTGGATCTGGTGTCTTCGACAGTGTAGCGTTAGGATATTAAAGAAACAAAATTATACCTCTTTCCCTGAGGCACCATTTCACAATCATATTCAGCCTATAATTTTTTTGTCTATTTCTTTGTTATCAACTCTAATGCTCTTAAAATTCTTCACTGTCTTTAATGTGTACCACCTTCAAATATTCCATCAGAATAATGTTTTTCCTTTCAGTATTTCTTGATCAAAGTAAATATGTGGCTATTTTAATCTTCCTTTGTAAATTATTCTCTAGTCTCTTGACTTTTTTTCTCTGAATTCTGTCTAATTTGTCAACATCTTTCTGGTATTGAGATGCTTATGAGTGAATGCAATATTGCAAATGTGTAATTACCTCTCTTCTCACTATTCAGAGCTTATGTTTATTAATGCTGCACATAGAAGATTCGTATCTAAATTACTATCCACTGTAATTGTAGGGTTTTGTCATTACTACTGCATCACAGATTTTATCTACTGTTTCAGATTTGTTTTTCTAATATGCATGTTGCCAGATACTGTTTCTTGCATTTCTATTTTATAATGCTTTTATTTCATTCCATACACATTTCTAAACTCCCAAAATCTAGTATTTCTCTTACTCAGGCAGGTTATTCAGGTAATTTTACTTCTTGAGTTTCTTGCCTGCATGACTCTTGGAAAATAATTTTGCTTTAATACATACGCTTTTTTTCTGCAAATATTTAATAACTTCTAGTGCTGCCCTGGGCATTCAGTTTTGAGATTCTCCATCTTATATTTGTTAGCTTTCCTAGGTTTGAAAAACTCACTGCCTTGATCTCCCTTATTTTATTAAGTGGTTACCAGTGCAGAGGCAGCAGTTCCTGTATGTGCATGAATTCATTCATACATGTGTGGGGGGTTTGTATGTACGTATGTATGCGTATACCTACTCATGTATAATGCGTTTATCTACTCTTCCATTTAAAACAATGCTGTCTACCTGCAGGAGGAGGAAGAAGAAACATATGAACAAACTCTAGAATTCCGCAGAGGAGGGGATGGTCAGCCAAGACGATCCACGCGGCCTACTCAACAATTTTATCAACCCCCAAGAGCTAGAAACTGATTAATAAGAAATAAAAGGTAAATACATGATATTGATGGGTTTTAATGGCTTTAGATTTCAATAAAAGTTTATCTGGATTGTTCTGTGCTTCAGTGTTCTTCAGTCTCTGTGAAGTTCATGAAGGAACTTCCTTGAACTTTACTGGTATTAGAACCCTCAAAATTGGGTTGCAGATCACGAATATTTTGAACAAATAAATTATTGTAATCACCATTTTACAAGCAAATAGACAACTTGCAATTCCTGGAAAAGACTTGTTTCTCTTTTGGAAAAAAAAAACAAAACCAACAGGACATGTATGACTGAGTGGTTGCTGCATCTATGGGGAACTACGGATATTAAATAATGCCTCATTATTTAAGTGAAACTTTTATGTGCCTTTTTAGTTTAGAAACCACTTGTTGTGATCACCTACATGGCAGATAATGTTTGGCATATTGGTTCTAAATTGTTTTACAGATATTGGTATATTTATGTTAGAAGTCAGAGATATGTGTTTCTCTCGATTTTGTGGCTGTTGGAAGAGCCTTATTATACCTGTGGGAAGAGGTTGGGCAATAAAAACACATTAGCAAGTAGTGCTTTAACTTTGCTTTATGTAAGGACTCATGTGGTCTGAGCAATCTTTTACTTGATACTTCTGATAACAACGGAGTTTTGTTCATGTACGTTGGACCATCTTCTTCTCTGAAATAAGTGGCTGCAGTCCCTGCTGAAGTTAATACTGTCTACACCTGTCCAAAATCCCATATTCTACTTACTATGAACCATTTATTTGGATAAATATTCTTTCTAAGGTTCTTCTTAGCATGGAAAGGAGAATTTGCACACTGAAATCTAAAATCTGTGAGTTCACCGTTGAATGGGGAGGTCCAAGACCTAAGAGTATTTACCATCTATATCTTGAGGATATACTTGCACTTTTTTTTATTAATTAGCAGAAATTAAGGGATTCTCTATCATCTTCAAAAAATACACCTGATCTGCACATTCAGAAATCTAAAATGTCTAGCCAGATCAAAGTTATAATTCTTATACTGAACAAATCAGGTATACGTCACTGCTTTCATTTTACTTGTGGATCTTCTACATCTTTAATTTTCAGATGTTGATTAAAAATCTATCCTGAAAAAAGCAAGCTATTTGGTGTACATCTACAATATGTATTTGTCTTGAATCTGATATTTTTATTTTTCCTAAACTCTTCTTAGTTCCTTCTCTTGTTCCAGTACTTCATCTTCAATTGGCTTAATAGGTGCTACTGATCTCTGCAGCTCTTTCTGACATGCAATAACACTATTTTATTTTTTTTTTTGGTCATATGCTAAAATACCTTTTTCATTTCGGGAAGTACTGGCAATAGAAGACCAAAATTTATTCCTGACTCTTGCCAAGGTGATGATTATTCTATTTTTGCCCATATCATTGGATTTTCTATTTTAAGTAAGTGCATCAATCGCTATCAATAAACATGTAGTGAGATAATTTATGCAGAATGCATTGGCACATGCACCGAGCTGAGTTCTAAACCAGCTCAGTCGGCTCAGAGGAGTGTTAGTGTGATCAGCTGAATGAAATGTGCTCAGTGTTGGTGAAATGAGGTATTTCCTGTGTCCTCTTTTGGTCCAGGACTGTTTACTTCAACATCTGCTCAAGTTAGAAAAGTTGTGCCAATTTGTCATCCGAAACTGAACCTATTAACCCAGAGCAGTGTACAGGCAGTGGCAGCTTAAACCTGGTAAATTTTGGTACGTTTGTAAGTCTGTCTCTTTTGGAATATTATGCACTTTACCTTCTACAATACAAATAGTAAATATCGTAGGAGTTATGCATACCTTAAATAGTAATCACTACAAACAGCAGTTCATTATGAGAAAATACAATTTACTCCTCGATAAGAAGATTCATTCCCTCCAGATCAAAACATTCAATATTATCTTATTTGTCTGCTGTTAACTGAATTGTTAGAAGTTTAAGTGGAGACTGTCTCCAATGGCTAAAATGTAGTCAATGAGAATATTTGTGTATTTTATAATAAAATTATTTGCTGTATCTAGCTATTGTAATTAGCTACTTTATCAGATTTAGGTTTGTATTTGGAAAATTTCCAGTGTTCAGCTCAACTACATTTCAACATAAAATAATGTAACAGCTATTGGATGTTAACACCAAAAAGAAGTTGGCAAGATATGAAATTAAATACTTTGATCTTAGATTCTTGAAATACTAGGATCACACAAGTAGAAAAAGAAAATAGAGAGGCAGGAGATGTCTCCTATATAGAGGCTGAGTGGTGCTGCTTAGGCATAGTTAGCTTCTGTATTAGTTCCAGTCAAAACAATCCTTTATTCTGTCTAGAATTTGCAACTCCCATTTTTATGCTCTGCCACTGTGTTTTAGTGAATATTTGGAAAACTAAACACGGTGTTCCTTTCTTTTCAAGAGTGTGACATTCATGGCCATCTCTGAATAGTGTCAAAAAGTGGAAATGGTTCCTCAGTTTAAGAACACTATTGCCCGTCTTTCTGAGGATAAAAATATTGTAGTGCTGTATCCAGAACCTTCTACTGTGTGGTTCAGAGTAGCTTTCACCTGCTAGATTTGCTTTCTTAAGAACATGTAAAGTCCAGTGTAGCTGCCCTCATTTGCCTTGTTTGGTAGGTAAAGTGAAGTGGTGTTTATTGTGATACTGTGGTGGAAATATTTTTCAGATTTGGCTTATAGCTCCCCATAGTACATCTTGTGCTACCATATAACTTATGTTGCAATTTGAAATGCATTACACGTGACCTTAAGGAGTGGAATCAGAGAGAAACCAGTAAAGATAATCTATTAAGCTTTTAAAAAAATAAGTGGTGGATGTAATCAGTTCTTATCTGATTTTAAATGTAGGCAGAAAATCGAACACAGTCCTTTTCCTTTTTTTTTCCACTTTCGGTTTACCCAGACTTCTGCAGCAGTGTTATTTTAATATCTTGACATGTAAAAGTTCAGGAATATTGAATGTCAGTTTCTAGAAATGGATTTCTATGCATTTTTTCCCGCTTTTTATTTCTTAGAGCTTTTGAGAGTGTGGCATATTGTTCTTATTTCAAGTGTTTGATATCCTGTTAGAAGAAAATACGTTTTATCAGAGGAGGTTTTAAAGGATATAGTGAGATAATTTTACCACAACTTTCCACTGAAGGATGCTTTACCTCTTCACCCGATCTTTGATGATTTGGACCTTTACTTCCTGAGAGGGAGTACCTCTGTATTATGTAAAGTAACTTTTTTTTTCCTGCAAAGATACCTTGTTGGTGATTATTTTATATTATAATCTGGTAAATTCTGAAGAATTTTAATATTGCAGGGGTGTTGGACTATATCATCTTTAAATGTCTCTTCCAATCCAAACCATTATATGATTCTATGATTCTGTGATCCTTCTGAAGAGCCACACTGTTACATGCTTTGAGCATTAGGAACAATTACTACAACCTTGCAGAAAGTCTTGCCATGGTGATTATTATGAAGATAGAGCAATAAAATAGTCATGTTAAGGTGAAGTAACAGAAGTATGGGGTAGTCAGTACCTCACTGTGGTACTAGAAATGGTCATTTATTAATATCCAGCAGTGTGAAGTAGAGAACACTAATTCAGAGTTCTTTCAGAGCATTCTATTGAGAGTCCTTGAACCCACTCTTAAGTTGTTTAAGGTGCATGAGTCAAATACTAGCTTTAACGGGTCTCTAAAATAAGGTGTTCCTCCTAGAGAATCAAGATACAAGAATTAGAATCTATCAATAATAAAAATACATCCTGAGCTTACACTTCCTGTATAGCATGTCATGACAGTATGAAAAAGAAGGGGAAAAAGTAATCAGAAATGAATGTTTTGAAGGATCATAGCTTTTGGGAGAGCTTGAAAAATCCTGTGAGTGAAAACCTATGAGTGCTTGGTCATTATCTGTTTCTTGGGTATTCCTTTGCTCTGTGGCAGAATTAATCTGCACCTTGTCAAACTGGCTATAAAATCTGTATTGAAGTCCTTACTAATGGAGAAACTGCATTTTTATGAGAAGTTACTGACAGAAAGTGTTATTTCATTGTATTATACCAATCATATTTATTGCATTGTAAGTGCAACCTTCTGATTTATTCTTTACAAGACTTATATCTCTGTAAGTACTGAAAAGAAGATATCTACTCTTTTGGAGGAAGAAAATGAAGTAACAGTAAAGTGTATGTTGCACAAAGAGCAGAGACTTTTTTTAATTTTTATCTATTTTTTTTCTTTTTTTCATTTAGAAACTTTCTTGGGGTGGAAGAAAATTCCCTGGCAGCTCCAACTTGCTGAAGAAATTCTTTCTAGAACAAATTCTGGCTTTTCCCAAGCGACAGAATGGAACAGAGAAAGCTCATGTGAGCAGAAGGAATGTAGACATGACACCACAATAGACTTTTTTAAAGTTCTTAATTATACGAAGCTGAATACTTTTTACATATGAAAGAGGCAAATTGTCATTGCTGCCATCAATAAAACCACAGTGCACTATTCTATTCTTTGCCTTGTATTCTTTTTACTGAGCCTTCATTGTTAGTCAACGTAATACTGATGTATCATGATTTTTATTAATTTTGGATTGATTTTGGTTCTAATGTTGTTTCTAGTAAAGTAAAAGATATTTTCTCAGAAGCAGACAGGATTTGGCCTTTAATTTAGATTTCAGGCTAGCAATAGTAAAAGATGTTAAAAATTTTCAGCTAATTATTGTACAGTGAATAGGTTTTGACTGTGTTGTCTGTGTTTATTTTCCAAAGTTGCTGAAGGCCAAATGACAGATTTGCTTGTTCTGTTTTCCATGATCTGTGACTAAAAGATCGAAGAGGGGAAAAAAGAATCAGTTACAATAGGCATTTTCTAAATATTTTAGGTAAATATTTTCTTTTTAGGAATATTTATATTACAAAAATAGAAACATTTCTAGAAGGTACAGTAAAGTAGTTTAAACAAAAAATACCGAAAGGTGCATATGAGTATTTTAAACGTCAATATGTGTATGCATGCACAGATGTGCAAGCTGTTGAATAGTAGGTTCTAACTTTCTTGTAGCTTGAAACTCTGCTTTATTGCTTCTTACTATTAGAATTTTTCAATTATCATTGGCACTTGAAAGAATCTTGTATCAAACTACTTTTAATTCCAAGCTGTATCTTTGAATCTTATGTGATTATGACAAATAGTTGAAATTTCACTAGTTCTTTAGCTGAGAAGCACTCAAGATCTATGTACCATGCAAATCCCTTCTAAGCTTTATTCTGATTGAAATAGCACATACTTTTTGAGGTAATTCTTTAAAGACAGAATTTTACCCAAGATACGTTTTGATGGTATAAATTGTACACTTCTACTGAATTACTCTCTGAGTGCTCATACAAAACTCTGGACAGAATCTGTTTATTTGGATGAAAATGAGTTTTATATTGATGATGTAATTGAATGTATTTGTAGTACATAATGTGGATTACTGTCCAAATGTAGTCATATCTTAGCAAGCGCATAAATATTTTCAGATTAGTAAGGAACAAAATGTTTTTCTGCCTTAATGGATTCTCTGCAGCTCCTTGAGAATTACAATGCAACTCACTAATAATTCCAAAGAAATTTGGAATCTTAAAACTTGAGCTGTATAATGTTGAAGTTCTTCACTACCGACTGGCACACAGCAGATTTTATGAGGTCTGTGAAATTTAAGTTAGAAACCACTTTACAAACACTATGAGTCATTCTGGTTAGTTCTCCTAAATTGTACCAGCAAATAAATAAATTGTAGATCTTAATACATTGGATGTTGGATGCTTTACTTCCAGAATTATTGCTAAGACCACTGATAGCTGTTCTGCTTCATAAAGCTATGCAGCTGTAGCATCGTTTTAAAAAATAGTTTTGATTTTTCTTTACACATAGACTGTGCATTCAATGAAAGCCCTAAAATCAGTGTACCAAAGCATTTTCTGAAATTAAAGGAACTTCTGTGTTCTTTTGAGCTTTCATCCTTGCTGTGAACCAAATCATAGAATTCAGAAAACCGCAGTCTTATTTAGTGAACGGTAAAAAATAAAGCCTACTTGTGAAAATTTGAAGATTATAAAAATAGAATGCAGTGTTCTTCTGTGGCAGTTGTGACATTCTGAAATTATCACGTGTGTGCAGCTGTCTATAGGCAAATGAAATATGTTTGAGAATTTTGGTTTTGTTTGTAAAACAGTAAAGACCACATCCTGGTGCTGAGGAACTGGAAAGCCAGAGTTAGCAAACAGCTGGAGAGTCTTCTTGAAAAGACATGTTGTCTTTGTGTGTTCTGTCATTCTTTCCTGTTTTGTTTTTACTGAAATAAGTTATTTTGAAAGCTCTGCCTGTTCAGGATTTGAAGAACCAGTGACTGAGTAGATAAAAACTATTTCCACCAATCTGTTCTGAAAAGCAAGAATTGAGATATTTATGCTCTTTGATTTCTATATCTGGAAACAACAGTATGATAAACTAGGTATGTATATATAATGTTTTTTTTATTTGCATAATCTGTCAAAACCACTAGTCACAATGTAGTAAAGCTTACATACACATGAACAACATAACTTTTTCTGAACATAAAAGCTCAGTAAATTAATCATGACTAGGTGGGTCTTCAAAACTGATATAAAGGTTAACTTTGTCAAAAGCAACAGCAAATGAAACTCCTAAACTTTGTGGAGCTCCATCTGTGTAGTAAAATGAAAAATGCCAGTAAGGAGCACTGGATCCTGATCATCCACACTATTTATTTACTAGCTTGTTTCTGATTTTTGGAGTGTTCTTGACTAGCTGTTTCTAAGACAAACCTGTGACAAAGAAACTTTGCTCTCTTGTCACTGTTTATTACAGGACAACAATAAACTGGTAGACACTCTCATAGGAGGAAAAGGGAGAGAGACTTACAAGTTGGAAAGTTAAAAATTCTTTACTAATAATACTAATAATAAGGGAGAAAATCCTGCAAAATATACAAAATCAATATTGCATTTCCTGGTATAGCTGATGTCACTCCAGTGGCTGCAGGGCAGGCACCCAGAAGTCCTGGGCTGGACTCCACAGCAGACAGGAACTGGATTTGGGGATGCACAGACCAGGCCTAGGAACCAGGCCTAGGATCGCAGGCAGAACAGGCAGGGTGCTGTTTAGATTCTGGCCATGGATGAAGAGAGTGAGACCCTTGTGATCTCCTGCTTTTATAGGGTGTATGACGTGGATGGCATGGAATACGTAGTTGATCAGTTTTGGTCACCTGTTTTGTATGCCCCTGTCACTTACGGGACATACAAAATTTATCAGCGACCTTGAGTGCCACAGCAATAAGGATAAGCCTGGACCTTTTCTACATACCCTTCCTACCGTTATCAGCTCTGAAGCAAACAGTGTCCAAAAAACATGCAGCCAATTTCAGAAACATGCAGTTACTTAGAGGAACTTAGCTGAAAAGGAAATTCACTAAAAGAGAATTGGTCTTGTTTTAAACAAAACCAGGACACCTTTGCAAACTGGACATGAGCCAATCTGTGCCTTTTGATTTGTGAACCAGTAGGTCCACAGTCCACTGCCCTGCTTTACTAGGGTTATAGAAATAGCTTGTGAGAATTTCTGTCTTGAATTTTAGAAATGCAATTCAAATGAGATGTTTTCCTTGCCGTGGACATGTATATAACATTTTCACCTAAAGGAAATTTTTTGTAGTTAGAATTTCTGGTTAAAACTATTCTAAAAGTTATATGCCAAGTTGGCATATAATTGAATAAAATTTTGTTTTACTTTTTTTCCTCCTTCATATTGTTGAGATACTGAATGATTATAAACAGTGGAAATGTTCTAGTTTTATCTTACATGTTTTTAGAGTTTTGTGACAAAATCTGACTGAAGTCATGTTTTCATTTAAAGTTCTTCCTTGGACTAACATCTTCTGGTAGATATTCATGTGTATTTAATATACATATTAATATAGCTTTTTCTTTTGTCGCTAACAGGTACTTATTAAGTCTTTGGCAGCACCTACACAAAGGATTTTGAGGATCACTTGCAAAGTCACTCTTCCAAGAAACACGTCTGGAATTATCACTGCAGAATCTCTCTGTAATAACTTGAGCCTTATACAGATGAAACTTGTTGGGCGTGTGGCTTTGTAAGGCAGTATTAACAACAACACATATTTCCGTTGGGTGGCAAAAGGTTGATATCACAGGAAGGACAAATGTTACCCATGAGATGCACTTTGTATTAGATGCAGAATGAGTAAAAGCTTAATGGAAGATTATGATTTAGCTTGAAGTAAATCTGAAGAGACATTTTCAAGAGAACTCTCAGATGGCCATACTGACTAATGAAGGTTGGTCTAGTGTTACCCACATAGCTGAAAGAATCCAGCAGTGTAGGGTAAACAGTCCCTTTCTAGCATTATGGTTAGACGAGACTTGATACAGTGAAATATCTATTGCTTTTGTGCATACACAGGAACATATTGTTTGGGATGAATGTCTATAGATGCTTTCTTGAAGGAGAATCCCAGTTTGACTGTCCTTTTATGACATTACTTTTTACTCTGGTGAAATCCTATCATTTTCTTGAGAACTATATAAGCATCAAGAATGGCAAATTATGAAAAGCTTCATGTATTAGTGGTATCCGTCAAATCAATGATAGAGACTCATAATTACTTTTTTTTGTCCTGCTATTAATTTCATATCAATTGCTTATGTTGGTCTGTTCTGGCTATAAACTACAATTTTGTTTTGGGGTTTTGAGAATGGTTCCAAATAATTTAAAAAATAAAGAAAGAAATTACATCAATATTTAATTTTTCCACAAGATTGAGAAACCGTAAAAAGTCAGTTTCCATACAAACATGTGGACTGTTGATGGACATAATTATATTCTGGAAATTATAGTCATATGAATGAAACCAGAATCTAGTATATATTAAAAATAAATCTTACATATATTCAAATAAATAGGAACTGTGGGACAGCAAATGTAGATGTAGAATAGCAACAGAGCACTATAGATGATGTAAAAAAATTCTGCAGCTGCTTCTAAAGAGAATGTTGGCAATGATATTACAGCACCTTGTAATATCTCATGCAACTTGACTATTTCTATGTTAAAATGGATGCAGAGTTAAGTATTGTGCAAAAAATATTCATGTAATTATCAGGCAGTTTAGTATTTCATGGGCTCTTGAATGCTTTGATTTTATACCATACATATCTAAACCATGAAAGTTAAAGAACATAAATAATATTTTATATTTGTTTTGCAGTCAAAATATTCTTAAGTATATTTTGTAAGTCATTAGATAAATGGCTATGCCTCTGCTAAACCAGTGTAATCTTACAAGATGGTGCGTACATTCAAGTCTTAATTAACCATCTATTTTGTGGTGATTATTTTTCTGTAGCTATTTAACAAAGGCAGTTGGTTGGTTTACAACAGTAATAAAAGCAAAGAGCAGGATAAATAAGGGATGCTCTATCATTTTGACATGCCACAAGTGAAACAGTGTTTTGTTTTGTTTTGTTTTTCGTACGGGGGGTGCTAGAATAGCATATACAGTGTTCCATGTGCTATTTGAATGAATAAAATAGCTTTCTTCAAAATTGACCTGTTTTTTTAATGTAAAGGTTTTCTATTTCCCTCCCCTGCTCCCACTTGCTGATTTAAGAAATATTTCATCTGAGTTTAACTGATGGGATAAGGCAGATGATCTACTCTGGCATTTCACTGCCCTTGCCGTATTAGTCTCTGAATATATTAGGATCAAATGCTCCCAATAACATGTAATCTTGATGACCAAGTACTAAGTGTGTGTTTTTACTCCAATTGATTGTGTTAAAATGTATATCAAAACTTGAGATTCAGCATTGTACATGGCAAAGTTCAGATGTGTCATGCTGACATTCATCAGGAATAGGAGCTATAGCTAAGTTTCATTGTGCTGCAGTTATGGAAATGACAGCAGAATTCAGCCTGGTTTGGTCCATTTTACTTGTTTGCTTTAACTTTGAATTCTCTTTTTCAAAAGGAAAAATAAAGAATGAATTCTTATAGCTGTACATAAAACACTGAACATATGATGTAGTAGACATCATCTTCTTGTTTTAATTTCCATCTTCAGAAAAAAACAAAAAGTTGTAAGAGTTTTGAAAGGTGAAGACGTGCCATGCACATAATTTAAGAATCTTTGTGCTCTGTTGCATCTGGCATTTTTTTCTAAAATATTGACGATCTGAATAGTTCTGGTCTAGAATAGTTATATTTGAGAACAACCTTACCCCAGCCCTTCATTCAGCCTTATACCCCATGAAGAACTTGGCTTCGGTTGCCTCTGGCACTCCAGCTTCCTCACAGCACTTTGCAAGAATCCAGACAAGAGCTGGGTGTCTCAGATGAAAGTTAATAAAGAGGTTAAAATAGTGACATCAGTTTACAAGTTCCTCCTAATTAATGTGAGAGGCTGTACTCAAAATACGGAAGGAACTGGGACACTGGTTGAGTAGTTGTTAGGGATGAACACTGTATTTTTAACATGTTACAAGCTGCAGTTGCGCATACTTGCACAGGACGGGTGGAAAAACAACTGGTTAAATGATGACATAGTAACTTAGTTTTGCCAAATAAGGTATGCCATCTGCAAAGTGCTTAGCATCCTGAAATGCAGCCTCTTGTTAGTAGAATTCACAGAATTTACAGAAAGAATCTTAAATTTACGATCCTTTGAATGTGTCATCCATATTGGCACCTCTTGTTTGACTTTTCTGTTTTGCAATAATGTGATTATGTGGATGTTAAGGCCTTTAACTACTGTTTACCTTAGGTGTCGGTGAGGTGCTCTTATTTCCTAGAAGGCAAATAAAAGTATTCAGTCACTAGATTATTTGTTTTCTCTTTTAATTGGTGATTAGAAATTATCATAGATTCATTTCAGTTGGAAGAAACCCTTAAGATCATAGAGTCCAACCATAAACTCTAGCACTAAACCATTTCCCTATGAACCTTGTCTAAACACCTTTTAAAGACCACCAGGAATGGTAGCTCCACCAGTTCCCTGAGCAGCCTGTTCCAGTGCTTCACAACCCTTTCTGTAAATAATTTTTTCTTAATAATCCAATCTGAACCTTCCCTGGCACAACTCGAGGCCACTTCTTGTCCTGTCACTTGCTACTTGGGAGAAGAGACCAACACCCTCCATGATACAACCTCCTTTCAGATATTGTTGTTTCCTTGATAATAATGGAGACCACTCATCTAGGAAGAGCAGGCTGTCTAGCCTCCTGTGGGAGAGTTGTGGGTCACATGCTGAAGCCCAGCCAGTCTGTGTAACTGAATTCATATCCTCATCTGACCAAAACGTTGTTCATTTTTGCACCTCTTACTGTAGATTAACCATTAATGAATGATGAGTCTCACCATTTCTTTGCTATGTACAATTATGTTCTGTTTGAGCAATAAGTGCCCATGGGATGGTCCCTGTATCTCTCAAGAAAATGTGTGTCCTGAGTGTTTGTCTGTTCCACACTGTTCAGTTGGGTCACTTCTGACCTGCAATCTGTAAACTGTTAAGCATTGCGTTAGTAATTTTTGTGACTTTTCCCTAGGCAGCATAACACCTACAATTCAAAGCCAGTGTAGTGCAGAATAATAACAATATTTGTTTTGACTTTGTTATGTTGTTTTTTCCTGGCAAAAAATCTATTGTAAAACAGGGCAAAGTATTCTGATTCGGGATTAACTAGGCAGGAGCAATACTGTTGTGTACTGTTGTCTCAGATCCTTTCATCAAAGACTGCTTATCAGTGCTACTTTATGTTTTAAAATTATGTTTTTAAGGCAAGTTTGACTTTCATCACATAGGCTGTAGACTTTTATCCAAGTATTTTTTCAGCTTAGCTAATAGGAATCTCTTGAGTCCTTTGCATATGAGGGTTTTGTTATTCTTTTTTTTAGACATTGATTAACTTAGGCCTTTGATAAAGCTCCTTAGCTTTCGCAAGCACTTCACTCTGTTATTCCTAATTACTTGTATTACCAGGTTGTTCCAGAATTTAATTCCTCAGAAGGCCAACAGTCTTCTAAATAAAGCCTAAACTTATTCAGTTATACACACTTGTGCTTGTGTCACCATTGACCTTGAGTTTGAAGAGCTCTCATGTAACCCTAGGGGTATTTGTGGGCAGTTCCTACACTGTGTGGAATGAGGGCATGGGAGAAGAACATTCTGCGAATTCTGTTCAATAAGGGTTTGCAGTGTGGTAGTGTGCTATCACAGGAGGTTACATGACTCACATAGTCCTTCATGCTTCTAATTATGCGCAGTAATTTCTGTTCAGTTGCCTATGCCTTGATCAAATTGATAAGTTCTTTCAACTTGTAGTTTCATGTGCTTTTCTTGTAGTGATCAGGGAAAAAGAATGTATAGTATTACAGAACAATGCTGTTAGAAGGGACCTCAGGAAGTGTGTGTCTGTGCCAACCTCATACTCAAAACGGAGTCAGATGTGAGATGATGGCAGGGGAGATTTAGGTTGGACGTTAGGAAAAGGTTCTACATCCAGAGGGTGGTGAAGCACTGCAACAGGCTCCCCAGGGAGGTGTCACAGCCCAAAGCCTGACAGTGTTCAAGAAGAGACTGGACAACAGCCCTCAGACACATGGTGTGAACTGTGGGGTTGTCATATACAGCGACAGGAGTTGGACTCCATGATCCTTGTGCGTCACTTCTAACTCAGGGCATTCTATGAAATAAGATTTCTCAGGGCTTTATCCAGTCAGGTCATTAAAATGTTCAGGGATGCAGATGCATAACCTTTCTGTGCAGCCTGATCTAATGTTTGACTCTATCACCACAGGAAAAAAAGTCTTTCCTCACATACAGCTTGAACCTGTCCTATTTCAATGTGTGCTGCTTGTCTTTTTTTCCTGCCATGCACCGCTGTGAAGAACCTGGCCTCGTGTTGATAGATCTCCCTATGGGAAGGCTGCTGCTAGATCAGAAGCATGCTCATCAGACAGTAATGATTTGTGCTTCAGAAAACAAGTGAAATGTTTACTCAGTAGGAGAGATTTGCAGTGAGGCTATATGACAGGGAGTACCTGTTACTACAGTATACCATGGGATATTTATTGTTCTAATTACAATTTCTATGCATTTTTTCCATCTTAGAATGTCTCATGCCCTTGTAAAAAAAATAGGAAGATCCAAAAGTAGGCTATTTTAAAAATAATTTAAAGAAAGCAAAGATATGGATATAATTGTGATAGAAAGTGTTGTATTGTACAATCTCTAAGCCTGGCTGATCTGTGAATCTGCTCTATTACGTTTCTAAAATATTTTGATTCATACTCCTTGTATGCCAAATGACTGTTGCTCGACAGAACAAAACCATGCTCTGCTAACAGATATTGGAGTTTTGTGTTGACCTGCTGATGTTTCTTGACAAGATGTTAACCTGACTGGTTGTTAAACTTCCTCCTGGATATAAAGACAGGCGAAGAGTTGAGCACACATGACACACAAATTCAGACAGTAGTAACTGAGCCTGAGGATGGAGAGGTTACTTTTTACATTGTTGATATTATTGGTATAAAGCAACTTTTTTATCTTAAATATGCTGTTCGGAATGCTTTGAAGTAGGGCAGGGAGGCCATCTGCTGACAGCAATACATTATGTTATATGGTAGGACCCAGAAGCAAAGTAGTCTAATGCTGTCAAAGTAAAATCCCCGTGCTAGCTACTCGTTTCCTATGTGGAACAGAAGTGAGTGTCTTGGACAGTGTGAGGAGCAGGGCTAGCCTTGGGTGCACGTTTAACAAAGTCTGATGAGCATTGAGTTGGCAACAGAGAAGCTGGATTAATGTGTCTGTTCCCAGCAGCAGGACCTGAGGGACGGGGAGCTCCTGGCATGGTCTCCAAACTGCCTCCAGAGAAACTTGGTACTGTACAAATCACAAGGCTAGGCATATCCTGAAGAGCGCATTTAATGAAAAATAAACGTTATTTTCCTCCAGGACTTGCTCTCAATGGGTATGTTTTATCACCAGCAGTTAGGAGCATGAGCTGCAACATATATCTTTTTATCCCATAAAACTCGGAATAGACTGTGCTGGTCACAGTAATCTGAAAGATTAGAGCATCCTATTTTCTATTAGATTACCACATCACTGTAAGTATGTTTCTTCCTCTATCTTTGCTTGTGGACTGCAGAATTAAGGCATCATGTGAGGATTTATGCAAGACTGGATTATAAGAGTATACATTTATTGAGCTTTTTTTGGTCCAGTTCCTCCAGCTGCTTATTTAAATGTACCAAGTATGAAAGTTGCTAGCATATTTAAAACTTTCCTTTGCATGGAGATTTATACTGTGAGTTCATTTATTATGAGCTATGATATGCTGTAAGATAGATAATCCAAAATATGACATAAAAGTCAACATCTATGTGTGATTAATTGAAGGAGTTATGGAGGGGAGACCTAAGCTGTGCTTGGCAAATTCGAAAAGTACTTCCAATTTATCTAATGCCAAGTAGTAAGTAATGAACAAGATCAAATTATAATGCTATGGTTCATTGAGCGTGGTTGATTAAGATCATTGTTCATTCACCTAAGGCCTGTCATTTAGTATTTGTGTTGTTAGAGAAATTCATGACTTGGAGCCTAGCAGTGCTTCCCTTCTCAAAGAAGAAATATTTATAGAATCATAGAATCGTTTCAGTTGGAAGAGACTCTCAGGATCATTGAGTCCAACCATAACCTAATCTAACTCTAGCACTAAACCATGTCCCTAAGAACCTTGTCTAAATGTCTTTTAAACACCTCTGGGGATGGTGACTACACCACATCCCTGGGCAGCCTGTTCCAATGCCTCACAACCCTTCCTGTCAAGAATTCTTTCCTAATATCGAATCTGAACCTTCCCTGGCACAGCTTGAGGTCAACTTATAGAACATCGTTCATTATATAAAACTTAGCACAGGCAAACCTGGGGCTAGAATACATTGAAATGTGATCTCTATGTAATAACTAGATCATAGAATCATAGAATACTGGGTTGGAAGCGACCACCAGTATCCTCTGCTCCAGCCTTTCTTGGCAAAAATGTAAGGATATAGTTTTTCCTTTCTGAGCTAACTATACTGGTAGAAATTCTCCTATAGCAAAGATTTATGATAATTTAAAGAGTCATTTCCTTTCCCTTATGGAAACAGATTACAGTAGTATGAACACTGTGAGTATACCAGTATAGCCAAAGCAGAATGGTTTGGCTTTTTTTTTTATTCATGCCCTTATGTGTGTACATGTGCTCTGTCATATGAGCACCGTAAAGACCTGCTCTTGAGAGCTTGTTGGGCGATGTTTTGCCATGGGCTGGCTCACCAGCTTCAGGAACTGCTAGAAGATACCTATCCCACATGGCAGGTGTGGCTGCTTCTGCCCTATGGAACAACAAGGGTCTGTGCTACTCCGCAACACACAGACTATGAATGAAAATCATAATCTCTCTCTTTTTTCCTCCTTACTGTGTAAACAAAGTAATCCATGGGAGCTTTTTCCAGTCAAAATTCTGCCCGTGCTTCACCCCGCATATTTTTGGCTATGTGGTAACAACAGTCTAAGAACAGCTGCCATCTTTCTCTCTGTCTTGTCCCACCCACACTGTGTTTCATAGTGTGGATTGTGCTAACCTAGTATGACATATATATATATTTATTTGTTATTTATAATTCTTCTACACAGGCAAACAATCCTGCAGTCAACAGAGCCTATTGTGATCAGTAAGCCTTTTGCCTGGTAATTCTTATGATTTTCCATCGCAATTAGGATCTAACATGGCAACAAGTAGGAGTGAATGCTGACAATATTTCATCAGTTTTCTAATTGAGAAAGAAAACAAACTGCTGCTGCTTTCATTATGGCAGTTAATGGTAAATATAGAGCAGCCAGACTTGAAATATCATTCATCTCCCTGTACTCTGCGTATTCTTGATTTGCTACCCTACTTCTGTACATTACCTTTCCCCACTTCTGTTTTTTTCTCATTTTTCAGGAATCTAGATTGGCATTAATGGGTTTAAGTGCTCTTTTTAAAACTCTGCACAACTGCATTTCTTTTAGCTAGCACTGAGGATTAACTTTTGCACAAGAGAAATGTTTTAACCTCTATAAACAGAACAGAGTTTTGAATACCTAGGAAAATTACTGTATTGGAAGTCTATATAGTCTGATGTAAAAACATACTAAAATGTGAACTGCAAATAAGCATCTGTCTCAAAACCAATTTAAAAACTACAAATATATTGTTGAAATCATCACTTTTTATTCTTATGAGAATAAAAGTTGTTGCTTTCAGAAATAATATTGTTTTGGGTTCTAGCATCAGTTTTAACGTTATTTTTGCTGTGGTTTGATACCCTTGTTTTGAATTCTGACTTCTGTGTTCCTCTGTTATAGTAATTCTGATATTCACTGTGGTTTTTATGATAGTTTTCTAGGGTAAGAGACTTCTCCACATGCTCCAAATTTCACACTTCAATCTGTTAAAAGTAGCACAAATTTAGGTCTGTCCAGGATATACAGAAGCACTAATTAGTTTGGTGGATTTGGTGTGGTTTTTTTTGTTTGTTTGGGGTTTTTTTGGTTTGGTTATTTTTGTTGGGTTTTATTATGTGTGTGTGGTTTTTTTTAATGCTTGTTGTTGTTTTGTTTTTTGTTTTATTTTGGTTATTATTGTTATTATTATTATTAGTCTAGCACTTCATTCTGAAAGGAAATCTTAATGGCTTTTGTAATCTTCATCTTAAGAGAGGTCAACTTGAATTACATGAAGCTCATGAAATTTTTATGTTGAGCTAGATTAGCTCAAAGCTCACATTTCTGTGATGCAGTAACAAGCAGATAACTTGATAAAACAAATAAACAACCTCTCCGAAAAAAAAAATGCAAACCAATTTACTGCATTGTCCTTTTGTGGCTTCTCCTTGCCTTTGTAACTTTTAAAATACATGCTGTAATAAAACATTTGAAATTAGTTTTCTGTTTGTGCTGTGCTCAAAACACAGTTAAAAGGTGTCACTGATTCTGAATGCCGACAGATTCACTAAATAAACTTATAAAATACAGAAATATTTATCTCTAATCTTTTACTTACAAAATAATATTCAAAATGACTGTTAATAAGAGGAGAGAAGCACTTTATGGCAGTTTATTTTTAAATATTTGAGTAGGAAGTGTTTAATCTAAACATAGAATTCCTTTCTCTTTTTTTCCCCTCTGAGATACGTGGGAAATTGAGAAATAGTTTCTCATCCTAGTTCTCAATAACCATTCTCAGTCAGTATGTATTAAAGACTAGAATGATTTTTAAAAGCTAAAAAGGCTAAACATAGTGTCTATGTATGCATTGCCTATTGCCAAAAAGTGTGGTTCCCAGGAGCTGGAAGGGAATCTTGCCTGTTCCTATAAATACTCCTTAAACAGCAGAGTTAAGTGAACTGTGGTGCACTTTACAGGTTGCATGTATTATTTTCCTCACATGGTTAAGGTTTCATTATTTGATAGCTTCTTCGGCAAAGCTCCATTTTTATATGCTTAATCATTCCCTATTACATCGGAAGATTTCATAACCTGAAAAAGTTATTGTAATCCTGGATCCCTTTGAGGGATCCAGACCTAAAATTCATTGTTACAGAGCATTTTAATGCTGCATAATGAATGCCATTGAATCTGCATGTAATGAGAAAAATCCCTTTGCCCTTGACAGCTGAATCATATTAAAATGAGAGTTTAGGGTAGCTCATATTTTCAGGGTAAAAGAAAAGGGTGATTATGTTTATTTGGACAGAAAGCACTTATATTCATGCAAATACATAGGTTTTGCCTCAATCTTCTCAGCACAAAATGTTTCACTTTCCTATCTGTGAGGGACAGGGAATTAATGGACTTTCAGGAGTCAGTAAAAACTAGATCTAAATACTTCAGTGATACAGTAAGAATATCTAAGATTGTGTTTCTGATGTGTGTTCCTCAAAGTGCTTATGTTGTTTGCTTAAATTTTTAGCACCTCTTGACAGAGTTTTGTGATTTTCTGGTAATTACTTTGAGAAGCATCCAGGCAGTCTTTCAAACTGGATCTCTTCAGTTCTAAATCAAAGCTTTTCAGATTGTGTAGAAATTTAAGAATATAACTTGTTCCTTTAGGGATAATTTCAAGCAGACGCTACCCATAACTATGGATAGGAACATGTCTGATAACTGTGATTTCCTTTTTTACGTTTGATGTTATGTTACTGAATTGGCTTTTTGTAAAAGCTTCTGACTTGTAGAGCAAACTTATTTGAAATGGGAGGTACAAAAACATGAAAAAAAATCAGATTTATTGCCAATTTCAGTTATGTTTGTTTACATTAATGAATCAAATATGTTATACTTCTGTCCATGCTCACTGAAATTGCACTGCTCTGTATTTTAACAAGGGATGTTCACAGTTCGAACAGTGAGCTGAGTAAGCTTGTGTCTCTTGCTATGTTAGAAAGCTCCTTCCAAATTCTTGTAGCCTATCTTCATGGTATATCTAAACATAGTCGTTGTACCCACTGTGTCACTAAAAATACAGTAGCTGTCTTTTTTTTATTGGTTTTGATTCCAACATTTTATTTTCATGGAAATTCGGTATCCTTTGTTGTCACTAATAAGCAGAATGCTGCATTTAGTAAGCAAATGTACTGGTTTGTTTGCAAAGATGAGTTGGAACTGTGGGGCTACGGAGCGTGACTGCGTGGCTACCGTGAGGGCCATCTGTTCTTCCTCCCTGCCTCCCATCCCATGGTGGGAAAATTAAAGAGTGCAAGCCAGTGTTTTAGATCTTCCTGACAGAGAAATGATCCTCGAAGCATCCACATGGAGATGATTAATTGTAGAGTGTGTCAATTTTGGGAGAAGGGCTTGGATTTTCACAAATAAATCTATCATAGCCTGATATTGACTGAGTGAATCTCTCCAACTTTTAAAACAGAATTCTGTGAAATTCCAAGTAGAAGAAGCTCTAGCGATATGGTTTACATTGACTGTCCAGCCAGAGACACTAGAAGAGTATGGTGTTTTGTGACTTCTGCTGCTGGTACAGACTTTTCCATGAGACCTCACCAGTGAGTTGCATTTGGAGGCCATACATTCCCTGGCCATTTGGAGCAGAATGTCTTGGTGAATGTCCACAAGGCAGGTCTTAAAAGAGATTTTTGTGAATTTTTTGCTTTACATGCCCCATGTTCCTGTCACCGAGCCTGTTGTTACCCTGAAAGCTAAGATGAAGCACTGGAGGCTAATTGACTTCCCAGTATGGTTGAGCCTCTTACTGTGGAAGACAAGACGGTAGTCACAAACAACAATGGACAAACTGGTGAATAAATACTTGTTCTGGAGTGTCCTTATGTCCAGCTGAGGTATATAATACCGCTTTGGGGTCTCAGTTTGAATGGTCATTATGCATTTTCATAGAACATTTTATTTTCTTTTGTCTTTTTTTTTTTTTTTAACACTGTTTCTATTTGTGAAGTGATGTAAAGGAAGTGTAGTCCGATGTAATTGCTAGTTGCTTTATCAATGCCGTATCTAAGATCACACAGAATCACAGAATGTTGGGGATTGGAAGGGACCTCGAAAGATCATCTAGTCCAATTCCTCTGCTGGAGCAGGAACACTTAGATGAGGTTACACAGGAAGGTGTCCAGGCGAGTTTTGAATATCTCCAGAGTAGGAGACTCCACAACCCCCCAGGGCAGCCTGTTCCAGTGCTCTGGCACCCTCACTAAGAAGTTTCTTCTCAAATTTAAGTGGAACCTCTTGTGTTCCACTTTGAACCCATTACCCTTTGTCCTACCGTTGGCTGTCACTGAGAAGAGCCTGGCTCCATCCTCGTGACACTCACCCTTTATATATTTATAAACATTAATAAGGTCACCCTTTAGTCTCCTCTTCTCCAAGCTAAAGAGACCCAGCTCCCTCAGCCTTTCTTCATAAGGGAGATGCTCCACTCCCTCAATCATCTGTTGCCCTGGGCTGGACTCTCTCCAGCAGTTCCCTGTCCTTCTTGAACTGAGGGGCCCAGAACTGGACACAATATTCCAGATGGGGTCTCACCAGGGCAGAGTAGAGGGGAAGGAGGACCTCTCTCAGTCTACTAACCACCCCCCTTCTAATACACCCCAGGATGCCATTGGCCTTCCTGGGCACAAGGGCACAGTGCTGCTATCTTTTCTACTAATAGAGCGGTAGCTCTCGCTCCAAGAGTATGGTTAACTTTCTTTGCTCTTATTATTTTCAGTTATATACTGTTTGGACAACATGCTAGTTTTCTGTTTCACACAATTTTCCCTTTCTCTACATTCATTCTCTTTTTGTCCTTCGAGAGAAGGTACTCCTCACAGAACAGTGCGGAAGTTTCTGGTTAAATGAGTTGCAAGGAGGAAATATATCTGTCCTATTTCCATTTTTATTGCACAAGGAATCTATTAATCTTTATTTTTATTGGTTTATAAAAATAGAGTGAAGTTCAACACTAAAGGACTGTTTTTCCCATTGTCTTTCTTGTTTTCATCTAAAAATCATTTCTCTGTTCAAATTTTCTTTTATATTGTGGGGAAAACCTTACCTTCTATTTAATTTGCCTTTTTTTGTCTGCATTCGAAGGGAGAGAATTTATTAAATTTTAGAGTTAGAACCAAGTCGAGCAGATGGATTCGAGTAAACCTAAGAGAAAATTTGCTAAGTGGATTGTATTATATTAATGTGACTATCACTAATTGCTATGAGTTTCCAGATGTTTAATTAGTGCCTCTAGCATCATATTCTTCTCAGCTCTAGGCATAGCCTTCTGCTTTGCCAAGCGGCTGTAGCAGCTCCACTGCCACGAGATGGTTCTCAGCTCCTCACTTTCTTACCTGTGCTCTCCCACACCAGCCCAGATAACCCTTCTTTTCAGAAACACAGCTATCTTGGGAGCAAGGCAACCAGCAAGTGTAAAAATCTGTATGTGGCAATACTTGTTAGTCTGGGTAACACAGCACACAAAGTTCCTCAGTTAGAACACAGAATTGAGATGTAAAGATGCGTTTTGATCACCCTGCTGCCTAGCTTACTGCAGACAGAAAATAAAACACAGGAACATGAATGGACAAGGAATTTCATCAGGTAGTAGCCACATCCTTAGGAATTCCTCTGACAAAGGCCCGCCCCCCAAACTGGGAGATGATGCAATTCCAATTTAAAGAGATTTACATCAAGGATGACTGACTAAAGGCACAAATTTCTGAGAGCATTAGGAAAAAAAGGAATAGTGTGAAAGAGTGTATGTGTGTGAGAGAGACAAATTGACTTTCTCATCTAAGTTGAGGATTACGCTTGTCCTTAAGTTCTATGGTGAATGGAGTCAGGGTCCCTGGTGCTGGGCTTGGACCTACTTGCTTTCCATCCTTTTTTTGTTTTCTTCTGCTTCTCTCCACCCCACAATCTCTTTTGCTATGTGCAAACTCCATATATATATGTGAAAAAAAAAAATCCTACCCTGATTCTTATGGATGCACCTGTGCTAACAAAAAGAGGCTCTTGCAAGCTTAGTTTGGGGCAGTACCAGCAGAAAAAGAAAGCCCATCCTGGACTGAGTCAGGAGAGTGGCATATGGCTTCTTCCTCCAGGAACAAAAGGAAAGTTCCAGAGAACCATTATCTTGGAAATTCTTTCCAGAGCAGGATCATCAAAAGATACCAGCTCTTCCCAGCTCTGTTTATGTACTGGCAGTTGCCTGCAGAAGCAGGCTATAGTGTCATGCCTGAAAGGAGAATTGTGTGATCATGCATTCCTGTTCCAGGTCCATCACAGATATTGCCATTCCTGAGCTAACACAGCATACAATTAACTCAGAAGCATTTGAGACTGACTGCTGATCAAGTCCTTATTCTTATTTATTGCTACAGCTACTGCCCAAGGATGCCCTTCTGTGCCCCAATGTGCCTGTCCCCACATATACACCTAGGGTGGTGCTGACAGTCACGTCCTCCCCACACTGGGAGCAGGGTGACTTCACTTCCACCCAGTTGTAGGGGCAGGAGGGTTGGGAACCTTAGTCAATTGACAGGGTCCTCAACAAAGGAGGTGCCCAGAGAAGCTGAGAAGCTTCTGGACCATATTGTAATGACCACAGCCCGATCTGCCCAGGCTATGAAACAGGATCCCCGCAGAAAACCTCCTTTGAGTGATCTTCTCAGAGCAGTGTGTCTGTGAACTGGAGCCCTCCCTTTAGACTGGGATGCTGTCTAAGGAGACTTTCTGGGACTGAGAGCGCCTCACCTCCTCCTGTGGTGAGTGGTTATTTACTGGATATATCCTTGAATGAGCCTTCGGACATTGTTCCTATGAGGGTGACTGATCATGGGCACAGGTTGTCCAGGTAAGTTGTGGCGTCTCCATCCTTGGAGATATTCAAAAGCTGCCTGGACACGGTCCTGGGCAATCAGCTCTAGGTGGCTCTGCTTGAGTAGAGATGTTGGGCCAGGAAATGCAATTGTTACAACTGGATGCTGGGCCCAGAGATGGCAGCAGTACTGATAGAAATGCAGCTGAAAGTGTAGCTAGGCAGCAGACCCCCAGAAAAATCCAGACCCTAAGGCATTTTACTTGTAGAAAAGCAGATTTACACATTGAGACCCTCTCATCTGCTTTTTGTCCACACCAAAACTGAAGAATCTCTTTCCCATATGGTTGTTGGAAGCAAGTTCAGAGGTGCCATCTCATTAGGAAGGGCAAGATTTGCCATCAGAAAAGGAAGGGTCTGTAATTTTCTTTAACCCCTTGGTAGGGAGAGCCAGAAGTTTAGAAGCTATCCCTGCCATAACTTGGTCATGCTTTTGTTCCTACCTCAGCAACCAGGAGGAAGTGGTGAGCCGGCAAGGGGATGTGGCCCAGGGTAGCAGGAAAAATTTAGGTTCTACAGTTGAACTCCAGGGAGGTGTTTCTTCAAGAACAGCTTCATCTTCGGGGTCTGTGAGAGCAACAACTTGTGGCTGCTGATGGAGGCCTGGTAGGAAGAATCCTGAGGAAGGCTGAGAGAGGTTGAGGAAGGCAATTCTGTACACAAATAAAGCTTGAGAGATCACCCTTTTTTTTGAACATACAGAATTATTTTGGCTCTGTCAAAACTGACAGTTGATGAACTCTAACTTGTGGGTTATGTTTCTTTTCAACCACCAAGTACTCTTTTTGAATAGGTTGAGATGGAGAAAGGTAAAAGGTCCCATTAATATAATGAAACCAGGCAAGCTTTTGAAATGTGCACTGGCCAGGTGGTTCCATTGCACTGGGACATTAGCACTTCAGGTGTTACTGACAATAGCGAACCGGAAAGTGTTTAATTGCTTTTGACAGCTTTTAATGAATACTATGAGGAAAAATTCCTGGTCTATGAAGCTGAATTTCCTACTTATATGTTGCTGTATAACTTTAGATACCCCCAATATGGTCCCTGTTGAGCAGCATTGCTCAACACGTTTCTACACATAGAAATGCAAGTGTATGCTCCAGTTCTGCGAGGAGATGAAGAAGCTTCTGAAGTATACATCTAATAGGGTACATGGCCCTTCAAAAATCCAGGAAAATATCTAGAGTTGCTGGATAACATAAATAAGCAAAATTGATAAAAGCAGGAAGAATATAGATGGGTAAATATTTTACAAGTTTCAATTGTCCATTTAGGAAAGAAAGGTTTCATAAAGCAATCACTCATGTAGAGACTCAAGTTCAGTCTCTCATGTTTGGGCAAGGACTCCTATCTTCCAGCTATTCTGGTCTTTATTCTCTGTTCAGTTTGTGAGAGGACTTCATTCTCTGTGAACTGTCCCAGAAGCTGTTCTTGTTCATGTGACTCACCCGTATGATTTTTCTGCTTGTGTTGGAATTTAGAAGAACTGAAGAAGCTTTTTTGTTGTTGTTTTGGATGTGAGGGGTGAGGGTTTTTTTGTATGAAGGTTTTTTTGGTTGTTTGCTTGTTTAAGAAAGATCCAATTAGCTGAGTGATGCCTAAGGTATTAGCTTTTGGTCTAGGAGAAGGCTCTGAGTCAGTAACTGTCTATATCATTTCTCTTTGCTGTTGATCTGAAGTGAAGGGCAATTCAGTATGCTTTGCCGTGCTCTATGAAGTCAAGTCCTTTTGTATTCTTGCTTTGTTGCCTATGGAACAAGGATGAGCAGAGAAAGCAAGGCAGCAACTGTGCTGCTAGATATGGGCTCTTGCCTGCAGCCTTTGACAGCCACCAGTGAGTGGTACTCTTGTGCAGGGCTCTCTGTGGCTCTGTTGCAAAATAACGTTCCCAGACTGTAAAACCCACACAGCCCCTCCATCTGCTTTGAAGAGTTCAACAGGGTTATTGGTGTGAGAAGCTGATTTTAATTGCATAATAATTTGAACATGGGCATAGTGATTTCTGTATCACTGGATCATTAGCTGAATGCAACAACAAATTAATATAAATTGGCTATGAGTACATGTCAGCTGGAAAACAGGACTTACCTATGTTAGGTTTGAAACAGCTCAGCAACCTACTGTTCTCAAGTTCATTCTAACCCCTGTGAAATTTGCCAAGAACTACCACAGACCCCCAAACTTCTTTAAGCCTAAGTATACAATTAATCTTGGCTTCAGGGCTTAACACTAGAGTTTATTGTGCCTTTCGTGCCTCAGGACTCATCTCAGCCATTCTTCCTCCCTGACAGCATCTTTCAGCTTCAAGGTCTGCACAATTCAGTAAAACACCTAGTTATTTGGTCTCTATCCCTCATCTTCATTCAACTGAACGCCTAGACCGCCGACCTTGGATGAGGACATCAATAACCATAGCATTGATTCTACCAGCACCTCCTTTCATCCTAGCCATGTTGGTCTTGGAGGACCTAACCTTTTTTTACTCTCAGTGGCCCAATTCCTAATCTGAGTTTTACTTAATTCTAGCTAGATTTTTGGCTAGAACACCTCTCTTATTATAGAATCCTGACTATTCCATGGCCTGGATGAATGATATCCCCTCCTGGTCCAGACACAAATCCTAGCCACAGTCCTGACCATAATCTGAATATGTTAATTTTGTCAACTTTATATAATAATTCTGCAATCCCCTTAAGAACCTTGCATAAGGCATGTATGTTACCCTCTTTCTATCTGGGTTATCCTCAAAGTTTGCACCAGGTTCCTAACTGTTCCTGAGTGCAACTACTATCACCAGATGGACTGATCTGTCCCAGAGTTAGTTGTCCCTGTTGGTGCTGTAAATCATCTTAGCTCTGAGTTCTGTGAATGGATTCACTAGGAAATTTAATTCTTCCATTCCAGCCTTATAAAAGCCTAACCTCGCAGACTATCAGTCTCATGTTTTCTTGGCTAGGATCAAGGCAAAAACTGTCAATATGCCATTCAGATATTCTCTATTCTTTGATGTGTGTATCCCACAAAAGAATAACAGATCTCCAGTTCCTTCTATCCCAAACTATTACTGAGTTTCTGCTTGAGGCTGGAGCTAAAGCTACAGTCCAGTAAACATGGTCTGCCTCAAAAATAACCCAAAATCATTACTTTTTACCAGCTCAGACTCTTATACTACTTCTATGGATAATGTAGGATACTACAACAAATAGTCAACATTAAAGCTAGTTTTTCAGACTCTTCTGTCTCAAGACCTGGACAGCCCTACCCGTGCACTTACCTGGGCATCCCTAACTGGCCCAGGAACAACTGCCAGTCAACATCTCTGTGACAGCAGGTCTTGCATTATCCATTGGTAATCTTCAAAATTCATCAAGAAATCTCTCTTCACACTCCTTTTCCCCCCTGTATTATTTCTTTCCCCGAGCCTTAACTTCCCTCTACAAAATCCAAACTGATTCTTCTCTTTTGCCTTAATGTATCATGTCTTCTAAATCTGTTGAGAAAATCAACAAATACATAAATAAAGATAATCCTGTATACACGGTGTACATGGAGTTCAAACAAACTTTTAACCTCATTGTTAACTGAAAGCTTTTTCAAAAAAATAAGGTGCTATCAGATAAAATTGAAGCTACTCTTCAGGAGAGGTTAAAAGATTATGAAATGAAGAAGAGGTATGATCAATTTTCCAAAAGGGGAAATGTAACTTAAAAAGTGCTATGAGACAGATCTGTACTGTTTAATATAGCCATAAATAATCTGGGAAAAATGGGATGACAGTGAGATAATTCAGTCTGATGCTGAAGAATTATTTCAGGTAATTATAACCATGAAGGTATAGGGAGAAGGAAAATGGATACTGGCTCCTTGGCTGCACTGCAGGAGGATAAATTGGACTAGGATGCCTAGTGAGATAATGAGGTAGAATCAGCAAAAGAGGAATCGAGGGGATGTGTCAGACATTTAAAGTCAGTAGGTCAGCTCTGATTAGGGTAGGTGAAGGGAAACCATTTGAAAAACAACACAGGACAGTGAACAGAAGAAGGTGAATAGCCGAAGTGAACCTATAGAATATAGGAGAAGGAAAAGTGTATAGGAGGAGAGCTAGCAAGTGACTTAGAATAAGGTTTTGTGATGGGAACAATAACAAGAGGGATTGATCCAAGGAAGAGAGGTGCAGATCCTTTCTTTCACAAGCACTGTGTAGGCATCAGGCAGTCAGTGCCATTCACCTTTAGAGCTATAGATCAGTCCCCAGACCTCTTTTCTCCATAGCAATGTAGGCTTCACATTCGTATATATGTTTACATGTGCACACAAATTTCAGCTTCTGTATCAGATAGACGTATATATGTAAACTTTTTAATTTATTTTTTTTTTTTTTAGTGGAAGGTGTGACTCTTCTCTGTAGTTTGAAGGAATCACAGAATGTTAGGGCTTGGAATGGACCTCAAAAGATCATCTAGTCCAAGAAGTCCAAGGAAGGGGGAAATGCAGCTGTTACATGAAGAGTAGGAAAGGACCAGGCCAACTGAGACACTCACTCTCTCCTGGGATTGCGATGGCCTGGAAGCTTGGTTGACTCAGAATTCTAGGATAGGTGGGATAAGACATCTGACTAGACCTGGGCTGGACAGAAGCCAGTGTAATAGTTTAACAGTGAAGGCTGGAATTGAGATACCAGAATCTGAAGAGCTTGGTTTATGGGTGGATTCTGTGAGCTTTCCAGGGTTAAGGTAGAGTCATATTCTAGTAAGGCAGAGTTAGCTCTGGGATGTAGGTTTGGGATGGGGATCATATGGTGTAAAAACTCATGTCTCTTGAAATACTGAGGTAACCTGAGGCATGAGGAGACATGAAAGAGACGGGTGAGCTGAAATCAAATAGGAAAATGAAGTTAATTTATTCTAGATTCACATGTGTCACTTCAGCTCAATTTACCTATTTCCTTAAAACCAAATTACCACCATAATTTAAGGGTGTTTTCAAATCAACAGTCTCTGTGCATTTGACCAGCCATCTGTAAATATAGACATAGAGGTGATATTCAAGCCACCCACATAACACACACTGAAACTCATTACTCTTTGTACAGTGGACACTCTAGAATAATGTTCGTTCTGAAAGAATAAAAAATAAGCTTTTCCTCCATCATTCGAGCAAGAGAAAAATGAAGACAAGTTTGAAAGAATGAAATAGAGGGCTTAATAAAATTCATCTGAAGACTGAGAAAGAACTCAGCTAGTTCACTCTAGGGATGGATGTTGCCAGTTCTGCAATGCATGATGACTTTCCTACCTCTACTTTTCTTCCTCTGAGATAAAGCACTGTGCAAATATTTTTTCTTCCCATGCTGGATAGTGTATATAGGATGGTTACATTTCATCATACAATGAGATTCCACATGGTTGTAATTTGATTCTGTTGTAGTTTGTTTTTTAATCACATCCCTTTACCTTTTCTAAATCAATATGCAATCACTGTTCCTTCAGGGGAAAAATTTGCAATTTATTAAGGTTTACCTGAAAGAAGAGTATGAGTTTTATCTCAATAAGGTGCATGCCAAAGTTCACTGAATCATTTAAATATTTTTCATTGTTTTCCACTTCCCATGTGATGGAAATATCATTTTTGGAGTTGACAGAGAGCAAGGTAACAGGACTAAACCAGAAAACTCATTTATAAAATACATTTTAAAGGGCTTAATATCTCAATAAAATATTTTCGCATTCTTGAGAAGGTTAATCTTATGTTAACTTAGCAATCACCAACACATGCTTTTATTAATGGATTGAACCTGGCTTTTTCAGTTCTTGTATAATCAAATCTTTCAATATTCTGAAGTGTCACAACTATTAAAAAAGTGATGTTTACCTTTCTCCCTGTCTTTTTCCTCTGTGTAAATGTATGTCTTCAGCCCTCTAATGGGAGAAGAATTTTTTCCTTCTGTAAGAAAAGATGGACCCAGTCTTTTGTAAGTAGTACACAGGTAAAGAATGGGGGAATGGATACAAGCTGCCTCGGGGAAAATCCTAATTAGACGTTAAGAAAAAAAATCACAGTAAAGGCAATCAGATATTAGAACAGGTTGCCTCAAAAAGTTGTGGAAGATGCTTGACAATACTCTGAAATCAATTGGATAAGGCCCTGATCTACTAATATGATGGCAAAGCTTCCCCTGTTGTGTGGTCAGACCAGATGACCTCCTTTCAACTTCAATTAGTATATGATTCTGAAGTGCTCACCAAGAAATAATCAATATGCCTGTGCTGACTGAGAGCCATCCTCTTCAGGCTGTACTGCCACTATTTCAGTCAGCAAAATTGTGCAAGATATTTCTAAGTCTTGGGCTGTTACCTGTTGAATAGTATGACTGTCTATGTTGATATAAGTTGTTCCTGTCTCTGCGGTCATTGCTACTAATGTGCAAATTAATGTTTTTGTCCTACAACATCTGTTTTTTTCAACTATGTGGTGAGGGAACTGATAAAGATGGTAATTTTTTTCAACTGGATGAATCTAGGCTGTACTATCACACATTGGTGGGAACAAGCAGAAAAGATTCAGCCTGCATCTAGTTAAAATCTGAGTCATTCAGACTATGAAAATACTAAAAAATTCCATGAAGTCTTCTTGCCATATTTTGCCTCTGCTATTGAAACTACCTTTTGCATGTGGTAAATTTTGATCTAGCTAACCCAACTTAGCAACAGCATTGATTCAGGTCTTTTTGGCATTTTCTGCAAAATTTAGTTCAGTCTTCTAAAACACAAGAAAAATGAAGTGACATGAGACTGGCTGTGACATTTGAAGCTATTTCACGTATATATTTTGACATATAAAATTAAGTCTTCAGGGATCAGTCCAACAAAACATAAAATTGTATGTGTTGGTATAGATTTCCATTTAAATCCAAGAATAATTGGAAAAATGAAGAAGCTAGGCAGAAATAATGCAATAATGAGTTTATCACTCTACACTGTAAATTGTTGAAGCATAAGCTAATGTATAAACAATTATAACCTGCAGGGGGAGGAAATGGAGCACTCAAGGCTCTATTGCCCTTGTCTGGTTTTTGTGGTTTGGCAGTGTGGAGAATCTGTAGGAAGAAAATCTTGTAAGCTGAGTCCATGCATTTATTTTTAGTTTTAGATGAGGCATTTGCTAAAGGCAAAATATCCTTGAGGTTAGGGAGAGGTTTTTTGGCATGGCTGAGTTTCTGCATTCCAATGTTATTATGAGTTGCTGTTTGCAATTAATAATAAAACAGTTTGAGAGGAAGAAAAGGAAAGCAATGAGACTAGAGAGGCCAAGTTATTAACCCAGTGTTATTTCCCCCCTTATAAGCAACAAATAGGCATACAAGTACCATTAAGTCTATGCCATAAACCATCTCTTATTTATTTCTACTACATATTTACTCTTGTATAATTTCCTTGACTTCAAATGATTTCAAAATGCAAATCTCCAGCAAAGCGGTACTAGGATGATCAGAAAATTGAGAGCCAGTCTTTCCAGCACAAGTTAAAAGAAACAGGCTTGTGTAGTGTGCCTGGTAGAAACACATCCAGGGTAAACACTAGGAAACAAGTGTTAAAGCAAAATGGTAGAAGACTAGCCAGATGTATCCATTTTCCATGGGTAAAGTTAGGTTAGAAACTAGAAGAAGGTTACTAACCTTTAGAAGGGCATAGGCTTTGGATACATTTACCAATGGTGGAATAACTTGATTGATTCCATTAGGAGACATTGGCCTTGATTCAAGAGGTCTTTCTAATCCATATCCAGGGGAATTACAGAAGAGTAGGCAGTACTGTGTGGCATTTCTTAGCTGTCTCTAGAATCTTTTGCAGTTTAAAGAAGTTTCAGTCTATATGAGAGATGTTTCCTGCCTTCGGTATGCTGATGATTATTTATTTTGTGGGGGATGTGATTTAAACAGTAAAATGCCATTCAGCACAGGTGACAAAAAATGCAAAGTTGTATTTCACTTTGGAAGAAAGCTTTTCAGTATGCCCATTCAGCTAAATCAGTCATTACTCCTAGGCCTAAGATAATTTCCCATTTTTCCTGAAAAAAATCAAAATACTTCAAAGGTATTTGTATGGCACAGAGAGAATTATATTTGTCAGTCTCGCTGAGATTGAGCTTGTATAAATTTCTATGCTTATAATTTTTTTTATTATCCTCTTTTTCTTCTTGCCTCCTTGCCCTTCAATAGGGAAATATATTTTCCATGGAGGTACTAGTAGAATGATTTCTTACTATTTTTAAGCTGGTTTTGCATGGATCGTATCACTACTTATAGTAGTTTTTCTTGGTGTATGGCTTGCTATATTTTGATTAAATTCTTTGTCTCCTGGGATGCAAATGTGCCTTTGTGGTCTCTAGGTTGAAAACCTGATGTGAACTCGAGCTTTCATCTGCTTTCTAGTCCTCACTTAAACATATTGACATATTGTTAGTAAGGATGATAGCTTCCTGTGAAATAGCTGCCAGTAGCACTGGTTCTGCTGTTACATCTATTTACAAGGTATCACAGTAGATGGAATAATCTTTGTTCACTGAAATCTTTGTAAATTAGGAAGAACTGATCTCTTTCCATGCAGAGAAACTGTACTATTCCCATTCTGACTCAAAGAGATGTTCAGAAGTAGACAGGGGTGACTGACTTCAAAAGTTTGGGGAAAAAATTACTGGGTGAACTTGATATGTTTTTTTAGAGGACTTCTAGAGTAAATGAAACACATCAGGAGAGATTCTTAGGTGGTGTAAATTAACATCACTCCACTGTAGTGAGTACAGCAAAACCACTTTAACCACCTGACAGTCTCTCAAGTTATGCGTTTTTGTTTTGTTTTGTTTTGTTTTGTTGCTGATTTTGAAATGAGAGGACTCCAAGTGATCTTTTTGACCAAATTATTCTCTGAGAGGTCAGAGCAGGTCATGAATAAAATAGGAGTACAGATCAACTCTGAGCTCTTTCCACATGAGTTATACCCTAATCATGGCCTCATGTACTCCCAGAACTCTATTCCCTGCAGCCTCTCTCCTGCTCCTGCCTGACCCTGATCTGGAATTAAATTGTTATCAGAGTCACTGTAGCGTATATTGTATTACTGTGTATAGCAAATAAAAGTTTGAAACTTGGCATATTCCAGACTAGGAATCATCTCATCTACCTTAAAGCACTTTCAGAGAGCAGTTCATGTAGTAAAAGCACCAACATCTCCAAAACAGTCCTACTAACGGGACTGCAATTTAATATTAATAAATTGATGAAGTATTAAACCAGCATACAATGTAACTGTTCAATCTGCAAGTGAGTTAGCTCCTACTAACAGTCCTGATCAGATTTTCCAGTGAGGAATGCTGTAGTTTGTCAGATGACTGCCATCCTCAGTGTTCAACCCAACATTGTGGTTTTCGTGGCATACTCTCTTCTAGTTTAAACATAAAAATGTTAAAAACAAAAATAAAATGCAAGCTAGTTCTTTCTCTTTGCTGCCTGGAAAAAAAAAATAAAAAATGATTCTACAAACTTCCATTTAATTTTATGTCTTAATGATATGAAGTCTGGCAAAACTATTCTATTTGCCAAAAGAGTAGTGGTTTTTGCATAATCAGAATTAGAAACATTTTTTTCAAAGCAAGTTTGTACTTTAATGATTACTTTCATGTAAATAGTTTATAAAAGTTAAATATCTATGTGAATTAAGTCCGCGTTTCCTCCACTTAGTGCAGGAAATGTTTCAGTGTGGATTATTTCCTACATTTGCTGCTGGCAAAGAGTATGAACCTTAAGTGTGTGGTGAAAAACATCCATCTGGTAACTACATTTTGTAGGGGTGGGTCATCTCTATGTACAGACCCCACAACAGTTAATGCCAAAATATCATTCAGAAATGTGTCATAACATGATTTCACCAGGTGATGCTGAATTTTGGAAGAAAAGATGCTGAAATGCCAGGTTGGTCCTCGAAGGACCAAACCAGTCTATGCCACATCTCCCTTCCTTGATCTCTACCCACATGACAAGTGTGTTCAGTAGCTGAAAGATATTTATCCATGATATTTTATCCATGGTTCAATGGTGCTTTTTTGCCCCAGAGCAACAGAAACTCCATGTGTATAGATGCTTCTTTCCTGCTGGGCTTGATAGCAGAACCTAGCTGCCCTAATTCCCCTCCTCCTCAGAGAGGTCACTCTTCAGGACTAATCAGAAACTTCTTGTGAGATTAATTTAAAAATTAACTAATCATTATGTTCATATCTGTTCTTTTATAGTGCATGTATTTACCATAATATCTGTTTTAAATACTCTTCTATTGGAGTATAATCTATTATGAGATTCTACTCTGTATGAGTACCCTTCTATTAGAATAACAGTGGGAAGCTATGCAACATAAACATCCATTAATAACTATTAATTATTCTGTAAATTAAAACTATGGGCAGGAGTGTTGTTGCATGCATGTGGTGAGAACATGAGAAAAAATAGAAAATTTATGTTTTATAGGGAAATAAGGCTCTTCTAGCTCCCTATAAGTTACATTTTTTTATATTTCCTTGGCATTTGGTTTTGTTTGGAAGAGATTAATTATAGAAATATTTGGGTTTTAAATGTATTCTAGTTTAGTATTAGTAAATTGATACATATGTTGCAACAGTTTTATTTTGAATGAGTTAGGCATTGTTTGGCAACAGTGGAAAAAAAAACTTCTTTTTTTATTTTCTGTAACTATACTGATTACACTACTTTTTATTTTTTCCATATTGTGAACATTTAAACACTGAACAGCTTGTTACAACCTTTAAAAATGTGAGGCTGAATGAAATCTTTTAATACAACCAGCTCTAGTTCTTGCTGAATGGAAGAAAATAAAAGTGCAGAACAGAATCATATTTTCCCTTTGACTTCTTAGCAATTAGTCTTTGCATTCTTTTTGAAATGCCAATATTCTGCCACTTTGATCTTAGAATTTAACAACATTTTCATTGCATTACAAAAAATTAGAAATGACTGAGCCAGGCCTTTTTTCTTTGTAATTTGTGCATTTTAGAAATATAACATTCAGGTATAATTTAATATGTTTTTCTACTTTGTACACTGCACAATTTAAACTGCAACAACAGAGTTTCATTTCTGTTGCCACTTGAATATACTTATACTTTACACTGAAGTCAAGAGGATGTCTGTGTGAGCATTGAAAGCTGTGTGATTTGCACTAGTGGAAGTGTTTATATTCTGAAGTGGAGGTCAAACTGAAATCTTTGGAACTGCAGAAGAAAGAGAGCACAAAAAAAAATCTAGCTTGATGTTACTGCATGGGCTATTTTATGAAAATAGCATGCTTCCAAACACATAAAAAGCAAACAATCTCAAATTCTATTTCCTTGACCTAGTTTGTCCTTAGATATTTAGACACAGAGCCCTTGAAGTCAGTATGAAGAAAAATCAAATATGAATGGGACCAGACTGAGCAACCAGATGTATCCAATATACTTTTTGATGGAATATCTTCATAGGAGAACTCTTCCCTTGGGCTGTGAAAAGTGTAAATTTAGCTGGCAATGCCAGCTGACCGGTATGGTCTCTTGGTATCAACTTATGTTCCATAAAGTGCCCCACCAAAAGAGGGATAGTGACTGATCCATGCATTCATCAGTGCTAATCAGTGTCATCATTAATCCACAGGCACTTCTAACAGAATGCTTCTGTCTTCTGTGACAATGTTCTGGGTCCTTACACTTAATGGCCTTTAATTGAGAAATAGAGCAGGCGTAACTGAGAAGGAAAAGACCTGTAGTTGAACCAGAGAAGAGCTTTCTCTCTGTCCTTCGAAACTTCTGTGGTTTCAACTGCTTTGAAAGTATTTATTTAAAAAACTCTTGTACAGCCAGATCTCCATCCTTCAGCAGAAAAGGGGGGTTCTGGCTTAACCCTGCAGCAGATCACACGATTTACCTGACTCTATGGTAGATCAAGGACTTGAACTTGGCTTTCATGAACAAAAGACATGCTCTAACAGAAGAGTTTGCCTTCTTCATGGAGAGGCTGAGAGGCTCACACAGCTTTAAAGTAAATGGGTGGGTTTCTTTGGTGTTTTGTTTTGTTTTGTTTTGTTTTGGTTTTTTTTTTTTTTTTTTATTTGGTTGTTATTTTGTTTGCTTGGGTTTTTTTTTAATACTTGTTTCTACATGTACTGGACAATTTCCCGTGTGATTTTGAACAACGTGTTTATTTTTCCAGAAGAGATTGACTCCCCAGGGAGTTCATCTGTGCAGCAAACACCAATGAACGTCGCTGTAAACTGGAGCCAGAGGCAGTGGAGAAATCGCTATAATAACTCTGCCCCACTGGAGGGCTCTCCAGCACTGAAATAATCCTTCTTAATGGCTATCTCCGTTTTAGGGCCGTCTCTTGCCTGCAGTGCAATGCAGAGTTGCTCCCTTGCAGCAGAAGAAATGGGTTTCGAGATGTGAGGGGTACAAGACTCATTGCTGCACCCCCATGTGTGTATCTTTAATCACCACCCTTAATATTGTTATCAAACAAATGTGCTAACTGCAACTCTGAATATAGTGTTGCTCAATTTTGTGTTGATTTCTGGGTGAGGCTGGCTTCACTGCTTCTTAACTGCTTACAGCTTTAGAAAGGTAACAGCAATTATTCTGGAATTGTTCCCTTTATTGTAGTTTAATTTTTAATAGATGTCTTCAGTACAATCCAACTACTTAGAAGTGCTCTAAAGGGAAAGTGACTGCACTTAAAGCTGGCTGCTTTGTTCTTTCTCAGTTGTGTTGCTTTTAATTTCATTTAGAGTTTAAATAATCATTGCTCAATGGCTGGGTCTTGAGGAGTCAAGTGCTTTAGAAGGATACCCTGACTAGAAAGCTCAAGTGATTTTGCAGGAAAGTATATGAAGGCAGGTTAGTGGTCCCTTTTGTGTGTAGCAACAGGATAGCTTTCTACAGCCCTCCTTTTCATCTGAGATGAGTTAGATGTGGCAGGACATGTTGGAAAATTTTGGTAAATGAGCTTTTGTATCTTTTTGAACTTTTCAGCTACTCTTAAAAATATTCTTGACAATTTCTGTATTTTCTTTATAAACACATTTTCTCTTTTCAGGCGGGATTTTATACTGGCTTACCTTACAATTTAGCTCATGTAGCTAGTTACTTTTGAATTCATTATTGTTTTTTTCCTTCATCAGTTCCATAGTGTTTTCGAAGTCTCATATTTGAAGTTGGATGCAAATATCAACTTCTTCAAGAGTGTCCCTTTGCTTGGTGCAGCATGCTAGATCGTCTCGGGTCTTGTCTTTAAGACAGTAATAATCACCTGAGCCCAGTACATTCTTAGTGACTGTCAGTAAGTGATGGAAAAGGACTTCTCCTGAGGCTGTTGACTCTAAATCATGATTATTTCTTATACAAATCCACTACTACAACTTGCCTGCAGGTATCCAGAAATAAGCTTTCAAATGCATCTTTTAATCCACTCTGACAATTTCTTTTAAACCGTAAATGGTACATCTTTCTTCTTGCTTCCCAAAGCAAATTTCTGCAGCCTTTGCCTCTCCTCAACCTATTGCAAATGTTGAGCTTATTCTGGGATTTAAAAAGAATTATCCTTTTTGAGTTCATTTTGTGTTACTCAAAAGGGGCTTTGAACTTTTTGGTTTATATACCCTATGTGCTTTGTAATTTATGTTTCATCCTAATAGGTCACAAGAAATGCATCAGGTCATGTTGACCCTTTACAGAGCTGGGGAAGATTACATGTGTGGTCTGGAAACCCTGTTAAAATTCTCGTGGCAATACAACTATTAGGATTCCTTTCCATTACAGATATTGCGGTGTCAGTGAAATGTAACATACAAAACAATAATGAACAGACTGTACTGTTTATAGTTTCTAAGCTACACAAAATATTAGCTCTATAATTGTATTTTAAAAGACCCACCAGCAAATATTTAAAAATAATAACAAATTCTTCAGTGTTGCAGACACATAAATGAAGGAATTTTGCTGAGGCAATTATGGTGTCTCCTGCTGCTGTGCCAAAAGTATTAACGTTATACATGAGACCTCCCACTGCTAGCAGATCTCTGCAGTAACCAGAGATTTAAGGTTTAGAATTTGTAGATGAGCTGGAAAGATGTATATAACTGCACAGGTTTCAAATTTAACAGGATGACTGTGGTGCTCTAATACTGCTGCTCTTGTCCAAGAGGATTTTCCACTCTCTGTAAACACTTTGGGATGGCTTGTCATTGTTAGTATTGCAGGAATGGACTGTAATCAAAATATTCAGGCAAATGATTGTTAATGTGTGTACAGACTGAATACATGTTCTTTCCAGAGCTCCAACAGTTCTGTGTATATCCCCAAGAGTTGATGATGTCACTTAATTTACAAAGTGTAGTAGGGTAAAATTATTTTCATATTAGAAACCAACCTTGCTTCGTCTTTTCTCTAACATGATAAGATTGTTGCCTGTTGTCTCTGAACATCTCATGACACAGGAGGACAGCAGAGCACCTTCTCTGGGGTCACAAAGGCAGTGAACAGCACAGCCAGAAACTGAACCTGTCATCCTCACTCTCAGCCCCTTGGTACATTATTTTCCCTTCTGGCAGGCTGAGGCTACCACAGATAGTAAGTAAAGTAAAAGTAAAGTAAAAAAAGTAAAGAAGTCTTGGTAAACTACTTAAATCCAAATATCTGTGACTTTTAATTTTATATATAATTCTCTGAAATTAAGAAGGTATTCAGAAATGTGCACTACTTTGTAAGCTATGTGTGCTTTATATATCTTAATTTCACATTTTTAATTTTCAAATAAAATTGAATCAAATGTTGCTTATATGAATCAACATTTCTGCATTTTCTAGATATAAATGAGATGATAAGACTGTTGGAAGAGTTTCTATGAAAAAGTGAAAATCTAAGTTTTCTTTGAAATTTTTCTTCATTCGTGATTAAGTCAACACATCTGTGTTTATAAGATGCTTTAATACTAATCTTTTAATGACATAGTAAAGTTTAAAAATGTAAAGAATCATTATCTTCAGGTATATCTAAGTGATGCTTAAATCATGGCTCTCCTTGGAGGTGCTTTGTAGGTGTTTCTGATTTCATACATATCAGTTACGATATGTGAACTGAAGTGTGACCACATCCAAAGCTTTTGGGTGTTTGGATCTCTGTTTACAGCTGAAGACCATCTATTTTGCATAGATTGTTGCTGCTTCAGAGGACCTGGAAACAGATTCTTAGAGGTAGTCAAAGTGTACTTTCAGGTCTGTAACTGAATCCAACTGATGTGTGCCAGCAGAGTCTTACCATGTGCATGCAGATGTCAAAGTACTCTTGCCTGTAATTCTGAGTTGAGGATGACTACAAAAATGCATGTGACCATGTTAAAAAGCTCTCACTTGAGTTTATCTTGTTCACCAGTGTTTTAGTTCTTGATTGGTTCTGATGTTATAAAAAACAAGTTAGAGATTTTTGTTCTTCTTAGTGTTTCATTTCATAGAAAGACATGCTTACTTCTCCATTTGTTTTTGACATTGTTAAAGTAGAGAGTTGGTCCAGCTGTGAATCTATCAGCTGTAAACAATGCTCGTTGCCTTTGGCCAAATTTTAGTCTCCTAGTGTTTTCACTCTGCCTGGAGTGAATCTCTGTGACCAACAAATCCATGAAAACAAGAACATAAAATGGAAAAGCTGACAAGACCCTTATCAACAGCAGAGCCATGGGCTTTGATACAAACAACTTAATAACAGTAGATTTGAATATCATCCTGGAATTCCAGTCTACTGTTGCATTTCTTGTGCAAGTGCCTGCATGTCTATTTCATAGCAATACTTCCTGGGGTATTCCAAAAGCTATGGTTATTCATCTACAGGTTCCTGCCATAACCCAGCAATAAAATGTACATTGGGATGTTAACTGTTCTTGCTTTTAAAACAGGATAAATGTAGTAAACCCAAGCTGACTATGGGATAAGACAGTAGTCTAACTAGGTAGTTCTCTGGTTATGAAGTGCTTCAATGCTGAGGCTTGTCAGCATGAGGTGCTGTGCCAGTGCCTAACCATGTGCTGATGAGTCACAGTGTGAACCTTAAATTCCCTTTCTTCTCCTCCTCCTCAACCCTATGTCTTATTTGAAATGAAAGGACATTGGACTAGATGTACACATAACTACTCAAAGACAGTCTTAGTCCCAAAACAAGTAACTGGACTTCCCTGTACCACACATTATGCAGCCAACCGCCTGAGAGTGAGGTTCTTAAAACTTAAGCAGGTTTTAAGCAGGCTTTTAGAATGGAAGAAACATGCAGAAGAGAGAGAAGTTGTTTTATATTTATCTGTCTTCTTCTGGTCTATGAAAAGTCTCTCCTTCCTTTTCTCCATCTTCCCCTCCAGATGAAGGACTCTGAACCCTCTTTTTTTCTGTCTCAGCTGCTTGAGGTTAGGAGAGGATAGTGTTTTGAGTGTGGCCTTTGTTTAAAATATTTGTAGTAGTTCCACTGCTATTGCTGTTCTCCTAGTTGGAAACACATTAGTTAAAGCACTTGGGGAAAGTCCAGTCCTATGCATTTAGTCCAAGTACATATTACTATTTAAAGTGGTATCCCTTTGGAATAGCATGGCAGGTCCTATTGCCCTTCAAAAGAAAATAGATCTCTGTTTTGCACCAGTCCTGAACAAGAGTAGCAACACACTGAATAAAGACACAAGGTTTTAGTCATGGGTCATACTTTAGGTATTGTACTCAGCCCAGGAGCCAGGAAGAGTTCATAAATAATTTGACTGGCAAGCTTGTAAGATAAACTTCAGGTAAAGTTTAGGTGCTTTGCTGGCTGCTACTAGTCCAAGAAATACACAAAAGCCAGTTTGAAACCTGTATGCTAACATCATTCCTAATTTTTACTTATGTGCTAAAGATTAAATGTTTGGGTTTTATTATCCGATAATTAATGAGCTCTTCAGTTCTTCATAGGATGTATGGAGGGAAAACCTAAAATTCCTGCAGAATAGGGATGGGAGAGTAGGAAAAGACAACTATTCCTAGACTGTATTCTCTCTGTTCTTCTCCTTTATTCATATACTCAAAGCTACTCTGCTAATAGATTAGAAAGGAAGGATTAAGATTCCAGACTTCGGTAGTTTCAGATCATACTGGAACATATTAAACATACACGTATTAATAGAATTTCCTGTTTTTAATAACATGGTCTCATACTTCACCTGTCCTTGACTGAATAAGATAGAAGAAGCCCCATCTGCAGTTGTTTTGATGTTACAATTCATTAGGTAATCCAATTATATGCCTTCCGGAGGCTAGACCAGGTTCACATACAGAGCTGTATTGATTACATTTTAGTGCCAGCACTGTCATGGCAGCAGAATGGCAAAACACTAGTCAGGAGCCACAGAGCAGATGGGTTGCCAACACATGCGATGAACCTAAGTATTGTGAAGAAACTCTATGCAGTTTCCATGGATACTCAGATGTTTGATACCTGATATCTCTGACAGGTAATGACTTAAAAAGTCACCACATAAACTTGCCAACAACATGGTTAACTTTTATCTGTCCTGGTGCCCTGTCCTTGAGCTGTACATTTCAATGTAGAGTTCTGATGAATGCTGTGTTTTTCTTATGTGGGAGAGTTACAAAGGTTGAGATGCAAAAGAAAATCTTGATCCTTCATGCTAAAGGTACAGTGAATTTTCAGCATTGAAGTGCAAATTTGTAATCTGTTCATCTACTGCCTGATGTGAAGGGGATTCGTTTTTTGGCCAGTGCTTAAATTTAAAAAATATCCAGAAATGTCTTAGTCTTGGTTTCCACACTAGTACCTACCACTTGCCAAAGGAGGACTTAACTTTCCTTCTGCTTGTATTTCCCTTTTAAAACATTGGAGAACAGAAGGTGGTATTGATGTGAGATGATTCACAGTTAACCTGAAAGTCCCTCCTCCACTTATGGGAATCATATTTGCACCTCCCACAAATTGCCTTAGCTATTAGGCAACAGTCCATCTGAACAGACAATATTTCCTCTCCTACTGGACTCAGGGTTCTTCTATCTGTCTGTCCCTCTTCATCCTCCCACCTCAAAGTCACATCTCCTTTTTTTTTCTAATCCTTTTTGTCACTCAGTTTTGTGCTTTGCCCTTTGAATGACACAATGCACTTCAGAACATTATGGGAGCAGAGTGCCAAGGAGAGAACTATGGTTGGATTCTCAAGCTTTAATTCTGGAAATATCAAAGGTCTTTAAGGGCTCTCCTGAAGTTACATCAACATGATGTCTTAAGAATTGAAAAAGAATTAGTGACTGAGGGTGCTAGGAGGGATCTCTATGATTTTTCTTTGAAGTCATCTGAAGAATGAACTGTTGAGAGTTTTGCTGGGCTAAAAGAAAAGCCGTTTTCCCTTATCTGTTCCTTTCTGGAGTTAGAGAGCCATGGTGTATGTTGCCTGAAACTATCATCTACAGTGTAATAACAGACGCAGCTCTTCCATGGATGCCATCTTCTATCCACAATGTCCGGAAAATAATTTTAAAACAATGAATACTCCAGATAGGCTTTGTTAGCTGCCTTTGGAAAAAAACAGTGCTGTGTACTGCTTTATTGTAAATGCATAGAAAACCATATTATATTAAAACTTCCATTGTGTTTCTCATTTTTCTGGGAAACAACAATTATTGTTTCAACAATTGAGGGTTCACTTGTTTACTTTAAAAACATTTTCTCACAATCCAGCTTCATAGAGCTTTGATAGATTCTTTCTGTAAAGGAAGAGGAAATTATAGATTATGTGAAGTATAGAGATATTTGTATATACACATATATATTTGTATACACACATGTAAGTGTGTATACATATATATTCACACATATGTATGTATTTTCTAAATACAGGTGTGTATTTATACACACACACTTACATTAATATATAGAAGTGTGTATTCTCCCTTTTCATATTACGGTCAAAGTTGTTGTCCTGAAAAAAATATTTTACAAGTCTTTTAATAAGCTAAATTTCGGTCTTTTGAAATTGAAACTATAAAAACTTAAACCAAAACCTAATAATTTAATTATTATTTGAGAAGCAGCATTTCTTGGAAAATACTCAAAAGATGTGACTTTTATCACCTCAAAAGAAAGAGATACTTTGACTTTTACTGTACATATACAATAATACAATATTTGGTAGGCTTACATTTGAGGACTGTATGTGAGCTGTTATGATTTAATTCTAAAATTCTAGTATGGAATGTTTTCCTTAATGTTAACTTTTAGTAACTTTTTTTAAACTTATTCTCCGGTATTGCTTTATGCACCTGTAGTAGATCCTGAAAATCTTTTGGAATTGTAAAATGTTCTCAGGATCAAGAGTCTAATATGTGTTTGATGCATTTCACTTGACAGACTCAAAAGATTATTTCCTAAGGGGAAATAATCTTCTGATGGACCAAGAAGTCTTTATCTCTCCTTCCTCTTCAATATTATGAGTATGATATATGCTTAGAAAACCCAGCTTTAAAAAAAAAATAAATAAAAAGATCAAGCACTAATAATTTCTGCTCATAGTGCATCTCTCTATTCAAAGCTAAACAGCCCCATCTCCCTGAGTACCCAGCATGAATGGTTCAGGTAGCCATAGGTATGAAATCTCTCTCTGCCTCATTGCCTTGCCTGCATAAAGTTTGGTTGTTATTTAAGTAATGTATTCAATCTCACGAGTTAAGAAGAGAGAAAAGCTGGATCTGTGAAGTTAATCACTGCAATCTCCTCCAGAGAAATAGCCTGAGAATTTGTGGGCTTTGCTACATGTATGAAATCAGAAACAAATCTCTGTGCTGGATAAAGGAGAGATTAAAGGTGAACAAGTTCAAAAAACCAAGACTGTTCCAGAGAAAGTCTTGACAACAGCAAGGGAGGTCCAGATAAAGACCTTTTGTTACTCTCTGCTGTGGCTATAAGCTGTCTTTCATATCATCACTTGAAGGTAATCACTTAGAGTCTTCTAGATTTAAGTAAAAATCTTACATCAAAGTCCAGTGGATTTACTGAGAAACTATTTGGGAAGCAGAGCTCCTAAGCAGTAAATTCACCTAAAACAAACTGCAGTAATCTGTACTATCTGTGAGTTCAGACTACCCTCATGTTTTGAGGCAAATAAAATTCTGTTTGGAAAGGCCTGGATACTCTTCTTTCCAGGAGAAAAATATGACCTTGTTCATTCCACCATTTGGGTGTAAAGCAGTAGCTCCTCGTATAGCAACTGATGACACGCTGCTTTAGTATAGTTAAACATGCTGCTCACAAGAGGATCCTTAATGATTATTCCAGATTTTCAAGATACTTCTTGCAAATATGTATGAAGATGATGGTCCAGTACAGACAGTTTGCTTTCTTCACTAATTACTTTGTGGCTCTTGTGAACATTTAATCCTCATGGCTTCATGGCAAAGTGTCTGTAATTAGCCTTCAGTGGGGAAATGCTTTCATTGTTTAACTCCTTACATCAGATACTTCAATGCATGCTTTGCAGCCAATGTCTCATCCCTCCCACAGACTAAAGGATTGCTAATATTAATAAATTTTTTTGTGCATAAGCAAATCCCAAACCATTTTTTTTTTCTTGATGCTACTAGTTACTATATTATGTTAGGCTTCACGTTTCTTTTAAAAAAGTGATTGATTATATGTCAGCTGCACAAATGTCATCTGGAGGTTATATAAGGTCAAGGACATGTTGTCCTTTACTCTTTAATTGTATGTTACTGCCTACAGGGCTAGCAGAACCCAATGTGGGATGCAGGCGAAAGAGTGTTTTGGTAATTGTGTGAAAGTTATTATGGATTATATTAGGGGGATTGTGGCAACATGTGACATTTATTATGGCATGTTAGGGAGATTAGCAAAGGCAGGAAAAGGTGGACTGAGGAGGAATAGTGTGGAGAAATAGAAGAAGGGGCTAAAGGGGTTAAAGGACCAACCAGGTGTAATCAGGTTAAACTAATTTTTATTGTCTGTATGAGCTCTCTATCCTGAGTGTGTGTGCATATGTGAATAGTAATGAATTTTAAACTGGACTAGCCAGTGAGTAAGAGAAGACGTCTTAGTACCAGCAACTGGAGTGGGACCGTGAACCTCCAGGGGCTCACAGGTCTGTGTGCACACAGTTCAGACCAGAGGATCTGGACCAGCTACTGGGTAGACTCAGTGTCTAGGCCGGCTGCTTGAGGAATCAGCATCACACATGCACATATAACATAAGTACATATTTATAACTGTGTATACGGACACCCACAGTGTTACATTCTACTGACAGACTTCAGTCCTTATCAGCTGGAGAGGAAGAACAGGGATCAGACTGCCTGCTTGTGTGAATGCTGCAAGTTTTCTGTCTGATGTACGTGACCGTGAATATGCCTATGGACATATACTATATAATGTGCATGTGTGCTTATTGGGAATGAATGCTCAAGCTTGCTGCTGTCTGGAGATGGGGTCACAGAGGTGCAGCAACCTTGCATCTGTAGAGCTATGAGATTCAACAGCTTCTAAGAGAGAAAGAACTTCAGTCTGAGTAAGCAAGGCTCTTTTAAAAGAGAAAAAACATCCTCATGTGCAAGCATATTTTTGGAGATGGATCTATTACTGGCACGCAGGTTTAAACCTCCTGCATGTAGATGGTGGTTCATTCATATATCCACTAACATTGCTCTGTAATTCTTAGAAACTTTCCTTTCTTAAGATTGTATCACAAGCTATTTTGATAGAATAAGGACACCTTAAAATAAGCTGACAAGCAGAAGAATCACAAATCATAGAATGTAACGTATAAGGAAACTAATTTTATTAAACTGCCTTTTTTGAACAATAGCACAAGCAAAACTTTTGCTCCTTTATGTCTGATATTGTAACAATAATCACCTCGCTATTTACAAATTCGTACTGCAATTAAAGAAATGACTGGCTGAGGTTCATTTTTTAGGGTGTGGGGATGTTGTGGGAAGATTGTGTGCTAAATCATAGGATCTAGTTTACTTTTTTTCCAGAGGCTAAAAGACAGAGTATGTTTCTTTGAAACAGAAAAATAATAAATGACTTTTCTGTTTGAAGTACAATTATACATCCCTTCCTCTACTTGCGCCCAGACACCGATATGGCAAATGCAAAGTCTGTTTGATCTTAGAGACCGTGCAGGGTTTTCTCAGTGCTTATAGATTATTCCATGGTTTGAACATTAAAATTGAAATCATAGCACATAGAAAATTTTGATGTGAATTGTTCAATTTGTTGAAATAATAAAAAAATAAACCCCACATTTTTATAACAGAAAGTGTTGCAAACCTGAGTCCTTCATGCTGTTACATTCACGCAGGTGCTGTAATTCCAAGTCTATTTAAGACTCAGTTGGATTCTAAACTTTTAGCTAATGAGGTAAATTTTCCAAGGAGCAGGTACCTGTTTTTGAATTAAACTGACAAGGGAAGACAGGTTGTAACAAACTGAGAAAATAGCACTGACAGTTACCACAAAAGACATCTGTCTTTGGGAGGAAAAGTTGCTAATTTGAGAGACAAACTTACAGTGATCACTTAGGTAATTATGTTAAATTACGGTTAATGTAAGTAATTATAATTATTTAATTATGGCATAATTCAGCACAGTTAGATTCAGTCATGAGTCATGTTTGCTGTCCTGCCCACAGAGAGGGAACACTCTCAGACATAGTGTGTCTGTATCTTGAGTGAGCCACTGCATATAAAACTGGTGCAGAATCACCAGTGCTATTCACACAGCTGGAAGCTGATGGAATGACAAGTCATAGAAATACAAAAAAAGGAAGCTACTTGCCTTCCAGCCTATGAAAGCTTGTCTTGGGAGTACTTTTTCTAACGTTACATCTGGTGGAACTTAAAATTCTTAAGTGCTGCTCTACCTTTTTTTTTTTTTTTCTTTTCTTCAGATGATTATGCCACAGTTTAATAGTTCCCCTTATCAGAACTTTTTTTCTAATAATTATTCAAGGTTTTCATTTTCAGTAATGTAATTATATGTATTTTTTTCTGATTATAGCTACTATTTTCTTATCTGACTAAAACATAGAAGATTATTTTCTCCCCACTTCTGTGACGTGATACCTCAATCGCAATTGTATTGCCTTTTTTGTTTTCCTGTCATATTACATAGTAATTTAATTCATTGCCAATTAAAATCTCCAGATCTCTTTTGGGATCAGTGCCTTTTAGATTCTTCTCACCCAGGGGCTAATAGTTAAATTATTTTTTCCCAGTTGTATTAAACTCCAATCCTACACAGACACTTATGCAACTACTCAGTTCTATCCTTTGTGACTGTTCCTATTAAAGCAGATAGGACTATTCAGAGAGCAAAAATTGAAACATACATACAAATCTTTGTGATATAAAGCCTTTAATAAAATTAATCTTGATTAACAGTAAAAGTGATGTTATAATATCAGTTGTTAGATCTCTTAACTCTTTGAACAGGTGTTTACAACTTGTCTTAGTAAAATATCATGTATCAATAATTTCTCAATAAAACTAGAATGAATTATTTAAATTAATATACATTACTTTAGTCTAAGAATATTTTGTGCCTCTCAAAGCATTTTTATTTTTCTGAAATGAGACTGCAAAATTTAGAATTCTAGCAAAAATTCTTCTTCCTTAAAAGGAAGTTATTTTTTTTTCCCTGTGCATGCATTATTCAAAGCAGCCAGATGCTTTGGGTATTCTGGTTGCCTTTGGAAGGAAACTAACATTTCTAATTTAGTGTTATAATTTAAACTGAAATATCTAGGTCTAGCATAGTTAGTGTACGTTATTGCTTTCTGTCTGATTGAACACACAAAACCTAATTATCTTTACCACTCTTCAGTTTACATTGCTCTCATGTTCCACACTTCTTTGTTGAGGTATATCATAGAATCATATAATGGTTTGGGTTAGAAGGGACCTTTACAGGTCGTGTAGTCCAACCCCGCCTGGAATGAGCAGGAATATCTTCAATTAGATCAAATTGCTCAGAGTCCCGTCCAACCTGACCTTGAATGTTTCAAGGGATGGGGCATCTACCACCTCTCTGAGCAACCTCTGCCAGTGTTTCACCACCCTCATTGTAAAAAATGTTTCTTCCTCATGTCTAGCCTGAATCTTCACTCTTTCAGTTTAAAACCATTACCCCTTGTCCTATCGCTACAGACTCTACTGAAAAGCCTATCCTCATCTTTATTATAAGCCCCCTTTAAGTATTGAAAGGCTGCAATAAGGTCTCCTTGGAACCTTTTCTTCTCCAGGCTGTATTGCACACCTCTGATCATTTTCTTTGTTTATTTCTGTCTGATTGAACACGTAAGACTGAAGTATATTTGATCTCTCCAATTATGGATTCTCTCATGTTATAGGCTTCTTTTTGAGTTATATAGTCTTCTGTGTCTCTAGGAACTGTCCCTTCTGAGCAGCTTTGAAAAATATTTACTATTTTGGCCCTATCTATCTTCCTTCTAATTCATTCTTGCTGAAACCTTTTAATATTCTCCGGCTCGACCACCATTATTGAACCCAAAGCAGGATTTAATACCTATGGCCTTCCTTGCACAGTAGAATAGAGTTCGTTACAGTAATGGAGCCTTTTCTTACCCTCTCTGAATCTCAGAGCTTATGTAAAACTCTGATTATTAAGAAGTGTGGCTGTTTGAACTGAAATTCAACCAACCAGCCTTACTTTACAAATCTCTAAAGCATGTGTGTATAGTGGAATACTTACTGAAGAGAGAAGGATGAAAGAATGTGCTTATGTTGTACTGAGCTATTGTATAAGAAAGGTTAGAATAGCCAAAGGTTAATAGATGCAGGAATCTCGTGGTATTTTTGGTAGTTCTTTGGAATGTCTAAACTTTTACTTCTTAAAACATTTTAGATGACCAGACGAAGAACAGGGCTTAATGGGGAACTGAACAAGTTAGATAGCTAGTCCTGAGTCCAGAGATTTGCATTTGTGTCTCCACTCAGATTATAAAAGTCAGTGTAAGAGACATAGGCTAAATTTCTTTCTGCTGGACTGTTTGCTTGCTGCTTGGAGAATTTTCTTCTCATCTCCTCTGTGCTTATGGAAGGAAATAACTGCTTCATCTTCTGTTCTCTTCAGAGCACCTTGATCGAGTGACAATTTTGTTCTGCAATTCCTGTTTTCCCACTATTATTATCTAGGCTCATTCTAGAGGGAGACAGATTTTCTATGAAGTGAGGGAGAACCCCCAGTCTGGTAAGAGTATTTAAGAATATGACAAGAAACATAAAATGTTCCCTCCTGTGTCAGAATGAATATCTGCTATCCAACAATAGCCTAAGGAAGAGTATATGAAGAAAGTCAGCATTTGGTATTTTCCAGAAGATTCTCCCAGCCTCTAGTTGTTTCTGACTGACAGACTTATGAATCGAGGGGTGTATTTGCATTTAACAGCTCTCAGTGGATTTTTCTTTTTCTTTTTTTCTTCTGTGACATCATCCTGTCAGTTTTGAACCCACGTGGACTCTTAGCATTGTTGATCCTCAGTAATACAGAATTCTACACTGTGGAGTCACATGCATGAGATAAAGGAAGGTGGTTTATTCTTTCTGACACCTTCAGTTTAAACTCTTCTCTTTCTTGACAGACATCTTGGGTTCATCTCAAGGAGGTTAGCATGTCATCTTTTGGCACAATTTCAACACTGTTCTACTGTTTCAATCTTTGTATAAACACACACTCTCACACATCGCTTCCCCTTGGACTATTTGCACAAAACTCAACATGCTTTGGTGGCCAGCAATCAATTTCAATCAGCTCTGTCTGTCCAAATCAGTTCATCTCAGATTGCAAGCCTTGGTCTATCAGCTGCTGGATGAATTCTCCTGGGCAGCTGAAGGAGAAATGAGCCAGCTGCTGGCCCTACCCTGTTAGAGACCAGGTTATTTCACTGTGATTCAAAGCCAATTACTTCCTTCCCAGTGCAAAATTGTCTCTGTGAGCAGAGAAAATGAAAGTGGAATTTGCCTTTTCTTATTTCAAAAGTAAGCAATGTATGAGTGTGTTAGGTCACCCTGACTTGGATTGAACTGCTACGTTTTAGATACTTAAACTAGGAGCATTGTCACTGGCCTCTCACCAGTCAGCAGTGAGATAATCTGCTCAAGAGAAATCTGGGCCTCTTCCACTTAGAATCATGTTCCAAATTACTCTGCAGAAGCTTGCCTTTTCTCACTGATGATAAAGGGAGTGTGAGGAAACTGTACAACTAACTTGAACATTAAAGTCTGTTAGGTAAAATTAGGCATAAATAAGTGTGGACAAGGGAGGACATGGGATATTGACCATGACAGTCACTGGGAAACTATCAAATCCGCTACCTGAGACAGGTTGCTAGTTGTGGCATGTGAGTCTACTAGTATGTTAATGACCAAAACTGGCTTTTAGCTTCTTCTGTAGAAATTCATGACTTCATGTCTGAAGTCTTTTCATCTGGTTCTACTGTGCTGTCCAGAAGGGGATCTGTCTTATTAGTATGCATTTGAAATACTTGCATCATGTATAACTTTCTTCTCTGCTCCCAGCAAAACATCATGTGCTCTTTTTTACTGCACTTGTAGGATAAAAATTTCTTTGAAAGCAGAGCCCTACTTATTTGCTGCTGTGGTACTTTTGATATTCTAATCTCAATACTGCCTTCTTTATCCTTTTAATAATACATTGTAGTGTAATTATAGGTGGTAGGAAAAAAAGGGAGATCATAGCACAATGACAATTTAGAAACTTGAAGTTCAGCTACTATTCTTTCACTGTACATTAAGTCTACTGAAAGAGCAGTACACTGGATTGATTGTTCTCTATTAATCTGTGTAGGAGAAAAAGTTTAGGCAACTACAGTTGAGCCTTGTTACAACTTTCAACATCATGTCATAAATTAATTGTGCTGTTTGATGCTGCAGATGGTACATATGCTATTTTTACTGTCACATTTTTACTCTTTAGCTTTAATTTTCTTGTTTCCCTTTATAATCACTGGACAATTTGTAGGAAATGAAAAAGAACATTCAATTCCACAGACGGACTTTTTTTTAATGGGATATATTTTTATCAGAATGGGCTGATCAAAGTCACTGAGAAATGAAATTTTCAAATGAGGTGTATGCTTCAAATCAAGAAGACAGTATTTCTGCAATTGCCTCATGATGTTGGCTGGACAATATATATATATATAACTTATTTCTTTGGTACTTATACATTTTCACTAAATAGGTAAAAAATTAATACTGTTCATCTAGAAGTGTCCCACTGAAAAAGCTCTCCTGTCAAGAAAAAGAATACGTGGAAAACAGACAAGAAGTGCCTAATTCTAGTTTTGTGATATATGGAGACTAGTAGATTAAAAATAGCGCTGAAGACCTTTCAGCAGCAAGGTATAGATTCTTTTGATTTCTTTAGAAAGTTATGCAAACCATTATCTTTCTTTGTGTTATTAAGGCCTTTACCTTTTTACTTATTGCTGTACTGGTCCTGTTTGACTGGTGTTTCTGGTCACTGCTGTGTCGATGTCGTAGAATGGTTTGGGTTGGAAGTGACTTTTACAGGTCATCTAGTCCAAAGCTTCTGCAATGAGCAGAGACACCTCAACTAGATCAGGTTGCTCAGAGCCCCATCCAAACTGACCCTGAATGTTTCCAGGATCTTTATTTTGAAGGGACAGGCAAGGAAGGAGAGGTGGTGGGGCAGCCACGCATGTTAGGGAAAAATTTGACTGTCTCGAGGTTGATGGTGGTAACAACAGTTTAAGTATTTATGCGTAAGAATCATGGGGAAGGCCAACAAGGCAGATATCATGGTGGGAGTCTGTTATACATCACCAACCAGGATGAGGAGCAGATGGAGTATTCTATAAGCAACTGGGAGAAGCCTCACAATTCACAGTGTCACAGTATCACAGTATGTTTGGGATTGGAAGGGACCTCAAAAGATCATCTAGTCCAATCCCCCTGCTGGAGCAGGAACGCCTAGGTGAGGTCACACAGGAACATGTCCAGGCAGGTTTTGAATGTCTCCAGAGAAGGAGACTCCACAACCTCCCTGGGCAGCCTGTTCCAGTCCTCTGTCACCCTTACTGAGAAGAAGTTTTTTCTCAAATTTAAGTGGAACCTCTTGTGTTCCATCTTGATCCCATTACCCCTTGTCCTATCATTGTTTGCCACCGAGAAGAGCCTGGCTCCATCCTTGTGGCACTCACCCTTTATATATTTATAAGCATTAATAAGGTCACCCTTTAGTCTCCTCTTCTCCAAACTAAAGAGACCCAGCTCCCTCAGCCTTTCCTCATAAGGGAGGTGCTCCACTCCCTTAATCATCTTTGTTGCCCCAATTGCTAGACCTTGTTCTAATGGGGGACTTCAACTTACCAGATGTTTGCCAGAAATACAACACAGCAGAGAGGAAACAGTCTAGGAGGTTCCTGGAGTGTGTGGAAGATAGCTTCTTGACGCAGCTGGTGAGGGAGACAACAAGACAAGGCACACCATTGGAGCTGTTATTTGTGGACAGAGAAGGACTTGTGGATGATGTGATGGTTAGAGGCCATCTTGGGCATGGTGATAATGAAACAGAGTTTTTTATGCTTGTGGAAATAAGGAGGGGAATTAGCATAATTGCCACCTTGAACTTTGGAGGGCAGATTTTGGCCTGTTTAGGAAAATGGTTGACAGAGTCCATTGGTAGACAGTCCTGAAGGGCAAAGGATTCCAGGAAGGCTGGACATTTCTCAAGAAGTAAATCTTAAAGGTGCAAAAGCAGGCCATTCCTATGTGCTGACGGGCGAGCTGGTAGGGAAGACAACCAGTCTGGTTAAACAGAGAGCTTTGGATGGAACTCTGGGAAACAAGGAGAGTTTATGACCTTTGGAAGAAGGGACAGGCAACTCAGGAAGACGACAAGGGTGTCATGAGGTTATGGCAGGGAGCAAATTAGAATGGCCAAAG